>NC_137164.1:13534592-14749151 GCF_951394435.1 Stenella coeruleoalba
CCAAGAATTTGAAAAGGCAATTCAGAAAAAAGGAAACCCAATGGCTAATTGTATATGAAAAGATATTTGCATCAGTAGTAATTGAAGAAAAAAATCTAAAAAGTAGTGAAATACCATTGCTTAATAATCAGATTCACATGCAAAGAAAAAGCAAAAACTGTTTTTAAAACTTTGGTAACAACATTTTTGTGAGGTTATGGAGAAAAAGGAAATCTAACATTTACATTGCAAATGGGAGGTAATCAGGTACAACCACTTTGGAACAACTTGTCAATGTTTAGAATATTTGAGAATGGCTGCCCATGCATAAGAGAAGACATTTGTGGAACTATTCATTGCAACAATTCTTGAAATAAAAAAGTGAGAACAAGCTGTGTTTACACAGAGAACGGATAAAATGAACTGCCTATGTCTGTATGTATCAATATGAATGTGTTAAAGGGTATTACATTCACGACATGGGGTTACTTTTGGATAACGGAAAGGAACTGTGACTAAGAGGACAAAAGTGACATCCACTCCTTCTATATAATGTTTAATTTATTTCATAAAAATATGCAGCAAAGTACAAAATTCAAATGTTAATAAATCTTGATAGTGGCATATATATAGACATAAAATTCAGTAAGAAAAAAATGCAGATGTGTGACTGAAATGACTGAATTAGCATTTTATTTTTGTAAATCCTGATGGCTTGAATGTATTCATGTATCTGTGAAATGACTATTATCCCCGGGATTCAATTTATATTAGATTTGATACAGCCATACACATAACCTTAGTCTTTTGGCTAGGTCTCTTATTCTATTAATTTAGCATATTACTGCCTCTGTCAAATGACTGGATATATTGTTTTCATTGATTCATAATCGAGCTGCAAATTACCTCACAAGAATGAAGGACCATATGCAAATCTTCTATCACTGTTACAGCTGAACAGCTGTTTACTCACAGATGCAAACGATGTTTATGGTGTCTTTCGTACCACATAGACTAGTCTAGTTTTCATTATCCTGTTAATTGTTTTGTATATAAAATTGCCTACTGTCTATATTCACTTGGGTACAATATCCAAATCTAAAAGTGTACTATCTCTGAGCCTTTTTTTTTTTTTTTGTCACAAGGGAAAATCAGACCAATGCTCACCTCTATGTGTGTTGTTTTCTCTCCAAGTAGGATATATGTTGCCATCTTTTATTGCTGTCATCTTGGTGATTCTTTGATGGGTGGGCTCAATTAATTAAAATACATTTAATGAGCCCTAAGTATGACATTCACTGTACTAGCTTCTAGGAATATAATGAACAAAATTCAGACCCTGTGCTGAAGAAGTTAATAATAGCCAGGTTATAGTTACTAAAATATCTGCCCAGCTACTTTCTGAGAGGAAGACAGTGCAATTAGTCTAAAACATTTTATGCCTTTTCTTTTCCGAAACTCCTAGGCATTTCATTAAACGTTAATGAGAGTTTGAGTCAATATTAACTAAGTTACCAGAAAGATAATGTGATAAAGTAAAATAAATCTACATGAATTTCTCTGAAAATGATTATTAATGACTATTAACTTGGGCTAAACAGAATAAAATAAAATTTAAAACAATTAAATGTAAGTATAGGATCAGCAGATAATGTCCCTGTGCAGAAAAAAACCAAAAGGCATTTAAGGCAGTGGAGACCCCTTAAAGAGTGTCAGGAGGGTTACCATTCCTGGTGGCTGGTGGACAGTTCTAAGATATCTATTAAAAACTTGGGAGCTTCTTTGACTCTGAAAGAAAAATTTAACTCTGATTACACAGAATGCAGTGAAGACATAATCTCTATAGAGAGTTCCAGCCATTTTTCACCCAGATAGACAGATGGCCTCCCAAGACACTTAGTACATTCACAAACTTTAGCCCAGAATTTACAGAGAAAGAAAAATGTATTCAATTACAACCAAAGATACTAATATCATTAAACCTCAAATTTAAATGCTTGTAAAGGGTTGGCTTAACTTGTTTCTCATGTGTAAATTCAAATACATTTGATCTGAAAGAGTTATTATGATTTCTATTCTTTCTACTAATTATTTTTCATTAAATTCAAATAAATTTAGTCTGAAGTAGACATGATTTTCATTCTTGCCATCAAGATATTTTTTTCCGTGAACTATTTGAGTGGGTTCCAGTGTCTTTTATCATTTATTAAAGAAAAGAACACGCACATTTTCGTGTTTCATTGACAACTGAAAGCACATTTAGGCATACTTATAAAATGACACAAGGCGATCAAAAATGTCTAATAAAAACCATGGGACTATTGAGTTTACATTTTTCAAAACTGTATTCTTTGTTTCAAAGCTGCCTTAATACAATCAGGTCAAGATGCTTGTGAGGCGCTCCCAGTCAACTGGCTTCACTAATGAAAGCAAATATATCATCTAAAATCCAAGCATCCTAAAAGCAGACGTTACCTCCCTGACATATCCATGAGTAAACAGACTAGATAGCAAGGGAAGAAACTGATCGTTTGCTCCATTAAGTTATGTGGGGCTGATAAGGTCAGCATGACACCTCCTTGCATCATAGTCTCAGATGCAACTTGAAGCAATTAAAGAAGAAAAGATGTGAGTTATGAATTCGACTGCACCAGGGAGTTTGAGTGAAGCAGAGGGGTCGACTGAAAGAGTCAGTGATCTGAAAAGCAGGTCCTTGTTGCCCAATATTTTATTGCATTTCTGACAACAATTCATTTTAACAATTGTTAAACTGTTAACCATTTTTACATAGGAACTGCCTCGTGATAATACCTGCTGTGCTTTGGGGATAGCTATAACAATTAAATGGATGGAGCACAAAGAAGCAGATGGGGTCATCTATTTCAATCTGCTGCTTTGAGACAAATAAGTTTAGTATGTGCACCTGAAAATACGTATTTTATAATTACTATTACCAATTCTCAGTTAATAGAGGGAATTTGTCCAATTTGTGTATATTATTCTTTTCTTTAGCTTTTTCTGTATCTTGTTTGTGATTTTAGGTTTAGAGCATTTCAGCTGCGCATCAAGATGTCTACTGGAGGTTAGTAAGTAAAACCAGAGTGTTTAAATTTCATTTACTCGGGAGCCTTGTAAACATTTGTGGAATATTAAATATATTTGAGGGCATAGGTATTGATAATTGATTTTTATGTACTCTGCATGATACATTTTATATGCTCATAGTTTGTTGAGGTTCTTTACATGTATGATCACTAGATATGTTGATCTGCTGTTTTCTTTCGTAATATCTTCATATTAGGGTAATATCAGCCTCACTGAATGACTTAGGAAGAAATGTCTTCTTTTCTGGCAGACATTGTACAAAATTCCTATTATTTCTTCTTTTAATTGTTGGGGGATTCACCAGTGAAAGCATCTGGGGTTGGTGCTTTCCTTTCCATAAAATTTATTCAGATGCTCTATTTCTCCTGTATGTGAGTTTTCGTAGTTTGTGTTTTCAAGTAATTGGTCCATTTCAAAAAAAAAGAAGCTGTTCATAACATTCTTTACTATCTTTTTAATGTTCAAGGCATCAGTATTGACTCCTCTTTCGTTTTTGATATTAGTAATTTGTCTTCTCCCTTTTTGTCTTGGTTAGCCTGGCTAGCAGTTTATCAATTTTATTGGTATTTTCACCTGTTTACTTCGTTGATTTCCTTTATTGATTGTCTGCCTTAAATGTCATTGATCTGTGCTCTAATTTTTTTTTACCTTTTGCTTTAGGATTAAATTACTCTTTTTTTTTTAGTTTCCTTGGTAGAAACTTAGATTATTGGTTTTAGACCTTTCCTCTTTTCTAATATATGCCTTTAATAATATAAATTTCCCTCAAAGGGCTGCTTTTGCTACATCCCACAAAATTTGATTGTCATATATTTATTTTCATTTAGTTCAAAATATTTTTAAAATTTCTCTTGCATTGACAAATATGTTATTTAGAAGTGTACTCTTTAATCTCCTAATATTGGAGGATTTTCCAGCTACTTTCTGTTAATATTTTCTAGTTTAATTCATTGTGGCCTAAGAACATACTTTATATGATTTCTATTCTCCCTATTAAAGTGTGTTGAAGTGTTATAGAATGAGTACCATCACGGTGGATAGTCCACATTAGATTGAAAGAACGTGTTTTCTACTGCAGCTGGATCAAGTACTCTATAAATGTTAAGTAGATCCAGTTAGTTGATGGTACTGTTTATTTCAACTATATTCTTACCAATTCTTTGCAAATATCAAATACTAAGAATTATGTTGAAGTCTCCAACTATAACAGGAGGGTTGTCTCTTTCTCCTTGCAGTTCTATCAGTTTTTGCCTCATGTGTTTCGACGCTTTGTTCTTAGGTGTCTACATGTTAAGGATTTTTATGTCTTCTTGGAGAATTGACTCTTTTATCATTATATAATGCCCTTCTTTATCTTTGATAATTTTCCTAGCTCTGAATTCTGTTTTGTCTGAAATTAGTAGAGCTACTCTAGCTTTCTTTTGATTAATGTTAACATGGTATTTGTCTATCCCTTTACTTTTAAACTGTGTCTTTATATTTAAAGTGAATTTCTCATAGACAACACGTAGTTGGGTCATGGAGGTCAATCTCTTCCATGATGCATGGCTTCTATTTGCCTTTCCAAACATTTATTTCCTTTTAACACACTTAACCATCTAAAAAGACTGGACCTCTGGCCATATAAAGGACCACGACAAATTGTAGTTGCTAGCTCATGTTCTTCTGTTTCATCTGTCCTTGTCAAACTCTTACCCAGCCTTTAGGCCTCAGACCAAACATCATTTCTCCATAAATAGCTCATGATTACGTCAACTTTCTTTAAATTGTCATAGGACTTTTCGTTTATCACTCTTATAGGTTTTTTCAGAAAGGCAGTTGAAAACCACAGACTATAATCCAGCAGGATGACCAAGATTGACAATATAGATTTTGGAACATACCATATAGAAGCAATAAATGAAAGTACTAGAGAGAAGTGATTATGGTTTCGTCGATAAACAGTTTAACTAGCATATTTAATGTATGCTATCCTAGTCTATATTAGGGCCTGCAAAATAGAAGATACCAGGCTTGAAATATATAATAAAGAAAGTAAGCCCAATCACTCAGTAAATGTAGTTCAATCCAGTAACTGCGATCTTGTTAATTTTTGTGATAATTGCCCATTAAAAAGACTGCCTATTCCATACTTGGTAAACCCTTGATTTGAAGTTTACTGTTTTTTATAACTTTTGGAGAAAACTTAAGCATAGTGAAAAAGACTTTCTCCAGATCTTCACAGGATTTTCTTACTAAAACATGGTTATGATTACTTATTCATCCATGCATTTATTCCCTTGACTTTTGAGCACATATAATGTGCAAAGCTCAGTGGCAGGAATTGGAAGTGGGAAAAGACTGGTGAGTTCAAAGAACAACTGCTTTGGTTGACTAGACCATGGATTTCCTGAAGAGAAACAGAGACAGGAGTTCCAAGGCCAAATGAAGTCAGACAATAGAGGACCTTAGAAAATTATGCAAAGGATTCTGATTCAAAGGGAAAGTAATACAACCTTTGATCAGGGAAATAAGATGATTAGGGATATGATTTAGAAAAAAGTGTGAGTAATAGAGGCAGAAGATTGGAATCCAGGGAAATACTCAGGCAACTATCTTAACTATGGGATGGAGTGATAGTACAGTGGAAAGGGAAAGAAAAGGAGAGATTTTGAGATCTAGGTATTCCAGAACTGTAATTTGGAAACTGATTAGATTCATGGGGCACGAGCAAGGTCAGATGCAAAATTTGCAGGGCCCCAGTGCAAATGAATGGTGTCTAAACTGTGGAGGCCCCTGTTCAAAAGGCAGGGAGAAAGTACAGTTGACCCTTGGACAGCCTGTGTTTGTTGGGCCCTTCTCAGCAGAGGGCCTCGTATGACTGCACAGGTCACGTGCTCACAGATCTGGCCTTGGGCACCAGGAAAAGGGAGAGTCAGATGATTGTGGGCACTGGTACCAGAGTGATGTTGTGAAGGTTAATAGAAACCAGTTCTTGAAGAATTCATTTTGAAGTGGTAGGAATGGAGACAAGCAGAAAGTCATGAGTTCAGTTTTAATAAACAACTGAAAGAGGGAGAGAAAACACAGAACTACCCCAAGTTTAAGCAATCAGCACTTCCTATGGAGACTCATTTGCCAGAAACAAGCAACTATACAAACAACTCCTTCCTTTTTTCCACTTATTTTTGCCCTTTCTGTCTTGGGCTCTCTTTTCAGCTTGAGTCTCTCCTCCACCTCCCTTTTATAGGGATAGAATAATTCTGTTTCAAGGCAGTTTTAAAACTGTCTTCAAATTCTCTGATACTCCTCTGAAAGAAATCATGACTGAAGCCAATAAAGCACTGGGACACCCAGAAGCCTGTATTTTCTGCCTGTTTCCCTTGGAATACCTTCTCCAGGTGCCTCTGGGGTCACCACCTCTCAGAACACAGAGCCCTGCTGTAAGAAGCCCGAGGCACATGGTGGGGGGGGGGGGGTAGATGTGGAGGTGCCCCAGGCTATGTCCCAGCTGAGCCCAGCCTTCTGCTCATCTCAGCCCAAGTACTATACCTGCGAGTGAAGGATTTCAGCGTACAGTGATTTCAGCCTCTAGACACTGGTGAAGTCAGCCTCAGCCTTCAAGTCTTCCCAGCTGAGGCCTTAGACATCCTAGAACAGAGACAAGCCATCCCCGCAGTGCCTTGTTTGAATTCTCAACCCACAGAATCCATCAGCTTTACAAAATGGCTGTTTCACACCATTAAGTTTTAAGTAGGTTTGTAACACAGAAAAGGTCATTGTGACAGCCTCTGTCTTTCAAGTAAACTGGGACCAAAAAAACACTTTTTTTTTTAGTGGGAGATGGAGTGTGGAAAATGCCAAATTTATTTAATTTATTTATTTTTCCATTTTTATTACAATATAGTGACATATAACTGCATTAGTTTAAGATGTACAGCATAATTATTTGATAAATGATTAGCACAATAAGTTTAATTAACATCTATCACCTCACATAGTGACAGAATTTTTTTCTTGCGATGAGAACTTTTACGATCTACTTTTAGCAACTTCAAATATACAATACAGTATTGTTAATTATGGTCACCATGGTGTACCTTACATCCTCAGAACTTATTTATCTTATAACTGGAAGTTTGTACTTTTTTGACTACTGTACCCATTTCCACCAGCATCTGGCAACCATCAGTCTGTTCTTTACATGTATTTTTTCTTTTTAGATTCCACATATAAGTGAGATTATACAGTATTTGTCTTTCTCTGACTTAAGTCATTTAGCATAGTGCCCTCAAGGTCCATCCATGTTTTTGCAAATGGCAAGATTTCTTTCTTTTGTATGGTGAATAATATTCCTTTACCTATATATATATGTATACACATATATACGGATAAAGAAAATGTGATATATAGATATATATACACATGTATATATATATATATATATATATATATATACACACACACATCACATTTTCTTTATCCATTTTTTTATTTTTCCTCTCAGCTCACTGAGATAGGCAGAGCTATTTTAAAGACATTTACCATAGGGCTAAGAATAACAAAAATAAAATACTATAGAAAGTACATTAAAAAACCTTTAAACTTACAAGGGTTAGACTTCTGACATTAACATATCTAATTTATTTACAGACATACAATACATTTCATCCTATGACAACCCACACAAATCTATTTTTAAATTCCTTAACTTTTTTTCTACTACTCTTTGCTATGTGTCTCTTTTTCCTTAAAAAGATACTACGCTCAAGAAATGCGGCTGAGAGGGAAAACAATGGAAGGACATATTTCTAGCTGAACAATGCAATGCACACCCTCCTCCAGGTTGTCCAGCAACCATCAATCCAGGCTCAGAAAATCTAGTTTCCACTCTTCCTTCTCCTTTAATCCTTTCGGGCAGGTCAGGTAAACCTTTACCATGAAAGAGACATTTGGGCCAGATCTTAGATGACACCTTATTCCTGGGGAATAGTTAACAGTCAACAAACAAATTGAAGAAATGCATGGAATAGGCAAAGGCCCAGAATAAAAAAAAAAAAAAATGAGTGTCCAGGAGAGGCACTGTCATGTTGTGTAACCCAGTGGTGAAATGCTGGGGTGCTGTGAGTGGACCATTCTAAAGACAATGGCAGAACTTCCCTGGTGGTCCAATGGTTAGGACTCTGCACTTCCACTGTAGGGGGCACGGTTCGATCCCTGGTCTGGGAAGTTCTGCATGCCGTGCAGTGCGGCCAAGGGGGAAAAGCAATGGTTTCAGGTTTTTTAAAAAATACAAATCAAATAAAGACAATGGCAATATTATCTGAGTGCAATGGGCTCAAAAAGAGGAATTTCTGTAATTTCTCAGCCAAATCAGAAAATTTGAGCGTTTTCTGCCAAACACATGAACGAAGCTATTTATTTGGACTTGAAATGTACTTTTACAAACTTGAAAGTCATAGAAATATGACTTTAGTCAAGTAGCTGCTTGACACTTTTTCATTTCAATATTTACTTATGTAAGCTATTTTTAAACAAATAATTTCAATCAGGTACTAAGAGTACCTCTAAAAGTGACTTTTGAAACACAGTAAATTTCACCAAATTCCCCTTTATTCATCATTTTCTCTATATGATTTGAAAAATCAAAGAAATTACTTAAATTTGAAAGGCCATTTTACTTATTAAGTGTTAATAGGGCTTAACATCAGCAGCAATAAAAAGCCACTCAAAAACTCAAAGGAGAAACAGTGATTAAAGACACTGGGTTTTGGAAAGATTAACAAGGTTACTTCAAACAGTATATGTTTGCCGTGGCTGCCGTGTATCTGGGTGTCTCTGTGTACATATGATGGGGCAAGGATGAAGAGGAACTGGGGACTTGTGGTGACATGAAAAGCCAGCTGTAACTTTAAAAATTAAATGCAGAATATTTTGGCTTTATAAAAATGTTTTTACAGAAGCCAAAAATATAGATTCCCTTTTGCCCCAAACATCTGAGCACTGTTTCATTCTATATTCTCCTTGAAAATATGTATCGATATGGGAGAAATGGTCCCCTCTACCTTCCAGATGCTAAAGGATGATGACTCATTAGTCAAACGAGGAGCTCAGATCTCTCCCTCTAACTCAATCCACTCTGCAGCTTTTCACAAGAAGTTAATAGCACACATCACAATGCCAGAGACAGAATACAAATGTGTTATGCTTTAATTTTTATTTTAATGTCATGAGAAACTTACCTATAAAATAGGCTGAAATGTGCTTTTGTATTCTGTGAACGTATTCTAAGACGACAACTTAGCAAAAATATTTTTATCTAACTCTAATTGTCTTTTTATGGAGTGAAGAAAAATATTACCATATCAAAATTTCTCTTTCCCTTTTTTTGTCCCACTCCCAACCTGTTTTTAACATCTGGGAACTATTCTACATTTATGCTTTCATGTAATAAATATACACATATATAGTGTTGGCTTATAACTAAAAGTTCAGCATCTTTATCATATTTTATAATTTTCATTAGAAACAAAATAACATACTACATTACCAAGGCAAATAATATACCCTTAGTAAGGGAATTATTTTAAACTACTGTTCAGCCATTTATACCTTCATTCAAGTGATTTTAGATCTTGTCATAAAATCAAAATATAGACAATAGCAGCTTACTGGGGACAAAAGAGAAGTTCCCTTCATTTATTAGTTCATTTAACTAATTTTTTAGGCACCTGCCGTATCAAGCCCTATCCTAGACAGTTGGAATATAGAGACAAACATATAAAGAAGACTTTTGTCCTCCAGGAGCTTATGTTTTGATGTATTGTGTTGTTCAGGTTCCCGAATGGACTTTTGGGCCAGCCCAATATATTGAAGGAAAACGGGATTTCAGAAATAAACCTAACTGAACACAATTTTTCTAAGTCAAGGTCATTTAAAAACGTACCAAAAAAAAAAAAAAGTACCAAATTTAGAGATAATGTAGCGATAACTAACTTCTTTAAGGCTCTACATTACTTTGGTTCTTTTAAGTGTGAAATAGAAATTTCAAAACTCCAAATGCTAGAGATCTGTCAGTAGACTTTGCTATTTTTTGATGTTACTTTTTTTTAGTTAGTTTTTAATTCCTTCATTCTCTGTCAAAGGCAGTGCTAAGTGTCATTCAGCTACTACCTTCCCTGAATTCAGCCCTGAGCTAAATAAGTAGTTGTTTCAAACAGACTATTCATCCAGCGCACTAGAGCTAGCAAAGTGTTCTGGGACAAAGAGATGGCCCCAATGAGAGTCATGAGAGTCATGGCTAGTCCTGTGGGCACTGTCACTTGCCTGCCTCAAAAGATGTAAGTGGGGCTTCCCTGGTGGCGCAGTGGTTGAGAGTCCGCCTGCCGATGCAGGGGACACAGGTTCGTGCCCCGGTCCGGGAAGATCCCACATGCTGCGGAGCGGCTGGACCCGTGAGCCATGGCCGTTGAGCCTGCGCGTCCGGAGCCTGTGCTCCACAACGGGAGAGGCCACAACAGTGAGAGGCCCGCGTACTGCAAAAACAAAAACAAAAAAGAATAAAAAGATGTAAGTGCTCTTCTTCCTTCCCTTCCTTCCTTCCTTTCCTTCTTTCATCCCTTTTTTTCTTCTTTCTTTCTTTCTGTCTTTCTTTCCTTCTTTTTCTCTCTACCGTTTGCTTTCTCTCTTCATTTATTTATGTACTGATTTTTAGAAAACACTGTGCTGGAGATTAGTTAATAGAATCTATATAAACTAATGAGGACTAACTGCACTTTACACTTGTAATACATTCAGTGAAATCATACATCATTTTTGTAGGCTACTGATATAAACTTTCATATTTCCTCATCAAAGGACAGGCAACAAGAAAATATTTTATGTTTGTTTCTTTTCTTTTTTCACTTTATATTTTTATTTAGACACCAACCAGAACAATCCTTAGATTAGAAAGTATTTCCTGAGAACAAACTGTTTAATGAGTGTGAAGCCCAGTGCTATGTGCTAGAGATAAAGTGATACAAGCCACAGACCTTGAGGAGCTCTGACCCTAATGGAGCTCCTCTAATATCCTATGCTTATTAGTTTCTATTTCTCTTTTCCTTACACTTTTAGTTCCGCTGAACATACTGTATGTGTGTTAGTCTCATCCCACGTTATATCTGCTCGCGGTCGCTCTCTGATTTCAGAGCCTCTCCTTTCAGATTCTGCTCATGAACTTGCTCAAGGTTCAGTTTAAGATGAAACTGTAGAGGAATGCATCTTCTTATTTCATCCAACCTTAGCCACCTGCTGTAATCACCACAGGTCTATGGCTCTGCTCACTGGTTTTATCTCTCCTGGCCAACCTTAGTGTTTGGGCTGTTCCCCTTTGATTTATGCAATCCATTAAATTCTATGTCCTACAGTAATGCAGGGAAGGAGCTGTAAACGACGTTTGCTGAGAAGAACAACTTGAAAATGACAAGTATATCACCATTATGTGTTATTGAATAACAACAGAATTTGGCTTTGATTGATGTGAGTTGAAAAAAGAATTAGGCATTTTACAGAATCAACAGGAGGGCCGGAGAACAAGGTTTAGTGTTATATGGCTGGAAACAATAGCCCACATCATACACAGAACTGATCTAATGAAGACACATTTCCACACTGAGCTCTGAGTATTTTTTTTGTTGTTGTTTTGTTTCGTTTTTGTTTTTGTTTTGTGGTACGCGGGCCTCTCACTGTTGTGGCCTCTCCCATTGCGGAGCACAGGCTCCGGACACGCAGGCTCAGCGGCCATGGCTCACGGGCCCAGCTGCTCCGCGGCATGTGGGATCTTCCCAGACCGGGGCGCGAACCCGTGTCCCCTGCATTGGCAGGCGGACTCTCAACCACTGCGCCACCAAGGAAGCCCTAGTCTCACTTTTTACTTCAACTATTTCAAGCAAACCAAATAGTTGAAATAAATCTGATACATGACTACTGCTCTAAATTGTTATTGTTGCATACAGAGCATCAGCACACTCTGTTGGACACTTAGAATAACGAATGCGGTCTCCAAATCAGTGCTCTGATGTCATTAAGTTCTGCTGCTTGTCTTAATGACAAGGCATTCTTTTTGTACTTACTTTATAGAATAATCTGAAGTTATATGATTTTCATGGAGAAATCCAGAATTTTTATATAGGTGAGAATAATGTAAAATTTAAAGCCATTAATGCATATATACTGGTAGACCTAATCACCTGAAGGGCACTGGGATGAGGAAACAAGAAATGCTTTCAATCATCACTTGTCATTGCTAAGCAGATAGACCATGAATAAGAATTTACAATCATTCCTTGGTATCCACAGTGCATTAGTTCCAGGATCTCCGCAGCTGCCACAAAATATGAAGATGCTCAAGTCCCTTAGATAAATGACGTAGTATCTGCGTATCACCCACCTACATCCCGTATACTTTAAATCATCCCTAGATTACTTATAATACCTAATGCAACGTAAATGCTACGTAAAGAGTTGTAAATACAATGTAAATACTATGTCAATCGTTGCCAGCACTAAGCAAATTCAAATTTTGCTTTTTGGAACTTTTCTGAAATTTTGTTTTCTCCAAATATTTTTGATCCGAGATTGTTTGAATCCCAGGATACAGAACCCGAGGATACAGAGGCCTGACTGTACTCATTCGACTAACACTTTTTGAATACCTACTATCTGTAAGAGGGGCTAATCCTGTGGAAACGATAGCCCTGCCTTGTCACTCTGAAAAATTGATAGGCTTGAAATGCTTATGAAGTACTTCTGATACTAAGGAAGCAAAATACAGATAAAGCTGAATTTTTAAATGTCCAGTGTCATAATTCCTAGTATTGTGAGGAATTTAATTCTCAGAAATAAAATAGAGGTGAGCATATTATTAAGACCACAGACTCTGGGAACTTACTGTATCTACCCATATCCGCCCACGATTTACTTTGATATCTCAAGTAAAAGATTTCTAGACTCATTTGCTTACCTATAAATTATAAGTGTAACTTGGGATGAAAATAATGCTGGGGTTTTTTTAGTGCTTGGTATGTGCTGAGTTCTTCTCTAAGGACTTAACCTGTGTTACCTCATTTAATTCTCACAACAATCTTATTAGATGTAACTTTTTCCCCACCTTGAAGAGACGAAGAGACAGAGGCACAAAGGGCTTAAACAATTATTGAAAGATCACACAGCTTGTTATACTTGACAGAGTCAGGGTTCAAACCGAAACACAGGATACAAGACTTCTCGATTTTATCCTACATCACAGGTATTTTTGTGTTTAACCTATTTTATTAGAATGTGGGGAAGGTAGAGACTGCTTAGGGGCAGCTTTTAGATCTTTAGAAAACCAGTGATCTGGACACAAATAGGGCATCTTGTTGCCTATGGCTAAGGACTAGTTATGATAACACAAACTGATAGGCACGTAACTTGTAACCATTCAAGTGATTCTCTAACAATATGTCACGTCAACATCACTGCAATGAACAATGGATATGTCGTAGTCTATGATAATCACGTTTCTTCCTTCAATGTTGACAAAGTACAAAACATTTTATATGTGTTTCTTGGCCTTCAGGCCTATATGAGAGATATATATATATACATATATATATATCTTGATTCAAAAAAAGAGAAGGTATTTTAGTAATTACCATAAGTTGAACAAACTTTAATTCAGCATCCATATAGAATGAGATACTCTGGTTCATCGATGTTCTTAGTAATAAATTCTATTTATTATTGATTCATATGCCTATTTGTTAAGGTCTTCTGTTCATTTAATTTGTTTCCTTGTCTTAAGTCTTCCATGAGCTTGCAAGCACACTGAGTGCTCGGATTAAATCCCATGACGAGTCAGCTGCTTACATAACAGTCCCAAATGTTAAATATGGAAAATAAATTCCCCATCGTCAAAATAGTGAAATTATTAACATTATAAAATAAATCGCAAAAGAGGTGCTTAATTTAACAGCAAATGCCAGTTTTAATAAAAGCAAGTTGCTTCTTAAGCAATTGACACTCCCTTTTTATTGAAACCAAAATGATTATGACTTGACACAAATGAGAGATTCATACACATGCATGTTTATAGTATTGAGTACATAAAGAATCTCAGTAATAATTTGATTTATAAAACCAGTGTTACACTCCTTTAATTAGGCACAAATGTTAAGGTACAAATAAGGGCAGATATCAGAAAAAAAATATGTCCTATCTTAGGGGATTCAGACTGACCAAATAGTAGAAATTTCATTTTGTCATGTCTTTTGTCTCCTAAAACCATTAATAAATATGTGAATCCATTATTTCCATAATGATGGAGAAAACAATATTTATGAATTTAAATATAAACACAATTATAATTATATATCCTTGCTTTAAATTCTGAAGAAAGAAAAAAAATGACATGCCTTTAGAGCATATTCTCATGTTTTACATGGTATCTATAAATGAAATCTAAATGGTTCAAATCAAAATCACTTATTATTGTACAAAGTACGCATCAGGAGTTGTTCATACTAATCAATAACTATTATTTGAAGAACTTTGAAACTGGAAAAGTCTTAAGACTCATCCAACCTTGGGGCAAACTCTTGGTGACTTCATGATGCCAAAACATTGATTGGAAGTGTCAAATCTGAATTAGTCAATTCTGTGTTTTCTTTTCTCTTTCAATACTAACAATAAAAAACTGGTATGATTTTCTTTGCGTCAGGCCAAAAACAAATCTAAACAATCTTTTCCAACATTATTTGAGGAGAATAATACATTGCAGGAGATGCAATTTCGTGATAACCACAAAGTCAGGGAAGAAGTTGCCTCTGGGGTGTAGAGAGAGGGAGCATAATGTATTACGGAGAAGCATACACAAGGCTTCAAAGATACTGACAGTGCTTGCTTTACTTATTCATTTCAGTAATGGGCCTATAGGTGCTCATTTTATTTTAATTCTTTAAACTGCGCGCGTGTACGTGTCCTTTATTCTATGTAGGACAAAGTTCACAATAAAAAATTAAAGATGAAAATGATTTTAATCACTGAATGAACACATTTTGGCATCCTGTGTATCCATTGTTAGCTTATCTATTTGTCTTTGATAATTGCAGTGTTAGATTATTTTATATATTTTTCTTGGTACGATAAAATTCTTTGTTTTCTGAATGTTAGTCCTTAATCTGTTTCAATTAGGATTAAGTTGTGCTTCAAGTAAAAAAAAAAAAAAACAAATAACAGAGTGCTAAAAAATATAGGTTTGTTTTTTCTCACATTAAAAAAAATGTCGTGGATGCAGGCAATCCAGGAATGAGGTGAAGGTATTGCCCAAAAGGTTCTCAGGGACCCAGGCTTCTTCCAGCTTTTTATACCATGAACCTTAGGCTATGACCTTGCTATTCATAATATGAGATAGAACTTCAGCCTCCCATCCTAGTTCCAAGCAGCTGTATAAAATGAGCAGGATAAGATGAAAGGAAAAGCTGCAATATATTCCTATTCTCATCCCATTGGCCAGATCTTGGTCACATGGTCGTTACTTCCTGCAAGGGAGGTTGGGAAACGTAGTCTTCATTCTGATGGCCATGTTGCCCAGCTAAACATCTTATTTTCTATGAAAGAAGAGAAAAAATACTGATAAATGCAGAGTGACCTGAGAATAATGTGGCATTATTAACCATAAGAAATAGTGTCTTTCTGATGATTATGTTTACATATTTTAAAAATCTTTCTCTCCCTTAATTTTGAGTTTATCAAATTAGAAACTTCCTCTGCTGAACATACTTAGTATCCTGTACCTACTAAGCTTGCTGGAATTGCTATATCTGGCTATTCCATAAACTGACACCCCTCTGATTAACACAGAGAACAATTAGGTATAAGTAGAAGATATGGTGATACAAGAAGGTCTTCAAACATGAAGCACCCACATACAAGTTGAATCCAGAAACATTTCAGTGGCAAACCTTCAGTTAAAAATTGCTCAAAGTCCTGAAGCTGAATTCTGTGGTCACCTACTAACACCTAACTTGGAGATTCCCAGTCTGATGTCAGAGTCTTCTATTTGGAGAGAGGGGTCTCTTGATTTACTCTCAGCTTCAAGTCAGATTGTCACGTAGCACAAAGATATTGTCAGGACCTGCTTGCCCGAGTGTAAAGGTAGTTAGAGAGAGAAACAAGTTTTTTGTATGTATTTGCTCTCTGTCCTTCTTCCCACTGTGTTATTTCAGGTCACCTCCCAGGCTTAGGTAAGTCTCTAACGAAGACCCCACTTGGCGGTTACAATCTGGAAAGTTTATCCATAACCTGGCGTGGTGACAAAGTCTGCTCTGTACTTGGCAGGGTGCTGACAGTGATTTAGAGAAAGGTTTCTGGAGTCAGGTTGATTTGTTTCAAATCCTAGCTCTACCATCTAGTAGCTGTGTGAACTTGAGCAAGGTAATTAACCTCTTGGTGCTCAGTAAGTGATTTGTATCGTGGGTCTGATTATAAGGGTGATAATGAAAACAGATAAGTAGAGTGCCTTGCATGTATCAAGTGCTCAACAAATATGTGTCATCATCATATATTCTATATTGGTATAGATGTAAGTACAAGGGTACGTATAGGATGACATTTAAGAAGAAAGTAGGGTAGGGGCATTGGAAATTGGAATTGTTCAAGGCCAAAATACTAAGAAGGAGAAAGAGAGTGATTGAAATCCCAATCAATCTCTTGAAAACTGTTACGATATTATTGCACAGAGTACTTTTCACTCCACCTTTGACGATTCTGATCACCAGGTCCGAGTTGTTACTCTAGATTTATGTGATTTTTAATTTCTTGGGCAGTCATAGCCAAATTCCGCAAGGATCAAGCAATCCCTGATCAGTGAACAGTATTCTGATTCCAATCTGCCATCTCAACCTTCTCTTTCATCACTACCCTCCCTTCTCATCCAACTGCTTGCTGTTCTCTAAACACACCATGCTTGTTTCTTATATCTGGGAGTTTGCATTAGTTACTGTTCTTACTTAAATATACTTCCCCTTAACTAACTCTTCTACTGGTGAAGCCTTGCTCTTGTTTTAATACCCAGCTCAATCATTTTGCCCTTCCCATACTGAACAAGGTCAGTGGTTCTGTCCTCTGAGGTCCCCCAGCCCTTTCCACAAGTTTGCTGCATCCCCCATCCTACCTCATGTAATTGCCTTTCGCTCACAGAAGGTCACTAGACTATTAACTCTTTCACGGCAGGTGTTTGCTCATTTTGTTTTCTCCAGTGCCTAGCACACTGCCTGGAGTATAGAGTAGGTGCTCAAAGAATTATTGCCATGATTGAATGAACTTAAGCTCCTTAGGAAGGCTGAGACGTGTAATAATAACTATAGTATACAAGGTCTAGACCCTCAGAATAAAAACCTAAGTTTATCTGAAGTATTATAGAAACTCAGAAGAAAGAGAAATGAATGTTGTATTAACACACAATGATAGTCCAGGATATTTCTTTTATAGAGACACTTGTATGGAGTCATATACAGCAAAGGAGCTAGAAAAATATGAGATGATTCTTGCTTCTCTAAATTTACAATCAAGTTAGGGAGACAAGACCAGGAAGTACTGTTCAAGATGAAATTTAGAAGTCTAGATATGGGGAAATCATATAAAACTAAATTAGCATAAGCAAAGATAACTTTCTTGAGGAGGTGAGACTAGCGTTTGATGTCAAAAAAGACAGTGTTTGTACAGCGTAGGGGAAAAACAGATGGTTTTCAAGATGTGCGAAGTAAGGAAAAGCAAAGGGAGGCTGGTGTTAAGGGAACTGCTGAAACAGAGCCCAGACTGCATGTTAGGAAGCCGTGGGAAATCATGGGAGATCAGTAGGTCGGGCTAGATTCTAATGAGCCTTTTAAGGTTATTGTTAACTAAAGTTTGAGATTTTTACGGTAGCTGAAGCAAATGATTGATTGATGAAGCGGCGGTGGGGGGGGGGAACATTGCACTGATTAAACGTTGACCATTATAATTTTCAGTGCAACAGCTGCTACTGAAATTGCAGTAATTCAAAATGAAAAATAGACACTGTTGTTCTGAAATAGCTTGGACTATTTGCAACCCTGTAGCCTGAGTGCATGCGATGTGGTTTTGCTAAGAACATGATGGGGTGCGGGTTCCTTTTTTTTCGGTTTTTCATAATGACTTGTTCTGTGGATTGAGAATTCAAACTGAGCAGCCATTTCACAGTCAGAGTTGGAGTGTGGGTTGTATAAAGTTGCAGAAGCACTTTTCCAAAGACTTGAAAACTCCTCCCCACTGCATAATTACACTTTCTAACTAGAATGATATTTGAAAATCATCAATCACTTACTTTCCTAATACAAATCTACTTATTATCAACTCATTATTTACACTGTGTTACTTGCTGATAGTTATTCTACCAAAAAATTTAGCCACAAAGTGTGACGGTCTATATTTACTTCAAGATAAACATTTACAAAACTAACCATGTCGTGTAAGCACTTGAGGTAGGAATAATCCATGAATATAATTTACAGTTAAACCCATGGTTACTTACTGTTTTCTACCCCAGATAAACACTTTCTTTCAAGGTCATCATTTTAGATTATTTGGAGTTAGTAATCTCTATAATGTCAAAAAATCATGTTACAGTTCAACATTAATGCACTGTACATCCTTGTTTACTTACTGGTACATCATCTCTGCATCTCTAATTTGCCATATCAAGAGATTTGGACATCATCCCATAGGAGATATTTGAAAACAGAAAGAAACTAACAAAAAAACCAAAACACCACCTATGTTTTGAAAATATAATGTTGGTAGCAATAGAAAGATGAATTAGAGGGCAAGGGAAGAAATTTAAAGGCAGAGGGGACTACTTATAAAATAAATGGTTAGGGCATGAACAGATTGTGCGAAAAATAAAAGAAACAGATTGAAGAGCATTTTAGGGGTTCAATGGGACTTGTTTTTAGACAAATTGAATCAACAGGTACATATAAATATACCTACCAGTGGTGCAGTCCCAGACATGCTTGCTAAGGGTAAAAATGGAGCTCTCTGGGTTACTGTAAGGAGAGAATGGCAGAGGCTTCTCTGGGTATCCGGTTGCTACAGCAACAGTATCATGTCAAGTGTAAATAGAGTCCTGTTGTCTCTGCTGGTGACCATTAGAGGTTTTCAGAAGGCTGAAAATGTATAAGCATCCTGGACCAACTAGTCTTTTTTTACAGAAAAGTGATCATCAAGTGGATATCATAAATGTGGTTAAGACTTGAACAGAAGCAATATTTTTTTCATCTAATCAAATGTTTATGGCACAATTAAACACAAAAGCTTTTGCACAGCAAAGGACACCATAAACAAAACAAAAAGACAACCCACAGATTGGGAGAAAATAATTGCAAATGATGTGACCAACAAGGGATTAGTCTCCAAAAATTTACAAACAGCACATGTGGCTTAATATAAGCAAAACAAACAACCCAATCAAAAAATGGGCAGAAGATCTAAATAGACATTTCTCCAAAGAAGACATACAGATGGCCAATAGGCACATGAAAAGATGTTCAACATCGCTAATTATTAGAGAAATGCAAATCAAAGCTACAACAAGGTATCACCTCACACCAATCAAAATGTCTATCATCAAAAAATCCACAAACAATAAATGCTGGAGAGGGTGTGGAGAGAAGGGAACCCTCCTGCACTGTTGGTGGGAACGTAAATTGGTGCAGCCACTACGGGGAACGGTATGGAGGTTCCTTAAAAAACTGAAAATTGAGCTACCATATGACCCTGCAATCCCACTCCTGGGCATATATCTGGAGAAAAACATGGGCTGAAAGGATACATGCACCCCAATGTTCATTGCAGCACTGTTCACAATAGCCAGGACATGGAAGCAACCTAAATGTCCATCGACAGAGGAATGGATAAAGAAGATGTGGTACATATACACAGTGGAATATTAGCCATTAAAAAGAATGAAATAATGCCATTTGCAGCAACATGGGTGGACCTAGAGATTGTCATACTGAGTGAAGTGAGTCAGACAGAGAAAGAGAAATATCGTATGATATCGCTTATATGCGGAATCTAAAAAGAAATGATACAAATGAACTTATTTACAAAACAGAGATAGCTCACAGACTTAGAGAATGAACTTATGGTTACCAGAGGGGAAGGGTGAGGGGAAGGGATAGTTAGGGAGTTTTGGACTGACATGTACACACTGCTACATTTAAAATGGATAAGAGCAAGGATCTACCAAGTTTAGAGTATAGGAAACTATACTTTATATATAGTTTCCAAGTATAATTTCCAAGTATAGGAAACTCTGCTCAATGTTATGTGGCAGCCTGGATGGGAGGGGAGTTTGGGGGAGAATGGATCCATGTATATGTATGGCTGAGTCACTTTGCTGTGCACCTGAAACTATCACAGCATTGTTAATCGGCTATGCTCCAATACAAAATAAAAAGTTAAAAAAAAACCAACACACACACACAAAATGTTTATGGTACTGAGACAAGTTTTGTGTGCAAGTACACTCCTTTAACCTTCTGCTCTAAGAAAGAATAGTTGCTTAACATCTCTGTGCTTCTACATTGCTCACCTTTAAGACAGAGTAATTATTATTGCCTATCTCATACGCTTGTAATATATGGTGCTTAGAAAGTGCAAGTTAAGTAAAATGTTAATGTTAACCATAATTATTGTTGTTATTTTCATCTTCCTCACATAAGTACGTAGCACAATGTAGTAGTTAAAAGCATGAACTCTGGAAACAAAATACCTGGGTTCTTTATTTTAATATGGCACTTTTTAGCTGTGTAACCTTGGGCAAGTTGTTTAACCTCTCTGTGCTTCAGTTTCCTTATTTTAAAAATGGAAAATAATAATTGTACCTACCTCATAGAGTTGTTATATGAGTTAAATGAATAAATATTTATAAAGTACTTAGATTGGTGCCTGTCACATAGTAAATATTAAATAAGTATTTATTAAATAAACAAGCAAACATAAATGATTTTTATTAGATTCCTCTTGTTGTTCTAACATTTTCATAATACATGCCCTTTTATAATAGTCATTTTTTATCTAATTTGCTCTTATAATTTTCTATGGCTTCTGAATTTAAAGAAAACAAAAAGGCAGGCAGAAAAAATTTTTTGCATTTTTTGCATGTTTTGCATTTCTACTTTGTTCCAGGCACTCTTGGAGGTATTGTATCACTTAATCCTCACAGAAACCACATGAGGTAAGTTTTATTTCCAACATGCTACAGATAAGAAAAGAGACCCAGAAAATTTGAATAACCCAATGCCTCACAGGTGATAAATATTTAAACCTGAATTTAAATCCACATGTCTTTGATTCTAACATTAATATTCTTTAAATTATACACAGAATTTCTTAAATAATTTTAAAGTAATAATAATTTTAACAAATAATCATGATAATTGCTGATTATCATCATGTGATCTTTTATTCTCATTTTATTCTTATCAAACCTGACATTTTTAGTAGTGAACATTTTCCTCTGTTCATTGTAAAATACATCAAGTTATCAACCTGTTATATTATTCCAGGGTGAGGGAGGTACAGTATTCTACACAAGACAGACATTTAATGGTTAATTCATGATTGATTAATCAATTAGTGGTGGATTCAGTGGAGAATATATCCTAAACCATGACTTTAAAAGCCCACTAAAATGTATAATATATGCAATTTTCTATCATAACCATATCATTTGCTTTTTGCAAACTGCCTTATACTAATTCTTTCTTATAAAAATTATGTGTATCACTTTATATCTAATAGTTTTATTAGGTTTTAAGATGACAGTGAGATTGTTTTGTGCCCTTTTAGACAGAGGAAAGAGCCGTTAAAATTATTTTTCAGGAATTGAGTGTACCTCAAACTTAAGAGTTCATCACATTTAAAGCAGGAAAACAGACTCCATCTTGGGCTTAAGATGAATGAAGTGATTTGAGATACACAAAATCCATCATTGCATCTTTCATCCTCACCAAACTTAGACTTAATAAAAATGACTTCATCTGCTATTTTCAGGTTAATTTTCAGCTCAGCATTTTGTCAAATGGTATTTCTAGCTAGAGTCCCCAGTTGCACAGAAGCAGTGATTTCCACATCAAAGTTTAAAGGAAAACAGAAACACATTTTCAGATGGCAAGAAAAAATAATTACTGCTGTTAGTCACTCCTCAAGGGCCAAGGAGAAAATGGAAATGAATTTAGGTGTGGATGAAAAGGTTAAATGTGCCTCCTCTTTGTCACTGCTATGCATTCATTACAAAGCAATCTAATAAGCTACAGCGTCAGAGGGAAGAAATAAGGAGGCCATAAGTATGTTTTCTCTTTTCAAGTTCAAGTAATTAATAATTTCCATTGCCTAACTTTTAGAAAATCCAATGAAGATATTTTCTACCTGCAAATTTGCTAGTGGGTAGTTACGTTTTTCTGTTCATATCATCTTAACATAAACACTTAAAATGGAAGCGATGTATCCAAGGATTGTTTCAACGATATAGTTCAACAATAACAATGACAACTCCTCAAAGGTAATCTATTAAACTCTTGTAAACAAATGCAGTATTCAATGTACATGTGTTTATATTTCCACCTATCATTCTGAGAAAACCAAGCATCTCCATTAAAAAAACCCGTACCTTAATCTAATACTGGTATAAGCTACTGAATACTGACTTTTGGGAAAAAAAGTACAAAACTCCCAAACAAATTCACGGTTAGCTAGCGCTGTATGCCATGAAATATCACCAAGTTTGTGACAGTGAAAACTTTTCTTAATAATTACTGTTTCAAGAAGCGAGAACTTCTTTTACAGATATTGGAGCAAGTCCAGTTGTATCTATGCCTTATACAGGAAAAGATTAAAATATTTTTAAACAGAGACAGGGAGGAAAGGCTGAAATGTAGTTGAAAAAATTCAGCACGAGAAACAGAAGTTATGTGTCTTCAACCATTACTTAGTATGTTTTTCTTAGAGATGAACAAAGGGAAATATGCATCGGGGAGAGGATTGAAATTTGCTGTAAGGAGAAATATTTTTAACAAAATGAATGTTGTAGGGCTTCCCTGGTGGCGCAGTGGTTGAGAGTCCGCCTGCCGATGCAGGGGACACGGGTTCGTGCCCCGGTCCGCGAAGATGCCACATGCCGCGGAGCGGCTGGGCCCGTGAGCCATGGCCGCTGAGCCTGCGCGTCCGGAGCCGGTGCTCCGCAACGGGAGAGGCCACAACAGTGAGAGGCCCGCGTACCGCAAAAAAAAAAAAAAAAAAAAAATGAATGAATGTTGTAGATGCAAGAGATTTTCTATTTCCCCTTCATTTCCACACTCTGTTTTTATCCATCCTGCTTTGTGCCCTGGGAGGCTGAACTCCATCAGCTGCACAGGCTTCTTCTGACTTCCAGTTGGATTTGGCCCATGGGAAGTATTAGCACGTGGAAGGAGAGTGAGGTCCTAGTATTTAGCTCCCCGCTAACCCTTGCCAGGCTGCAGATTGGCAGCGGTTTTGTCACACTACAAAGGCCAGAGCACCTGCTTGGCATCCCTCTCCTATAATCACAGCCACAGTGAAAGCAACGGCGACGTTTTCTCATGGGTTCCAATTCGCGTTGCCCTTGAGGTCTAGGATGCTAAGAATTTCCTGCATTTGCTAGTCCTGAGGCGTGTCATCCCTTGTTGTTTTTCTTTTTTTCAGTCCAGCCCACAACTTCACAAATAGTTCCTTTATTAAACTACACTTAACTGCCCCATTTAAGGGTGCCATCTCTGCTGTCGACAAACATATGAAGCAAATAAATGCATTCCCGGTGTTAAAATTTCAGGCTCTTTCCTTAGCTATTCAAGAAATTTAAATGTCTTTAAAGCAATTGAAATGTTTTTTGGGGTTCATAGATAACAGACAACTTCTCTGGACTAGGCAAAGATAATAATTCTCTCTTAAATTTAATGTGAACATGGAAAAGCTAACCCAACAAATTTATCACTCAGTATGTATGTTTATAAAATGTCTAAAGGGTTCATATATGAAAAGATCGTAATGTGACATTATAAACATATATAATTCACAAGATGGTATCAATAGAGCAATTTTACAGATGAAGAAGTGGAGACTCAGAGAGATAATGTGATTTTCTCAAGGTTATGTAACCAGTAAGATACAGAACTTGACCTTGAACTCAAGTCTCTTAACTCTAGTTAACTGCTTTATTCGTCACATCTTGCAAACATTCTTCGATCAAGTACAGTAGAAAAACCATTACAACACTAAGTACTCAAGTCAAGATAAAGAGAGAAAGGGGAGACTGAGATCACTGGTAGGAAACATCACCAAGTTGAGAAGCTTTCCTAGGACCAGCTTTATCTGAAGAGGATAAAGCCTGACAGGTGCACTCTTTGTCACTGGCCATTAATCTCAAAAGCAGATTCCCAGCAGGTGCAAAGGAAAAGGAGGGAATGCAAATTTCTTCTCCCAACATTCTGTCTTAACATCTCTACCTTAATCTCTCCCAACAGGGAGAATTAAGAAATGGGTTAGAGATAAGAATGAGTATCATGGGTGCTGCTGTCACTTAGATTTCTGAGACCATGTGCAGATTCCAAGGACCCACACTCATATTCACAGTTCACTCCTGTCTTATTACTTCAAAGTTATTGACCAAGTTGTCCACAAAGATTTATAGCACTGGATAAATTAATGCAAACCATTACTTGATGTGATACTAAGTAACTGTTGGATTTGATGCCTGGTTATTTTGTTCACGTAGCACTCACTTCATTGGTACACACATGCAGACTCCAAACCACAATGGACGTTCCAAAATTTGACTTGCACATTGTTTTTTTTTTGATTCTCAGAAGGAATTACTTCCTTACTGAGACCCATAATTTAGCAAGGGAAAAAAAGGAAATACAGTATATTCATAGTACTAGGAATTAAAGCAAGTAGAGTATTAACTGGATTGAATTACCTTGAATGTGATGTTTGAACATGTGTGGGTGCTTATTTCCATTCTTCAGTCGTTGATTCATTCAGCTGACATTTGCTGAGCACCTTCTATGTGACAAGCACACATCAAGGATATCAGAAACAAAGAGGAAACTCTGATGGTCTCAATGGCTGATAAGCCAATAGACTGGAGGAAAAGACTGAGGTGCAAATTCACTGGAGTTCCAGCTTGAACATCCTTTGAACACAATTGCAGTCACATTTACACAAATACTACAAATGCTGTACGGAGTCCCACCGTGTGCCAGCAGGACCTCAGGTCCGCTCTCAGGGAGTCCTAGGGTGGGATGGCTCTTGTCCATCCATACCACTGCCTATGCCTTCGCTCCCTGACCTGACTCCATACCACCTGGCTTCACTTTCTACTCTTTCCAAGAACGTCCTCTTAAAGTTCCCACGGACTGTGTTGCCACCGCCACCTTGTGTTCAGGGACCAGGGCAGAGATGCGTGTTCGTCCCCGACTCTGACAGGTACAGGGCCAGCTTCACGAACGTGTGACCAGTACAATGGCACAGAGCTCGAATTTCAAAAGGGCCCAGCGCTTGGAGTTTAGTGCTCTACGTTCACCGTCTTGAAATCTTTAATAATTTTTTCTTTAAGTATATCTTTTTGAGATAAAGTCCAATGGGACGGTGCGCAATGCACCAGAACTTGGAGCCAGAATCCACACCCGACTGCCACGGCCACACCTCCCCCACCTCCCGGACTCCATGGGGGGAGTTCTGAGCAGCCGCTTCCTACCCTCTGACACGCTGAGTCCCGTCCTGCTTCCCCTGATTGCCTCCACTCCCTGACCCCTGCCATTTTCCACCCAGGGTAGCAACAGGGCCATGTTGGTAGGAAGAGGTCTACGTTCTTCTTGTTACCCTTCACTCCCACGAGAGCTTGGGCAGGGGTCATGGGGAAGGTCAGGGTCACTTGTGTATGCCCTGTGGTGTCTAGAGGAGCCGCGTGGTGATGGTTGTCCCATCCCTGGGCAGGCAGCGTCATAGCGTGTTTGATGGGGGCAAGCTTCTCTTGCACAGCTGATCCAGATCCAAGTGTGTATCAACTTATAGGACGCAGTCCCTTGGGGGCGGGGTCACCCAGTCAGCCATGGTTACGATGGTTACCAATAGGAAAGGAAGATTTACTTCCTGCCCCTACTGGGGCCCCAGATTTTCATTTAGTAGTGGGGCTGCAAATTTTGTAGCTGACCCTTAATAGGAACATAATGCCAATCGGGTGTCATACTGAACAGGAGAAGAATAACTTATTTTACCGTTTCCTTTAATAGGACAGAGTACAATGGGAAAGGAAGACTTTAACCATGTTAGAATAACATATAGTCAGAGAAACTGATGCTTGGACTATGGCTTTGATTGGCCTGAGGGAACCTCCATGCATAGAGGTGTTGAGGCAAAGGAGATGACTCATATGGTTAAAAAAATTAGTTATACACAGGCATATAAAAACTAAGTGAATATATTGAGAATTACGGAAACCAGATTTCTCACTGCTTGAAAAAATGCAAAAATAGAAATGGGGAAGGTGAGAATAAATCCTGAAGTGTTGGATTGGAATTGTGAACTCATGGTTTTTAATATATAAATAGATGGATGGGTATAGAAAGAGATACAGATCCAAGTGAGCATATACATATGCGTGTGTGTATATATATTCCTAGTTCTGCCTACTGAGAAGTTCTAGAAGCCCAGGAGCAATGAGCACACCTAGCATCCTGATCTTCATTTATAAATTCCGTTCTCCACTGAAGAAGTTCAGGACTCCTTGGGAAAATGGATGATTCCAGAGCAAGAAAGGTATAAGGTGGAGCTAGAATTCTGTGTGGTACCAGAAAGGAAAGAAGGGATTGAAGAATATTTGGACATGGCAAAGGAGCAAAGGAATCACCTTAAAAGGGCTCTTGGGCTTCCCTGGTGGCGCAGTGGTTGAGAGTCCGCCTGCCGATGCAGGGGACACGGGTTCGTGCCCCAGTCCGGGAAGATCCCACATGCCACGGAGCGGCTGGGCCTGTGAGCCATGGCCGCTGAGCCTGCGCGTCCAGAGCCTGTGCTCCGCAACGGGAGAGGCCACAACAGTGAGAGGCCCGCGTACCGAGGAAAAAAAAAAAAAAAAAAAAAAAGGGCTCTTACTGTCCAAATATGGGACCATTTCAGCAACAGAATAAATAATGATAACAATTAATTATAACTCATTGAGTAAGATTGGAATCCATGAGTCCATGTTGATATAAATATGTAATGAATGAGTGAATAAGGGAGTGAAAGGATTACTCTACATAACAGTAAAATGCCAACCCTTAAAGCCAGAAAGAATGATGAATTTAGGTGGTGGCAGTCACCACCACAGTAAAAGTTGATTCAAGAAAGAATAATCAGTGGATGTTTAAAAAAAAGAGGGAAAGTTTGAAAGAAATGAAATGTTTACCTAGTCTCAAAGTAGCTCCCCACTTGCTTTTTAAAGTACTTTTGATTTATTTAAAAATTGACATAATAAGCTGATATAAATAACAATTTTTATTAAAATATTTATTCAAAAAT
This sequence comes from Stenella coeruleoalba, assembly GCF_951394435.1. Classification (NCBI taxonomy): domain Eukaryota; kingdom Metazoa; phylum Chordata; class Mammalia; order Artiodactyla; family Delphinidae; genus Stenella; species Stenella coeruleoalba. Next base: position 13,562,277 of record NC_137164.1, read on the forward strand.
TAGCGAGAAGGCTGGCATTCCTCAGTTTTTGTAAATCATTAATATTGGGATTACTAGAAGACAGCTAGATTCTCGTATCTACTTCTACATTTACTCTGATGTGACATGTTGTTTTGGTTGAACTACGTAAAGAATATGCAGCTTCACACAGGTATGTAGCTGAAGAATGAAAGGGTATTTTAACAGCCTTTGCAGACAGTGATGGATATTCTTCTTTGGCACTATAGCAAAATTTAACATTAATTTCTTGAAATGTATCTAAAAAGGTTTTTTATGGAATAAAAAATCTATCGATGAAATTTTCATACTCAAATTCCATTTATCTTGCATTTTTTAAATTAATAGACTTTATTTTTGGCTGCGTTGGGTCTTCGTTGCTGCACACAGGCTTTCTCTAGTTGCAACAAACGGGGGCTACTCTTCGTTGCAGTGCGCGGGTTTCTCATTGCGGTGGCTTCTCTCGGTGTGGAGCACGGGCTCTAGGTGCGTGGGCTTCAGTAGTGGTGGTGCACGTGCTTAGTTGCTCCACGGCATGTGGGATCTCCCCGGACCAGGGCTCGAACCCGTGTCCCCTGCATTGGCAGGTGGATTCTCAACCACTGCGCCACCAGGGAAGCCCCAATAGGCTTTACTCTTAATGGTTTTATACTTATTTTAAAAAATGAGCAGATAGTGCTGAGTTCTCATATACACCCTTACCCCACATACAGTCTTCCCTATTATTAAGATCTTGCAGGATTGTGGTACATCTGTTAACAATTAATGAGTCACTTTTGATACAATATTATTAACTGAAGTCCATAGTTTACATTAAAAGTTGCTCTTTGTGTGGTAGAGTTCTCTGGGCTTTGACAAATATATAATGTCATATATCCACCATTACAGTGTCATATGAAATAACTTCACTGCCCTAAAAATCCCCTGCACTTCATGTATTCATCTTTCCCACCACCACTACTCCCCAGATCGCCGGCAACTATCAAACTTTTTACTGTCTCTGTAGTTTTCTCTTTTGCAGAATATCATAGTTGCAATCATATAATAATTAGCCTTTCCAGACTGGCACCTCTCACTTAACTGATATACTTGTATGATTTCTCTATTTCTCTCCATGGCTCGATAGCTCATTTCTTTTATTCATTAAATAATATTCCATATGACTACAATTTGGTTGTGCACTCACCTATTGAAGGACATCTTAGTGGCTATCAATTTTTTGGCAATTAGGAATAAAGCTGCTATAAGCATATGTGTGCAGGGTTTTGTGTGAACATAAGTTTTCAGCTCAGCTGGGAAAATATCTAGAAATGTGATTTCTGGATAGTACAGTAAGATTGTGGTTTCGTAAGAAGCTGCCGTGCTGTCTTCCAAAGTACCATTTTCCATTCCCACCAGTAATGAATGAGAGTTGCTTTGCTCCATAGTCTCTGTAGCATTTGGTATTGTCCATTTTTTTGGATTTTAGCCATTTTAATAGGCGTGTGGTGGTGGCCTCATTGTTTTAATTTGCAGTTCCCTAATCCTATATGATGCTGAGCAACTTTTGTATGTTTATATGCCATATGCATGTCTTCTTTAATGAAGTATCTTCAGATCTTTTGCCTATTAAAAATTTGTTTGCTTATCGTTGAGTTTTAAGAGCTCTTTGTATATTTTGGATACAAGTTTTTATCAGGAATATGTTTCAGTCTGTGCCTTGTCTTTTCATCCTCTTAACAGTGTCTTTCACAGAGCAGATTTTAATTTAATAAATTCCAAGTGATTAGTTTTTCTTTCAAGGATTATCCTTTTATTGTTGTATCTAAAAACTCACCATAAAACTAAGTTTATCTATATTTTATCTTATGTTGTCTTACAGAAGTTTTATATTTTACATTTAGAGCTATGATTCATTTTTAGTTAATTTCATGAAAGATGTAAGATATATATCTGGACTTTTTTTTTTTTTTTTTTTTTTTGCATGAGTGTCCAATTACTCCAAAACCACTTGTTGAAAAGACTTTCTCCATTAAATTGCCTTTGGTCTTTTGTCAAAGATCAGTTGACTGTATTTGTGTCGGTCCATTTCTGGGCTCTGTATTCTGTTGCATTGATCCATTTTCCTGTTCTTTAGCTAGTACCATGCTATATTAATTACTATCACTTGATAGCAGATGTTGAAGTCAGATAGTGTCAATCCTCCAACTTTGTTCTTCTGCAGTACTGCATTATCTATTCTGAGTCTTTTGTCTTTCCATATAAACTTTGGAATTGTTTTGTCAATATCCACAAAATAACTTGCTGGGATTTTGATCACATTGAATCTACAGATCAAGTTGGGAGGAATTAACATCTTGACAATACTGAATCTTCCCACTCATGACAGTGAAAATGTTAATTGAGTTAAACTCAAAAATAACATTCAGATTCCAATATGAGTGAACATATCCTATGCAAATCTTGAGATTACTTAGGAAAGTAGAAACTGGTAATTATTTCTGCTCTATTATTGCATATGAAATAACTTAAATACACCAAAAAATGGTCCAAGATACTCGTAAGTAGAATAAAATCTCTAATTAAATGTATATACAGTATTGCATAGAATTATATAATCTGTGTTGCCTTCAAAGCACTCAGCATCTAGGCTTTCAAATGTTCTCTCCATATAGCTTGATTCAGAATCTTACTGTCTCACTGTTTTATGTATTCAGGTAGTGTTTTATTCCTTTTCAGCTCATTTCCTCAAAGTGTAATATTTCATAATATTTTCTCATTTTCATCTATTTATTGGACATCCTCTTTATTTGGTGAAGCACTCTTTTGGACACATTGGTTGGGTTATTCCCTCTCTCCAGTTTTATTGAATGTTTAGTTAGATGTTCCTATAGCCACTCCCTCTCATCTGGAGACTATTATGTACAATCTAATGAAATATTTTCCATTCAGTAATATGTGGTGTGCACCTGGTTTCCTTCTGCTTTGCCTCATAGAACCTCTCAAACAGAGCTCCACATCAAGATTGAGAGTATTCTGTTTCAGAAAGCTGTGAAGCTATACAAAAGGAAAATAGATTCAGATAAAACACATCTTACACCTGAATCTTACCTGAATCTGAATTTGAGATTCAGATAAAACACATCTTACACCTGAATCTGAGTCACCATTTGAAACATTTTCTGGCTGAAGTGTGTTTATTGAGTAAAATATGGGAATTCTATCCATTTTTGTCTGGCTTTAGAGAAAAGGAAAGGGGGTGCTAGGTGGCATTGCCAGGAGATGCCAAATTTCAGTAGAGCCATATGAAATAAACACATTTCCTAAAAACTCTCAGAAACTCCCTTAGAAATCCATGGAGAGATGGAGATCGTCTATGATAAAAGTACCAAATTAGAATTCAAAACCTTATAAATATACTGAAAGTTCAAGTACAAGTAAGCGTTTCTCAATGAAACAGCCAGTGACGGTGCTGTAACTTTTTATAAAGTTTACGGAAGTTCAACTTCTAGTAGATTCTGTCAGTTGACTGGGATTAATGACATTTCATCATGGGAACATATGTATATGTATAACTGATTCACTTTGTTATGAAGCAGAAACTAACACACCATTGTAAAGCAATTATACTCCAATAAAGATGTAAAAAAAAAAAAAGATTACAATGGTAAAAAAAAAAAAGAAATTTCAAATATGTGTAAGAGATTTAACATGCTGAAATGGTCACATTCATCTGATCTTAGAAAGTAAGCAGAGTAGGCCACCTGAGCGCCCAGGAACATGGGGTTTTGAAAAATTGGGGCAGCTGGGAAGGAATGCCAAGGCGAGGGGAGAATTTTTTTCACGCTCAAGGTGGAAGATACAACAGCAGGTTTCTCTGCTGATGCAACTATGAAATGAGGCAGGCTGTGTTCACTTAGGGTGGGTGTTTTTGTCCTCTGAGTCGCATGATGACCTTAGGGTTATGCCCACTCAGGCAGCACATGATGTGGAGTTTACTGAGTTTTTTTGTTTGTTTGTTTATTACTTAAGAAGTAGTAAGATGTAGCAGAACAAATATAGGAGTTGGATCCGACACATCTAAGATGTAGGGGAACAAACATGGGATTTAGGTCTAACACATCTAAGTACACTAGCCTAGAAGACACTGTTTATTAAGCAATAATGTGGGAGGGGCAGGAACATTGCAGAAAAGCTCTCAGGGGTGGTTGCATCCTCTAGGCTAGGCTGATGATAAGATATGTCATCACAGACCTGGGCTCCCTGACTACACTGGGGTGATAGAATCCCACAATAACAGAAGCCTCATAGAGCACACTCACTCTGGCCTTCCCATCTCTCTGAGTGTTTAATCCCTTCATCACCATCTATGACGACATTTCTGTTTCACTTAGTGTGAGCCTTTATTTTCCAAGCTTCCGAGAGCCAAGCTAGCAACAGATTAGCACCATCTCCCAAGGGCCTTTTTGAATATTATGTCCTGCATTACAGGAGAGTACTTTTTTATCAACAAATGAGTGTTTGTTATGAGTATTTTTAAATGCGTATTGAGTATTTTTAAAAATATACTAGCAGTGAAAAGATGCAAGCTAGCATAATGAAGACCAATCCTCCCTAAAGTTTTCATGTGGCAGTTCCAACAGTCACTTAGAGTCCATGTGACCATGACAAATTCTCCAGCACAGTTGGTTGACTGGTTTGTTTATAGAAAAATCAAACTTCACTGTTCTATCTCCTAAAAAATAAATGAATCTTCTCAATCAGTCTGGCTTGTTTTTGTTGTAACTTATTTAATTTTGTAGTGACCAGTGAAGAGTGATAAAATTAAGCATCTCCAGGGAAGTGGTGTTGGTGGGTGCTCTTAAAAATATGCATGGACATATATACGCTAGCAAATGTAAAACAGATAGCTAGTGGGAAGCAGCTGCATAGCACAGGGAGATCAGCTCGGTGCTTTGTGAACCCCTAAGGGGTGGGAGGGAGGCGCAAGAGGGAGGAAATATGGGGATGTATGTATACCTGATTCACTATGTTATACAGCAGAAACTAACACACCATTGTAAAGCAATTATACTCCAATAAAGATGTTTTAAAAAAATATGTATGTACAGAGTTAAGTGTAGCCAGTACAGTATTAAAATAGACCTATGGAATAAAATATATCATGTTGAACCTCATTTTGATTTGACCATATAATAGAGTGTGAGATAGGGGCAGGAGAGTGGGAAGAAAAGCATGAGAAAAAAAATGGTTCTAGGAGCCAGAATGGTTCAGGGAACAGGTAAGCAAGTGAACAAAATTTTGTGGCTTTGCCTTAAGCTCATCTTGTTGGCTTTTTAAAGTTTTCATATTTAATTCTCATTTCTTTCATTTGATGCTAGAATTATATGTTAGTAAAGGCAATACTAACTTATTTAATAAGTAAGCTCCAAAATTTCAGTGGCTTAACAAAGTAGAAGTTAGCTATTGTACTCATGTAATAAACCAAGACTGGTGATCCTGGTCTGTGTTACTGCTCTTTCTCCATGTGGGATTCAGGTATTCAGGCTTCTTCCATCTCATGCTCTGCTGTCCTCAGGGGTTGGCAAATTATGCCATGTGGGCTAAATATGGCCCTCCACTTACTTCTGTAAATAAAGTTGTATTGGAATACAAAAAAAAAAAAAAAAGACTTCCTATTGATGACATCTTTAAATTCCTTCATCTCAAAGAAATCAAATCATCCTTTAGGAAAGGAATTGAGGAATCTTTGGAAATGTGTGATGGTGTAAATAATATAATGATATATATCTCTTCAAACTCTAAAATATAAAGCAGTGGTTCTCAACCAGGGGTGATTTTTCCAATGTCTGGAAACATTTTTGATGGTATTGTTTCATCACAGGAAAGGGGGGTGCCACTGGCATCTAATAGGTAGAGAGCAGAGCGGGAATGCTTTGAAACATCCTACCATGCACAGGACACAGCCCCTAACAACAGAGAATTATCCGGTAAAAAATGGCAAAAGTGCCAGGTTGAGGAATCCTGATATGAAGAGAAAATAAAATTCTGTGTATTTAGCCAAGTAAGTATTTTTGGATGCTTCCTGAAAACTCTAGTCTTTTATATACTTGATGTTTATTGAATGTAAGTCATATAACCAACTTTTAAAGGACATTCAACACAGACATTTTAAGGTAAAACTTTAAACTCTTCTGGACATCTGCCATGTCCAGCCCCTTTAATAAAGATAAATAAACTGGCATCTTTACACGTAGGTTCAATCACACTTCAGTTCTCAAGTCAGTCCTGACCCTACTAGGAAACAACCAGTAGCCACGTTCTTACCATCTACTGGGGAATAAAGTTAGGTTGCCCATCAAGATCTGAGATCCACGAGACAACCATGGCTTCTGCTTTCCAGCCTTGCCCATCTCTCCTTCTTAAGGATGATGATGTGAATTATACTTAGGATCCCAGAATATTAAAATCTACCCTTGTGCTACCTTCCTCTTCGTCTCTAAAGAACTACCCGTTTGTATACATCCTGTCTTTAACATTGTCTTTATTCTTTGCTGAGGTCAGTTACAATTCCTGGTATCAAGTCCCCTCTGAAACTGATGTCCTATTCTAGACCCTAGTTTGGCGATAGTTTTCAGACTTTTCACACTTTGCCTCTTTTCCAGAACTGAAGCCAATTCCCCACCTCCAGTCTGGCTATTAGCATAATGGTTCATGACAGATTCACCAGAAGATAAATTCCCACCAGATTACTGAGTAGTGACCAATGTCTGAGTTCACACATTCTACTCCATGCTTCTACAGAAACTTGTATCCCCTGTACCATTTGAATGTTGTATTGTAGTTGTTTCTTTATTGGGCTTACTTTTCCACAAACTTGGGAGCTATGCCAGGAGAATGACTGATTTTTTCCCAGCTTTATTGAGACATAATTGACATATAAATTATGTAAGTTTAAGGTATACAGCATGATGATTTGATACACGTATATAATGTGAAATGATTACCACAATAAGGTTAGTTAACACATCCACCACCTCATATAATTACCTTTTTTTGTGTGTTTGGTGATAACATTTAAGATGTAATCTCTTAGCAAATTTCAGGTATATAATAAGAGGATCGTTAAGTATAGTCATCATGGTGTGTATTAGATCTCCAGAACTTATTCATCTTATAGCCAGAAGTTCATGCCCTTTGATCAATATCTCTCCGTTTCCCCTATTCCCCAGCCCCCAGCAATCACCATTCTACTTTCTGTTTCTATGAGGAGTTTGGCCTTTTTAAGATTCCACATATGAGTGAGATCATACAGTTTTTGTGCTTCTCTATCTGACTTATTTCACTTTGCATAATGCCCTCAAAGTCCATCCATATTGTCACAAATGATAGATGTTTCGTCTTTTTATGGCTAAATAATATTCCATTAAAATATATACTTCAGCTTCTTTATCCATTTATCTCTCAACTGGTATTTAGGTTGTCTCCATGTTTTAGCTATTGTGAATAATGCTGCAATGAACATGGGGGGTGCAGATATCTCTTTGAGATTCTGGTTTCATTTCCTTTGAATGTATATGCAGAAGTTGAACTGCTGAATCATATGGTAGTTCTACTTTTAATTTTTTAGGGAACAACCATATTGTTTTCCATAGTGGTTGTACCAATTTACATTTTCATCACAGTACACAAGGATTTCCTTTCCTTCTCATGCTCTCCGAAACTCATTATCTCTTGCCTTTTTGATAATAGACATTCTAATAGGTGTAAGGAGATATATCATTATAGTTTGATTTGCATTTCCCTGATGATTACCGATATTGAGAATATTTGCATGTACCTGTTGGCCATTTATACGTCTTCTTTGGAAAAGTATATATTCAGGTCCTTTGCTCATTTTTTAATTGATTTATTTGTTCTTTTGCTATTAAGTTGTATCAGTTCCTTGTATATTTCGGATGTTATAGCAGGGTGCCTGCAGTGAACAAAACTGTATTACATCCTTGAAAGCTCCTAAGAGAGTAGAACTTAAATATTATCACCATACAGGAAAAAAGATAAATACGTAAGGGGATAGAGGTGTTAACTAACCCTATCGTGGTAATCATTTTGCACTATATATGTGTAGTAAATCATTATGCTGAACACCTTTAAGTTACACAATGGTATGTGTCAGTCATAACTCAACAAAGTTGGAAAAGAATAAAGCTATATGTAAGTAAATCACACACAGTGTAATTTCTCAGATGAAACTTTGCTATAAAATAAGGTGATCACACTGAAAAATCAAGAGCCAAACTGTACAGTTTAGACAGTAAGTACTATTTAAGAAAAGAGAGACAAGCCAAGAAGATAAGTTGCCATTTGCATTATTCTCTGACTATGAAATAAATTCCAACTTTCAAAATTTTTTAACTTCTATGAACTGAAACTCAGGCAGACAAAAATTAGCGTTAATGTACGGATTGCATCATGACAGTATTGCTGATGTAGTCGTCCTCATCCTTAAGTTAAATAAATGAACTGAGTTTAACTATATAAAGAAGATGAAATATTTATTAACTATCAAACATCTGACTTATAGAGGATTTACAATACGCTGATATAAAACTCTTTTTTTAATTTTTATTGGGGTATAGTTGATTTACAATGTTGTGTTAGTTCAAGTGTACAGCAAAGTGAATCTGTTATACATATACACATATTCACTCTTTTTAGGATTCTTTTCCCACAGGCCATTACAGAGTATTGAGTAGAGTTCCCTGTGCTATGCAGTAGGTCCTTATTAGTTATGTATTTTATATATAGTAGTGTGTATATGTCAATCCCAATCTTCCAATTTATCCCTCCCCAACCCTTACCCCCTGGTAACCGTAAGGTTATTTTCTACATCTGTGACTCTATTTCTGTTATTACCCTGAAAAAGAAAGCAATAATGTATTTTTCCTAGGAGAGTAAGAATATTTAATAGAACAATGTTAAATGTATTTAATATTCTCATGGACCAATCACGCATGGAGAAAAGAGGACAGAGAGCTCTACAAGGAACCAGAGACTTTCCTTCTAAAAAAGTTTAGATCTGAGAGTAATGGTAAGATGAAACCTAACTTAAAGTTTTTGAGAAGCATTGGTTTTATACCGTAATGAGATGATTCTACACCAGACATTTTAAAATCCTCTCAAACATTTTTTAATTGCTGTCTGGGGAATACGGTATTTTAGTAAAACCTGGCAACTCTCACCACTCCTTTGAAAACTTTTTTTAAGTAAATCAAAGATTCGGAAAATGTGTTACCCATACTCCTTAGAATTCCATGTAAGTTAGGGAAAAATCATATAGATTTCTATGTTTCTTTTGTATGTCTGTATAAACTTGGAACTGGATAGCAGAAGCCCACACCTAACGCAGCTCTCTCCATGTAAGAGCAATACTGACAAATTTCTCTTCCATGAATGTAGAACTGCTATGTTCCAGCACTTGGACTGCCCCCCCCCCCCAGTATCAGTTCTGGGAATCATTTGTTATCAAACCTGACTTTAGCAGCTCTCTGGCAAATGTAGCTGGTATATTATATCACGTAAACCATACTCTGTGTGTGTGCGTGTGTGTGTGTGTGTGTGTGTGTACATCTATTCCATTTATTTATTATCTCTGTGTCACTTTAGTTCTGCAGTGTGAGGGTGTGATAACTCTTCAAACTTGAATCTTCACGTAAATCAAGTTTCTTTGGTGTTGTATGAACCAATGTACTTACTGCTCTTGTGTTTGGCTGTTATAAATATTTCATAAGATACAATACAGCCCAGCTACTTTTTCATTTTAGAGGAGTAGTATTTAAGGCTGTTAGTTCAGCACATGTCATTAACGTTTGTGGATCTTGGAACTGGAACCCATTCATTGATTATGAGGATTCGCATAGTATAGAAAAGAACAAAGAAAACTAACCTAAACATACCTAGAGCTTTCAATATTGAAGGCATAGTGCCATCTAGCGGGAGAAAAAAACGTAGAGGACAAATACAAAGCACACTGTCCCCACTGATCACAGGATGCTGGGGAACAAAGACAGGAAGGGAAATCAGAGATAAGACTGTCATTTCTTAACCCTCAAAAGGCAGTTTGTTGGTGTGGACAAGGTCTTAAAGGAAGAGTTAAAGATTTGCTGCAGGGCTACTACAAACCATGATGTCATGAGCATATCTCAGGTGGGAGGAAATTAATCTTAATCGCCATACCTTCTTTCGTTCGTTCATCTTTCGTTCATCTTTTCACCCGTCCTCTTAACAGCTGCTTGTGAGGCACTGTTCTAAGCCAGACAACACCCACGACATCGTGGAACTTACATTCGGTGTGGATGGAGGGGGAGGGGGCGGTGCTCCAGGCTTATACTGTGACATTTGAGGAGCTAACTGGCTCAAATGTAAGAGCAAGCTGTGAGGACACCTTGGGGAAGAGTATCCCAAGCAGGAGGAAGAACAAGTGCCGAAGCTCTGAGAAAGGGGCTTGGCTTGTTCAAGAAACAGGAGTCTAGCTAGCGCTGAGTGAGAGATGGAGAGACACGTATAAGATCCGGGGAGGGGGCAGGACAGATGATGCCCTACTGTTCGCACATTGTTTAGGCAACTGAGGGATGATTTCTCAAGGAAACTGAGAGAAGCTAGTGTTTACTACTTTCGAATGAATGAAGGCAAGAGAAGTTCACCGCATTTATATATTAAATAAATATTTATGAGTGCCTATTATTTGCTATACCTTGTGAAAAATACTGAAACGATATGGATAAATGTGATGCTTTCAAGTATGCCAGTCTAATGGGGAAGGTAAGTAACATAATAATTAAAATAAAATGTTGTAAAGGCCATATCGATGTTGTAGACTCTATATTTAGGCGGCCACAACAAAAGCGCTCTGGGTATTATTCATGGAAGTCTTCTGAAAAATGATGAGATTGAGATGTATCTTAAAGATGGAGGGAAAGTAGAAAAATGCCATTCCAAGCAGAGGGAACACTATATTCAACGACATTAATGTTTATGATGAGTTTACCAGCTTGTCAGGAACAGTTCAGAGTACTTAAATGTATTAACTCATTCATCCTCACAGCCGTATGAAGGAAGTACTATTACTAGTTCCATTTTATATATGACAAAACCAAGGCTTAGCAAAAGTAAGCAAATAATTCAGGTTTATGGAGAAATTAAGTGATGGAATTGAGATCGGAACACTGGCAGCCTGGATCTAGAGTTTCTATTCTTTTATTTTTTAATTAATTTTTATTGGAGTATAGTTGCTTTACAGTGTTGTGTTAGTTTCTACTATACAACAAGATGAATCAGCTATACATATACATATATCCCCTCTGTTTTGGATTTCCTTCCCATTTAGGTCACCACAGTGGACTAAGTAGACATAAAAAGGAACGAAATTGGCTCATTTGTAGAGATGTGGATGGACCTAGAGAGTGTCACACAGAGTGAAGAAGTCAGAAAGAGAAAAACAAATATCATATATTAACGCATATATGTGGAATCTAGAAAAATGGTATAGTTGACCTTATTTGCAAAGCAGAAGTAGAGACACAGATGTAGAGAACAAATGTGTGGATACCAAGGGGGAAAGGGGGTGGGAGGAATTGGGAGATTGGGATTGGCATATATACACTATTGATACTACGTATAAAATAGATAACTAATGAGAACGTACCGTATAGCATAGAGTTTCTATTCTTTTTTTAAAAAATAAATTTGTTTATTTTATTTATTTATTTTTGGCTACACTGGGTCCTCATTGCTGCTCACGGGCTTTCTCTTGTTGCAGCAAGTGGGGGCTACTCTTCCTTGTGGTGCAAGGGCTTCTCATTGTGGTGGCTTCTCTTGTTGCAGAGCACGGACTCTAGGCACGCGGGCTTCAGTAGTTGTGGCTTGCGGGCTCAGTAGTTGTGGCTCACAGGCTCCAGAGTGCAGGCTCAGCAGCTGTGGCTCACGGGCCCAGCCGCTCCGCGGCATGTGGGATCTTGCTGGACCAGGGCTCGAACCCACGTCCCCTGCATTCGCAGGCGGGCTCTCAATCACTGTGCCACCAGGGAAGCCCGAGTTTCTATTCTTAACATATGTATATAACTCTCTCTCAATAAAAGACTCTGAGACAAAAAGACAATGTGTTTCCAAGGAAGGCAAGAAACATATTTGAGTAAAGAATAAACATCACATAGTGGAGGGAACAGAGACAGCAACAAGCAAAGATAGACGAATGACAAACTTGAAAAAATATTTTCAACAAATATCCAGTGATCCTGGAATGGAGCTCTTCTCATGGGCATTGACAAGTCCTACCACTCAAATTCCCATACTGATTTCCATGGGGCCGGGCTTCCCTTTAAGAGTCCAATAGAGAAAGGGATGGAGACAGTGCCCTTAGTTCCCTCTATCTGTTTCTGGCATGGGGAAGATCCAGAACTCCTTCATGCTCTAGCAGGAGCCAAGAAGATGATGACAGTGGCCTTGGATTGAGAGATGGTGGAGTTAAGACAAGGAAGGCACAGAAGATCTGGACCACAGGACCAGGGGCCGAGAATGGAAGCACAAATATCAGTGAAGGATGTAGCTCCCAAGGACACGTGAGTCCTAGTACAACAGCAGATGCTGCAGGAACAGAGGCCAACAGCAAAGCCCAAATGGGAGACAGATCTCAGTAGCAACAGAGATTACAACACAGACAACTCTTAGCAACTATCACAATGTTTCCCATCTTTTCTTCTTTCTCCATAAAGGAGAAAGGAAAGCCCTTGAGAGGAGAGCACTGAAGTTACTGAGAAAGTAAGTGGGAAAAAAATGGTTTTAAATTGAAAGAGATGGATTTAATTTAAGTGACTAGATATAGTCTTTTCTGTCATTGGTACACTGGTTGAGAATGTTACATTTCTGCATACATGAGTTGCAAATGTGTAAATTTTAAGTCATCTTCTTATTTATGGCATTTCTTTATAAGGACCAACGTCAAAAAGAGTGTCTAAATATCCCTAAGTATTGCCAATGCTCAAACTAATATTTTATGATCAAATTATACATTGGGAGTATTCACTTTTTACTAGAACTTGAACATTATGTGTTTTTTTGAATGAAATTCTATTTAGTATTTCTATTTAGAAGCAAGAAAGTGTTCTTTATTTCCTTAGCTTGCTTGATCAAATTATCCAAAGTTAAAACTAGTATCTCTAAACACACTGCCATTTATAGGGGAAAAAAGTGTAATGGCTAAGAATCTAGAACCAATTTATTGTGTTCAAATCCCAGCTCCATCATTTACAAGCTATGTGATTTTTGATCAAGCTGCATAACTACTCTGTTTCAGTTTCCTCATCTGTAAAATAAGTGTGAAAACAGTACCTACCTTATAAAGTTCTTAAGAGGATTAACTAAATTAATATTGTAAAATTCTTGCAATAGTGCCTGGCATATAGTAAGCACTGCATAAGTCTTATCTATGGTTAATATATATATTTTTAATGTTCTAATCCTGAAGGTCTTTTTAAAACAGAAGCAGACTGGGGTCTTAAATGCCAGGCATAATCACCGATGATCAGTACTACCCACCTAAATCAGCTCTATAGAACAACAGTGGGCTGACAGTGATATCTAATTTATGTCTCTAAATATGATTTACTATTCTTCTGTATTTTTTATTTTGTTGTTTTTCCTATGACTAAAATTGTTTAGATGTCTTTCTTGTCTTATACTGACATTTACAAAATCCCCAATAAGGAATGTACTAGTAAGTTGACCCATCTTTAAATATATCATTTTTATGCCTAATATCTGCAGTAAAGATTTGCTTTTTGAGTTGTCACCTTACAAATCTTCTAAATAAGAATGTAATTGGATATTAAGACATCATTAAGAATAAAGATCCAGGGCTTCCCTGGTGGCGCAGTGGTTGAGAGCACCTGCCGATGCAGGGCACACGGGTTCGTGCCCCGGTCCGGGAAGATCCCACATGCCGCGGAGCGGCTGGGCCCGTGAGCCATGGCCGCTGAGCCTGCGCGTCCAGAGCCTGTGCTCCGCAACGGGAGAGGCCGCAACAGTCAAAAAAAAAAAAGTGAAAATGAAAGTACAAAAGAGTTCATAAGGATTTTAAGTACAGCAACCTCTGTGTCAATTTCTGCTAAAATAAGTGGGGAGGCTGCCCACGTATCTGCAGTAGAAAGAACATGTATTTTTCTTGACCAAGAGGTCTCCCCTGGACACCTCTACACCCAGAGAAGCCCCTCTGCTGGTCACCATAAATGACCAGTCAATTACAAGTTAAGGACTTGGAAAATTATTGGTTAATCTTATCCTCAGGTTCACACTCCCCTTCCATTTCTCAGTCACAATTAAATTTCATTATAGCCTTTTTTAACTACTCGATATTCTCAAAACCACAAACACTCTGGATATTTCCCCCCCTCTACCCACAATGCCGTCCTCTCTTCACTACCCACCAACACATACTCATCTGACTCAACCTTATGAGTCATAAACTTATCTGATTCACATCCTTAAATTTTTGCTTCAAATTTCACCTCCTCCAGGATGACTTCCTTGATTTCCTCAGGTGAAATTAAGAATTTTCTCTCTTTAATGCTATGTACATAACTCAAATCTATTTCTTCTTGAATTTTAACTTGTTCCTGCATGTATTTATTCCTCCAACAGAATATAAACTTGGGGATCAGAGATTATTGCCTATTCATTTTTGTCTTTTATATACTTATCACAGTGTTTAGAACATGGTAGACACATTAAATTTTTGCAAAATATAAGTCAAGATGAAGAGAAGATTCTAAGATGTGAGCTCAGAAAGGTCTTCTCTCATTTCTGACATGAAAATATTTCCTGTAAACAAACGGTCTTAAATTCAGCAGAAATTGTTGGGTCCATAGTTTTTTAAATTTTTATCTATTTTGAAGCAAGTGATTTACTTCATCAACATTATTAAAGTTGAATGTCTTCGGATATGCATTTCAATATTTTTAAAAGCCTAAATGGAGAAATACAAATGATATCAAATACCTGATTATTTTTCCTCCCTGTGAGGTTTCAAAGATATATAACTCCAAATTTTTTTCCTCCGTATAAAATAAATATAACAAAGCATAAAAGTATAAGTGATTCAGTGACATTTTAAGAAATGGAAGCTTTTTTTCCATTTTAAGAAGCGGAAGGTTTTCCTGGAACATCCCATGTGCAGAGGCTTGCTATCAATGACGAGTCCAACTGTAAAGTAAACCCCCTTCCCCTGCTGTTGGAAGGCAGCGTATGTAGCAACCTCACACTTTCCAGACATTATTCGTCATCTTCAAACATGGTCCTCTTAAGCGAGTCCAGCCGCAGAGACTGCGCTCTTCACAGAAGCACAGCAAGGCTTAAAGTATCACTCAACAGAAAGATAATGATGCTTTGGCAAGGTTGTGTCATTTGATCTTTAGTTCTTTCATAAATGCCACTAAGTACCTCTTTGGCCGAGCAACAGGTTTAGCAAACAATGTGAATTCAAATCTCCAATGAGATTGGGCAGGAATGTGCACTGACTGATCGGGTAGTGGTGGAATGAGAAAGCAGAGCCCTTCGGATTGGGGTTGGGTTCCACCTCTTTATTGGTACCACCGGCCTCGCGAGGCTGATGGGGGCTGCTGCTGCTGTATACGCAGCGTCCGAAAACAGGAAGTCACCCTCCTCAGGTTGCTCTACCTGATGCCATAATTATCAATGGTCTTTCCTAACAGAAAATTGATCCAGTTTAACAAAAATCAAAACATGGTTAAAAAATAGCAGCTTCCTAGTTGTCAATGAAAAGTTAGTAGACTTTCAACGAACGTAAAACGTTCCTAGAGAAGTGTATATACGTCAATCCCAGTCTCCCAATTTATCCCTCCCCCCGCTTACCCCCTGCTAACCATAAGTTTGTTTTCTACATCTATAACTCTACTCCTGTTCTGTAGATAAGTTCATTTGTACCTTTTTTTAAGATTCCGCATATAAGCGATATCATATGATGTTTGTCTTTCTCTGTCTGACTTACTTCACTCAGTATGACAATCTCTAGGTCCATCCATGTTGCTGCAAATTGACATATACACACTACTATATATAAAATAGATAACTAATAAGGACTTACTTTATAGCACAGGGAACTCTACTCAATACTCTGTAATGACATATATGGGAAAGTAATCTAAAAAATAGTGGATATATGTATATGCATAACTGATTCACTTTGTTGTACACCCAAAACTAACACAACATTGTAAATCAACTATACTCCAATAAAAATTTTTAAAAAAAACCAAAAAGCATTCCTAGACTGGAGAAAACCCCTCATGGGTACCTCCAACCTGTCAGGCTTGTGGTGGGGCCTTTACCTAAAGGCACTTGCTTTTATCTTCACCATCACCCTATTCCTTTGGCGTTATTATGCCCACTTCACAGATTGAGGAAACTGAGGCCCAGAGAAAAGTTATATAACTTTTTTAAGTTCTCATGGGTGGGAAGTATCACAGCTAAGATCTGAATTCAGGAATCTAATTTCCTTCCCACTACAGCAAATACATTTCTATTTCACTCCTGGCCTCAATATTTCTAGGTCTTATAAATCCCCCTTTCCCTACCCTAACCAGTCTTTATTCTTTTCCTCTCCTTCTCCCTTACACTTTCTATGGATAAAACCTTAAGAAAATGCACCAACTTCATCGCATGCTTCCCAAGATTTTGTTCGTAACCTTCACAAATTTCAACCAGGTATAGGTGACTTCTAGATTCTTATTGTTTGGTAAGTGCACACTTTCTCGTGGTAGGAACCACTTCCAAACATAAGGAAATCAACCATGTTTCAGAGTGGACTCAGAAACAGGTAAAAGAGAAAGCACAGGCTCTTTAAACAGTTGCTTCTTTGGAGAGACGTTCTCACCATCAGCAACGGGTGCAAATGTATCTTCATTATACTTCGCTTATATTAATGTGTGATGCCCTAAAACTTCACCTTGTCTCCAAATAAAGCCACTTCACCCTGGCTTTTTGCAGAAAACAAATATTTCACTCGACTTTCAGAGGCTGTTTTTTCCTAATTCTAATTTTTCAGATCAATGAGCAATAGCAGCTAGAGAACAAATTTGTGAAAAGGACTTAAAAGGCTAATTGTATGCCAGTTATATGTGACTATTTATTTTCTGATATGTACCAAGATTTGAATGTTTAGACTTTTGGATTTTAAAGATCAACTACAAATGTTCATAATTCGCAGGATGATTTCCATCAGCTGATCAGTCTCCCAACTGCCACCTCACCCTCTCCATATACAGCCTGCATCAAAGACTTCAGTACCTGCTGCATTGTGTGTCTTTCCACCCATGTTCTGTCGTCGTCCTGGCCAATAACATCATCACTGACAGCACATATGATATCCCAGAAAACCAGCTCCTTGATCTCCAAGGATATTCACCTCCATTCTCCATTCAGCTACAGATACCCCCAGACCATGGTTCCAAACTAGCTAATGTTACCTCCCAGAATGGCAGATGCTTGCAAAACCCCAAGCCCAAGGTTGCTGGGAGCAGCTGAAAAACAATCACACAACCTTCTCTCAGATGAGTTTGTCTGCTGACTCATGGGGGACCTATCTTAACTGGGCTTTCAGTTACCATCCTCTCCTGTCCCAGGAAATTCCCCTTTTCTCCAAAGCTGTTCTTTCATAACCTTGTGTAACTTTGCTAGAATTTACTATCCAACCATCAGCCTCTGTCCCACATTTAAGTTTTTACTTACTTATTTCTTCATAATGAAATATTTATTGAACACCTACTGTTTGCCAGACCCTAAACTCAGGGTCTCAACTCCTACTTCGCAAAGAAAATGGGATCCATTAGAGAGGTAAGACTTCAGTTTCTTTTCATGCCATCTACAAACTACCTGGCATCCCTACCCATCCTTTCCAGCTTTTCTGTATCAGAAGGGGTTCCCACCTTCATCCTGCTGAAGATGCTCCCATCCTTCTATGCTTGGTTTTTTTTTACTCCTTCCAACCTGCTCTCCTTTACCCCAGCCTCTCCTTTTCTATTGGCTTCATGCAACCAACACAAAAACATCTTCAAACTCTCTAAATTAAAAACAAACTGAGCAAACAAACAAAAAACCCCTCTCCTGACTGCACCTTCCTTTTCAGCTACTGCCTTTTTCATCCACTTTCTCACCTCCCATTCACTCCTCCACTTCTTGCAAACCAGCTTCGCTTCCCATCACTCTACACAACATCACTCGTCAAGGTTATCAGCAATCTCTCTGTTGCTAGAGCCAACGGACACTCGATAGTCTTTAATCTTACTTCGCCCTTCTCAGATGTTTGATACTCTTGGCCACTCTGTCTCTCTCTTGAATTTAGAGACACCTTGCGCTCCAAGTTTTCTTATTATCTTCTCAGGTTCTTTGTGGGTTTATCATTCTCTCTGCCCTGTGCCTTCAAGTTAAAGTCCAAATTCACTCACATGGCAAAACTCTGTCTTCTTCCCAGAAGGTCCTGCCTCTTCTTCATCGTAACACATACAACTTCGCTTTTCTTTCTCCCCGACACCTTCCATTTTCACTCTTATCTGGCAATGCCCACTCACTGACAGGTACCACCTTCTCTAAGACTGTTTATCATCCTGTCACAGCACTAATCACACTGTACTGAAATTGCCTCTCTCCCTACCAGACTGTGAACTTCTTCAAAGCTGAAGTGATGGAGAGTGCATTGTTTTATCTTTAGCATAGGACCTGGCAAATAGGTACCCAGTGATTTTAAATTTATTTAATTTATGAATTCTGGGCATTTGTATCTTTTTCATGTACTTCACTCTTCTTTCCTTGATACTACACTATCCTCCCATAAGATTTCTCAAAGTCTCACGCCCAAGGCTCTCTTAGACATAGAGCTTTGTAGGTGTACATTATTAATTCAAAATAACTTTGCTGGTTAGAACATTATGAGTCAATAGTAAGAAGTCAACCTACTACAGAGTTTATTATTATCAGAGTAAATTCCAGTTTAATTAAAATGTCCTCTCACTTTTAAAGAATTAAGTCACATTTTATAGCACACCACAAAGTCTATGATATCAAACATAAAGTGACAAACATCAAAGGAACAAGACAAAAATCAAGAAGAAAACACAAGCTCTAAAACTGAACACAAACTGAAAAAAACAAAAAATGAACCTAGATGTATACAACATTGTCAACATCAACTTATGGAAAAACGTTAGTGTAAGTAACTTTTGAATATAGTACTCTGTAAATTCCTAGTGGGATATATTCTGAGGACAAAAATAATTGTAAGGAAATCTTAAACTTGACTCTATGTTTAGTGACAGTAGTGCTGTTGGTATTGTAATTCTGAAGAGATTTCAGCTATATTATAGGATAAAGCAAATAAGTAAATACCCTAATGTTATTATGAATCCTGATTTGCAAAGTAAGAGAAAAGAAATTCAAAGACATTTAAAAATTAAACTATATTATTAAACGCAAATTGGAAATAGAAATATAAGCCCATATTTTCTGAAAAGTATATTTCCTAGCTCTAGCCACAGAAAAAGCCTGGAAGCAATGACTCGTCAGTACCAATAGACAACCTTAGCACCTAGATTTTTGTTTCTAGATCATTTACATTAAGTCAGATCCACTAAGAAGCAGACATGAAAACTGAATTATGGGCTTCCCTGGTGGCGCAGTGGTTGAGAGTCCGCCTGCCGATGCAGGGGACACGGGTTCGTGCCCCGGTCCGGGAAGATCCCACATGCCGCGGAGCGGCTGGGCCCGTGAGCCATGGCAGCTGAGCCTGTGCGTCCGGAGCCTGTGCTCCGCAACGGGAGAGGCCACAACAGTGAGAGGCCCGCGTACCGCAAAAAAAAAAAAAAAAAAACTGAATTAGATGTGCAAGAAGTTTATTAGGAGAGGCAGCAGAAGAAGGCAGGAAGAGTCTTCAGACCAAGAGACAGGCGTGACATATTCGGAAGGAGAAGGGGAGGGAAGGAAAGACATCTCGAAAAGGAGAAGTCTTGGACAGCTGCACATTTCTGAGAAAAGATCAGGCAGACCAACTGAGAGTGTTGTTGCAGAAGTCACCTGTTGGAGGAGTCCTGCATCTTGCCAGAATGAGCCTGTGTTCATAGCCTTGCCATGCTCAGTCCTTGGCTGGAAGCAGACACGGGAAGCATGGCCTCTACGTGAATTTGGTGATGCGTCCAGATAAGCAGCAGCTGCTACTGTCAGTCAGTGATGCTTCCCACAGCAGGAGACCTGAGTGGTACATTGGCATGGCCATTATACCGCTTCCCACTAAAAGGAAGCTTTGTACTCTTTGGTCAAAGAACCCATTCCAGATCTAGGCAGGAAAGGTTGAAAGTAAGCCTGAGATATTTTGTATCAAGAGATAAGGAAACAAAAACGAAGTAGGTCTTGTATAAAGGGCTCGGAGCTATCCTGAAGGGGCTACGACTAGCCAAATTTGGGGAAAATGTATATTGCATCTAAAAGAATTTTAAGCTTAGTTTATTTAAAATATGAATAAATTAAAATCCAAGATTTCAGAATATAATGATACTTCAAAAATTAAGAGAAAAAGAAGAATAAAAACGGAAAACTTTTATTTACAGAAGAATACAATCTAGAAGGAGAAATAGAATTTTTAAAAAATCATAATTTTGCACCCTCCAATGTAACAACTGACACAGATACAGATCATCAATGGATCCTAAAGCCAATAGATGAATGATTGTTTGGCAACAGGTAAGTATCATCTACAATTACTTACTAAGTGCCTACAGAAAAATGTACTTTTTTTTTTTTTTTTTTTGGCGGTACGCAGGCCTCTCACTGCTGTGGCCTCTCCCGTTGCGGAGCACAGGCTCCGGACGCGCAGGCTCAGCGGCCATGGCTCACGGGCCCAGCCGCTCCGCGGCACGTGGGATATTCCCAGACCGGGGCACAAACCCGTGTTCCCTGCATCGGCAGGCGGACTCTCAACCACTGCGTCACCAGGGAAGCCCGGAAAAATGTACTTTTATAATGAAGAGACATGGTGGTCATCACCTTAATTGATCAAAATAAGCATCACTTAAAGTGGGACAATTCAATAGTGGGAGCCTTTTTATGTGATGATAATAAAGTGACATACATAATATCACCTGTGAAATATTCTTTCCTCTGAAATTTAATCTGAATGTAATCAAGCTTCTGGACCTGACAGGATTCAGGAAGAAGTTAAATAATTAATGGGGAAATAATCAGACAAATCCAGAATGTAAGAGGTTCTAAGAAAACAGGCTTGAATCCTTCTAAAAGGTAAAATTAGAGGGAGAGACAGATGGAGACAGAGAGAGAGACAGAGAGGGAAAGAGAGGTAGAGAGAGACAGAGAGAAAGGATGGTTACTTCTAGATTAAGAGTCATAACCATCAAGTACAGTTCCTGAATCTAAGTTGGATCTTGGATGAAATAAAATACATACAAGGGGCATTCTTGGAACAATGGAAGAAATTTGAATAAAGACTACTTTTTAATGATATTATAGAGTTATTGTTGAATTTCCTAATAATGATATTGTGATTATATAGAAGAATGTCCCTGTTCTTAGAAGAGTCATGGCCAAGTATTTCAGAGTGAAGTGTTCTAATGTTTTCCTTTTCCAATTTCCTTTTATATGGTGCATCGTACATGGGATGGATAGATACATAATAGGCAGATAGGGCAAATATGTAAAATATTAAGTGTTATAGAGGGATAGAGAGAATGTGTGTGCTTATTATAAAAATCTTTCAACTTTTTGCATATTTGAACATTTTTATAATAGAAGTTGGTAGTATCAGAAAATTAAAAAATGAAAGTTGGCAGTAAAAAGACAATGAGACAAAGATAGCATAAGAAACAAAGTCCAGGCACTTTTTAACCACTGTAAGAAGAGATTAAAGTAAGAGCTTAGCAGTTTTATTTGACATTTCTGTGCAATAACCATTCTGATTTGGGGAAGACTGGGCACAGTAAAACCTAATACTTTTGGGTGCGTTTCATATTATATTGCTCTTTCTTAACTTTTATTTCTATTTTAACCGTCACACTCCTTGTTGGAGAGAACAATCATAAAATCTAAGTCCAAAAAAACCTAGATACTTGAAAAACAGAGATAATTTTTTAATTTAAATCGTTTTTAATTTCTTATACAGTTTTTAAAGGTTCCTTTCCATTTACAGTTATTACAAAATATTAGTTATATTCCCTGTGTTGTAATACATCTTTGAGCCTCTCTTACACCCAATAGCTTGTACCTACCACTCCCCGACCCCTATATGGCCCCTCCTCCCCCCATGGTAACCACTAGTTTGTTCCCTATATAAAAACAGATATAATTTTTCAATGCCAAATTAAAGCACGTTGATTTATATAATATTTTCAATATTTATATAAAAACCTTCACTTTCTCAAACATTATGATCCTGAGATAACATATACTCAAAGCACAGGAAATTGCAACTCCTAATCTTGGCACAGTTGCTAGATTTCAACTTCGGCGATTTGTTTAACCTGCATGACCCAGACTCCTCCCATTAAAATAAGGGCAGGATAAGGGACTGTCTCAGGGGGTAACTACAAAGATTACCCTAAAACATCATTCCGCGTCGTCGTACAGCCCATCAACACATCACTGTGTTTTTGCTGTGCTGATGTAATTGATGTCTACTAATTTACTGAATTTTACAGCAATCCGAATTGTGAAAGCTTCTGGTTTAAAATTATTTGAGAAATCTAAATTGTACACAGTAAGAAACAAAACTTAACTAATTTTAAACTGACATCACATCTACTCTTTGCAAATTATAATAAATTTAACCTCGAAATGAATGAGTCTCTTTGTTTTCAGAATTTAAGGATAGTAGCCACCAGTATGGGTTTTGCACTCGTGACAAAATGCCTTTTGGATTTAAGAGCTAGGCTTTTTGTCATCAGATTTCTAAACGATTTCTTTCCTCAGGCCAATTTTCAGGGCTTGAAGGGAGTCATGGCCTTTATCAAAGTCACCTTGTTTTACAGAATCCATCACTACCAGCTTCTCTTAAGTTGTCAAGATGAGGTCAGCTCCAAAGATAATAAGGTGGAATTCAAACAAAATTCATTTGGTTTTGTACTGATCTCCTTTCTGAAGTCTCCTAAATTACGAACATAGTTTTAAAGAAGACCTGCTTTCAAAAATATACTTGTTTAAGAAATGTCACAAATGACCTTCTTAGAGACTTTAGGAGGGCATAGAGGACATAACCGCATTTAGCAAATTGTCTTGTGGTATACCTAGTTCACTACACATGAACAAAAAAGTACAAGGCTGCTTGCTAAATAGGTGAGGTCAGTGTGATCCGCTCCAGACGAATCATCAACTATTATTAAAGCACTGCCGGGTTTAAGGAACATATGGAGAAATCAAAGACATGGCATATCTGTCTCTTTAAGCTTCAGACTCCACATTTCAACTACTTTCTAGACGTATATTTATGAAACACCATAGTATGCAGAGCTGTAAGTCAGATATGGACTCTGACTCCAAGTATTTATAGTCTTGTAAAAGAGATTAGACCTATTCCTAAATAGCTGTAAAGCTGGGATAGCTAAGGTAAATGCTTGAGGAAGATATTAAAAAAAAAAAAAGAAATTAGACCTATTCCTAAATAGCTGTAAAGCTGGGAGAGCTAAGGTAAATGCTTGAGGAAGATATTAAAAATATGTTATGGCAGCGTGGGGAAGTTAAGAGCAGAGATGGTTTCACATGGATGGAAGCTCAAACTCATCACGTTCCAAACTGGACACCTGTCTCCCCCTCTTTCTCATGCACTTACTCACTGCTTTCTTCAGAAGAATTGTCAAAGTACTCAATATATGCCACGCACTGGGCTGTGTTGATGAAAGAACAATGCATAAGATTCAATCCCTGCACTCAAGGAACTTTCAGTCTAGTTCCTCAAATCTTTCCCGCTACGGTGTGTCCCTTCTCAATTAATAGCACCTTCATGCCCCCCTTCCATCAAGCCAAGAACCTCAAAATCATCTTTGACTCCTTCTCCTTTGTATTCAGTTAGACCACAAACCCAGTCCATTTTACCTCTTTTCTTTCTATTCACATTGCCACGTTCCAAGTTTAGCTATTTGTTAATACTTCATTATAATAGATCCATCGCAATATGGGATCTCTCCACTGTCCTAGTCAATATCTACAGGTCACCAAAACACAGACCTGGTGCTGTCAGAGCCTTAACTCAGAAATAGCTCCTTGTCTGTTACGAAATGATGTACGATTCATTCCTGCCATTACCCTGGCTCTTGTTATCAGATACCAACCTCTCTTCCCAGCCTCATCTTTTTTTGTTTTTAGTTTTTCTTTACAGGCCCAGATGGGATTTTATTAAATTTACTTGGTTCTCTACAGGTTCTAATTTCAACCACTGAATTAAGTTACATAAGTCAAGTAGCCTGCATTCCATGTAAAAATTCCCTTTGACGTTATAGTGATCATTAGACAACATTTTGTACCTAACGCTGCACTAGGCTCCCAGGAGAATACAAAACTCATTGGAGGAGAGTGTTGCTTCTGAGAAGCTCTTAGTGGGTATAACTGCTTGGTGATAATCACCTTGTATTATTGTGAGTCTTTCATTTCTCAGCTCTGGGTCGTAGGCATCTGGATGGTACTTGCACATCACCAGCATTCCTCCATGTGTATTTTTTTTAACATCTTTATTGGAGTATAATTGCGTTACATTGTTGTGTTAGTTTCTGCTGTATAACAAAGTGAATCAGCTATACATATACTTATATCCCCACATCTCCTCCCTCTTGCGTCTCCCTCCCACCCTCCCTATCCCACCCCTCTCGGTGGTCACAAAGCACCGAGCTGATCTCCCTGTGCTATGCGGCTGCTTCCCACTAGCTATCTATTTTACATTTGGTAGTGTATATACGTCCATGCCACTCTCACTTCGTCCCAGCTTACCCTTCCCCCTTCCCATGTCCTTAAGTCCATTCTCTACATCTGCATCTTTATTCCTGTCCTGTCCCTAGCTTCTTCAGAACCTTTTTTTTTTTTTCAGATTCCATATATATATGTGTTAGCATACGGTATTTGTTTCTCTCTTTCTGACTTACTTCACTCTGTATGAAAGATTCTAGGTCCATCCACCTCACTAGAAATAACTCAATTTCATTTCTTTTTATGGCTGAGTAATATTCCATTGTATATATGTGTCACATCTTCTTTATCCATTCATCTGTCGACAGACACTTAAGTCCAGCCTCATCTTTTATACATCTACTATACAGCCAAGACACCAGTCACAGGACTATTCACTTTTCTGGAATATTCCCTGTACTTTCATGCCCTGTGTGTTTGGTCAGAGAGCTCATTCTTCATAGATTACCTTTCCTCTACCTCATTCTCCTTCAAAGTTTTACTTAATTCTTCAAGTTCAACCTCCCTTAAGCTTTTTCCAGTGTCCCTGGTCATAATTATTCATTTCTTCTCTTGAATACTTATAGGCTTTTGATTATGCCTTTTAATCATGACATTTGTACTACACATTGTATTTTATTTACATAATGATATTATACAACTTGCAAAGCACTTTCACAAACTTCTAATAATCACAACCTTGAGGTGAGTGAAGGAGACCAGATGAGGGAACAGTTTCAGAGAATTTAAATATAATGCCTAGGTCTCACAGCTCAATAGCTCTCCAACAATTTTTATTCATACATAAATGTGGAACATGTATTTCAGATTATTACTATAATCTGTTTCCCCTGGTTGACTCTGGGTCCCTGAGGGCAGGAGTCCAAACATTGCCTACTGCCTGGAACATAGTAAACATCAATGCCAACTTATTGAGTTAATAAACCCCTGCTGGAATTCCTTCTCTATGTCCATCTCTCTCCTTAGTTGAGCTCACTTCATTCCCTTGAATGAATGAAAGAGATAGAGGTTGATAATCAGCGCTGAATCAGACCTGCCTACTTCATATCTTGTATTCCAGATGAAGGAGCTGTGTACCTCAGTCCTATTTCTGAGACAAAGTCTCAGAGTAATAACCTGATTTTAGTAAGCAAGCTTTGCCTTATATCTCTGGTCCTAAATCCCTGTCCTTAAAAAATCTGCCCAATGAAAGCTATAAGCAGACAAGGCACAAAAGAGAAAATATACACAAGAAGCTAAAGTGTGGAATAGTATTGAACCTTACTTAACAATACGTCCTCATTACCCTTCAGCAAGGCTGTGTTATGTGCTTGGCACTGTGCTAAATGCTACATTTACATTGTTTAATTGTTTCAAAACCCCTGTGTCGGCTAAGCACAATAATCATTTCCATTCTCAGATGAAGAAACTGAGACTTAAAAAGGTTAAATGACTTTCCCACTGCTAATAAGAGATAGAAGTAGAACTTGCCCAAAATTTTTCTGCGGCAAGGGAACTTGTCTTTGGCTTGCAGAACATATACACACACACTTATGTGTGTACAGGAAGTCCCCTACCTATGAACGAGTTCTGTTCCGAGAACACGTTTGTAAGTCCAATTTGTTCATAAGTCCAACAAAGTTAGCCTAGGTACCCAATTAACACAATCGGCTATATAGTACTGTACTGTCATAGGTTTATAATATTTTTCACACAAATAATACATAAAACACAAACAAACAAAGAAAACATTTTTAATCTTCCAGTACAGTCCCTTGAAAAGTACAGTAGTACAACAGCTGGCATCCAGGGGCTGGCATCGAGTGAACAGGCAAGAAGAGTTACTGACTGGAGGAGGCAGAGGGGGTGGGAGATGGTAGAGCTGAAGGATCGTCAGCAATAGGGGACGGAGGGCAACCTGCAATTTCACTCACGCCTGACGTGGATGGCACAGGTTCTGGTTCCCTGCTGGATTCAATTCTATCCACCCTCTTGAAAAAATGATCCAGTGATGTCTGGGTAGTAGCTCTTTTTTTCTCATCATAGATGACACAGTAGCACTGGATGCATTCTGAACGCTGCTGCAACCTTCGAGTACTGTTCTACGTTTGGGTCCTGTGCCTCAAAAACTAACAGTGCCTCCTCAGATAAAGAAGATCCCCTTTCCATTTCCTGCGTCGTGAATCTCTTCAGTTCTTCACTTACTTCTTCCTCTTGTCTCTCTTCGTCCTTTCTCTAGGCCTCCAATTCCATCAGGTCTTCATTAGTAAGTGCCTCGTGTTGCACAGCAAGGAGTTCAATGCACGCCAGACACATGAACTAACTTACGTGATTGGACATGCAAACACATTTCGCATCTTTGAGAGTTTGCAACTTGAAAGTTCGTATGTAGGAGACTTACAGTGTGTACTGTGTGTACATATATATATGTATTTGTATGTAATTTCTAACATGAAATACTAGAAAATGTACATTGAAGTTGAAACTCATATTTTTTTGTCAATTTTCATTCTTTCAAACCTTTTTAGAAAATAATATGAACTTATTTATCATTACCAATATCTTTTGACTAAATCTTCTTGGGATAAATCTTATACGGTAGTTAAAAATGTTTCTTTCGGAATTAAACAGACTCCATTCTTTATTAGTTGTGTGATCTGGGGCAAATTCATTGAGGCTTCATAGAGAGGTCAATAAAGCTCATATATATATATATATATATATTTATTTATTTATTTATTTATATTTATATAATAACACAGACACATCTAACACACACACATGTGTTTAGATGGGAAATAAAGGTTTAGAAAGGTCAATAAATCTGCTTGCCCCCGAATGCCAGCCCTAGCCTGGGCCCAACTACTCACTCTGAGGCCTTCCTGGTGTCAGCCTCAGCTGCTGCATTTCATCTGCTCTTAGACCCCCATGATCAGCCTCTGCCCTTCCAATTGTTGAACCTGCCATGGCTTCTTCATCTCTATCCTTCCTTGAGCTAAGATGGTTTACTATGCAGTAAGGTACATACAACTAGAGATGGACTGTAATTTAGTCATCCATATAGAAGGGGAATTCTCACAACTGAAATAAAAACTGCATGGAGATTAAATTCATCATATTTTAAGAAATAGAAGGAGCTCTTGCTTATAGACCACATCCTAATCATCTCATCATCTTCATCACCATCATCACCATCATAAAATGGAGGACATTTAATTGTATGCAAAGTCTAGTGAAGTACCAATAGTGGAATATCAAGTTTTCCTATAGTGCTTTCTCCAGGTCAGATGTGATTTGTTAATCTGGAAAATGCCACTAGTAACAATAAAAATTCTCTAGAGGGACTTCCCTGGCGGTCCAGTGGTTAAGACTCTGCACTTCCAATGCAGGGGGCACAGGTTCGATCCCTGGTTGGGTAACAAAGATCCCACATGCCACGTGGCATGGCCAAAATATGAAAAAAAAAAAATTCTCTAGAGATTTCACCATCTCTTTTCCAATGACTGTATTATTGATTAGTAAGATTAGCCAAAGTGGGGCTTCCCTGGTGGCACAGTGGTTGGGGGTCCGCCTGCCGATGCAGGGGACACAGGTTCGTGCCCTGGTCCGGGAAGATCCCACATGCCGCGGAGCGGCTGGGCCCGTGAGCCATGGCCGCTGAGCCTGTGCGTCCGGAGCCTGTGCTCCGCAACGGGAGAGGCCACAGCAGTGAGAGGCCCGCGTACCGCAAAAAAAAAAAAAAATATATATATATATTAGCCAAAGTGAATCTTACCAATTGATTGTGAATAAACTAAAACAATTGGAGATATTGTTTATGGAGTACCTACTACATGCTAGCATTCTGCTGGGCTGTTTTCAATTCATTATCTAATTTAATCTTCTCAGTTACTTAGGGAAGTAGTAGTAGTACCAGGAAAACTGAAGCTCAGAAAGCTTAACTAATTGGCCCATAACTGAAAAACGGCAAGACAAGGGTAACTTGCTCTCTCTGTGTAATTACAAAGTCCATGCTCTTTCCTCTGTGCCACATCCTATTTAGTTGAGAAATTCTTGAAATAAAAGATTAGTTTAGCTTTTAAATGTAAAGATGATTCCATGCTTTGTGTTTTTATGTTCAGTGTGTCGATTATTTAAACATCTTTAATTCTCCTCTGTCTTCCAATCTTACAAAAGGCTACTACATTACTACAGTGACTATATTAGTACAAGATTTACTATATTAGGTAACATAAGACCTAGGTTCTGTTTCCAAGTTTGAGCTTGGACAAGTCATGAGATTATTGTGCCCCTACTTATTCACTATATAGTTGAGAGTTTGGACTAGGTGACTTTTAAGATTTTTATCTAGCTCTGAAATTTCTCTATTAACTCTAAGTTAATTCATATTTTGAGTTTATTCTCCCAATGGAGGGGAAACATGTGGTTCTCCCAAGAACTTTTCTTTCACCATAATAAAAGATCATTAACTCAAATAACATGGTTTTTTTGTTTTTTTTTTTATTGGAGTATAATTGCTTTACAATGTTGTGTTAGTTTCTGCTGTAAATGATGTGAATCAGCTACATGTATACATATATCCCCATATCCCCTCCCTCTTAGACCTCCCTCCTATGCATCTAGGTCATCACAGAGCGCCGAGCTGATCTCCCTGTGCTATACTGCAGGTTCCCACTAGCTATCTATTTTACACATGATGGTGTATTTATGTCAAATCTAACCTCCCAATGTATTTAACTTGGAAATTATGGTGATGAAGGATTCAAAATGTTAACTCAAAATGCCATACACGAAAAATATACCATACATGAGATTTGTTAATGTTTTTCTACTAAAATGTAATTTCTAAATCTTCAATATTAATAACAGTTTTGACAAAGTGAGTCCTGAATATTTATGTATATATTACTAAAAAGTGGAAGGAAAGACAAATGTCCACAATCCAAGTTCGACATGAATTAGTAAAGACTGATGCCTACAGTAATAAATTTCAGGTCTGAAGATATTCTATCTCTGGTCCATAATGACTTCGGCCCTGGTCGTTACAAGTGCTATTTTACTATCTTCACGTTAAAAAAAAGTGACATCTCAAGATGGATAAGAGAAAGGCATTAACACTAGAATTCTCACTTACATTATCAGAACTGTCTTCCTCTCCCCTTCTGCTATATGTTGCTAAAAGACCAGCTTTGGAGTATGAATTCTCACACTCCCACGTTACTCCTTCCAGCGAAGTTACAGAAATGACAAGCAACACATGAAAACATTTGACAGCTTAATATCTGTGCCTCACATTTCAGTGTCTCCTTTGATGCTGTAAGAAAAGCTGGTGGCCCTACATAAGACAGCAAGATTGGGAGGTATGTGTTTCGACTTTGACTATATCACAGTGTGATAACCTTACCTGAATTTTCGGTTCTTTCTAAACTAGAAAGACTCCATTGTCACAAAGTCAAGTCTGAAATAAATTATTAAAGGAGGTACCCATATTGTGTTAGTAGTAAATTTAATCCAAATCTTAAATCTCTACCATAAAATTATTCTGTAACGAATTAGGAGTTTGAAGTAAAACATACAAAATAAATTTTTGCGCTACTTGAAAGCATTTAGAAGTTATCTGTATATTATCTTCAGTTCCAAGCATTGTACTTTAAGAAGAAAATGGATCAATGGAAATATAACTCAGAGAAAATCACCAGGTTGGTGAAGGAACATGAGACCACAGGATATCAAGAACTGCTGAAGTAATTGGGGGGTTTATCTTAGGAAAAATGAATATTCAGGAGGGAGACGACGATTATATTCAAGTGTCATTTGAAAAGGATGGTATTTGCCTAATAAGACACTAAGATTTAAAATAAACCCAATGGATAATAATTCCAGGTAGGAAAAGAAAAGAAAGAAGAACTAATTTTTGGATACCTTGAAAAAGAAAGGGCTTCCTTGGAAGGTTATATAGTAATATATTCCCTATAACTAGAGACGTTCAAAGAGCCACAGTGACCTGGTGGATTCTGACCCTGAATGAGTGGGCCAGATGATCATTGGGGTCATTTGCAACCAGGGATTCTGTGATTCTCTTATTCTATGAAAACAGAGTTTTTAGAAAAGTGATAAAGAGCTTCTAAATAATGTGTTCCAAGCATAGAAACAAGTAAAAAGTTGTTATTCAATTATAAAATGTTTCTTTTTTTATTCTCTGCAAAAATATAATTCCAACTGATTTTTCACTCATTTTCAAGGATCCAAGGAACACGGTAAGTAAACACATTATTAAAAATAAAATATTCATCCCCAGTTTTGTCAACACTTTATGAAACTGAACTAAGAGAGTACCTGGAGATGAAGTTTCCATCCAATGAGATTTTACAGGGCAAGCAAAAAAGCAAGCAGCAGGACAGCAGGACTAGTATTTAAATAAGCAAAAAATTTTGGAAATACAGAGTAGTGATGTTTGTACAACATTGTAAATGTAATTAATGCCCTTGAATTGTATACCTAAAAATGGTTTTGATGGCAAATTTTACACTGTATATATTTTACCACAATAAAAATAAAGGCAGTGATGATACTGAGGAAAAAGAGAAAGAAAGAAAGAAAGAAAGAGAGAGAGAGAGAGAGAGAGAAAGAAAGGAAGGAAGAGAGAAAGAAAGAAAGGAAGGAAGGAAAGAAGAAAGGAAGGCAGAAAAAGGAAGGAAGGGAGGGAGGAAAGAAAAGAAAAGAAATAAAAGAGAAAAAATTGGAACATACACCAAATTACTAAGTAAGGAGTGGTTATTAAGAATAAATATAACTTTTTACTCATTCATAATATTTGAAATTTGTTTCAATAATCCTGTATTATTTTAAAAAGTTATATTTGAAATAATTGTTAAAATAAAGCTAACAGAGGACCAACCCTTCTTTAGTACTCAAATAAATATGAATGACTTCCATTATAGAAGTTCTCAAAATACATTTCTGCCTTAAATATAATTTATTTTGGATGGTACTCTTCATTAAATGTCTATTAGATTTAACTACATACCAAAGGAATAACACGTGAGGAAAGTAAAGCACTATTCCTTTCTTCATGAAGCTTATAATCAAAAAGAAAGGGCAAGAAATACATCCACGATATAACTAAGGGGCATATTTACCAAGCAACATATTAACAGAGTAGGGTTCAGTAGAGAATAGTGAAAAAAAACTATGTACATAAATGTTAAGGAATCCTAAATAAAGGCAGGGTTAAAATTAGGTGGGGTTACACAAAAATACCTTCTGGATGAAACAGAGATGTTATTGCAAATTTCAAAGAAGATAAGAGACGAGGAAATACATTAGATTAATTGTAATTGTATGACTCCTTCTCTATCACTCTTTTAATTATTAAATCCTTTCATAGATTCTCACCCCCACTTAGGAAAGCAGGTATTCAGTCGTTCTCTTTGCCGCCTCTGTGGAGCATGTAGTGCGTGGAAGGCTGGCCTCAGGCCCACCCACATGGACACCCTCCCTCCTAACTGTGCCTCAGTGTCTTTGTTTTTTATTTTTTATTTATTTTTTATTTTTTGGTTTTTTTTTGCGGCACGCAGGCCTCTCACTCTTGTGGCCTCTCCCGCTGCGGAGCACAGGCTCCGGACGCGCAGGCTCAACGGCCATGGCTCACGGGCCCAGCCGCTCCGCGGCATGTGGGATCCTCCCGGACCGGGGCACGAACCCGTGTCCCCTGCATCGGCAGGCGGACTCTCAGCCACTGCGCCACCAGGGAAGCCCTGTGCCTCAGTGTCTTTGGTTCCCTTGCTCAGTGTTCCAGGGAATGCCATGTAAATGGAAGGTTTGCACGCTTCCCAGGCTTCACTCACGAAAGAGTAACATTGAACTCGATGTTCTTAACTCACTTGAACCTATCCCAGTGTGCTCGCTATGTAACTGGAAGTGTGGACTAGGTGACTTATTTGATGGAAAATCCAATCCTACTCCCTGGGCTTTCAAATCTAAGAGAGATCCAAGTCCTCAACTCTACTCCCTCTCTCAACTCACCTAGTCCTAAGGGCTCTCCTCTGTTTTTTAGGAAGTCACGGTCTTATGACTCAACCTTCCTCCTCTCCAACTCTTTGTGAAAACCTATGCTCCAGAATTCCAGGTGTGGCTTTCAGGATTTCAAGGAAAAACCTTTCCTCCATTCAACAAAGTCTGACTTTTACAAATCAAAAGTACTTACTTTTAGGCTATGATTTTCCTAAGAACTCAAAAAACTCGACTTATTTTAAAACTCAAAGCAACTTCTTTGTGTCAGGGGTATTCTGAAGGAATGAATGCCTCTCTTTCAATGGGGGAAGGCCACGAGATAATTAAGGAATGAGAAAGTAGCTATAGGAAATAAAGACGTTGGTTGAATATTATTTTAAAAACTTTATGCCCAATATTCTACATTTCCCTTGCTCATTAGCAATTCTTTTCAGCATTTCTGACCGTATGCATATGTGTACGTATACACACACATACATACACACATTTATACATGTACTGAGATTCTCCTTTGAAGTTGTGCAAACATCTTATCAGTTCCCTCATTAATGAGTGAAATGACATTTTTTATACATATTCATTTTTATTTGCATGATTTTATCCTGTGAAAATTATACTTAAGAAAGGGTTTAATATTTAAAGTAGAATGGTCAGAGAAGGTCTCACTGGTAAAGTAATATTTGGGCAAAGGCTGAAGGAAATTAGAGAACAAGCAGTTTGGTTCTCTGAGGTAAGATTGTTGCAAGCAGAGAGAAAAGCAAATTCAAAGGTCCTGAGACAAGAGACGTAAATAATGAGAAAAAGAAACTGACCCACTTCCATCTTTCACAACCTATGTACAATTGTGGGCTGTAAGAGTAGACAAGAAACAACACACACACATTGCATGGACATGGGCTACAGATCTCTGGAGTCTATGTAATTCAAAAGCAGAACATACAAATTTCTGAGGGGACTTAGCAAAGGAAATAATTGATTCTGCTTGGACGAAGAGGCTTCCCTACGGAGACAACAATGAACATTTGGTAAAGTTGGCAGGCAATCAGCAATTTAATCATGCTGATATGTGGCTATCCCTTGTCTGGTCATTCTGAGTAAAAGTTACATTCAGGATAATTTTCTTTTTTAACAATTGTCCTTATTCATGAGAACATGAAATTTAAGAAATTAGTCTGAACACAGTCAGCTTTTTGAATAATGATGTCTACTAGCAAGCAGAAATTCTATACTTGTCTTTCTAATAGAGTTTTTTCCTTAATTTCATACTAAAATAATCTTGAAATATGATTGTAGAGAATATTCAGAATTAAGGTGCATTAACAGGTCCCTAAATCACTGAGATCTGAGTGGTCAGTTAAGGCAATTCACTGTATCACATTTTAGAATGTATAAGAGAGTTGTAATATATACTATATATAATATATATACATATATTGTATATATATAACTGAAAAAAATAAGAAGTCATATTCTATTAAACAAAGTTTAAAATCTGTAATAATTGAGTGATTAGTGTCTTGCTTTACATTTTGCCCCAGAGATGAATAAGGCTCAGATATAATAATAAAGTTGATTTATGGATACAAAGCAGGTAATTTGTATTTCCTATTATTAAGGGAATATTCCCAGAGTCTCTTTAGGAATGTCAAACCACATATGAAAAGAAAATAAAAATTTCATCAGCAAATAAGTCATTTTTCATATTTTTGAAAGCTGACAGAGGCAGGTTGTCTGACCAGTTTTTATTCTACTTATGCTCTCTTATGTGAGAGATACCATTGTGACATTTTAAAACATTAGGCCAGAGGATGAAGATACAAACTGTTTTGAAATATTTGTCTGCATTTCCCAGACTTTCCTTAAAATGTGTAATTGTTTTGGGCAGTAGAAATAAGCGAATAGTTGTACGGAGATGTATTTATGTCCATGGTCCCAAGCAGAGTCGGAGTGTCCCTACTATCATATTCCTACTCAACTCTTCTTGTCAACCTACAACAAAAATAGACCCTTGCTCTCCTCCCAGGAAACAGCCCAGCAAAGCATGCACAAGACAGCAAGGTGTACAAAGAATACTCTAAAATAGTGCTTAAAAACTGTCATCACAAATACAATGAGAATCTACATCCTGACCCCACCTTAGCTACAAACGTAGGTGCTGGTCTCCAGGAAGTGTCAGGGTCTAGAAAGCAAGAATGACGAAGCAAATGATCAGAACAACATCGATTTCATTCATGACTGCCTTTGATGGCTGGGGTCACGAGTGCAGAGCGGTATTCATGCCACTTAGCACAAAAGGCAGCTAGAAGAGCACCTGAAGGAAGAGGCTGCCAAAGGAAGTTCTCAGGAAGTAAGAGAAATAGCAGAGAGGAGAAAGGGGAGAAGAGGTTAGCAGCAAGAATAAAGACGCTCTGATTTCTTTAGATCTCTCAAAACCTGAGAAAAATCTACTTATAATTTGGGGGTTTGGGGTGCAAACAAGAAATCTACAAGCAAACATTGTATGGACATAGTTTTTAGATGTCTGGCTGGTGGAATGAAGTCGATTTCAGGAAACCTCCGCAGTTTTAAGAGAGCTGGAATGCAAGAATTTCCTTCACCTTCAGGGATCCACAAAAAATGGTGTCTTTGGGCAAAAGATTAGAAAAGAGGAGAAAAC
Organism: Stenella coeruleoalba; assembly: GCF_951394435.1. Lineage (NCBI taxonomy): Eukaryota > Metazoa > Chordata > Mammalia > Artiodactyla > Delphinidae > Stenella > Stenella coeruleoalba. The sequence continues at coordinate 13,597,921 of NC_137164.1, forward strand.
CTACTGAGTTAACACCGTTTCCTGATCTATGATAATTAAACTTGTCAACTAGTTCGGTTAAAGTCCAGTTTATATGTTGGAGGGCAAACCATTGTCAAGGTCAGTGTCACAGATATTCTACAGAAAGCAGTATATCCATAACACTCTTAGGTCATTTGGGGGCATCAACAAAAGGCTTTGTGTGTGTGTGTGTGTGTGTGTGTGTGTATAGTTGGATTATACATAGGCATTGATAGAAAATTATTTTTGTTAGTATTGTATCCTGAACATTTTGACATTCTAACTAAAGACTTTCTTGCTGTCATCTCCAAGAAGCTTCTGTAAAGATTAAGAATTAAGCAATTCGAGGTTATATTGGCTCTAATGACAAAATCATTTTCTAGATCCTCGAAGCTTACTGAATTAAGGTACAAAATTTCAATCTGGCATGCCAAATTTTGTACCTTTCAAACTTTATGTGATTCCATCTTATCACACCATCTGCAGCAGCAACTCAATTTCCGGTGTCTAGTACATATCACCCCAGCCATTCAAGTAATCTAGTTTGTAAAATGTTTGGTTCAATATTATGAAAAGCACAAAGTAGACAGGTGGTTTCATAAAACAGCCTGCAGTATTATGAAACCATTTCTGTATCTCCTGGTGGAAGCATTCCTTTCTTGGGAACTTAGAAGACTTTTAAATCAGGAAAGTCCAAAGTTGCAATGCAGGGAAGCAAACATTTGCTAATAGATCACTAGAAGGAATTGTGAGAGGAGCCATAGAGATGTAAATATTTCTGATGTAAATATTTACAGTGATTAATGTTTTACTGACATTATGAGATTATAACTGCTATGTTCTTATGGAACAAGTAATTATTTAATCGATAATTAATTTTTTTGGCAAAATAAGTGCATTTCTCCCATATAATAAATTAAATATTTAAATGGTATGTGATGCAATTAAAACTAAGGTATTCAACAAGCAACTTATTCAATGCCACAACCTCAAATCCTTTCAAGAATGAGGCAGTGGATAAAAAATTCATAAAACTAAACATTAGGTACTATGTACATTATGTTATACATTTTGCTATAAGATTTGAACCATAAGAAGAGTATAAAACATAGACTATAAGCTTTCCATATAATAAAAAATTGTTTCACATAAGCTTATGCTCAGAGAATATGATTTAACTGTGAAATAGATGGAGAATAAAACGCTTTCTGCAGCTTCCTAATTGCCTAAAAGTCTTTAATGCACTTTTTATGGTTTGAAAATCTGGCTTTAAATGAATAAAAACAGCAACATTTATAATTAACTCCTTTGTCAAAATGTTTTCAGGCAGCTAATTCGTCAGGAAATATAGCATGGTCCACTGCCAGGCAGAATGAATTAATGCTTTATTTTCCCTAGGTAGCATCTCACACCTGTTTCTAATATTTGTTCCTTTGAAATAATTCTACACGCTTGGTTCACTGATTTCTCCTTTCCATGTCTGCCTAGCCTAAAAGAGTTGAGCATAACTACTAAACCCAGGTGGTCTAGAAATCTTCATCACTGTAGGATTGCGGTTAGCCCTAGTGGGTGGCAGTGGATGTGATGCTGAACAAAACACACCACTTTCTTTAAAGAAATCACACAGACCACACAGTCCCACTTCTCCATTCATGGAGTTGCCTAATGAGATGGGTAAATGAATTTGGCTTCTTCAAAGAGATGATACAGCAACTTCCAACATAAACATGAATTGTTATGCTACAAGGAAAGCAGGTGGTGATAAATATCTTTTTGCGGTTTTGAAATCCGACTAAAGATAACCTGAATAAAAATGCTGGACATTTGAACTGAGTTATCCCTATAATGTGAGGGAGCTTCATTTCCATTTGTGTCGTGAACTTTTGCCATTCGATTGAAAGCCATGGATGCACAAATATATGATCTTGGATTCACTGAACATACCTGAAAACAAAATGTATTCATTGTTTATTCTGAAAGATAGAATCCCTGCCCTTATAAAGGCCACAGTCAAGTAAGAAAGGCAGATAAAACCACCAAATGGTAAGTGTTAGGGTTTACTGCCGAAGTTCAAAGGAAGGAGATCTAAATCAGAACTTTAGGAGGAGAAATGCAAATCTAACATAATGTTCCAGTGAATTTAACCTAAGGTGAGCCTTGGGACCAGTAAGAACTAATCAAGTACAGAAGTTCAGAGAGACTTTTCCCTGGTGAAATAACAGCTAGAAGGTCAAAAATAGTCATAGTGTTCAGGGAATCTCAGGCAGTTTTATGGGGCTGACACAGGGGCCATTTGTGGAAGTGACAGAAGATATTAGGTGAATAAACCCATATTTGATCATGAGGTTGCAATATCTATACGTGATTACTTGGGTTTTATCTAAAAGCCTGAGTAGCCATTGGAGGGTTTCAGGCTATACAGTAGCATGACTATATATTGATACATTTTCAAAAGAACCTTCTGGCAACCTGGCATCAATTGGCAGAGTGTCAGGTTATATATAGGAGAGATATGGAATAAGAGCCATAACTGGGGTGGTGATAGTGGGGATTCAAGGAAAGATATGAATTTATGAAATACACAAAGAGTAGTGCAAAGAATTTTAAGAGGATGATACATAGGTTTCTGAGTGATGGATGTAACAAAGCACATTGGTCTGTTAAGGCTGTCATAACAAAATGCAGTGACATACTGGGTGGCTTAAATAACAGAAATTTATTCTCACGGTTCTAGAGGTTGGAAGTCCAAGATCAAGGTGTCAGCAGGTTTGGTTTCTCCTGAGCTCTCTCTCCTTGGCTTGCACATCTTTCTGCACACATCCCTGGTGTCTCTTCCTCTTCTTATAAGGACACCAGTCCTATTGGATTAGGACCCCACCCTTATGACCTCAATTAACCTTAATTACCTCCTTATGGTCCTATGCCCAAACACAGATAACATAAATATTAAGCCCTCAACTTATGAATTTTGTAGGGGATGCAATTCAGTACATAACACAAAGTAAGGACTATTGTTCTCAAACTTTAGAGAGTATGAATCACATGATTAGATTTCTGGGAATGTAGAGATGGAGATCACCAGGCTCTAAAACCTTGGTGAAAGTTCCACATCTTTTCCCCATAGATAGGCTTTTGAGAATCTAGAGAGCAGAGTCATAGTGGGAGAGAGCCTGAGTTCCAGATAAAGGCAAGGAGGGGAGCCTTTGTCTTTCTGCTCTGCACTGTGATAGGAGCAAGAGGGGAGACTTTTTTTTTTTTTGGCTGCATTGGGTCTTCGTTGCTGCACACGGGCTTTCTCTAGTTGTGGCAAGCAGGACTACACTTTGTTGCGGTGCACAGGCTTCTTTGTTGTGGAGCATAGGCTCTAGGCATGCGAGCTTCAGTACCTGTGGTACGTGGGCTCAGTAGTTGTGGCTTGCGGGCTCTAGAACGCAGGCTCAGTAGTTGTGGAGCATGGGCTTAGTTGCTCCGCGGCATGTGGGATCTTCCTGGACCAGGGCTCGAACTCGTGTCCCCTGCATTCGCAGGTGGATTCTTAACCACAGGACCACCAGGGAAGCCCAAGACATTTTTTTAATATGTTTATTTTGTATTATATACTTTACTTTGAGTACTTCAAGAAAGAAAATCATTACAGTGCTTTCAGAATGCAATCCTTGGATTCAATGAAAATTCTTTACATTTATACCCAATCAATATCTAGAAATGTATGTAGAGACTCAGTCATCTAACAAAATAAATAAGATAACTAGGTAAACTATAAATCTCAGAGGTGAGGATCATTTCATCCATTTTGCTACTGCAAGCATTTTTTTAAAAAATACCATAATCACATTTGTTTCGATCACATATACATCCATTACAAGTTAGATAAAACCACTGATGCTAACAACTTAGAATTATGATCTTTGCTACCTTAAAAGAAAATTTAATTTAAAAGAGAAGAAAATTTCAAGATTCTTGATTAGGAATTTTCAATTCTATGAAAAGACATAGAGGAAACTTAGATGCATGTGACTAAGTGAAAGAAGCCAATTTGAAAAGGCTACACACAATATGATTGCAACCACATGACATTCTGGAAAAGACATAACTATGGAGATGGTAAAAGTATCAGTAGTTTTCAGGGGTTAGGGAGGATGGAGGGATGAATAGGTAGAGCACAGAGGATTTCAGAGCAGTGAAACTACTCCATATGAATCTCTAATGGTGGATACGTGTCATTCTACATTCGTCCAAATCCATAGAATGTACACCACCAAGAGTGAACCCTAATGTAAACTCTGGATTTGGGTGATTATGATGTGCCCATGTAGGTTCATCAGTGGCAGCAAATGCACCACTCTGGTCGGAGATAATGGTTGATAATGGTTGATAATGGGGGAGGCTATAATAGTGTGGAGAGGTAGTATATGGGAAGTCTCTGTACCTTCTGTTCAATTTTTCGTGAACCTGAAACTACTCTAAGAAATAAAGTCTATTAAAAAAAAGTAAAACGTTCCTGTTATCCTTTGTTCTAAACAGTTTATTAGACTAGGTGGTAGAGGGCAAAACAACCAACCACATTCCTTCCTAACAGAAGAAACACTGAGGAGGCCAGCTGCTCCACGCAATTTTCATCTTCATAGTGTGTACCAAGCTCTGATAGGGTGTGAGGCATACTGTACTATATGTCACAAAAATACTTGGAGATATTTCTAGATAATTTGGGATAATGGAGAAACACTTGATTCATTTCAAAAGATTCTAAGACAAACTTGTGCTCAGCAACCTTTAAAAATATAAAGTTCATTTAAAAATTATAAAAGCAATAAGGAAATACAGAAATTAGTAAAATACTACAATGTGGTACAGAGAAGTTCCCCTATAAATCCCCTTCCCTCATACGGAGATAACATCAAGCAGTTAAACATTCCAAAAATGTTAAAGTGCTTGAGGCTTTCGTCTCATAAAAGCCTAGTTAGTCAGATTTCAGAGATCAATGATGTCCTCATATCATCCCCTTTTTCCTCTTTCTAGACGAGTAAACTGACCATGGTGCATTTCCTAAAGCCACCTAAGATAATGGCAGAATTAAAACTAGAAACCCCTACTGTCTGCTTTCTGCCTAATTACGGCTTCCTTTAGTAAAATATTTTAAAATGTTTCTTTCCTGCTTTATCATTCCTACAAGTCTCATCTCAAATACTTACCTCAATAAAGTGTTATCAAAAAGCGATCAGATTTTACAGAAGCAGTGTCCAAAAAATCATTTACAGGCTATAGCCTTGTTACTTAGTACCGTGTAGCCTTTAACTTTTGAAGAATAATATTTCAACATTTCACTGGGCTTTACGCATATACTCCTGTCAGACTGAGTTTGCTATATACATTCTATAGAAGAGAGGAAGTCATCACCCCAAGATTATGTCCAGAGAATTATCAGAAAAAATAGAAAGGACAGATTTGGTAAGTTTCACTAAACACAATTTGGCTAAAAACCATATACTTATTTTCAGAATAAAAATGAGCATATATTGTAGAAATAAAGGTTAAACTGTTATTCCACAAGTCAGAGGGCTCTGACTCGTGGACTATAATGTGAAATCCCAATATGTTCAAAGGTAAAGTCCTGATAACAACTGGGATTGGAGAATGTGCTTTACTATAAGAAGTCTATGTGACATTTGGATTTAGGTTCATTGTGTCTTCTGACGGACCATACTTGCAATTATTCATGGATGAGGAAGGAACAAAAAAGAACACTGCGCGTGCTTTTGAAAGAGGTGGCCCTGTGCTTGTGAGTTTAGTGTGTGGGAACAGGAAGTAAGAGAGAAAGCCCCATGGCATAATAATCCCTCCCCCTAGTGAAGAACTGCCCAGGGAATATTAGGTTCAGAAGTAAATTGTCAACCCCTCTTACTTTGGGAAAAAGCCCAAAAGGTGTGAATAGAGAGTTAGGAGAGTCTCCCATTCTCATGGGTCAAAGGGTTGAAGTAAAGGAAACACCATCTGAATCTTTCTCACCTCTCCAACAAATTCTTTTTTTATCTCTGATGAAAGAAAGAAAGAAAGAAAGAGAGAGAGAGAGAAAGAAAGAAAGAAAGAAGGAAGGAAGGAAGGAAGGAAAGAAGGAAAGAAGGAAGGAAAGAAGGAAAGAAAGGAAAGAAGGAAAGAAAGAAGGAAAGAAGGAAGGAAGGAAAGAAAGAAGGAAAGAAGGAAGGAAGGAAAGAAAGAAAAAGAAGGAAGGAAAGAAAGGAAGAAAGAAAGATAGAAAGAAAGAAAAAAAAAGTTAGCTTTTTGACCCCTCATATTAGTTTTATATAAACATTCCAAATGAACAACTTCTTGAGATTATAATAAAGTAACTCTCAAACCATTTGAAACTTTTTTTCTGGTTTTATTTTGCAACACTTCTATAACAATGGGAACTCCCAACATTGAGACTGCCAGAAGGTATTCACATAAATTAAGATTAAGGAAGAGATGAACAATCTTCTTGTCTGACTTGATACCTTTGTTCCTCATTCAACACCAGTTGCCAAGATGCAAAGATAATATAACAACGAAATATTTCTAGAACCGAACTGTTGAAGTAAGCTAACAATACAAACGATATTTCTCATGATTCAATGTCAGTTCATGTGCAATAATTTAAATCATCCTTAACATCAATAATACGTCAACATCTTAAAACTGTATTAACCATTTCATCCAATTTTGCCTGGTCAGTGCTTACTTTTCACTTCTTTTTTTCTTTTCTTTCTTTTCTTTACTAACACAAGTTTTTTGTCAAGTTGAGGAAGTTCTCCATCTACAGTTTGCTGAGAGTTTTGATCATGAATAGATGTTGGATTTTGTCAAATGCTTTTTCCATACCTACTGATACAATCACATGGTTTTCCTTTTCTTTTTTTAAAGCTTTATTGAGGTAAAATTGATATACAAAAAATTGCACACATTTAATGTATACAACGTGATGAGTTTGGACATATGCGTACATCTGTAATATCATCACCACAACCAAAGTACTAAACATATTCATCAATCACATGGCTTTACTTATTCTATATAATGAATTACATGAATTGATTTATGAAGGTTGAACTAATCTTGCATTCCTGCATTAAACCCCACTTGTGGTGTATGATTCTCTTACACATTGTTGGATTTGATTTAACATTTGTTGAGGATTTTTGCAACTGTGTTCATAAAAGATCATTGGTCTGTAGTTTTTCTTTCACATAATGTCTTTAACTTGACTTAGAGTAATGCTGGTTTCATAGTATGAGCATTCCCTCCGCTTCTGTTTTCTGGAACTGATTGCAGAGAATTGGTATAATTTCTCCTTAAATGTTTGGTAGAATTCAACAGTGATACCATCTGAGCCTGGTTGTTTCTTACTTGGAAGATTTTTGATTAAATTTCTTTAGTACTATAGTCCTATTCAGATTATCTATTTCTCCTTCTGTGAGATTTGGTACTTTGTGTCTTTCGACGGACCTGTAAATTTCACCTAAGTTGTCAAGTTGATAGACATAGAGTTTTTCAGTAGGGTCCAGGGTCTGGCCATTCCCTAGAGTGAAAATCTGTTTCAGTCATTTTGGGGCAGAATGCTTTGCTTTGCTTTGCTTTTTTTATTTCTTTAACCCACAAGTTGATTCGGATGGATTTCTAGGTTTAAGAACCACTAATGTGCAAGAATAATCAACAGGTTTAATTAATTACCAGAGATGAATTATTTGACCATATATCTTTCCAGAAGGGTTATACTCTGCTGAAGCAGGTAATCTTCCTAGTCAGCAGAAGTGCATCATTCAGGCAAATGACTATATATAGATATTTCTCCCTATAGAGTCTCCTCATAAGCTCTTCTAAGGTACTTGGAGTATTTTAAGTTAAAACTTTGGATTTAAAAATCCATTATGTGTAGAGTATTTTATTACACAAGGGGAGAGACTAGAATAATCCACATGATAATGGACTAGTTTTGGAGACGTCAGTGTGAACTCATGTTTAGCTTAATATAAATAGATATGATTACATACAGAAATATTTATAGAAATGTAGAGGAAATTTATGGAAAATTAGAGATTTGATTTAAACTTCCTTATGCCGATGTACATTTGATGTAGCCTTGAATTCTTATGCGCTTTGTGGTAAGTATTGATGCTTGTAATTGTGCTGGTTAATATAGCTGGTTATGACCACTTCATTTTACGTAGGTACCTGTTTGGGAAGGTTGCCTTTTGATCCGTAGCCACAGAGACATTCCTGACAGGCACGTAAAGGGCTGGATACAGGAAAGGCGTATGTAATCTTGTCCTGATTAGGACCAGGGCACACTGATTCCGACTGGATGCATGCCTCAGGAGGTTTAAAAACTCTTATCACACTTTGTCTGAATTTCCTCACTCTTGCTAAGCACATGCTTGGAGCTTCTCTCTCTCTCTCTCTCCCCTTCTCTCCTTCCTCCCCCACCCCTTTCCCCTTTCCTATTTGTATTTCAGTGAGTAGCTGGGCCTCTCACACAGTGTTTGAGTCCTCGATCTGGAGTGAAATTAGCAAATTTTGGGGGGGTAATTGAGCTTTTTTTTTCAGTTTTTAACTCTCAACATATTTATTGTTTTATAAGATTCACGAAGAGTAATCTTTTCCTGCATTCGTGTGGTATTCACTTACTAAATCACTTGAAAGAATTAGCCACAATTCACTACTCTCACCGTATACAGTTATAGCTTCAATTTCATGTAAATAACTTCACTGATGTTTATTTTCATGGTTTTTCTTGTTGGATAGGACTATGAGAAAAAACTATAATTTTTAAGCTGCTATAGACAGCGTCTCTAATCCACTCACACCTTTTTCTTGCTTTGAATAGAGAAAGCAAGTATCACACCTGATACGCGACATAGGAAACAGCCTGCTCCCAAATATATGCTCAGATATTGATACTTCTGCATCTTTCACAGCATCTGTCAGCTCTCTTACCAGCTGCAGCTTACACCCACTCACGTGACAGAGAAAAATATTTGCTGTGTCTTAACATGTGCCTCTGGGGGATGACCTACCTTAACATTCATTCATTTATTAATAAGTTCAATGGACACTCATCAAACATCTAATATATACAAGGCATTATCATAAAAGCTGTTGATGTAAATGCAGAAAATAGAATGGCATTTTGATCTACTCCATCCAAACATAGAAGGCTCCTTCTATTTTATGTTCACATGTGTTAATTAAATAAGCATGGAATTAAGACTCTCTTATATGCATATTATTCTAATAGCTACAATTTGCTTTTGCTATTTTCTTTGATCTTTCTCTTGACTTGCTCGAATAATAGTTACTCTACATATTAGAAACAATGGGACTGGGATTTCTGACACTACACTTGGACATCCAGAAGGAGTTTTTATAAACCATGGCTTGTTGTCCACCAAATGTCAGGCTGACAGTGAGGGGTAGAAGAGAAGAAAACACTAACTTCTTCCAAGTACCACCACATGAGTGAGATGATTCCTCAGGCTGATTCTGTCTAAATCAATATGCAGTCTAGAGAAACTGGACAGACTGCAGCTTGCAGAGTGAGAAGTAAATTCTCTGGTTATATCAGATTGGGGTTGTATTGCAGATGGGAACACTAAGGAATGGGGTTAAAAAGTGATTCCCAATCTTGGGGCAGGAGGCTGGCAAAACAAGACAAGGGATGCAGGTCCTAGCCTGATACGTGGAGAATCAAGTGATTTCTCTGAGTGCCAGCAGAGATGCCATGAAGGGCCTGATGAGTGTTTTGCCTCAATAATCCCCATCACAATATTCTCCATGATTTCAAATAAAAAGAAAAACGTATGTACAAAACACACAAAGGTTGACCGCAGTTTTCTTTTCATAATATCCAAAAACAGAAAGCCCTGGTATATCTATCAGTGGGAGAATGGATAAACAAACCTTGGCATATCTACTCAACCAAATACAAGTTTGAGATCAAAAGCCATGGACTACTGATACAGACAATAAGGTGAGCTAGAAGGAAGGCTTGAAATGCGTTCTGACTGCGGAGTCATATTTCCAGCTAAAACTCAGGAGCCATGTCATTTAAGAGGGAAGAGTATTTGTGGACAGCAACAGACTCTCTGCCACAGTAATGATTGTGAAAAGCTGCCTTGCAGATCTGCTGTTCCATAGGGTAATATGTAATGCTTAGCACAGTAAGTACTAAACTGTTGTAGTGTGCATTTATAATCATTATTATTATCAACTGTTTGTACGTGCTTGAGTCCAAAGGAAGACGTGCTATCCAGCTAGGCTCTAGGCTCAGAAGAAACTGTGTTGTCAGCTGAAAACCAGTTCTAGCAATAACAAATATCCCTCCCCCAAAAAATTATTCAGTACAACCCCTTTCAATAATTAAATTTTTTTCAATTTATCTTGGGTGGCCTGATTTTGTTTTTTTTCTTTTTCAGTTCAAGATTCCAAGAATAGTTACTTCACATTCAGAGATGCTTAGCAGGATGAAGTTTTGTTTCTATGACCAGCCCTAATGGGTTCTTTGAATGAAATAAGTGGATTATGTATAATTTGCAACAGATCTGTTAATTGCCGACAGGAATTATTTTTGATATTTACTGCCTAAAATCGTTCCCTTAAAATCACTGAGGTAATGTTTCATTAGATTCAAGGTTTAATGCCAGTGAACTAAAAAGAAAAATACACACACCCCCAAATGAAAAGCGTATAAAAATGATTGTGAGAAAAGAATTTTAAGCCGAATTGCCATACGACCCAGCAATTTCACTTCTGGGTATACACTCAAAGGATTAAACAGAAACTCAGCAGATATTTGTACACCCCTGTTCACAGCAGCATTATCCACAATAACCAAAAGGTGGAAACAACCCAAGTGTCCATCGATGGATGGACGAATGATGGAACTGTGGTCTACACATACAATGTAATATTATTCAGGCTTAAAGAGAAAGAAATTCTAACACATGTTATAACATGGATGAACCTTGAGGACACTATGCCAAGTGAAGTAAACCAGTCACAAAAAAACAAATACTGTATGATTCCAGTTAGATGAGGTACCTAACGCAGTTAAATTCATAGAGACAGAAGGTAGAATGGTGATCGCCGGGGCTGGCGGCAGGGAGGAGTGAGGAGTTAGTGTTTAATGGGGTCAGAGTTCTAGTTTGGGAAGATAAAAACAGTTCTGAAGCTGGATGGTGGTGACGGTTGCACAATAGCGTTAATGTACGTAATGTCACTGAATTGTACACTTAAAATGGTTAAAATGGTAAATTTTACATTATGTGTATTTCATGACGATTTTTAAAAATAAAATAAATGATTGTGAGAGGAATATATGTTTTACCTCATTGAGTTCCTTCTCCCATAAAATCTGTCACCCTCCTGGTCTTGTTACTATCACTGAGGGTCAGCAGTGGACCAGAGGCAACCATAAATTTGCATAGAAATACGTGTACCAAGTAAGCATTAACTAGTGTCCTCTGTGTTGACTGAGAACCTTGTAGTCTACTCATGAATGGTTTCCTAAGAGAAAAAATAATAATATTGCTTTCTTTACGAACGAAGAGTACTTTTTTAAATTAACATAGGGATTCATTCATTCATTTGTTCATTTTTTTCACCCATCTACTGGTAAGTACCTGCTGTAGATTCAGTCATGTGCACTTTTCCTTTTCCAGATCCTCTTTGTAGTGTAAAAGTAAGATAACTGAATCTTAGAGCTGGAAAGAGAGAGAGGTTGAGGCCAAGAAATAAGCCTTGGAGTTCATCCCTGTGTCTGGAAGCTTCAGGATTATCTAGAAATGTCAGCTGTCTAACGGCTTACATGAGTCTTTGGGAATTTCTGGTTTGTAAATATTTAGCAGTTTTAAATAACAGCAGTCCTTTATTTGCAAAGGCACCCAATTCAAATCGGCTTCATAACCCAGTGGCCTTCTATTGCCCATAGGGGAGCTCTGGCTTCAGGGATGGCTGGACCTTGGCCAGCAGGACTCCCCTTTCTGTGTCCTTGTCCTTTGTCTCCCCTTCTTTGTGTTCACTGGTTTCAGGTCCCTTGCTGTCGACTACTCCATTCCTTATTTGCTCTGCTGCATAGGCATTGCTCTTCTCTTCTGTTTCTAGAACATTCGAAGTGTGATCCTTGCCTTACAACTTTACATTTACTGCTTTTTTTCCCTGAGCCCTTTCCCCGCAGGTATCCACACGGGTCACTCCATCATTTCATTCATGTCAAATGCCATCTTGTCAGAGAGGTCTGTCCTGACTACATAATTTAGTATAATACACACACACACACACACACACACACACACAGGCTCGCCATATCTCTGTCAATGCCCATTCTCCTTACTCTGCTTTATTTTTTTCACAGCACCCAAATGTGATTATTGTCTAACTAAAATGTAAGCTTCATGCACGTAGAGACATTTTTTCATTTGGTTGCATTCCCAGTGTCTAGAGCAGGGCTTGGCGAGACTACAGCTCACAGCCAGATGTGCGCTGCCTGTTTTGATGTGGCTTATGTGTTAACGACAAGTTTTTATGTTTTCAGATTTTTTTAAAAAAATCAAAAGAAGACTATCTTGTGACATATGAAAGTATAGAAAATTCAACTTTCCGTGTCCACAAATAAAGTATTATAGGAGACAATCACATTTATTTATGTATGTATTGTCTATGACCGCTTTCACCTTACCATCACAGAGTTAGGCAATTAGGACAGAGACCATATTTAGTCTGTAAAGCCTCAACTTTATAGAAAATTTGCTGACCCCTGGTCTAGAACAATACCTGGCACGTAAAGGTGGATGAAATAAATACTGGTGAGTGAGTGCATTTCTGCTCTCCCAATAATAGACTTCTTTCAGTGACCTGAAAATTATACACAGCTTTTATCTAATCACTGGTTCCTCTGATAAAAGGATTTAACTTTCCATAGTGATAAAGGAATTGGCACAGAATCCAAAAAATATTCTACAAGAAAAAAAAGAGAGTAAAATAAGAACAAATGATAAAATCACAGCATAGTCGTATATAAAACTTATGAACAACAATATATCCAGGAACTTAATAACATATTCATCTCCGTACATTATCATTAAATCCCTTCATTCATTCCCTTTTTCTCTTTCTTCTGCTATATAATCCAAGTCTGTCTGATACACCCTATCCTTCAGCTAATCATGACTCTCGGTTCCCCAAAATACCAGATTTTCCTTCCTTCAATAAACCCACACCTTCTCCACCCTCTGTCTGGGATGCTTTCCTTTTACCCACCCAGTGAATGCGTGCTTGTTATTCAAAAGATGAGAGCTCAAATACCACCACCTCCCCACCATCCCAGTACAAAAACTACCATACATGATGGCTCACATCTGCAATCATTCATTCATTCATTCATTCATCCTACACACATCCGTTGGACAACCACTCTATGACAAACATTCCTCCAGATACAGGGCTACAGCCGTTATAAAGAGAGATTTCATTCTACTCTCTTAGAGCTAATATTTTATTGGAGGAAAAGACAATAAAATTTTTAAATAAATGATATTGTCAGTGTTGGATAGACAGTGAGTGAGTGACACATGCTGTTAGTAGTTTGAGTTCACTATTAGGAAGTGGCACACAGAGATGGAAACTATGTGAGTATTTTGAAATATTAGGAAAATGTGCACCAGTTTCAGAATTATGAAACTTGTGAGAAAAATAAATGAGAAGATAAAAATTATTGCTATTTAAAGACCCGTTTTTAAAGGGAGCATAAAAGCAAAAAAACAAAAAAAAAGGGGGGGGGAGCAAAACATGAGTGTAAACTTAATATTATGTGAGTAGAGAAAATTTCCGTTGTTGGAACTGAATCAGATAATTTTTTAAATCAATTGGTTCATTGCTTTGCAATTAATCTGTGTAGCTGGAATCTGGAAGTACCAGTTTCACATCATATTAAAACGGTCCTCGTTTTTAAGTTGCACTGACCAATTTTTTTTTTTTTTTTTTTTTTTTTTTTTTTGCGGTACGCGGGCCTCTCACTGTTGTGGCCTCTCCCGTTGCGGAGCACAGGCTCCGGACACGCAGGCTCAGCGGCCATGCCTCACGGGCCCAGCCGCTCCGCGGCATGTGGGATCCTCCCGGACCGGGACACGAACCCGCGTCCCCTGCATCGGCAGGTGGACTCTCAACCACTGCACCACCAGGGAAGCCCCTGACAAATTTTTTAAGATTTGTTTTTCTCCACTGATTCCCTGCTGTGAGAATAAGCACTGTCTCAAGCTATTTATTTCTATGTCTAATAAAATATTAAAAGGCATGTGTCCAAGAATGATAATATTCTGAGCTTTCAATTTAATTTTTAAATTTAAAATATAGGTAAATTTCATACTCATTTTCCGCAATTTCATATTCAGTTCATTCAAGTGTATTCAGTAGATTCAAACAATGGTAATTAAATGAGCTATAGTAATTTTTTAAAGTTTACTTTCTCAGAAGGGCTAAACAAGGTCAAGTTTATTTGCTGATGCCATAGTTTCTCAGAACTTTTCCAAAACATCTAGAGAAGAAAGGCAGGGAGACAGCTCTTTGAAATATGGCTTCAAGAAATACTATTTCATATCAAAAACATTGCGAGTGTGTGTGGACACAAGCTATGTGTGTCAGAAAGAGAGTCTGGCTGTGTGTGTACCTTTGTGTATTTTCATGCTGAGAGCACAAGAGTAACATAAACATTTGGGAATGTTTTTGAAAAAGTCTCACTCCCACGTGATAGGAATAGAGATTACATGATATTTGCTGTTGATGTTTCAATCCTAATTATTGAGGCTCAGCGTCTTAGGGTAATTCTTTCGTGAGGCACTGGAAGACACTCCCATTGAAAAGAAAGACAGTTGCTCAAGTGTGTTATGTATTAATGATGAAGACAGAAAAAAACAAGGTGGGAAGGGCTTGGCCCTAAAATTAACTTCCTTTCTACTACAGAAGAATCCCTGTTTATTGGCATTCAGGGCAATGTACAAAAAGAATACCTTTTGCCTCAATTTCTGAGAATTAGCAGAAAAATACAACTCAGTTGCCTGGAATCACACTTTCTCCTATTTGTCTGTCTAATTAATAATTTCTTCTATCTTATATTTGTGTACACAAAGGGTAACTGCCTTCTTACAGGATGTCTCCAAATTTCAGAGTTTTCTAAATTTTCCAAGTACATAACTTTGCAAAATAAATAGAGTGATTACTGTAACTCTGTGACTGCCCAACATTAAAAGCGAGAGATGTCTGACAATCATCTGTTTGGGTTAAACCGACTTTTGATTCATAGAAATATGTAGAGGATACTTCTGAAATGATCATTAATATGGTTAATTCTGATAGATATGGCCAAATGAAAATATGATTATTGGTTAATCAAGGAGCAACTTAATGTTATTCAGTAGTAGATGGGAGTTTTAAAAAATGTGCTTGGACTATTGTCCATCTTGACATTGCAGTCAGCTGAGACATCTGCCACAGTGAGCAGTTACTACGGACAAAATCACATTGATGCTGCAGGAAGGTCATCATTGCAGTAGCAGGAGGAAGCCTAGATTAAAGACAAGGGGAAAAAGACAAGAAGGAGACAGCAATCCAGGGAATACATGATTACGGCTTGAATTCAAGCAGTGGGAATAAAAATGGAGTGAAAGGAAGGATTTAGAGATATGAAGAAGGTTGAATCTAAAAGACCTAGAAAATGAATGGATGTGGTCTAGGTGGACTGAGGGATGAGTGAGAAGAAAGAATTGAAGATGTGCTTCAAGTTTCTAGCTTGGATGGCAGACTCTGACGGCAACTGGGGGAGAAACAGATTTCAATGTAATCTTTCATGAATATACTAAAGATGGTGATTTTAAGAAACAGCTCTATTGAGGCATAATGCACATAGCATACAACTCACTCATTTAAAATGTGTAATTCAGTGACTTTCACCATGTTCCCAGAGTTGTGCAACCATCACCACAATCAAATTTAGAACATTCTCATTACCCCAAAAAGAAACACCATACCCTTTAGTCGTCACCCTCAACACCCCACGCCATCTCCCCCAAGCCTAGGCAACCATTAATCTACTTTCTGTACCTATAGATTTGTCTATTTAGGACATTTCATATCAACTGAATTACATAATTAATTACATACATGGTCCTTAGTGACTGACTTCTTTCACTTAGCATAATGTTTTCAAGGTTCATCCATGTTGTAACATGTATAGGTCCATTATTTCTTTTTATTACTGAAAATGTATTATCATATAGATATGCCACCCTTTACGTATCCATTCATCAGTTCATGGGCGTTTGGATTGTTTCCACTTTGGGGCTATTACGAATAATATCGCTATGAATATTTACATGTAAGTTTTTATGTGGATGTATGTTTTCAACTCCCTTGGGTACATACGTAGAAGGAGTATTACTGGGTCACACTGTAACTTTAGCCTTTGTAGACTGCCAAACTGGTTTTTTAAATTGTTGCATCATATTATGCTCCCTCCAGCAGTGTCTGAGGACTCCAGTATTTCCATATCCTCCCCAGTATTCTTTATTCTCTATCTTTTCTATTATAACCATCCTAATGAGTGTGAAGCGGTATCTCATTGTGATTTTAATTTTGATTTCCCTAATGACTGTTAACATTGAACATCTTTTCTTATGCTTACTGACTATTTGTATATCTTCTTTGCAGAAATGTCTATTCATAACTTATGCCCATTTTTCAGTTGGGTCATTTGTCTTTTTGTTATCCAGCTGTAAGAGTTCTTTATATATTTTAGGTACACGTCCCTTATCAGATACATGATTTGCAAATATTTTCTCTCATTCTGTAGGTTGTTTACTCACTTTCTTTCTTGTTTTTCTTTTTTTTTTTTTTTTTTTTTGGTTGTTGTTCAATATTTATTTCTTTATTTACTTGGCTGTGCCAGGTCTTAGTTGCTGCATGTGAGATCTTCGATGCCTCATGTGGGATCTTCGTTGAGGCAGGCGGGATCTAGTTCCCTGACCAGGGACTGAACCCCGGCCCCCTGCTTTGGGAGCATGGAGTCTTAACCACTGGACCAACAGGGAAATCCCAATTCGCTTTCTTGATGATGTCCTTGGAAGCACAGAAGATTTTAATGTTGATGATCTCCAGTTTACCTATTTTTCTGGCATGTACTTTGGGTGTCATGTCTAAGAAGTCATTGCCTACTCGAAGCCTACAAAGATTTATACCTATATTTTCTTCTGAGAGTTTTATAGTTTGACCTCTTACATTTAGGCCTGTCATCCACTTTGAGTCAATCTTTGTATATGGTGTGAGATAAGTGTCTATGGTATGAGGTAAGTATCTAACATCATTCTTTGAATGTGGATATCCAGTTCTCTCAGCACCTTTCGTTGAGGAGAGTATTTTTTTCCATTGACCTGTATTGGCACCCTCTCATGGTCCTAGCTGATTGCCCCAGAGTTGCAAATCTGACTTAAAGGTAGTTGATCCGTAAGTTTGCCAATGGTAATGATGTAACTTGAGGTCTAAAAACTCTGCTTCGTAAGAAAGAACTCTGTCAGTGAGATCGTTCCCTCTTGGAAATTTGAATAGACATGCAAAAAAGAATTTTGTAATTGGAAGAAAAACTAAAAGATTATAAAGAAAAATGTTGTTAGTCATATGATGATTATGAATGAGCTGAATTATTAATAAGTAGATGCTATAGACAGAGAAAATATAGACAGAGAATGATTTGATTGATCTGACAACTTAGAGAGAAGTGACAAGAGACCCAGGAGAAGCACAGCCTGAAAGTGCTGAGTCATTGTCGAGACAGAGTGGAGAGATGATACAGAAACCGTTGTTAAGGGTTTTATACAATTTTTTTTTCTTAAATTCCTAAGAACTACTAGACTCTTCCTTGTGTGAGCCAGAGAGATTTGCTGATCCTTGCAATCAAAATGACCACCCACATGTGTTCTGACAGTTAAATCTATGGGCTCCGTAGAATACTGTTAAATGAAACGAGACAGCTTATGTTAGCAAGTCTGACACATACCTGGCTCCTAATAGAAGTTGCACAAACACCAGTTTCCCTGACCTACTCTCAGACTCTCCTAGCAGGTTTCATGGGCACTGTCTGAATTCTGCAGGTATCAGAGATGCCCCAAGTCATCCTGTTGTAACCTGGATACACGGCAATCTAAATCATAACTGAAATTCCTTTGGCTCCAGGAGTAAATACTGTAATGAATGAGGTACCAAATTTAACTGATGCACAGATGGGGCCTGTCCAGTTGACGTCTCTCTTCAGATTTCCTATTCATCCACCTCAGTGATTTTTTTTAACTTGGAGTCTTTTTACGTAGAAAATATTTTGGATCAGATACAGTACTTTTTTTTCACTTAATAGGAGAAATCACATTGGAAATGAATACACACACGCCATGAATACATGAGTGATCTCAGAGATACTATATTAATGGTAATCTCAGCCACATATTCTTTCTTTTAAACTAATTGTGATCAACTTTTTGTCTTTGATTTCACGGAATGTTTAGTCTTTTCTTTTTTTTTTTTTTTTCACTTGTCAATGGATTAAGCTTGAGAAGATAAGCCTGGAGCAATGCAGCTTTGCAAGGAGGCACTAATATTCAGACAAAAATGATAGGGGTGGAAAGCAGATTTTAGGCAAAGTTCCAGGTGGGCTACAATAGCAACATTCTTGAAGACTTAGCGCTTCATTCAGATTTTTTTGAATGTTGACTTTGCTTCTAGGATTTAACGCTGTATAATTATTTTCTTTCTTTACTCCTTAGATCATTACTGACAATAGAACATAATTTACATGGAAATCTGGGTTACAACAACATAATTAGTGATTTTGCTAAAATGGCATCAACAACAAATTTCATAGAATAAATAGTCATTATAAATTATGCATGTCTTTATTTTTATTATTCATTTAAACCTCATTGGTCCATCAGCAGGACTTCCGTATTGGATGTGGGTCTCCATTTGTGCTCTGGCCCAAGCCCTGCAAATATTGGGGGAAAAATGACAAAACAGAAGATAGAAATTTAAGGCAGAAACTAACTTAATAAACTAGCAAGTGGGAATGTGGTAACTTTTGGTGACTGTTAAGTGAAAAACAAGGAAGAGCAAGACTTAGGATGGGAATTTATTTGGGAGGCACATTGTACCTGTTCTTTCTTCCTTGCTAGAATCATTTTATTTGCTTCCTAACTTGCACCCAAAAATGTTAAATCTCTGGCTCAAGCTACTGTCAGGTGGAGCGCCCTTGTCCCTGGAACCTCAGATGTTTTATTATTCCCTCACTGTTATTCATTTTTTAGGTTGTTGGGATTTTTTTCATATGGGAGAAAATGACCAGAATATTAAAATAGAAAACCCATCATGTTTTATTCTCTCACATAAAATATAAAAACTGTACATCAATGGAGTGTAATGCAAGGATATTTCTCATAGGTAAGACAAACACACGAATACTGCAAAAGCCATAAACACCATAAATAACACTGAGCTAAAATCAAGCATCATCAGTGAAATAGAAAGATGCTTTCCTTATTCCTAATGCTAACTGAACTCTGCAGTGAGATTAATGATAGCTGCAGATAGCGTTAAGTTATTTTGGTAACAAAATTCAAGTGATTACTAATCCTCCATTCATTACAACTTCAACTGAAGTCACCGCATTAAATCACTTGAAGGATTCAGAATTTTTCTCTCATGCAATTTTGAAGAAGGTCTGTATCAGAAACGATATTTTCATATTTGACTTCCTAGAATGATAATATGTTCCATGAGTACATCAAATGCAAGTCTCCGTATTACCTTGTCATGAGGGATGGTGTCTTACTATCCTTCCCATCAAAACTGAAACATCTTTTCTGCAGAAAGCCCTTGCCTGATACCCCAGTCTAAATTTGGTCACATAGTTTTGTAGAGGTATTCCTCATTTTATTGCATTTTGCTTTATTGCACTTCACGTTTTTTACAGATTGAAGGTTTGTGGCCACCCTGAACGGAGCAAGTCCATCGGTGCCTTTTTTCCAACAGCATTTGCCCACTTTCTGTCTCTGTGTCACATTTTGGTAATTCTAGCAATATTTCACACCTTCTCATTACTATCATATTTGTTTTGGTGATCTATGTTTAGTGATCTTTGATGTTACTATTGCAAAATGATTACGACTTGCTGAAGGCTCAGATGATGGTTAGCATTTTTTAGCAGTACAGTATTCTTAAAATTAACGCATGTACCCTTTTTTAGTCATAATGCTATTGCCAACTTAATAGACTACAGTATAGTGTAAACAACTTTTACATACACTAGGAAACCAAAAAATTCATATGACTTGCTTTATTGTGATATTTGCTTTATTGTGGGGGTCTGGAACCGAACCTGCAGGATCTCTTAAGTTACGCCTGTATTCGCCGTGTGTTTCCTTTATAGGGATTGTTACAATTGCCGTTTACTTGGGCCTTTATGTGTTTTAGTTCTATTCCACTAGATGAAGTTTAACGACTACAAGGACCATGTTTGTTAGGTTCACTACACATCCCTGACACCTTGCACTGTTTCTGGCAAACGTTAGTCACTCAAAAATATTTTGGGGATAAATTTTATTCACCTCATCACCATTTACACACTCTGAAGCTCATAATGCAGAAAAGGTAAAAAGTGCAAAGGGAGGTTGGGGGGAATGATGTGATGAAGACTCAGAGGTTCTTAATGTTTAAGGTTCCCAGAGGATCACACAACAAGCAAAAGGCTTGAAGAAGTTGAAAATAGTTTCATTTTGGAATGAAGTCTAGGAGGGCCAATAAGGTGGGCCTGGGTTTATCCTTTTGAAAGGATGCTGATCAATAAGGTGGGAGTTTTATGGCTTCTTGAGTTTCTCTTGTTTAAGAAAGATGACGAACAGATTCAGAAGAGGGTGAACTTGCACCTACTGTTTTCAAAAGTAGACAACGTTTACGTCAGCCCCTCAGGACATTTATTTCAGGTGAGGTCTATCATTTACTAGTCTGCTGGTTACTCTAAGGGAAAATAAGATTTTTCAGACTCCAGTTTGAAAGATTTTATCTATGTCCTCATAGATAAAATTATTGAAGTGTTGAAAAGTTCCATTGTTCCATTTCTTATCTTTTCTGTTGGGTTCTGTACCCCCTGGGAATATATTACGGACTTTACCCAACAGGAGAATGTGAAAAATTAGATAATGTCTATAATCCACCCCCTTCCCAAACTAAATGTGACCTTTGTGTCTTATTTGTCTTAATGTCCCTAGAGCCTAGGGCAGTGCCAGGCACATAGCAGATGCCCAAGAAATATATGTTGAATAGAAATGCCCACGCAAAAGTACGTCATCTATAGGTCATCCTTTCCCCCAAAACCCCCAGGCCCACCCTCAATCTCATTAGATTGAAAAATCCAAATATATAGGACTGTTTGGAGTCAAAGAGATGGCAGCATACAAGGAGGGTTTGGAAGAAAGTTGCTAAGAACTTGGAAAAGCCCCTCCACGCACATCCCCTGGATAAGAGATAAGTCTTAGACAAGGTCCAACCAGGACGAAGCAGATTTATCCATTTTCTGTGTAGACATCTATAGGCATCTTGGACATATGATGTGATTAGGAATGAGGTAAATCCAAGACACTCATGTTAAATGGTAGCAGCAAATCAACTGGGGAATAGGACAGAGCTTTACTCTCCCAAGACAGTCTGTTCTTGGAGACACAGAATAACCATGTTTACTGATCAAGACGCCAGGAAGATACTGCCTTCCCTAGAGGACAGTAGCTTCTAACCTTTTGCTATAGCGTATGACGTAGAGGATCTGATTAAGGTGTTGGACCATCTGAAGATTGATGTACGTTTCCTGTAGTGCATGGGAAAGACTACAACCATAGAACATCACAGGACAGCTTAGCATCTTTACCCTTCAACACAGAAACAGAAGAATATTGTCAAACCCCACTATGTGAGGCAAAGCTTTTAGAAATATTAAGTAGATGACACTTTACCGGTCCCCTAGAAAGAAAGAAATAGAAAGGAATAAAAAGAAAGAAAGAGGGCTTCCCTGGTGGCGCAGTGGTTGAGAGTCCGCCTGCCGATGCAGGGGACACGGGTTCGTGCCCCGGTCCGGGAAGATCCCACATGCCGCGGAGCGGCTGGGCCCGTGAGCCATGGCCGCTGAGCCTGCGCGTCCGGAGCCTGTGCTCCGCAATGGGAGAGGCCACAACAGTGAGAGGCCCGTGTACCGCAAAAAGAAAGAAAGAAAGAAAGAGAACAGCAAGCATGTGGTGGATTCTAATTATAAATAACCAAGGCGGGTGGGGCAAAGCCTGGTGCTCACAATCATTAGTGTTAGGGAAAACGCTTCCCCCCCTCCCGCCCCCCAGCTCTTTACTTTCCATGACAATTCTTAGGGAATTTTCTGGGAACATCTGGACTTGCTCTGCCCCATTACTTAGTCAGCCCCAAGTGGAAAGACTTATCAGATCGATAAGTTTAGTAAGAAAAAATCAAGCATGCCCTGCCTCTTTTCCTTGGGAGCAAACCTAAAAGCAAGCTATTCCCCAGTGATGAGGCCAGTTTTACTCTTCCTTTATGCCTACATCTTAATTTGTACAGAAACTTGATGGGGAAGAAGCCATTTGTGGTTTCCCCTTAGAGACCTCCACTACTTGGTACCAAGTGATGCTCAGTGCATGCGGTACTTTTTCATTGGTTCGGTGATGTGCACATGGTCTCTCCTTAAGCAAATCTTTTAGACATCTCAGGATTATTCTCAAAGAATCATTACAAGGAGGAAGTTTAGGCATGTTCCACAGAATCTTTTAAAATTATGTAACCTAAGTCGATTCTATTTTGAATTTAAACATAATCTTGTATGGAAATTAGTAGTGAGGAAAAAATGGTCAATGGCTCCACGCTTAGATAACCTTGATGAAAGCTACTTTAGAATTTGTTCGGAGCAAGAAACAATTAATGACGGACTAGTAGCCAATATCTTCAAGTTATTGCATGTTTGTTCTATAGTGATATGCTCTATTGTGGTTGTCATTGTCACTGCTGTTATTCTCAACATTTACTAGTCAGGATTTTTTTCTACTAATTTACAAGGCTGCTTAAATAAATATATATCAGAGAAATAAATGGTAGCTAGGCAAAACTAATTTTTTTCTTAGGTGTAATTGCTGAAATAAACCTCTAGAAATCATGTAAAATCAAAAGCCCGGGCTGTATAAGGATACATAAGTAGATAACAGTTTTTTGTAATCTTTGAAATTTGTAATAAACTTAAATTCACACATACCTACATAGACTTTGCTTAAAGGGATTCCAACAATGTTCAAAGGGATTGCCCATCTGAAGAGCGGTGGCTAGTAAATAGGAAAACACCGCTGGGAATTCCCTGGCTGTCCAGCAGTTAGGGCTCTGCGCTTCCATTGCAGGGGGCCGGGGTTCGATCCTTGGTCAGGGAACTAAGATCCCCCAAGCCACTCAGCGAGGCCAAAAAAACCGTAAAACAACAGCAACAAAAACAAGCCAGTGTTCGTCCAGCTCTCTGGGTGACTGGTGATGTCTGGCTGGACGTCTGCTCTGAATGGTTTGTCATTAAGAACAAGTTGAGCAGGTCAGGCCACTCTCCATCAATGCGTGTTATCAGCAAGACCTATTAAACTTTAACTCCACATTATGCGACTTTTGTGGCTGAGAACATTGAGGGTGTGTGTAATACAGGAAATGCATGTTCAGAATAGTTCCCAGCAGGTATTTGGTAAATAATGTTTGTGTCTACTCTAATACGGTTGAGTGATAAGACATTTGATATAAACATTGATTATCTTTATTATAGAAAGTTATAAGTGCAATTCCAAATGAAGCAAAGCCTATATACAATTAAAAAAATACAACTTATTTAAAAAAATTTTTTTTGGGAGTATAATTCTTTACAATGTTGTGTTAGTTTCTGCTGTACAGCAAAGTGAACCAGTTTTATATATATATATATATATATATATATATATATATATATATATATATATATGTATATCTCCCCTCTTTTTAGATTTTCTTCCCATTTAGGTCACCACAGAGCATTGAGTAGAGTTCCCTCTGCTATACAGTAGGTTCTCATTAGTTATCTATTTTATACATAGTAGTGTATATACGTCAATCCCAATCTCCCAATTCATCCTCCCCCTTCCCCCCTTGGTATCCATAAGTTTGTTCTCTACATCTGTGTCTCTATTTCTGCTTTGCAAATAAGTTCATGTTTACCATATGTTGTTATTCTGAATATGTGCATTTTAAAGAATGATTTGAGTGTATTGGATTGGGGGATAAGAAAGTCTTTAATCCATGTATTGTTATTAAATCGTCATCACAACTACAGATAGGTATTTTACATTGGATTTGAATTTATTGCCTTCTAAACAATATAAAATACCTTATGAGAAATGGGGTATTGCCTGCCAGGTCACTAAACAAAGGATGTCACAGTCATCAGTGATTACAGCCATCACCGAAGGTAAGCTTGTGAGCCCTGAGGGAACTCAGGAAGGAAACAAACAATACCTGCCATCTAGCAGCCATCAGACTGCAGCCACTCCCCACGGTGAGCCCTGAGGAGACTCAGGATGGGAAAACACAGGATACTGGCCCCAGAGAGCCGAAGTGCTTATCAAAGGGATAATTTCAGTGAGCCCAGACTCTTGCATCTTCCCACGCATAGAAAAGCGCTAAATGCCTTAACTTGAAATTTCTAGTTTTCTTTAATTAACAGTAATCTTTTGTTCTTACTACCTGCCCTTTTTTGCAAAACTCCTACATATCCTAGCTCTCCCTTCACCTCTTCAGAGCAGTTCTTTCAGGGTTACTTGAGATGCTGCCTCCCCGGCTTGAAGTCATAAAAACT
The DNA here is from genome assembly GCF_951394435.1 of Stenella coeruleoalba. Taxonomy (NCBI): domain Eukaryota; kingdom Metazoa; phylum Chordata; class Mammalia; order Artiodactyla; family Delphinidae; genus Stenella; species Stenella coeruleoalba. The sequence goes on from NC_137164.1 coordinate 13,622,888, forward strand.
TTCGCCAAGTAGAACATAACTCTCAAATTTTAGGTTGTGCACTTAATTTTTTAGTCGACACTTACAATGTAAAATTTTAACCAAATTTGAGGTATTTCTTTTAGACAGTCATCGATAAACCTGCTTCATTTCTATTTCAGTTATAAAAAAATAGTCAATGAAAATAATGTATTCTGTAACTCTGATTTCTAAAATGCTAAATTAATCGAATAGGTTTTGGCTCAATATTTGGTGGTAGTAAATACAAATTAAGTGACAGAATTACAAAAGTTCACTGCAGTGAAACCTAAAAACTATATGGAACATACGAGAAAAGGGAGACGTAGATTCTGAGACCACAATCCTTCCCCTTGGCTATTGCAACTAATAATCCTGTTTTCTCTCCTTCTCTCTCTCTTTTTTTAAAAAATTATTTATTTAATTTTTGGCTGCATTGGGTCTTTGTTCCTGCGTGCAGTCTTTCTTTAGTTGCGGCGAGTGTGGGCTACTCTTCGTTGCAGTGCGTGGGCTTCTCGTTTTGGTGGCTTCTCTTGCTGCAGAGCACGGACTCTAGGTGCATGGGCTTCAGTAGTTGTGCCATGTGGGCTTAGTAGCTGTGGCTCCCATGCTTTAGAGTGCAGGCTCAGTAGTTGTGGCCCACGGGCTTAGTTGCTCCATGGCATGTGGGATCTTCCGGGACCAGGGCTTGAACCCGTGTCCTCTGCCTTGGCAGGCGGATTCTTAACCACTGCACCACCAGGGAAGCCCTCTCTCTCTTTTTTTTTAATGACAATGAGCCAATGTATCCAGAAGCATGGATTATAATGTTTGAGTTCATTAAGTAGAATTTTATTTTTAAGTCAATGAGGAGCCCATTGAGACATTATATAAGGAAGAGCATAGTCCAAATTCACATGAGAAAGGGGCATGTCAATGAATCCGATCGAAGAAAAAGGTAGGGAGCTGGGAAAATGATGACAGAGGTCCAGACTCAACATGGTTAAAGCCCAGGCAGGAGTCCTTGATGAGACAATATATAGGGTTAAGTGAAAGACTATGAAAAATACAGGAGAGAAACACGGTAGATTGAATATAGGTATTTTCTTCTATTCCCTCCTGAAACTCAGGAAAATGGTGATAAAGGGATTTTCTTAAGAGCATAAATGCCCAAGAACAAATGGTAGAGAAGATGTGACAGCAGTCAAATTTTGGAAGCTGAAAAGCCAGTGAACGAACTTAACACAGTAGAGGGAGCCTGGACCTGAGTTGGCAGCAGAGAAAGGCCAGCAGCAAGGCCATCTGAGCTGCAGAAGCCTAAAAAGGCACAGAAATTGGAGGGACCATGTACCTGAAAGTAAAGATGCAGTTAAGAATAAAACTAAGATAGGCTACCTGTTCACATAGGGAGCGGTTATCCCCCAGATTCTCTTACCCTACCCAGCTGAGCAACTGCTTCTCATCCACGCAGGCAGAGGACAAGTCTGCCTTCCACAAAGGTAGAGTTGGGGGAGAATGTGAGGCCAGACACCAGGCTCCACTGGCAAGGGAGTGAGTGAGCCGCTGAAAGTGAAAACTGGGGCTGCGGTGAAAAACCTGTGTAAGAAAAGAAAAATCTCCCACCACTTAACCCAGTCGACTGGCTTAGTCTCTTTGTCCTTCTAGGCAAAATGATAAGTCTAGTTACCGTCTGTCACCATACAAAGATAGTATATTATTATTGACTACACACATTCTCCACACTGTACATACCATACCCGCGACTTATTTATTTTGTAACTAGAACTTTGTACCTCTTCACGTATTTCTCTTATCCCCTCATCACCCTCTCCCTGGCAACCACCTGTTTGTTCTCCATGTCTATGACTCTGCTTCTGTTCTATTTGTTCAATTGTTTTGTTTTTTAGATTCCACATATATGTGAAATCATATTCTTTTTGTCTTTCTCTTTCTGACTTATTTCACTTAGCATAGTACCTTCTACGTCCATCCATGCTGTTGCAAGTGGCAAGATTTCTTTCTTTTAATGGCTGAGTAATATTCCTGTGCGCGTGTGTGTGTGTGAGTGTGTGTGTGTGTATCACATCTTCTTTATCCATTCATCTGTTGATGAACACTTAGGTTGCTTCAATATCTTGGCTATTGTGAATAAGGCTGCAATGAACACAGGGGTACGTATATCACACACAGAACATTTCCATCATCACAGAAAGTTGTATTAGACAACGCTGATCTAGATTAGTGTGTTCATTATGGAACATGGGGACATGGACTTACTCACCTGAAGGGATTTTATGTTATTAATAATAAGTGATCCAAAGCCATCCCAAAGCTCTAGATTCTATCATCGTCATCCAAGATGTTCAGACTCAAGACCCGATTGCGCTTACCTTTACATAAAAGAGTTAAAATTCACTAGTTTAGATAATTTATTTAAATTTAACAGATTTCTTTACTCCAACAGATCAAAGGCTATGTGGTACAAATATTTTAAATTATCCTCAACATATTTCTCCTTTCTGATCTTACCAGATATAGCTGTATGATCCTCTCCTTTCTTCCTTAGATCAGAAAAATCAAAATGGAAACTTTCTTATTTTCCAATGAAGTTAATTAAAAGCAGTATCAACAAGAGAACAGTTTTTTTTAAGAATGCATAGGCATAATAGGTGTAGATAACATTTATCCATGACATCGTATTAGAGGAAAACTCAAAACATTCAAGCTAAAAGTAACATTTTTGATTTTGGTTTGGGGGGGGTTTCTTTGCAACTCTGAATGTAAAACTTGCCACTGAGTAAATTCCTTTCTCTAACTCAATCATAAGAATGTATAAGCACTATATTGAGCTATACAAAAACATTTTTCTGGATGAATTGAATGAACTCCCAACTTCTAAAAGTTTTAAACATTTACTTATAGATAACACATATAAATATCATGTTTTATTTTATTATATGAATATCAAGATATTTGATTAAAAATATTATTATCCTTACCTCAATATGTCAAATAAGCCATTTAATGGGATCATTAATTGGATTATTAATGAATCCAATCATTATTAAAAAGAAAATTTATATAACTGCAATAAAAGATATAAGTAGGACTTTTTTTCTTTTACGTCAAAATAATACCCTATTCTGCAAATGCTTAGGACTTCAGCCTTTAACAATATTCAAAAAATAGTTAATGAACATCTATAAGTGCTGGAGAGTCAATACTTAGCTAAGCATGGTGCCCCCTGCTGTGAAATTTTCAGGCTAGTGGTAGAACTGACAGCCACGTAGACATTACACCCATTTGCATGTCATGGGAATATGTCAAACAAGATCATGACACAAATCATCCCTAAGAATCTCAGATATAACCTGCCATACATATTTATTAATTCAATAACTATTTATTGATTTGTGCTATATATCAAGTACAGTTCTAGGTCCTGGTGATACGACAATAAATTGATAAGGTTTTATAATCCAAAGAACAATCAGCATTAGTTTATATAATCATATTCAAGTTTTATCTCTTGCCTTTTTATAGGCTCATATAGATTGAGAGGGAATTCATGTTGCTGTGAATTTTATCTCTTAGTTATTTGGTTTGCAGAACTAGAGAGTAGAAACCAGTACCCATCAACTCTTTTCTTCAAATCATAGCAGGGACTTCCCTGGAGGTCCAGTGGTTAAGACTCCGTGCTCTCAGTCCAGAGGGCACAGGTTTGATCTCTGGCTGGGGAACTAAGATCCCGCACGCCGCACGGTGTGGAAAAAAAAAAATCATAACAAATATTTGTTGAGCCTTGAGATACCATCTGAGAGTAGTAATGAATAATTAAATAAACACAAAGTGACAAGGCTGTTATAAAAATGTATCCAAGTACTCCTGGCTGTTAGAGGAAGATACAGATAAGTATTCCAGAGTAGACTAGTAAGGATTTATAAAAGAGAAGACATTTGAGTTTAGTCCTGAAGATGGGTGGATGTTTCCTACGCAGAGAAGAGCATGCCAAACATAGGAAAAATGAGAGCCTCTGAATTCAGTCTGGTGATTTAGAGCGCAGAGTTCAAGGGGGAGAATGGCGAGAGAACGAGATGACATATTTTTAGAGGGTATATTTTTACCATGAGAAATATATGTGTTTGAACTGAATTATCAATCAAGAGCTCTTTTACAATCTGACTCACGAGCCAAACATCCACTTTCTCCTTTTATGTCAAGCTTTTTCACAAGAAATGTATCGTTTTGCGGCATTCTATTTTGGTCAATGCTGGTTGATAGAAAGAATGTAAAAATCATCCTTAATATATTTTCAACTAAAATTTTCATTAACCTAACAGATATTTTAAACCATCTGCTCTGTCCCAAGCACAATATACGGAACTGTAATAACACAAGAGGTAAATAGGATACAGTCTACCTTTGAGAATTTGCTGTTTAATTGGGGAAACAAAGGTGATCCAACATAATTACATACAAACATGACATGTGCTCTCTGATAAAGATGAGGGAATTTGGAGGGGAGGAAAGATGTGGCTACCTCAGGGAAAATATAAGATATTTAACAGAAAAAGTAATATTTTCTGTGTCTTTAAGAATGATTAAGGACTTGGCAGAAAGAAAAGTGAGAAGAAAGTATTCTAGGCAGAGGGATAAAGATAAATGATGTCTTCTAGCTATAAATGTTCCTGGCAAACATTTCTCTGTCCTAGTTTTGGATGTTAATAAAAATATTTTCAAATGTAAGAAATTCATATTTTTATAAACATACTTGCTCATTATAAATGTCTATTTTACTAGATTTTATATGCAGCCAACTAGACACCATGCTTTTGAAAAATATTATTTATGAAATAAACATATTCTAAACATCAAAATCCGTGGACCCAATTTTCATTCCTCCATCATACCCTGGATGTATTTCCTCTACTTAGAAAGCCCCATTTGATATTGCTGTTGACAAGAGCAAGTAAACTTTTAGAGTAAAACAAAGCCAGCATGGGAGACTGAAAAGCCACACAACTTTAATCGAAAAATTCCTTTCCAGTGTTTCTCCAAATTTGGTCCATAGCAAAGTTGGGAACACCTCAGTAATACACTTTCAGATAAGATTTCTCTCCTTTCTGCTTTAACAATTCCAGTATCTCGCTCTTTTATATTTAAGTTTTTACTAAGGTGTAGTTTATACATAGTGAGATGCAAAAATCCAAATGTAATTTTTGATGAACTTTGACAAATATATACATCCAGGTAACCCACACTCTAACCAAATACTTCTGTCACCCCCCAAATTTCCCTCTTCTTTCCATGTATAGAAATTGGTATTAATCATTATTGGTGTCTATATTCTTATACATTCATTTATAACCTGCAATATCAAGTATACAGGAAATCCAGTCTCTGCCCAAAGGTAATGGTATTTAAATACATACACAAGCAATACATAAGCTAATCATAAGTTCTGTAATAACAGCTTCCCTGTAAATACAGGAGTACTTTTAGCATGGAATAGATACCAAAACGTCATCACTAAAAACACTTATTATTTTTATCATAGAAAGAATGCACATAACTATATTTATATGAATGAGTCACCAAACCAAAATAAAAGTAATACCAAATATAAAACGCTTATAATAGAACAATGCTATATACAGACTTTACAGTAAATACTTCATGGAAGAAATGAGATTTCAGCAGAATGCTATATAAGGAGGAAAATACAGGGACTTTCAGGAAGTCACGTGGAAAATGCAGGAAGAATCATGTGTAAATGTTACATGCGTGTGTGTGTGTGTGTGTGTGTGTGTGTGTGTGTGTGTTTGTTGGGGGCAAGTTAAAAATGGAACAGAGTGTAATTTGTGAAGCATGAGGCATTAGTAATTGCTTAATAAAAACAGTGCTTACATGAATTAAAATAGATCATAGAATCCATTGAGTCACTGCTGTATGAGAATGTCTTGAATTTCTCAGCAAATTCCTGAGACAGAGAGACCTCAAATGGACTGTGGTACGAATGCTACTGGTGTAGAAGATTTTTGTCCCAACCTTTGTAATGTGCTTAGCTGACAGTTGATGGGGGGGTAACAATTTTGACCTTCTGTCCTTGGATAATTTTCACCACTAGTAGATACGCTAATGCTTATTATAAATGTCCTCTAATGTTGCTAAGAAGATGGCATGTTTTATAGTTGAAAACAAACAAAACACCTCTGTGTGTTTGCATTACTTACTGTTATGCTATTCAGTTCTTACCACGACTGCAAACACAACCTCATGATGACATAAGAAATCTCTTCTTGGACTTGTTTGCATGTGGCTTTGAGTTCATTCTTATTTATCTTTCCAATGAATACCATCTGTCTTTCCAGTTAGTCTATAAATTCCCAAATATCTTGAGCCCACTTCTCTACATTGTAAGTAGTCAATAAAGGTTGAGGACAGAATGACTTTAGATGACCACTTATAATGTAAGCTCCAGATGCTTCCTAGAAACATACAATGGATACAAGTCTTTCTTTATTACTCTTTAAATATACACATAAAGCCTTTTATAAAAATATGAGATAAAGTTTATTTATTAAGTTTAGCTATGTATTTACATTCACTTTTTTTCTTGTTATAAACCTCAAGAAAGCAGTAACTGACTCTGTATTTATTTCTACTTGTAAAGTGACTAATGGGACACAAGGCTTCAGTAGAGACTTAAGAATGTATTCTGAGTTAATGATCATGCTATCTAGCTGGGTTATAGTATTATGAGCAGAGAGAGCAGGCTTTCAACAACTGTTCTTAATTGGGAAAAATAAGCCCTTCTGAAAAACAAAACTTACATTTTTAAATCAATACCCAATATAAAACTATAAAAAGGCAAAAGGACAATAAAACACACTAAAAGGCAATAAATAAGGGGCAGGCCATTAAAAGTAAACTGAAGTATTTCTGGGTGTAATCATCTTTTGATGGGTCTACTTGGCTGAGCTACAATGCCCAATTATTCAACCAAACATTAATCTAGTTGTTGCTGTGGAAGTATTTTGTAGGTGTGATTAAAGTTCATAATCAGTTTACATTTACATTAAGTAAATAATCTGGGTGGGCCTGATTCAATCAGTTGAAAGGCCTTAAGAGCAGAGCTGAAGATTTTACATAAAGAAGAAACTCTACCTGTTGACAGCAGCTTCCGCTCCAGAGTTCCAGACTGCCTGTCCTGACAGCCTGCCCTATCTATGTGGGCCTTGCCTACCATCCCCACAACTACATAAGCCAATTCCTTGCAATAATTGTCTTAATATATATCTCCTCTGCTTCTGCTTCTCTGACTGAACTCTTTCTGATACCAGGCATGCATTAAATGACAATGTTAGTGCTTTTATATAAAGCTTCTATCTCAGCCCCTCAGTTTTAGTGACAAAGGATTGCTATAATTGCATCCTAGAGGAGAAATGTCCTGAGATCACGGACTTTTTTTTAAAAATAAATTTGCTTAACACCATTTCAGAGAGCTTTGTATTAACAAGGATTGAAAACTATATCTTCAAATATTTTAAACAAAAACAAATATTTCAATATTTTGTAATCAGAAAGTCATAACCAAGAAAATGTTGTTTAATTCATTTGATGTTAACATGTAAACAATAACCAAGTAAGAAAATTTCAACAGAGTCTTTCAGGTCATTATTTTCATAGGTTTTAAGGCAAGTACCTAAAGTAATAGTTCAGCATTCCTAGCTTATTTGTTTATGCAATGAGAGCCATTAATCATTCCATTTGAGCTCAAGTATTTGCAATTGAACCTTGTACCAGAGCTCTGATAGAGTAGCATACTTGAAGACTGACCCTGTGGAATTTCTTTTCTTACTTCAACAAACAATTCAGTTCAGTTCAAACATTTATTGAATACTCATTAGTTACTAGGAATATAAATTCTTTATGGCTAAGTTTTGATTATTTGCCTATTAAACTCTCAAATACAAAATGGGTGTCAGGATTCAAATACTTACACTACTGAGAAATCTTAGAAAATTAGAAAGCCACCATTATTCATATTCTGAAAGAAATTTTCTTCCATTGACACTCAAATGAAACAATTTCTAATATTTTCCCAAACTTAAACCATACCCCTCTCTTTCCTAATTTGGAGGAAAACGTTTTATAGTGTTGTAATGCATTTGTAATGCAATTCTGTAGCTAAACTAACTACCACTAAATATTATACTTTCTTAATGGATTAGATTAGAAGAAAAGAAAGAAGCTTGGCCAGCACTTAGGGTATAAAAATAGATGGCAAAATCAGAAGGGGTATAAATAAATGAATATGAAGGGAGGGTAGAGAAATGGTCACAGAAAAAGAAATATACAAAAGAGGAGTAAGAAACAGATGACAGACATTAAACATCTAAACATCAGGAAATAAAAGCAAGGAATAAGGTTCAAGCAAAAGGAATTTTAAAAGTCATTCTTCTGTGGAATAATCAATTAACAATAAAAAAAATATTTTAGCATCCTTAGAAGAAAGCTTACATAATAAATCTCAGATGATTTGGTCTTATTCTTCCACCAACTAGACAGTAGGAAGACTAACTAAACTATTAAGTCTAAGGCAAGGAAACTGATCCTCTAGAATTCGGATTTATAATACCAGTGGAGATGACTATGGAATACACTCTTATTTTTCTCCTTAGAAATCTGGGAGTGGTCTAAGGCCTAAATTCACTTGAGAGAGTGAATGGATTGGGGCACAGAACTCTTTTAAAAATGTATCTGAACCCACCTTGCTTTCTAATATATTAATAGCTTAAAATAATACATGTCTGTCTACCCCTACATTTAGCCCACAATGTCTGTACGGCTGGCCTACTTTCTTAAGAGCTCTTTTTGTTTTTATGGGATTGCATAGGTATGAGTGCAACCTATCTGCGGAAGGAACTGCGGCAAATCTTCCCATGAATCTCTGAAGTCAGATCTGTTCTCCTCATAATGCACAAAATCTTGTTTTTCTCTCATTCCTGTAAAGTAGCAGAAGTTTTTCTGCATGAAAGGTTGGTTGTGGGCAAATTCCAAGAAGCAAAACAAATTGAAAGACTCATGTCAAAAGGTCAGTTTTATAAAGATTCTTCCCTTGGATTGTTTTCTCTCCTGATACACCTCCCCTGGTGTAAAGTAAGGCCAAGTGTTTATTTCTTACAGTCAAAACATTTGATTCAGCCCAGGTGAGGACACTAGGACAGTAGGAGTAAAAGGGCTAAAAAGAACAGGGGGAGTAAAGACGGAAAATGGTAAACACATAGCTAGTTTGTTTAATGTAAATCCTAACATGCAAAGCCTTCTTTACAAAATCCCTGTTTGCGATGTTAATCTTTTTATCCTTGCCATTGTTGAAGAATGTTCCTCTTCTGGTATTATAAATCCTGGATTGTTTCCAAAAACTCCCTAACCCAAGAAAAATGTCTCAAGGCCCTAACCTATTTCTAAAGATTTATGAACATTAAAAGAAATGAAGGATTTAAGTATGAAGCATGGTCTCTCTGCTTATAAAGTTGGTGTGTGTGTGCTACTTCCCTAGGCCTATTTTACATGATGTTGTTTTATTGGAATCAGCATGTTGGAAGTTTCTAGGTTTGTTTATCTGAAGCATTCGTTACTGACATCTCTTTCTTTCTTTCTTTCTTTGTGTGTTTGTGAGTCTATTCATGTGACTGCTAGTTTTTCTGGTAGCATGGTAGTGAGAGTTTTTTTGTTTTCTTTAATTTTATTTATTTATTTTTGGCTGCACTGGGTCTTTGTTGCTGCACACGGGCTTTCTCTAGCCACTGCCAGTGGGGGCCACTCTTCCTCGCAGTGCGCGGGCCTCTTGTTGCGGAGCATGGGCTCTAGGCACGCAGGCCTCAGTAGTTGTGGCACTCGGGCTTAGTTGCTCTGCGGCATGTGGGATCTTCCTGGTCCAGGGATCGAACCCATGTCCCCTGCATTGGCAGGTGGATTCCCAACCACTGCACCACCAGGGAAGCCCAGTTACTGACATCTTTAAAACATCCTGTAGTGTACTTACATGCCCATTTTGACTGCATTACAGAAGAACTATCTCAGCAATAAGAAGTAAAAGAGGGCATTATTTTTATCGATTAAGGGATCAACTAAAATATTAGAAACTGAACGCAATGAGAGGAACATAAGTGGGAGAAGGTATTGGATAGGAAGAAGCAAAATAACGGATAATATTTAATGAATGATTACTACGATGCCGTCACACTTCTAATTACTTTACATCTGTTGTTTCATCCAATCCCTAAAGCCATTCAGCTAAGCAATAACTCAAACAATATTTTTATTTCTATTTTATAAATGAAGAAACTGAGAAATGATGAAATAAAATAATTTGCCCAGTGATTACACAAGTAATCATATATACACCATATACAAGTAGTATATGGTGAAGGTAGGATTCCAATTCGAGCATTCTGACCCCGATTTCCACAACTTCACACTATGCTACATTGGCTCACTTAAATTATTTTCCTGAATTATACATTAATATCTCTATAACCCGAATTATACCTTAGCAAGATGTTGGGAACTCCCAATACAAAGGCCAGGATGACATCCTAACCCATGTTTCATTTGCTTACACAGATTTGTCATAAGAGTAGATGATGATCACTCCGAATTTTCTTCACTTTTTAAAAAAACTTTTTCCTGGTTTTTCCTGCATAACACTGTAGAAAAGAAATTCTAACCTTTTTGGCCCCATGGCCCCTTCATGCTCTGAAAACTGCTCTGAAAATTTATTGAGAATCTCAAAGACATTTTGTTTATGTAGGTTCTGTTTTATATATTAAATCTGAGAAATGTTTAGAAGCTAAATTTAGTACTTCATTTTAAAATACAATAATAAACCCATTAGATGTTAACATAAGTAAACCTATTTTTATTAAAAATAACTACATTTTCTAACACAAAAAAAGCAAGAAAATTGGCGTTATTTCACATTCTGGCAAATCAACGTCTAGCATAACAGGAGACAGCTGGATTGTATGTCTACTTCTACGTCAATAACGTCCTTAACTGCGCATGCACTGGTGGTGAAAAATACAATGACCACTAGTACCACCAGCATAGTTTGGTGCACTGTGTTGACATGCGCTAAGGCACCAGGAGTTTTGCCCCTCATTACGTTTGCTCCTTCAGTGCAAAGGCCAAGAGACCTGATATTTAAATCCCAATTATTTAAAAAAGAAACAACTAAACACAACCCTGACCAAATAAAGCTTTTGTTTCTACCAGCACACTAATAAAACAGTAGTGGAAGAAATCATCATTTATTATGGAATGGTTTTCATCATGTGATTTTAATCCAATGAGGAAAGTTATTGGGAAAAGAATGGAAACCTTGATCTGATGCAGAAAGCAAAAAGCAGCGCCAGGCTCCTCCTTTTCGGGTGGCAGCTGTTTCTCATAACCAAGACACATGTTTTTTTGGGTTTTTTTGCGGTACGCGGGCCTCTCACTGTTGTGGCCTCTCCCGTTGCGGAGCACAGGCTCCGGACGCGCAGGCTTGGCGGCCATGGCTCACGGGCCCAGCCGCTCCGCGGCATGTGGGATCTTCCCGGACCAGGGCGCGAACCCGCGTCCCCTGAATCGGCAGGCAGACTCTCAACCACTGCGCCACCAGGTAAGCCCGAGACACATGTTTTATTTTCAAAAATAATTGCGAGGACTAAGGAATAGCTACAAATGCCTTATGTAAAATTAGAATTGTTGTATTTTTATTTGGTTTGTGGAACTTTACCAGAAAAAAGAAGAGATCAAACACTGTTTAAAGGAACTGTTTGAAGTCCATTGAAAAAAAAGGTTGCAATGAGCCATGTTATGATACTTCAGTCTTCCTTTGATACATACTGGATAAAACTCTGGCAGACATATATGTCTAGCTAAAAAGATTGGTGATGGTTATGTGACCAAAAGAGTGTGACCTGGTAATGAAGACAAGGCTGTGGTGGAATTGACCCGCCTTTCTCCTGGCAGTAATTAGCACCTTGGTTGTGTACAAAACAACCAACCAAACTAACTGTGATATGACAATATTGTTAAAAGATGCTTTTTACTTAGTATGCTCACACCAAAGGACAGGAAAATCTTGCAATCATCAAGTGGGGTCCATAAAACTAAGCTCTCTATTTGTTATTCTTAGAGGGGGCATCTTTAAACACAGAACAAATAAAAGAATGAATTATTCAGAATGGCGGAACCAACACCATCAAATGGGACACATAAACAGAAGTCCAGCAGAGATGTTCTAACACCTTCCTTCGGCCATAGAGATACTTGTCAATCTCAAAACTGAAACAACGAGGTACATTAAAGTCCTGTACCATATATATTTTCTGAGCATCCAGAAAATATACTCTTAAACAAATGTCTCCCTCCAATGACTTATTATCTGAGTAATGGTTTCTCTATTTAGTATATTGTATTATTGCACTTGAGTGTTTCTAAGTCTGTCTGCCTCTGGGACTGTGATATTAAGGCTGAGAAACATCGCCCTCTGTGCCCCCAGTGCCTGGCACACAAAAGGGACAACTTTATATTTGTTTATATCTGTTATATTCCAAGAGTGCAGGGATTTTCCACTATTGCATTCTCAGTGCCTAGACCACTGGCATCGAGTAGGTACTCAGTAGATTTGTTGACTGAATGGCACAGTTATGATTAGTGGCCCACGTATTTCTGAAAAGACTGAAAGACAGAAGAAACTATGTTCCTTTTCTGTTATTTTATTTTATTTTGTGTGTGTGTTAGTTTATTTTAAATAGCATTTTTCCTAACCATGACATAGATTTCTATGGCTTTTGTTTTTACTGGTTTGCCCTGGCTAGACCCTTAGATTATAAACTCTTCAAAAACCAAAGACACTTGTTTTACCCATATCTGAACTCTATACATTTCTCTTCACAACAGCAAACTCTAATGATGTTATCCATGGCAAAATGTCATAGCCTATTCTCAAGGTTTTCATTTTATGTTAAGAAAATGTTAAACCTATCTCCTTCATATCTCACTTTCTACGTCCATCAAAAAGTTAAGAAAATCAAATAAGCGTATTTTAGAAAAATGCAATTAGTATAAGCACTTAGAATGCCCTCTGTCGCCCATCCGCTCCTGCTAGCTCTGGTCCAGGCTTGTCCTAAGACATCTCCCTGACAGACAGGATCAGGGTGTGGCTCACGAGGCAAACAGTGGAGTCTTCTAGTTCTTGTGCCTCACAATGGGTATTATGCATAAAAGAGCAAAAGTCTATAGAGTCCTATTTCTATGCAATGGCTACTAGGAGAAAATTTCTGTTAATGTCCCATCTACTATGTTTATGCAATACTAAAGTATAATTTGAGTCTAAATGAAAAGTTTAGTTTTAATACTAAAGTTACAAATGTAATCGTATCAACATTAGGAAAAAATAATTTATGAAAATGGTCTTTACATAGTAGCCCCTATTTATGTTCTGGAGCGCTCTAAGGGAAATGACTCTGCCATAGGGAAGCCCAAACACGCACAAAACTACAAAAGCTCACTGCTCATCCTTCTTTAGAGGTGGAAGTCATGGAGTGCAGTGGACTTTGCTTCTATTGGCCAGCCATACTGATAGGCTGGTACCGCCCCCTTATTCATAGAAGGCTATGACCACCTTCACCCAGGGCCTCCTTTTTCCTAAAGAGTCTGGCTTCATCTCCATTTCACAGCTAAGTTAGCTTCCCCAAAGATTAAGAATCATCTTCTAATCATCAAATCCAATGACTGGTGTTTGTGTCACATTCTGTGCCATCCCACTGAACCAGTCCATTTCCCCTTCTACTTCTTTCCCCTTCTTCACTCTTTCACCATCTGCCCCTCACTTTTTAAAAAAAAATTTTAATTAATTAATTTATTTTTGGTTGCATTGGGTCTTCGTTGCTGTGTGCAGGCTTTCTCTAGTTGCGGCAAGCTGGGGCTACTCTTTGTTGCGGTGCACAGTCTTCTCATTGCGGTGGCTTCTTTGTTGTGGAGCACGGGCTCTAGGCTTGTGGGCTTCAGTAGCTGTAGCACGCAGGCTCAGTAGTTGTGGTGCACGGACTTAGTTGCTCCAAGGCATGTGGGATCTTCCCGGACCAGGGCTCGAACCTGTGCCCCTTGCATTGGCAGCAGGATTCTTAACCACTGTGCCCCCCAGGGAAGTCACTGCCCCTCACTTTTAAAACTGGGTCTTTGATCTTATTCTTTTCTCACCCTGTCTGCCCTTCCTCAGAAACCCTATTCATTCTCCCAGCCTACATCTAGAATGTATATCACTTGGCTTTCCTTCCCTAATTTTCTTATTTCTGTTTGTGGGGTAGCATCTCTTTCCAAGCACCTACACATATTTTGTGCAAATATTAAACTTTACTGATTCTTCACCTTATTAGATTGAACCGTATGAAGTAGCTATTAATGTAGTCAAAAATGGTCAAATATCAGTAATTTCCCATGATTCACTTTATAATTACCAGCAAACAAGTTCAAGTGCTTTTAATCTCAAACTACTCCAGTGGCCTCCTGTCTCTGTACTTCCATTTCTATACGTACAACAATTTCTAAAGGCTGTAATTTATTAATCCTTCTGAAATACTCATCTTTGAGAACTTGTCTTAAGTAAATAGACTAAATTTCTTCACTTTCCGTTAATCATCTTACAATTTGCTCCAAACCTACCTTTACAGGCTTGTTGCCCTACTGACCTTAATATTCCTCCCTTCCAGTTGAACTGGTGTAAATATCATCTCTCTCCCATCTTTAGTCAGAGAACTCTCCTTTCTTATTTCAGACATTCCTCTGCCTATAGAAACACTCAAACATTAACCTTACGTATACGTGGGACATTCCCAGTATCATTCACTTCGCTTGCAATTATTTTTACTCATGATGTGTCTTTCTACACACTGTTTAAATACCTTCAAAGTACAAATGGTGTCTTTTATGTCTCTTTATTTCTACTTTAAGCAGAGTAGAGAGTCTTATGTATAGTAAGGGATCAAAAGATAGTTGCTCTCAGTGATTTTTTAAGTGGTCTGAGTCATCTCCCAGATACCATCACTTAATCTTCTCATCTGAAAATAGTTCTCCAGGCCCAGAGATGGGATGTCTTTTAAAGTGGTTTTTAGACGAAACTCTTTCCTATCAGTGCTACTGCAATTCATGGTATCACGCACTTGTGGACTGATTTATCTCCTGGGCAGACTCCTAGATTTCATCAGAATAAAAACTGATGAAAGATAGAGACTTTTCACAGGTTTTTAAAATCTTGGACTAGACTTGAATTTCTTTAAATCGCTAGCAATGAAATCTTGTAGAGATGTATAGTGATATATCTCAGAATCTACTAAATCCAAACAGCTCAATGACTAAAGTTAAATTGAGAACTTTGGTACATGAATGCTGTTTTCATGGGACCTCATAATCTGTTATCTGAATATCCAGACAAGAAAATGCCTCTTTTGTCATCAAGTCATAATTGTCTGGTTCGTCCACTGCCTGCTTGATTTATTTTTAAATACCCTGATCTTTGTCTTCTCCTAGATCTAAATAAAGTAATTCTTACAGGCCCTACTGGTCCCCTAATGTCTTCTACCCATGTTTCATCCGTGCTGCCAGACAATTGCTGAGATCAATCCAAGATGATTTAAAAATAAGCTAGTTTATGTTTTTAGATAACTCCCTAAAAAGGCAACTCTCAATCCTAAAGTTGTATTTCTTGAGAAACTTCTATTGCATTGTCCACTTTATTGCACAAAGGCAAAAAAGACTAAAAATGGGTGGTTTTGACTTTAAAACAATTGAAATAACTTCTATAAAACAGCATACTCTCTTCTGGTCCTTTGGGCCATTTTCAAAGACTACTTATCAGAAGAAGAGTCAGTAGACTTAAACAAAGGTTTATACCATTAAGCTCCAGTGAGGAAAAGATTCATTTCAGACGACCACAAAAATATATGAATAGGGAATAAAATAAATTAAATTTAATCTTCAGATGGGACATACTTAGGTAGATTTTCTAAGTATCTGATATGATAGCATTCAAAGTCATTTGGTTTAAATTCATGATTAAAGAAATAAAGATATCACATTTATTTAAATGTGCTGTATTCATTAATTATTGAACCACATGACTGACTTGCTATTTTACCTTGGTTAAAGATTAATTGTGGTTGTTCTTAAGCTTTCCTTAAATCTTTTTACTTTGTAATTGAGTGGAAAGAGTATGCTTAAAGTTAATTTCTATGTCATATTAGGAAGGAAGGAAAATTGATTACACCAGGCAGAAAAATTTCCCTTAACTCAAACACACTGATCTAAAAATGAAGGCCAAATGAAACAAAAGATCCTGGGTTTTTTTTCTTTTTTTTTTAATTGACCTCTGTTCTTCGTTTGTTTGTCTTGGAATAGGTTATGAAGCTTTCTTACTAAACATTTCATTTCTTGGCTTATAGCCAATGTAATATTATTAGAAAAACCTTTTCCCTCTCTATAGAAATTCATATGTCCGTTAGTTCTTTCTTTAATACTGGTATCTGCAACCTAATTGTAATTGAACATTGTAATTAAACATCATCATTTATTTCTCCAAAGGAAAAAATTTGCATTTTTATTTGTTATCTTCCAATTCACACCCCAAAATAAATATTAAATGTCTACTACGTGAGAGTGCTTTAATAATTCCAATAATACTTTGTAAGCAATGCAAGTAAAATGTATGGATACTTTTATTGTGTTTGTATTAGGTGCAATGGGCAGCCTTTACAATGGCTCCCAACAATCTCTGCCTTTCTGTGTTTGTGTCCTTGTGTAGCCTCGTCCCAAATTGTATCAGAGTTGGTCTGTATGAACGTTGAATACAGTAGAAGTAAGGTACTGTATAATAAAAAATGTTCCTGGCTTCCCTGATCTTGCCCTTTGCATCTCTTCATTTGACTGGTTCTGATTTGTATCCTTTATAATAAAACATTATAATTATACTATTATAAATTTATAAATATAATTATACATTATATTTATATGAAATATAAATATAATTGTAATATTTTATTACAAAATTATAAATATAGTGCTTTGCTAAGTTCTGTGACTCAGTCTAGTGAATTATTGAACTTGAGATGAAAATAGGAACCTACAGATTTGTAGCCAGTTGATCAGAAGTGCAGGTGACCTGGTGTCTGGGGTTGAGGGCAGCCTTGTAGGAGACTGTGCCCTGAACTTGTGAAATTTAACCAAACTCAGGGAAGCTGGAGTCAGAATTGCATTGCATATGGTATGTCACTTCCAAGAGTACAAGATACAAGATATCGTGGCTTCTGCCTCTCTCTCCGAGATCCCTTGCTCTGGCGAAATTAGTTACCATGTTGTGAACAGTCCTAGTAAGAGTTCCATGGTGAGAAACTGAGACCTCCAGCCTACAGCCATGTGAGGGAGCCTGTTTTGGAATTGGATTCTCCAGGCTCAGTGAAGACTTTAGATGACTAGAGTCCTGACTGACACTTTTGTTATAATCTCATTTGAGACCCTGAGCTAAAACTACCCAGCTAAACCATTCCCAGATTCCTGAACCACAGTAACTGGAGATAGTAATTATTTTGTTGTTTTTAGCCACTAAGTTTGGGATAATTTGTAATGCAGCAATAATTAACTCACTAGGGAGTATAAGGTTATTTGCGTTTGGTTTTAAGATTCAGATCTCTTGTTTTCCAGTCCATCCAAAAGAATAACATGTAACTACCCGTTCGTGTCATTGATTGATTTTTCTTTGGAATGGATCTCAGTAAATTTGCATTAGTGCCCCAAAACAAGTAAGACTATCCCTCTTGACTCTAAGATAGGCTCAACACCCCCAAATCTCACTCGCTTATCATAGTAAAAGTGTATTTCTTGATCACATTGTAGTTAGACGCGGTCCAAGCGAAAGATCGGCCATGTGAACGTCTCTCATCTTTTCACATCCCCACATGGGAAAAAGTGGGGAGAGTCTTATCACCAGGGGTCTTATTACCAGGGCTGGAAATTATGTACCTTACTTCTGCCCACATGCTGTGGCCAAACTCAGTCACACAGCACCAACCTAACTTCAAAGAAAGCTGCAAAATGGGCTTTTTATACCTGGCCAAGAAGAAAAAATAGAATTTGTGACAATCAAGTCTCTGCCGTAGAGATCTGCTTTCTTTGAGGTCCACTGGCTCCGGCCAGTAGCATCAAGAGGTATAAATAACATCTTCCACCCCAAGTAGAGGAATCTTCACGATTTAACAGAACATAGATTAATGCAGTAACACTAAACATCTCCCTGAGACGGCACGTGTGGCGTATCATGATTGTTAGTTTCTATTTTGGTGAAAATGTTATGCTGTTTATTTACACTGTCACAAAACAGTACGAAATGTCGGTTTCTCTATTTCGTGTACTAGTATGTTTTTGTTCTGTCACGCTTGAGACAGTTACAAGATCTGTACATTTATATATGACCTGATTGTGTGGACTCACTAGGATGAGTAGGGGAAGGGCATTCTCATATGCACCTAGAGACACACACACTCAGGTCCTTTGTTCTGACCTGTGTTGCTTCCGAGATGGACTAGTTAGTGCCTGATTTCTCCAGCTCCTCTCATCTGCGGACGTTAACTTTACTGAACTTTTAGGTTTTGCTCAACTAGGCCCCTGAGCCAGTACCCATGATGAAAGTCATTCCAATAGGCTGTTCACCAACATGCAGCAATAGAGTATAGCTAATCATTATAGTTCATCTTGCTGCCCTCAATACATGTACATCATATCCCTCACCTGCCTCCTTCTTCTTCAATGCACACCCCTGCCCCGCTTCGTCCTGCTCCCTGTCGTACGCACACACACCTTCCATGTGTGCCCAGTCAATATGCTTGGGCTTGTGCTTAATTGTATGTCCACTTCCCACTCAGAAATTAAAGCATTGGACTGAAATGTAACCTACTACATTTAGGCTCCACTATCCACTTTGGTTCTTGTTAAATTTGAATCTGAAATCTCCATACCCTTTCAAGATATTTAATTTGGACTAAAATACTAGAGGGAGACCTACATTATACATTTTTCTAGTGTCTCTGGACCTGCTCATTACTAAATTCCTCCCTGTACTGGCAGCCACTGCTGAAGTTTCAGCATGTATGAAGGCTAAGCCTCTATGGTGATGACATTACGTTGTTTATTGGTTTTATTCAAAGACCTTACAAAGATGAAGTGAGCTAGAGATAAAGAGAAGCTTAAAAGGACTGAATATTTATTTTTGAAAATTGAGTATTCTAAGTAATTTTTGGTATCTGTAAGATATTAAAGAAATCACCATAATGTATTTTCACATATATGGATTTGCCACAATAAAACGAAGAATACAGAAATAGATATAAATATGTAAAAATTGATCATGTTGGAAACCCAAGAGACAATATATATTAATATAAAACACCTTAAATCATTCTCTTTATATACTCATTCTTTAGTTCCTGAGAACCCAGAAGAAAAAAGTATATATTATCCAAGCTATTTGGGACTCACTCAGAACCTAGAATTTAAACTGAAACTTGAGATTAAAAGTCGGTTTTGTGGCTAATTGGCATATACCCTAAAGAAGAAAGGGATTATCCAAAGATTCAGACACTCCCTTTCCCAAAAATCTGTCAGCAAAGCTACCTTGAACTTTAATGATGGTAACAAGATTGAAGTTTGATCATGTTTTATTATCTTCTTGAAAAACAGGTGAGGATGGGGGTAGAGAAGGGGAAAAAATGCACTAACGAGCACATTAATTACTCTCTTTTAAATCTTGATTCATCAGACTTTCCAAACTGGAAACCCTTGATATCTTATCCTGAGCTCTGCTATTTATCAGTGGATAGATTAGAGAAAGAAAATTAAAAATTAAAATAGCCTCATGTGTTCTGACCTCTTCTGTAAGGGCTCTGAAAAAATGCTTTAAATAAACAGGCATGTAGCATTTTTCTTTCTCTTCTCTCTGGAAGAAGAGAGCGAGGGGCAGATGTTTCCACTGTCCTTTCTTCTAAGCACTCTCTGTTTTAGCTGCCAACCACGCTTAGCAAAGAAAGGGGGCTGATTACAAAATCAGTTCCAAACGCTCTTCTTAGGATGAGAGGCTATAATGAATCATTGAACTGGAGACCTGGGCAAGACCCCAGCTGCTTACAGGCAGTAACTCTTACAGTCGAGATAAAAAGAAAACTGACACAGAAAAACTTAGACAAAAGCAAATTTAAACTTTTCTTCTCTGGAAGTAATAACTGAGCCAATTTTGTCTTCACGTTAAAGCTGGGTGGGAAGTTTTTCTCCCAAAGAGAACAAATGGAAAATTTTTTTTCATTGCAAATATTAACTCTAGGTTTAAATTCTCACATTCATAGGCAACTTGTCTTTCTGGAAGGCTCTCAGAAAGAGTCTTCATCATTTGCTGGTGATTTTATATAAGAAACATGAAAGGGGATGCACTAACTCCACCCCCATCCTTGCTCAAGGGGGTGGGGACTACAGGATGTAGTCCTGTAGCGATGTTTTCATTCTCAAAAATTCGGAGAACTAACTATGTGTCCCACATATTTTAGGTTCTAGGGACAGAAAGATGAACAAGAGGGTCAAGAGAAACGGTTCTTCCCTTATTATCTGTAGGACTTTCAGGTCATCTCTCTCTATTTAAAAGCTTAATTCCCACGCTGTGAGCCTTAAGAGGTACTTTCCCTACTCTGAAGATGTCTTTATCCTTCCGAAGAAATCCAGAATATACATTTTCTCACAGGGCACTGAGACAAAATCAACATTGTCGACAACAGGGGTGTTCCAGCGCTAAATGTGTGTGGAAGGTCGGGCTAGGAGTCAGGAGGAGGTGGGTGAGCATCTGTTTAGCTTTGGAGAAAATGCAAAACCTTTCCAATCACCAAAATAAAATATATTTCTGAGACACTATTGCCCTTCTGCCCAGGTGAGGGCATGGTCTAAAGACGGGATAGAGGAGTAGGCCCTAATTCATCTCTTCTTCCCACACTTACCCCACACCCTTGGGTGTGACTGCCTTTCTAACATGTATTATTTCCCCTTATGTACCACACATGCATATATTTGTTTGTTCTCATCTTATATTCCTTCTCTCTCTGAAAGAAATGCTGACATTCCTTACAACCCTGTAACACCCAGAAGACATAAATAGGAATCGGTTCTATTTTGGTACTATTCTGTTAAGGACGCTGTTTAGCTTCCCCCAAATATTAGAGTGTGATGGAATTATATTGGTCTTTCTCACTAACAATACCAGTAAGGTTTTATTTTGTTTGTTAGTTTTATTAATTCGAGACATTATAAAGTCAATAAAAGAATTTGTAGATAAAACTAAACCTAGTTATTTTAATCAATACATATTTATTGAGCATCTATTATGTGCCAGCCACTTTCCTGGCACAAAGACAGACAAAAAAATCTTCTCTCAGGGAGTTTAAATCTATGAAATGTATGAAATGTATTCAGTGCACACACACACACACACACAATGACTTATAACAGGTAGTGTGTGTCTTATGTAAACTAAATAGTATCTTAGAGAAGTCTTTAGCAAGAAAGCGGGAAAGACAAGTGATGATTACCTAGTTTACCTTCCATGTCAGACGCTATACTCATTACTTATTTAATTCTCCTAATCACCTAAGAGATCAATATTATGAGGAAATTGGGAATTTAAGAGATTACACTGTTCAGTGGTAGAATAGCAAAATTCTTTTATATCCACAACTCCCTAATGCCTTCTATAAAAGAACATGGTTTGAAACGAGCAAATTAGCCTTTGACATGTTAACTCTGGAAAAAAACCAGGAACATCATAGGAAAACTAAATGAATGTTGCTCAGTAAACAGAAGGGCCTTCCCTTTCCTGCCACTCTCTGCTGTCTGTTCCTCTTTTCCTGTCAGTGAAAACAGTACTGCCATGTCCCCCCAAACCAAGCAAGAAACAGAATAATTGCTCACTTTTCTCAGTTCTTTAAATCGCACTATAATTCAGCTGCCCTATTACTCTCAAATCTTTTCACACAAATGCCTTTTCCTGAAATCTTTCTCTCCTTTTTACCCTTACTTGACTCATCTGCAATTTCTCCCCTAAAATATTGAAATCTCCTCACCGCATCCTTCTAGGTCCTGCACACCACCCTCTAGCCACCAGTGTCAGAGTGGCTGCTCTGTGTAGAGACTCCACTCCTTCTACAACGTTACATCCCAAATCAGCAGCAAATACAGCCCTATCTTTATTAATCAGATTAAAAATACATCGTGCAAAAAAATGTTTCTTCTTCGTGCTTGAATTATGAATTCTGTCGTCAAATCTCTACGTCATTGCATTTCCACAGTATAACTGGGAAAATTTTTAGTAAAGTCATAAACATCATTCACACCACTGGGGGTATCTTGCATTTCTTTCATAATACTGATAAAACTTGCAATTTGCTTGTTTACCATTTGTCTTGTGCTAAGTTGTAAGTGCACCTTACATTTGTTTAGCTTCCTTTGGTTTGGTTTGGTTTTAATTCAACAGTATAAGCTCAGAGCCTCACACACCTGAGTGAATGAATAACACAAAGTCAAGACTGGTGCCTGGAACCAAGGAGTGGCTTTGCAACCCAGCTAACTGGCTGCAAACTCACAGTTAATCAACAAGCATTTACTGCATTGCACACACTGTGCGTCTGGCGGTCTGCGTTTTGTCTGCCTCTAAAAACATGTATCTGCTTTTCAAGCTGTCATCATTGCTTTTCGTCAGCCTAACTAAGGTAGAAAGAGACATGCAGAGGTGGAGAAAAATAACTGTGCTCTACGTGTTCAAACTTGATGGTGTGTCGTTTTGGTGTTTGCATAATAAAAATATGCCTAAGACTGAATTATGTCAAATATGTACGAATGGTATTTTGCCTGCAGTAGTACCAGAAATCTTAGAGCCTTCAAACCTCTGCAAATCAAAGACAGACACACAGTGCCAGCTACCAGGTGATGTAAAGAAAAGGTTTTCCCATTTTGTGGGAAAGGCGACGGATCTCAAGTTAAGTAATTTGCCCACAGTCGTGAAGTAAATCAATGAAAACATCGAGGTTAACACAAGGTGGGCAACAAAAGGTAACACACTCCCTGTTTAAAAAAGCTCATGGTGGGGCTTCCCTGGTGGCACAGTGGTTGGGAGTCCGATGCAGGGGACACGGGTTCGTGCCCCAGCCCGGGTAGATCCCACATGCCGCGGGAGCAGCTGGGCCTGTGAGCCATGGCCACTGAGCCTGTGTGTCCGGAGCCTGTGCTCCGCAACGGGAGAGGCCACAACAGTAAGAGGCCCGCGTACCGCAGGGAAAAAAAAAAAAAAAAGCTTATTTAGTAGGAATGTTCTGACATCAGTCAACCTTAGTTTAAAATTCAGAAGCTTCTGGGAAAGAAAGGAAGGAGAGAGAATCAGAGGAAACCAAGACACTGTGGGATGAATTTTATGATTCAACAGAGGGGTTAAATCTGAAAAGATTCTATTACTGACCCCCCATCATACCTCTCTATTTCCAGGCTCTATTCCATTTTAATGCCTATGTTGAAATTTTAGTCTTTAGCCTGCTGTCTGCTTCTTCTGTTGCTTTCTATAGAGCAGATGTTTTAAATCTAATATCCAAGAACCCCTGGACTCCGCGGATGAATTGGAAGCCCGGGAAGTCCCTCTTCATGAACTCCTTGAAACTGCAGGCAAACCCTTCGTGTAAATGTGCAGACGTGCATCCCACAGGCAAGGGGTCAATAGCCTTGATAAAACTGCCATGAGTGCTAATACTATGCAAAAATGAGTCGATTGCTGCCATAAAAACTAAATAACGAGATCCACACAGCAAGTCCTATTCAGAAATCAACAAATTGTTTTGTTTAGAAATACAAGGAAAGTATTAGCTGAAAAAAGTGTTGATAAGAAACATAGAACTCTAAATTGTGCTACTGCTATGCTAGCTGATGAGGGTAAGCTGAAGTACAGTAACAGTAACTTCTCCCCCCTACAAAGGGTCACCTTCCCAGACCTGCAGGAACCCTTCACTCAGCCCTGGCTCATGACTCAGAGTGAGTCCCCTCCCAACAGTGATGGATGTTCTGATGCCCACTGACTGCTGATGTCTGTTCCTTTCCTTTTATCTCCAGATCTTTGGTTTTACTGAAGTTAAAGCTTCCCTTCCAATAATTTCTAGAGTCCTTTTCTCTGGAAAAATATTTATTTGTTTTTTTGTTTCTCTTTCTCTTGTAGTGCGTCAAACAGTACATGATGTGACTTTCTGTGTGCTGTGACATCACAGATGTAGTCAAGTTTCTAGTATACATCTCACTTTCCATCCTGACTGGCAATAGTATTCAATGATGGGTTTAATATCTTAAGAAATGCCCAATTTTAGAAAAGATTTTCATCTACAATCTACCTAAAATGTAACATTTTCAGATTGTTACATCCTTGTGCTAAAAACGGATGACTCTAGTCTAACAACTGACTTCTCAGGCTGATCACGGAAAGAGATTTTACAGTAGAGCAATCAAAAGGAAGTCCTGTTCTCAACTTTTTATGGTAATTCAACTTTATACTGTAATCAAGACACAGGAAACAGAAAAGCAAAGGATTCAGTCCTCATTGTTTTTCTAAATACTTAACTCACAAATGTACTGAAGACTGAAGCAATTTAGCAAAAATTTAAAAAAAAAAGTAAATATAAAAATAAAAGCACAGGATGTGTCCAGGCTAAGTTAGAAAATATTCTGATGAAAGAGTGCCCTTAATAATTCTAAAAGTTTTTCTGTCTCTACCTAGCACAAAACAAGTGTTTCCCAACAACTGAATTAAGAAATGTCTCTTCATTCAATGGGACTATTTAATGACAGTTAACTTTTATCCTTGATTAGTAAGACCTTTTTGCTGTAATTAATGGAAAGTGAACTCAAAATAGCCCAAGAAAAAAATGGGAGAGGGGGATTTATTGCCTTACATAATACACAAATATTCCTATTTCTCCTTCAGTTCTGAGTTCTAAGTCACCTCCTCTGGAAAGTTTTCCTGAACCCCTACAAATCCCATAGGTGATTCCATAGGATGCCTTATAGATTCCATCTTGGGGTGAGTTTCATTTGAGAATTTTTTTTTAAATTCTATATTCCTAGGAAAAGACTAATCGTTTTATAGCCATGGTAATAAGTAGCCACCAGAACTTTAAAATCGGTTTCTTCCGTGACAATTTGCCTCCGGAAACATATTTTTGTAAGCCAGCCAATCAGTAGCAACGCCTCATCAATCAGGAATCAGCCAATCAGAAATAGACTCAGACTCAGTCCTCTAAACGCTCCTTTAAGTGTCAAACAACCCACAGCAGTCCCATCGAAACATATTTCTACAGATGATGTTCAATTCATTTACATGCTTGAAATTTTGCCAAACTCTGAACTGCATTCTTTTTCTAAACCTTGTGTGAGATCCACAGCCTCCTCTGCTCAGAAAGACTGTGCCCGGCCAACGTAGCTCCCCCTCACTGCAGTCAACAATCCACTCATCTTTGTGCTTTTTGCTTTTTATATAGCGTAGTCATCTCATAATTCTTGGACCATCTATATAGTCTGTTTTCTTATCAGTATCCAGCACTGGACACTCTCATTAGGGCAAAGGCTGAATCTGTGTTTGTTGCAGTTGTACTTCCCTTGCCTGGCAAGGAAATATACACATGGCATTTGTTGATTAAATATGTGAGGATGTGAGGATGGACGGGTAGGTGGGTCAATGGATGGATGGATGGACGGATACATCGGTAGATGGATGGTGATAGAAAGGCAAAATCATATTGTCACCTGGAAGGTTCTGGGAGATGGTCCTCTGGGCAAAAAACATCAGAGGTCTCAGAGGGCACTCCAAAAGCAAAGGTAATGAAAAGATCCTTCATAAAGAGATTGTGATTATATGTGAGATACTGGCAGAAATTCTCAAAATAGGTAGGGTTAAATTTTAATGGGGTCCTTTTCCAGTTTTCTAGAGCAGAAGGGGGCCCATGAAAGAGAAAATGATTCAGAGACAATAGTGTCTCAATGAATATATAATCTGACATTTATCCATCATCAGGTGGAATCGGAAGAAACTCAGATTATTAAATTACTTACCAAGCCACTTAGAGAGTTGAAAGTTTAGAACCCATAGCTTAGCATTTGATTTGATCCAAATCACATGCCTCAGGTTGGGTTCCGTGGGGAAAGAGCCTAAGATGGAGATTCTCGTTCAAGTGATTTTTTGAGGAAGAACTCTTGTGAGATTGAGAGTGACAGAAGCAGGACCACGCAGGGGAAAAATCCAAGCAAGAATATAATCTCAACTACAACCTGGCTTTGGTGTGATTCCTCAGGAAAGCGCTGAAGTATGAATTAGTCCGCAGAATTGGTCGCACTTGAGGCAAGGGGGCTAGCCTTGTGAGCCACTGGCCTTGGTCTGATGCCGTCTGGGTAGAATAGAGTCTTAGTTTGTCCAGTGAAGTGGTTCCTGTTTGGCCAAGGGCAGTTCTCAGAGCAGGGAGAGGGCATGAGGAGTTATCAGCCGACCCCAAAGCAGCTGGCAGACAGATGCACCTTGGGGATCTGGGCAAGGTACCAACAGCGTCCTGTACACAAGGCTAAAACAGGGCTTCTCAATGGTGGTAGTATTGCCAATTGGGGCCAGAAAATTCTTTGTTGTACAAGGGATATCTTGTGCACTGTAGGATGCTTAGCAGTATCTCCAGCCTGTACCCACTAGATACCAACAGCACCACACCACTTTTTTCCCCAATTGTGAAAACCAAAAATGTCTCCCAACGTTGCCATACGTCCCCTGGGGGCAAAAATCACCTTGGTTGAGAATGCCTGAGTTAGCACAAGAAGTGAACGTGAAGGTTAATTAAATAACTTTATCTTTTTTTTTTTAACCAGGGCCTGGGACTTTATTTTTTATTTTTATTTTTTTTAACATTTTTATTGGAGTACAATTGCTTTACAATAGTGTGTTAGTTTCTGCTTTATAACAAAGTGAATCAGTTATACATATACATATATCCCCATATCTCTTCCCTCTTGCATCTCCCTCCCTCCCACCCTCCCTATCCCAACCCTCTAGCTGGTCACAAAGCACTGAGCTGATCTCCCTGTGCTATGCGGCTGCTTCCCACCAGCTATCTATTTTACATTTGGTAGTGTATATATGTCCATGCCACTCTCCCACTTTGTCCCAGCTTACCCTTCCCCCTCCCCGTGTCCTCAAGTCCACTCTCTACATCTGCGTCTTTATTCCTGTCATGCCCCAGGTTCTTCAGAACCTTTTTTTTTTTCAGGTTCCATATATGTGTTAGCATACGGTATTTGTTTTTCTCTTTCTGACTTACAACACGCTGTATGACAGACTCTAGGTCCATCCACCTCACTACAAATAACTCAATTTCATTTCTTTTTATGGCTGAGTAATATTCCATTGTATATATGTGCCACATCTTCTTTATCCATTCAACTGTTGATGGACACTTAGGTTGCTTCCATGTCCTGGCTATTGTAAATAGAGCTGCAATGAACATTGTGGTACATGACTCTTTTTGAATTATGGTTTTCTCAGGGTATATGCCCAGTAGTGGGATTGCTGGGTCGTATGGTAGCTCTATTTTTAGTCTTTTAAGGAACCTCCATACTGTTCTCCATAGTGGCTGTATCAACTTACATTCCCACCAACAGTGCAAGAGGGTTCCCTTTTCTCCACACCCTCTCCAGCATTTATTGTTTCTTAATTTTTTGATGATGGCCATTCTGATTGGTGTGAGGTGATATCTCATTGTAGTTTTAATTTTCAGTTCTCTAATGATTAGTGATCATTAGTGAGCATTCTTTCATGTGTTTGTTGGCCATCTGTATGTCTTCTTTGGAGAAATGTCTATTTAGGTCTTCTGCCCATTTTTGGATTGGGTTGTTTGTTTCTTTGATATTGAGCTGCATGAGCTGCTTGTAAATTTGGGAAATTAATCCTTTGTCAGTAGTAACTTTATCTTTTGCGGCACAACGCAGAAGAGGCTGTGACACAGAAGAGTCACGAATCAGATATTTTTGAACAATATTCCAAATTGTGAGGTAAGGAAAAGGGACTCTGAAAGAATTCACATTGACTCTCCAGCAAAAATTATCTCAACAATTTTGCTCTTTCCATGTACAGAAGTATGCACCTATTAATTGTTTTGAATGCATAGATAAATGCTTCTAACACAATGTAACATGTTGCTCCCTAAGTAATGTGTTTCCTCAAGTCATGAGGCACCTGTCACCATGGGGTTTTCTGACAGTGACAATTATCATACTCTCTCATTCTTAGAACCAGGCAAGTAAAACAAAATCCATTGTCAAAAATAGGGCTCAGAGCAGGTGATCAAGCCAGACAGGATATGAGGAGGGTTAAGCAGGAACTTCAGTACATGAGAAATGGAAAGAAGGCACCAGTCGTATAGACTCAAGTGGAAACTGAGAATGTGATCTAATGTATTTCTGCAATTGGTGGCTCAGCAGGACAGGTGTCAATAGTTCCAGCAGCAAGTACCTGAATCAGTCATGGAGGCTTCAAACTCAGTGATGAGATGCCTCCCAGCTTGTCTATTTGATGGACGTGTACAAATCCCTTCCTGAAGACTCAGTTGAGTTTTCATCTTCGCTGTGAAAACTTCCCACCCTGCTCTCCCCACAAGCAGAGGGGAGGTTTCCCTCTACTCTTTTTCTCTACCCAGGGCACAGATCTATTAAAATACATACCCATTGTTTCATCACTGTTGGACTATTTGTCATTCTCTCCAACTTTAAAAAAATTTTTATTTTATACTGGACTACAGTGGATTTACAATGTTGTGTTAGTTTCAGGTGTACAGCAGAGTGATTCAGTTATACATATACATACATCTATTCTTTTTCAAATTATTTTCCCATTTAGATTATTATAGAATATTGAGCAGAGTTCCCTGTGCTATACAGTAGGTCCTTATTGGTTATCTGAGTTTGGGATTGACCTATACCTTCTCTCCAATTAAATGGTGAGCTTCCTAGAACAGGGTTTTGTTTTTTATCTTCATGACTTAAACATCTAGAACATTTATGCAATATTCATTCAACAAGCCTTCACTGAGTACTTGCTATGAACCAGCCACAGTCTACCTCAACGCTCTTCTGTCCTACAGATTCCCTATAATAAGGGAAGAACACCTCAACACCAAAAAAAGGAAGTATTACCTCTCATTGTCTTGAGAATGACATCACCCTGCTACCCTAAGAGTCTCTGCTTCTGTGATGGGCTTTGATTGCCATTCTCCATCCCAGGGAGAGCTGCACTGTGATGGACTCAGTGTCTCACAAAGTCTATGTGCCCTGGGCACTCCCTGTAATTTAAGCTGTCCTATGAAGAGACAACCAGAGAAGGCAGAACATTTGGTGCAGCTGATTAGCGTTATAATACATGCAATATACGACTGTTGATGATGAATGCCCCCAGCAGAGGGGAATGTTTGATATACCTCTCTGGGATTGCCTGATTTTTACTGCTACTTTTTAAGAACTCATATAAATCAGAGCCACCTCTTCTCATAAAATTGTTGAGATTTTTCTAATATTATTAAAATCTAATATGTCATTCAATGATATTGGGAAAGAAAGAAATTATATTGGAGAAGTCAAGTGGATTTTGATGTTCCAATAGTTGTTTTCCTTTATTCACGTCACCAGCACTGGGGACATGCAACATATTCCAAAAAAAAGAAACCTTTTTTTTTTTTGCGGTATGCAGGCCTCTCACTGTTGTGGCCTCTCCCGTTGCAGAGCACAGGCTCCGGACGCGCAGGCTCAGCGGCCATGGCTCACGGGCCCAGCCGCTCCGCGGCATGTGGGATCTTCCCGGACCAGGGCACGAACCCAGGTCCCCTGCATCAGCAGGCGGACTCTCAACCACTGCGCCACCAGGGAAGCCCAAGAAACCATTTTTAGAAGCTACTTTCATTTGGAGACATTAATGGGTTCTTTTAATAGCCTGATTTCCCCCATCTAAGATTATCCAGAACACTTGTGAAATATTTTGATATTTATAGTTGTAAGAGGCCAGTAATTTCAATCACTTAAACTCCCAGATGACATCACAGTAGTACTATCTCAAAATTAGGAATGTTTTACAAACTTTTTCTCTTATATATGTTTTTATCATATACATGTATGTATTTCTAGTATTCCTTTAACAGCTGTTCTACAGTCGGGGCTAGCATAGCAAAATCAGCACCTAAGGTGTTATTTTTAAGCACACACAGCAGCCTATCTGGAAACATAATAGTATTATGAGTATTGTGATTTACATTCTCTGGGGAACAAAGGCAATAAACAGAGTCAGAATTTCATCACGGCCTAAAAAAGATAATCTTCTGCTGTATCATATACCCATATCAACATGCCTATAAAAGAAACATGTTTCTAGATAAAACACAGAACCCAAAGATAAACATATATATTTTTCTGAGTTAAGACTCATCTAGCTTAGCTGCATATTTTTACAAAAACCATCCTCGCAACCTGGAAAGCTGTACTTAGATACACAGTCAGACAGATATCAACATGCAGGGATCTTGAGGCATTAGGAAGAAAAAGTATGAAAATGCCCAAAAATATTATTTTGGCTACATAATTAAAAGAAGAAGATAACTTCTAGAATTTAAGTGGCAAGTTACACATTTTAAAATATTGTAATTATATTATTTCAAAGTCTAAAATAATAGTGCAACGAGCTGGAAGAAAAATCCTCACTGGAGTTTGAGACATTACAACTCTCCATAAGCAGAGCCCATTATGACTATCTTTGAGCATAACAGTTTCACACCAGGAATAGATCAAAGTAATGTAACAGCCTTGTGTATATAATTACAACCTTCCATCCTTTGAAGACAGTATAGTAGATGTGGGTGTGTACATGTACATGTATGTAAAGGCATGCTCTTTTGGAAAAAGAATTGGGCCAAAATTCTCTTGCTTAGGTTGTGTTGAGTTCCAGTTCTTTGGGTCCATTTTCTCCCCACACGTTAGCGGTCAAACACTTCCATTCCTGCTCCTTGTGAAGTCAGTTCGCCACTCTTCCAGTTAGAAACCATGAAGCTGTCTTTAATTCCTCCCTCTTCTTCATTCTCTGTACGTCTATCCATTCTTAGCATAGTCCTTTGCATGCAGTAAGCATTCGACAATTATGTCTTCAAATTACTTGCTATGGACATATTTTCACTTCCAAGTGTTCTAGCCTTTCCTTTTGTTCCTTATTTCTGCAGCGACCCTACTCATTCCACCCTAGTCAATCCACTGTAGTCCTAGGCACTCTATTCTTATTTACCATACAGGAAACTAGCTGCCACATTAATCTTCCTAAAGTATTACTCTATTGATCACCTTGAAAATCCCCAATAACTACTGTTACTTTAGTTTTCAAATCCTAATGCTATTTCCTTTTCTTAAGTGACTTTCTAACCTGAATCACCACAGAGTACTCATCAATACTTTCATTTTATACCACTAAAAAACCTATTTTCACCATCATTATCCACTACTAAGGTGCAGGGTTTTGGGGAGTTTTGGGGTTTTTTGGGGGGGTGGGGGGCGGGGGTTTGGCTGCACAGCATGGCTTGTGGGATCTTAGTTCTCCGACCAGGGACTGAACCCAGGCTGTGAGAGTACAGAGTCCTAACCACTGGACGGCCAGGGAATTTCCTAAGGTGCAGTTTTAACCACACCCTTTGATGTCCTCCCTGATTTACAGACTCTCCTCTCTTTATTCAGTTATTCAAATGCATCCTTCAATTTCCAACCCAAACCTACATCCTTCATTAAACCTTCCTAGTTTCTTCTTCAAGTACTTCATTTTTTTTCTGAACAATTACTGTCCTTAGTCTACCTTGCAACGTTCATTATTTAATTATATATTATTCTTAATTCCCTTCTAATTTTCCCTTAATTTCCTTCTGATTATTCTGGTCTGGTTTATCCAATTTGGCGGTTCAATTTTTAAAGGTAGGACAGGTTTTAACCACCATCTCTGAGCTCAGAAATCATGAATAATAGGCATAGAAGATATAGCTACTTATTTTGTCAATGCTATATACTGATTTTGATGCACTAAGTCAGAATACATCAGACAAAATAATTGAAAGAAAAGTAAAAACTACTTTTTCCTTCC
Organism: Stenella coeruleoalba; assembly: GCF_951394435.1. NCBI lineage: Eukaryota > Metazoa > Chordata > Mammalia > Artiodactyla > Delphinidae > Stenella > Stenella coeruleoalba. The sequence continues at coordinate 13,655,160 of NC_137164.1, forward strand.
AAGAAATCAGTGTCAATGATAAGCATCATATGTAAGTTATGGAAAACAGCAGGTGCATTAAGTTCAAATTCATCAATATGAATTTGAAAGCTCTTTAAGAAAATTTAGAAATTGCTTCAGTAGACTTTACCATTCTTGTTCTTCCCGTCACCAATTATTCTAGTAAGCTTTCTTAAAGGTGAGAAACCTGTATATTCTTATTAGTGGAAAATAATATGATTACATTTACAAGAAGACAAGCTAACAATTAGGAAAATTTGTTTCAATTAAGTTAGCTTTTTAAATGTATTCGATTTAGTATTAGGTTAAAATATCTCCATTCATTTAAAGTGAGATGGACACATTTTGTTTTCTGTAACTGACATTTTCATTGAGAAATAATCTCCTTCCTTTATCCATCCAAATCCCAACTGCTTAACCTTAGACATAGTAAGCACTCAAAAATTATTTCTTCAGATGACCTGCAATGAACACATTCTTACTTCCAAGTGTTTTTTCTCCTTATTCCTACAGCCACCCTAGTCATCCGGCCCTAGGACCCTTATTTAAAATATTATAAATAATAACAAGCACTTGTTACATATTGATCTACAGTGATTTTCCGGTGTTGTTTTGTTTGCTTAGGACAAGGTAATAGGTACAGACAGAGCCATAGTCTGTGACTCAATGGCAACAGCTCATATGTAAAAAGGCAGCATTTGCCAACCCTACTGTGTAATGCGACTCCTCAAGTGACTTCTCTGTTAATTTGCTAAATTTTAATTTATCTATCTATTTTCTTTTAGACAGTTTTTCTTTGTAACTTTTTTAAAGTCCATTATATTGCCGTAAACATCTTTGTTTGTATAGAACTCATTTCAACCTTGGATTAGTTCCTAGGATAAATTCTTAAAATGGCAATAACTGTTTCAAAGGAATAAAAATATCATCTCCTCACTGGGGGCTAACTAATATACTAACAATAAGCTAATTCCTTTCTGAAAGTGTGGTAACCGTGTATACATTTTCTATAACTTAGCATTCCTATTTTTTCCTTTTCCTTTTAAATTTCTGTTGCTGTTGGGTTAGGGTTAGGGCTTTGTTTCTCTGAGAATTTAAGAGGTTAAAATGGAGCTAGGGGGCTTCCCTGGTGGCGCAGTGGTTGAGAGTCCGCCTGCCGATGCAGGGGACACGGGTTCGTGCCCCAGTCCGGGAAGATCCCACATGCCGCGGACCGGCTGGGCCCGTGAGCCATGGCCGCTGAGCCTGCGCGTCCGGAGCCTGTGCTCCGCAACGGGAGAGGCCACAACGGTGAGAGGCCCGCGTACCGCAAAAAAAAAAAAAAAAAAAAAAATGAAGCTAGGGAACTTTTCAGCTAATTTATTTCTGCTGTTTCAAATTATGTTTAGCAGGATAATGTAGCTTATTTTACTTTGAAATATCCTTGAACCACAAATAATGGAGGCACTGTGTTGGCAGACGAGATTGTCTGGAATAGAAGAACCCAGTCACCGGATCTATATTACCTGGGTTCAGAGCCCAGCTCAGCCACTTATCAGTCCTGCAATCCCAAGAAAGCTATTGTGCTTAGGTCTTGGTGCTACCTTTTAAAACAGACACTGATAAACAGAGCAAACAAAATGGCAAGGGGTCTGGAAAACGTGTCGCAGAAAACAGTTGAGCAAATCAGCAATATTTAGTCTGGAGAAAAGATAACATGGTGGGGACACGATTGCTGACCTCAAATACCTGGAGAGCTGTCATGTGGAAGAAGGAGTAGATAGAATCCATTTCATGCCAGAAAAGAGAATAAATGGAAATGACAAGGAGGCAGTGTTCAGCTTTATGGAAAGATGGACTTTCTAATAATTACAGCTTTTCAGTGATAAACCCAGCTGCCACCTGGAGCAGCAAGCTTTCTGTCATTGGAGGATCTCTAGCTGCAGCCAAATGACCATCTATCCTAGATGGTGAAAGTTAAATAATGAAGTCTGGACAGGAAGGAAGGAGATGGGGAATGGAGTTTGGGGGACCTGGCAAAAGATAACAGGGCTGAGCGGGAGGGAGCAAATTGGGAACACTGCTTGAGATGCTAGGAGGTCACTGGCAGAACCAAGGCTGGCATCTTTCTAGGTCGGGGCTAGAAAATTGTTGGAAAATGGGGTCTAGAGATTGATTCATAAATAAAAAAGGAAAGAGAATATTTTTTGAAATATGTCAGTGACCTACCAATGAAATCATTCTCGAGGACTAATTCATCTTAAAAAATAATTTCCGAAAATAAATCTGTAACTGTTTCTCTGTTATAACCTTATAATTCTGTTTTGAAGCTATCAAAATAAACGTTTTTTTCCCCCTCTAGGAATGTGTGCACAATTCATTTCATATTAAAGTTAGATTTTTTAAGTTTATTTAAATGTATCCCTTAGATTCCTCTGTCTCACAGAACTTAATTCGTGTGAGTAGACGGGAGAAAGCACTCTATTTCAAAGGAGCTTTTGTAAAACTCCACATGGTATATTTCTAGGACACAGTGAGTACTTCGTTGGAAACCTACTAATAGGAGTCGAAAATAGAATTGCTATAAGAAACCTACAGAAGTCATCCCATAAGATTTTGTTTTTAGTTTAAATCCCAGGAAGAGAAGAGTTTTTCCCTTATTTGTTCTTTGTTTAGTTCTTCTGGGTTCCCCTGAGTGGTGGCCTCTTGTTTCAACTGTGCTTAAATTGCACTTCGTTCTGAGTTTTGTTTGAAAACTTATGGGTGGAAAATCCACAGCTATTCATGCCCTAGGATCATTGGCTTTAAAAAAAGATCTTAACATGACACAGCCAAATATTGGGGAAAACTGTTTTTAAGGGCGTCAAGGCTTTTATGCTGAACCTCAGGCCACACTGAGTTCTTATTGCTGGCTCAGCTCAGGTTCCTGCAAAGCACAGTGACCTGGCCTCTCCTCTCTTCTCCCTCCTCCATCAGTTACTTTTCTCAACAAGGATTTTCACAACTGTGTGGATTGAGTACGTTTCCAATATGTAATCCAGTTATCCCCATTAGGAAAGCCCGTCAAAAGATAATGCTATCATGGACCACTTTCCCCTCTCTGCGGTGCTCAGTTAGCCTTTCACTGAATAAGAAAAACATACGCAGGTTTTGCCAAATGTGCTTAAAAATGTTTTTTCATGGCATATTTCAGAATGTAAAAGAAAGAACAAACTAGCAGTAGTCAGATGACTTGAATTGTAATTCATGTAATTTATTTTTCATTTCATCAAATTTATTTAATTCTAATGTCATTAATTGCGTGAACTTGAAAAAAAAACCTCACTGAACCCAGCTATGTCTCAATTTTCTCAGTTACAAAATGGTACTATTGATACTTAACCTGCTACAATGTGCAGTGGTTGTTTCGCTCCCTGGAATTGGAGCTCCTTTCTTCTAAGTGAGAAATTCCCACAGTGCGAATCTTAGTGGTAAGGAGAGTTACTCAACACCAGGAGGCCAAAAAGCGCAGACACACACTCTCCCTGTGCCCTTGGCAGGCAGAATGTGGGCCCGAGACTTAAGCTGGAAAAATCCGTGCCTGCCTGGATGTTTGAATTTACAGTGACAGAGAGAGAGAGAGAATTCATTTGGTCCGTGGCTGCCGTGACCTCGAGTTCAAGAACGGCAGAGGTGACGTTTACCGAGCTGCTGCCTCACACCCAGTGTTGGCCGTAGTGGAGGAGTCGCCTGCAGGGTCCACTGTCCAGCGGTGGCTGCAGTGGCATCCCCACAAGACCCTTGCCAAGCAGGACTTCGCTTCTGGTTGCCTAGGCTTTTCGGTTCATGTTCACTTTTCTGAGCCTTCTGCTATTGCCTTCCCAGATATGAGAGCAATCCAATATCTTTTCATTTCTTTTTTGCTTAATTCTCTTCTGCTTGCTACTAAGAAAACTGAATAATATACCTGGCTACCTCCCAAAGGTGTTGTGAAATCTGGCTGAGTTGTTTCAATCTGGCTTGGAAAAGAATAAAATGTGATCTAATTTCATGTAATAGGTGTTCATTAATGTCTTTATGGAGGTAAAGGATGAGCAAGTATTCATCAGGCTGTGTGCTCAAGATGCTTTCAAAATAGTGATGGGCACAAGAACACAATGACAATACCACAACATACAGTAACATTGGTTTCAGGTGAGAAACGCAAGCAAAGGCCTATGATGCAGGGCGAAGAGGATGGAGAAAGAGTCAAACACATGTAGCGTGTACTAAGTTGAGTAGATGAGCAAAGATTCCATGGGAGAGGGAATATTTGACATCAGCTTTAAAGGTTGAATTGGAGCTTAAAAGAGGATACAGACACTGGCTTTGCAGTTGGAGCTAGGACTCTCTTTTCCTCTCCAGCTCTACACCCAGATCTCAACCTCCTTGGTTCAGTTTCCTCACCTACGAAAGGAGGAAGTTATGGTATTATAAATGGTCTATAAGGTTCTTGTAGTTCTTAAATTTCTGATAGACTCCCGTGGGCAGAGAAGGAGAACATTGCAGGTAGAAGGAGCATGGTGGGCTAAAAAGTGAAGGTTAAAAAGGTGAGATGAGCAAAGATCTAGAAGGAAGACAGCACGTTCAATCCCCAGACAATGTATAGTTTAGCATAAAATATAAAGATGAAGACAGTGTGTTTTACTTGACAGACAATGGGAAGCCAGAAGAGATTATAGCAAAATGCTGTGATCAAAGATGAACTTTTTTTCTGGAGAGATGCATAGAATGACAGATACAACAGTAAGGAGACTGGAATTTGAAGGAAGTTAAAACAAAAATAATGTTGAACTGAACTAGGATGATGCCAGACAGGACTGGGAAGAGAGGACAGTTGTGAATGACATTGTGGAGATAGATTCTCTCCAGCTTAATGACTCCAGAGAATGAGGGAAGTCGTGGTCAAGAAAACTTGCAGGGCGAACATCACCCGATAGAAGGTTTATAAATCTGTTTGGTAAGGAAGTTGAAATAGTAGATTCAGAAGATTCAACAGATTCAGAAAGAGCGAGATGTGTGCATAGTTTGAGGGGGTACTGCTACTGAGGGAGATTGTTTTCTACAAAATAGGAAAAATTAAGCAAGATTTTAAGCAAAGATGAAACAACTAGGAAGATTGGAAATCCAAGCAAGAGAGGACAACTGATAGAACAATTAATAGATATAATTAGGATATATTATTTGTTATAATCACAATCAAATGTTTCACTTTCACTAATAAGACACTAAGAAATAAATTCAGAAAATGAGATGAGAACCAAAGAGAAACTAAGAGTTTGCTATCTTTACTTCATAAAAATTTGGAATATATCTCTATCTATCTATACCTATATATTTTTAGATATAGAAAGGTATTTGAAAACAGTGATCATTTTTCTTTATTTCAACTTTGCATATATGCATATACATAAATACATATACATTTTGTTATTTCATCTTTCCTATAGCTTCATGAGGAAAGTCAAGGTGGTATTTTCACCTTCCTTCTCTCCCCTCCAATCACATTTTTAGAAACGGAGACAAGTGACTTGTCCACAGCTCCAAGCAAGTAAGTGGAAAAGCCAACTTCAAAGCAGGGTTTTCTGACTTCTAGTCCAGTGTTGTTTCTTTTTCCACATAGTAGACCCCCATCTGAACATAGCTTCGTCTGGAAAATCTGGGTATTTATGACACTATTTGTATCACCTTATGATAGATCCATCTTGAAAATTTACCTATCCTCATAATGAATTTTAATTTAGTTTTGTATTGCCAGATTTTAATTTTGATTTTCTTGTTGATTAAAAACTATAGCCACTTAATGATGTTGTATGTAAACTGCCCATGTCAATGAATACAAACATTGTCATACAATCGAAAAAGGAACAATCGATTCATTGGCAAAGCGCACAAGCTATGAGTTCTAAGTTTTCTAACCTAGTAGTAGTGACTTATTTTTTATTAACAGAGTCAGTCTTTCTGGCAAGAATGAAAACTATTGCTTCTGAGCACAGAACGTAAGGAAGGAAAATGGCGGGTCATCCATAAATTTGGTCTTATGGCACCAAATACCAAAACCCAAAGGGTAACCAAAGGGGAATTTGTCCACAAAGACTGAGTCCCTTGTTTTATAGTTGAGGAGACTGTGGTTGCAAAACAAAGGGAACTGCTGCAAGTCACACAGTGGGTGTCAGAGCCAAGGCTGGAACCCAGCTCTTGGTCAATCAGCGCAGGGCTGTTTACCCCTTCAGCACTGCTCTGAAATCAGTTAAGTTTGGATTTATAGGAAGCCATGGTTTTGAAGCTATCCAAGAATAAAATTCTATTGAGAACGATTACAGATTTTTGACATAAAGCTTCAATCACTCATCTGTAAGTATTTTTAAGGCGCCTATGAGGCAATCTCTGTTGGAGTCTTTTGAGCCAGTAGAGGAGCATAACGTGAAATAAACCCTGAAGTGGCACTGTAACAATCAAAATGTAACCAGGTGTATCTTTAGCTCCAGTCTTACTTTAGAGTACCAAACCCATTGTCCAGTTTCTACATGAATATCTTGCCTGCATCTTAAATTCATCACATTACCTCTTTTATTTTAGGGCACAAATCCTCTGGTGCTTAACCTTAGGTCAGAAGTCATTTGAGGTTTTTTTTTGTTGTTGTTTTTTTTTCATTTGAGTTTTAACGATCAATAAATTTAGCTTTAAGTTGATTTGAGGAGACATTCTGGTGTGTTTTTCATAGAGTAAACAAATTTAAGAATTTATTATAGAGGATATTTTCCCCAGAATATATACAGCAATTGTCTAAAAGCTTTAAAAGGTAAGAACTGAAGAATTAAGCTCAGATTTAAAAAAATTACAAGCTTGTCAACTTATTTTGTCTCTTGTAATATTGTGAATGTTGGCCATAAAATATCCTTGCTAATTTAAGTATAGAAATATTTTAACACTGAGCCATTTATCTTAATGTGAGATCATTACCACCAATAATATTTGCTTTCAGATGAGAATTTAATATTTCACTATTATATCAACGATCATCAATGCAAAATATATTTAAGCAAATGACAGTATGTGTTACCTTCGATGTAATTTTAAAAACCCAAATAACTAAGACATTTACCAAAAAATAATAATAATTCCTAAGAATCATTCCATCACTTCAGTCAAGGCAGGCTAAATTAAAAAGTCAAAAAAGATTATAATTTACTGATTTCCTTAGGCTACTTGAAAATACATGTGGACCTCTATTCTTCTTCCCATGAAACAAAATATTGAACTCTGCCCTTCGGGCATACTGCCATACCTCAGATGCTGATCTTATCATTGCTTGCAAGTCAAACAGAGTTGGACTTTAAAAGGAAGAAAGGAAATGCCTGGAGCCATTGGGAAGCATCAGGGGTCAGGATGATGGTCTCATTCTGGTCAGAACATACCCAGAGTCACAATGCCTGAATAAGGATGACTTGGCTTCCAGCTGACGTTTTTCAATCAAGACACATAACCAGAATTTGAAATACAATATATAAAGAACCATATTCTGAAATTGATGTCCTATTTCACTTGGCATCTTCCCACTTGTTTTATTTGTGAATAGGACATAATAGATGTTTTCCTTGTTACTACAATTTGAATTCTGTATGTAATAGTAAATAAGCATACTAAATTAGACAATAATAATGCCCAAAGCAGATTGGAAATTGCTGAAGAGTTGGTTGGGGATTTTCTCATACATTTAAAAGATTGGTCACATCCCTTCTGTGTTCCTGGATATTCGTTTTGTACTAAATTGTGAAATGTATGTATCAATTGTAAGCGGGAGTTCAAAGTTCCCTAAAAGTACAATATGTATAGAATAAGCTGAAACATATTCAATTAACTAAATGTTATTTGTTTGGATAAGTGGCTCACTTAAAATTAGTCTCTCTCTCCCTCTCGACTCCCAGGGTCAGACACTGCCCAGCGGGCTTCCTGGAGCCGTCTCTGATTATCACTCAGCACTACTTATGCACAGAGGTGATGCTGTGGCCTTGAAAATAGCTCTCAATGCTTCAGGCAGGGATCAAAACCCTAAACTGGGGGAGCTCAGGAGAAAGACACAAAAGGTTTCAAGGGATAACTGCTTCTTACTGCAATGTACCCGCGTATGCCTCTTATATCTTCAATTTAGACTGAAATGTAAAAGGGAATAACACTGTTTTACACTCCTTTTTTTCCCCCCAAATCTAAAATACCTTTAAGCAGGAAAAGGGCAGGATGACCATTATTTCAATTTTATATTCCAATTAATTATCTGATTTGTATTATCGGAGAGAAAAGCACATGACCCAAAATAAAACATTTTGCTCAGGATAACCAAGACTGCTAAAGAACTAATCTAAAATGGTAGAGTATTCATTTTAGTTTGGGGGTTTGGGGGTGGGGGGAAGCAGTTAGAAAACCTTTCGGAAAGGGAATCCACACACTTCTGAAACCCGACAAACACAAGGGGGCAGGCAGCGCTCGAGTCTGACTTGGAAACCTGCTGACTGAGGGTAGCTAACCTGTTTCAGTTCGCCCTCAGCATATTTATCAATTCTCCTGGCAGGCCAAGAAATGTGATTCTGACACGCGGGTCTAGTTAGTACTTGGTCTAATTACTGCGAAGAGAACAGGAACGTCTCTAGTGACCACTACCTCCACAGCGGCGGCTTTGGAAGAGCCAGGGGGCTACATACCCTGGAACGTATCCTCTGCTGCGACTCTCCCGATTCCGCTCTGAGGGCATTTCTCACGCATTCCAAGCGCCCCTTTTTCCTTTTCCTCTGAAATTTGGTCGCAAAGGAGGGGCTTGTTAAAATCTCACCAATCCGAGAACTGTAGTCATTGTAATTTACGAGGAGACAGCGAGGGGCGGGGGCGAGGGGAGGCGCAAACTGCTCTAGACGGGCTTTTAATTCCAGCTTTCCTTCTTATGCGCAAAGGCCCCAGAGTTTCTCCCTAAACTGCTCTGGGTTTTGATTCACACTCAAGCCACGTTGCGTCTAACTTTCCTCTCGGGTTTGTTTGCAAGTTACAGTGAGACATAAGCATTCCCTGCCCGGGATCCCATTGAATTGGGGGGATGGGAGCTAAAACGGGGGTATTGCTGGATCGCAGGCAGCTGGAAAAGTTGAATCTAGCTCGGCGGCGTGTTCCGGCTCTGGGGCTGGAGAGCCGCAACCCCAGCAGTGCAGTGCGGAGCTAGCGCCCTCACTTCCAGGACCACGCGTCGCGCGTTCTATCTCCTCCCCTCCGCGCGGTTTCCCGGCCTCCGCCCCTAGGAGCTGATTGGCAGAAGTCGCTACCCAACCCTCGTCTCGGGGCCTCCTCCCGGGACCGACGATTGGCCTCCTGGGAGGACTGGAGTAAGGGGGTGCGAGGGGAGGGATTTCCCTCAAAGCTCAGGGTCCCGGGCCCTGGGAGGGAGGAGTGCAGGGACTCAGTTTTCCGCTCGACTGAGCCGCGAGCCGCGGAGCTGGACCGGCCGGGACGGTTTAGCCTCCCCGGCAGCTCCGGGGACCGTGCCGAGCCTCTTCCCCATCCTTCTGGTCCAGCCTCGGCTACAGCAGGAACCCCCGGGCGCCGTGCGGAGTTCCTGGCACTTTCCGGAGGGCTCTCTTACCACCTGCCCCGGACTGGGACTGACTGCGCTCTCAGGGCGACCCGTCCGAGCCCTAACATCCGGACCATGCACGCAGCCCGGACCCCCGGGATCACTGCCCGCGCGCGCCACGCAGCTAACCCCACCACCTCTCAGCTGTTGCCTCCGCCGCCGCCCCGGCTGGTGCTGCTGTTTTTGCTTCTCCTGTCACTGGTAAGCCGCGTCCGGGCACAGCCCCCTGACCCCGGCCGGGAGTTGCTGTCCCCGGATCTCGCGGGCGTTGCAGGAGTCCCCTCCGAAGAGGCCATAGTGCCGGCGAACCGCGGGCTCCGGGTGCCCTTCGGCCGTGAGGTCTGGCTGGATCCGTTGCAGGACCTGGTGCTGCAGGTGCAGCCGGGGGATCGCTGCGTAGTGACCGTGCTAGACAACGATGCGCTGGCCCAGCGGCCCGGCCGTCTGAGTCCCAAGCGCTTCCCGTGCAACTTCGGCGCTGGCGAGGTGCGCTACTCGCACCTGGGCGCGCGCAGCCCGTCGCGGGATCGGGTCCGGCTGCAGCTCCGCTACGACGCGCCGGGAGGGGCGGCAGTGCTACCCTTGGTGCTGGAGGTGGAGGTAGTCTTCACCCAACTGGAGGTTGTAACTCGGAACTTGCCCCTGGTCGTGGAGGAGCTGCTGGGCACCAGCAATGCCCTGGACGCTCGGACCTTGGAATTCGCCTACCAGCCCGAGGCTGAAGAGTGTCGCGTGGGCATCCTTTCGGGCTTGGGCGCGCTGCCTCGCTATGGGGAACTCCTTCACTACCCGTCTGTCCCGGGACGTGCCAGCGAGGCGGGCACCCAGGAGCCGCTCCTGATGGACTGCAAAGCTTTCCAGGAGCTAGGCGTGCGCTACCGCCACACGGCCCCCAGTCGTTCTCCAAACAGGGACTGGGTGCCCATGGTGGTGGAGCTGCGCTCACGAGGGTCTCCTGTGGGCAGCCCTGCTTTGAAACGCGAGCACTTCCAAGTATTGGTGAGAATCCGAGGAGGGGCTGAGAACACTGCACCCAAGCCCAGCTTTGTGGCCATGATGATGATGGAGGTGGACCAGTTTGTACTGACCGCCCTGACGCCAGACATGTTGGCCGCCGAGGATGCTGAGTCTACCCCGGACTTGTTGATCTTCAATCTCACCTCTCCTTTCCAGCCTGGCCAGGGCTACCTGGTGAGCACTGATGATCGCAGCCTGCCCCTCTCCTCCTTCACTCAGAGGGATTTGCACCTCCTGAAGATTGCCTATCAGCCCCCCTCTGAGGACTCCGACCAGGAGCGTCTCTTTGAACTGGAGCTGGAGGTAGTGGACCCAGAAGGAGCAGCTTCAGAGCCTTTTGCCTTCATGGTGGTGGTGAAGCCCATGAACACACTGGCTCCAGTGGTCACACGGAACACTGGGCTCATTCTCTATGAGGGCCAGTCTCGGCCCCTCACCGGCCCTGCAGGCAGTGGACCACAGAACCTGGTCATCAGTGATGAGGATGACCTAGAGGCAGTACAGCTGGAGGTGGTGGCTGGCCTCCGGCATGGTCGCCTTGCCCTTCTGGGTGCCTCGAGTGGCAACCCTGCCCCTAAGACATTTACGGTAGCTGAGCTGGCAGCCGGCCAAGTGGTCTACCACCACGATGACAAAGATGGCTCCCTAAGTGACAACCTCGTGCTTCGAATGGTGGACGGAGGGCGCAGACACCAGGTGCAGTTCCTGTTCCCTGTCACCTTAGTGCCTGTGGATGACCAGCCGCCAGTCCTCAATGCCAACACGGGGCTGACACTGGCAGAGGGTGAAACCGTGCCCATCCTGCCCCAAGCTCTAAGCGCAGCTGACATGGACTCAGATGACTGTCTGCTGCTTTTTGTGCTAGAGTCGCCCTCCTCAACTACAGGGCATCTGCTTCTCCGTCAAACCCATCCTCCTCAGGAGGAAGAGATGCTGATCGGGGGCCCTTGGAGAAAACAGGGAGTGTTCTATGAGAAGACGGTGACAGAGTGGCAGCAGCGAGACATAACGGAGGGGAGGCTCTTCTACAGACACACTGGGCCTCACAGTCCTGGGCCAGTCATGGACCAGTTCACATTTCGAGTCCAGGATAACCATGACCCCCCTAACAGGTCTGGGCCACAGAGGTTTGTGATACGCGTTCATCCCGTGGATCGCCTCCCTCCAGAGCTGGGCGGCGGCTGCCCCCTTCGGATGGTGGTACAGGAATCCCAGCTCACGCCGCTGAGGAAGAAGTGGCTGCACTACACTGACCTGGACACAGACGACCGAGAACTACGCTACACGGTGACACAGCCCCCAATGGACACAGATACAAACCACTCACCAGCCCCACTGGGAACCTTGGTCCTGACGGACAACCCTTCAGCCGTGGTGGCCCATTTTACACAAGCCCAGGTCAACCACCATAAAATTGCTTACAGACCTCCAGATCAAGAACTGGGAGTGGCTGCCCGAGTGGCCCAGTTCCAATTCCAGGTGGAGGACCGAGCCGGGAATGTGGCTCCAGGCACTTTTACCCTTTACTTGCAGCCAGTGGACAACCAGCCACCTGAGATCCTCAACACTGGCTTCACTATTCAGGAAAAGGGCCACCACATCCTGAGTGAGACTGAGTTGAGTGTGAATGATATAGACACTGATGTGGCCCACATCACTTTCACTCTCACACAGGCACCCAAACATGGCCACATGAGGATGTCTGGACAGATACTGAGTGTAGATGGGATTTTCCACTTAGAGGACATAAAACAGGGTCGGATTTCCTATGCCCATAATGGGGATGAATCTCTGACTGATAGTTGCTCCTTGGAGGTCAGCGACAGACACCATGTGGTGCCCATCACTCTCAGAGTGAACATCCGGCCAGTGGATGATGAGGTGCCCATGCTGAGCCTTCCTGCAGGCATGCTGGGGTCCTATCTAGATGTTCTAGAAAATGGGGCTACTGAAATCACTGCCAGTGTTATCAAGGGGACCGATGAAGACACTGATGATTTGATGTTGACTTTCCTCTTGGAAGATCCACCCTTATGTGGAGAAATCCTGGTCAATGGAGTTCCAGCAGAGCAGTTTACCCAAAGGGACATCTTGGAGGGCTCAGTCGTTTACGCCCACACTAGCGGGGAGATAGGTCTATTGCCCAAGGAGGACTCTTTCAACCTGAGTCTGTCAGATATGTCTCAAGAATGGAGAATAGGTGGTAATACTATCCAAGGAGTTACCGTGTGGGTGACCATCCTCCCTGTTGACAGCCAGGCCCCAGAAATTTCTGTAGGTGAACGGTTCATAGTGATGGAAGGTGATAAAAGTGTTATAACCTCAATGCACATAAATGCTGAAGATACTGATTCCCTCACTGATGACATCTTGTGCACCATAGTTATTCAGCCTACCTCAGGTTACGTGGAGAACATCTCTCCAGCCCCAGGCTCTGAAAAATCAAGAGCAGGAATTGCCGTAAGTGCTTTCACTCTGAAAGATCTCAGGCAGGGTCATATAAACTACGTCCAGAGTGTCCATAAAGGAGTAGAACCGGTGGAAGACAGATTCATATTTCGTTGTTCTGATGGCATTAACTTTTCAGAGAGACATTTTTTCCCCATCATAATCATTCCCACCAATGATGAACAGCCAGAAATATTTGTGAGAGAATTTATGGTGATGGAAGGCATGAGTCTGGTGGTCGATACGCCCATCCTCAATGCTGCTGATGCGGATGTTCCCCCAGATGATTTAACTTTCACTGTTACCAAGTTTCCTACCCACGGTCACATCATGAACCAGCTGATAAATGGCACGGTTTTGGTTGAAAGCTTCACCTTGGACCAGATCATAGAGAGTTCCAGCATTATTTATGAGCACGATGACTCAGAGACTCAGGAAGACAGTTTCATGATTAAACTAACAGATGGTAAGCACTCTGTGGAAAAGATGGTCATCATTATGATTATCCCCGTTGATGATGAGACCCCCAGAATGGCCGTCAATAATGGATTGGAAATAGAAATTGGGGAAACCAAAATTATCAACAACAAAATATTAATGGCAACTGATTTAGATTCTGAAGACGAATCCTTGGTTTATATTATTCGTTATGGGCCAGGACATGGCTTATTACAGAGACAAAAACCTATAGGTGTCTTTGAAAATATCACACTGGGCATGAATTTTACCCAGGATGAAGTGGACAGGAACTTAATTCAGTACGTCCATTTTGGGCAAGAGGGCATTCGGGATCTAATTAAATTTGATGTGACTGATGGAATAAATGCCCTTATAGATCGTTACTTTTATGTGTCTGTTGGGAGCCTTGACATTGTCTTCCCTGATGTGATAAGTAAGGGAGTGTCTTTGAAAGAAGGTGGTAAGGTCACCCTCACAACAGACCTACTAAGCACTAGTGACTTGAACAGTCCTGATGAAAACTTAGTTTTTACCATCACCAGGGCTCCCATGAGAGGTCACTTAGAATGCACAGACCACCCTGGAGTAGCCATCACATCTTTCACTCAGCTCCAACTGGCTGGCAACAAAATCTACTACATCCACACAGCTGATGATGAGGTGAAGATGGACAGCTTTGAGTTTCAAGTCACTGATGGACGTAACCCCGTCTTCCGGACATTCCGTATCTCCATCAGTGATGTGGACAACAAAAAGCCAGTGGTCACCATCCATAACCTGGTTGTCAGCGAAGGAGAAAACAAGCTGATTACGCCCTTTGAACTCACTGTGGAAGATAGAGATACTCCAGACAAACTCTTGAAATTCACCATCACCCAGGTGCCTGTTCATGGTCAACTCCTATTCAACAATACCAGACCCGCCATGGTTTTTACCAAGCAAGACTTGAATGAAAACTTAATCAGCTACAGACATGATGGCAGCGAGTCAAGGGAAGACAGCTTCTCCTTCATGGTGACTGATGGTTCCCACACAGAGTTCTATGTTTTCCCTGATACAGTATTTGAAACAAGAAGACCCCAAGTGATGAAGATCCAGATCTTAGCTGTTGACAATAGTGTCCCCCAAATTGCAGTGAACAAAGGGGCTTCTACACTTCGCCCTCTGGCCACAGGCCACTTGGGGTTCATGATCACAAGAAAAGTATTGAAAGTGGAGGACAGAGACAGCTTACGTTTTTCTCTTAGGTTTATTGTGACGGAGGCCCCTCGACATGGATATCTCCTCAACCTGGGCCAAGGCAACCACAGTGTGACTCAGTTTACACAAGGTATGGTTCACTTTTCTTTCTTTAGAATCAAAGGGCACTCCAGGGCTTCCCTGGTGGCACAGTGGTTGAGAGTCTGCCTGCCGATGCAGGGGACATGGGTTCGTGCCCTGGTCTGGGAAGATCCCACATGCCGCAGAGCGGCTAGGCCCGTGAGCCATGGCCGCTGAGCCTGTGCGTCCGGAGCCTGTGCTCCGCAATGGGAGAGGCCACAACAGTGAGAGGCCCGCATAACGCAAAAAAAAAAAAAAAAAAAAAAGGCACTCCAAGTCTTATTTCTTGAGATATGGCTGTCACTGAGAACTTCGTAAATAGAGCATCAAATTAGAGTCCAAGGGAAGGGAAGGGAAGAGAAGGGAAATGAAGGGGAGGTGAAAATACAGGGACTCTCTTTCCTGGGAGAACAGCTCCCTTCTTGCCATATGTCCTACTGCAGTGACCTTTATTAGAAGGAGTATCGTATTTTGAAAATACAAGCTAAATTGTCAAAGGAGGAGCTCGACTTTGGTGAATTAAATTTAAAGCAGGCTTTCCAGTTCTGCTCTGTTAGCCACACCCGTCCTCTGAGCAGCCTGTTTTATATGCTGCACACAGTTCATGAAGCATGTTAGCATCTTAGAGAAAGATGTGCTCTCTAAATTCTATATATCCACATTATTATTATTATTATCATCACCCGCCATTCAAATAGAACCTTCAAATTTATATTATTTTGATTGCTCTTTTAGAGGATTTGTTCTAAGTCTGGTATAGTTGTTAGAAACTTTGTAACGAAAATAAAAAGATGTATTTATATTTACTTCGTAGATTTTATAATTTTTATAAGACTTTATGACTTAGGCTAACACCAGTCCAAAGATGTAAGAGGTAAACACCTATCTAGATTTAGAATAATTATATGTACAAGGCATGCTACAACAATCCACACAAGAAAAGAAAGTATACTTAATGATGTATAAGAAGACAATAAGTCCACCACCAAAATATACAACCACTTCATTGTTAAGAACCTGCAGATATGTTAACAAGATTAGTAGTAGAAGGAAGAAATTATTTTCTCATTTCAAACCTCCTCTCTGCCCTGTTTCAAACACAATAACCGACACCGTTGCCTGAAGCATCTGCATCCTTGAGACTAAAGCATTTCTGTAACCTCAGTTTTCTTTGTGTGTGGACAGAATCTGAGACAGGAAGGGCAGGTGACCTGCACAGAGTTACTCAGTGACTAAAGGGAGAAGCCCATTCAATCTGCTGGCTTGGGAGTTAGAGCTCTGTTTTCTAGAACGTGCGACTTTCATTACAAAGAGCTTTGGGTTGCTTTCATGAAAATCTCACCCTTGTCAGAATGGAAACCAGATGGAGTTAAACCCCAGGGCTTCCCAGGGGGAGTGTTCTTTTCCTGCAGCAGTGTTGTGCTCTTAGATAACAAATGCTTTAATAAACATGGATGTTGCAAAGTGTAGTGTTAAAGTAAACTGCTTCTCTGTTTTAGATGCTGGCAAATAGCCCTACACTCCAACCTCCTGATTCTTGGCTGAAAGCCTGACTATATCCTAGGGCTTGCAGGGACAGGAAAACTTCAGAGTGCCAGTGTCATGCCAGACCAGCAGGAAACTTGTGTGTGAAGGCTTTCTGAGGGTAGAAATGCATGCAATCTTAGACTGGTTTATTTTCATGGAAAGTAAAGCGGATGAAAGGAATATGGAAAGGATATTCTTTACAGGATTGAAAATGTTACTTCAAACGACTCCTCTGATGAGAAAATATAACCTGATTTTAGAGATTTTTTTTTTAAAAGAAGGAAAATCAGCAAATGATTTAATTTAAATTCTATGGACCAAGTCCAACAGCTCAAAATATTGGAATATTATTTCCTAAATATTGAGCCATAAAATTCTGCTATTTCATTACAGGCTGTTGCTCTATCTGTCACTGACTTGACGTCACCATGATTACTTTTTATAGTCATTTGTAAATATAGAGTAGCTATGAGTTTATTATAAAAAGTGAAGATAAATTTTTAAGGTTACATTTTAAAAGAAATCATCACGTTCCAATAAGAACCCAAAAGTTGACTAGGAAAATTGTTGGTATTTAATCACACAGGACTCATTACAACAAGTTGAGGCTGGAGTTTGGTTCATAGGAGTTATTTATGGAGATTAGATAAGTGAGTAAAAATGGAGAAACCTCCATTATAGAGCTACCAAGGCTGCTCTTACAGTAGAGAAACTAACAGCAGTGACTAAAGTGAGGACTGTACTGTCTTTTTCTTTGTTTTTGTTTTATCTTGAAGGGATGAGATGAACTCTATTTTGATGGATTTTCAATGCACTGAATTAAGTCCACTTAGCACATATGGCTTGGGAAGGCTATTGCCAAATAAATTGACTAAATGGTCCCTAGGAGAAAAAAAAATATTTCTAAAACTTATTAAATTTCACTATTAGGAAAAGTAAACAAGGTAGAATTAGACAAATTAAGGAAATTATATAGTTATTTCAAATTTTGCTCTTTCTCAACGTGCCCTTCCCTGCTCTCTCCACCCCACATCTAAATCACTTGTCTCAAGTACCTGGATTTTTTTCTCTACAATAAATACATAATAATATCTTGTGGGAGATAATTTAGAAATCAATTTCAGAAATTTCCCAAAGGTAGCCAGGGTGTGACTACCAGGAATGTTAATGAATTTAGAATTAAAAAAAAAATAAAACATGGAATGATTATGTAGATAAACTGAAATAAATGTGATGCATGTTTAACGATGAGAAGAAAATCTAGTTAATTGTTAGACGTTTACTGAAAGAAAATAACATTTTGGCTGAGGTTTTTATCTTCCTAATACTTCTGTGCCTTAAGAAGCAAGTGTTTATATGTATATTTGTAGTGTGTTTTGTTATTTTTAGAGGTACCTGTAGAACAACAGTGTTAGGATCAAAGTCTTTACTCACTTGAGATTATTTAAAAGCCCCCTTTCGAACAATGCATTATTAACAGAACTATGAAAAGGGTTGTAGTTTGTTTCATCTAATCGATAGCCCAGGCCTAACTTGGAGAGAAAATTTGACACCTGAATGTCTTATAATTGAATTCATGTTCTCATTACTTTAAAACAGAAAAGTTCTTAAACATCAGTCTTGAAGAGGTATTTTATTTCAATGAAACTATCTCCCAAGTACTATAGTTTCTGCTTAGAAAACATTGATACAGGGATTGAGTATTGTTGTTGTTGTTTTTCCTATAGTGGAGCCTTTAGATTTTCTTATAGAGTTAAAGAAGAAATGGGAACATTGGACAAAGGTCTTCCCCACATGACCGGAGGATGTTGTCTTTATGCTAAGGACCTATAGTCAGAGCAGAGTTCACTTCATTCCTAAACCGATAATTTAAAGGTTGTAAAAGTTAAGAGTTGTAAGAGAAAACAGGTAAAGAGCAGTGCAGGGGGCTTCATTACCCCCAGAGAGACATCATCCATTCGAAGGGAGAGATGCAGGTGTGGACCACGAGAACTCCGGGCTCTTTCATTTTAGATTAACAAATATTTGAGCCTTTACTGAATGTAAGATCCTGAGCAAAGGACTGTGGAAACAAAAAACAGATTGGAAAAAGAAATTTTTAATCTTCTACAAAAGGCAGCCATGCAGAAAGAGGCAGAATTTGGGGAGATTACAGTAGAGTTAGAAAAGAAATGCTAAGGGAGAACAACACATCTTGAACTTGCTTCACCTTTAGGTATCTCTATTAACAAGAAGGTACTATTAACTATTAAATCAGATTTTCCCCTCCTCAAATGTCTGATTGTAAGCAAGTCACCTTCCAAAACTGTGTGAGCCAAGGTAGATCATATGTTTCACATCTGTAAAGCGGAGCTATAGAAATTCATGGAGTTATTTGTTGATTCTAATACTTTGCATCACTTGATACTATTCTTTCATAAAATTATTTTCTTTTTTTTTTACATCTTTATTGGAGTATGATTGCTTTACAATGGTGTGTTAGTTTCTGCTTTATAACAAAGTGAATCAGTAATACATATACATATGTTCCCATATCTCTTCCCTCTTGCGTCTCCTCCCTCCCACCCTCCCTATCCCACCCCTCCAGGTAGTCACAAAGCACCGAGCTGATCTCCCTGTGCTATGCGGCTGCTTCCCACTAGCTATCTACCTTACGTTTGGTAGTGTATATATGTCCATGCCTCTCTCTTGCTTTGTCACAGCTTACCCTTCCCCCTCCGCATATCCTCAAGTCCATTCTCTAGTAGGTCTGTGTCTTTATTCCCGTCTTACCCCTAGGTTCTTCATGACATTTTTTTTTCTTAAATTCCATATATATATGTGTTAGCATACGGTATTTGTCTTTCTCTTTCTGACTTACTTCACTCTGTATGACAGACTCTAAGTCTAGCCACCTCATTACAAATAGCTCAATTTCGTTTCTTTTTATGGCTGAGTAATATTCCATTGTATATATGTGCCACATCTTTATCCATTCATCCGATGATGGACACTTAAATTGTTTCCATCTTCGGGTTATTGTAAATAGAGCTGCAATGAACATTTTGGTACATGACTTTTTTGAATTATGGTTTTCTCAAGGTATATGCCCAGTAGTGGGATTGCTGGGTCATATGGTAATTCTATTTGCAGTGGCTGTATCAATTTACATTCCCACCAGCACTGCAAGAGGGTTCCCTTTTTTCCACACCCTCTCCAGCATTTATTGTTTCTAGATTTTTTGATGATGTCCATTCTGACTGGTGTGAGATGATATCTCATTGTAGTTTTGATTTGCATTTCTCTAATGATTAATGATGTTGAGCATTCTTTCATGTGTTTGTTGGCAGTCTGTATATCTTCTTTGGAGAAATGTCTATTTAGGTCTTATGCCCATTTTTGGATTGGGTTGTTTGGTTTTTTGTTATTGAGCTGCATGAGCTGCTTATAAATTTTGGAGATTAATCCTTTGTCAGTTGCTTCATTTGCAAATATTTTCTCTCATTCTGAGGGTTGTCTTTTGGTCCTGTTTATGGTTTCCTTTGCTGTGCAAAAGCTTTGAAGTTTCATTAGGTCCCATTTGTTTATTTTTGTTTTTATTTCCATTTCTCTAGGAGGCGGGTCAAAAAGGATCTTGCTATGATTTATGTCATAGAGTGTTCTGCCTATGTTTTCCCCTAAGAGTTTGATAGTGTCTGGCCTTACATTTAGGTCTTTAATCCATTTTGAGCTTATTTTTGTGTATGGTGTTAGGGAGTGATCTAATCTCATACTTTTACATGTACCTGTCCAGTTTTCCCAGCACCACTTATTGAAGAGGCTGTCCTTTCTCCACTGTACATTCCTGCCTCCTTTATCAAAGATAAGGTGACCATATGTGCATGGGTTTATCTCTGGGCTTTCTATCCTGTTCCATTGGTCTATATTTCTGTTTTTGTGCCAGTACCATACTGTCTTGATTACTGTAGCTTTGTGGTATAGTCTGAAGTCAGGGAGCCTGATTCCTCCGCTCCATTTTTCGTTCTCAAGATTGCTCTGGCTATTCGGATTCCTTTGTGTTTCCATACAAATTGTGAAAGTTTTTGTTCTAGTTCTGTGAAAACTGCCAGCGGTAGTTTGATAGGGATTGCATTGAATGTGTAGATTGCTTTGGGTAGTAGAGTCATTTTCACAATGTTGATTCTTCCAATCCAGGAACATGGTATATCTCTCCATCTATTTGTATCATCTTTAATTTCTTTCATCAGTGTCTTATATTTTTCTGCATACAGGTCTTTTGTCTCCTTAGGTAGGTTTATTCCTAGATATTTTATTCTTTTTGTTGCAATGGTAAATGGGAGTGTTTTCTTGATTTCACTTTCAGATTTTTCATCATTAGTGTAGAGGAATGCCAGAGATTTCTGTGCATTAATTTTGTATCCTGCTACTTTACCAAATTCATTGATTAGCTCTAGTAGTTTTCTGGTAGCATCTTTAGGATTCTCTATGTATAGTATCATGTCATCTGCAAACAGTGACAGCTTTACTTTTTCTTTTCCGATTTGGATTCCTTTTCTTTCCTTTTCTTCTCTGATTGCTGTGGCTAGAACTTCCAAAACTATGTTGAATAAGAGTGGTGAGAGTGGGCAACCTTGTCTTTTTCCTGATCTTAGTGGAAATGCTTTTAGTTTTTCACCATTGAGGACAATGTTGGCTGTGGGTTTGTCATATATGGCCTTTATTATGTTGAGGAAAGTTCCCTCTATGCCTGCTTTCTGCAGGGTTTTTTTTTTTTTAATCATAAATCGGTGTTGAATTTTGTCAAAAGCTTTCTCTGGATCTATTGAGATGATCATATGGTTTATCTCCTTCAATTTCTTAATATGGTGTATCATGTTGATTGATTTGCGTATATTGAAGAATCCTTGCATTCCTGGAATAAACCCCACTTGATCATGGTGTATGATCCGTTTAATGTGCTGTTGTATTCTGTTTGCTAGTATTTTGTTGAGGATTTGTGCATGTATGTTCATCAGTGATATTGGCTTGTAGTTTTCTTTCTTTGTGACATCCTTGTCTGGTTTTGGTATCAGGGTGATGGTGGCCTCGTAGAATGAGTTTGGGAGTGTTCCTCCCTCTGCTATATTTTGGAAGAGTTTGAGAAGGATAGGTGTTAGCTCTTCTCTAAATGTTTGATAGAATTCGCCTGTGAAGCCATCTGGTCCTGGGCTTTTGTTTGTTGGAAGATTTTTAATCACAGTTTCAATTTCAGTGCTTGTGATTGGTCTGTTCATATTTTCTATTTCTTCCTGATTCAGTCTTGGCAGGTTGTGCATTTCTAAGAATTTGTCCATTTCTTCCACGTTGTCCATTTTATTGGCATAGAGGTGCTTGTAGTAATCTCTCATGATCTTTTGTATTTCTGCAGTGTCAGTTGTTACTTCTCCTTTTTCATTTCTAATTCTATTGATTTGAGTCTTCTCCCTTTTTTCCTTGATGAGTCTGGCTAATGGTTTATCTATTTTGTTTATCTTCTCAAAGAACCAGCTTTTAGCTTTATTGATCTTTGCTATCGTTTCCTTCATTTCTTTTTCATTTATTTCTGATCTGATTTTTATGATTTCTTTCCTTCTGCTAACTTTGGGGTTTTTTTGTTCTTCTTTCTCTAATTGCTTTAGGTGCAAGGTTAGGTTGTTTATTGAAAAATCAGCTGTTAACCTTATGGGGATTCCCTTGTGTGTTGCTTGTTGTTTTTCCCTTGCTGCTTTTAATATGTTTTCTTTGTAATTATTTTTGATAGTTTGATTAATATGTGTCTTGGCATATTTCTCCTTGGATTTATCCTCTATGGGACTGTCTGTGCTTCCTGGACTTGATTAACTATTTCCTTTCCCATATTAGGGAAGTTTTCAACTATAATCTCTTCAAATATTTTCTCAGTCCCTTTCTTTTTCTCTTCTTGTTCTGGACCCCTATAATTCGAATGTTGTCCCAGAGGTCTCTGAGACTGTCCTCAGTTATTTTCCTTATTTTTTCTTTATTCTGCTCTGCAGTAGTTATTTCCACTATTTTATCTTCCAGGTCACTTATCCATTCTTCTGCCTCAGTTATTCTGTTATTGATCCCATCCAGAGTATTTTTAATTTCATTTATTGTGTTGTTCATCATTGTTTGTTTCATCTTTAGTTCTTCTAGGTCCTTGTTAAATGTTTCTTGCATTTTGTCTATTCCATTTCCAAGATTTTGGATCGTCTTTACTATCATTATTCTGAATTCTTTTTCAGGTAGACTGCCTATTTCCTCTTCATTTGTTAGGTCTGGTGGGTTTTTATCTTGCTCCTTCATCTGCTGTGTGTTTTTCTGTCTTCTCATTTTGCTTATCTTACTGTGTTTGGGGTCTCCTTTTTGCAGGCTGCAGGTTTGTAGTTCCCGTTGTTTTTGGTGTCTGTCCCCAGTGGCTAAGGTTGGTTCAGTGGGTTGTGTAGGCTTCCTGGTGGAGGGGACTAGTGCCTGTGTTCTGGTGGATGAGGCTGGATCTTGTCTTTCTGGTGGGCAGGTCCACGTCTGGTGGTGTGTTTTGGGGTGTCTGTGGATTTATTATGATTTTAGGCAGCCTCTCTGCTAATGGGTGGGGTTGTGTTCCTGTCTTGCTAGTTTTTTGGCATAGGATGTCCAGCACTGTAGCTTGCTGGTCTTTGAGTGAAGCTGGGTGCTGGTGTTGAGATGGAGATCTCTAGGAGATTTTCGCCGTTTGATATTATGTGGAGCTGGGAGGTCTCTTGTGGACCAGTGTCCTGAAGTTGGCTCTCCCACCTCAGAGGCACAGCCCTGACTCCTGGCTGCAGCACCAAGAGCCTTTCATCCACACAGCTCAGAATAAAAGGGAGAAAAAGTAGAAAGAAAGAATTAGTAGAAGTAGAAAGAAAGAAAGAAAGAAAGGAGGGAGGGAGGAAGGAAGGAAGGAGGGACGGAAGGAAAAAAAGAAAGGAGATAAAGTAAAATAAAATAAAGATAAAATATAATAAAGTTATTAAAATAAAAAATAATTATTAAGAGAAAAAGAATTAAAAAAACAAAAAACGGACGGATAGAACCCTAGGACAAATGGTGGAAGCAAAGCTATACAGACAAAATCTCACACAGAAGCATACACATACACACTCACAAAAAGAGGAAAAGGGGAAAAATCATAAATCTTGCTCTCAAAGTCCACCTCCTTAATTTGGGATGATTCGTTGGCTATTCATGTATTCCACAGATGGAGGTACGTCAAGGTGATTGTGGAGCTTTAATCCGCTGCTTCTGAGGCTGCTGGGAGAGATTTCCCTTTCTCTTCTTTGTTCTCACAGCTCCCAGGGGCTCAGCTTTGGATCTGGCCCCGCCTCTGCGTGTAGGTTGCCGGAGGGCGTCTGTTCTTCGCTCAGACAGGACGGGGTTAAAGGAGCAGCTGATTCGGGTCTCTGGCTCACTCAGGCTGGAGGGGAGGGAGGGGCACGTAGTGCGGGGCGGGCCTGCGGCGGCAGACGCCGGCATGACGTTGCAGCAGCCTGAGGCGCACCGTGCGTTTTACCGGAGGAGTTGACCCTGGATCCCGGGACCCTGGCAGTGGCGGGCTGCACAGGCTCCCCGGAAGGGGGGTGTGGATAGTGACCTGTGCTCGCACACAGGCTTCTTGGTGGCGGCAGCAGCAGCCTTAGCGTCTCCTGCCCGTCTCTGGGGTCCGCGCTTTTAGCCGCGGCCTGTGCCCGTCTCTGGAGCTCCTTTAAGCAGCGCTCTTAATCCCCTCTCCTCGCGCACCAGGAAACAAAGAGGGAAGAAGAAGTCTCTTGCCTTTTCGGCAGGTCTAGACTTTTCCCCGGACTCCCTCCCGGCTAGCCGTGGCGCACTAGCCCCCTTCAGGCTGTGCTCACGCCGCCAACCCCAGTCCTCTCCCTGCGCTCCGACCGAAGCCCGAGCCTCAACTCCCAGGCCCGCCCGCCCCGGCGGGGGAGCAGACAAGCCTCTCGGGCTGGTGAGTGCCGGTCGGCCCTGATCCTCTGTGCGGGAATCTCGCCACTTTGCCCTCCGCACCCGTTGCTGTGCTCTCCTCCGCGGCTCCGAAGCTTCCCCCCTCCGCCACCCGCAGTCTCTGCCCGCGAAGGGGCTTCCTAGTGTGTGGACACTTTTCCTCCTTCACGGCTCCCTCCCACTGGTGCAGGTCCCGTCCCTATCCTTTTGTCTCTGTTTTTTCTTTTGCCCTACCCAGGTACATGGGGAGTTTGCCTTTTGGGAGGTCTGAGGTCTTCTGCCAGCGTTCAGTAGGTGTTCTGTAGGAGCTGTTGCACGTGTATATGTATTTCTGGTGTATCTGTGGGGAGGAAGGTGATCTCCGCGTCTTACTCTAACGCCATCTTCCCGGAAGCCCTCCATAAAATCATTTTCTTATATGTAATGCCTTTAAACTCCATAGCATGAACTTATGAGAGATCTTAGGAGATGAATAAACCATAGAACACACACGAGACAAATAAATATCACATACTATTGTTGTAGCAGTTTTTAGCTATGATCTTGGTTTTATGTAACCTTGGAAATAACGACTTGATGATTGGCCCAGATCCAATAGAGGTCTACTGTGAGTATCACTGAACAAAATGATGTTTGTTTTATTATGTTGTCTGTGTGGCATCATTAAGGAGAAAAACTGATAAAATGGATGAATACATTTTTAAGTTGTATTTCAGTCAACACTGAAAACAAACTGAATTTGATAGCTAGAATAGAAAGCATTAGAAAAAGCGTTTCCGAGGCAGAATAACTTTTCACTCTGAATAAAGGTTTCAGCTTTCACTCGATGTTTTCTAAGTTTTCTTTGGCATTGGGTCATGATAGTAATTTCAATCCGTGGGATTTTTTTAAAAAAATATTTTCTTCATTTTTCCTTTTAAAAATTTGGAGAGGTTAAAAGCAGCCTGCTATACCATGAGAGGTAAGAAAAGTTAGCCTGAGGTAGAGCCGAGGAACGTCTTTCCTCTTAGGGCCAGTCCTACAGGGAGGCAAAGGGTGTGATTTCAGTAGTGCCAGGAACTCTGCCATGCCTCAAAATATCTCCCTTTCCACCTGTCATGGAGTCTGACATTCCATATTTAGACAGTCACTCCTTTGGTGCATGAACATGCGAATACCATTGGGAAGGGCAACACCTTGCTATTATTATAACCTAGCTCTTGCATTCTATCTGTAAGGGATCAGATTTCCAAGGGACAGCTGAAATCAAGGGGCTTAGAGATATGAGAAATAGGATAGCAGTCTTTCCCTTAGGAGAAGAAGGAGATCTAAACATGGCTCAGAAAAGTAATAGCCAATAGGATTTACCATAAATGATGAGTCACCAGTTTTGCCCTAGTAATTAATCATCTTCTTATTTGGTTCTTTTCTAGCTGACATTGATGATATGAAAATATGCTACGTCTTGAGAGAAGGGGCTAATGCCACAAGTGACATATTCCATTTTACAGTTGAAGATGGTGGTAAGTATTCACTCTCCTGTTATTATAAACAAGGAGAGTGACTTTTATTCGTTGCTCTTTGACTACTTTATTACAGTGAATCGGTATCAAGTATCAGTTTATGCTCACCTGAGTTTGTACTGAGTGAAGTTGGTATTTGCTCATGAAAATCTTACATTCTCAGTCTGACACAATACTACTCTGCAATGATTGTAAATACATGTTCTAGTTATATTGTTCTTGTCTTATGATTTGTAAAGCACTAAAGAGAAAGATCTATGTAAATAGGATCCCCATGTCCAGTTGTTCAGATTATACTCTGCATAAAGCTGTCTGCTTGAGGCCACCAGAGGATGTTGGGACCAGCCCAGCCCCACTTGCAAACCATGTGTTCTACCTAGGTGTGTCTGCCCAAAGGGGGTGCCTTTTTCTAATTTTCTTGGGTGCTGTGTGGACTAATGCTGGTGGATCATACGTCGCCTTCACCAAGAAATCAGTGCTAAATAAATGTGTATTAAGCTCAGTATGTCTAATGATTTTCTTAGTTTTCTTAGTTTGGGGCATTTTGTGACTTGGTCTAGCTCAGCTTTTCCTTGATGAAGTCTGAATACTGCAGAGAATAGACTATGACCTGGGATCTCAGTCACCTCAGTAATTTATTGTCATCGCTCCCCCACAGCCCTGACTGCCTCTCACACTCTTCAGCTCCCTTCCCCCACCTGCAGCCTAGGAGGAGAGCTGGCCACTTCTAGATTGATCATAAGGATGTTTGTGTTCTCACTTGCTGTCAGGAGAAGGAAAAGAACCTCAGGAAGAATGTGTGAACAGGACACAGGAAATGAGGGGTCCTGTGTGCGAGAGAAGAGAGAGGGAGAAGTGATTCAGTCACCTGTTTCCTTACGATGCTTTATGAAAACGCACACTCTTCTGTCATCTATCTCAAAAAGATTCCATGCTTACCCTTCCTATTTTTTTGAAGCATTAAATAGCACTTATTTAAAATGTCGTTGGATGTAACAGGATCACAGCTCTGAAAAATGACATCTGCTGGGTGTGTGACAGAGAGGAAAAAGAAAAAAGTGTGTTAACTTGGGTTCAACTAAATTTAATAAGTTTAATGCCTTTACTTTTTTAGCAACCGAATCATACGTTAGTATTCTACATATTGATAAATGAATCTTAGTATGAAACCAAGTTCTGAGAAGGAAATCAACTTATCAGAAAATAATCTGCTTGTTGAATCTTGCTGCCCAAATGGGAAATACTACTGTGAGTAAACTTTAGAGTGAGACTCTGAAATAATTCAAATTTGTCTTATATATATACATATATATTTTATATATATGTGTATATATATATATATATGAGGACTAAATCTTTGTTTCCAAACACGATGTGTATCTTTCCGAGTGACTGAATAAACCTCAATAGCAAAAGTATGATTTTCTTTAAAATTCCCCAAAAATTGTTTGAAATCCAATGACTACAATTCCAAGACATTACAGCCTATACTTTTTTATACATTTTGCTTTTTCTTTTTATAGATATATATGCTCTATTATTATGCACTTTTCTTTCCTTAGCTGAATGGAATGGTAGCAATTACTTTAAAATTTTGGTCTGTATTCAAACTTTGGAAAACATTATACTGTATCATATTTCAAAATATTAAGTGAGGAGTGACTAGTTGAAGAGACTGGGTTTATTTTTGGATTTGCTGAAAAAGTGGCTGAGCCTCTAAAGATTGTGTTTATGGAAATAGGAACTAAATCATTTGGGGAGCTTTTTCAGAGCTAGAGTTTCATGTGAGAGAGAAAAATTCCGGAGATATTGTCCTTTACTCTTCTCCTCCCACTGACTTAGCATTACTTACGGAGCTCAGGCACATTCTGGCAACTATCTGTGGAACAGAATTTATCTTAATTTCCCTGATGCAAGAAAACTTCCCTTTGACAGAATAAATACAGAGACCTGCAAGATTAAAAAATAAAAAGTCATATATGTATTTCAAAATAGTTTCAATCTGATACTTATTTTTTTAGGATTTTTGCACTGTCTCTCGTAACTTATTCTAATATATCAATGAGAAGTGCAATACTATTTAAACTTACAGAGTATCTTGAATGAAATTCTCCTCTCTGGGAAGTGTGAGGTATTTTGCTAAACAGAAGTAAAAAAAAGTTTGCAATATTTGTGATAAAAGAAGAAATAAAGATATTCTTCCTCTCTACAGAAATATTATACTAAGAATTATGAATTTTTTCTGACCTAGCTATTATATCTTCTAGTAGTACAGTCAGTAATTTCATCAAAATATACTCTAGAAAAGACCTATTTTATAGACTGTAATATTAACATTTATTTTCAAAATCTTCAAATGTAGCAATGTAAATTTCATGAACTAGATGACATGTTTATGAAGACATATTTGTGATGTCGTTTGACACTTCTCCAAGATATGTATGCCTCAGGAATTATGTCAGGTAATACAGGGATTGAATCTTATGAACAAGGATTCTCCTTGTTTCTCAGTTGGAAGGATCTAGGTCTCAGAGTAGCCAGGTAACTTCCCCAAACACATCCATCCATCTATCCAGGAAGTAACAGAGCTCCCTCAAGGGTACTTACTCTTCCCATCCATTTGATGACAGACTTTTTGGACCAGAGGGTTTAGTTACTGAATTCAGCTATAGTCATTTATTATCATTTACTTTACACAATTATAGTAAGCATATCCGTACACCATTCCCATGAAATGCTTCAGTATTTCAGATCTGAGAAGTCAAGGCACCATGGCATAAAATCAGTCAACTCTCTACTGCCAATTCTCTCTCCAGCTCACTAAAAATCACTTTCTTCAAGTCAACCAGATTGATTTTAGGACAGTGACTATCTAAGGAAATTACTGGAGCAAATGTAATCCTCAAATAACATTAAAAATAAAACATAGGGCTTCCCTGGTGGCGCAGCGGTTGAGAGTCCGCCTGCCGATGCAGGGGACACGGGTTCGTGCCCTGGTCCGGGAAGATGCCACATGCCGCGGAGCGGCTGGGCCTGTGAGCCATGGCCGCTGAGCCTGCGCGTCCGGAGCCTGTGCTCTGCAACAGGAGAGGTCACAACAGTGAGAGGCCCGCGTACAGCAAAAAAAAAAAAAAAAAAAAAGAAGGCTATAATCTTCCACTTGAGACATGGCTCAACAGAAGCAAACATTTGTAGGCACATGTATGTCACCATGAGAAAAGTAGCAATCTGGAAATTACTAATGCCAATAAAAATAGAGCTTTTTAGTAATGGTATCTGCGTCAGGAAGTGTTATGCAGCCCTTAAAATTCATAATTATAAATTGTCATATTATAATTCTTCAAATGATCAGTTAGTAATGAAATACATTTATTGGAATATTAGTGAAGAACCTGAGGAAATTCCCCAGTAGTCCACTGGTTAGGCCTCTGCGCTCTCACTGCTGAGGGCCCAGGTTCAGTCCCTGGTCAGGAAACTAAAATCCCACAAGCCGCACGGCGCAGCCCCCAAAAAAAACCCCATGAAAATGTTACATCAAAATAGGTCATCCATCCAGTTTTCTGGGGCCAATCAACACATGCATCTTCATAGTTACAATCTAAAAGTTCAAACTCTGAAATTAGGAAGTGTATTCCTGTTATCTGTGGCTTCATCCAAAGAGCTTTTGGATATAAGTGCGGGTAGCAATCACCTATGGATTTAGCTAAACCGTCTTCCATCTCTTTTGCTTTTACCCTTTATGTCTTCTCAAGGGTAATTCAATGTAATAATAATAATACAGACTTGGGAAACACATCCTCCTTTGATAATTGCCTCTGTGAATTAAAATTCCAGATCTAGTACTTGGAATTTTGTGGGAAGAAAAACAGCATGTATTCTTGTTTTGTTTTGTTTTGTTTTCCTAAGCTAATAGAGGGAAGAAATTAGAAAACTAATAATAATGAAATAAATCCAAAAGATAACAAGAAATGAGAGAACACAGAACATAGAACAGAAGAAACAAAAAGAAAGCAAATATTATGATGATAGATATAAAGCAAAATGTATCAATAATTATATTAAATGTAAGTGAACTAAATATTCTAATTAGAATATAAAAGTTGTCAAACTGGATAAGAAAACAAAACCCAATTACATGTTGCTTACAAGAAGCACATCCTTGAAAACACATGTATTCTTTTATCCCCTTCATAATAGAGCATTTTACCTGATTTCTTCTCAGCGTTTAACTCTATAATTTTCCTCTTCTAACATTATAAGCATTCTAACATGAAAGAGCTCCTGTCCCTTTTTAGTTTTGTCTCCAAGGAAGTCGTCTAGCTCTTTATTATGATGTGAAATCCAGTCTCATGTAACTATTCCAGTTATGTCCCACCCTCAGCCCTGATGACCGCTAATCACTCCTCAACTTTCAACTCAGATGTCATTCCCTCTCCAAAGTTGCTCCCAATATCTTGATAACAAAATTAGCCATGCCCTTTTTTTGTGCTTCTATCCCTACCTTTCTTTAGAACGAGAATGTTGTATTCTGATTATTTGCTAATGTGAAGACCTCCGTTAGTAGAGAAGAAACTTTTTCAAGTCAAAAAAAGGTGTCATTAATCTTTATACCACAAGGCCTATCCAGGGGTGAACACACAGTAAATATTAAACAAATATTAAAATAAATGAATAGACAAATGGCCAAAAGAAGCTCTATTTTATATAAGGATCAATTAAATAGTATTCTACATAAAGCTCCTATAAACAGTTCCCAGGGGACCCTTTGCATTCCTTTAGAACATTCTCTTATCCTAGCATTGATTTAAATCCTTGTGGCAGCAAAAAAGATTTTTAGTAAAGCTTTCACATTTTTAAATACATGAAACTAACTGCTGTAAAAATGGCTTTGAAACCTTCAGTGAAATGTACTTAAGATTGAAGAGATTCACAGTAACCACCAGTTTAGAGCTCATGTTATTCTTAAAGAATTCTTTTAAGAAAAAAAAGTTGTCAGTATGTTATATAAACAATTATACAATTTTAAAATTTAAAAAGAAATCAACATTTTCTATAAATCACTGAAATTTTTAAGTCAGCACCACTGTCTTAAGTATTTTTAGTCACCCCAATTTTTTTGCCTCATGTGAGACAACTTTATGACAGGGAGAGAAGTAGAAAGCTATATTAGCATAAAGTATCCTCAGTTCTTATTAAAAAGCCATTATGTATATTTTTATGTTTC
Source organism: Stenella coeruleoalba (assembly GCF_951394435.1). Lineage (NCBI taxonomy): Eukaryota > Metazoa > Chordata > Mammalia > Artiodactyla > Delphinidae > Stenella > Stenella coeruleoalba. The sequence continues at coordinate 13,686,235 of NC_137164.1, forward strand.
TTGTTTGTTTGCTTGTTTCAAGTCTCAAAGCCTGATCATCAGATTCAAGATACTTCTTTTTTTTCTGCAATATTTCTCTCTTTTTTAAATTTTTATTTTATGTTGGAGTATAGTTGATTAACAATGTTGTATTAGTTTCAGGTGCACAGCAAAATGATTCAGTTATACATGTACATGTATCTATTCTCATCTATACATGTACATGTATCTGTTCTTTGTCAAATTCTTTCCCCATTGAGGTTATTACAGAATATTGAGCAGAGTTCCCTGTGCTATACAGTAGGTCCTTGTTGGTTATCTGTTTTACATATAGCAGTGTGTACATGTCAATCCCAAACTCTGACATAAATCAAGGTACTTCTTGATGGGCAGAAGAAAGAATTAGGATAACGTGATCATCTGGCCCGGTATACTTAGTAGGAGGAGCCCTACGTTTTTCTCCATTATGAAAACTGGTTTGCCGCTTCCTCATTTGAGCTCTCATATGACATGGGCACACCGTCTATGAGAGCCTCTCTCTGGTTTTGGCACTGAAACTGGGCGTCAGACATGATATGCGTGTTGGCCATTATAATGTATCTGGTCCATAGCCAGACATGTGTTGCCACTGTCTTTGATTGTGCCTTGCGGTGCCCAGTTTTTCATCTGCCAAGATCCCTAATTCATATGCTATTGAAAGATATAAATAGCTTCTTGACATAGTAGAAAAAGCTGCAAAGTCATTTCTGTATATGAAATGTCAGTTAAGGACGAGGCTTTCAGAATTTTATTCCGTACCTGATGGTTGAATACTCAAGACACCAGGAGACTGGAAGCTCTTCATGCTGGTTTAGAAGAAGCACAAGTTTTTGCTGGAAGGTGACCAGTAACTTCAGGGTTTAGAGCAAAGTCATTATTGATAATTAGCTTGAATTTAAAGCAAGGGCTGGAAAAATATAAATAAGTGCAGTAAGTCGGAAAATGAGGTCTGAGTACAAGCATTAAAAGATTTTACAGACATTCAGCTGAGAGGAAAAAAAGCAAGCATTCTTGGCAATAAAGTTAATTACTAGTGACATGAGAACCGGAGGAAAGACACTAGTGCCTCAGGGGCTTATAATAAGACGGTGAAGTAATGTAAGGCACTGATACAAGTATTTTTAATCTGTAAGAGAGCACAGATCCACTAGAATACAGATCCTGGGAGGAGGTGTTGGCGACTGTGGCATAATGTTTGTAAGCCTCTCCTTTTTTATTGAACAGTTCAGAACAGTTCAAGTCGTCAGGATCTTTCAATGCCAGATGCCTGCCTTTAAAAGCATGAATCTATAAAATACCTGTACTGTACTGTCCATGAAAGAATGTGTACCTTTTAAATAGAAAAATATAAACTAAATTTTATTAGTTATTATTCTTTAGGTTCATTCCAAAATTATATGTCCTATGGCTGTACTGTTTTCATTAGCTTTTGTTCAGAGGAAACTTTTCTTAAATCATTAAATCTTCCCGTGAATATGAATCCTTATTAGACACATTTTTAGAGGTTTACCATGGTTCTATATTTACTCTCAAAACAAATGATAATCACCTTTTAAAAACTAAGCAAATCTTTCATAAGTGACTAAAATACCATAATCTCAAATCAAATATTTATTTGTGGTATATATTACATTACTCAGTAATATCCCAGTCTGTCTTTTTAAATTTGCTCTGCGTGGCCGGGAGAAATAGACCGTGGTGTTCAATGACAGTTGTCATTAGTATGATTCTATATTTGCTAGAACCTATAAGAATACAACAGAGAACCAGAATGCAATGGAAGAGAAGGTTCAGAGTTTCTATGGTGAAACTTAAAGAGTTTCCCTATTCACTTATTCATTCAATTATTCAACAAGTATTTTTGGTGCCCCAACTATGTTTCAGGTGTCTATTGGGATCTTGGAAAATAACGACGATCATGGCAGTTTTGACCTCTGACCTGAGGTTCTGATAGCTATGGATGATAAAACAGTAGACAAATACAACACGTATACATTGCTTAAAGTACTGTGGGGGTTATAATTACATCCAAGATAGAGACGCAGATGTCAGGAAAGGCCTCTGAAAGGTGTACTATTTAAGCTTAGACCTAGGATGAGAGGAAGCTACATCAGGAAGAAGGGAGGAAGAAATGTTCCAGGTGGAGGGAAAAGCACGCGCCATGGCACTGAGCTTGGTGTGTTCAAGTGACCGGAAGAACATCAACACACCTGGAGCTCAACTAACAAACCAGAGAGTGGGGCAAAGATGATGCTCGAGAGACAGACTGGGGCGAGAGCCTTATAGACCCAGGGCAGTAATTTAGACTTTATTCTGAGGGAAAGAGAATCCCCCAAATCATTTTTTTTAACTTTTTATTTTATTTTGGAGTACAGTTGATTAACAATGTTGTGTTAGTTTCAAGTGCCCAGCAAAATGATTCAGTTATACATATACATGTATCTATTCTTTTTCAAATTCTTTTCCCATTTAGGTTGTTACAGTATATTGAACAGAGTTTGGGATTGACATATACACACTGCTATATTTTAAATGGATAACCGACAAGGACCTACTGTATAGCACAGGGAACCCAAATCATTTTAAAACAAGGGAGTAACACATTCCAGTTTATGTTTTCAGATGATGACTCTTGTAGCTGTGGAGAGTCAAGGGGGACGTATCAAGGAGAAAGCAGGGGCTGTTGCAGGAAGACATCTGATACAGAGAGAAGAAGACAGGCTTGCGTAATTTCAGATCTCAATTTATAGTACTTACTGATGGACTGGATTATGGGGTAAGGAAAAAAGAGAATTAAGCATGATTCTGGGTTTCTTGGCCAGCGGAATATGGTGCTGCCATTTGTTGAGATGGAAGAGACTAGCGGGGCATGGAAAAGGTTGAAGGGAAATTAAGAGGTCCTTTCCAACATATTAATTATGAGATGTCTTACTTCTTTGAAATGTGTACACAGGAAGGTCAGCCTCTTGACCCTGCTTGTCTTCTTTTCCATCCAAGTGAGGGGCGCAGCCTCTGGAGTTAGAACTGGGACAAATACCAGTTGGTGATGTGACCCTGAGCCAAGAGACTGAACCTTTCCAAGCCTCAGTTTCACTTGTAAAGTGGGACAGTAATAGTACCTAGCTAATACGGTTCTTTTGAAGATTTAAGTAAGATTATTCGTGGAAATAGGATCATTCATGCAGCACAGTTCCTGCAGCATAGTAAGAACTGTGCAGGTAGCTACTACTATGAGGGTTTCCAGAGCTTCTCTTTCTGTTTGTCTCCCTTTTTTTTTTTTTTCCTTGCTTATTTTCCCTCTCTCACTCCTCCTTCTGTCGTTTTCTTTCTTCCTTTCTTCCTTGTGCTTGCTTTTCTCAACTGTGTATAAAGTTTGACTGTCTCTTTGTTTTTGGTGGAAAGATGGGATATACAGGGACAAAAGTGGAAGAATAATGAACACTTCTTCAATGCTGAATCTAAAGGCTAAGAATGCTTCCAAAGTTATTGGACCACTAGTAAGTAGCTAAACTAAGATTTCCGTTAATCTAATAATAATGAGTTTTCACTTTGGCCAAATCATAGAAATACAAAACACTGTACTTCTTTTCACTGTACATGTTTTATTTCTCTTTTTTACTGACTGGAAATATAAATTTTGTAGACTTGAAGGTTAAATACAGTAACATGCTTTTACCAAAATGTAGTACTCCAAAACATCTTGATTTAGCAATTGTGAGGTTTGAGGGACAGTTTTTTTTTTTTTTTTTTTTTTTTTGAGGGACAGTTTTGATCGCAAGTCTAACACGCTGGGACACAACCAGCCGGAGACAGTGATAAAATACCATGTTTGTTCAGGTCTTAGAATCTCCTAAATATATTTAGTATAGAATGCTGTACTGAACTATACTGTAGTATAGTTATGCAGCTGACAGATGTTCCATTTAATCATTATCATAAAGAAAAAAACAAATAAAAGCATCTTTGAGAAAATTAGTAAATTTAAGTAATAAGAAGAGCATATATTTTGAAATTCTCCATTTATGTCATTGGAAAATAAGTGCCGTGGATTTGTATATTAGTCTTAACATGTTCCTTAAAAGCTGAATATTGCTTATGTGAATTATTTGCAGTAGATGGATACTTCTCTTTTTTTAATTAATTAATTTATTTGGTTGCTCCGGGTCTTAGTTGCGGCATGCATGTGGGATCTAGTTCCCTGACCGGAGATCGAACCCGGGCCCCCTGCACTGGGAGCGCAGTGTTAACCACTGTGCCACCAGGCAAGTCCCCAGTAAACAGATACTTCTCGATTCCGTGTAATCAAAATGTAAAATCTTATTTTCCTGTGATTTTACAGGAAAACTGTCTGCTTTTTTAAAATCTCATCCTTCTAATGTTCTTAAAAATAATGATTGGATAATATGTAGATTTTATTTAACACCTTCATTTATCTGTTTCTACCTGATAAGTTTTGCAGCCGTGGGTCTTTCTGCAATATTCCAGTGAAGTCAAAGGGAAAAATGTCATACCTAATCCCAATTGCAAATAAGGAGAAATATGGTTTTTTCACATTGTGATGAAGTGAGGAATGTGTGAACCACACACACACACAAAATATAGATGTTTTGGTTCTTGCTTCACAAATGTAGATTGACTTCATAATGTACATTTCCTAGGAGCAATACTGTTTGTGTAAATGAGGGGGAAAAAGTTTTCCTGAACCTTTTCTTTTAGAACAGTTAGTGTAAATTTACTAAAATCGTTAATTTATTGATCTGTTTCTGCCCCTAAGGATAAAAAATCAATTGCCAAGTAGTGGTATCATTAGCGATTTTTCGTTAGGGAATAAATATAAGGTTAAGAAAACAGTGTACCTTTAGGTGGTTCACATTTAGAATTCTCGTATTGTTGTTATGGTAGAAGATTCCAGAATAAATTATTCAGTTATGGCTAAGTACCATTTCACATAAGACTCACTTTTTGCAGAGGCTATTAGTATTCTTGGTGCTAAGAAATTAAAAGAAAAGATTAAGGGGACAAAATTATCTTGCTATGTTTGGTTTTCAATTTAGAACTACGTTTTATTCTTCTTGTTGATTGTGATTTAAGCTTGGAAAATAGCACCTTCATAGTATTTTGATGAAGGAAGCCAGGACACAATTCTCCTCTTTTTGTTTCAAGAGAGCTCTGACTACTTTCCTCCAAACTGAGAGAGCGGAAGTGCCTGCTCTCTATTTCTTTGCTGGTTTCCTCTGTGCAGAAAGAGCTAATCATTTCATCTTGGTAATGCCCCACCTGTTACCTTTAACTCCACTTACATAGTTATTAGAGGCATGATTTGAGAACACTGAAAACAGTGTTTTTAAGCATAGCTCAAGAGAGCCACTTTAGAAATTGAAAATAAAGTGGTAAAACTGGTTAGTAGACTTCAGAAATCCGAGAGACAGAGAAGAACCATTTTGTGTTCCCATAATCCTTCTCTTGCTTTGCTTTATTTTTATGCAGAAATAGCCCCAAATTAAATGCATGGCATCATTGCTATAGAATTAAGAAAAGTAGGCTACACTTAACCATTTAAGAAATTGTTATTAACCACTTAAGAAAAAGTTATTCTTACTACTTAAACCTGAAGAACCATTTTGTTTCACCATGCATAGCCATCCAGTTACTAAACCAGTCAGTTTTACCTGCTTCCTGAATTTCTTTTGAATCAGATTCCTTCACTAACTCTATGGCTATTGATCCCGTTAGAACCACATCAGTGTGGTTTATCTTAAATGATTTATTAAAAGTAAACTGCTGAAAATAATGATTGGCACAGAATAAGTGCTATATAAATGTTAGCCATTTTCCCCAGCTGTAATATAGTAAGCTATCCATGAGAACTATCTGTTTTTTACCCTTGTTTTTCATTGATGTATCCTCAGTGCCTGGAGCATATAGCTGCTCAATAAATGTTTATTGAGTGAATGAAGGACTTTTTTCTCATGTAATTCTCCTAATGGATCTCCTCATCTCTTGTAACTTTCCCCTCTGACCCAGATACACACTGTTTCTATAGTTACCTAAAAAAAACAGTTGTGATTTTTAAAATTATCTTAAAAAAAAAACTCTTCTGTCCTTCCCTCTGCTGCCACAGTTCATTTTCTACAGTGCAAATCTGATACCATTATTACTTTCCAACTCACAATGGTCTTTTGTTATGCACAGGATAAAATTCAGACTCTTCTTGGGAATTCCCTGGTGGTCCAGTGGTTAGGACTCCACACTTTCACTGCTGAGGGCCCAGGTTTTTTTTGTTTTGTTTTGTTTTTTATATCTTTATTGGAGTATAATTGCTTTACAATGGTGTGTTAATTTCTGCTTTATAACAAAGTGAATCAGTTATACATATACATATGTTCCCGTATCTCTTCCCTCTTGCGTCTCCCTCCCTCCCACCCGGGTTTGATCCCTGGTTGGGGAACTAAAATCCCACAAGGTGCACAGTGCAGCCAAAAAAAAAAAATTCAGACTCTTCTTGATGTACAAACTAGCCAAATCTAATCTATCCAGCCACACAGCCTTTTCAGGATTCCTGCACATGCCACATGCCTTTCCTTTCTTCTTTGGTGTCCTTCCATTGTCTCTGCATGAGAGTCACTCCAACAGTGTATTTTCTGCCTGATTTCTTCTACCCCTGTTATTAAGGTCAGACATCACTTCCTCTGTGTCCCCATAACTACTAATATTTGTATCCAGGGACAATATTCAAAGTATTGATTTGTATATCCATATATTGATGTAAATAATAATTTAAACCATTGTCAATTATAAAATTATATATATATACATACATATGAATGTGTATATATACACATTCGTATATCTATAATTACTTAGCAAGTGATATAAGTGGCAGCACAAATAATTAATAATAGCATAATATAAGAAGGCTGTTAATATACTATGCAGTATAATACACATATATATGTTTTATAAAAGTGCTTACAAGTATAAGTTTACAGTACAAATCACTCATCAAATCACTAATAATTTTAAAATGTTGTTTTGGTGTCATCTTTTATGAAAGCAGCTTTCTCAAGCTAGAGCATACCTTCCCTGGGCCATGATTTGACGTAGGATCAAACTCTTCCCTCAAACTGGTCATGATTAAGTGACTTGTAACACTAATTGGTAGAAGATTTCTCTCAGCATCAACGATATTGTTCATGGTGTTTTTGTTGACCTAAATCAATTACATCCAAATTATTTCTAAGCCCTACAAAATATATGAGGCTCATATATTCAATGTCTATGTACAGATAAAGTCACAAAAATTATTCACTAGAATGCAGGGTTTAATTAGGTAGAACTTCAGGACCAAGGAGAGGCTGGGTATTATCTTGGTTAATAGTGTGAGCTCTTCCAGGCATTTTGGGCTTGAATTCTGACTCTTCAAGGTTTTAAATAATCTTTCCGTCTACTTGTTAATCAGTACAGATGCATTCGCCATTTTAACAGTCAGTATACAAGCTCAGAACATACCACTGTGTCCTGGAACACTTTACGTACATCTGGGTTTGTAAAGCTTCTCCTCTGCAGGAGCTGCTCTCTTCATATTCCTGTCTCCTTGTCCAGGGCTTAGTCTCCACCTGGCACTGAGCTGGAGGTCAATAAATATTTATGGAATGAAATCATGAATAAATGCTGAAGGTAAATAACTAATGGTTTCTATTTTCTCTTAAAGTTGTATGTGGAGTATCTTCAGAAGTCGAGAGGACTCTAAAGGAAAATAGAAAAGTCTTACCCATGTAAAAGAATGTGAAATAAACAGAAGCTTGTCTTGTCTTGTCCTTTAGCACAGAGGTGTATGGGAACATATATTCTCCCAATATTCTTTGCAGAGAATTTATGGTGACATCCAACTCTCTGTCTTGCTTATTTTACAATGGAGTTCCTCTTCTTATGTGTATGCCTGGATATGTTTCCAGTTTAGAGACTTAGCTTTTAGACATTTAAGCTTTTGTAAGTGCTGCAGTTTCTTTGACTTAGTTGTTATAATAAGCGTGCTGAATCTTATTGATTTATGTTCTAGACACCACTGAGAATGGAATGAGTTTATACTCTTAATAGACTCACTTCACTCCCCTTTTCCTGCATCATTTTGCCAAAGCTGAGAAAACTGCTAACCCCTTCCCCTCTGGGTTCCCACCTCCACCTCCTGTATGTATGTGGTAAAAGTCAACATCCATAAGAAAAGGTACAGAGTCAATTAAATGTGACCTGATAATCGTTTCAGTTCATTTGAGAGAACAGTAACACTGTAAGGGATAAAGTGAATTAGCAAAGCACTGGAGATTCTTCCAAATAAATGGTGTTGCTAAGTGATGTGATAAAGTAAATCTGTTTAGAAATAAATCAGTCTCTGCTTTTACCTGCCTGATTAAATATTCACTGTATGAATTTTTTAAATAGATCTTTATTGGTAAAAACACTATGGATTTATATAGTGAAGGTGGTGAAGACCATGTTTACAGAGTCTTTAGAATTATAGATACAATATAGCATCTGATTTTGAGATTTCAAAGAAAGCCTTGTCTTTTAAAAAGAAGATTCCTAAAGTTTTACCGTGTTGATCAAGTCACTAGCTTACTTTATTCATGTAGAGATGGTTTTCGGGTGTTGGTTTGTTGGTTTGTTTGGGCATGCCGTGCGGCTTGCGGGATCTTAGTTCCCTGACCAGGGACTGAACCCAGGCCACTGCAATGAAAGCACCAAGTCCTAACCACTGGACCACCAGGGAATTCCCTAGAGATGGTTTTTTAAAGTCTTATTACTTATTTAAAAGTTAAAAATAATTTTAAGATTTTAAAGCAATTTTTCCATGAAAACTACTGAAGAGAACTGAGTCCATGTAATTATAAAAACATCAATTAAAAAGAGCATTTGACACTTCGTTATTACTATCCTCAAATACCCACAGTGCACAAACAGTTTTAAATACAGTGGCTTATCTTGTAGATTCCAAGAGTTAAGGAATTAGATGCAACTAGGGCAGACCGGAAACATAGGTGTGTAGACTGGTTGTGATTAAGGGCTCTTATGCAATTCTCTAGAAAAACATGATTCTGCTTTATTAGGTAGTCGCTTAATCCATGGTGATTGAGTTACTTTACCCAGGGTTTTTTTTATTGTTAATTATAGATACAACTGATTTCATGATTAAGGGTCTTTTGAATCTACCAAGATAGCTTAATACAGCTTCTGCCATATTCTTATTTCTTCCTTAGGGATAATGTATCCATATGGACCCCTTCTCGTATTTTAATGATCATTCGGTATCTTTATTAAGTAGAATTCAGAAAGCATTTTATATACACTTTCTGTTTTTATCTCAGTTACTCTGAGTCAGGACAGTACACACACACACAGATTTCCCCTGTGGGATCCTAGTATTATCACCATTTGGCAAGCAGTTTTACACTTTAATGAGTTAATAACATTTTCCTGTTACCAGTTCCAAAACTGGCCTCTTAAGCAATAATATGAACAAAGACTGAAAAATATTTTTTTTTACGTTCTGAGTTACCCCTGGATGGTAATTTGATTTGGCATTTAATTCTCACAGTTAGGTGGCTGTTATCAGACACGAGTCTTCTATCATCCCCATTTCTTTTAATGGTATGTCTATTCTCTCAACCATCTAAACATCTTTATAAAATATTTTTGGACCCATCTATATTCTCTCTTCCATGCTAAAGGTGGAATCAAAGCTGTATTCTTGTTGCTTTTAAGAGTTGATGAGACCAAGACCCCCCCCCCCCCACCTCAGCATTCCTTTTCCCTTTTTAGTATTAATGGAAAGAAAGTATGGTTTACAATGATCTTTTGAACTTTGAATTCCTGGCATGCTTATTCAGAGCATCTACTATCTCAGAAGTCATTTTACATCCCCAGCGATAAGCTATACATAAACAGAGGTTTTTTTAGTATTTGCTAATAGCTCTTGTTCTACCAGTTTCTCTCTCTCTCTGTCCTTCACTATAGAAAGTTACACTAATATTGATACATTTAAGAGATAATTCTATTAAATCTATTAGACAATTATCTGTTAATTACATGCCCTCAGTTTTGAATGTAGCCATCATTGCAATATTTATGGTTGGTAGTGGGCCTGCAGATAGAAGAGATAGGAAACAGTGTGTACTGAATACTTTCTATGTAACCAGCCATTTACCCAAGTCAATTTACTGGATTATCAAAAGAGCAGTCAGTGATTTCTATTATTGCCATTTTACCTAGGAAGAAAGTGAGGCTTAAAGAATTAAAATAAATTTCTCAGAGTTACTGTATTAATTTCCTATTGCTGCTGTAACAAATTATCACAAGCTCAGTGACCTAAAACAACACAAATTTTCTTATCTTACAGTGTGGGGATCAGAATTTTAAAATGAGTCTGACTGGGTTAAGATCAAGGCGTCGATAAGGCTGTGTTCCTCTGGAAGCTTTGGAGGGGAATCCGGTTCCCTGCCTTTTCCAGCTCTCAGAGGTTGCCTGCATTCTTTGGCTTGTGGTCCCTCCTTCCATCTTCAGAGCTGGCAGTGTAGCATCTTCAAATATCTCTCTGATGCTGACCTTCTGCTTCACTCTTCCACTTAAAAGATTCCTTGTGATTGTATTTTGCTCATCCAGATAATCTAGGACAAACTCTCCATCTCACAGTCAGCTCATTAGCAACCTGAATTCAACAGACAATCTTAATTCCCCTTCGCCACTAGACTGACATACTCACAGATTTCCCTGGGGGTTAGGGGGAGGACGTCTTTGGGGAGCCATTATTCTGCCTCCCAAAGTAATCCTGTTTGTAGGAAAGAAACCAAGGGATAAGTCAAGTCCAGGTTTGTCCACATGTTGGTGGAATTCAAGGGGCATGAGGCAGGTCCTCCTGTGCAAAAATATCTCACCCACTGCCTGCCGTAATACCTGAAAATCCATCGTTAGAGTTACTTTCTTTGAGGTTTGTATGTAAAAGTCACCAAGAATCCCCCAAGCAAAATTCAGATGTTACAGGTCCTCAGGAGGAGATCTGTCAACAGCTTATTGAATACAAGGGACATTTCCGGAGCAGGAAGTAAGGGAAAAGGGTAGCAAAGAAAGTCACCAGAAGGGGAAGTGTAATGATGCCAGTTCTCTTCCCAGCCTATTACATCATTTGGCCCAGAGCTAGTCTTAGTGGTAGGATTTCCCCCTTACTTAGGGATATGAGGCATGTACAAACAGGGTTGTAACTTTTCTTTGATGTATTTTCTGTATTCTTAATCCTTATTTACTACTCTCTTGTTGATACTTGACAATTTAACTCTAAAGAAAATCAATTGGCCCACTCTCAACTAGAACGGAGATGCACGTTTGTCTAGAGGGATTGACACTAAATGGACAAAATTCCATTGCCTTCTTGGTATGTGCCAGCCACATTGCTTAAAGATGTAGGGATTACATGCACTCTAGCAGATACTAAGTGTGTCTCAATTCTGGGTAGATACTGACATACAAAAGCCTGGGTTTATAAATTCAGACCAGAATGATCTATGTGGATTAAAGAAAGCTACCTGAATCATACCCTATAAAATTAGGTATCTGCAGTGTCCCATGTACCCAGGCAGGGGTTCTGAGCCTGAGCTGGATGAAGGTAAGGGTAGGTTCCCAGCGCATAGCCTAAGGGGCAGAAAGCTAAAGTTCTCAGTCCAAATGCATTGAATTGAATTGAAGATGCTGCATAGTGCTTTGCAAATACTTTATGAGGCAAATGACAGACACTAAAGAAACCAGGATCAAGCAACCCAGTTCAAAAGGGAGGGAGAAAGACTGAATCTAGACAGCATGGGGCCCCTTGACCTCCCTGGGGTGAGGAGGGAGATGTTAGGATGCTCAGAGGGTTGGGATCCAAAAGAAGGAGTCCTGTTTCTAAGATGTATGTATTATTACTCTCCTCAATATGATCCTGTATCCTCAAATCCTGTATCCTCAAATGTGGAGGTAAAGCAAGATATTTCTGATCATGACTTTAATGGAAAGCAGCACAGTGACTATTACAGCAATTGTGTATTTGGTAGGTGCAGAAGGAAAAAAAAAAATCTTGTTGGCTGGCAGTGCATTGAAATGAACTCCAGATGTCTCTAAAACTTGAGGAAAATGAGATTAACTGACAAGACATCAGAGGGAAGAGCCTAACGGAGAGCATAGGTAGGGACCAGGGAAGGTGAGCCAGAGCAACCCCAAAGAAAGGAGCAGCCTTGGATGAAGACAGCAGACCGGAAGGAGAGCAGGGATGGCAGAGGTAGCCATCTGGGGTAGGGAAGTAAAGCCAGCCGCATAGCTTTATAGTCAGTGGGTACATTTCCTGTGGCACAGTGGCAAACTGATCCTTAAAAACAGTCCTGTCACCTGCACCAGAGCAAGGATGGAGGTGTCAAAGATGACATCTACTGATGCTGATCCAAAACGCAACTTAATACCACGTTTTATGAGAATAAGTAGTCGGCCAGGCTATGCATATTCAAGCAACAAGATTTCAACACACTGTGAAGCTGCAGGGGGAAAAAGTATTAAAATTTCATAACTCTTATTCCTGAGACTGGCTCTTGATAACATTTTAGCACCGATGAATCCATGTCGATGAAATTTGCCAAACTTTATTCCAAGGAACAGTAAATTAAGTAATAGTTACCCTTGCATTTTAGTGGAATAAATACAGGCTTGTTGTCTCCTTATGGTACCCAAAGCTACTAGTGCCAGAAAATAAAACCCTGAAAATACAAAGTTTAAAGATGATGATAGTTTCCATCCTTCCTGAATACTACCTATAGCTTAGAGAGAATGATTTCTCAACCACGGTCAGGCATCAAAATCACCTGGGGCGTTTTTTAAAATGCTGAAGCTCAAGCCAGCCCCAGAAATTTGAATCTCTGGAGCTGGGACACAAGCATTTGGTTTTTTTTTTTTTAACTCCTCAAGTAATCTTAATATGCAGCCAAGATTGAGAAACACTGACTTAGAATAAGTTCTAAATCCTGCCTGGAATTCTGACCTCTTTTTTTCATTTAACACTGATTTAACTGACTAAGCTAAGTCTACATTGCTTGAGAAATGGTTCTCAAATTTTAGCATGTAGGACTTGTTAAAACACAGATGAAAAGGCCCCGCCCCTTGAGTCTCTGATTCAGTAGGTCTGGGGTGGGGCTCCGGCACACTGGAAGCACATTTTGAGAACCTCTGTTCTAGCAAGATGATGTAAAGATAATCAGACAGAGTTTATATCTGGTAATATTTTTTCCATCCTACTGCCTATCCACTTGACCTCAGATTCAATCTATGACCCAGAGTTAATATCAAACATGAGATTTCAGATACTTTCTATTACTCATTTCTGCCAGTTGAAGAGGTTCGCAAAAGGTTTTGCTGAATGTTGAAAATTTAAGCTTGGAGGTATTTAAAACCCAGCTGGAGGTGATCATGAGGGTGTGCTGCGCTCAATGTGTTTATTCATCTTAAATCTGTTAATATCTGTGTCTGGCACATAGTAAGCAAGTAGAGCTTGTTAACACATGCATGCATTTTTCATTTTGTCAAATATAAGAAGAAATTTTTGACAATATACTACTTATTTAGAGAAAATTTCCTTTGTATTTACCTATCCACTGTTTGTTTTTCCCGTGCTTATCAATGTTGCTGGGAGAAAAGGAAATATGTCCTGAAATAGACACATTTTAAAAGTAAATTATACATTTTTTGAAATACACTTTGTAGGGAAGAAAAGAAAGAGATGAAGTTATAACTAGGACTTACGGGGAATCATACATAACCCCCAGCGTATTTTATATAAGCCAACCAGTAATCTGGGTGTGTAAACGCAAGTGCAGACACACACATTCATTTATTATTCATTTATCCATTCGTTAACTCTTCCTTATCTAACAATTTTGTGTCAAGTACAATACTAGGTGCAGGATTTAGAACAATGAAGAAAACATAAGGAATCCTTGCCTTTATAGTTCCTACAAGGAGGGGACAAAGAAACAGTGGACAGGTAAACAGATAAAATTTTAAAATGGTTCTAGATCATGATGAGTGGTCTACAAATAAAAGGAAACAAACAGTGGGTGAGATGGAGAATAATGGAAAGACGGGGAAATGTAGGAGGTATTTAAACTTTCCTAGGTAAAGCCAGAGAAGGCCCTCAGTAAGCTGTATTCAAGCTGAGCCTAATAGGTGAGAAGGATTTAGCCCAGGGAAGACTTGGGAGAAAGCGAGGCCCTCAGTAGGAACAACGCAGGCCATTTCTGCAAAGGTCTGAGGTAGAAAAGAGCCTCGCTTCTTCAGAACTGAAAGAAGACCAGGGTAGCTGAAAGCACAGTGAAGTAGAGGGAAAGTGAGCAGAAGACGAGTCATTCAGAGCTGTTTAAGCTCCATGGATTCCATCTAAAATACGGTGGGTGTCATGGAAGATTTCTAAGTAACTGATAGAATCAATCTATTCGTTAGAATTAATATAGATCTAATTTTTGCGGATCTATAGAGAACTGATTTGGGGGGTTTTCAAGCTCAAGTAATTGGATAAATAGCGAGGCTTTTGGCTGGTGTGGGGGGCTGTGATGTGGGGAAAATGAAAAGTTCTGCTTTAAACACGTCAAGATTGAGGAGTCTTTGAATGAGGCAGCAAGTGTGCAATTTCATGTGGGACCTACAACTCACTGAAGTCTGGGCCTGTTTTGAAATGCAGGTTTCGTTATTATTCGGATATGGTGAGGCCAACAGATTAGGATTCAATGCTATTGAAAAGATAGTTTGTTACTCACAGTTCCCAAGAGGAGGGGGTAGGTACATCATGTCACACGGGGCCACACAGGGAAGCACCAGGGTTGGTCAGGCGTCACAAGGCGCAGGGGGAAAGCATGGGTAGCAGCCTTTGCTGTGGCTCCCGTCACGAGGCAAGGAAGGTAAGCAGGCTTTAGGACTGGCTGGTTTGAAAAATTTCGGCAGTCTCTGGGGTATAGGTGCTGTCTCCAGCTGTCTGGTACCTGACCCGGGGTGGTTAGGACAGAAGAGTGTTGCCTCCTGAAGGGTAAGAACCTGACACAGGAGTTGGTTCAGAGTACGTGCTCTGGATTGGTTGGTTTGCATATGAGAAGCATGTTACTGGGAACAAGACCCCAGACTCCAGAACATCAAGAATACAGAAAATAGGGCTTCCCTGGTGGCGCAGTGGTTGAGAGTCCGCCTGCCGATGCAGGGGACACGGGTTCGTGCCCCGGTCCGGGAGGATCCCACATGCCGCAGAGCGGCTGGGCCCGTGAGCCATGGCCGCTGAGCCTTCGCTCCACAACGGGAGAGGCCACAACAGTGAGAGGCCCGCGTACCGCAAAAAAAAAAAAAAAAAGAATACAGAGAATAATAAATTGAGAGATCGGGATTGACATATACCTACTACTATATATAAAATAGATAACTAATAAGGACCTACTCTACAGCACAGGGAACTCTTCTCAATGCTCTGTAATGACCTATATGGGAAAAGAATCTAAAAAAGAGTGACTATATGTACATGTATAACTGATTCACTTTGCTGTACAGCAGAAACTTAACACTGTAAATCAGCTATACTCCAATAATAATTTTTTTTCTAAAAGGGCTACAGAGCAGCATCAAAAAAAAAAATACAGACAATAAGAAAATATAGTTAATACGGGATTGGAGGTATGAATTTGTAAATGGCATCTGTTGCGTGTATATGGAGGACAGGGTGGTAAATAAAATCTGAGAACTACCCACCATTCCAGATACCTTTGGTAAATGCTGAAAAGTGTATCCAAAAGAGAGGTGCAAAAATATTCTTAAAAAACATTTTTTTTCCCTCCAGTAGTAAAGATTATGGCCATAGGGAGCCTAGACAAAGAAATTGCAGCTGCTTCCCCTACCCCAACCTGTTGCCCAAGCTATTCTTATGTGGTGTTTTAGCATAGACGTGTGATTGTGGGTGGAGGAAATAAAAATATTTACCCAGCACGCATATAATGAACTTACAGCTGTTGCTGCACCTTAATTTGGAATCTGATAGCTGCTTCTAAAAGAGTTAAGTGGTGGTTCAGTTAATCGGTAAAACTTCTGCCAAGTTTCTAGGTATTTTAATTAAAACAGTTGAAATGAAAGGTGGTGATTGTCAGGCCTGACAAAGTAAGATTCTTTCCTGACTTTAATTAAGGTGCAAAGGAAGTATTGTTTTAATTCCCCAAAGCTTACTGGAGGTTGTTTTTATGCTTTGGGTCCAATTTCAGCCATACTGAACCAGCAGTTTTCCTCTGTTGCACCAAAACCCCTCTAAATCGTGGGTATTTAAGTTTTAGATTCAAGTCTAAAGGATAGAAATCTTTACCATATCATTGATATAAGTAATGTTAAAAGAAGCCCTCTGGGTAGTGTACTATTTTATTCCTTTATGTAAAATGCTGTAAAAAGTGCAGATCAAACTTCTGCTCTTCAAATGCATTTGAAAACTTCTCTTTTATGGATAAAATATTGCAGGCTGCCTGAAGGCAGGGACCACGTTTGTTCACCATCTTATCTATCACCTGACAGCCCTTGGCACAGGGTAATTCATCAATAAAATCTAGGGAATAAATGAATGCACGGACACCAAGTAAATTACAACGGCAGCAATTACCATCTGGGTAATAAATGTTGCCATGTCCCTCATGCTTCTTCCACTGCATAGCCTCTCAATTTCTTCCTTTCTTCAGCCCTGTTTTGCTTCTGCCATAATATTTCATAATTTTATTATATAATTTTAGTGATGGGAAAAGTGGAACAATTCAGAACTATAAAATTAACTATCTTTCTCTTTAATTATAATAACAAGTTAATCCAAGCTTGTTACGTGAGCATGGCTTATGTGCAGATGGTTATACAACAGCAACATTGCCAAAAGGGTCAGCCGACTCAAGATTAACCTTATAAATGCTTATTGGACCTGGGGTTGGCCCATTTCTCAGATGAAGAAAATTAGGCAAGTAGAGGTTTAGGATATACTTAGATTCACACGGAGAGTTAATGGTACATTCAAGACTAGAATCCTCAGATAAACTTTGCTCTGGTGAGCACATGATATCATAAATAATGCAGAACATGGTATATTCTTTTCCTTTCATTTTTTTTCTACTTGGTGGTGTTCTGAGTCTCTGATAAGGACCAGGTTACCTGTTATCATTGGCAGGGCTGCCAGTGTTAGCATTCTTCACCAAGCAGGATTAATACTATGGGAGTAAATCTACAATAAGCGTGAGCTTTGGTTTTCTCCATTTGGGTTATTGAGAAGGTCAAATATCAAAGGCTTTGTGTTTGAGATGGAACGTTCTCTAAGACTCCCCACCCTGTCATTTCCATGAATATGTTTTATAAGACACTAAGCTCATGAGATATCCCGTGAAAAGAGTTTCGTAGTAAACTCCGTTGGGGAACTACTGCCTACTTCATCCTCCTCCTAGAGAGTCGTAATAGTTTAAGAGCTCTGAAGAAAAGAAACATTTAACTCAGCATTTCCCATACTCATTTGAGCACAGACATTTTCTTTTTCAAGTAACACCAATGAGTATACTATAGGATTTGCCTTCCAAAAAACACAGTTTATTATGCACACTGTGAAAGAGAATGATGAATTTTTGTGCATATGATACTTTCTTTCTGAATTATTTTATTTATGAGATAACAGCAAGATAGGAACTTGTGTGTCATTCTTGAAATGTATTGCTACATAGCTGTCCAAAAAGATAATGTAATTTTGTCATAGCCTCAGGAACATCTTAGCAGATAATTTCCATTATTGCGACATCACCAAGATTGTGAGTTTTTTAAATGTTATTTTAATAATTATCACTAAATTCTAGACCAAAGAGGAATTTGAGCTAATTTTATTTCTGGCATGTGCAATGTTTCTAAAGGACTTGGATTTGATTCTCACTCAACTTCCTTTACCCATGAATACTTCTTTCAAGACCCTATACCCATTTGTGAGTGATGCATTAGGACAAGTACAGTATTGTGACATACGGACTGAGGCTTTCTTTAGACCTTTGCACAAGTGTTAAATGTGGGCTCTGTCATACCTAGCAGTTTAATGTTTGTGGTCAAACTGTGGTCAATATGTTTCTTTCAAAGGTACATAATTATAGAGGTTTTTTTTTTTTTTTTTTTTTTTTTTTTGCGGTACGCGGGCCTCTCACTGTTGTGGCCTCTCCCGTTGCGGAGCACAGGCTCCAGACGCGCAGGCTCAGCGGCCATGGCTCACGGGCCCAGCCGCTCCGGGGCACGAACCCACGTGCCCTGCATCGGCAGGCGGACTCTCAACCACTGCGTCACCAGGGAAGCCCCAATTATAGAGTATTTAAACTGTAGTTTCCTATGCTGAATTAGTAACACCGGGAGAAATGATAGTCTTATCTGTGGTCTGGCAGTAAACATAAAGTATCTTATGTTGGCTAACTATGTTTTATCCAGATTTGTTAAATGATAAGACAGAGACAGCTGTCAGAATAAAGCTGAAAGTGTATGAAGTAGGTAAATGAAGAGATCAAAAACATGAGGGGCAATTTCTCTTTTTTTCTTTTTTTTGGTACAATTACAGCACAGTTGTTTAGGAGTCATGAGGGGAGTGAACCCTGATGGCCGAGAATTTAGAAACAGTGTTAGAACACTGCCTTTGGCTAATGTTAAATAAACCAAGAGTCCATTGTCCTGCACCTCTCATGGCAGTCCTGGGTCTAGTTGCAGTGTGAAGAGGTCTTTGTTGTAACTGGAATTTTCTTATTTTCTGTTGGACTGTCCCAGTATGCTTACGGTGCATCTGTTTAAAAGCAAAAGTATGGAGGGAGTGGATTTTTATACATTTAACCTCTTTATAAATGATTTTTCTTTTTGTTTACAAAGTGATTCTCTCAACCATTATTCAGTGGTAAAAACGCAAATGGAATCTAAGAACTTCATATATGGAATATGCACAGGGGAGGTGAACTTGGCACCTCGGCAATTAGTAAAGGCACTTAGGTGCTTGCTAGAGGGATTTCTGTGAGCTTTTGCATTTCTATCAGTGTGAATCAGTATCCCATTCTGGGAGAAAGGAATGCTGCATTGCTGGAGATTCTCATTAAGACTTGGCACTTTCTTGGAAAGAGTTGCGAGAAGAAAGTAAAAGAATTATATTTGACCTATTCCTCAGGCAGCTCACCCTCACTCCCCATCCGCCCCAGACCTATTATTTGCACCTATGTGATTTGACATGTGTTCATGGCTTATTCTTCCAAGTTTAAAACACTTTTATTCAACCATGATTTGTCATCTAGATAAGGCTCCTTGCCTTCGCTTTATAGGTGCAGATAAGATGAGAAAAATAGCCAGAAATATTATTGTTTGTATATTTAAGGAGGGAAAGATCAAAGACACTATTTTTCTTCAAGTTTCGAAAGTGTAAAACCTAGCCAAGTAACACCGAAATGACTATAAAACTATTTTTATGCAACTTAATTTTAAATAAGCTTTTCTGCTTCAAAGTCCTTATCTATGCCTTTGCTGAGAAATACTAGTGCCGCTATGAACATTGTTTAAACTAAAGGATCCATAATTTTCTTTTTAGACTTAAATTCAAATGCAAACCTTAATGTTTACTGTTCCATTTCTGCCTACCATTTTTTAAATAACAGTGCTCCATTCAAAATTTTATATTGGAGAACTCTCCATAAACGTGGCAAGAAACAATAACTAAAAAAGACGGAGAAATCTACGTTAACTTCCAGAAAATGTAGCCACTGAGGAAATAATTTCTGCTTCACTGACTTTATTTTACTTAGTAACTAATTTAGATATTAAATCAAGAAAATTGTAATGACTGAAACATAAATATTAAATGATTAAAATTAGTCTCACATAAATGTCCTGAAAAACAGCATATGGATGTTACTGGGGGATGGGGGACGGGGGTGGACAGAAATTATAAGATGTCAGTGAGAAATAGCCAAGCAGCAAGTCCTCTGTTAGACAGATTAGCTTATCAAATGGGTCTTTGTTTGTTTGTTTGTTTTTGTTTTTTGCGATATGCGGGCCTCTCACGGTTGTGGCCTCTCCCGTTGCGGAGCACAGGCTCCGGACGCGCAGGCGCAGCGGCTATGGCTCACGGGCCCAGCCGCTCCGCGGCATGTGGGATCTTCCCGGACCGGGGCACGAACCCGCGTCCCCTGCATCGGCAGACGGACTCTCAACCACTGCGCCACCAGGGAAGCCCTCGAATGGGTCTTTTATGTCATCCTCTGAGGGAATCAGGTGGATGATATAACTTATTATCTAGCCAGAATACTTTTGAGAGGGAAAGGGGGCACTAACCTTACTGGACACCAAGACAACTGATATAAACAGGAATCGTCCTGGACAGATAGAAAAGAATGCTCAGCCTACAGATTATGGATTCTCACGAGGGGAATAGAAAACCCCTCAATAATCATGCTTCACCATTATTTACTATGTTCAAGGCTCTGGAAACAACTCTGAAATGAACAGAGAGGCCCATCTTCCTGGAGCTTACTACTTATGTGATCAGCTGAAAAAATAAAATATTTGCCCAGGATAGAGTGATTTACAAATAGATGGCCTTAGTCTATATATAACTTCAAGTGTACTGTAGAAATGAAGCAAACAATGACAGTGGACTTAAAAAGAGATCCCATGAATTAACAGTATTTGATACCTGGTATAAAGCAGGGGATTCTGAATTTCATTTTTAGATGTGTCATGTAGAGCCTTAAAATGTTACACTAGTTCATAACACCAGTGACTTCATATTCAAGTTAAACTGGTGACTGCAAAAGACACGTGAAATATGTACGTATCCCTTTTCTTTTTTTTCTTTTTTCTTTTTTTTTTTGGCGATACGTGGACCTCTCACTGTTGTGGCCTCTCTCCCGTTGTGGAGCACAGGCTCCGGATGCGCAGGCTCAGCGCCCATGGCTCACGGGCCCAGCCGCTCCGCGGCATGTGGGATCTTCCCGGACCGGAGCATGAACCCGTGTCCCCTGCATCGGCAGGTGGACTCTCAACCACTGCGCACCAGGGAAGCCCCCTTTTCATTTTAAAGCATGTAATAGTAAAGGTGCTTAAACTCTAAGCTTGACTAAAATCCTCTTAAAGGAATTTAAGTTGGAAAAAATGTCATGTCTTCGTAGTCCTTTAGAGTGGAAAAGTTAAATATCATTTGCTCTAAGATTTTTAAAATTAAGACCACATATATGTCAGAAGTTATAGATTCATGCTCTCTGTCAGATCTTGCCAAGTTCCTTACTGGGCTTTGCTAATCCATGGACATTGCCAATTGAACAGAAATGACTACTACTAATAAAACATATCTTCATTAAAATGTATGCTTTATTTTCACTTAATAAACTAGTGAAAACCATTATTTTCCATAATAAACTAGTGAAAACCATTATTTTCAAAGTGAGCTGTCTGTAAATTCAGTAAGTGTCTATTGAATTTGTGTTGTGTGTAAAGCTTTGTGCTAGGCTTTATATGGTGATTCAGAGATCACCAAGACACAGCCCCTGGCAGGAGGAGGTGTAGCAAGGAGGAAAGAACTGACATTGGTGTCAGACAGCCTGGGTTCAAAGTCCATAATTTAAGTGCAGTGTCTCTACGGTGCAGTCCTTCTAAAATAGCACGAAAGCTCGCTGGAACTGAAAGAACTGATGGACGTTCTGAAAGGAAGAAATCATCCTAGCATGTGTAATAATGGAAGTTAAGAAGAAATTAATACAATAATTGCCAAATACTGAAGATTCAGTATGGATGTAATGATGAATCTGTAGAGAATGCAGTCAGACACGGTTTGGGGAACTGTCAGAAGAGCTTAGAATGCTGATTGGGAGGGGTCCCACCGGCTTGGGAAACGGTGAGAAATGTTATTGTATTATTGGGATATTGTTTCAGTAATTGACAATGGTTAAAGAACTATGAAGGGTGAAAGTGATGCCAGAAGAGGATCTTTGACAAGGACAAGTATGAAAGAGACTTCGTTATGGAGTGTTTGAGTTACCTACACAGAGGATGGCAACGGATGATGGAGAGAGGAAAACTGTCAGGCACCTGCTAGAGTCATCAAGTAAAGAGGAAGGGTGTCTCAAAGGTCTAGGCTGAAATATGGGATCCAAAGAGGGAACTGGTTTTCAAGAAATGGCAGTAGAACCGCCAGTTTCTAAGAAACACTGAGGAGTAAGGAGCAGACCAGTACCTCCTTCCTCAGTAATGAGGAGTGGATAGTAGGGAACAAGCAGCTTCTGTTGGAGAGAACTTTGGAGGCAGTGGTTTTTCCTGAGGATGGGCAGGTTCAATGAAGGCAAAACAGTGGCACACGATAGATAACCTCAAATGTGTACAAATGTTTGCCTCTAATAGAACAGGGATACAAAGGGCACAGCAGTTGTCCAGAAACCATACTTACCCTTGCTATCTACAGGAAATGGACATATTCTAGTCTACTCCTTTTATTAAAACATTGGTTGCAACCCACCCACTAAAATGATTCCAGTAACCCCTGATGAAATGTATTACAGTAGGAGATTTTTCATGTAATTAAAAAAAAGTTTTTAGGGAATTCCCTGGTGGTCCAGTGGTTAAGACTCTGCGCTTCCACTGCCAAGGGCCCGGGTTCGATACCTGGCTGGGGAACTAAGATCCCACAAGCCATGAGGCGCGGCAAAAAAAAAAAAAAAAAAAAAAGTTTTTAAGAATCTTTAATCCATATGTATCTACAGCAAGTGGTATAATGATTAAAACAGAGGTATAATGTCATTCTTCAGTTCAAATCCCTTTCCTTTGTTTTATTGTTTTTAAAAATTATTGGACAAAATACCTCTGATATTTATCTTATGGAAACATGAGCTGCCTGCATTTGACAAATAGCTTACATAGAACTGTATTTACTACCTATTAATGATGAAAATAAATCTTCTAGTCTCAAGCCAGAAAAAACTAGCTCACCCAAACAAATGTTTAGGAAGCCTAGTGAACAGGTGTATAAAGCAATGCAAGGAAAGCAACGTTTACACTAAAAACTAGACTTGATGCCTACCTGTTTATGTTCTTATAAAAAGCCATTGTCCAGTGAACAAACCAGGTAAAATGAACCCATTCTTAAGAAGTGTCAATTTGTAAAAAAAATAGCATGTATTGCCCTATTTTTTTTCTTTAATCATGTTTTCTGAACTTTACATGTTCAACATACATTTCGGAGCCTGGCAAGAGGCATAGGACAATATGAGAAAAGAGAAGCTCAGGTGGATTTGTGGGGCAAAAATGTGTTTCTTTCTTTTGCACCTATGAAGTATTCTATCTATATAAACAGTTAAAAGATTTTCCTTGACCCTAGAGCCTTTGTGATTAAATAATTGTTTATGCATATGATATAACATCAGTGCTCATAATTTTTTGGACTGAGAACTTCCTTTTACTCTTAAATAATTCTTGAGGACCTCAAAGAGACTTTAGGGGGAGATATATCTATTGATATATGCCGTAATTTAAACTGAGAAAATTTTTAAGTATTCATTGTTAATTCATCTAAATATCATAATAATAAACCCATAATATATTTTTAAAATATTTTTATTAATAATAACTATATGTTCCTAAATAAAAATCTTAGTGAGCAGAGTGGCATTGCTGTACAGTTTTAGAAATCTCTTTAATGTTTGGCTTAAAAAAAAAGACAGTCTGCTTTTCATATCTGATTCTGCATTCAATCTGCAGTGATATGTCATTCTGGCCAAAGTATATTAAGAAAACTCAGCCTCACTACTTTCCCTTTTATGGAGAATTCTAATATCTTCATACTATATATAATTATTAGAAATTGAGACTCACACTTATGTATAAGATGTTAAAATCATCTCAATTTATAAGTATTATAATCCAAAATATAAATATGCCCCTTAGTTTAGAAATTATGTGGTCAAATTTTGATAAGCAGAGACCTCTGACTGTAACATATATATCCAATAATGGCTATGTTTGAAAGTGAAATTCGCTAAGGGCAGGAATTATC
Source organism: Stenella coeruleoalba (assembly GCF_951394435.1). NCBI lineage: Eukaryota > Metazoa > Chordata > Mammalia > Artiodactyla > Delphinidae > Stenella > Stenella coeruleoalba. The sequence continues at coordinate 13,710,347 of NC_137164.1, forward strand.
TGCTCTCTTTGATGGTTCTCTCTTGATTATATCTGTGAAGAAGATAACTGCTCCTTTGTCATTCTATTTTCAGTTTTTATTCTTGGTAAAAAAAAAAAAAATGTCCATTGATCAAAATAGTAATTACTTGTCACCACAGCAGGAAATCATAGCACGAACTTTTGACAATGCTTACTCAGAAACTACTTAGGACCATTTAACTAGTTGTCGCTGGACAGCTTAACACACAGTAGTGCAGAGTCCAAAAATGCTCTGGTTGGTCAGAGGATGAATGGAGTGGCTTTTAGGGTAGCCCCAGAAACTGAGTTTTCTGTTGTCAGAAGCCTTGCTCCAGGCAGGTGAGCGTTTGTGGGAGCTGTGAGTACCGGCACGGTCAGGTAACACTGACCGCTTCTCTCTACCTCCCCATTCCCCCCGCCCCGCCGCATCTCTCTACCTCACCCATCTTTCCAGGTGATGAAGCTAGGAGAAAGAGATTTAGTTCTCCTGACCCCCTCCAAGTCTCAGAGACGCTGTTGGTGTGAAAGTTGGAGTCCCCATTTCGCCAGGGAGCAGAGGGGAGCAGTCAGTGGCAGAATGGAGGGTGCAGAACACGTTCCCTTTGGCTGCATGAAGCCTCTTCAATGTATTCTAACTGCCCCCTCCCAACAAGCGCTGAGAACTAGACTAGCTTGCACTGTTTACTCAATCAAGCTTTTCTTTGCCTCAGAGGTTCACTTAATGATACAAGATATCTCAAACCTTGAAAGATAATTTTTAACTAGAAAGTAACCTATTTGTAAGAATGATTTTGAGCAAGTGGTTCTAACTGGCTTGTGTTTTCTGGCCTTAGGGTGCTACAAAATTGTTTCAAAAGGAAACAAATAGGGCTAAAAGCAGACGCTGGAAATAGGGATGGAGAGACTGATTTGTGAAGGGAACTGGTTTAGACGTATTATGATTTTATTAACGGATACATCATCAAAACTGCTCTCTGTAACCAGGGAGCGGGCATTGTTTTTGAAAAGCAAAAGAAAAGGTACTCATAATTGATTGTAATATTTTATGTCATTTCAACATGTGAAACCTTTTTGATGGTTTACATTGAAATGGCTGCATTTTTCCACTGTCCTCCCAAATGTTTATTTATGTATTACAACATGTTCTGTCTGTCCATTATTTGGTGTGCAACATAATATATAGCAAGACAGTTTTGAGCATGTGGCTTGTAGGAGAAGCAGGTCCATAGATTCACGGTTAAACCTCAGCCATGAGGAAGACAAAGCAAATAATAACTGGTTATTCCTAATTTAAATAAACAATGGAAAACCATCATGGAAAGAAATTTATACTGATGCTAAAAACCAACACATTAACCTTTGATGAAAATTCCATTAACCAATAGATAGTGTTAACTTTTAGCAAAAGATACACAATCAGGTGACTCACACATAAAATTTACTTTTGTTCCTGCTTCCATAATTCTTTTTATTCATTTTCTCTCTTACAGCTTACTTTTAGTGGCCTCTGCGTTTGGTAGTCTCTCTGGCCCCAATGCCCTTATTCCCTTCTTTATTTAAGCAAAGTGCTCTTCGTCTGTGAAGATTAAGCTTCAGCACGGTCTCCTCTTGGAAACCGTTAGTGACTAAGGTGAAGTAGCTCTGTGCACCTCACCCACAAGGGTCCTGTGCATGTGTGCATCGTGTGTGGGCGTTTCAGTAGTTGGTACTCTTGTCCATCTCCCCTTGGGGGCTATCTCTCCTTCATCTTGGGATCATCTACCCCTAAAACAGCCCCTTGCACATCACACATGTTCAAGGCTTGTTGAATAAATAAATAAAATAATGAATTAGATTTAACTTTTGAACAATTAGGAATCCCAGGAGGTCCCGTAAAAATTATTATTTTAATGCTAGGTGTGTGGAATGTACATGTTTTTGCTATTTAGATGTTTAAAATTAAAAACAGTATCCAAGACGAATCTGAAGGGAAAAAAAATACAGCAGTGCTCACATTTTTTTTCAGTATCTATGGCAAAATGCAAGCTTAGAAGCTGCCCAATGGATTTGACCACTAAGATTTGGTTGGTGATCTTACTAAACACGGTTTTCCTGGGACCAGAAGACCTACTGCAATGTAGATCAAGTGTTAATGGAAGGTGGAGAAACCGGTATTCATTATGTTGAGTCCTCTTTAGGCTTTTATGGGAAGGAGAAAAATAGGGCAGCTTTCAGGTGTAGCCCTCTCAGCATGGCACTCCTGACCTGTTCAACCTGGCCCTTCATAAAATCAAATGGTTCCACCTACAGTTGCCTTCCTTTTCTCATACTGTTTCCTTCCTCGAAACAAGAGCCTGCTCTAATCATCCTCTCTAGGACTCAGCCAAGCCCCCAACTTCTCTGTGAAGTCTCCTCTCATCTCCCCTTTCACTGGCTCTCCTGTGTTCCCTCCTTTAGAACGTATCCCCTGCCCCAACCCCACAGCACCATTCAGATCGCCTTAATGCTATTGTCTATTTCCCAAAGAGATTCTACTGAGTGCCTCTAAGAACAGGGATTTGGAGTCTTATTTGGTTATGCAGTGCCTAGCTGGAACTTGTTTTATTGATAATGATAACGTAACGAATATATTGAGATGTAATTTAAAGTGGCTTTTTAAAAATTAGCTGTGATATTGGTATCAGAACCTCAGAATCACATACACAGTTAAAGTCTGAGGGCATTCAGAGAAAGATATTATCGCCTGCTGATACCAGCATAATTTTATCCCTCAGTTCAGAGTGGCTACATTTAAGCCTGTTTGAAATAACAAGATGGATCACAGTGTTTCAACTGTTCCTTCCACTCATAATTTATTTGATTCTTTATGGCAGTTCAAAGCCAAATAATATACATACTTTTACCAAAACTTGTAATTGTGTTCTTATAAACTCTAAGAAAACTTTTGGTTGTGAGTTATAATCTATTTTAATATGTCTTCAATATGTTTTTTTTGGTTTATTTATTTATTTATTTATTTTTCATTTTGCGGTACGCGGGCCTCTCACTGTTGTGGGCTCTCCCGTTGCTGAGCACAGGCTCCAGACACGCAGGCTCAGCGGCCATGGCTCACGGGCCCAGCCGCTCTGCAGCATGTGGGATCTTCCCGGACCAGGGCACGAACCCGTGTCCCCTGCATCGGCAGGCGGACTCTCACGGGCCCGTGAGCCATGGCTGCTGAGCCTGCGCGTCCAGAGCCTGTGCTCCGCAACAGGAGAGGCCATAACAGTGAGAGGCCTGCGTACCAAAAAAAAAAAAAAAATGCACGTGCATATCTAATAATGAGTATTTCCACTATGTTCCATGAGGCAGGATTCCCTAATTTGTATAGCACAGAGATCATGAAAGTGAGAAATGGGATCAGATTCCTCATATAGAGAAATGATATGGACTAGGAAGGGTATCAGAACGTGAATCTGGCACAGGGAACAAAACAGAGGCTAGCCGTGAGGCGCTGCCTGGGACCATCAATTTCTGAACCTACTTTTTAGGGTCCTTAGATACAAATTGAGTCTCTGGGCTTTTCCCAATGCTGACTTCATTTTTCACTTTCTCTGATCTTGTACGTCTGTTACACTTGTCCATCTGCTTTCCAGATTTCAAATGTTATTGCTTCTACATTCTTTCCTGTTCTCTTTGTTCTTGGGAAATTATGCCATTTTATTGTTTACTGGATTATAATTTTTGTGAAGCTTCCAACGACGGTAGAAATACATCTGTGTGGAATCTTCTAACCGTGAGCCTCCACCCTTGTTCTTTACTGCATGACAGTAGTTCTTCCAATGAGTTTTGAGTTTAGGACTTAAATGAGCATTTAGCTTGGTCTCCATCTACTATATTGGCAAGAACCAACACTTGTAAATTATTGCAACTGTTAAATGATCGTCAGGGCAATGGCAACCATATCGTTGGTGGAAATGGCCCAGTTGTAAGGTCTGAACTGGGTTTTGTAGGATGACTTAGACATCGAACTAGGACCACAAATACTGGAATATTTCACATGTGTAACCCTCAACGTACTTGGCCAACTTATCTATATGGAGCACTGATCAAGAGGAGCAAGTAGGGGCTTCCCTGGTGGCGCAGTGGTTGAGAGTCTGCCTGCCAATGCAGGGGACACGGGTTCGAGCCCTGATCTGGGAAGATCCCACATGCCGCGGAGCAGCTGGGCCCATGAGCCACAACTACTGAGCCTGCGCGTCTGGAGCCTGTGCTCCGCAACGAGAGAGGCCGCGATAGTGAGAGGCCCGCGCACCGCGATGCAGAGTGGCCCCCACTCGCTGCAGCTAGAGAAAGCCCACGCACGGAAGCGAAGACCCAACACAGCCAAAAATAAATTAATTAATAAAAAAAAAAAAGAAGTGCTGCCCGAACCACTGGGGCTCTTCTTCCTGTTATCCAAAAAAAAAAAAAAAAAGAGGAGCAAGTAAAGCAAAACAAGCTTCTGATGAACAAAATAGATGGCACTAAGTACACGCCCCATCTCATTCACCTTCCTCCCAGATATGCCCCGGTGCTGGGGCGTGGGGGGGTTTCCTCTTGTCCAAATCTACACTTAAGATATACGATCCAGGGAGGTTGCAGCTAACTTTATACCTGGCATACTGGAGTCAGTTTTCCACCTAAGTTTTTGTCACTCTGGATAGTATGTTCTTTACCATTATGCTGTTCCTCCCCCACTAAAACTTCGTGTGCCAAGGTTTCTCCTCTTTGGTTCACTCAGAGTCCGTGGAGCTCAGTTTGTCTCATTATTCCAGGCCCCCGGCAGATTTCAAGGATAATATTAGGATGGCTGCAGAGAATCTACTTAAAAGAGGGGAGCGTTAATAACATAAGTGATGGTGAACAATTTACAATAATGGAAGAAAGGGAAAATATTTTAAAACAAGCCCGGAAACTCAAAGGGCACAATGGGGGCTATTTAGTGTAAGTACAGAAAGTCTTGTGGTTCTCAATAAGCCATGAGGCATCACTTTATTACAGAATAGTGTAATAACAGCTGTTCCCAACTGTGTTCCGGAGTCTCTAAGCCAACCACCATAGCACCTTTTGCTTTCTGATATCTCAATACTTAACAAACAGAACAATAAAGATATCTTTCTATGTCTTTTCCCTTCTTACATCACGAGCTGGCTTTTTACATCCATGGCCCTGGCACCTAGCACAGTGCCTAGTTCATGGTAGCCACTTGTAATTACTTGTACAGTAAATGGCTTAACAAAATGGCTAGCAATGTGGATAGATAGATAGATAGGTAGAAACAAAGATAACTATTGCTGAAGACCAGTGAAATACTTTTGTAACAAAACATATGAAGACAAATTTTAATTCTTACAGAAATGGAAGGGGAGAGGTGGAAAAAAGATAAAGTGAAGAGAGTAAACATAAAGATTTTTTGGATTTAAAGAGTGTCAGCTAATACTATAAACTACTAACATCTGTGAAGTCAGAAGAAAAGCATCTAAAACATTTTGTTGTTATAGCTCTAGTTTACAGGTTAGTAGCAAACCTTAGTTTTTCTTTGAATGACTCTAACTTGTTTCCGAACTTAAAATAATACCAAAAAATTCTATAGAAAAGAAGCCAACTCTTCAATTAAAAGGGATGCCACCTTCCTTATCCAGATAATTAAGCAGATTTTCTTTCTTTTTTTAAAAAATTTATTTTATTGATTTATCTTTGGCTGCTTTGGGTCTTCATTGCTGCAAGCTGGCTTTTCTCTAGTTGCCGCAAGTGGGAGCTACTCTTCGTTTCGGTGCGCAGGCTTCTCATTGTGGTGGCTTCTCTTGTTACAGAGCACGGGCTCTAGGCTCGCGGGCTCAGTAGTTGTGGCTCGTGGACTCTAGAGCGCAGGCTCAGTAGCTGTGGCGCACGGGCTTAGCTGCTCCGTGACATGTGGGATCTTCCTGGACCAGGGATCAAACCCATGTCCCCTGAGTTGGCAGGCGGACACTCAACCACTGCGCCACCAAGGAAGCCCCCCAGATTTTTAACAGTACTTTTACTCATAGAGACCATGTGATAATAAATAATCACAGTCATTATTTATTTAATTTTATATAAACTAACATGACATGGGAGTTCACTGAGTCATGTGTTTCTCACTAGAAGTCAAACTGTCTACATTCGGATTATAACTTGTTTTTTTCTAAGGCAAACAACATCATGGCCATTAAAATATTAGTTAGGATGAATGGCCCAGTAATCCTCAAATATGAAGGTAATGCCTGCATGGAAAATAGAACTATCTTAGAAAATACACAAAATAGAAATTGAGGAGCACATAAGTAGTGTATAGAATCCAAATGATCGGGGCTAAATATTCATAAATGAAGCAGGCTTTAATCTGATTCAGTTATTTTAAATTCTGTTGAAGTATGTTTTTAATAGTATAATAAGAAAAAGAAAAACTCTGCTGAGTGTGCTATTCGTCTTTTGTGATACATGTTAATAAGAAAAAGTTCCAATCTGGGTGACAAAACCAAACCTGAAACACACCTCATTTAACTAAAGTTATTTGAACTTCCATCCCACACTTGGTAAAAACTATGAGTATAGTCCCTGACATTTCATAATAGCATTCTTTATATTTCATTCTGGGTACGATTGCTTATAAAAGTCAACAGGTAGTGAGTGCTTAATCACCTCCCTGGAAACACCAGGCTGGCTGTCTTTCCTGTGTGGTTTTCACATATTTTGTCCCATCTTAAAAATATTTATGAAGAAACAAAATGTAAATTTTAAAAATACTTCTCATATTTTGCTCCCTTCTCCTCTGTTGACCTAAGAAGTCTAGGTTGTCATGCTAACCCAGTCACTTTTTTTTTCTCCAACATATTATGGGCGTAGATCAAAACCAGGAAGCTGACGAGGTCACTGCTAGGGGATTATCCATATTCTTAGAAGAGATTTGGGGGCAAAAATGGGGATTTTCTGCCTGCGTGTGTTTGCCTACCTCATTTCTCCATCTTTCTTTGCTGACTCCTCACAAGCTGGCCTCTGTGTCAAATTCACCTTCTGGGGTAATGTACCCTTTCTAGTCCTCATAGTTCCTCTATATGAAGAATCTGATCCCATTTCTCACGCTCATGATTCCTGTACCACACAAACTAGGGAAGCTTGCCTCACAGTACAGTTCAAATACTCATTATTAGATGGACAAGTGTATTTTTTGTAGAACCCTTATAATTGCATCCATCTCTACTCGTCTGTCCTAACTTGGTCTTTAAACAACTTATGTTAACTAGAAGCTCTAACATAGGCTCAATAACTATGTACTCTTTTTTTCTTCACATCAGCCTCTCAAGCCTATTTAATTTTTGGTAAGGCTTATAAACAAGTTCATAAGTAGAGAAACGTATGCCCTTAGAAGCTACCATATGTCTTCAGACTGTTCCCATTGGAAGATGTATAATGCTGTCTGAGTGTGTTGAGCATGAAGGGTGATAAAGTTCTGATCCTGACTTTGCCATCGCACATAAAAATGTCCACATTCATATTCCCAATACCCAGATTACTTTTCTAATCAAAACTCTCTCCCTAGCAATGGTAGGGGGGAGGGATGCGGGCTGGCCAGTGGGTGGTGTAAGGAAAATGAAGTGAACCAACCACGTAATCTTATGAATTTACTCCCTGGCAGATTAGCTAAAAATAATGGTCTAGAGTAGGCAACAGTTATTAGAATATATGCTTTCAAATATCTCCACTATAAGAAAAATATTTGCTGTCAAGAAGGCCCTCATTTATAAAAAAAAAAAAATCTTGAAAAGATAAAGTTATGCATAATTTAGGCTGAATTAATTAAGAGAAGTTTTTTTTAACCCCTGACAGTTTTTAGGTAAAGAGGATTAAAACTGAGGTTAGGAAGAAAGAAGGGAAATCGCAGAGCTGGAGGGCTGGCATGAAAGGAGTAAGAGCTTTAAATGACCAAAGGTGATTGATTCCTCCAGAGAACAAAGGTGCAGAAGAGATACACAGAGACAAACTTTGCCTGCCTGGCAACATTGCCTGGGTCCTTGATGGAGCCAGAGCGGAGTTCCAAACACTGGCTAGGTGTAGCCTACCAAACTAGTCCAGACATCTTACTTCAGGCCTTGATCACAAAGTAGGGCAGTTTGGTCCAGTTCCCTTTGTTCAAATTCACTTAGTCCAGCATCTATAATTTCTATCACGTATTTCCTGGTTTGAGCCCTATCCCTCACCTCTCCTGAGCCTCTCATTTTGAGAAAAGAGAAATAAGATAACCAAAAAGAAAAGAAATGTAAGTGTTCCTCACCACTTTACTCACTTTGTTATCAGTAAGGTACTAAAAGATACTTACAGGATTTTCAACTCTTAAGAAAGCATCCTGGGCTTCCCTGGTGGCGCAGTGGTTGGGAGTTCGCCTGCCGATGCAGGGAACACGGGTTCGTGCCCTGGTCCGGGAGGATCCCACGTGCCGTGGAGCGGCTGGGCCCGTGAGCCATGGTCGCTGAGCTTGCGCGTCCGGAGCCTGTGGTCCACAACAGTGAGTGGCCCGCGTACCGCAAAAAAATAAAAAAAAAAAAAAAGAAAGCATCCTGAGAGTCTTCTATATTCCTAAAAGCTAGTTTTCCCATTATTATTCTTTCATGTTTTTTTTTGTTTTTTTTTTGTTTTGTTTTTTTTTGCGGTGCGCGGTCATCTCACTGTTGTGGCCTCTCCTGTTGCGGAGCACAGGCTCCGCACGCGCAGGCTCAGCTGCCATGGCTCACGGGCCCAGCCGCTCCGCAGCACGTGGGATCTTTCCGGACCGGGGCACGGACCCGTGTGCCCTGCATCGGCAGGCGGACTCCCAACCACTGCGCCACCAGGGAAGCCCTACGATTATTATTCTTTAAAAGGTACTCATGATCTGGTTTTCTGTTTGTGTGCATTTTCTCTTGTAAAGATTTTCAGTTTCAGTTTCTTGAATATATGTATGTATACGTTGGTGTATATACTCTTCTATACATATATACCCCAATAGTGGAGTTAATTAACAATTTGCATTTGTTTCTTCAGTGGATAAAAGATATTTTCCAGTAGAGCTGGCTGATATCATTGACAGCAGTCAGTTGAGATGTGAATCAGTGACTCAAAGATGTTCTTCTGCTTCCTTCTAAAATTGATGAGTACAGAGCTGCTGTATTTATTCATATTCTCATGGGAAGTAGTTACTGATCAGGGTGAGGAAGAAGTACAGACTAGAGAACAATGTGCTTTCAGATTTTTAAACATCTGTTTATCAGCCTTACAGTCTTTGTTGCAGCATTATCCTCTTTCCAAAACCCAGCTAAGTCTGTCCTTCCCGTGCCTGTTGTTTTAATAGCTTCAGAAGCATTCTTCTCAGTAAGCCTTTAAACCCCTTATCAGAGTTGGGCAGAGCATAGGGTTCAAATATCCACAGGGGGTAAGATCCAACTGCAAATGGGAGGCTGACATGGCTCTTTGTAGGCTGTTGGTGATTTTAGCTGTATGTTTTTGGAACTGGCCAAAATCCTAATCTTTGTCTCTTCTGACATCTGAGCCCGCATTTGACTAATTAAAAAACAGAGCTGAGGCACTATAGTGTTAAGCCACAAAAATGGCAAAGCATGTGTCTCGAACAATAAAGGTGGCCTCTAGGGAACAAGTATACCAGTAATCAGTCGTATTTATTTGAACTTAGTTTATTTTTCTTGGCATTCTACAAGGTAACGCATTTACTTTTCCATTCGGATTAGGAAATGGAAGTGCCTTGAACCAGAATTTATATAGCTGATAGAAGGAAATCCCTTAATTTTGTTGGTTTTTGCTCCTCAAGATTATGAAGTACAATTCCAACTTTGGAAGATTATGAAGTACAATTCCAACTTTTGGTGTCAAATGTGAACAATTGAAAATTATGTTACTTGGATGTGATTGACACTACACAAGGCTCTCTGCTCATATCTGGATTTTAAATGCTTTATACTTGAAGCCAACTTATCCCAAAGTACATTCTATAGAACAGAGTCTCACAGGCTAGCTTCAGGAATGGGTTCCCTGGTGAAATGAGATTGAGAAATGCAACACACTCTGTCCCTTCCTTGTACATGCTCAGTGACATTCGTATATCAAAGGCCCTAAGAATTGCAGCAGTGAAGAATTCTGTTTATATAGCTTAATCCCGGGATATTTCTCTCCTAGTTGACTCAGAGTGATTTTTTTAAACACAATACCTATTAACAGACAGGAAAAATAAGGTTTGAATAAACGTATTCAGGGAAATGCTTCTCTAATTTGTTCAGTGGAAGACCATTAAAGGACTGTGTATTCTATACTTTTGGAAAATGTTTTGGACAGTGTTCTCATTCTTTGTAAAAGCAAAAGAAAGGGGGGTGTGTATGTGCGCACGTGTACGTGCCAGCACACGTGCATTTGAATAGGTAGTATTTCTCCTTTCAACTACAGAAAAGCATGGAAAGCTGGATGGCCCGTGTCCAGTTTTGTCCTAAAATGACCAGCTCACACTCCTAAAATGACCTTAGGAAGTGAAGCCCTTCTACTTCGTACTCTCAACTCTCAGGTGTTCTGGTGAAGCCTAATCTCCTGAAAACCTCTAGAAGGGAAATCATTGCCCACATATTTGATTTCATACTAAAATCCAAGTCATGCATACACTGTCCCTTTGGCATAGTTTGTGCATTTCTCAATATCCTCACTCCTAACTTCCCTGAGGATTAGCCATAAATTTTGATTGTGTAGGAAAACTACTGGCTCAACTACTTCCTGCAACAAGAGAATAAACTCTTTGTACTGGAAACATTCCACATCAATGATGGTTTTGAAAATCTCTGCATATTTATGTGAAAAGAGAAGGCGGGTTTATCATTTGACCACATGTATTATCAGTTCATAAAAAAACATGGAATTTATGGAGAAAAGGCAAATGATATGTTTATGTTAGGTTCTATATGTTGATATGTCAGAATATAGTAAGTTTTAGATGATTGACATTTGGGGTCAGATAATTCTAATTCTTTATGCACAGTCAAATCTTGACTGTCCTGTACATTATAGGGTCCCTAGCCTCCCTGGCCTCTACCCACTAGACACCAGTAACATTCCCCTCTCTCTCCCCCATTGTGACAACCAACAATGTCTCCCAACGTTGACAAATGTCTCCACAAAGGCAAAATCATTAACCCTCTGCCCACCGCTGGGAACTACCCATTTAGACTAGGTTATGAGCTGCAAAGTCAATGTATGGCTTTGCAAGTGTGCCTCTGAAGAGTTTTCTGCGACCCGTGAATTCTTTGCAGTAATCATTGTCTCAAATCTTCAGAATATTCAAATCATGCCACCAGCATTGCGTATTAACCAAGTGAAGAAAAATGTGGTTGATCTTGGCCTGAAAGCGAATTTTGTCATACTGAGTCACATTTTATTTTAAGCTGAGAGAGATAGGAGTCAGAGAAACTTACCTGTGGCAGTTTCGGCAAAAGTTTGTTTTCAGTCTGCCAGTTCAAGTATTCATGATATTGACTGTTTATGGTGGGCATTTTGGTTAGCCATTTTATTTATTCTTGGGTAAATTTGAATATCCTAACTATTCCTATTTTATTGTGGACAAAACTTTAATTTTCTTATAGCAGTATTCATAGACTCATTTGTCTATGAATATTGCTATATTCACAGCAGTATTCCATAGCCAGTGGAAGACTCATTTATCTTCCACTGGCAAAAACCTAATTTGGGGAATTCCCTGGCAGACCAGTGGTTAGGGCTCCTGGTCTCATTGCGAGGGCCCCCCGGTTCCATCCCTCGTCGGGGAACTAATGTTCCACGAGCTGGCAGTGGCCAAAAATAAATGATAAATAAATAACATTATTTTTAAAGAAAGAAAACTAATCTGGGGGGGTACTTGTGAATGATACCTTTGATTCCTAATCCAACTTTATTCTAACGAGTCCTTGAATAATTCTACCAAACTAATATTTCTTAAAGTAGAATTCAGATTCTTTCTCTACCCCAAATTTCCTCCATCCTCCCCCTGACTACGCCCCAGCCTATCTCCTCCTTCTCCGATGTGCTTCCGCAAGCCCTGCAAAGCTTGACTGTTCTACTGATGAGCGCACCAAGCCGTCCTCCTGCACCTGTTTTCCTGTGATTTCTTCCCCTCCGAGTGGCACCGTCCTTCCTCCCCCACCCCGTGGCACCTCATGTGTCAAGACTTCTGTGGTCCCAGTTGAATGCCCTCCCGTCCCTCCCAGGTACTGTAGGTTCACCCTTTCACCTTACATGTTGCGTTATCATTGACATATGATTTTTGGTTTACCCTCCTTACTAGAGTCTGTCTTACAGAAGGGACTATATGTGAACCCTCCTTATTCTTTACAACACGTGTGTTTGCACAGAGCTCTGTTTAAGCAAACACGTTGCTGTATGTTGTCTAAATTATTTCCATGCAGGGTCTGGTGCTCTAAGACCATACCAACTTGTCTTTATACTTATTGTGCCTTTTTTCTTTCTCTTTCGGCAGCTATATACGACAGTAAAATCACCAAGAGCGGATGTATTTGTAGCTCTGGCATAATTTTAAGGGGATCAGAGCAGTCACCAAGGAGTCTGACTAATTAAATAATGCACAAGTTGAGCACAAAAGCTAGCTTTGAGAAACTAATCTGAAATAAATGAAAAGAAAATGTGAGAACAAACATGACACTGATGGTTTTCTACTCCTTCTCTCTCCCCTCCCCCTCTCCCTTTCTCTTTCCTTCCCTCCTCCTTCCGTCCTTCCTTGCTTCCCTCTCTCCTACCTTTCTTGACAGACATCAATGACGTGGCTTTTTTAGTTTGTCACAGGAGCGATAGCCAGGTAACCAGACGTGATATGTTTCCATAAATTTCTTTTTAATTTTAAGTCTAAAATTTCCAAATCTTGATTTTACTTCTGAGAACAAATACACCTAAGAACATGTTACTGGCTCAGATTTGAAAACAGTGACAACAGATCAACCTAAAAGTTGAATTTAGCGCTAGCATCCTAGGACTCTAAGTCAAAATTCACTCACAGTCTCTTAATTATAGAACGGTTTCTGTGCTGCCGTTCTACACTGATCCCTCCATCCTAGCCATCAAATTTAAATTGTGGTAAAAACGTATACAAGTTAGGTTAAAGAAGGTTTCTTTGTTTAGCAGCCAGATTAAGGCACTTCTGGATGTCCCCCCCCCCTTTTATACATTTGTCTCAAGGTGGATATAACACGTTTTCAAAAGACAATCCAGAATAGAGCTCAAACCATAATCCTTGTTACTTGTAATGGTTGTGTCTTCTAGTAATGTGCACGGTGCTCTTATACAAATAGGAAGCAACCTCCCTTCACAGGGAATTAACTAAATGGTGCTAAACTGGTTACTCAGAGAGGTACCGGAGAAAGAACCATTGCTTTCATTTCCCTGCAGAGTCTCCTTGGGGTGAGGGGAGATGTCTGGCGCCACAAAAGGAATTAGGCTCTGGTTTGAACAGAAACCTGAAGGCTATTAAGTTTATTTTAAGAATGTGTTGCCAGGGATCTAATAAATTTATACGTTGCCTCAGGCAGTGCATACATGAAATCTTGCTGCACCAGGTGTTTTGGTTCGCATTTTTTCCTTTCCCCAGAGGCAGGAGAGGGTGTGGTTCTTCTTGACAGACTTAACTCACTTTTGATAAAGTAGTTATCGTTTCTATGAAACTATGGCAGTTTTTAAATTTTACTGCTATGTGTAAATGGGGGCAAACGATAGAAAATTATCTGGGGGCTGCTTTACAAAGAAATGTAAGTCCTCCCACATTTATTTATTATATTATATATATGTGTATTATAATTTCGTATCATCTTAAACACAATGTTTATGATCTTATGCTTAAACACAGTATTTGAGATCACAGTCTGTTAAATGGAAAGACCAGTAGCTTAGGAGTGAAAACCCCTGGGGAATTATTTCTCTTCTGCAAATAGCTGCTTTGTAATCTTATTCAAATCACAGCCTTTCTGGATCTTGGGGAAATGGAGCTGGGAGAAAAGATGCAATCTGGAGTTCATTCTTGCCCTAAAATGCTTGGAGTTTATACTTGTCTTGTTCAGCAGATAATTATTTCTTGAATTAGTTGGTGTTCTTGTTTAGCATACAGAATCCCACTTTCATTTTCAGAAAATAGTTTCCTTAGTTACTCATATTACTGCATTAAACTGACGGCGCTAGCTTTTAATTTAGACCTCACGTGATCCTCTCGGAGCACGCATGTTGTAAATGAGAGTTCCCCTTGAAATTATATGTTTGCGTTGTCCTTTGTCCTCTGTAGAGGTACATCTGAATTCCTTATCCTAGGCGTGCATCCCAACAGTGAACACATTCATTTCACCGGGTTTAAATTCCTAATTAAGAAAGCAAAGTATTGCGCAATTAAATCAGGTTTGTTTAAGGAAATATTTTTAAGCCCTAAGTTAGGAGATATAAACTCATGGTTCTCCCCTTATTTTTTTTTTTTTCATTTTTTACAGGGGCTGCAAGTAAGCACATTCCTTTTTTTTGCTAGGGATGGAGTTGGGGGGAGGGACCATGCTTAGAGAATTGTGGAGGATCCCTGCAGGCTGGGGCTTGCCGCCTCTGCCCCAGCTGTGGCCCTGATGGAGCACATCATTCAGCCTGGAAGAAGCGTTTTCCTCCCGGTGCCCCTTGCTTTTGTCTATGGCCTCAAATTCATTCAAAAAATAAGAGGGTCGTACCCTTAACTTAGGTTAATTTTTCTGATTCAGTCTCAACTATTTCAAAACTGACCTGCATATCCGTTTTTTTCCCACTTGATTCTTACCATTTGTCAGCCTTGCTATGAATTAACACAAGAGGGCTTGCTGATGGTAGAGGGAAACACACTCAGATCATCCGTTTTGCTTCTATCCAATGGCGCTCATTTAGAAATTAAGTTAAAGCAAATAAAAATTAAGTTAGCGTCACCTGTAAATAGAATATTGACCTAAAGGAAGTAATCTGATTACTCAGAAGAAGTGTAAAAACAATATTAGCAGGTTGAATTTGAACCTTAAGTCAATCACATACTATATCTATAGAATTTAAAGTGAGTAATTTAACCTGACACTTAATGTCATCCGTAGAATGTGGAGATGCCTAACCTGCAGGGCTATTGTGAGATGCATTGAGATAACATACAAAACATCAAAATCACCCTGACCATGGCCCCCACTGTGCCCAGCCCTCCTCTCCAAGCATATTCAGGGTCCCCAAGGCTGAACTGACATTCAGCCAGTTTACACCTGCCCTCAGCTGAGTTTTAGTTCTTTTGAGCCATTGCCTTTTACGACTGGCCGGTGCCTGTGTTGTGCCAATCTTGCTGGTCAAAGGCCATGCTTCTGCCCACGACTAGGTGTTCTCTGCACTCAGCCCAGGGCCACCACCACTCTGCCGGGAATACCAGTTGCCATGTTCAGCCCCCCAATAACAGGGACCTGCCTGTGGCCCCAAGGCCCCAAAGAGTGGGTGCCAGAGCTGTGGGGTGATCTTTTCTGTTCTATTGAAGGGAAAGGATGTTTCAAAGAGTGCTGCTTGGAACCTGGTATAAAAAAATAGATTAATTAAGCATCTCTTTAAATTTCCAGTTATGGTTTTCTCTCTTCTGGGACCCATTCATCCAGGAACCTGGGCTCTAGCTAGAGATGAGTAATACCTTCTTACTGTACTCTGAGTCCCTACTTTGAGCTGACGTTTAAGACTTTGTACAGAGGCTACAATATTGTGCCTGGCACATCCATTTTTATAACCGTGAGTTCTCTGTTTAGAGGTTCCTTGGAGTCCAAGAAAATCAGTTTCCGTAGGGTCCGTTCCTCCAGTTTTCCAAACAAGCAGAAAAAGGCATGAATCCCCATTCTTAGCTGTTGCTTAAATTGAGCTTCTAGAACAGAGTATCCTAAGATTCTCTAGGATTAGGAGTTATTCTGCATCAGAATTCTTTCCATGTATATTATTTTCTAAGAGGTTAAAGATAACCGTGTGAGTTACCTAAATTCTCATAATATGTCCAAATTATAACAGGTAGCCGTGCAGGGGAACCCGTCCACCCTTTACCCTTGAGTCATGACTGTGTCTGAAGCCTAGTGCTATTCTGACTAGGGACAGATCTTGGAGGGAGGCCAGGGCTGCCGATCGGAGAATGCGGTAAGGATTCATTTCAGCTCACACTCCTGGGCATGAGCCAGGGGAAGGATTGATTAAAGGAGGGCCAAATGCGTGTGGAGGAAGAACACTTCCACTCCCCGCGCCCCATTGTGCCCTGTCCCAAAAGACTAACCTCTTGTGATTTGTACTGAGTAAACACAGTTGATTCTTGTTCTTCGCGGTAATGTTCTATAAAATCACTGTGAATACTAAATGATAGCTCCCAGGGGAAGTACAGAGTTAGATTCCCTGCAAGCCTCTGGTCATACATTTCATCAGCCGATCAATACACAACCTTGTTTTCCGTGTGTTTCTGTTTAAAGACACCTTATTTGATCTATATGTTGTTGATCCATTAACAGTGAACTCGTGGTCATCAGACTGTAACTCGTGCCTGAATGAAACTTCTGGAACATGTGTATTTTCTCCATAAGGGCACATCGCAGCCTTCTTGTGCTCAGGAACACTGCACAGCACTTCAGCACTATGATTGGGGGCTATTTAAATAGAGAAATCACCAACGAAAAGCACAAAAATGTGGAAAATGTGGCACTAAATGGACGGTGAAAAGGACACTTGTTTACAGTACGAGAGCTGAAACAAGAACACTGAGTCAGATGATGCAAATTTTTCAAAACTGCTCTGCAAGTGTCCGGCAAGCCCACAAAATAAATATTATCGAGTGGATGAATTCTTAAATATGGAATCCCAGAATAATTAGAATTGTCTGTGTATTAACCTCTTGTAGAGTAGACGAATGGGAATTCAAGTCTGTGGAACCTCGTGTATGAATACCCATTATTTACGCATTACGGGTATATGTGTGATCAAATCATGTCCCTGAGGAATGAACCCACTCGTATTAAAGCAGACTGTGATGCTCTTACTTCTAGGTGAACATTGGTATATTTGTCAGCCCCATATCCACCTCCGTATCACTGGGTAACTTCTTATCTTTAGAGCCTACCAAAGGATAGAGGGTAGAGTGTAAACTTATCCAGGCTTGAGCTCAATTTTATGTAACTTGTATGACAACGACCAAGTCATCACAGCTCCATGTCTGCTTCTTTATTAGGAAGAGCGTGCTTATAAGTGCCTTGCCTGAGAATAGCCTAGAAGACCTCTACATGAGTGTGTATATCCATAGAGATCAACGTGTGCCGTGCCTGTTTCTCTCCACCTCTGGGTCTTTGTCATGCTACCTGTCTTTCTGTACATTTCTCTGTATATTCTTTATGTGTCTTTGTGGATCTGACCCCCTGTACTATGCTGCCGCTTTTTCAGAATGTGTATAGCAGTGGGAATGGCATGGGTAGGTGCGTACAAAATGGAGGAAGAAAATAATATCCCAATTATCGAAAGTTGTATTGCAGCAATTTTGGAAAAGATTATTGGACTAAATCCTTGGAGTTATTAAATAGTCAGCAAAATTATAAAATCTCTTGACAATTTTTCTGGGTCTGTCTGCCAGTTCTTCTGGAGTTCCGTCGGTCATACTAAGGCACAGCTGCCCTCAGATCGAGGCTCTTCATCTCTGGGGGTCTGGGTCAGGATTAGCACCACCACCACCCCTTCCCAGGGCAGATTTTGAATGCATCTTGACCACTCTCTCTTTGTCTTTAATATCCAATTACTTAAATAGGAAAAGGAGAAGGAAATAAATATTGAGTAAATGTCCTGAGCTCCCATCAAATTCTTTGAACTTCCCTTTCTACTGGATTTCTTATCTCTGTTCTTATACTTAATCTTCCAGGAACACTTCCTCTCCCCCCGCCCCCATCCAGCTTTTTAAAATAGCTGTATATTTGATTTCCAAGTCAGCTTCCAGGCTGAACTTCAGGCAAATGGAATTGTAGCAAGCTAGAAAGTCTTAGCAGTTTGGAAAAATATTACCCATGGATCATTTTCTATTGGTAGCTGACTTTTCTTCAAGAAAAAAAAAAATTGTCAAAGCTAAATGGACACCCAGAAATGATCCTTATTTAAGCACAAGTCAAAGTCCTGACACTAGTTTCGTATTGAAAAAACTATGCTCTGTCTTTACAGAAATCAGTCAGCCCTAAGTTCCTAGGGAGGGCTAATTGAAGCTTGTGACTCTTTGTTATTCTAAAAAAACTTGTGTTCCCGTTGAAAAAGAAGATGAAGATGACTAAAGACCAGCTGGAAAAGTTCAAAAGAGGTCTTTTCATCAAAACCTTAATGGCTGTGGTGTCAGGGTTTGGGGACAAAGCATTTGGGAGTGTAGTTGTCAGCTGTCAAGCACCTGTTGTATGGATTTATGACACAAGTTACAGACTTTAATTTGTTTCCAATGAGACGGTGAGACTAGCTCCTTGAGCATCATAGATGACAGGATCTATTTTAGAAAAGCGAAGAATCACATTGAAGTGAAACTTTGCTGGTTTTTTAAGTTGTTTAACTTCATCAGAAATTTCACATTCAGTAAGCGGTGGCTATTATTAAAAGTGTCAACAGTGATTATTCCCACTTTGAGGTTTTAGAGGAATTTGCTTGGTAGGTAATTAACGAATAAATAACATGTCTTTCCATTCTTTAGATAAAATATGGAGTTCCATTATGCAAGGCAATTTTAATAATGAGAGTTACAATAAACTTCAGCTTAGTTCCTCAGATCCTTATATCACTCCTGCATAATAAGTAGTGCCTGAGATTTTCCAGATTCTGAAATGCAATATGATTTGCGTATGTAGAACTCAAAAGAGTTAGGTAGTAGCTAATCCCATTCAGAGTTAAGCTTTAGACATTTAACTTTGTAGTCTCTAGCAAAATATCTACTTAAAAATCCCCGATGTAGAGTGAATGCTGAACCTTTAAAACAATTGCCTGAAGCATGTCACTGTCTTGCAAAGCAAAGTTTCTCAGTATTGTTTTTGAATTTTATTTCAAATAAAATCTGAAAGTGGTCGACATATAAAATGCTTGGCAAACTTGTTCAGCAGTGTGTCACTTGAAACCCCTGATTAACCAGTAACCGGGCACCCTCTTCCTTCCAGTACATAAGCACCAACCAGAAAATAAGTTTTATAATTTATAATCTGTAAGTAGAGATGAAATTAGCTATCCCTAAGACCATCCTCATGATGGAATGGAAGGGTTAAACAGACCTTTTGTCATCAATAACCCCTGGAGGTATGATCTAGACAAACACAAATTCCAATAATTCACATTCACAGGTAATCATTTAAAATCTTTACATAGTGTTCATAGAATAGAAGTATGCAAGACATTTTAGAAAGAGTGTCATTAAAAATAATTTTCGGGCTTCCCTGGTGGCGCAGTGGTTAAGAATCCACCTGCCAATGCAGGGGACACGGGTTCGAACCCTGGTCCAGGAAGATTCCACATGCCACAGAGCAACTAAGCCCATGTGCCACAACTACTGAGCCTGCGCTCTAGAGCCCGTGCGCCACAACTCCTGGAGCCCGTGCGCCACACCTACTGAAGCCCATGCGCCTAGATCCCATGCTCCGCAACAAGAGAAGCCACCGCAATGAGAAGACTGTGCACCGCAATGAAGGGTAGCCCCGGCTCACAGCAACTAGAGAAAGCTCACGCAGCAACGAAGACCCAGTGCAGCCAAAAATAAATAAATTAAATAAATTAATTTTAAAAAATAATTTTATTTAGGGAATTCCCTGGCGGTCCAGTGGTTAAGACTTAGTGCTCTCACTGCCAGGGCCCAGATTCGATCCCTGGTTGGGGAGCTAAGATCCCACAAGCCATGCAGCATGGCCAAAAATTTTTTTTAATTTAAAAATAAAAGAAATTAAAAATAAAAGTAAAAATTAAAAAAAAAAATTTATTAAGAGAAAATGACTCAGTGCTAAAAGGGATATGTTACATTTATATAGGATATTTATATTGCCCATTAAATGAAGCACTACTGAACTTCTTTCAACCAAGACATTAGAGTGTCTAATTCATTAAATTGGCATTTTTCTAACAGTAAGCAAAATGAACTCCCTGCCCTCCTGGATCATGGGTGACAATGGGAGGAGACAGAGTGAACAAACAAAAAAGAAAGCATAAATAGGATATGAGGTTATGGAAAGCACTGGAGGGAAAAATTGCCCAGGATAAAGGAGCTAGAGAATTCTGGGGTTTCCACTGGTGTTTGTTGTGTCATATTAAGTGTCAAGGAAAGGCCTCATTGACTCAAGATTCTTAACACATGCAATATTTAGAGAAAGGGTAATATCAAATCTTAAAATTAGCTAAAAATTGTTAAAGAAATAGAGAAATGGTATGCTTAGTGATCTCATTCTTAGACATAGGGGAAAGAAACAGGAAGAAATTACAAGAATTATAATAAAATTCATTTGTTAAGCACAAGAGTTACCAAGTAAGTCAGAGGTTATTCATCACAAGTCAAGTAAAACTGTAGCATGTGCTTTGTTTTTGTAAGCTGAGAGCTGTTATGAAATAAGGAATGAAATAGGAGTCACAAAGTAGCCATTTTATTACCCAAAATCATACTTATCCATAGGCTTTTTAGTCAAGGGAGACGTCTTTAGACCTCATTGTGTTCCAGGCACTATGTTCGATTTGGCTGCTAGAAGGATGAATTTGGCCAGTACTTGTCCTGGGGACGTGCACTCAGGCAGTTAGTGGCAGAATACACATGAAGATGAAAGAATTACAATGACTCTGATTGGAGATACAGAAGAAGTATACACTGCATGGTAAGCCAGGCTCCCTGAGCTTTAGGTGAGCTGGACCTAAACAAATTGCAAGGAGGAGTAGGAAGCTAAAGATATTCTGGGCAGAAGACTTCCCACATGCTTTTGCATGTGGGAAGAAAACAGTGAGAAGCTAGATATGACCAGCTGTTTCTCTCCGTGGAGAAGTGATAGGATGTGAAGCTGTAGGTATTTGGACGGACAGGAGTGGCTTGGTAGAGCATGACAGGAAGTTTGGAATAAAATCTAGGACTTGGTGGAGCCGCAGTCTAACTGAGAGAGAAGTGTGGCATAAGGTTGTCTTCAAGTAATGATTAGTTGAGAAATCAGAAAGGTTTCATGTATTAACTTAATTGATTAAATGTTATTCTGTTCTTGTTGTTTGTCTATGACTTTCTAGAGGAAATGTTCCCAGTAATAGAACATAAACACAATAATGTAAAAAAGTATTTTTAAAGACAATAAGGCCAAGTGTCGGCATGGTAAAAAGAATGCATGCCGGTCAATCTCTGACAAAAATGAGTACAATTAGTGAATGTGTACAAGTAAACAATATGAGAGGATATCTGCTAAAGCACAAAACGGCACAAAATAATCAATAGGCGAAAACCTGCAGAATCACAGAGATGAGAGGGCTGGGGTCGCTGCAGGAGACTTCACGAAGGGGATGGTAAAGGGAGCCTTTGAGGAGTAGAAAGTGCAAGCAGAAGAATGATGGGGGTTATCGCTGTAGGCAGAAGCACAGAAGTAACAGAAAGGGTGAGGGTGGGAAATCCATGGAGCAGCAGGACTCTTGGATGAACCTCAGAGCGAGCAGATTAGAGACAGTGGGAAGAAGACAGGGCAGGACAGGTGAAACCAGAAATCTGCACGGATAGCCTGATGGCTTGATGTGTGCAGCAGCTGTACGGAGACGGGGCAAAGGAGGACTGAGTGTAGATGGATTTGAGGCAGGTTAATAGTCTGGCGGTGGGTGTGCAGGGTGGACTTGAGCATGCGTGGGGTGAGCGGGAAGGAGTAAGGTAACTTTTGTTGAAGGATGCTACGTATGTACTGCACTGTACTGCATGGGTATATGGGTTATCTCACTTGATCCTCACAGCAGACACAGGCATTAATTAATATGACCCTCATTTGATTCTCCAGATGAGGAAACAGAGGTCTAGGGAAGAAACTTGCTCAAAGTCAGACAGCAGATCAGAATGAAGTGGGCTATGAACTCCAGTTCTGGGTAGCCCCCAGCCCGTGGCCCCTCCTCTCCAGAACAGTACCCGGTGTCTAAGACATGGCAGGCATAGTAAGTTCTTAAGGACAAAATGTGGAATGAATTTCCTGTTCTCCAATCTATTTATATCTTAGATTTTTAAAATGAACGAAAATGACAGGTCCGTAATCCCATCAGTTTAAAACACCAAACAGCTCCATATTTGAAATGTTTCCTGTTACTACGTCACTGCATGCACAGTATCAATACCATTCGTTTCTATATTTTGTGTTTTAAGTATTTCAACAAAAAATTCTTTTTTTTTTTGTTTAATGACTGAATCGCATTTCATTGATTTGATGGACCATAAACAGAGTAAACTCTGAGATTTTTGGTTTGAGGGCTATTATAGAAAATATTGCAATGAATAGTCCCTTACAAATAGATTTTTGCTTCTCGCACAGAAGGACTTACAAGATCAAATGGTATGAACGTCTTTTTGTCTCTTGCACACATTGCCATGTAGCTGTCTAAATGGCTCGGTGCTAATTTACAATTTAAACAGCAATAAATAAGAAAACCAATTTCCCTAAATAATCTCGGCTGTGCTGGGTGTTCATTTTAATCTTTAGTATGTGTCAATTCATAACTCAAAGACGCTGCAATTTTTTTTTAAATTTCTAGCAGAGATGAACAGTTTTTTCCTGTGTTTGTTAATTATGTTTTCTTTCCCACGTGTGGATTTTTTTGCTCTCAGTCTGTTAAAGCCTTGATGTTTTCCTGTCTCATTTCTTTTTCTCTAGTGTAGCCCTGTGTGAACTCAGAAGAGAAGAAACTGGAGTTAAAATTGTGTCTTTAGCTGTGTTTATTATTTGGGCTTTTTTCTCCCTTTTACAGAAAGACTTACAGGAAATTATTGATGCCTTTGTGTATAAACCTCACCTTACTCTGAAATAATTGGTGTAGATCAAAGGAAGTAGAGGGATACATGCATAGTGATCAGCTGATAACCATTTCTCTTTTCTTTCACCTAGCAGAGCAGCTTTCACATTAGAGAGATCACACACATTTTCTCCTGATAGACCGCCAGCTCCATTTTGGTGGGAAGGTGGGAGGAGAAAGCCTTATCTTCAGAGTAGAATGGAATCAATGAAAAGACCTGTCTGTTTGCTTTAAGGAATGGAGTGGAATCTAGTGGGGAAGGGAGGTGGAGAAGGGATATTTGTTTTTCCTTAAGTGGTTATAATTAAAGCCTTCCACCCAATTGCTCAGTGAACCAGAAAAAGGTATTTGTGAAGTTGTGTGTGTGTGTTTAACATCACAGAAGAGCCCTGCAGCTTTCTTTATAGAAAAACTTGCTCTCCAGCGGCACCTTGTGGGAAATGAGTCATCCTGCAACTTGGATACTTGACTTGATGATTTAACAAAATTGCTTTTGGTAGTTCTGTGTTCCTTCCCTCTGACCCACTTCCCCTGCTAAAGATCAAGGGATTTTGCAAAGAATTATGTCAGTTGTATTTCTGCATAACAGTCAGTGAACAGTAAGATGTATCTTCATGTATGTATCCTAGATTGTGAATCAAACCAAGTAGCTAGAGTGATTCGTCATGTTGCATCATTAAAGTCGTCTTTGGAATGTCTAAGGTTATTCATTCAAGAAACCACTAATTCGAGGCTTTAAATTTTTGTTTTCCAGGTGGAAACAAGTTAATCAAGCAGCAGTTTAGTCTGAATTGGGCATGGATCTCCTTTGAAAAGGAATATTACATGATCAACGAGGACTCCAAATTTCTAGATGTCGTGCTTAAACGTAGAGGTTATTTGGGAGAGACTTCCTTTATAAGTAAGTTTAATTTGCACTTCTGTCTCAAAATCCCATTTTTCTAGCAAAAGTTCATAATTTTACTATGATTAAAAATGTTGGGCTTCCCTGGTGGCGCAGTGGTTGAGAGTCCGCCTGCTGATGCAGGGGACACGGGTTCGTGCCCCGGTCCGGGAAGATCCCACATGCCGCGGAGCGGCTGCGCCTGTGAGCCATGGCCGCTGAGCCTGCGCGCCCGGAGCCTGTGCTCCGCAACAGGAGAGGCCACAGCAGTGAGAGGCCTGCGTACCGCAAAAAAAAAAAAAAAAAAAATTTAGTTTTCTGCTCTAGTTTTAAAGCTTAGGGAGATACTGACAATTAAAGGTTCTTTACTAAAGAAACATGCCAAAAGTTTAGTGCTGAGGCTAAATCAAAGAGACAAAGGCTGAAAAAATAGGAAGTATGTAATCAAAATATATACCTCTTCAAATCTTCTACCTACATATGATATTTCTCCGATATAAAATAACTTTACAAAATGACAGTAATAGCTCATAAATTAAAATAACTTAAGTGTCACTAGATCTTGGAATAGGCTTAGGCAAATCTGTAATTTATAAGATAAAATCCTGCTGAAATATAAATTTATGAAGGCTACTTTAATACTAAGTAAGCAAAAAACTGTTCAGTGATCTATTAGACATTGAAGTGTAAGTTACTATCTGTTTGTTGCGTTTGAATGCTCTGGTAGGTCACTAAAAGTTTCAAAAACCCTAACACTACATAAGAGCGCTACATAAAAGATAAATGTTGTAACTTTTCTTCCCAACAGTAAGGTGTTAAATACTAATCCTTTTCTGCTGCCTTACCCTTTTAAATAAAATCAACAAGGACCTACTGAATAGCATAGGGAACTCTATATGGGAAAAGAATCTGAAAAAGTTTGGATATATGTATATGTATAACTGAATCACTTTGCTGTACACCTGAAACTAACACAACATTATAAATCAACCATACTCCAATATAAAATAAAATTTTTTTAAAAAAGAGTCAAAAGCAAATGAGTAAACCTTTTTTCATCTCCAAGCTCACATTCAATTTCATGTAAACATAAAATAGAGAAAAGTAGGTATATTAGTCATTTGAAACAGTAATATAATCAGCACAAAATATTTGGCATGGTGATGAAAAATAATAGCACCCCAGGTGATTGTATTATTTTTGGTACCGTGTGTTATATAGACATCTAGGCTGATAGAATTTTCATGCGGTGAAAGAGATTTCTTTGTATCAACTAAGGTAGGAATCTAGGAAAATGTTGGCAAAATAAAAAGCTGATAACCCGGTGTTTGTTTCCAAAATGATTATTTGAAATTTTACTGGTCCATGAAATTCAAAAGCCTTAAACAGTAGATCCCTATCAACACACACACACACACACACACACACACACACACACACACACACACACACGCATATTCTACACACCATACTTTTGCCATGAACTCTATTCCCACCCACCTGCCATGATTTCCACTGATGCTGGGATGCTGGATATTAATTATCCCTTATTTCCAAAATGCTTTTTTGTTTTCTAACTTTAGATGAGGGTTTTTCACATTATGCTTTACTGACCCCTCAAGGCTCCTCTGGCTTCAGGGGTGCGGGTCCACCTGCACACCCATCTGGCAGCTCTGCTTTTATCATCTTTATTTGCCTGTGCCTCTTTGTAGGCGGTCATTTACAATCTGTGTTTAACCTTCTAAAGCACGGTGAATGCTCTTATTGCCCTCAAAGAGGCGTGTTCTTTCTGCGCACACACGTGTGCCCTTCAGATCAGGAATTTGATTCTGCCTTACGTATTGTCAGTCAGAGATGCACCTTAACTGTGCTTTGTGCTTGAAAATGTAGCAGATAATTCACAGGGAAAGTAATAACTAAAAGACAGAGCACCTTAGCAATTCTTAAGGATGTTTTCATCTATTTGCGTTTTACCTAAATTCCCACTCCTAGTGAGTATATTTAGTTATTCACTCACATACGGCCCCTTGATAGCAATGGGAAAGTTAATGGTTGAAAAATATTTTTAAAACTATCTTTTCAGATTTTTCTCTCTGTTGCCATTTTTTAAGCTGAATGCTAAAATATTGAACGAGCCTCTTTTTCTCTCCCGAAGTTATTTTTTCCATGAACTATTATTTCCTTCAGGCGTGGAGATCATTCATAATTCTAAAAAGGCTCTATAGTGCTACTTGGTTAAGCTCACAAGGTTACTTAGTAACCCAGGGTGATAGAAAGTTGGAAAGACTTCTGTGTGTGGCCCATACCCATCAATCATTGAAGATGGTAGTAGAATTCATGCTAGGACTGGGAATGGAAAAGTCAGGTTAAAGCCAAGGGTAGCCCTGGAGAAGTTCTGCAAGGGCTATGTTTCGTATTACTGTTCCCCTACAACCTCCAATTTCATGTATGGAGGTTTGAAATTAGATAGCTCGTATTATAGCTAAAGACAGAATATCATTTACCTTCAGGCACACAGTTAATAAATCATGTATTTTGTATATGTATTTTCTCAGAGATAATTGTTGATTTTATAACCATTTTAACCCCTTAATAAATTAAATATGTATTTGCATCTCACAAAAAAATTTCAGTTTCAAAGATCTTATTGCTCCCGGTTACTGAACACACATTAAACACAAGATATTCCACTAAGCACATTAAGTACTTTACCCATCTCTTTTACTCTTTACAATCTTTTTTATTTTTTTTTAATTTTTAAAATAAATTTATTTATTTATTTTTGGCTGAGTTGGATCTTTTTTGCTGCACACGGGCTTTCTCTAGTTGCGGCGAGCAGGGGCTACTCTTCATTGCGGTGCTCAGGTTTCTCATTGCGGTGGCTTCTCTTGTTGCGGAGCACAGGCTCTAGGTGTGCGGGTTTCAGTAGTTGTGGCTTGCGGGCTCAGTAGTTGTGGCTCACGGGCTCTAGAGCACAGGCTCAGTAGTTGTGGTGTGCGGGCTTAGTTGCTCCGCGGCATGTGAGATCTTCCCGGACCAGGGCTCGAACCTGTGTCCCCTGCACTGTCAGGTGGATTCTTAACCACTGCACCAACAGGGAAGCCCTCTTTACAATCTTTTATTCACTGACTCAACTAGTATTTTCTTGAGTGCTTGTTACGTGCCAGACACTGTGCTAGGTAATGGACTGTGAGGTGATAATAATGATAGCTAATTTATTGAGTTATTATTACAGGCCAGCCCTGGTTCTCAACACCTTACATAGTCAACCCCAAGAAAAGTGGGTCATTATATCCCCCGTTATACAGGTAAGGAAACAGAAAGATTGTCATATCCCCAAAGTTACATAGCTACTAAGGCCAGAAGTGAGATTTGGCTCCAGGGCAGATTCTCTTAACTACCACCCCACAGCACTTCTTAAATCCTCTGCAACTGAGGAAGTTAACTTGCCTATGATTTCATAGCCGCTATGTGGCAGAGGTAGGACTGAAGTCTAACCTCTCATTCCAAAGTACCTTGCTTAACCCCCATACCATTCTTCCATGCCACAGGAAGAGATGCAATTGTAGTTTCATTTAGTAAATCAAAGTAATATGTTTTGTTTAATAATTATCTTTGAAAAAAGAAGCATAAATTTAAGCCCAGTTTATAAGCCTTTTAATTTCCAGAATTCTTTTTCCCCAATATAATAATATTTTTGTAATATGTATGCTTTACTAGCTGAATATTTGTATCTCCAAGTAGGAGCAAAATTTTCGAACATTGAGTGTGTGACTGTCTTGTCTACCAAGTAGACAAGTATGAACTAATCTGTCTCCTTCACAGTCTATACACCATTTCTTCATCCTTTATTAAAATTGGGCACCTATGTAAGAGTGCCTTGTGGAGGTATGATGTATTTAGTATGTATCTACCCACCCTCAGATCTTAATGCACATAAGACTTACATGGGGATCTTGCTAAAATGTTGGTTCTGATTGAATAGGTCTGGGATAGGGTTTGAAATTCTGCATTTCTAACAAGCATCCAGATCCGGTCCATGCTGCTGGCCCATGGACCACACTTTTAGTAACAAGGTAGACTAGCCCTGCACTTAGAATAGGTACTATGTGTTAATTATGAAAAGGGAATCTTTATTTTTGACCCCAAGTAAATTTAATATTCCATCATGGTCTTATTGTACCTTTTAAAAAAGATGGCATGCCCTTCATTGTTTTCTCATGTTTGAGAAACATACCAAACAGTTTAAGACAATCTTTTTCATAAAATAGAGCTGCATTCCTCTTCACCTGACGAATCAATGATATTGTCTATTTATACTTCACATTCAGTTGGGAATCTCTTTCAAAATCCACCACAAAATTACAGAAACAACTGAGATTTGGCTTTGCAACTTATTTTTTATTTAGGTTGGATGATTTGATTATCAGTTAGAAGTATGACTAGTTGGAACTAGTGGACACTCCTTGTATTATACGGAGTCCTTTTGGTTTTTCACTGCCTTTTGAATCTCCAGGAAAATAATGCATTGTTGATGAAACAAAACAAATCGGAAAAGTGGGCAGTAGCTATCAGAGTCCAAATAATAGATTCTTTTGCTGGTCGTACCACTGGGGATAAATGGGTCAATGAGCCGCGTGTGTGCTGGAACCTCAGAGAGAATGATTCCTTTCATCATCACCTTGGCAGTGAATTGTGGTGGATCCAAGAGGTGTTGACAGCCACTCTGTGTGCATTAGGAACCAGAGAGCTAACAGGAAGTCTGCAATGCTCAACAAGATACGTAGTGCTGAAATTCCTGGTTCTGTGCCCTTTTTTCTCTTGCCATTCAGTAAATTATGCTTCACCTCCTATTGAAAAAAAGGAATATTTCTGAGATCTATAAGACAGAAATAGTTTAGTGAAATATTTATCTTCATCTTCATTTTAAGATGAAATAGTCAGTGATATATTCAGATGAAGAAATTAAATATTCAAATTAATCTTGCAGGGTGGATGAATTGGGAGATTGGAATTGACATATATACACTGTTGATTCTAGGTATAAAATAGATAACTAATGAGAACCTGAAAAAAAACCCAAATAAATCTTGCATAAGCACCACAGGACAGAGGTTTTATCTGTTCTGTCTGGCTCACAGTAGGCACCCAATGAACATTTGTGATTGAATGGATCTTGGTCCAGTTTCATTTCTAGTTTGAAGAACAAAAGGGCATTTTCTGAAAATAAGATAATTTTTTTCAGTTAAGTGAGAAATGGTACAAAGAATTTATTTTCAGACTTTTTAATTCTAATAGGCACAAGATTTTATTTTTCTCTTTTTAAATCTTTCTACCAAATTCTCTGAAAATGCCAATATTTTTGCTTTTTGTTTTTTTACATCTTTATTGGAGTATAGTTGCTTTACAATGGTGTGTTAGTTTCTGCTTTATAACAAAGTGAATCACTTATACATATACATATGTTCCCATATCTCTTCCCTCTTGCGTCTCCCTCCCCCCCACCCTCCTATCCCACCCCTCTAGGTGGTCACAAAGCACCAAGCTGATCTCCCTGTGCTATGCGGCTGCTTCCCACTAGCTATCTGTTTTACATTTGGTAGTGTATATATGTCCATGCCACTTCTCACTTTGTCACAGCTTACCCTTCCCCCTCCCCATATCCTCAAGTCCATTCTCTAGTAGGTCTGTGTCTTTATTCCTGTCTTACCCCTAGGTTCTTCATGACATTTTTTTTTTTGAAAATGCCAATGTTTAAAGGAATATATTTGAAAATTATTCCATTAACTTGTATCATTAAGAGGTTCTGATCAGTACTTGAAAATATACTAGAACAAATACTAACTGCAATTTTGTAATTTTTCTATGATGTTGAATTTGTTGACTCTTACTCATTGCTTTATAGATCATATATCTTATGATTTGAGTATGTGGCATAGTAATGGCAAATAAAGATGCTCTTGTAATGTACTTAGAGACTCAGGGATCCTTTAACCTTCCCAGCTAACTGAAATGGACCTTGAGTGAACCAACAGAGTACTGCTCATAATAACCATATATATTTAGCTCTCCAATTCTCTTCGCGTGGCTTCGTGGAATTCTGGAATGCTCCACAAAGAAAAACCTGACAATAGTCATGTTGACAAACACTGAATTAGATTTTTTAAGGGTCCTAATTCCATTAAATGTTTAGAGAATATTATAATTTTTTATTATCGTGCTTGGCCATTTACAGCTCAGATTATCAAAGAATTCTTTGACTCACAGAGTCTCTTGCTGGCTTATATTTTCTAGTTAGAGAATTTTTCTTAAGTTTTTAAAATATAACACATGCAATACAACCCATGCAAAAAAGTAAATGTGAAGGGTTTTTAGATCGTACGAATTTGTGGGTGTGAGACTATTTCAGAATGTGAGCATCGATTTCCTCGGTCCTGTTTTACAAGTGGTTCTAACACAAACTTAGCTCAAAGAATATATAGCAAAACCATAATGGGGCAAGAGTAGAACACAATCATGGACTGCTTAACACCTACAGTAGAACACTTTTACTGTAAGACCCATACCCAATTATCCATCTCATGGAATCAAGGCAGGATTTACTTTGCACTGCAGGATACAGTGACACACAAAAAGTTAACAACAAGGAAAGCCTTAATAACCTAGTTGAAAATGAAACAAAGGAAATGATATTGTGTTTCTGTGAAGGTATTGGCTCAAGAGATGGGACTGCAAAAAAAGACAAAGACTTCAAGGGCAAAGCACAGAAACAAGTGCAGTTCAACCCAGGCCAGACCCGGGCCACGTGGAGAGTGCGGATCCTGAGTGATGGGGAACATGAACGGGCCGAGACCTTCCAGGTGGTTCTCTCAGAGCCCGTGCTGGCTGCCCTGGAATTCCCTGCAGTGACCACAGTGGAGATCGTGGACCCAGGAGACGGTAAGAGCTACCATCAACTCAGTGGTGTTGTCACTGTTGGGTTTTTATGACAAAACACCTTATAAAGGAGGTTTTAAATTCAATGTTTGGATTTTCCATAGAGAGAACTTTCTAGATGAATGGTTCAGTATTCTCAGATATGCTGATGGGAGAGAGAACCCAAAAATTAATGAAAGGAAGGGATATTTTTTCAAGTCAATGAACTACAGATACACCTAGGATTATCAATATGTTCTTTCTCTTATTATAATTTTATCCTTCAGAACCGACGTCACTCACCTCATTTTTCTAGAATTATTTCATGACTTTTTAAAGTCTTTTAAATGTGTTTTAAAATGTCCTTTAAACAAATGCTTTAAGAATTAGACCATTTGGGGATTAATTTGTTCTCCATATAACACTTTATTCAAATTTCTTCATATATTCACCAGCCAAAACTTTTCATTCTGCCATATGTTTCCACATTTGTTACATAATACCCACCAACCCACCCCCTCTCCTTGGTGAAAAATACCTTGCATCATTGCTCTTAATTTCTATTAGATCATGTTTTCTTGTCAATGCACACCCTTAGCTGATGTTGGTTAAAGTGAACCTCACTGATTTGAGTGTAAATTGACCTTTCCCTCCCCTGCCACACTCCTCCAGTCCTGACTTGTCTCGGTGCAGCCAGGAAAAAAAAAAGGTTGAATTGGCCTTTTGAGGGCTGGCATTTATACAAAGCTTGGTGAGCCTCTCTAAAGCTGAAATCCTGTCAGAAGACAGACGTGACTTTCTTTTAAACCGCCAGCCTATTTATTTCGTTAGTCAGAAAACTCTTAAATGTTCTGTGAAGATACAATCTACCGAGTACGTGAAACGGAGACATATGTGGAAATCTCTGGGTTTAACAACTGAGCATAATTAAGGAGAGAGGATAAGAGAACCGGAGCTCCGGCTCTGTTTGTTTAACTAACATCTCTGCCTTTAGTTGCCTATGAACTTCAGTTATGTTTATCATTTCCGTTAAAGAACAGGACGGAAATGTTAATTAGCATTTAATTACATTTAATTTTATCTGCATTATCTAGGAATAAACAATTAAATTTTCTTCTAGTCCTGAGTTTGGGGTAAGTGCTAGCGTAATAAAGCTTTTCTCTCTTTTGAACAAGCCCATGACGGCTTTAATACATATAAACTGGCCCATTAGTTACAGTTTGTTTGAAGCCATTTCTTGATGTTTTATTTGCCCATTGGTATAATTGCCATGCTTGACCTCAGGAATAGGACACTTAAACTCATTTGTGCCTTCCTGTTTATAAGCCCAGAGTGACACACAATACTCCCTACCCGTAATAAGTCTGAGAAGTGGGATTTTAAAAACAAATACACACAATACACACACACACACACACACACACACACACACACACACACTCCTTATATAATGTATACTGTTGAAGGCTGCCTAATTAAAATTTGCCACAATTTTATTTTATGTAATGGTCACCTGAGTTGTCTTGGCATTTTCTAGATGAAGTTCAGCCCTATTCATCCCAGGCCATGATCGTCCCTATGATGGCTGACAAGTGTTCTGGTACAGCAGATGCCTAATATAGTCCATGTCTTGTTGAACATCAGCGGTCTTGAAATGACAAGACATGGGTTTGTTTCACAACTCTACAATTTATAGTTGTATGAGATCTAACATCGAATCAAATGGCTCTTATGAAGATTTAGTTTCCTAATGCACACAACAAGGAAAATTAATTATTCTCATGTTGCAGCATTCTTAGGAAAGAGTTCCATACAACATAAAGCAAAATACAAATATTGTTGTTATTTCTAATAGCATAAATACAATGTTAGATTTTTTGTTGTTGTTTATTTTTTGCCATTTATATATATTGTCTATTATTTTCAATGTTAGATTTCATATTAAGAGATTAAATAACCTTTTTTCTTTCCACAAAGGATCACTTTCCCAACCATTTCAAAATTTTGATTATTTCTTTCTACACTTGCTTGTAACTCTTCACGTGTGAATTCACTAGCTCTAGGAACCATTGTGCCTGTAAGCTCTCCCTCTGCTGCATATTAACTCTAGGACATGTTATGAGATTTTTTTTTTGCATGTATTAAAAATATATCCAGCTCACACTTCTGCTGGGGACAGCACTGTGTATTGGGGATGCAAAGATAATAGGATACAGTCCCTTCTATCAAAGAGCATATGGTCTAACAGGAAACAGAGCCCTGTAGATAAGTTATGGCGGCAGAATGTGATGTAGTATCAACACAACAGAGAATGAACAGAGTGTTACGGGAACGAGAGGGGGAATAATCAACTCTGCTTTATCTTAGGCTGGGAACTGCTTTTACTTATTAGCCAGTTTATATAAACACATGCAAGTACACACTTGTGCCAGTACTTACCAGTAACTGGTACTGATAAGGATAATAACTGAAATTCATCGAGCACCTGCCGTGTGCCAGACAGTGTACTTAACACATTATATACATTCTTTCATTCACTCCTTTACCTCACTGCCTTTCAGTCATACGTACCGTTTAACTTGATGTTTATAGGATGCTCTCAATTTCACATGAGACAAATTTTAGAACATTTGTTCCCAAATTTTATGACAAAAAAACTTACGAACATAACCTTTCTACACACACACACACGTATACATCCATCCATCATGGATCCTCACATGTTCATAATTACACTCTTATAATACTCTCCCTCGATTTATGTTTTTAAATTACACAGTCATGGCTCAGGTAAAGCTTTTTAATGACTATGACTTTATTCAATAAATGAGTATCTACGTCTACCGCAAAAATAACAAACACCCTTAGGTGCTTATTTACTTAACTCGACTCAACACTCAGTGCCCATATGGGTGCTCTGTAATGCTTCTCCTGCCTCCAGATGTCTGTGACTCTCTGATTGGGCACCATGGCTCTGTCTATAATCAATAAAGTTGACTCCTCTCTAAAGATTGGTGCAGTCGTTGTGTTTTCCTGCATCATCTGTGCAAGAGTGCAGCCTGACTCGAGGAGCAGACACCAGTGAGAGCCTGGTGCAAGTGCACCCCATCCCCCTCCCTCACAGCCCTGGACTGGCCATGGGTAGAATGGAACCAAAGCTCCCAAATGGCCACACACAGATCTCACAGCTATGCTGGGACCTGCCCCTGCCCATCCGGGAGGGGCCACCCGAGCGCAGTTCAGCTATCAGATGGGGCTTCGGAAGCCCACATTTTTGTCCAGAACAGACTTATTTTGTTGCATAAAAGTGGAGACTGAAAAGGAGCTTTTGGTACTGTTCAGCAGAATGCTGTTGGAGCACAGAGAGGGAATACAGCGTTCTGCCACGATTATGGAAATCAGTAACTTCCTAGGCAGATGGGTTTAGTCCTTGATTAAGTAAATCAGTCAATTCAATTTCCTCATCAATTGAAGCCTGGGGTACAAAGAGAAAAACTAAAATAAGCAGAGAACAGACTGCGGAGCAGAGAGGTAAGCCTCTCTGTGTCGCACCCCCTACGCCTCCAGGTGTTTCTGCAGCCTCAGGGTGCGCACCCGTGGAAAATCTGCTACTGTTATGAGTTTTACCTCTCTCCTTCATCCTCCTCTGTCACTTTGCTGTCCTCCTCGTTTCACTTTGATTCCACAATCTCCATCTTTTGCATATGCCCATAGAAAGTTCCAGCTGGGAGGGGTTTTTAAGTGCATGAAATGTTTAACTCCTTTTCTGGATGAGGAACCCAAGAAATTGGGCCACCTTTTAGCCTCTGCCTAAGTCAACCACTTGAAAGCTGTTTTATTTGGTTTTCTTTTAGAATCGGCAGAGATGGGTGACATTACATTTCATTTCAGGGGATGGGCACTCCTCTGCGAAATTCCATTGAATGGTTAACAGTTGTCTTCTGTTAAAAGATCCGCTGCCACTAGGCTGGATTGTGATCAAAAGCAGACAGCAGATTTCCATAAGACAAGAAGGGCTTTGAGGAGATTTCAGATCACTGTTATTCCTCCTGCCCTGTTTTCTAACCCAACTCAGAGAAGTCCGACAGGATTATTCCTTAGGCAAAGGGTTTCATAATAATCATCATACCAATCTACCACACTGGAGTGCCCACTGTGAGCCAGACACTGCATTAGGACCTTTACAGCCTTATCTCATTCCAACCTTATGTTTACAGCTCTGCAGTTTATATATCAATTTCCAAATGAAATCTCTGAGGCTCAAAGAATTTATTTTCCTAAAGTCCCCCAGCTAGTAAGTGCCAGAGCCAGTGTTTGAACAGACAAATATATACACACATATGTGTATATATATACACACACACACGTATGTGTATACACACACACGTATATATACACATACATGCGTATACACACGTATATGTGCACATATGTATACACGTGTGTGCACATATATGCACATACATGTATATGCGCGCACGCGTGTGTATGCGCATATGTATATGTATGTACACCCGTGTATATACACACGTGTGTGTGCATACACACATATATGTATATATATATACACACACACACATTTCCTCCAAAGCTCTTCTCTTTCCTGAGTTATACTGTTGCCTGTCATTTCACATGAAGAAATAATGAAATCATATCCAAAATCATAATTAAACAGTATATTCTGCCATAACAGCATTGTTTCACCTATTCTTCTATATAAAAAAGTAATTCCTTTTATTCTTATTCTATTATCTTTTGTCTTTATACATCAAGCCTCAAATATATGAGTATAGGTGAATAAAAGCAAGTGTTCTAGGAAAATAATCAAGACCACTTTAGCCCTTGCATGATGTATCTGTGTTTATTGAGCATCTGCTATATGCCAGGAATTCTGCTAAGAGCTAGGGATATATGCCCGAGTGAAGAACGCACACTGACCCTGAAGCATCATATCACTCAGTGATTACATTCCACTAAATAGTTACCTTTAACAATACGGATGCTATGTGTTACGATAAGGGGAGCAATCACGGTGTCCACAGAAGTATCTAACCTGGGATGAAGATTCTTAACTTTCTTCATACTAGGTTCCCTAACCGTGAGAAATTACACCATCTTTCCTCACTCTTAGAAGCATATAGGGATTAATTAATATAAAACACTTTAATTTCTGGGAAGAGGAAAATATGAAGAACTAAAACTTTTGATTTCATATAAAGATCCCTTTCCTTTTTTACTGTGTGTCATTTCTAACCAGTAAAATGACTTTTATGTACTTTATTAGGAGAACACAACCTTAAATATAGGTATTTGAGTACAGATACCTAACACAGATATCTGAAGCCTATAAGTATTTTATGCAATTGTTTAGTTTGTACACTTGAAGTATCTGCAAACTTCTGATTGAAGTGGGCTCATTCTGATATTTTAATGATGTCAAAACATAGCCACGAACTAGTGGATTAAAATATATGATCTCTAATCGTTTTTGGCGGGACCAGTTTAGGTTAATACTATATAATGTATAGTAGAGAATAAACATACTATTCTAGAGGAAAATAGAGCTTATATCTCAAGAACCCTAATCTTATCGGAGACAAAGAAAAGGCAAACTTTCGTGTGCTGAGTGAGCCAAACCCATTTCATGAGGTAGAATTCAGATGACATAGGCTGACTAATATATGAAATTCAAATATTATTACTTTTAAAATTTTGTACCATCGGAAATGTTGACATAAAGAGATCACTGGCTAGGTGATATTTTGACATGAGTGTGCTAAAACGGAAGGTCCAGAATTAATGAAATGATAGTCAGTTGCAGCTGATGATACCAAAATGATAAAGCACGCAAGAGCTTCAACTTCAGTCAGTGTCAAAGCTTTCTTCTTTTTGAACGCTATTGCTGTGCAGCATGGGTCATTGTCTTAAGAGAAAGAAAAAGATATTAAACACTTGTTCAAAGGACAAGCACACATTTGTACATTTTTGGCCCCAAAAAGGTAGATAAGGAAAAAGGTGGTACAAAGTAAAACTATTTCAGTGATGGAAAACTTTCCAAAATTTTCTACATTCACAAAATAAAAACATTCAATGATATGAACAAAGATTACTCAGAGTTTCACTCTAACCAAAGTATTAGCATAGTGCTTCAGAATAATTTTTGGACCTCATGGTATCCTGATGTGAACTTGTAACACTTATTGTCATTGTGACTTAGATATGTTTTCATTATTCTGTTCTTTTAAGTCCCTGTTAAATTAGCCTATATTACCATATCCGTTTCAGAGTTAAAACAAAACAAAACAAAACAAACGATTGAAATGTTAGAAAGCTTCCCACTGATGTTCAAACATCAGTGGCAGACTCCACACTAAGTACCATTTGTTGGCTAGTCTGAGGGCACTGGAGCAGCCTGAAGATGTACCAGAATATCTTCTGAGTTGTTTTTGAATGTGCCAAACTGTTTAAAGATGATGAACACTCAGTGCCTTCATCTAGGCCCTGCATTTTCTTTCCCTTCTTTGTTCTATTATAGGAAAGATTTTTAGGAGATATTTTTCTCTCATGTTTTTAGCAGAGGCTGGTGTTTTTGTAATCCACTCAGTATAATTGAGAAAAGGACATCTTTCAAATGTAGCTACAACTATTTTATTTCTGAGAACAGAAGTCATTTTTTTGCCTAAGTTACAGCACAGTCAAAACCTAAAAATAAAAATTGCCATTAGATAAATCAAAGTACTCCTTTCAGTACAGTCACATTGACTAATAAAGCACGCGTTCACTTTATTCCGCTTTATCTTTCAAAACAAAGAATAATGAAACCAATCTGAAAATATAAAAGTAACACATGTTCATTGTCAAAAATGGACAGATTTAAAGAAATAAAAGTCACTTGCCCTGCCACGTGAAGATAACCACTGTTTACACCGAGAGGATGTCCCTGCAGTCATTTTTTTCTGTGTCTCTATTGACTTATTAGAGAGTTTACTATTTCCATAATATCACCCTTGTTTTGTCTCTCGGTGTATATAGGAGCGTGTATCTGTTAATCCCAAACTCCAAACTCCCCACCTTTCCTCTTTGGTAACCATAAGTTTTATTCCACTGTAAAACTTTCCCACTTCTCTGTCTGCCTTTGGGTCTCAGCCAAATACAAGTGATGGTGGCTGGATAAATAGCCTTTGCTTGTTTCATCCCACTGCGTGGTCCTTGTATATTTCCACAGGATCCTGCCCTGAGTAAAAACCAAAGTCCTGCCAGTGGTCCTGAAAGCTCCGTGCGATCCACTCACCCCCACTCATCATCACTTCACCGGCCCATGTTCTGTCCTCTCCTCCTTGCCCAGTTTACTCAGACCATCAAACCACACTGGTGTCCTGGCCATTCCTTGCATATACCTGGCCTGAACACTTGTTCATTCCCTTTGCCAGGAATTCTCTTCCCTAAATTACGCACATAGGATATCTCATTACCACCTTGCCATCTCAGCTCAAATGTAACTCTATCACAGACACTTTCCTGTATAATACAGACCTGCCGTGGCGCATACCATGCCCCAGCCCTCCCTCCACCCTCCACCCCCCGCGCCCCCCTGCATCCCCGCCGGCACACTCCATCTTCTTCATATCATTTGTCACCTCCTGGCATACTATATATTTTCTTGAATATGTGTTTATTTTCTTCCTCCTCTCCACCCCCAACTAGAAAGAAAACTCCATAAGACCAGGGATTTTGCTTACCTCCATGGCTCCTGTGCCTGGTTCAGTGTCTGGCAAGAAGGAGTCAACCAATCCATGTTTGATAAATGAATAATTAGTTATTAAATCTTACATCCACAGATTTTTTTTAATGATGCCATTTTTTCAATTGCTGTATCAGTCAGAGTCCCAGGAGAAAAGAAATGGCACATTCAAAATTAGCAAATTTAAAATAATTTAATAACATGACTTTTGCAAAGATGAGACCGAGAATTGGGAAACCACCAGGTTTAGTTAAGTGCCCCAAGGCTGGTAAGAGCGGATACCATCACCACCTCTAGGCCTCGGGGGAAAGGGAAGGAGAAGTTAGCTGGACCAGTGAGCGAGCTAGGGCGGCCAGTGGGCACGATGACCGTTACTTGGTGGGGTACAGCCAGCTCTGGAACCTTGAGGGGAGCCAGGGGGACGAATGCTGACCCCACGTTGCTCTCACCCTCCAAGTCCTGCCTGTGCTGTCAGCCAGAGACAGAGCACAAGGGAAACCTTTGATGTGGTTCTCATTAGTCAGCCCCTGGAGCACAGGGCAGGGTGGAGAGGGGTGGAACGTGGACCTTGACGGCCAGCGTCCACTATTCCAGCGTCTTTTATAATCATCCAAAGCAGTGTGGCTTACTGTTTTAAAAATAATCATGAAGCATTTTCCGTGTGTGTGTGGGACTTTCAGTGAAACAGACTCCCAGGCAACTTCCAAAGTATCTATTTGAGGGTTATCATGTCAAACTGTTGAACTAAACGTTCTATTGAACTAAATGTAGTTTTACATTGAACCACGATTTCCAACAATTTAATTATGCCATTTTTATTATTTAGTGTACCTTTGCGCTACCTTAAAAATGAATCCGTGAGACTCATAGTATTATATAAGTATAATGTATACTCTGTGCTATTGTTATCCCTGTAGAGGAGGAGGGAAACCACAGATGTGTCCCTTACAGTGATGCATAGATTTCTAAATTCTAAAGGGACTGCTGTTTAAACACAATAAACAAACAAAAACACCAAGTGTCAAACAATGCATTATTATACTTTTATTTTTTTTAATTTATTTTTTAACATCTTTATTGGAGTATAATTGCTTTACAAAGGTGTGGTAGTTCCTGCTGTATAACAAAGTGAATCAGTTATACATATGTTCCCATATCTCCTCCCTCTTGCGTCTCCCTCCCACCCTCCCTATCCCACCCCTCTAGGTGGTCACAAAGCACCGAGCTGATCTCCCTGTGCTATGCGGCTGCTTCCCACTAGCTATCTACCTTACATTTGGTGGTGTATGTATGTCCATGCCACTCTCTCACTTTGTCCCAGCTTACCCTTCCCCTTCCCTGTGTCCTCAAGTCCATTCTCTACGTCTGTGTCTTTATTCCTGTCCTGCCCTTAGGTTCATCAGAACCATTTTTTTTTTAGATTCCATATGTATGCGTTAGCATACAGTATTTGTTTTTCTCTTTCTGACTTACTTCACTCTGTATGACAGTCTCTAGGTCCATCCACCTCACTACAGATAACTCAATTTCGTTTCTTTTTATGGCTGAGTAATAATCCATTGTATGTACTTTTAATCATTAATCATTCAAAAGGAACACGTTTGGGGTAAGAAAAAATAATAATAGAGTGGACATTACAAGATCTGAGTTGTAATCCTGACTCGACCAGTAAGAGTCCTTGACAAATAATTTCAACTCTGTGGGTCCATGTTTCCTCATCAAAGTAAGAGGTGAGACAGGATGACTTCTGAGGCCTCTTCTAAGTCTAAAAGTCAACTACTCCAACAGAAGGTGGAGATCTTTCCCGAGAGAACAAAGTTGGACTTAAAGGAAGTGTGTCAGCAGCACTTATTAATTGAGAAAAAAAAAGCAATTACTGGAGATAAAAGCAATGTTGGGTCTTATTTCTAGGTTAAGAATTCACTAGCCCAGAGCCTACACACTCTATACCTGCTTCTTCTCCCCTGTCTTCCCTCCTTCCCCTCACACTGCGCTATTCTAAAAGAATATGCCGGGGAAATGATCAATCATGAGAGCAATTAATTTGCACAGGATTATGTCATATGTAAGACGCTCAGACAAAAACAATTGTGTTTTCTCCTTAGAATCAACTGTATTCATCCCTCAGTCTGAATACTCCATCGAGGAGGACATTGGTGAACTTCTCATTCCCATCAGGAGAAGTGGAGATGTGAGCCGGGAGTTGATGGTGATCTGTTATACGCAGCAAGGTAGCTCAATTTGCGAGTGAACTAAAATGTCCCCTTGAAGATATAAATGAGCCTCTTTAACATGTTGGAGGCATAACATTATGCCATGAAGGTTATACTTTACTAGTCCAGTTTTCAAATAGGAAAAAGGCATGCAGGCGGATGTCTTCCTTCACTGTGGCACCTTTGAGGATCTGGAAGGACTCTGCTGCTTATTGGAAACATTTCTGATTCATTTGGTTACTTTAATACTCAAGGCCTTTGGGGTTGTAAGAAGTTGAAGCTCCCCTCTCCTGCTCAAGCCTGCTCAAGTAGAATGGGGTTATTGTTAAAAACAACAACAAAAAAAGAGGCAAAGAAATGCATACCCAAGGAAAATAAACTAATTTCAAACTGGTCTGAAACTCGTAGCAACCAAATTTCAAAACATTTGTTTTGCTCATTGAGTAAGCTCCCTCCAAAAGGTGATTTTAATGCAATACAAAATTAAAATTAATACATAATACTCATTAATATACTAAATACCTTTCTAGGAAACAGGTAGACTTTTCTAAGAATGTAAAAGAAAAGGTCATAAATGCAGTTGACACTGCAGACTTTCATTAAAATTTTCATTAACATATGTGAGTTGAAAGGCAGTAAAGAATCGTGGTCAAAATGCAAATTTTAGGATCAGCCTTGAGCTCTGGGTCCCAGAACAAGTGGTTGGACTTCTGTAAACCTCAGTTACCAAACGTGTAAAGCCCAGTAGGGTGGTTAAGAGGATTACAGAAGCAATGCACGTAGAGCGCTTGGCACTTTGCCTGCACACAGTAAGCATTTGAATACTAAGCTATTATTCTGTATTATTGTGTTGTTTTAAAAGACCACTGGCAGGAAGCAGAGGAGAAAACCCTTGAAATGTACTATTTGTCAGATGTTGGAGACCATTATAAAGATGACTGATGATGCTAGCACAGTATGGAGGAGTTATTGCAGTTTCCAGGGGTGTTCATAGATATGATGGACCATGAAAATGCTGCATATGAAAATAATCGTTTCTGGAGGTCCCCTTGTAGTATGTTCTACATAAACCCCTTTTGGATTCTCTCTGTTTCCAGGAACGGCACGAGGAACTGTGCCAACATCAGTGCTGTCCTATTCTGATTACATATCCCGGCCCGAGGACCACACCAGTGTTATCCGCTTTGACAAAGACGAGCGGGAGAAAATGTGCCGGGTCGTTATAATTGACGACTCCTTGTATGAGGAGAAGGAAACATTCCACGTTCTCCTGAGCATGCCGATGGGTGGGAGAATTGGATCAGAGTTCCCAGGGGCTCAGGTTACAATCATCCCTGACAAAGACGATGGTAAGTACTAACTTACCTGAAAATTATTCCTCCTACCAGGCGCACCAACGTCAGGCACAACCTTCTAAACAGAAGGATGAGAGTGCAAAAGAATTTTCACATGCACGTTTATCTTATGCTTGATTTTATAGTGCGATTAAGATTCTAAGTTGGCTGCATCAATCAATTTGTCTTTCATGATTTAGTGTTTTCAGAGAGCAAAGTCACACCTATGTGTTTTCACCTATGTACAGTTTCTTTTACAACA
The DNA here is from genome assembly GCF_951394435.1 of Stenella coeruleoalba. Classification (NCBI taxonomy): domain Eukaryota; kingdom Metazoa; phylum Chordata; class Mammalia; order Artiodactyla; family Delphinidae; genus Stenella; species Stenella coeruleoalba. Next base: position 13,752,734 of record NC_137164.1, read on the forward strand.
CCATTTATCATTAGATGATTAAACTTTAAAAATTTCCTGGTGAAGAATTGAAGCAATTTTAATAGACAATTTATCTTTTTGTTTGTTTGTTTTGCTTTGATTGCAAAAGCTTCTATTTTGTAACTTTAATCTCCATGTTTGAACTCGTTTAGCAAAGAAACCCATCAGACGAGACTATTAAACGAATGAGGAAGGTAATATATGGAAAATTGAGTCTAACAGGCTTCCCCAAAGGGGGAGGGTTTATCCTAGACTACTCTTCCTGAGGGAAACCTAATTCCCATAAAAGAATCCCTCTTTCTGAGCAGAAAAAGGAGCAAAAGGGTCTTCATCATCACAGCTCAAAAAAACAGTTTGTGCTTTCTTGTGAGAAAAGAGAACAAGAGGAAAGACCGTGAGTCATGTTGTCATGAAAGTGAGAGCGGTAAACTGAGAGGTAGGACCCCAGGACTTGAATATTTTTCTGTCCGTCTTGAATTTTCCTCATGGTAGATAAAAAGAGGAACAAACTCGGTGGATGAATCTTTTGGTTCCCAAACTGGAGGAGAGTCAGAAGACTGTCATTCGAAAGAATCTGAAAACTCAGGAAGTTAAAAATGACCTACCCGGGGAGTGCTTTGATGATTGTGGTAGTTCAGTTAAAAAGGCTTTAACGTGTCTTGTGAGCTTATACTCTGTTCCAAGCCCAGCGCTGGGTCCTTTGTACATTATGCTCCGAACAATCCTGTGAAATATATAATAACGTCTGTTTTTTACTGAGAAGTAATGAGAATTAGAAATGATTTTATCAAGAAGGATTTGAAGAAAGTCTTACTTCTACCTTAAACTTAGATAATGTCCGGTAGCTTTAGTTGACTAGTTTCATAGGAAATTCTATTTTGTATTTAAATATACAGAAATTTTATTTTAAATTCAGTTGATCTCAGAGAAGAAGCCAGTATTTTGAATGTCAGCCAGAACATAATTAAGAGCCCACCCTAAACACCTATCTGCTATCTAGATAGCTCTGTTTTTATTAATATAGATAGAAAGATATAGAGCTTTAATTTTAAAATAGAAAATACATTTAGTGATCACTTTGGCTCCGTTGCTTTGTTGGCAAAAAATTGTTTCCATGTGGATTGTTACAGATGCACATGGGAAAAAAATAAAGGTTCAGAAAGAAACTATTATTTATTAAGCGCCAGGCATTTTCACTTGTATGTTGCTAGATCTTTTCAAGAGTAAAGGGTGATGTCAATTTTTTACATATGACAAGGCTGAGAGAGGCCAAGTGATCGACTCGAATTTACAAAGCCAGTATGTGGCAAAGTTAGTATTATCGGAGCCCCATATATGACCTTTCCATACTGCCACTCTGCCTCTAGAACAAGTGCCTAGTGGTGACAAGTTTGTGGAACCATAGGTACAGTATCTACTACGACATAATATTTGTTAAACGCTTTATTAGCATCAGTGTTTCACTTGAGCATTACAGTTCCCTGGTGTAGACAGCTAAAGGGGTATTAGGAGTGGGGTAGCCGAAGCCCTCAGAAGCTTTTCACCCCAGAAGAGGACTGGGGAATTTGGATGCCACAGGCTTTGATTTTAAGGCATTAGAGTACCATGCAAACACTGGACCAGGAGTTTGTCAGGAATGTTACCAGCAATCACCCAGCCCCCGTTTAATAGAGCAGAAGTCCTGTGTCTACCTCTCTGTTTTCTCCCATTTGTCCTTTCCCTTCCACTTCTAACTTTTTATTTTATTTTTTAATCACTCAGGTCTCACTAACGTCTTACCTTGTGGGAAGCACCACAAGTTTTCTAAGGATAAAATAAAACAAAGCAAATAAATAATCCCTACCCTCAGAGAGCTTTCACTGTAATGAAGGGAACAAGGCAAAGGTACACTGAACAGACTCACAAACATAAAACCTCACCAGAAAGTACACGATTAACTATAAGCACATACAGTGCTTTAAATAAATTCACAACGTAAAATTTTAACTTAATAAAGTACAGCACAAATTTAGCGTTGGAAGAAGGAACTTGCCACTTTAAAGATCCCCTCGTGGAGTAAATCAAGAGATGGAATCTCTGGATAGTGTCACGTTGCAGTTTAGTAAATATTTGTTCCTTTCTTCAGCACATAGGTTTTAAGAATCAAAAATTCACTCATTCACACATCTATTCATTAAAGATATGAGTTAAGCACCTCTGTACTCACATATTTCTCAGTGCAATAGCAACAAGGGGACACGAGCTCTGAACTCATGGACTTTTCAGACTCTGGGGGTACACAGATAAGTGAACAGGCAAGCATAAAATAAATGTAATAAGTGCTCTGCTGAGGAAGGAACATCTTTCTCTTTCAGGAAGAGCTTCTTTGAAAACATGATTTCTTAGCTGAAATTTGAGGACAGTATCAGAGTAACCCGGCAGAGAGAGAAGGGAAGTGTGTTCACAAGTGCAAAGGCTGAACGCATGTGATGCTTTCAGGGAACTGAAAGCTCGGATATAGCACAAATCTACAGCTCAAAGGAGTGAATAACGAAGAATTTGGCTGGGCAAGGAGTTAATCTGGTAGGATTGGGTAGCCATGTAAAGAAGTTGTGTTTTATTATTGAAATAGAAATCAGAAACTCTGACAGGTTATAAGGAGAGTGACAAAATCAGATTTGCATTTTTGAGATATTACTCTGCCGTGGCTAAAATGCAGAGACTAGATTGAACTGCTCTGAAGGCTCTTGGAGAAATATGGGTGCTAGGTGATGGCGGCTTGAACAGGGTGGTTGTATGAGGATGAAGAGACCAGGGAGCATGGACATGACATGGGAATTGACTGGACGTGAAAGGCTGGAGGACAGGAAAGTCCAAAGAATGATATCTTCGTTTCCAACAGGGCAGTTGGGTTAAGCGTGGTGCAGTTCACTGAGACAGACAAAACAGGAGTAGAACTGGTATAGGGACAAAACAATGAGTTCATTTAGGACGTGTTAGTTTGAAAAGGCTGCATGACTTCAAGGTGCTGGATGTGGAGTAGGCAAATGGAGATATAGGTCTGGAGATTAGGACAGAGTTATGCACTAGGACATTAAATTACATGTTATCGCTATTGATAATAATAAAAGTCATACAAGATGGCTTATACAAGAGGATAAGATGGCTTCAGAGGACATGCAAAAATGGCCCTCATATGACTTATGATGTGGACAGATTTTACTTGATTTTCATATTTTTTTAAAAGGAGCACATTTCACGAATGTTAAGCAGAGATGGGAAAGAGTGAAGAGAAAGGTAGTTAATGTAAGGGTATGACAATCCAGCAAAGAAAGTGCTAAAAAGAATCTAAGGATCAGACATGTTTCAGTGTCTAAGTGCTGTCAAACATTTTTAATCTGTAATGTCTAACATGCAGCAAGCTAGGACATTATCTTAATTCCTCTTGCTAGTCCAAGCTTTGGGGGATTTTTTTCCAACATGCAACGATTTCACTTGTTTTTTAAATAATAGGAAAGATAAACCTAAAACTTATTTTAGAGAAATTTGCTTTGTGATCATCTTTGTTGGAATACTTCATATCTTATGAGCTTTGGGGTCAACTTTTATTAATGTCTCTGAACCTCATTTTCCAGGAGTAAAATGAAGAGTTTACCTGTATTTCCTATATTTTACTAATTTTTCCTATATTTTTTCATTTTAGAAGTTGAAATCTTACGATGTACATAGTTTATAAGCGAAAACAATACTGCTACACATAAAGTACTGTCTGTGCAGACTTTCACCAGTTCATCATGGAAAGAAAGAATGCCCAGGTTAATGGGGAGAAAGTCAAATTTCACTCAGGTGCAATAATACAGTTACTAACAGTTGTCACATTTGAACACTTACTACGTACAAAGGACTTTACGTGAATTATCCAGTTAAATCTCAAAATAAGGTATCTTCTCCGTTTGATTGATGGAAAAATTAGACTTACAGAGGCTAAGAAAATTGCTTAATGTCACACAGATGCAAAGTGTTGGATATATGTCCTAAATTTAGGTCTATTTAAGATTTGATTTGCTTCTCCACTAGGCTATAATGAATCCTGAAATTCATCAAAGGGATTAAAATACGTCATACCTAATGACATAACTGAAGGGATACGATTGTCATAGAATCTAGAAAAGGATAATCCAAATATAGGTCAACATTGGTCAAGGGAGGGGTGTTGTTTCTGAAGGTGGCCAATTGCTCAATCACTAAAATTTTATGTGATTGGAGTAGGGAAAATATTTAAGCCTGCTACACAATCTGAGTGAAACACCCTGCATGACTTTCCAACACTTTTTGCTCTGATTGCTGTCTCCGTTTCTGTGGTAATGGGCATACCAGATGACGAGTCCACCGACCAAATGTTCCCGGACTAAAAAGAAACACATCCTTTATAACTTTGTAACTCAAAGCAATCTGAATTTTTAAAAAAGGAATTGATTCTCCAAAGCTAGATTATTCCTCAGTGAAATTATAGGATACCATTTCTGTGGCTGCCGAGTGAAGGACCAACACCTGGATGGAAAGTCACTTTTCTTAGGCGCAAATGTTTGAAAATCTCAGCTGGGACCAAAGGTTTTCTCTGTACTCTTAATTATATGAGAGTAGAGCAGGGGCTCAAAGGACGGAAATATGTCCTGATTAAATCTGTATTACATCTTTAAGAAACCGCTAAACTCTTCACTGTGTTTGGAAGAGACTTACACGTGAACAACATGCTGACACAAGAACAGTGCTCTCATTTTGTGCAGATATCCTGAACATCAATGCCTTCAGTCCTCAGTACTTCAGTAAAGGTTACAGTTTAATACTACAGCATTTGTTCCTTAGGAAGAGTATCAAGTCAGTGCTAACAGCATTTCACTAATCTTTGCTGTCGGTCTTTGGTAGTTAATTAAGGAACACTTAAGCTGAACCCATTTTCAGCTTTTGTGTGCCCACCCGCAGGGGTTTTCACTAAAGTGGCTGCCTTCCTCGACCCCCCTAGAAAAATTACCATGCTAGTGGGTATAAACCAGAGACACGTAAAAGGCAGCACAGCATGGTGAGCCCTGTAGTAGATGTAACTCAATTCAGTGCCATTCAAAAGCTTCCAGACATCAGAATAGCTTTCTCAACAGCAGGAGTACCATAGAGAAGAAAGCATTTCTAGTGCTAGAAAAATACATCATGGTATGGTGTGTGGGTGAAATAGGTTTCATGCATTTGTACTGAGCTGAAAGGCTTGGTCACCGTCTTGGTGACCAAGAAGAATAGTATTCTTCTTGAATACTATTATTTGCATTTGTGTAAACTCCAATTAAATAACGCCAGGCCAGTCTTTGTAAGGAATGGCCAAACTCAGTTAAACTAACAACTTGACAAAACAAAGTTACATTCTGCATTTGGTATGCTTGGGTTAGAAAAATATTAAAAAATCAAGAAATGGAAAAATGAGTTTCTGACTGCTCAGAATATGAATGCATTGAAGCCCTTAACAGACTATTTAATGTAGTTGATAATGCTAAGGATTCAGGGAGAGCTAATGGATGTTTAATGAGCGTCTGGTCTGTGGGGAGGCATTGCAAGAATTGGCTGAATAATAAAGATTATGTCCATTTTTCCACATTGGAAGAATACTAGTTGAATGATGTAGATATTACACCGTTTGAAAACGAACATAAGATAAAGGAAAACATATGAAATGTCTTGCATTTTAAAAAATATTTAATCACATACCACACACAGAGCAAATATTTATTGTGCACTTACTAAGTGTAACAGGTGGGGACTATAAAGGCACTTAAGACATAGGCCGGGATCTCAGAAAGCTTAAAATCTATTTGGGAAAAAAAAACACCTAAGTACGTTAAAGGTTAAAGGAGAATAATTTAGTTCGGTAATAATTTGAAACACCACAAAGCAGACAGAAGAAGGCAGTGTGATTAAAAGCAATGGTATGATCACTCTGTGAGTCAAGAGGAGGAACAGATAAAGGCTTTAACAGATGGAAAGGATTCAGGTGAATGGAGAATAAGGCAAAGTATTCCAAGATAGCATGCGTGAAAGCAGGAGGGAGAGAAAGACGTGGGAGCAGAGGGCAATCCAACTTGGCCACATTGCCTTTTCTGAGAGAGGCTCATTGCCCAGCTTCCAGGATTAGGTGTTAGGAGATCTGGGCTGTGGATGCATTTTTGCTGCTTTCTAGTCAAGGAATCTTCACCAATCCAGTTGTCTACTTGTACCTGTTTTCCTCATTTGAGTACATTATCACCTGAATTTCTTATTTTACAGAATCTTCATGAGGACCAAGTAGCATCTGTATGAGAGCACTTTAAAAACTAGCTCAACTAAAGAAAGGGTGGGAGGCATTGGCAGTTGACTCTGGAAAAATTGGTTGGAAGCACACTGTGGATGCAATTGAATGAGATAAGAAGTTCTGACTTTACTTCGTAGGGAGCACCCAAAAGTTTCTGGACAAAAGAGTGCAATAGGGCTTCCCTGGTGGCGCAGTGGTTGAGAGTCCGCCTGCCGATGCAGGGGACGCGGGTTCGTGCCCCGGTCCGGGAAGATCCCACATGCCGCGGAGCGGCTGGGCCCGTGAGCCATGGCCGCTGCGCCTGCGCGTCCGGAGCCTGTGCTCCACAACAGGAGAGGCCACAACAGTGAGAGGCCCGCGTACCGCAAAAAAAAAAAAAAAAAGTGCAATAATCAGAGCGATGTTTGGAGGTTATTAATTCGATAGCAGTGTAAGTGAACAGAATAGGAGCCAAAAAGGGAAGTGGACCTGTAGGGGGAGGACGTTGGGACTGGAAAGGAAACAACCTACCGCTGAGAATAAAACCCGCTAAGACTTGGACCTCATGTAAGGAGGGAAATTTAAAAATATGTATCTAAAAACGTGTGTGCTTGACAGGTTCAAGGAATGGAGGAACCATTCGTTAACAGGAAGTTAAGAGAGAGAACCAGTCTAGGGAAAGGAAGCTGAGAGAAGATGAGCAATTCTGTTCAAATATGCCGAGTTCAATAATGGAAGGTTATTAGAATGTATTTCTACTAAATGTTAATGTGCGGGTTGTTTTGGCTGTTAGCTGCAAATAGTAATTAAGTGTCACTTGTTATGTTACAAGAAAATTGTGGAAATGTACAAAATGAAGTATATTATTGGAGTTGTCACGTAACAAGTGCACCTTTAGGCCTTTAAAACAAATGGGTTTTTAAAATAACTTTAAAATAGTGTGGTTTAGTTCCCTCGTTCTGTACCCCCATTGGGTTAAACATAAACCATTTTATGATATAGAGTCACTTCACATCATTTTTTTTTAATTGTAATGGTTTCAGGAGAGGGCTTTCGAAATTACAGGATTAATTCATTTTTAACAAACTCGTGAAGGGGAGAGGGCAGGAAGAAAAAGAGCATTGGTGAATGTGAATGAGTGAGTCATTGGCCGAATAGGAATTGGAGGGGAGAGAGAAGGGAGACTTCCCAGGCTTGGCCTTGGGAGGACCCACAGGGTCCCAACCCCCAGTCCTCTCTTCTTAATTCTGGACCTGGCTGAACTCAGAGCCCAGCAGGCCAGCTGTTAATAGGAAACAGCTCCACGTGGGGCTTGGGTACAGGGACACAAATTAAAATAAAGGCAAGTAAGCAGGGGTCCGAGGCTGCTGGAGTGGGTTCATTAGCAACGGGGTACGTGTTATGGTCACCGGCTCTGAAGGAACTTGCTGCTATGCCGTTGGGAACTGATCTTTTTGAAACTGTTGATGCATTATACTGCTCACAGCAGGAAAGGCATTCAGAGCTTTGTTCCTCTGCACACACACGAGCTTGGCAAGCAGCCACTTGAATCTCTGCTGCCAGTTGCATGAATACATTCACCGCTATTACCAGAAAAGGCAAAGGCTCCAGAGTTCTTTGTGAGAACAGCTCACCGTTCTGTATAACTTACATTGAAGAATGACCTTATGGCTCACCAGAAAGTGAGCACAGGGAACTGTGCCAGGACATAGGGACAGTTCACCCAGAAATAAGCTCTCAGATTCATGGACTGTAAACTTGCAGATACGTTGTCTGCTAGGGTAGTTCTAAGATATTAAGGTTACACTACTGAATAGGATCATACTGTTTGCAGTATTAAACTAACTCATGTCTCTATGTTTCAGGGCTCCATAGATATCATATATGTCATGTAATGATAAGTGTAATATATAGCTATTGTAACTATAACTATTATAACTATTATATATGATAACAATAACAGGTGTGCTAAGCCTCTTACTTGAATGATTTCATTTAACACACAGACACACAGACTATGAGCCTGGTTGTGTTATGCCTCAGTTTTATTGTCTTTGAGCGGTTAGGTAACCTGCTCAAGGTCAAACAGTTGAGAAGCATTTAGCCAGGCTGACCACAGAGTCCATGGCGCCAACCGCTCTGCGGCCCACTTCATACTGTACTGGCAGCATGTATATTTAATAGATATTCTACACTGTATATTCTACCCTGTAATACTCAAAAATAGCATGAGGCATGCTAATAGAAATGAAACAAACTGTGTCCTTTTCTGTGCATGCAGACTTGCGGACCCTAGAATACTTTACATGTTAGCAGTTACAGACGTAAGGCTAACTGATACATGAATTATTTTGGTTCACCTTTTACCAAGTATAACTCCTCCAGGATCATTAAGAGAACATGTGATGGAGTCTGGTAGTTCACTTGCACAAGGAAAAGCATTGCTTTTCCACATCATTTAGCAAGTTGTCCAGTGGAAGGGTTTCCCTTCTGAAGGACTGGGTTTGGGCTGTCTTGTCAAGTCCTCATGGATAAATGCTGTCTTGTGTTTGTTTTGTCTTTTTCATGGTAACACTATCTGCCTGATTCCCAGCTTTTCCACACAGGAGAGTGAACGCTGGCCGTATAATACCATCTTGTAGACATCAAAGGATACATATTGCTGATGTATTATCACTCAAACCCTGGAAGCAGATCACTACACATGTTATAGGAACCGCAAGGTCTCAGTCACAGCTGAATTCCATGTTAGTGCTAAAATTCACATAAATCTGGGAAGCAACTTCTCAGATACTAGACTTCAGAGTTTGTAAGCTTAAAATTATTAAAAGAGATATTATAATCAAAAACAGTAAAATTCATGAGACTGAATAATTAGAAAAGATCTCTTAGTACATGTTAGCAGTAGCATCGGAAATTCCAAATTATTCACCAGCAGCAGAGGTCTAGTGTATTCTTTTGTTGAAAGTATAAAGCACAGAGTAAAGGCCGATAAACCAACACTACAACTTGGCTGAAAGCAGAACACTTACAGGCTTGACCTGCGTGCTCCATGATGTAAAGAGAGGCCAAAGTCTGTGAAATACTACAGTGAAGTCACAGAGGTCTGTGTATTTATTTAGTAAGTCCAGGCAATGCACTATGTACTTATGGTCTGTTGTTGAGAACATACACTTCATAAAAATCCATTACTAAATAGACAACAGCATCTCCTTTGATTGTATTAGAATGAAAAATTAAGAAAAACATTTTGGAATGTAGGTACTATTTTCTGACACTGTTGGTATGTCCGTTGGTCACTGTAGAAATGTGGAACGTGTTAGTTTGCTTCCCTGAGAAACTTTCACCAACCGGAAATAGTTCTGCTCGAATTAGAGATCTTGAATGGGCGTCCCTGTTCTCTGTATATCTTACGTGCTCTGCACGGGTAGATGTTACCTTTCACGGGAGGCTGATAGCCTTTATGAGCTCCCTAAGAAGCAGGTCTTCGTTCTGCCTTACTGAAACGGACATTTGAATCCCTTTTTCTCTCCCTTTATTCCTAGTTTAGAAGTCATATACATACCTTTTTTTTTTTGTCATTGGCCTTAAATCTTCTTTTAATAGACGTCAAGAAACTTGCTACAGACCTCAAAAGATACAAGATTACCCTGTAAAGTATACGGGGAATGTCATTTGATAAAACCAGTGGACTACATCATGCTACGGATAATCACAATAATAATCTATGTTAGGATTATAAGATGTAGCTAAAACTGAAACCACCTCTTTTCTTTAGGCCATTTGTAACAATTTGAAACACTTAAAATTAGGGATAAAACTTTCCCTTCACACTTCTAGAGACATAAAGCATCGCTGCATCCTTTCTCTAAGACACAGGTTGGGCTGCTCTGGTGGCACAGTGGTTGAGAGTCCACCTGCCGATGCAGGGGACACGGGTTCGTGCCCCGGTCCGGGAAGATCCCACATGCCGCGGAGCGGCTGGGCCCGTGAGCCATGGCCGCTGAGCCTGCGCGTCCGGAGCCTGTGCTCCGCGACGGGAGAGGCCACAACAGTGAGAGGCCCGCGTACCGCAAAAAAAAAAAAAAAAACACAGGTCTTCATTCTGCTGTAGTGAAACACACAACTGAAATAATGTATATTCAGACATTTATTTATTTAAAATGTCTGCTGAGCATCTCTAATGCACCAGATGCTGTGCCAGGGGAAAAGAGATGAAGGATTTGTCCTGCCCTCACTCCTTATGTATATACGTCAGCACCGTATAGCACCTAGTAGCCCCCCTTCTGAGTAGTGGGCATCCCCCAAGGCACCAAGGACACTGTGATGAACAAGACAGGCCCAATCCATAGAGGGTTCCAACAAGGAAACAGGCAAACAGATACAAAAGTGGCAGCTGATCAAACCAGGCTCCATGTGCAACGGGTGCTTTCAAAGGGGCATCCAGTGGGACCAGAGGTTCTGGGAAAGCCACACACAGAATCAGAAAGACTGAGTCATGGCATTTGGCAGCCCAGAAATTGATGTGCATTGTCACATGTCCCCTCGGGCTGTGACAGCAGTCACCGAGTTAAACACAGTCCTGGGAAAAGAAATTAAATGGTTGGTAGAACTTTATTAGCCAGTACTTAATAATAAAAGAGTCAGGAGAGTCAGAATATTGACATTGTAAGAGAGAAATAGCTTTCTCTTTACACTTCATGGGGCTGAAATGTATCTCAGCTTCAATTTCCCTGAGGGTGTTTCACAAACAATCTGTTTCACTGTCTCCGGAAGGATGCCACAAAGCTGAAATTCTGGTCCAAATGCCAGCAAGAAGCTCATTCTTCTTTCTGTTGTTGTTCAAGAATCGCACTTCTTCAAAGGGATAATTTTCAGGACCACACTCACTGCCAGGGACAGCTTTAAAACGCCAAACCCGTGGAGTCCTTCACGATCGCAGCGCTGCAAGGTGATCCTCCAAGTACAAAATAAAATTATAGATAGTACAGATGCTGCCTTTACATTTGTGACTCTGCGGTGCGTGGTCTCCAGCTCAGTAAACTGGTAAAGTACTGTCTACACTGCACAACAGGGTTGAAAGAAGTACAGAGATTTATACCCACTTGCCAGGGGATTGTTATCCTCCCAGTGGATCAAGCTTGCATGTCTTAACTGACATTGGTCCAGAATACATATTTTGAAGTTTTTTAAAATGTCAGTACATCTTTTTTTTTTTTTTTTTTTGCGGTACGCGGGCCTCTCACTGTTGTGGCCTCTCCCGTTGCGGAGCACAGGCTCCGGATGCGCAGGCTCAGCGGCCATGGCTCACGGGCCCAGCCGCTCTGCGGCATGTGGGATCTTCCCGGACTGGGGCACGGACCCGCGTCCCCTGCATCGGCAGGTGGACTCTCAACCACTGGTCAGTACATCTTAATAGCACTATGTCCTAACCTACTTCAGGATACTGAGAGGACAAATAAACTGTTAGCAGGAGATGTTTGATTAATTCTCTGAGGACAACTTCATTACCTCGTTCAAAACATGATATCCCGTGACATTTCTGTGAATAGGGAAACTCCATTAAACCCTCGTGTTGTAATTATGGGAGACCCAATAATTAAGTTATGTATGGAATTCATTTCTTCTTTTTCTTTTGAAACAGTGAAAGTAATATAGGCATACAAGTAACCATGGCCCTAGTGCCTTAGCTTCTGAAAGAAATCAAAGCAAATCAAAGAAAAAATAAAGAGCAGCAGTAGTCCTTGCTCTAACCTGGTTTTCCTCCTGCATTCTTTTTTTTCTTCTTCTTCTTCTTATTTTTGGCTGTGTTGGGTCTTGGTTGCTGTGCGCGGGCTTTCTCCAGTTGCGATGAGCGGGGGCTACTCTTTGTTGTGGTGCGCGGGATTCTCATCGTGGTGGCTTCTCTTGTTGCAGAGCACAGGCTCTAGGTACGCGGGCTTCAGTAGTTGTGGCACGTGGGCTCAGCAGTTTTGACTCGCGGACTCTAGAGCACAGACTCAGTAGCTGTGGTGCATGGGCTTAGTTGCTCCGCGGCATGTGGGATCTTCCCAGACAGGGCTTGAACCCGTGTCCCCTGCATTGGCAGGCAGATTCTTAACCACTGGGCCACGGGGGAAGTCCCTGAGCTACCTTTTAACCACTTAGTTCACACAACTCAGCCCTAACTCAGGGCTGCTCCTTTTATCCCAGGAGGTTATATGGCTCTATTGTTTTTAATTTCACTTTTTAAAAATATTAGACAGATTTCATCCTCTATAAATGAAAACAAAACACAAATCTAAAGGATTAAACACGATGTTTTCTTAGGACCCATGTATATTACTGAGTACATTTTATCTGAATATGAGAAGTCACATGAAAATCATAATGCCTACACTTCTATCATCTGGGTTTATGGTTTCTCTTTAGTGCGCAAACCATTTATGAGAAAGAATGGTTTTTTAACTCTTATTTTTCCTTGAGAGGAAGCAACTGTTTTCTTTTCCATAAAAAATAAAGACAGCATAGATAAAATGTTGAATGAGAGAAATAGCTGCAAGCTAGTATCATTATCCACGAGAAAACGAATCCGAGAAGACCAGGAAGAAGGTGCACAGACCCGAAAGCTTCGTGATCTGACTTCGCACAGCTGAACTGGGTTTCGTCCATTTGCAGACCAGGAATCCAAGAACCATTCCTCTGTCGATGGACATTTAGGTTGCTTCCGTGTCCTGACTATTGTAAATAGTGCTGCTATGAACATCGGGGTGCCTGAATAGGAGGGAAGTCCCAAAGGGTGGGGATATTCATTTTGTGGTGCAGCGGAGGCTGACACAACATGGTAAAGCAACCATACTCCAATAAAAATTTAAAAAAAAAGAAATCCAAGAACCAAAGAGGTTGACTTCCCCAATGTCAGGCATTTCAGAAGTGACTGAAAGGGGACTTGCACTCATGGCTTGTAGGACAGTTTCCTGTGTTTTTTCCCCATCACACTGCAAGAGGATGGAAGACTCCTGGGACCACTTTTCAGGTTCTAGCTAAGAAGCAATGGAGCAGAGTCGGCCACTGCTACTGAGTAATACTCACAAGGAAGAACAGGGAAGGAGGATTCTTACAAAAAAGGAGCACATCCCCTCAGCTTGAAGTGGCGCAGCTTTGGCTATTCATTCTGGAGTCCCTTCCTTTGCCGCCTGCAGGCATGTTTCAAGTGTCGCTTATTGAACAGTCTGTGGTCAGGGTTATTTATTTTTTGAGTGTCAACCACATGCTTTTATCCCTGAGACCTCACACAGGTTGTGTTTGACACCATGTTGGCCGTAATCTTTCTTCGTTCAGCTGCTGGGATTCCCACATAAATCACCCTGATGTCAAAGTCTCTGCAGACTCTGAAATTTTATGAAATTCACTTTAGTCTGCAGGAATGAAAATATACATGCATGCCTTCTGATGGGTGATTTGGGGAGCAGTAACAATTTTAAATGAATGGAGAATTTAAGAATAAGGTGGTATCTTAATTTTCTTTCCCTGTTCCTGTAATGATGGTGTGCTCTTGTTTTTTGTTTTTTTTTGTTTTTGTTTTTTATGGTACGCGGGCCTCTCACCCCTGCGGCCTCTCGCGCAGGCTCAGCAGCCATGGCTCACGGGCCCAGCCGCTCCGCGGCACGTGGGATCCTCCCGGACCGGGGCACGAACCCGTGTCCCCTGCATTGGCAGGCGGACTCTCAACCACTGCGCCACCAGGGAAGCCCTGCTCTTGTTTTTTTAATGAAGAAATTTACCTTCACAACTGAGGAATACTGGTCTGTAACATATTCTAATTTTTCTCTTACATGGAATATTGTGTCTCTGTCTTTACAGACTCTCATTACACTTCTTTAAAGAAAAATATTCTAAAAATGCTCACTTTTCCATTTTTTAATCATTTTCAGAGAAAGTACTACATAATAAAAAAAGCACAGATTTTGCAGTCTTAGAAACTTACATTTGAATCCTGCTTCCACTATATATGAGCTGTGTGACCTTGAGATAATTATTTAATCTCTCTAAGTTTCAATTTCATTTTTGTAAACAGCAGATAAAAATGATGATGTTATAAGTCTGTGTTGGGAGCACGATAGGTAATATAACAAAGATTCTAGGGATTCTGATGTGACCTGCAGAGGCAGACACTCAGTAAAAGTAGCTATTACGTCATAATATTACTCTTGCACTAGCTTTAATAGTAACTGGTGTGTTTTCACAAGATGAGCTTTAGAGCCATAGTGATGATTACTTTGGATTAGAGACTGGAAGCGGTATCAGTCTTAGCTTATGTCTCCACACACTATTTTATGACCTCGTATGTCAGGCTCCACACTTCTCACTGGAGTTTATGGATGAACAGGAGTACTTGATTTCCGCCTTTGGGGAGGTCTCTGTCTAATGAGGGAGATGAGTGAGTGGATGAGTCATGTGAATACAGCGTGAAAAGCGCCACGTGAAGTATGAGCTGCAGGACTTGCTTGACGGCTGTCAACTGGGAGGAGGTTAGATGTGAAAATCGAAAGGCACAAACCTTGCAGGACCTTGCAGAGTCTTAGATAATGATTTTTTGGAAAGTGCAATAACTTCTCGGTTCCCTAGAGAGGATACTCATCCACACCACTGAGAAATACTGCAGCAAGCTGGTAAAGATGCCAGAATCTGTTAAGGGTAAAAAAAAAAGTTTTAAAGATTTTAACAAGAGAGAAGAGACTTTCCACTCTGTAATAAATGTTTTTCTTAAATCTACTGTTTTGAGGTTATGTTTAATGGAGGTGTGTTATGCAGATTAATTCTTGCTTAGTATTAATACTTTCATTACAAAAGTATTACATGAGAACCATAGAGAAGTACATAAACTAAATGGCAGTAGTCTTGTCTTATCTCCCTCTTCAGACCCACACCTCTCCCTTGAGGTCACTTAAGTACAACGTGTGGCTTTTCTGTACACACAATTACATGCACACATTTTCTTTTACTTTGATTAGAAGTAATTATTGTTATCGTGAAGAGGCAACGAGCACATATTCTAGAGGGAGGCAGTCTGACTTCCTTTCCACTTACTGGCTATTGATCCGGAACTCCTGGACTTCAGTTTCCTTATCTGTATAGTGGAGATGATAATAATACCTACCTCAAAAGGTTATGAGCACTTAGAACAATCCAGGCATACTGAAAATACTCAATTAATGTTTGTTATTCTACTTGATCTTTTTCTGCATAGTATTTTATGTTATAGTTATTTCACATAACAGTGTATGACACAAAAAGCTTTTTGTGTCATAAACCTACTGATTCTTTTTAATGGCTACATAGTATTCCACAGGGTGGCTGTAACGTATTTTAAAAAGTCCATATTGATGAGCTTTTAAGTTGTTTTCAGATCTTTTTCTATCCCACTCATGAGATAGTAAATATCTTTTTCACATATGCAAGATATCTCTTATTTGCTTAGTACTTATCATTACATTCAGTTTTAGATGCTACAAAGAATACTGTTTAGGAAATTGTAAATTGAATCCATTGAGTTGAGAAATCAGTTAGAGAGTTATAACCAGTTTTCCTTCCTCTCCCTTGTTTATATGATGTGATATCATATAGGATAGAAATAAAAAAGAGTTTTAAAAACACTCTCCTAGAGATGGGTTCTCAGAAATATTTGTTGAATAAAGAATATTCAGGAAGCCTTCTTCAAATGCTACTGGATGGTGGAAAACTCTGATGACCTTCACATTTAAATTTTATTTTAAACTTGTATCGACCCTGAAAAAGACAAAATCAGAGTTTTGGAGTGAAACTAGATCGACAGTAGAATCTCTAATTACAGTATCTTTTTTGGAGAAAGGCTCACCACGTATTCTCAGCTGAAATCTTGGGAAGATTCAGTCCTTAAGTTATAAGCATTTTAGACATGTCCTGACTTTTCTTTATTCTTTCTGAGAAAATTATAGTTGGCAAGGAAAAGCAATGTCAAAACATGCCTTTAAACTGATATATACTCAAACATATATTTGACCTTTTTTTTTCCAACAAGAATTTTGAAAGTGCTTTTTAGAGACTAAATATTAGGTCTTTCTTAAGAATGTGTGTTTACATATTTTTTGAAAGAAAAGTAGGGAAAGGCCCAGTCAAAATTATTTAAAACTAATTTTTTACAAGATGTTATTTATAGAAGGAAGTTAATCTAATTTTTTTCTTCCTATTTACAAACGTAATAGATGCTACTTGGGGAAAAAATGTAAAGTATATAGCAAATTAGTGTGTGGAAGAAATGTGCAGCAAGGGAGGTAAACTTTCCTCATGATCCCATCTCTAAGAAATAACCAGTTAGCAACTTGATATATATTCTTTCTTATTTTTCTGTGCATCAATAATATGTGTATGAACAACACGGATTATTTTATACATACCATTCTATAACTATCATGTAAAAATGTTTTTTCTTTACAGAAATGTACAAAAATTATACAGCGTAATGTGTGCTCTATCTAAAATTAACCAGTGTTCCATTTTTCTTAGTTGCCTCAGGTCCTTTAAAGGAATCAAACACTAGACATAAAACATAAATTTCCTTCTAGTACCATTCAACTACCATGGTCCTCCAAAGTAGCAATGATCGCAAACTGGATAAGTATCTATTTCAACTTGCTTTTTTTTTTTTTTTAAATCAGCATCGTGTTTTCAAGATCTGGTTGTTTTGATGAATTTAGATGAGTGTTATTATCCATTCCCCTACTGCCCTACTGACATTGGGTTTTGTATGTATACATAGAGTTGCACTAAACATATTTGTAAATATTCCTGAATATACATGTAGGGAACTTTTCTAGGGTGTATACCTAAAGATAGAATTGATGGGTCATGCTGGACGTGCAAGTGCAATTCTACCAGATATTGCCAAATCTCTCCAAAGTGATTGAATCAATTGCCTTTCTACCAGCAGCATCTGAGGATGTCTGTTTCCACACATTGTTGAACTGTTTGGGTTTTGCTAATCTTATGAATATTAAATAATATCTCATTTTAAGATTATTTCCATACAACAGTGAAAGTTTTCTCTCCTGAGATTTGAGTGTTTATATAATTTTTCAATTTTTCCATTTGCTGTTAAAATTTTTCTTGTAGATTTATAAAAGTTTTCATTTATTTTGGATACCAATCTTTTGTTTTGGGGGTCAGGGATACATACATGCTGTAGACAAAGGTTATGTTGCGATATCTTCTAATATTCCTACTAAATTATTTTGCCTCATCTATCATTTTCTGAGCATTGTAAGATTTTAAAAAACCCACTATAATCGTAGATTAATCAGTATTTTCCTATAATCGTCAATTTTTGCTCTATATATTTCAATACAAATTCAAGCATGTCAGATAATCTTGGTTGGCCGTTGTTTTGTATTATGTGGAATTCCTCTGTATTAATGAATTTGCTTTAAATTGTATTTGGACTTCTGTTAATGTTACTACGCTGCCTTGCTTTTTTCCTGTTGTCTTAACATAGCCTTCTTACATCCTTATAGTTTTCATATTTTCCTCAAATTTTGTTTACAGCTACTTTTTTACGTCTGTTTGTTTTTTAATCCAGCCCATCTGTTTTAAATAAGGAAAGTTAAGCCGTTTGCCTTATTCTAGTTATGGCAATATACTTGGGCTTTTAATTTGGGGTTTCTGCATATGGATTTTTCCTTTATTTTTTCCCCTCCTTCACAGCTTCTTGTTATGCCAAGGAAGTTTTCCGTATCCTTTGTGATCTTTATTTTCTACTGGTTTCTGTCCTTTTGGTGGCAACTCATATAATTTTCATGAAGGTACTTTACTATCTGCCTAACAAAGTTTACTCTCTTGAAAAAGACAAGGACATGGAATAGTCTAGACACCCACTGAATGCATCTGTTTATAACTTCCTCTCTGTTGTCTCAAGTTTCAGCGTTAAGTTGAGAATATCAGTTACGAGATTGTTTACGCTTGCCATCAATAGTCGGATTTACCAGCATATTTTATTGATTGCTCAGCAAAGTGTCTTGCATCCAGTTCCTCCATTTGATTTTACTTTTCTTCTGTGCTTTAGCACTTTCTCAGTGTGCATCTGTAGGTGAGAAAACCTCTTCGTCTCTAATGGCCGAAAATATGTTTATTTTGCCCTCACTCTTGAGTTCCGTTTCCCTTTGGTTTCTATGGCTCCAGTGTTCATTCACAGCCTCTGTGCAGACTTAAGAGGCCAGCAGAACCATTCGCTTTGCGCTCCACTCACCACTATGATGTCCTGTTGTTCTGTTACGTTCTTAGTTCACAGGGATGCTTATCTTGTTTTGAGCATAGCTCTCCCTTTCCTTATCAAGCATAATAATGATAAAGGGAAAGTCTTCAAAGCTACCAAGAAGAAATGGCATGCTGTCTTTAATTTTTAATCTATCATTGCTGCTGAGGAAGCCAAGTAGAGGGTGTGAAATCACAAAACTGTCTTTAACCAGATGTCAATGTCTTCACTAGATTTTCTACCTTAAGAAAAGGAAAGAAAAAAAATCAACTTCGTAGCCTGGTCTTTCATTTTCTGAATGAACTGTAATTCAGCCAGTCCCCTTCTGAGGGATTTTGGGCTTGTTTTCAGTTGTGCCTGAGTACAAATGAAGTACAACATACTTGTGTATGTATCTTTGTACACTTACGTTAGCGTTTCTATATGATAAACCTGCATACATTGAATTCAGGGTAGAAATTATGTTCATTAAAATCTTGTGACAACCTTTTGTATTATGGTTGCCTTAGTTAAGGTTAGTTAGCTTCGTTAAGGGTACACACTATCTAGGCATGGATCCTAACCCACCATTTCCCTGATGTGTGACTTTGGGCAAATCTCTCAATCTCCCTAATCCTTAGTTTCCTTATCTGTGAAAAGAAGACTAATATAGTACGTACCTCATAGGGTGGCTGTAAGGATGAAGTAAGATACTGAAATCAAAACAATTAGTGTGGTATCTAACCATTACTTATTATTTGCTAAGGACACTGACATGAGCTAAAACAGCCTGAAGGCTGCTGAGACCTGTAGAGGTTTTCAAAAGCACTGGTGAGATACATGGGTGGGGCTGGGAGTATATGGTAGATCTCTGTACCTTCTGCTCAGTTTTGCTCTGAAAACAATTCTGAACTGAAAACTACTCTAAAAAATATAGTCAGCTTAGAAAAAGAAGGGAAGGAAGAAAGGAGGGAAGGAAGGAAGGAAGAAAGAAAGAAAGAAAGGAAGGAAGGAAGAAATGAAGAAAGAAAAAGAAAGGAAGAAAGAAAGGAAGGAAGGAAAGAAAGAAAGAAAGAAAAGAAAGAAAGAAAGAAGAAAGAAAGGAAGAGAGAAAGGAAGAAAGAAATGAAGAAAGAAAGAAAAAGAAAGGAAGAAAGAAAGAGAGAGAAAGAAAGGAAGGAAGGAAAGAAAGAAAGAAAAGAAAGAAAGAAGAAAGAAAGAAAGAAAGAAAGAAAAGAAAGAAAAGAAAGAAAGAAAGAAAAAGAGAAAACACTGGTTCCTGGGGGAACCCATTGGAAATTATGATTCGATAAATTGGAAGTGAGAACGAGCATCTGTATCTTTAAATCTCCTTGGCGGATTCTAATGCACATCCAACTTGGAAATGCCTGGAGGCAAAGTATTTAAAAAGTGAAAGTAAAAAAAAACCCTTCTCTTGGAGTTCATTGTGGTGGGCTTCCCTTGCCCCTGTGGACCTGCTCCAGATTCAAAGGTCAGCCCTCCACAGTCATTTTACCGGAAAGACAAGCACTTCATCCTCCTGAGGCTTTGTAACTCCCACTGCCTGATGCTAAGGACGGTTGTCTTCTAACTCAGCCACCACAAAGACGTATTTATTCATTTGCTCTGGCAAATCAGTGATCCTATTTTACAGGGTGTTCATTACCTCCGCAAATGTTAATTGAGCACCTACGGCCAGACATTGATTACACTAAGTGTTAGGAAAACATCAGTGAGTAAAGGAGGCTTAATTCCTCCCCTTAGAGAGCTCAGAGATAGTGAGGGATACAAGCCTGAGGTGACTGGGGAGGGGGCGGGGTTGACAAGGGAAGACAGGGTGCTCCCCAGCACAAGTGACTTCTCCTGAAACCCGAATTCCCTGGTGTCCAGTGGTTTAGGACTCCGTGCTTCCATTGCAGGGAGTCTGGGTTCCATCCCTGGTCAGGGAACTAAGATCCCGCAAGCCGCGTGGTGCGTCTAAAAAATAAAAATAAAAAAAATCTGAAACCGGAGTTATCCTGTGAGGAGGGAAGAGTGTTCAAAGCAATGGCCGTGGCATAGCAAAGACTGGGAGTGCCACACCTAAGACATTCAAGACACTGGATTTGGGGTAGAAGAGAGGCCAAAATGAGATTTAAAAGGCAAACTGAGACCAAATGTTTAGTGTTTTACAAACCAGTGTTTTTAACCAACGTTAAAACGTCTGTTAGCAGCCCTAAGAGCGTTGAAACTTTGAAAGGCTTTCAGCAAAGGGATTGCCATGATGAGATTTGCTTTGGGGGATGGCCTCTGGTTAAGAGCCTAGCTAAGTTGCTGTTGGGAGAGTTCAATGTCAGGTGACGCTGGCTGCATCTAAGGTAGTGGCAGTGACAGAGAGAGAAACCAGGGGGTGGGCAGTGGGGGTGACTCTGCTGCCTCTGAGAGTTTACCTTGAGGTGCCGACGGCATGGCGTTGTGTAGGCAGCCAGTTATCAAGGTCCAAAACTCAGAAGAGAGATCTGAATTGGAAATCATTTAGGGAGGTTCTTTGTATTATTTTCAGCCCTGAACCAAAAGATGGCGTAGAAGTTTTTTTTTTTTTTTTTTTTTTTTTCAATTCTAAGCAAACATCTTAGAGCTGCAAAGCCTACTTGACCAATGTTCCAGGTACACGTGAGTAAATAAGATTTGGCTCCAGATAGCAATTACTACTGACACCTCTTCCTTTCATCTCATGAGACACAAAGTAATTGTAAACATCAATCTAGACACCACAGACTGAGCAAAGGAAAAAAGTTCACTTTTTCCCTGTGGGGAAAAACTTAAATGATTTTCCCTTTGTCTTCATTGCAGGTGTGTGTGTTGTACGCCAAGCCTCCTCGTCAACTATGTTTGCAAGAAATAGACATGATCCTATCTGTGTTGTTTGTATTGAAAGTATTCCCAACCTTGAAAAGCATATTAATGTTTAATGAACTAAAACAGACTCTTCTGTAGGCAATGCCTTGATCTGTGCCCTTTCTTTAAAAGTGTTAACACCACAAAGGATACAGAGAGTAGAGTTTGGCTTCCCTTGAGAATTTCACACTATATCACGTGGCCAATTTAAAAACCTCCCTTGTGCTTCCCTCACACTGTTTGTATATAACTTATCTTTTCTCCGCTGGGGGAATAAACGTGCATTCTGCCGTGTCACCTGTGGTTGGTGGAGTGGTGACGAATGACTGTTTTATGGTGTTTTGTGGGTGTGGGCTACATGACTTTATTTGATATTTTCTCATTCCAGGTAGTAATACCAGCCACTGACTGTTTTCTCTATTAAGATTGTGAACTTACAAGGCACGGTGTGTATTTAAGATCTGATTACACAATTAAATAGTTTTTTTTCTTTCTGATCTACTTGAAGTTGTAATATGGATATTTACAAAACTAATAGACAAAGGTCTACAGTTTACTTAACTTTTAAGAGAAACCAAGCTTCTAGATAAAAACCAAAGCGAGGTGAGTTAAAATCTTATTCATAAATAATGATAATTTGCAAGAACAAGCAATTCTTCTGAATTTCGCATAGGTATCCTTTAACTGTTGACAGTTTCATCCATTTCTCTCTCTCTTCCTTTCACTAGTTTATTACTTCCACATTAAAATGGTCAAGGAAATTCTTGCCAGTTATCTTGAGCAATTATCTATAACTCAACTCACTGCTTGAAGGATTTTTAAGTCGTTCACATTCCATAAGATTCTGTACAAATGGTAATAATTATAAATAATATCTAAGTTTTAGAGACTTATGACAAGGTATTGAGAAGTTGAAATAACAATAATGATGATTCTTTGCAGTTCTCATTCAACCGCACTGAAAAGATACAGAGGCGCTAATGCCACCATTTCTTTTTATTCATGATGTAAGAAACCAGGCAGTTAACGAGAATGAATAAAAACTATTAAAACGTGTTTTAATTTCATCAGAGTCACTTTATACTTTAATTGCAGTGACTGCAATTGATTAGTAGACTAATTTTCCAGTGATCGTGAATAGAGCACAGAGAGGGAGAGAAAGTACATAACTAACTTAAATCTACAGATAGGCAAAAAAAATCAATCTTAAGGAGAAAAATATCTTTCCTAATGCGTTCTCTTAGCTGCAGTGGTGAAATTGAGAGGTTTAGGATTAAAAGCCTTTTTCCACTCCTCCTCTTTCTTTCTGCTGGAGGTAACCACACACTATACAATGGCGATACGATACATTGTTTGCATCATTCACATAAATCTTATTATTTATTGCATTGTCACATGTGCTGTGACCTCCCACCTCTGTCTCTCTCCCTTCCTCTCTCTCTCTCTCTCACACACACGCATAAAGCACATATGTCAGACACATAATAAATGTTCTACACGTGCTAACTATTATCATTACTCTTCACTCTTAATGACAACTTGGATAAAAAAATTTCAGAGTACTATTGAATACATAGAACTCTTTTTTTCCTTATATGAACTGCACATTATGCTATAACATCAAAACACTTGATCTGCAGTTGACGGAGTGAGTCTGAACACACACTTGCAGAACAAAATTTGGTCTCTGCGTAGCCCATTTGGTGATCCATGGTCGTATTCACTCACGTGATTTTAGTCTGTTCCACCTCTAGTATGTATCTGGGAGGAGCAGAGAGACGGGAATACGGGAGGGGGCTCCCTCACTGCATTTCACAGATATCTTCCATAACTCAAATCTAATCTGTACAATGATGCGGTTTGCCAGGAATGTGAAGAGGCTTAGATCACTCACTAGATGCAGATGATCAGGCCTCTGCAATAATCGCAAAAGCCTTTTAAAAGACACACAGATGTGCTTGGTGTGGTCGTCTGGTCACAATAAGCATTTTCAGGGTTCGTCTTCACCGTTGCCCCCTGCTCAGCGTGAGAAATGTAAGGAATTTATTGGCTTGTATTTGAGGTCCACCTTGGCTGGGGTGAATAAGATAATCCCTTCATCTGTGTACATCCACTCACAGGCCCTAGCACTGTCCAGGCTGAAGGGATGAGGAGGTGAAAGTATGCTGTAGGCAGATTTATCACCCCGTGACCCAAAATATGCAGCAAACTCTCCAAGGTTGCTTTTGTTTTATTCAAGAGTTCAGGGAGCTCTGTGCTTTCTATCATGCTCGCATATGAAGGGACAAAGAAAACACAACTTTCCAGTTTCAATAAAGATCATTTATTGGGGGGAAGGAAAATAAAGAATCCTTACTCGAGCAGTGCACAGAATGGGTTTCCTGTGGTTGTGAGCCATAATTGTAGGGTTTTGTTTCATTTTTGTGTTTGGTAATTCAGTTAAATGCTCTGACACGTGAGAGTTGTCTCTTGAATGACCTTGTGTTTTAGGGAACATTGATGTGAGTTGCATGACCTTCTAGACTTGGATCTCTGGAGTCCTTAAAACCACACACAGATGACTAAACTGTCTCAAGTCAAGGACTATTTGCCTTATCACATGAATATACTCAATTAATTTATCTTTGTTGATAAGCTCACAATAGGGAAAGTATACACTCCATTTACTATTTCTGCAATTTCCCACAAGCCTATAAATATTTCAAAATAAGTTTTGGGAATTTTTTTTAAAAGCTCACAGATTGTCTCCCAGGTTTCTTCATTATTAGTCAGCTGACTGCTATCTCTCAGACTCTGGCAGCTGTCTCGCGAGGTAAACTGCTGGTCACGGGTAGAATCAGGGAATGATGGTTAGATCAATTCATCGCCAATACTGGAGAAAAATACAAAGTCTCCAAAGTGTGTGTCCTGTTTTAATGGCCTAAGTCACATGATTTTCATACACGTTTAAAACAAATGTAAGGGCTTCCCTGGTGGCGCAGCGGTTGAGAGTCCGCCTGCCGATGCAGGGGACACGGGTTCGTGCCCCGGTCCGGGAAGATCCCACATGCTGCGGAGCGTCTGGGCCCGTGAGCCATGACCGCTGAGCCTGCGCGTCCGGAGCCTGTGCTCCGCGGCGGGAGAGGCCACAACAGTGAGAGGCCTGCGTACCGCAAAAAAAAAAAAAAATGTAAGCCCCTTGGTATGAGATTATTTCTCTAGTGGAACCTCAGTATAGAGTACCCCCAAAACCCTATAGGTAACCTACTATCATGTCCTAAAGTCTTCAGGACTCATAATCATATATATTCTAGTTATGCCAATCGTATGTAGTCTAGTTATGCCAATAGGGGCTAACTCTCTAGGGGTTATAAGAGGCCCAAAGACAGTGGACTGATGGACTAGAAGATGTCGTTATGCAAATAGTCTCCAGAGTGATGACGCGGTAGGAGACAGGAAAATGAGCCGTCCGGCAAAATACATAAAATTTCAGCTTTATGTGTTTTGTTTCGTTTTGCAGCTACTTTACCAGCTAAACTTTTAGGAAGTACATTTAGAAGCCATTTATAACCCCACATACAGGGGACAAAGTAACTCATGTGCCTCAAGATAAGGATGCTCCATCAGAGGGAATTCCCTGGTGGTCCCCTCGGTGCTTCCACTGCCGTGGCGGGGGTTCAGTCCCTGTTCAGGGAACTAAGATACCACAAGCCGTGCAGCGCCGCCAAAACAAAACGCAGCAAAACAACAACAACAAAAATAAGCAATAAAAAAAGTTCCATTAGACACTTTACCATATATATTTTTGTTTTTCAACAGAGGCATTTTGATCTGAAAACTGTGTAAGTCTAGAGATTAAAGAGATGTTATCTTGCTAAAAGGAAAAAAAAATGATGGTATAAGGAAGTCGATAAGATGAAGCGAACTGTTCTTTGGAATTTCATCGTACAGTTTGATGTGGAAAAGTAAACGTAACAGAAATGGTTTCTGTTTCCTTCTTAACAGAACCCATCCTCTACTTTGGTGACGTCGAGTACCCTGTGGACGAGAGCATAGGCTCTGTGGACGTGCGGGTGTGGAGAGCCGGCACTGACCTGTCCCAGGCTTCTAGCGTCACCGTGAGGTCTCAGAAGACAGACCCTCCCTCTGCTGATGGTGAGCAGTTTCCTACAGCAACTCTTTTGAGTATTCTACAATTTTCCACTTGCCATGATGAAGTACCTTAAAGCCCAAATACTTCACTTCTGTTTAAGCAGTCTGGTTGAATGTAATTTTTTCTGAAATTATTACTGTATAGTTGGCAAATCTAGGCTCTATTTACTATTGTGAGAAAATACATCTAGAGGGCCACAAATCAAAAGCTGTGTTATAAACATATAAGTCAAAGACTCTACATTTGAATGCCTTTATTTGCATGAATTGCTTCTCTATACTTGGGAAATCTACCATCGTTGAATATTATGACATCATATGCACAACTAGAATAATCGTGAAGGCCACCCTCAGAGAAATCTAGTGGCATTTAAGTATCATGCAGGTATGTATCTCTAGCTTGGCTCCTTCCTCATTTTAAACAAACGTCCCCATAAATACTTGGGACCCAAAGACTTTTCCTACACTTCATTGTACAATCTGTCCTAGCTGACACATGCTTGCCTTTTATTCTGCAATCTACATCTGCTAAAAGTTTATCTTAAAGCTAGGACAAGCATAAGATAAGAAATTTCCTTTTTTGTCCCATCTAAATGACCAGCAGTACAAACGATCTCTTACACATGCCCACACACGTACATCGTGCACACATCACACATTCATCATGCATACCATTCATCCCATTTTATGTCACCCTTAAGTTTTCACTTTTTAAATGTTGTAGAACCAGCATAGTGTTTTGCATGTAGCCGGTGTCCAATAAACATTTGTTTAGCCAAATCAGTCATTTCTTTAGAGAAAATTCAAATCAAAGAAAGAGATGAGAATAAAGGTAAAGAAGAAGAGGAAAAGAAAAACACGGAAAGAACCACAGTGAGATTCAGATACAGAGACTTTTAAAAATGAATTAAAGACATATACTCAAATATAGTTGCATATTCAGAGGTAAACAGATACAAAAGGAGAGTTAGAAGAGCAGAAGGTATGAAAACAAGGAAGAAATAATACTGAACACTCTCCCCTCTTCTCAGTCTTTATGGATGTAGTACCTAAAGATTAAGAGAAAGTTTTGTTTTTTTAACTACTTTAGAACATAAATGGAGATGTCAACACTAGTATGCGCCCCACAGTCTGAAAAATAATAAGCCAAAAACCAAATATGTCTCTGGGGCAGGTGTGGGTGAAGCATGTCAGACGAAAGCTTGTATCTGAAATGTGTTGTTTTAACCAGCAGGCAGTCACACACCTAAAGTTCTGTAGTAGCTTCTGAAAATAGATTTGGATATTTAACTAATGATAACAAAATTTCAATATTTATATTTCATATATAATTTATGATAATCAAATGATTGATATGCTGGTTATTTTTAGACCTGATTTTTACTAGTTCTATTTGAGAATTCCAAAATAGATGGAAAAAACTATAAGAAAGCTAAAATAACTAAAGGTAAATAACTTGTTAGACGTAGATAAGACAATGTTCAGAACCTGATCTTTGATCTACCATCTCAATAACCAAAAGGTTAGATACTAATCTTTTGCATTTCATTAAATGTATTTTCTGTAACGGTATGCTAGTGTATATATTTTAAAAAGGATTATAAATATATCTTCACAGTTTGCTTCTCATAATTTTGTTTAAATTGAGTTAGTCCCCAACTGAAAAATTCTTCTGTTACTGTCATAGCTGGAACAGACTATGTGGGAATCAGTCGTAATTTAGATTTTGCACCTGGAGTCAACATGCAGACTGTTCGTGTTATCATTCTGGATGATCTTGGACAACCGGTGCTGGAGGGAATTGAGAAATTTGAACTTGTGCTTCGAATGCCTATGAATGCTGCCCTTGGTGATCCCAGCAAAGCCACGGTGGCCATAAATGATTCTGTCTCAGATTGTGAGTGTTTATTAATTAATGATGATAAGTAAAGCGATATGGTAGACTTTATATAAATGTTAAGTAAAATGATAAACTAGGGTTTATATACCCGTATTAGTTTGCTAGGGCTGCCATAACAAAGTACTACAGACTCAGAAATTTCTTGTCTGACAGTTCTGGAGGCTAGGAGTCCAAGATCAAGGTATCAGCAAGGTTACTTCCTTCTAAGGGATGCAACAGAAGAATCTGTTCCAGCCCTCCCTCTTGTCTTGTAGATGGCAATCTTTTCCCCTGTGTGTCATTACATCAGCTTCTATGTGTGTCTCTGTGTCCAAATTTCCCTTTTGTATAAGGACACCAGTCATATTGAATTAGGGCCCACCCTAATGACCTCATTTTTACTTGATTAGTTCTGTAAAGACCCTGTCTCCACATAAGGTCACATTCCGAGGTACTGGGTGTTAGGACTTCAACCTGGGAATTAGGGGACACAGCTCAACCCATAATAATACCTTAGCTGACCAAGTCTTACTTTCTCATCCTGATTATTTTGATAGAATTAAACAGCTTCAGAAGAAAACTTTCAGTCTTCCTCGCAAATTTAAAAAAATGAGATTGCTATCAATATCTTGATTGTGTGTCAAGAACTCCCCCCCACAGATGGGTGGGACCGCATGGGGTTGCACAAACCCTTGAGTATTAACGGTCTTTTTTGATTTCTCAACACAAGACATTTTCTGTTATCTCCTTACTCCCAGACTCCTGAAATTCCCCTAATGATGTGCCAAAGACACTGTTCTGAAGCAGTAAGCTTCTGGACACATGGCAGGGCTCTCTGACACGTCATCACAAGAAAATTCTGAATAATCTTCTACCACGATGATCCTGACATTGCTTGGAGGAGTCTAACCTATTGTCAATGAGGCCTGTAGTTAATTGACCTAGTATAGGTGTCACTTTCTATTATGTAATAGATATAATATTATAGTCATTGTCAACTTTTCCAACACGGTCCAGGTAAACTGTGCATGTGATTATGTGCACAATATTTAATATTATTCATATCAAGAAATTCTGAAAAGCTCATGGTAAAGCAACATATATAGATACAGACATCTTAAAATCTCTGGTTTTATCTACTTTCTCACATTTCATTGCATCTTCCTACTCCACAAAATAGGCAGAGCAAAATTACAAGGATAAGGAAATCAAAATACTGAGTTAAGTGATTTGCTCAAGGCCAAAACACTGGCAAGTGACTGAGTGGAGAGTTGGTTCCAGTTCTTCTCATTTCTGTTCCATTATTCTTCCCACGAAACCATGTTTTCTGAAATGCCGTTTTCCTTACATTTCTATCCACTTTGATTCATATGTTTATTTTCTTGTATTTTTTTTCAGTGCCTAAGATGCAATTCAAAGAGCGAGTATATACTGGCAATGAAAATGATGGGCAGATAGTTGCCGTGATCCACAGGAGTGGAGATATCCAGTACAGGTCTTCCGTGAGATGCTATACGCGCCAGGGGTCTGCACAGGTGATGATGGACTTTGAAGAACGCCCAAACACTGATCTCTCCACCATCACCTTCCTCCCTGGTAAGTTTTGGCTTGCAATTTTTATTTGGAATTTGCAGAAGCCACGTTTTGGGTGTGAAATATCTATCAAGGAAATACAGGTTCTGGATTTCAGCAAGCTTATGACATGGTTTAATGTGCACTAAATGATAACAAAGGGAGGTAGATTAACAGGGTGAATGAATGTTCTTTTGGTTTCCATATCAACTTATTGATTAGTTTCTAGTGCTGTGCTATATTGTTTATTCAAACTGTATGCAGCAGATAATGTCATATCAAATGTGTAGGTTTCACAGTACTGGGAAAGACTTAATGTTCAAATGACAGAAATGAAAGGAAATAGATGTCACATTTTTTTTTTTTTTTTTTTTAATACGGTACGCGGGCCTCTCACTGTTGTGGCCTCTGCCGTTGCGGAGCACAGGCTCTGGACGCGCAGGCTCAGCGGCCATGGCTCACGGGCCCAGCCGCTCCGCGGCATGTGGGATCCTCCCGGACCGGGGCACGAACCCGTGTCCCCTGCATCGGCAGGCGGACTCTCAACCACTGCACCACCGGGGAAGCCCAGATGTCACATTTTTAATATGTATCCAATGTCATAAAATATTTGACCACTTTGATCCAATAATTGTACAAGATACATGTGCTGTGGTCAAATTAACAATGACCAACCAGTACAAAGTTGCTAAATTTGCCTCCTGATCATAATGTTAGAAATTTGTAAATAAAATTGGCATTTCCTCTTTTCCCCTTGTTTTCAGACATAAGTGACAGAACTTAAGACAGG
Organism: Stenella coeruleoalba; assembly: GCF_951394435.1. Lineage (NCBI taxonomy): Eukaryota > Metazoa > Chordata > Mammalia > Artiodactyla > Delphinidae > Stenella > Stenella coeruleoalba. Next base: position 13,782,519 of record NC_137164.1, read on the forward strand.
CATTAAAGAACTCCCTGTACAAATAGGGCCTGTCATTGCATATGTTCAAACCTCATCATTCATTCAGCAAATATTAATCAAAGGCTTATTACATGCCAGACACTGTTCCTTGCACTGTCGATACAGCAGGGAAAAAAGCAACATCCCTGCCCTCGTGGGGCTTACCTCCTGGTTGCAGATGCTTCCCTTATGGCCTACGGGATGTGACTGCCCTCCTGTCGTTATTATTGTTCCAGGTGAGACTGAAAAGCCTTGTATCCTTGAGCTGATGGATGACGTACTATACGAAGAGGTAGAGGAGCTCCGTCTGGTTCTTGGCACTCCACAAAGCAACTCCCCTTTTGGAGCTGTGGTTGGTGAACAAAATGAAACTCTGATAAGGATCAGAGATGATGCTGATAGTAAGAAGCTGTTTCTTGTGTTCAACTGTAAATTAGGAACTGAAATCCATCTGTATTAAAGTTTTAGGTGGCTCAGAAAATAACCCCCTCTTTCTGACTTGGCTTTTAAAGTAATTGAGAAATAGGAAAAAGACTAAGATAAGTGGAGAACGAAATAAACCATTTAAACTGAAAATTATGTTGAAGAATATGGTTGATACCTAAATGCTAAATCCCAGGCATTCAGACCTCCCTACTCCTCACATACCCTTGGGTGCAGGTCGTCCTGGGTCAACAATTTCCTCCTTCCCTTCCCTTAGTCAGTGGCCCACTCGTGTAAAATTTTTGGCGCATAGACACAGCCCACAGCACGTGATTTCTGGGGGCTGGTTAATTGCTAAGGAAGGAGCTGGGCCATGCATGCTCAGTTTCTCATGACACACCAGTGATACTGAGTGAGGGGACAGAGGGAAGGCAAGAGAATAATATAATTAAGCTCCTCCCACATGGGAAACAGAAAAACCATTAGAAGTGGAGAAAAAAAGCATTCCCTTTACAATTTAATTTGTCTGTGTCTCCCACTGTTTTAGAGACAATTATTAAATTTGGAGAAACCAAATTTAGCGTCAGTGAACCCAAAGAACCAGGGCAGCCGGTGGTTATAAAAATTCCAGTGATTCGCCAAGGAGACACTTCAAAGGTTTCCGTTGTGAGGGTTCACACCAAGGACGGTTCAGCCACGTCTGGAAAGGACTATCACCCTGTGTCGGAAGGTATGGGGGCTCCTAGGGCCCGTGTCCAGATGGGTTGTGCTCACACTGTGTTAGTGCTGGTACCCTTGAGAAAATGGAAGAGAGATATCCATCCAACTGAAATACAAATACATGTACTCCTTTAAATTAATCTCCTTCAGGAAAACAAAGTCAATGGAATTTATTTCCAGAGTTTCCCTTTTTGACTGCTGGGTACCTGTGTTAGGGAAATTTTGAGTTAGTGTGCTAGATGATCTTCTGTTTTGAGTCTACAGTCCTTTCATTTTCAGTGGGTTTTCCCTGCGTTATGGCAATCCGATATTAAATAACAATTTTCCTGAATATCCTATTGCATTGAAAATGTGCATGATAGCCAAGAAGATAGTCATAGAACAACAACAATGCAAAACTTCAAGCTAGAAAGTTTAATGTTAATGGAGGACAGTAAAAGGGGGACAGATGACCAACCACAGGGCCCATGAATTCTCTGGGCCTTAGGAGCTCATAATGAATACATTTCATCCATCCCTCTCCTTCTTCAAACTTTCGGATCATTTCACCCATTACTTTTATGAGTATAAAACAAGTCAGTTCTTCTCTCTCCCTGTGGGTTGTTTACTGGCAAAATAGAGACTGCCAACAGTTTTTGATGATCATAGACTACAGGCGTTCATCTTGGTCTGCTCAGTTGAGAACAAAGTTTAGGAAGTGACAGAATCAGTAATAGAATTAATGAAACAGTTGGAAAAACTAGCATCTTCTACAAAGGAACACTTATTTTCTTTGCACATATGGTAAAAGTTTGATGAACTGTAGAGCTTCAAAGTTATCCTCATATTATTTTCTATGTAAAGAATGATAATATATTGGAAATATATGCATAAAACCCAAAAAGAGAGGAAAAAACTGATCAGCTGCTAAATTATAAAATCTAAAATAACTATTTCTAAAATGAGCATGTTTTACATGAAGGAAACACCTTCTAAATGTGGATGACAAGATCTTTAACAGAAGATGCTTTTCTTATAAAGAAAACAATTCTTTTTGCTAAGACAGAAACAAAATTACATGTATATAGTAAATTGACAAATGAAATCAGAGAAAACTTAAATAACAGTAAATCAACCTGTGTCTCTTTTATCCTATAAATGTCAACATGTGTTTATAAAAAAATTTTAATAATCTTTCCTGAAATATATTTTAATTTCTCCTTTTATGGTCCAAATTGAGGTAAACAAAAAATTAAATATAGAATAAACGTTGAAATATTTTTGGTTAATATTTAACCCAAATATTTTGGGGTTAAAAATGTCTAGGGGCTCCCCTGGTGGTGCAGGAGTTAAGAATCCGCCTGCCAATGCAAGGGACATGGGTTCGAACCCTGGTCCAGGAAGTTCCCATATGCTGCCGAGCAACTAAGCCCGTGCGCCACAACTACTGAGTCTGCGCTCTAGAGCCTGCAAGCCACAACTACTGAGCCCGCGCACCTAGAGCCCATGCTCTGCAACAAGAGAAGCCACCACTCGCCACAACTAGAGAAAGCCCGCCCGCAGCAACGAAGACCCAACACAGCCAAAAAATAAATAAATAAATTTATTTAAAAAAAAAAAGTCTAAAGTGGCTGAGGAAACAACTATCACCTAGCATGTATACTGTAAGAAAACAATTAATTTAAGCATTTAAAATAAACACTTAAGTTTTCAACTTCTCAGAAACTAGGTTTATATAATTCAGAGGGTTACAAAACTCAAATGTGTACAAGGCCAAGACAAGCAATGAAAATGAGGGAAGCAAGGAAAGTGTGAGGGAAAGATGGAGTGATGGAAATGTTCTTCAACCAGAAAGTCCATTCCGTGCTGAGAAAGACCTGTACTGTCATAGCCAGATGACTGTTGCCAGGCAGAAAAGTACAAAAGATCTAAAACATCTGTATTTTTCTATGAAATCCCCAGATGTTGAAGGGTTAGAAAATAAATTTTCATTGCACCTTCACACAGGTCAAATCAAACAAATTGGTGACCCAGAAGTGATCAGCTATTTTCATCCTCTGGAACGAGGACTGTACGCCCTCTTGGGGCATGAGAAATCTAAGGCTAATGGTATCAAAGAACTGGCTAAGGCCAGTGTGGAAAATGGCTGTACCCAGAAACAGAACTAATTTTAAAGATGAGTCTGGCTTACAAACACAATTTTAAAGAAGAAGGTCCTTTTCATAATTGATGGAAGTAGGAAAAGAAAAATACATTGGAGACACATTTTCTTCTGCCACATTTTAAAGGATTTCTTAATTTAGAATTATAATGATTGAATACCGCCGTTACATGAGAAAGCAGCGTCTGTTATCGTCTCTGATTGGAATGATTATGCATTATATTCTTTATTTTCTCCTCTGAACCAGTTTTTCACAAGGCATTGTAAAACCAACAAAATTGTTTATTCAAGTTTGGTCAGCTGCTTATTCTTGAGTTCAATAAAATCAATTAATTTTTTAACATTTTAAGAATCTCAGAATGAATGGTTAAAAAAGGATTACCATTATTGGGTTTAATTTTCATGACAATGAAGGAATTATTTTTAGTGAGGAGCGACAGGGTGAGAGAAAAAACACCATTAACATTTTTCTTTAAAAACATTGCTGAATTTCCAAGATTAACGTCAACAACCGAAAGAAGTCTTTTAAAAATATAATTTGACATGATATTAAAAATTTCAACAATTTTATGTCCAGCTTTTCTAGATATATACATAATGAAAATACTATTCACCCTCAGTAATGCCTGTGATCATATATTTCACTTATGTCCTGTTGGTTTAGAAATTCTGGGAAATGAGAGGTGCGTTTGTCTGATTGTGCCAATATCAAAATTGTTGATTGTCTATTCCATAACTCTGCATGTTTTCAAACTGTGGGTCAAAAAATCAATTTAGTAGCTTATGATCAGAATTTTCTTCTGGATAAAATGGAATAGAATAGAAAATATTAGAATGCAATGCATATTGTAAGAATAGGTGATGTTTTTAAAACTTTTTATTCCATTTTATCCACACTCACGTGTGCACACAAACATATACACGTAAGTATACTGGGCCACAATATGAAATATATTTCTCATTGTGGATCACTGTCAGAGAAGCTTAAGAAAAACTTCACATATTCCTATGTAAAAGATTTAAACCTGTGATTTTGCATTTGTAGAAATTGAGTTTAAGGAGGGAGAAATCCAGCACATTGTTGAAATTGAAGTAATATTCGATGGGGTAAGAGAGATGAGAGAGGCCTTCACTGTCCACCTAAAACCCGATGAAAATATGATAGCAGAGACGCAGGTAAGTAATTTATGGATATAAATTTGTGGCCAGTATTTTATCATGGAAAATGCATGTAAGCATCACATAGTGTACAGTTAAGTAATCAACTTTATACAACCCTTGTATAAAGACAATGCCCATAATCTCTTTTCACCTCCTAAATAAATTTTGTTTCCATTCGAAAACAAGAATCAAGAAAGTCCTGGGGCTTCCCTGGTGGCACATGGTTGAGAGTCCGCCTGCCGATGCAGGGGACGCGGGTTCGTGCCCCGGTCCGGGAAGATCCCACATGCCGCAGAGCAGCTGGGCCCGTGAGCCATGGCCGCTGCGCCTGCGCGTCCGGAGTCTGTGCTCTGCAACGGGAGAGGCCACGGCAGTGAGAGGCCCGCGTACCGCAAAAAAAAAAAAAAAAGTCCTAAATTCCCTGGCGGTCCAATGGTCAGGACTCCATGCTTTCACTGCCGAGGGCATGCGTTCGATCCCTGGTCAAGGAACTAAGATCCTGCAAGACCCATGGTGCAGCCAAAATAAAAAATTCCTGTCTCTTTCTTGAAAAATCATGTTTGTAGAAACTCAAGGACTAGAGCCTCCGAGTCCCACGTCAGCCCAGTTACCCTTCCTATTTTAGTCAGTAACGACTGAATCTGGGGTTAACCTCCAGAGAGAAGGCATAGTCTCAGCACAAAGATGAGGCTATTAATTTAGTGCCACAACTCATTAAAACACACATTTCAACCCACAAAACAGTTTGCTAACCCTCAAAATTCCCACCTGCTCATTGTAACTTTATTAAATTGATGTCCAGAGCCTCAATGACCCAAATGTTACTGTCCTAGCACTTCTTTCCTCTGTTTATTTAATTTATATTATTTCATCAACCAGATATTCTTCAAGATAAATGTAATTTCCGTAGAATTTTGACCTTTAAGCCTAATTTTTAAAGCTAAATGATTTAACGAACAGGCCAATGTTTACAGTATCTGTGCTTACATTTACTCGATTTCTTTTATTATTTGTTTCACTATTAGCATGAGATCAAATTGGGGAGACTTTTTTTCCCTTAAGTACAGGTATTTTTAATATTTTATAATTTTTACTACTTGATGGTATTTACAGTGCCTTGGGTTTTTTTTTTTTTAAGTCATATTTAAAATGCAAGAAGTAGGGGCAGAAAATCTTTTTCAAATATATTTTTGTAAGTCTTGATCACATAAGAAGTGAGTCTTTAGTTTTTATGGAGCATCATATTAAACTCTTTTGAGTAAGAGGAACAGAGATTCACTCAAATCACTTCAAGTGATCAAAGCCCCTTTTAAGAAGACACACGTAAATATAGGCTTGGAAACTGCAGTGTATCGTTGGATATTAGAAGATGATTCGGGAGCAAAAGGCAAATGTGTCAGTGGGGTTTCCTTGTCATTCTACCCCCAGTAGATGTTCACAGGTTCCTCTTCGGTCTGTGACTCAGCTTCTCCCTCTGCCTGTGCTTCTGTCCTCTGCTCCTCTGAAGCTTCACTTTTCACCTGATTTCCACTTCAGCAGGGTCCATGCTGTCACATGACCTCTAGCATCTGCCTTCACCCTGGTCTCTTTCAGCTTTCCTCCCACTATTAACTAATTGACTTTTTCATGGATCTTCCACTTTACCACCCCGAGACAGACTTAACTACTATCATCACAATTTGGAGAAAAAAATTCAAGCCCAAATACTTTGCGGGCCACTGGCCAACCCAGGACTCAGGTACCCTCCCCTGCACCATAAGATATGGCCCAGGTGCCAGGGTCATGAGGAACAAAGCACATAGAGCCTGTCACACTGCAGAGGCTCTGGGTGTGACAATTTTTACTATAATGAAGCCATGGACTTGCCAAGCATTGTGAGTATTGTTCTGCACAATAGAAGCAGCATGAGTCTAATATGTCAGTAATCATGGAGAATTATCTTTTCCTTCTAGGCCACCAAAGCCATTGTGTACATAGAAGAATTGAACAGCATGGCAGATGTCACTTTTCCTTCTGTCCCTCAAATTGTGTCCTTACTGATGTATGATGACACTTACAGAGCCAGAGAGAGTGCTGGACCTGTGTCTGGTTATCCTGTTGTCTGTATCACGGTGAGTAGGAAGTTGAGGAAAATTGTAAAATAGTTAAAATAATCATGAACATTAACCAATATAGTATGGGCTTTGTCATGATGAAATAAAAGTGGGGGAAAACTGCAGGATTTAATCTATGAACTTTTGAAAGGAAACTGTTGATCAAGTAAAGGTCCTATTTTTCTTCCTTCATCCAACAAAGGTTTACTAACTGATGTACACATAGTGTGTTATCTCATATTATCTCAGGGTTTGCCACTGAGAGAAAAATAAATAAGATATGAACTCTACACTCAAGGAATTTAAACATAAGGGAGAGAAAAATATATAAGAATCAGTCACTCTACTATAAGGCATGATGTGATCATTATACAAACTAGGAGATAGAACAGCAGCTCCACCTGTGAGGGAAGGTTTGGGATCGTCCAATGAAAATGTCAATAGTTTAAGAGTCACATAAGGGGGAATCCCCATAAGGTTAACAGCTGATCTTTCAGCAGAAACTCTGCAAGCCAGAAGGGACTGGCAGGACATATTTAAAGTGATGAAGGAGAAAAACCTGCAACCAAGATTACTCTAACCAGCAAGGATCTCATTCAGATTTGATGGAGAAATTAAAACCTTTACAGACAAGCAAAAGCTGAGAGAGTTCAGCACCACCAAACCAGCTTTACAACAATTGCTAAAGGGACTTCTCTAGGCAAGAAACACAAGAGGAGGAAAAGACCTACAATAACGAACCCAAAAGTTAAGAAAATGGGAATAGGAACATACATATCGATAATTACCTTAAATGTAACTGGACTCAATGTTCCAACCAAAAGACACAGATTGGCTGAATGGATACAAAAACAAGACCCATATATTTGCTGTATACAAGAGACCCACTTCAGACCTAGAGACACATACAGACTGAAAGTGAGGGGATGGAAAAAGATATTCCATGCAAATGGAAATCAAAAGAAAGCTGGAGTAGCAATTCTCACATCAGACAAAATAGACTTTAAAATAAAGACTATTACAAGAGACAAAGAAGGACACTACATAATGATCAAGGGATCGATCCAAGAAGAAGATATAACAATTGTAAATATTTATGCACCCAACATAGGAGCACCTCAGTACATAAGGCAAATGCTAGCAGCCATAAAAGGGGAAATGGACAGTAACACAATCATAGTAGGGGACTTTAACACCCCACTTTCACCAATGGACAGATCATCCAAAATGAAAATAAATAAGGAAACACAAGCTTTAAATGATACATTAAACAAGATGGACTTAATTGATATTTATAGGACATTCCATCCAAAAATAACAGAATACACATTTTTCTCAAGTGCTCATGGAACATTTTCCAGGATAGATCATATCTTGGGTCACAAATCAAGCCTTGGTAAATTTAAGAAAATTGAAATCGTATCAAGTATCTTTTCCGACCACAACGCTATGAGACTAGATATCAATTACAGGAAAAGATCTGTAAAAAATGCAAACACATGGAGGCTAAACCATACACTACTTAATAATGAAGTGATCACTGAAGAAATCAAAGAGGAAATCAAAAAATACCTAGAAACAAATGACAGTGGAGACACAACGACCCAAAACCTATGGGATGCAGCAAAAGTAGTTCTAAGAGGGAAGTTTATAACAATACAATCCTACCTTAAGAAACAGGAAACATCTCAAATAAACAACCTAACCTTGTACCTAAAGCAATTAGAGAAAGAAGAACAAAAAGCCCCAAAGTTAGCAGAAGGAAAGAAATCATAAAGATCAGATCCGAAATAAATGAAAGAGAAATGAAGGAAACGATAGCAAAGATCAATAAAGCTAAAAGCTGGTTCTTTGAGAAGATAAACAAAATTGATAAACCATTAGCCAGACTCATCAAGAAAAAAAGGGAGAAGACTCAAATCAATAGAATTAGAAATTGAAAAGTAGAAGTAACAACTGACACTGCAGAAATACATAGGATCATGAGAAATTACTACAAGCAGCTATATGCCAATAAAATGGACAACCTGGAAGAAATGGAAAATTCTCAGAAAAGCACAACCTTCTGAGACTGAACCAGGAAGAAATAGAAAATATAAACAGACCAATATCAAGCACTGAAATTAAGACTGAGACTGTGATTAAAAATCTTGCAACAAACCAAAGCCCAGGACCAGATGGCTTCACAGGTAAATTCTATCAAACATTTAGAGAAGAGCTAACACCTATCCTTCTCAAACTCTTCCAAAATATAACAGAGGGATGAACACTCCCAAACTCATTCTACGAGGTCACCATCACCCTGATATCAAAACCAGACAAAGATGTCACAAAGAAAGAAAACTATGGGCCAATATCACTGATGAACATAGATGCAAAAATCCTCAACAAAATACTAGCAAACAGAATCCAACAGCACATTAAAGGGATCACACACCATGATCAAGTGGGGTTTATTCCAGGAATGCGGGGATTCTTCAATACATGCAAATCAATCAATGTGATACACTATATTAACAAATTGAAGGAGAAAAATCATATGATCATCTCAATAGATGCAGAGAAAGCTTTCAGCAAAATTCAACACCATTTATGATAAAAACTCTGCAGAAAGTAGGCATAGAGGGAACTTTCCTCAACATAATAAAGGCCATATATGACAAACCCACAGCCAACATCATCCTCAATGGTGAGAAACTGAAACCATTTCCACTACAATCAGGAACAAGACGAGGTTGCCCACTCTCACCACTAAACATAGTTTTGGAAGTTTTAGCCACCGCAATCAGAGAAGAAAAGGAAATAAAAGGAATCCAAATTGGAAAAGAAGAAGTAAAGCTGTCACTGTTTGCAGATGACATGATCCTATACATAGAGAATCCTAAAGATGCTACCAGAAAACTACTAGAGCTAATCAATGAATTTGATAAAGTAGCAAGATACAAAATTAATGCACAGAATCTCTGGCATTCCTATACCTATAAAAAAATAAAGAATCACATAAGGAAACGTCATTCCTGTATGAAGTGGTTGCCTTACAAATGGCATAGTTACTTTTTCAATTGCCTTCTCTTACCTTTGAATTATAAGCTCCTTGTGAGCAAAAACTGGGACGCATTTATGCTTACTTTGCAATACCCCTGGTGTAATGACCTACATATAATAGGTATACAATAAATGTTTATTGGATTAGCAAGGCAGAAATAATAATGCGGTGCAAGTTACAGAGGTCTTGAAATGTTATATTAAGGAACGTGCACTTTATTTGTTGGGTAGCAGGGAGCTCTTGCACAGAAGAATGGCATGAGGAGAGGGGTTGTATTGGAGTGTTACCATGGCAACTGTGGTCACCTGACGAGAAAGGCCCTGAATTAGATAGAAAGGTGATGCTTGGAATGGGAAGGAAAAGACCAACTTAAGAGACATCCTACAAAAAGAATCAACCAAGTTCACTGACCCACTGGATGTTGGGGGCAAAATGAGAGAGAGAAGAGAGGGAGAGAGAAAAGAACGATTCGGCAACTTTGAGGATTCGAGAGATGATGAAATGAGTATCACTTTTACTCGTATCAGGTTAAAGGTGGAAACGGCCAATAAGCTGTTTGAAATGCAAGATTAGAGTTCATAAAAGCTAGCATTGCGAGGACTAGGAATTTGAAAGTTGCATGAATAACATGTAGAAATGGAAAAAAAGTAGCAGTGAAAACACTAAGGGAGAGAGAACTTAAGAGGAATAATTTCCACCTTGTTCTAAACTGCGGCCCTAACATAGTTATTTGTTTCCCATAGGCTTGCAACCCTAAATATCCGGACTATGACAAAACAGGATCCATTTGTGCAAGTGAGAACATCAATGACACTTTGACCCGGTACCGATGGCTGATCAGCGCACCCGCGGGCCCCGACGGAGTCACCAGCCCCATGAGAGAAGTGGACTTTGACACCTTTTTCACTTCATCCAAGAGGATCAGTTTAGACTCCATATACTTCCAGCCTGGCTCCAGGGTGCAGTGTGCGGCTCGGGCTGTGAATGCCGATGGCAATGAAGGCTTGGAGCTGATGAGCCCTACCGTAACCATCGGCAGAGAAGAAGGTAGTGCATGGCCGTTTTCACATGAAGGTCGCTGGAATACCATGGAATGTTATATATGTCTAATTTCCAGTTATTCATTCCTCCAAATGCCCCATGTATTCCGTAATACTCTATACGGTTTTTTTTTTTTGTTTTTGTTTTTTGTTTTTTTTGCGGTACGCGGGCCTCTTACTGTTGTGGCCTCTCCCGTTGCGGAGCACAGGCTCCGGACGCGCAGGCTCAGCGGCCATGGTTCACGGGCCAGCCGCTCTGCGGCATGTGGGATCTTCCCGGACCGGGGCGCAAACCCGTGTCCCCTGCATCGGCAGGCAGACTCTCAACCCCTGCACCACCAGGGAAGCCCTCTATAAGTATTTTTAAATGATAATCTATTTTCGCAAAAATATTCATTAGAAAACAAATATTTATTCATTTTGCATTTTTCGATCACTGAGCATATGTCAGGCTTTTGGCTGTCATATGAAAAATAAGGCAGGATTCCTGCCTTCCAGGAGTCCATACTCAAACTGAAGACACAGACAAATTTTAGTCTGGACAGGACACAGAAATGCAAAAGTAGTAGTGATGGGTTCTAGCCTGAGTGGATCTGGAAAGGTTTCATCAAAGAGGAGATGCTTAAGCTGAGTCTTGAAAACAGTAGGGGAAAACAAGCATGAGCAATGACTCGTAGAAGCATGAAAAAACGTGGAGTATTCTGGGAACTACAAGCAGAGAAATGGGGCAGGATGAAAGGGAGAGGAAGGGAGATCAGGAGACGAAGCAGTTGGTACGCAAGGGTCGGATCTGGACAGGGCAGCTCATATGTGATGCCGTATCACTCCCAGCTGGTGGCTGGCTGAACAGGAGTTTGCTGGGGCAGGAGGGGAAGGACAGTCCAGGTAGAGAGGTGTGTACTAGTGTCCATACTTGGTTATTAGAGGGGAGGTTGAGGTCAGGGCTAGGGCCCGGACACAGTGGAGGCGGAAGATACATGTGGCCGGAGACAACACTGACGAGACAGGAAATCCACTTTATAAACTAATCCTTTACTCTGCAGAAGAATGTTTAAATCAGAGTTTTCAAATAACAGTCTTTTAATAAGATTCTATTTCTAAAAATTCCATTTGTGTACAACACTTCGGATGTACATATGTTGCAGCAAGAAAAGTTATATGTACCACCTCCCACCATTATATACTCAGGATCAATATTTATTGATAACACGTAGAGTAACCATGTTCTTTTATTAGGATTAGAATGTCTGGTTTTTAGATTTCTCTTAAAACCAAACTGTTGTGTTGGTACCAAAACTAAATTAAACAATGCCTTGAAGTGAGTCACCCCCAATTAACAGAGCAGACCTCCCAGATGCTAGGGCCTGATTCTGATCTGTTTTCTACAGACAGAAAAGAAGTTATTTATTGCCTAGTTCTCTGGAAACTGTGATCCAGCATCGGGCGGTCTCTTCCATGGTATTAAAATGAAGACACTACAGTGCTTTCAAAGCAAACATACGAGGAAGTTTTTCATGTTAAAATTCTAGATAGATAGATAGATTAGACAATGAGTTATAATTTATAATACACATACTGTAAGAAATTACATATATAGAGAAAACTATATATTTTGCTCTCTGATTCTAAGAAGGCTAGTTTTTGTTTTTTAGAATGAGTGCATTTTTAGTTTTATTATAAATAATGTAAATTTTATGACTAGTCTTAAGGATTTAATTCTAAGGTAACAATCTCATTCATTTAATTAAGCTACACTTACTTTTTCCTGTTGTTTTTCAATCATTTTTACTATGCCTGTTTATACTTCATGTTAAGACGATTTTGTGAATATGACCATAACAGACGGTGTCCAGCACAAATTAAATCACATTGAACAATATTTATTTTTTCTTAAACTTTATAAAACACCCCAAATGTTAAGAAGAAGCCATTGAACTGTCTGCTGGGATTACTTTTCCCATGATGGTCTTTTGCTTCGTCATAATATCAACTCTCAGCAGTGCCTTAGTTCACAGAGAATTTTAAAGTACACAGAAAATTCATAGTGCCTATTTAAAAATATATACTTCCAGTGTTGTCTATTATCTTCTTTTAGCATAAATGTCTTCATTTTGCCTCGAGGTCTTTGTCAGCCCCGGGTGCCAGGGATAGTGGGAGCAGAGCCCTTCTCAGCTAAATTGCGCTACACGGGTCCCGAGGACCCAGAGTATACCAACCTCATCAGGCTCGCCGTCACCATGCCCCACATAGACGGTAGGTGACTTGGGAAAGCAAATCCATGGAGGTGGTTTGGGCTTCTCTTTACCTGCTTTATTTGACTGAACACAGGCAGACCTCATTTTATTGCACTTCCCAGATACTGCGTTTTTTTAAAAATGGAAGGTTGGTGGCAACCCCGCTTCCAGCAAGTCTGTCAGCGCCATTTTTCCAACACCACCTGCTCACTTCATGTCTCTGTCTCACATTTTGGTAATTCTCTCAATATTTCAAACCCTCCACCAGCAAAAAGATTAAGACTCCCTTGGGATAGTTAGCATTTTTTAGTAACAGAGTATTTTTTAATGAAGGTGTGTACCTTGCTTTTTAGACATACGCTATTGCACACTTTATAGCCTACAGTATGGTTTGTTTTTAATTTTTTTGTTGCAGTATAGTTGACTCACAATGTTGTGTTAGTTTCAGGTGTACAGGAAAGTGAATCAGTTATACATATGTATATATTTTCCATTCTTTTTCAGATTCTTCCCCATATAGGTTATTACAGAAAACTGAGTAGAGTCCCCTGTGCTATACAGTGGGTCCTTGTTAGTTATCTATTTTATACACAGTAGTGTGTATATGTCAATCCCAAGCCAGTCTCCTAATTGGTCACTTCCTCCCACGTTTCCCCTTTGGTAACCATAAATTTGATTTCGAGCTCTGTGAGTCTGATTCTGTTTTGTAAATATTCATTCATATCACTTTTTTTATCAGATTCCACATATAAGTGATATTTGTCTTTGTCTGACTTACTTCACTTAGTATGGTAATCTCTAGGTCCATCCAAAGTTTCTGCAAATGGCATTATTTCATTCTTTTCATGGTTGAGTAATATTCCGTTGTGTATATGTACCACATCTTCTATATCCTAGTAAATTTTAACATAACTTTTATACGCACTGGGAAACAAAAAATTCATGTGACTCACTTGATTTCAATACTTGCCTCATTGCGTTGGTCTGGAACCAAACCTGCAATATCTCTGAGGTCTGCCTGTTTTCTGAATGACCAAGCATACAATAAATGCTCAGTTTGCAACTTAAGCTTCAAGTCCTGCTTCTTTTGAGTGTTTCTGTTTTCTTTCTGCCCGGTTTTCTTCTCAAGTCTGACAATTTTGACGTTCTTTAAAATTAGATAAATTTCACACATGTCACAACACAATGAAACAAAGCTTTGGTTAACGTGCTTGCTGTCTTTTATGACACGGCACAGTGTGCCTTCAAAACTCTTGAGCTTGGACTTACAGGAAAGCAATTTGGAATCTCAGTCCCTGCCTTCAACACCTGTTTGCTTTTCCATATCTGGAGTCTCGTAGATCTTTCCCAGTATTTATTGCAACAACTAAGACATTTCCTAGGCATTAAAATAAGGTAAAAAAAAAAAGCAATTAACAATGTTAAATTCTGTGTCCATTTTCTCTGGATAGGGAAGTGTGGGCAGAATTTCTGAGTCAGTAACTTTACCCACATTTTATGAACATTTCCTCAGGTACAGAAGACATTTTCAAGTTCTATTCCTCTTAATTCGCTTTATTCCTGAAGTATATTAATATTATTACTTAGTATGTTAGTTATATTTTAAGTACCTAAAGGACAGGAAGCATTAGGCAATATTAGGAACTACAAGGTAGAATTTACCTGCCTTATGGAAAGGACATAATTCTGCTTTGTCTGCTTATTACAAACCCAAATTTCTGCTGGTGGGCACAGGTGCACAGAAATCTGCACCTCCTTACTTTACAGTGTAATGTTGGGTCCATGTTTGACCACCCTGCCTTTAGACCCATATGGGAGGTGTGATTCAGATGTGCAGAGGGCAGAAGGGACCATCAGGGAAGGGCAGACCTATAATAGTTCTTCCTAATAGAAAGATTGGTCCCTCGTGCTTCTCCTAGAGCTTGACTTAGCATTTTCTGAAACATTCGATAGCCGTAGCTCCGCAGAAGCTGACCAGTTCTTTTGCGGGGCCAGAGGATCTAAGAGGGAGAGGTGGAAAAGGTGTCAAGAGAAGACCCCTTTCACAGTCCTTTTTGCTGCATTGCTTATGCCAGGGCTCAACCAACTGTGTCCCATGGACTGGATCTAGCCTTCTACCTTTTTTTTTTATGGTCTGCAAGCTAAAAATGGTTTTCACATTTTTTAATGTTTGGAAGAAACCAAACCTTCTTCTTCTTTGAAAGTAGAATATTTCATGACACATGAAAATTATATAAAATTCTAATCCATTGGCCGTGATTAAGTCTTCTTGCACACAGTTATGTGAATTCCTTTACAAATCATCTGTGGCAGCTCTGGCTCTGCAATGGCAGCTTTGAGCAGTTGCAACAGAGACCTTGTGGCCCACAAATCCTTACAATATTTACAGTTTGGCTCTTTACAGAAGAGGTTTGCCAACTCTTAGCCTATACCGTATAGTGGTAGTTTTCAAACTTTTTGGTCTGAGGACACCCTCAACATTATTTATGGCTACAAAGACCTTTTGTTTTGTGGGTTATAGCTATAAATATTTACTGGATTTAAAATTGAGGTATTGTTAAATATGTATTTATTCATTAATTTTTAAATAAGAATAAATCTATTACGTGTTAACACGAAAAACATACTTTTAAGAAAAAGAACTACAATTTATAAAGCAAAACAAAAAAGTGGCATAGTTCCACATTTTTGAAAATATCTTTAGTGTCTGGCTTAATAAAAGACAGCTGGATTCTTATGTCTGCTTCTGCATTCAATCCATTGCAATATATGATTTATTTTAGCCTCTGAGAAACTCCACTGTACACTACTGAGAAAATAAGCGTGGAAAAGTCCAATAATACCTTACAGTCGTGAAAATAGCTTTAATGTTATAGATCTCCTGAAATATTCTCGGGATCCTCCGGGGTCCTAAGATACCACTTTTATAATCACTGCTCTGCAGTATTTTATAACACTTGTCTTCTCAAGAGATAAAGAGATTATAAAGTGTTCAAAGGCCTTTGCTGTTGGTAAAAATGGTAACAGTGATTTACAAAAATCCCTTGTAGGCATGCTCCCCGTGATCTCCACCAAGGAGCTCTCCAACTTTGAGCTCACCCTCAGCCCTGATGGCACACGAGTTGGAAACCACAAATGCTCCAACCTCCTGGATTATACTGAAGTAAAGACCCACCACGGGTTCTTGACTGAGGCTACCAAAAATCCAGAAATAATTGGAGAGACGTATCCTTACCAGTACAGCTCATCTATCAGGGGTTCCAATACCTTGCGCTTCTACCGAAATCTGAACCTGGAAGCCTGCTTATGGGAGTTCGTTAGCTACTATGACATGTCAGAGCTGCTCACGGACTGTGGAGGCACCATTGGAACCGATGGACAGGTACGGATGTTTAGCATCTGCGCTTTGGTCACTGGACAGACCGCTTGCTTTTGTTCAGTTACGTAGACTTGGAATAAATCTCAGCTCCAGTCTTCCATCCTGGTGATGTAGGTTATTAGGCAGAAGAAAGAGCAGGTAATTGGCATGAGTGGTATGGAAATCCATGTCTATTTCCAGAACAATGTGTCAAAATCCATGTATTTTTTAGCAATGGGTCAGTAACATTATCTTTGTATTGAAAGGACACCGTATAGATATGCTGTAAGCTCCAAATCTACTCTGATGTTAGAAAACTCCAAACACGAATTTCTCTTCGAAGTACACATTCTCATTTCTTGTGTTATGTACAGATGGCTGTGATGCATCATGAGCGATCTCAAATGAGGGTCCTCAGGGTCAGTCTAGTTTTTCTCCCTTCTTACTCTCTTTCTTCTTTCCCTGCCTTCTATCTTTCTCTCCTTCTACTCCCGTTTCCCCCCCTTTTTCTTTCTAGTCTTCTCCCCATTTCCTCCCTATCTGGTCCATTTCTCCATCGCTAACATAGTCAAAAGTATTTTCATTTAAAGCTTACTGTTATTTCTACTCTGCAATTACTGATTCTTCTTCATACTACACAGGCAGACATTTACACATAAAATACACACATACACACACACACACACACACACACACACACACACACACACACACAATCCCCCCCTATCACCACCATCATCATTGTTGTTAAAATGATGGTGAAGCAAGGTCTCCATTAGCAGTTACAGTAGAGAATCTAAAATATGTAGGGTGTAGCTTAGATTTGTGATGAGTATTTGAATTAAAAGCCACGCTTTGTCCAACTGGACTAAAACAAAGGGCTTATTTACGTAACTTATACATTAAGACGTTGAATGGTACCCAGAAGATGTCTTATCTTTCAAGATTTAGCTGAGGTGAGGCTGGATTTTTTTTCCGTGCTATATTCCTGTGATGTTAAACTATAAAACAAGTAGTAACAAGAGAAATGTAGACAGTAACTATCAGTTTAATTCCAGAGCAAAGCTGTAAATCTTGACCGGTTCTGCTGGCGTTGATGTCTAATGGCCACATGTTATGTCTGGGAACTGTTGGGCTCCAAGGTAGTGAGACTTTTATCTCTGTCTCCTCTAAAAGCAACAAAATATCCAGAAACTTGCATGAATTACTAAAAATCTCAAGCAAAAACACCAACAGGAAGACAGTGTAGAACAGTGGAAAGAGCCTGCATGTTGGAATCAAGGAAATGTGGACTTATGTCTGGCTCTGACATTCTCTAGCTACGTCTTCTTGGGCAGGTTACTTAAACCCTCATAAGTGTTACCTCTTCAAGTCCCTCTTTCCCACCCTGTCTTTGCTACCTGGAAGAAACGTGAAAGAAAAAAGGTCCTATTCTCAGAATAAAGACTCATATTAACACATCTACTTCAGCCTCTTCCTTTATAGGTCAAATATCTCCATTCCTTTGGCCGTTCCTCCCAGAGCCTGTTTTCAATCCATTATTAAATCATTCCTGTTTTCTTTCTGGATGCTCTTCTCTCAGGATCTTGCTGAAATCACAGGCTCTGTTGGCATAAGCGAAATGGGACATAGTAATAGGATTATATTGTAGTTCTGGGTCTTCTTTGTTAAAAAGCACTTCATCCCATGAAGCGTCTCTGTGGGTCTCGTCTAGTCTGTGGTCACTTTTTAGCCTCAAGAATGTTTTCTATCTTCTCTGCAAATGGCGGTAATTTTCTGTCTTTCATACGTGCAACCCAGACAGGCTTCCCTAGTGAAAACCCTGCACTTATCCTACTTAAGCTTTATCCTACTTAAGCCTATCTCTGCCCACTTTTCTGGTGTATCAAGGGCATTTTGAATGGAAATCCATCTCTCCAGCCAATCCTCACTATAAAATGCTCAGCTAAATTGATTTTACTTCGCTGGAGTTTTAAAATCACTGTTCCTCTCTTTAGTTAAGTTCAGGTTTTTTTTCCCATTACAACTGCTAACTAGAAAAGTCATTACCCTGCTTCCGTAGCTGAGCTATCGACTGTTCTACTCCACTAGGTGAAAACTGGCAACTGCTGGGTTCAGTGAAGTTTTGCCTGCCTGAACACTTTATGTTACTTTCTACTTAGGGAGAAGAGACAGTGCAGTATAAGAATTATTGAACCATCCAGTTCCCAACTGGCTTGTGTTACCTTGAGGCGTAAGATGGCCAGCTGGTTATATGAGTTTCTTCTGAAAGGACTTTTCTGCTTTCGCATTGTTGAAAATAAACGTAGTAACATAAGCATGATGATCAACATAATAGAGGTGACCAGATTCAGTGTAAATCATTGAAATTTCAGGTTCTTGTGACAAAATTCTTAAAGCCTCAGTGTAAATGGAATTGCAATAGCATCTAATAAAGTGAAGCTCAGAGATGGCTCTCTCGTTTTCCCCAACTTTCTTGGGTTTGAACTTCTACTTCTCTAGTTATTGAGATCTTCTCCTATATCCTCACCTTCCCTGACACATAACATTATTTAAATGTAGGTGAGGGAGAAGAAAATACATATTAAAGTAAAGGAAATAGAACTCTTTGAGATATTTTCTTAATTTTCCTCACAAGTTTTAGGTTCTAGAGAAGAGAAAATATCTAATAATATTACTACTACTACTAATAGTAATAGCTAACATTTATTTAATATTTACTATATGCCTGTCATCGTGTGTAAGTACTTTACATAGTTTCACTAATTCTGTCCTCAAAACAACACTGTGAGACAAATATGAATTTTGTCTCCATTTTTGGAGATGCTGAAGCAAAGAGACTTCAAATAACGTGTCCCAGTTCAATTCGTTTGTATGCCTGTGCTCTTAACCACATCATGATACTTATCTGGACATTTAATTGAGTGAATTAAATGTCATTTAATTGGGCGAATGTGAGGAATGGTTATGGTCACAGATGAAATTGCAAGAAAGGCAAAGAAACTTTATCCTCTGTTCTTTGTACAAGAACAGAAATAACCCCAGGTCTATTTGTCCTCTGCCAATTCCATACTGCCCTGGCCAAGCAGCTAATAGATGTGTCTTTCCCTCTTCTGGTCCTTTTCTAGACTTGCCACCTTAGATCAAGGTAATCACCATGCAAACAGATTTTACTAACTGGTAACTGCTTCTGCCGGGAACAACATGATACAAACCGATTTTTATCTTTAGTGTTCTTAGTAGCTAAAGCTGCTGCCTGGAAATATTGCCAGGGCCCTGCATTTTATTTTGTGATTAAAAAGAGGTTTCTAACACACTCTTAAAGATTTCTGCCTTCTCTAACCTCCCATATTCAAATTATTTCACTTGTAACAGAGAGTTACCAAACTGAGGGATCACCGGAAATATCCAAGATAGTTATCTGTTCACAGCAGATAAGTGAAGTTAATAAATGAAGTTTTATTAACTTTTATGCAGTTTGACTACAACTAGCTTTAGCTGATATTAAGACCAGTTCTGCTTTTTCCATCTCGTTTGTTGCCCATTCATTCATTAAAGAAATAATCGGTGAACACCTACTCTGTGCCAGGGATCAAATGGGTACCCGGTGAGGACACCAGACACAGACCTTAAACTCCTTCAAGTCGAGTTATAGGAGTCGAATACTTGCTTTTATAAAAGTTAACAATTTTACTTGCCAAGAAGAAGAAACTTGGAATTTCTCTAATGATATTCACCACTAAAATCCCTCCTAATAGTTACTTTCTAAAATGTAGAAACAGATATAGCAGGAAAAGAAAAACAGAGATAAATAAAATAAATTATTCCGCTCCACCTTTTTGGGTGACCTGTATTTTATAAATAAAATTTTAACTTGTTTGGGTACACAATGAAAAACACTTGTGATGCAAAGTAGTCAGTAATGTTAAACTAAGTTTTTAAACTATTGGATATTTTTGATTAGTTTTTCTCTTGAAAACAACTTCTCTTAAAACGAAAGAACTTCAGTTCATTTCACCTTTCATCAGCCTGACTATTCATGTTAAAAAGTCAGAATCTTAACTCTCACCTTGTTAGGTAAACAGCAACTGATAACATCATACAAGGAGCATGACTAAGTTACAAAAATTCAACTCCAATCATATGACATTGTAATTTACTCATGAGAAGACATAGCCTGATTTTGGGAAAGTATACGTATTTTTTCTGAGTTCCTTGGTTAATGGAATAATTTTCCTTTTTTAAAAAAACTATGTGTTTGATTTAGAAACATAGACCTTTGGGGCTAGAGTACACTTTAGAAGTCATGTCTTTCCATTCCGTTATTTTCTACTTAGTACACTGGTTTAATCTTTTTTTTTTTTTAAAGATGTAAGCCACTCTAAATCATTCTGCAAGAAATGGCAAGAAGAATCCAAAATGTATAACTTTCATGAAGTATGTTGCTTCCTATTGTGTCAAATTTGTCAATTAGTATTTTTAGTGGTGTAGGTTTTTTGGTTAATGGAAAGTAAAGATATTACCATGGAAAGCTGGGAAACTAAAAAGTATAAAAAGGAATTCACTCATTATCCCGCTATCACTGTACACAGACATATTTTCTAGTCTCTTTTCAATATACATACACATTTTTAATAGTAGCAGCATAATATTATCCATACCATTTTGTATACTGCTTTTTAACCTAACATATTGTGATTCTTTTCCCATGACAAGGAAAATTCTTCACATAAATGATTTTTGATTACGACATATTTCACCTTGTTGCTGTACCATCGTAATTATTTAAATATTCTTCTATTACTGGTCATTTAGATTATTTATAATCCTATACTGTAAATATCCCATAGAGTTGTCCTTAATCCTAAAGAATTTGTGGACCAGTATTGACCCTCCCTCATTCCAAGGTCCCTTGTGCATCTCTGATATCACAGCCCTTCAGAAAGGCTTGTAACTGGAAAGAAGCCAAAGTTTCCTTCCAGCCGTTCCTGGATGTGTAGACTGCTATTACGCAGAGACCTTGGCTAAGAATTCTAACTTGTTAAAACAATGTCTTCCACTGAGTCGCTAAGTACACACTTTACTGAGACTTCAAGCTATTGAGATCTATGAGCCTTCTTTACACATTCACAGACACCACCGTCTTGATGATATAGACATGCATCTGGCAACAAAAGCAGCAACAGAAAGAAATTCCAGCCAATGGGAAATCCCCACCAGTGGTTGTCCTCAGATAAGGTTCTAATGGCTCTGGCTCAGTTTTCAGTCTTTGAAGTAAGCACAAATCACTTGTCCTGCGTAAAGTAGGGTAGCCGCATGACTATCAAAGATTTTGAAATGATTGTTGTTTTCAATATATGTGGTCTAATTGAAAGACCTTGAGTAGAAGAGTCTAATCTGTGCTGTCCAATATGGTAGCCGTTAGCCATGTGTAGCCACTGAGCATTTAAAATGGGGCTGGTCCGAATTGGGATATGCTGTGCATGTTAAATACATACCAGATTTCAAAGACTTAGTACAGGGGCTTCCCTGGTGGTGCAGTGGTTGGGAGGCCGCCTGCCTATGCAGGCAACGTGGGTTCGTGCCCCGGTCCGGGAAGATCCCACATGCCATGGAGCGGCTGGGCCCGCCATGGCCGCTGAGCCTGTGCGTCCGGAGCCTGTGCTCCGCAACGGGAGAGGCCGCAACAGTGAGAGGCCCGCGTACCGCAAAAAAAAAAAACAAAAAACAATACTTAGTACAAAAAAAAAAAAGAATGTAAAATATTACATTCTAGTTATTTTATATTGATGGCATATTAAAATGCAATATGTTTGACATATTAGGTTAAGTAAACTATTGTTAAAATTGGTTTCACATGCTTCTCTTTACTTTTTGAAATATGGCTACTGGAAGATTTAAAATTACATGTGTGGCTCACGTTACGATCCCATTGAACAGTGCTGGTCTAGATACTTGAGTATTAGTCCTGAATGTACTGAATAATCTTGGGCAAGCCAATTACCTTCTCTGTGGCTTAAGTTCAACACGTGTAAAATAGTGCCTTGCTCAAGTGAAAGCTGCAAAGGGGCAAAGTAAATCTGGATTACTTTTTATTAGTTACATACCTCTATTGCTTACTTCTATAAGAATTTTTAAATATCTATAAGATAATATGTAAATTGAATAGCTTCAGCTACAAGTCCAAAATAAGTGAGGAATTAAAACTACTTGCAGTTTGGGCTTCCCTGGTGGTGCAGTGGTTAAGAACCTGCCTGCCAATGCAAGGGACACGGGTTTGAGCCCTGGCCCGGGAGGATCCCACATGCCGCGGAGCAACGAAGCCCGTGCGCCACAACTAGTGCGCCTGCGCTCTAGAGCCCGCAAGCCACAGCTACTGAAGCCCGCGCCCCTAGACCCCGTGCTCCGCAACAAGAGAAGCCACCGCAATGAGAAGGCCGCACACCGCAACGAAGAGTAGCCCCAGCTCACCGCAACTAGAGAAAGCCCGGGCGCAGCAACGAAGACCCAAAAGCAGCCAAAAATAAAATTAAAACAAAAAACTACTGCAATTTTCCTCAACAATACTTTCCACCTTGGGCAGCACTGTGAATGTAATTTTTCTCTTGGGGTACTCTTCTTTCTTCCTATTCTTCCCCTTTTCTACCATCTAACACAGATCAGCAGACTTTCTCTTGTCCCTTCAACAGGCAATATCTCCCCAAATATAAACCTGCTACCCATCATCAGTCACTTACTAGTAGTGATAGAAATTTATATCAGTATGGTACCTTTCACAAGTCATTTGCACTTTGCACTTTCCCTTTAAATATGGAATTTAAACTATTGTTTGCCTTTGTTGAAGAAACAAATCAGTAAGGATGTGTAAACTCACTCATCATGTCAGTTTCTTTAAGAGCAGTATACCAGATTTAACATACATTTCTTTCAGTATAAACAAATACTTTTAAAAGTCCTGTGGAATAGGCTGAAAGAAAATGAAGGGTTCATTAAGATGGCATCTAAAGCAGGGGTCCCCCACCGGTACCGTTAGGAACCCGGCCACACAGCAGGAGGTGATCGGCCGGGCAGGCGAGCGAGGCTTCATCTCCTCCCCACCGCTCGCATTACCGCCAGAGCCATCCCCCCGCGCCCCCACTTCCCAGGAAAAATTGTCTTCCATGCAACCGGTCCCTGGTGCCAAAAAGGTTGGGGACCGCTGTAGAGGTTACATTGATTGCACTGTGTTCTTCAATTTTACAGGAACGAACAGGTAAGTGACCTGGGTGATCTGCCTAGTCCCATTTAGGCTCCAATTCCTTTAGACAGAGATTCTAAGCAGACAAAAAGACCTGGCTGTGGTGAACAAGAAAATGCAATAAGATGCCGATTCCATGTCCAGAAATGATCAAACTCTAGGTTACCAGGAGGATCAAATGGAATCACGTAAGAATTCGTCAGGGAGCCAAGTAACTTGTTCCTAGGATGTGCATGTTAATAGTTCTCTCCAAAATAGCACACTCAGTAACATCTGATGGATAGAATGTAATGTTGGCAAAATTATTTTTAGCACCTAGAAAGTTTAATTGGAAATCCATGTCTACAGCCTATTCTTTAATGAGTGTTTATTAAAATCACAGGATGAAATAGTCATCTTAATTACCAGTGGCATATGGATTGACAATTACTCTCCATTACACTGTCAGGGTGTCAAAACTGCACTTCAAGATCCGTTCCTCAATGACTGCAGGAATAGCTACCCTTAGAAACTGCTATCTCAGAGGACTTCAGTGCAAAGGCGCCTCTCCTGCCGACCACGTTAGGAGATGATGAGTGTTAGCTACTACACAGCTGAGAATCATAATTTGCTTGGTGGATGGTTTTCTTTCGATACATTTTTGTTGGTGATTCAGGTTGTCATTTTGGTGATTTGAGGAGTTTACTTTTAACCCCATGACAAAATGATAACTAAGAGCTATCATGTTTTAGATTATTCAGTAACTCACATGTATGATTCCTGTTGCCACCTCAGGGTGGAAGGAGAAATAGACCTATCAGAAAACCTGACTCAAACTTGTAAGCAGTATGATGTGACCTCAGCCCATTTCCTCTTGTGTAAAAGAAGATAGTTGTATTTTCCCTGCTATTCTGCCGCGCTATTCTGAGAATTAAGGATGATAACCTTTGTTAGGTGACCTTAAGACCACCCTCAGCTTGGTTTGGAATACGATAAAGTGTGAAAGGGTAGTAAAAGCATGGGCCAAAGGCCGGGGTCTATTATTGGCAGGGCTACAACAGAAGGAAGTGGGAAATTTGCTTTATTTCTTTGAGTCTTAACTTTCCTCTCTCTCTCTTTCTATCCTTCATCTCTCTATCCATTCATTCAATCATCCACACATACATATAAATATAACTATGGGGAAGAATGAAAACATTGAGTAGCTTTATTTGTGAACTTAACACGATGTCTGAAAAGTGGTAGATGCTCAATAAATATTAGCTTATCCTCCATGACCCCAGTCCACCTGCAAAATACAAAAGAAGAAAGTATAAATTGTAAGAAGACACTTCAACTAATTATTTTTGAGCCATCTTAAATATTACATGGAATCTTAAATGTTACATGTCACTACTAAATATGTTTGCTTTCAGGTCTTTGCTGCTTTATTTCCTCTTCCTCTATATAATAACTTAAAAGTAACTTAGAGCACTGTTATTCATAATAGGCAAAAGGTGGATATAACCCAAATGTTCATCAACTGATGAATGGATAAATAAAATGTGGTATATGCGTACAGTGGGATGCTATTCAGTAATAGAAGTATTGAAACATGCTACACTACGGATGAACCTTGAAAACATTATGCTAAGTGAAGGAAGCCTGTCACAAAAGACCATATGTTGTGTGATTCCATTTATGTAAAATGTTCTGAATAGGCAAATGCCTAGAGACAGAAAGTAGGCTAGTGATTGCCAGGGACTGGGGAGGGAGGATGGAATAAGGGGATGACTGCTAATGGAGATGGAATTTCTCTTGGAAGTGATGAAAATGTCCTAAAACATTGCGGTGAAATGTTTGCGGTGATTGCGGTGAAAGTTGCACAACTCCCTGAATATATTAAATAACATTGATTTGTCCACTTGAAATAGGTGAGTTACATGGTATATGAACTATATCTTAATAAAGCTGCTACAAAAAAAAAAAAGCACTGTTTTAGTATGCTCAAAATAACGTACTTTAGCTTAAAGATTTCTGCTGCCTATCCTTTGCTGCAAAGGAAAGTAGTAGAGTAATAACTATTTAATTACTCCCAAATTAAGTGAGCGGGACAGTAGTGTTATAAATGCTGTCATGTCCTTTCCTCAATGATTAACTCAAAACCTTCAGATAAGTGAAAGGAGAAAAATGGCTTGCACAAAATTAAGCTGGTTTCATTAGCAACACTGACTCGTGTTGATAGATACAATTTTATTGTTTTAGGTCCTAAACCTAGTGCAGTCCTATGTGACTCTTCGAGTCCCTCTGTATGTTTCCTACGTGTTCCATTCCCCCGTTGGGGTAGGAGGCTGGCAGCATTTTGACTTGAAGTCAGAGCTTCGTCTGACTTTCGTGTATGACACTGCCATCTTGTGGACTGATGGAATTGTCAGCCCCCCAGAAGCTGAACTCCAAGGTGAGCTAACAGAGACTTGGAAAGCTAGTTTTCTTACCTATTTGAATGACTTAAGAGAAATTTTTACTGCAGCTAAAAATAATAGAAGCATCTTTCAATGTATTTTATTTTTATAGTCAATATTTTCAAATCATTTCTGTCATGGAAAAACTTCTTTAAATTATATCAATGCATCAAATTTTGCATGATACGTGACTGTTAAATATAATGTCCATTTTAGGCGATTAATCATTCATGTGTTACTCCACACAATCTCTCTCTCTCTAGATTTTAGAAAGTGGACAGGGGAAAGTTCCAACTGAAAGTAAGGAATGAACCCCAAAGAAAAAGTTACACATTTTTGTTTATGAAAATGGGAGATGCATTTTAAAGCCCAGTATAAACTGTGTCCTGGATTCTAGTTCTGGGTCTATAGCTAACTAACTGTGTGATCTCAAACATATTGCTTGACCTTTGGCAGTCAATTTCTGATGAAAGATAGACTAGACTTCTAATTTTCTTTCAGTTAAAAAATTCTATTATTCTATAATACTTTAGCTGAATGTCTTGGAACAGTGGTGGTGCGTGCCACTGCAATTTGGGCCCCCAAATCATCTGCATAACTTTGTTTCAGTCTTGATGTCAGAATCATAATTCAAAGTCCACAGGCATGAAGCTAATGAATCCATTAGTAGAATTAGTGCTGTTTCTTTTCAGGCACATACTGCTGTTCAGGCTCCACGCATGTCTAACCATCATTGCTTCTTACGAGCCAGAGGGAAAATTCGGTTGATAGGACATCTCAAAGTGTGTTGTCTTAAACAGATTAAAATTACCTTAAAGCTATGTGAAAGGTAATATGATCACCCTAAGTAATCAGTCTAGACCGTTTCAAATGTTTTAATTCCATATCTTGCCTTAGGAAATGTATATTAAGTGAATCTTAATGCAGATCCATCCCTTGGTTCTCAACTTCTACATCAGGATCTCATGTTTCCTTATTCTATCTGTAGCCAACTTTGGTCACCTTGCTAAATTTCTTGGGGAAGTTTTGGAGTTTTCATTAAGCCATTAATGAAATTAATTTGGAATTTGGAATCAATTAATTTGGAATAATGAAATTACATTTGGAATTACTCTGGAGAGCACAAACCTGTTTCCACCTACATGTCCAAATCTTCAAAATTTGACCAGTTCCTCCTGTCTCTCAATTTGCAGCTTAATTTCTATAGACTAAAGCTTTAAGAAATATCTTGGCCTATTGTAATCACTCTGTATATTTCATATGGACCTCATTCATGTGACCTTATTCTGTTCTGCCTGCCTTCTAGACAGCTTTTCCTGTTAGAAAACAAAACAAAACAAAATAAGAATATTTCTGCCTCTCTGATCACTCCGAATTTTTCTGGTAATACCTTTTGGCTAGAATGCTTAAAGATGAGAGGAACCTGAATTTGGTTTTGGAAGAAACCCCAGACATTAGGAGTCCTTGGTCACCAATATTCCCACTCTTGTGTCCCATCCCATCATAGGTTCTCTCTACCCAACCAGCATGCGCATCGGTGAAGAGGGGCGTTTGGTCGTGAACTTCAAGACAGAGGCTCAGTTCCATGGCTTGTTTGTGCTGTCACATCCCGGTAAGCCCCATTACCCTTAAATAGCCGCTCCCCACACAACAAGGATATACTTGTTCCATATTTGCACACGTTCCAGCATGCTTCCTTATGAGCTTTGAAGCCCTTAATTTCAAACGAACCACGTATGTACAAATATCTACATGAGGGCTTGATCATTGCTCAGCTACGTCTTATAAGCTACAAAATCATCACTGTAGAATTTTAGAGAAAATACCAAATGGTTGAAGTAAATTTAAAAGAAAACTCTACTTGGAGTTCCCTGGTGGCCTAAGTGGTTAGGATTCCACGCTTTCACTGCCGTGACCTGGGATCAGTCCCTGGTCGGACAACTCAGATCCTGCAAGCCGCGCAGCATGGCCAAAAAAATAAAGAAAGAAAAGAAAACTCTACTGAGTTAATTTTAAGAGTTTTCCTTTAGATTGAGAACATAGCCACAACATTCCCATTCTCTACTTCAAATGTGTTGTCCAAAAATTTGAATTTTAGGTCATTTGTTCAGTGAGCACAGCTCTTTTCTAGGTACTGTAAGAAAACTTTTTGATGGAGACAGAAGTACCACTTCACTATTACACTTGTTTCAGACACGTTAGCTAATTATGTTAAGTGTTAGCCATGTAATTTTACTAATCTGATGAATTGTGCTGTGAATGTCAATAATGTGGCAGTCACTCCGTCTAAGCTTTTATAAAAAGTTTCATTTCATTAGAAATAATTTTTTATTTGACTCCACATTACTAAACGGGTTTGCACATCTTCCTGGTGTGCCAACTCATGTCAGATTGGAAGAGGGAAGTAATTCACGCGCTGTCTTCTGTGTCCTTCTTTTTTCTGGGTCGGACGGAGAGAATAAGGCTGAAAATTCAGGAAGAGAAAGACAGTTTGCTGTATTTTTGTGAGTCTGAGCTCTGAAATACAGAACCAAAAAGAATCATTTTGCTTTATTGTAATTGACTGTTCCGGAAAATGAGGATTTCCTGGTCTTTACAGTTCTCTTCCACGTGTCTACCTTTCTGTGAGACTGAATCTTTGTTTAGATATGATTGAGGCAATCTAATTAAAATTAGCCTCCATGTATAAATTGGGTGTGCCTGGCTCTGTGGGAGCAAGTAGCCCGAGGTTCTGTTCATAGCTTCAGTGCATAGTGAGCCTTTATCGAACGGCTGTGCCTCCCTGGAAAGTAGCCCTGAACTATGTGAGCATTTCTGTACAATTAGTTTTTGGCAGCATTATATAGAGTGGAAAAAGCACTGCATTAGGAATCAAAGGCACACAGCCCAGCTGTGTGATCCCGGGAGAGTCACACAATCGCTCGCAGCCCAGTTTCTTTAACTGCAAAATGAGGATTATTATACCAACCCTGCTACTTTGCAGGCTTATGATAAGAATACATGCAAATAAGGGATCATAAGGCACTTTGAAAACTCCAAACCGTCATGCACTCTTCTAACCACTAGACCATTATTGTTCTTGGCATTTTTCTAGCGGCCTTCACCAGCTCCATGATCATGTCAGTTGATCACCCAGGTCTGATGTTTTCCCTGCGTCTCATAAGGAGTGAACCAACCTATAACCAGCCAGTCCAGCAATGGAGCTTTGTATCTGACTTTGCAGTAAGTGACTAAGGCTCTTAATTTTCCCTTGCTGCTGCCTTTGACTACGTCTCAGCTTTTTAAATGAAAAACACGAATGTCGTCTCTGCTCCTTAAAGGTACGTGACTACTCGGGGACGTATACTGTAAAACTGCTGCCGTGCACCACTCCATCACACCAGGAGTACCGCCTGCCAGTCCACTGCAACCCCAGAGAGCCTATCACTTTTGACCTTGACATCCGATTCCAACAGGTGTGTCTCATAGAATCTTCTCCCACGTAGAAGCCCACTTGGTTAAAGTCATAGTTTACTTTTATCAGTAAAAAAGAAATTTTTTTCTCACCCAATGACTTCAATTCTTACATGCTGAGAAAAAAAAGGAAGTCAGGCAGGAAGGGAACAAGGGAGGAGGAAAGAAGAAAGAATTGCCCTTTATCCGTTGCGGGTTCGGTATATAAAATCCACAGGTTAAGAGTATGCAAGGGTTATTTTTTTTCATATGGGATCTGATCTCCTCCTGGAGTTTGCTGCCTTGGAGATTTGAGAATTTTCCCCAGAGTTCTGTACTTCTTCATCTTGTCCTTGATCATCAAGGAGAATAAATATCCTGTAGCTCATGCCACCTCAGAGTGCCTAATCGCCAGTATGTATTAAAAGAAATGTGATGGCATCTTCTGCCCAAGAACTCTGACTAAATGTGGGCCTTCCGCTGTTTACAAGTTCCTTATACATTCCAGTAAACCAGTGGAAATGAGCTCAAGCCATGCTAGTTAGTCCCATTCGAAAAATGATGTAACCTTGACAGTTTTGTCTTCTTAAGAAGAACAAAGTCAGTGTTACAATTCCCTAAGAAGGTGGTTTGGCTGGACATGAACATTTCCGTGCAGTGTTTACCATTCTTTATGTCAGCGTACAATGCATGTGTGTATCTGCAAAGAATGTGCTTGTGCACCACCAGAACCATCAACAACACATAAACGGGCCTTTACGCTTGGTTTTAGGTCAGTGATCCAGTGGCAGCTGAGTTTAGCTTGAACACGCAAATGTACCTACTCTCCAAGAAGAGTCTCTGGTTGTCTGATGGATCCATGGGATTTGGACAGGAGAGTGATGTTGCCTTTGCAGAAGGTATCACTTTACACGTGAGACGCCTGCTCATCTGTTTGCCATTGTATCTGTCGTCCTTTATTGGGATCGTGTTTGAGGGGAACAATTATAACCTCCTTTATGGTCTTGAGATTGTAACTGGGTCTTTATCATTTTGGCAGGGAGGGGTCACTGAAATTGGATATATGTTACAGGATGGTTTTTATTCTGGGGAAGTTAACCTCTATTTCCCTTATCTAAATGACTTTTGAAACAAGTCTGGATTTTTTTCCTTGAATGTTTTTTTTTCAATTTGCATACACACCAATACTGCGGCTCCATGAGAATATATAGCTCATGGGCAAGGGTTGTGCCTGTCTTGTTTAGTGGTATATTCCCAGAACGTAGCAAAATACCTAGTACACATGGTAGGTGTTCAGTAGTAGCTGTGAAAGAGATGATGAAATACCAGGGAGTTTCCTTAAACCCTCTTTCAAAATCAAATAAAGCTGGGTTTGGGGAGGGAAGGATTAAGAGTTTGGGATTAGCAGATGCAAACTAGTATATACAGAATGGATAAACAACAAGGCCCTACTGTAGAGCACAGGGAACTATATTCAATATCCTGTGATAAACCATAATGGAACAGAATATGAAAAAGAATATATATATATATATATATATATATATATATGTATAACTGAGTCACTTTGCTGTACAGCAGAAATTAACACAACATTGTAAATCAACTATACTTCAGTAAAAATTTTTTTAATTTAAAAATCAAAGCTAATTCAGCTTTTTATTGATGTTTTCTCTTTAGTGTTATTCTATAATGATTTGCCTATTTCTTGGCAACTACTATACTTATGTAAACTGGACTTTAACCACAATGGGATGTTATGAACGTTGAATTATAGGCCAATGGGAGGGAGACGCAAGAGGGAGGAGATATGGGGATATATGTATATGTATAGCTGACTCACTTTGTTATAAAGCAGAAAAAAGTTATGTCTGGAAAAAAAAAAAATGATAGGCCAAGCCTTGAGGTTATTCCCACTACAGGCTGCGCACGTGGAGGGTCAGTAAATCTCCAGTACCTGTGCTCGTCTGCAAAGTGGCCTCCTCTGAGGCCTGGGAGCGGACCAGATCCAGAAGCTAACGCAAAAAGAGAAGGAAATGCTTTCTAGTGTCATTATGGTCACAAACTGTTTGCAGTGTCACATAGACATACCTTATCACTTAACAGAAATAACATTTCCACGTCTCTGTTTCAGGCGATACGATTTATGGCCGGGTCATGGTGGATCCTGTCCAGAATCTGGGCGATTCCTTCTACTGCAGCATCGAGAAGGTGTTCCTGTGCACCGGGGCTGACGGCTACGTTCCCAAGTACAATCCACAGAACGCAGAATACGGCTGCTTGGCTGACTCTCCTTCACTCCTATATAGATTTAAAATTGTGGTAAGCGCTTTGGCCCAAACAGTGAACTGGCTAGATACTCAAAGCTAATGGTCTTTGTCTTCTGTTTTAAAACAACAGCATCTTTTTAAAGGAAGCCAAACGGTGGCATTTTATGGTACAGTAAGTCCCCTACATATGAATGAGTTCTGTTCCAAAAGCGCATTCGTGAGTCCAATTTGTTCATAAGTCCAACAAAGTTAGCCTAGATGCCCAACTTACACAATCAGCTATACCGTAGCCGCTATGTCACTGCTGTTTTTACGCTTATTTCTGGACATCCTGGGCTTGAAATAAAGATACTGTACTACCGCACTCTATACAGTACTGTACGGTAAAGTACACAAAAGCACAACCACTTGTAGAGGATGCAAGCGCATGACAATGTACCCCAGAGACGTGAACTAATTTATGTGATTGGACACGCGAATGCAGGTTTGCATCTTTGAAAGTTCGCAACTTGAAGGTTCATGTGTAGGGGACTTACTGTAATTGGTACTTGCACAAAACTAATAGGAAAACCTTCTGCATTTGCAAAAGTTGGCATTATCTGCAGCAGTCCTCATTTTCCTTATTGCCTAAAGGACAAAGCTCAGCCGGAGACACAAGCCACCAGTTTCGGAAATGTCCTGTTTAACGCCAAACTGGCAGTGGATGACCCTGAAGCTATCTTGTTAGTGAATCAGCCTGGATCCGATGGATTTAAAGTCGACTCAACACCACTCTTTCAGGTGGGCCAATAACAAGGTCACTTACAAGAGGTGTGTAACCACATGCAAGTTACTTAACATCTGAGCACCTCAGATGTCTCCCATGTAGAAGGCAGTAATTGTCATACTGCGTAGAGTTAATGTGAACTTTGAGTAAAATAACGCATGTAAACCACACCAGACCCTCCTGGGCTCCTAGTGAACATTCCATAAATGTTAGCTATTATTATGTTTATTAATGTATTCATGTTATTTTAAGTCTACGTGTAATGAAGACCCTTATTCAGTCCAGAATATAAATCTAAATTTGATGGTTGGGAACTCTGCTCTTATTGTTCGAAACCTCCTCTCGGTTGACTTTTTATGGCCACCTTTATAAGGGTGATCTTGTGTGAACTGCTGGACTCAGAGAAACAACTGTGCACAGCCCAGGAATCTCTCTTCTTTTTTTTTTTTTTTAATATAAAGAAATTTATTTTGAAATAGAATAAAGTTTCAGGGGTACAACATAGTGTCACAATTTTAAAGGTTCTACTCCATTTATAGTTATTATAAAATATTGGCTGTATTCCCTGTGCTGTACAATATAGCCTTGTAGCTTAATTATTTTATACGTGGTAGTTTGTACCTCTTAATCCCCTACTCCTATCTTGTCCCTCCCCTACTTTCCTCTCCTCACTGGTAACCACTACTTTGTTCTCTGTATCTGTGAGTCTGTTTCTGTTTTCTTATATTCACCAGTTTGTTTTATTTTTTAGATTCCACATATAAGTGGTATTATACAGTAGTTGTCTTTCTCTGTCTGACTTATTTTACTGAGCATAATACCCTCCAAGTCCATCTGTGTTGTTACAAATGGCAAAATTTCAATCTTTTTCTGGACGAGTAGTATTCCATTGTACATATATATACCACATCTTCTTTATCCATTCATCTGTTGATGGACACTTAGGTTGTTTCCATATCTTGGCTATTGTAAATAGTGCTGCTATGAACATTGGGGTGCATATATCTTCTAGAATAAATATGTTTGTTTTCTTTAGGTATATACCCAAGAGTGGAATTGCTGGATCATATGGTAGTTCTATTTTTAGTTTTTTGAGGAACCTCCATACTGTTTTCCACAGTGGCTTCACCAAATTACATTCCCATCAAAAGTATACAATGGTTCCCTTTTCTTCACATCCTCACCAACACTTGTTATTTGTGTTCTTTTTCATGATAGCTATTCTGACCAGTGAGAGGTGACAGCTTATCGTGGTTTTGACTTGCATTTCTCTGATGATTAATGATGTTGAGCATCTTTTCGTGTGCCTTTTGGCCATCTGTATGTCTTCTTTGGGAAAATGTCTACTCAGGTCTTCTGCCTATTTTTTAAATCAGGTTGTATTTTTTTAACATCTTTATTGGAGTACGATTCCTTTACAATGGTGTGTTAGTTTCTGCTTTATAACAAAGTGAATCAGCTATACACATACATATATCCCTATATCCCTTCCCTCTTGCGTCTCCCTCCCACCCTCCGTCCCACCCCTCTAGGTGGTCACAAAGCACTGAGCTGATCTCCCTGTGCTATGCGGCTGCTTCCCACGAGCTATCTATTTTACATTTGGTCGTGTATATATGTCCATGCCACTCTCGCACTTCGTCCCAGCTTACCCGTCCCCCTCCCCGTGTCCTCAAGTCCATTCTCTATGTCTGTGTCTTTATTCCTGTCCTGCCCCTAGGTTCTTCAGAACTTTTCTTTTTTTTTTTAGATTCCACATATATGTGTTAGCATACGGTATTTATTTTTCTCTTTCTGACTTACTTAACTCTGTATGACAGACTGTAGGTCCATCCACCTCACTACAGATAACTCAACTTCATTTCTCTTTATGGCTGAGTAATGGAATCTCTATTCTTAAATACTTTATAAACGAAGATAGAAAGTTCTAACCTAGAGATAGAAGGTAAAAAGAGACCCAGGAGACCATAACACTGAGCAGACAAATGAGACAAATTAGAGATGTGTCCGCATTGTGAATCCTTGGGGGAGCAAGTGCATCTTTTAGGATGTTTACTGAAAATTGTCCAGACAGGATGGGCTGGAGAAATATGTTATCTTTATTCCTCGTAAAGAAGGATGCTTGAGAAAGCATGCCTGTTCTTCTGAATCTTTTCAAATAGGAAGTTAAGTTAAAGTATGATTTGTTTTGTTTTGTTTTTGTTTTTAATGTTAACTCTGAAGGCACTTGACCTCTTCTAAATCCTGAAGGCTTCAAAGAGCCATCAGAAAATGCCTTCTTTTCACAAACCCTGAAAAGCAGAAAAACTGACCTTTTCTATGGCCTTATGTGTAAAATACACAGCAAGACATACTGGGAAAGAGTCTTGAGGTTCAGAAGGTCTGACTCTAGTCCTGCCTCTGATACTAACTAGTTCAGTGACCTTAGGCAAGTCACTTAACTGCTACATATTCTCATTTACTCATTTTTTACTATTTAATTTTTGTACAATTTTTAAAGGGTTACACTCCATTTACAGTTATTACAAAATATTGGCTGTATTCCCCATGTTGTACAATACATCCCTGGAACCTGCCTTACACCCAATAGTTTGTACTCCCACTCCTGTACCCTTATATTGCCCCCCCTCCCTTCCCACTGGTAACCACTGGTTTACGCTCTATATCTGTGTCATTCGCTCATGTTTTAAATGAGTAAGTTAGACTGTGTGATCCGGAGTTCTCTGCAGCTCTGACAAGTCATAGCTTACCAAATATTTACCACCACGTGCTCCCTTAAGAGCGGCACGGCATATTTTATAGAGCGCTTTACACAAAGCCTTGTGCATACTACACGTGTAAAAATATTACGGATGTGAGTTCTGCAGACTAAGTTAAATGATTATTATCTGTGCCATGAGTTTCTCTTGCAGAGTCGTGAATTTTTAGGTTGGCATAGGCTTTAATTTTCTGATGAATAGAGTCGTGTTTCCTAGGTCTCTCTGGGTCGAGAATGGTACATACACACCATCTACACAGTAAGATCCAAAGACAACGCCAATCGAGGCCTTGGCAAACGAAGCGTGGAGTACCAGTACCACTCTCTGGTGAGTAAAGGGAAGCCCCAGGCAACTTCCAAGAGCCGGAAGAAGAGGGAAATCAGGAGCACACCCCCGCTGGTGTGGGAAATCGGGGCTGAAAACAACCGAGGAACAAACATCCAGCACATCGCCCTGGACCGCAGCAGCAGGAAGCAGATCCCCCAGGGGAGGGTTCCTCCTGACGGCGTCCTCCCCCGGGAGCTCAACCGTCCCACCTCTGAGGTCAGCCTGGTCACGGTGGTGGGAGGTGTCGCGGTGGGACTCCTCGCACTCTGCCTCACTGCCATGGCGGTGATGATGCGCCAGGGCAAGAACGGCAGGAGAAAGGACACCCCCAAGGGCTCCGGCAGCACCGAGCCCATGATGCCCCCGCGGGGCCACCGCAGCGACAGCTCAGAGGTTTGACGGCCACAGGTGGAATTCAGCCTTTTCCTCAAGTGCGCAGGAAAAGACAATGGAAACCCAGTGCTTCTGTCAACAGCAGAGAATTGGGGACTTCTGTGACAAAGCTGCTCAGAGGACCTGACTGTACTAGTGAACTTTGATTTGCATGCTGTCCACTCGTTCAGGCATCAAAGGACAAATTCAGACCACAGACCACATCTTTCCTCTTGCCCAGAAGGCATCAAGTATGTATCCAGATGTACACAGAGCCATAGACGGACGGTGAGGAATGTACTTCTCACCTTAGGCATTTTCTCTACACAGTAGAGATGAACCTATTCAACGGTGCTAACAGACCCCTTCAGAAGTTTAAGAGGAGTCTATTGTTGCTATATTAGTATGTCTTGAAGGTGCAATTATCACATTGTTTATTCATTGTATAACAGTTTATTACTAAAAAGGTTTTAATTGGTAGTCTCGAAGAATGATGAATACACTGTTTATTGTGACAAGTTTTCTAATAGGCGAAGACAGCATGGAATTACGACCGAGGGTAGCTCAGCCCACAAATCACATTTTTTTCCTACTGGAGAGAGAGTGGAAGGAAAGACAGAGGGACAGTAACCTACTCACTTCAATTTGGATTGCTTCTCATCTTCGTCGGACCCTTCTTGTTTCATTTGCTTATTTAATTTTAAATTAAACCAAAGAATATGTTAAGTCTGGAGAAGATTGCTGAAGAGTGACTGCTCTGTTCGGGTACCTGGTCAGAAGTAGAATTCTTGCATGATAATACGGTATTGGTGCTCATCGGAGAGGGTTGGTGACATTTTGATGATGAAGAAATGCCATAGAGTTAGATTCACATTTACAAGACAATGTTCTTTAAGAACTGAGCCTAGATGTTTGCAGTATTGAACCCATAAATGATCAGGACAAATATCATTCTGATGGTGAAGGGAGAAAGTGGTATTTATTAATATAATATGTTTAACCAAAGTGCCTCTTACCTATACTTTATAGAATAAAAGAACATTTTAACAACGACACATGAGTTTAACCCTCACAACAGCATCACACAGCAAGGTCCAAAACTCAAATTTTCCAGAAGACATTTTATTAGCTTTCTAATAGACACCTGGTCCAAACGATGGAAATCCCTTCAACCGTCATTCCAGAGATGATCTTAGAGGTGGCCAGCGTCCCTGATCATATTCTTTTTTGTTTTTTTTTGGCCATGCCACGCAGCATGCAGGATCTTAGTTCTCCCACCATGAATCGAACCTGTGCCCCCTGCAGTGGAAGCGCAAAGTCCTATCCACTGGACCACCAGGGAAGTCCCGATCATATTCTTTGATCAAAGAAGAAAACTTCACTCTCTGGCATCTTCAGTTCAGTGAACTGATGCGTGTGGCCCATCTCAGTACCTAAAAATATAACTTGTCATACTGCTTGCAGTGTTCAAAACCAAGGACTTGAGTGAGCTTGCTCGGCAAGCTTCTCATCGTCTTTCTAAGAAATGTGCTTGCATCAAATAGCAGAATTTTCGGTCGGAAAGGGAAAATGTCAGTAGTTTAGTGACCCATCTTCCAAAAGCTAGTAAATGTATTTCAAACGACAGTAAGGTCAGGAGAAAAAGAACCGACCTAAAGACTAACCCTCAAGTGCTGCCTGGGGTCCTCTTTCATTTCTAGTTATAACCTGGCCAAGCTGGACGTCCTGGTGGAATAGAGATGTTTAGAAGACTAACCTCTCCTCAGGTCATACAGTCATTTCCAGCTCGGTGTCTGTGAGTACGAACCATCTCTTGATTGAAAAAGGGAAGCGACACTGGTGCTGGGAGAGAGGCCAAATGTATCCAATACTAGCCTCTCTTTGGGGCAGCTCTGCACTTGACATTCAAAGTCTTTTAAAGGATAGAGTAGACCGTATTCTCCTTCCATTGGGGAATATACAAATGCCACCTACAATTCAAAGGTCTCCCAAAGGACTTATATAAAGAGATAGTACTGTATAATCCAGGAGATCACTTATCAAATAAACATTAATACTTTCTTAATGATCCCCTTTTCTTTTGCTTTGCCCTCTGGTAAGATGCTTAGCTACTTCTTTGGCTACCTCGTAACTTGTATAGGAATGAGCATGACTTAAGCAACTTCAAATAGTGTGTGGACTTTTTACTACTTAACCATTGGATTCAGTGTGTGTAGACTGTTAGAACCTAAGTACTCTCAGTTGACTTTATGTTACGTTAGTAGTTAAGATGCTTCTGAGCCTGACTGTCATACAGCCTTAGGGGTCTCTGTGACTAAATATGTTATCAATGAAGCATCATTACAAGAAGTCTATTTTGAGCCTTTGAGCCAGGCTGGTTTTTTACCAAATTTCTCTCTACAGTGAGTTGTTCTAATGAGACGACTTTGGATGAATTGGAGTGCTTATACAGTACAGAACACATCCTTTCCTAACAAAGAAAAATCTCTCCCTCTCTGCCCATCTCCTTCTCTCTTTCTCTCCCTCTTCTCTTCTTCCTTCCTTTCCTCCCAGTGAAAAAAGAGAGTCTGTGGGAAATAAGCAGAGTTTCTTAAGTGTAAGCTTGGATTTCTGCATCATTTTCTTAATATTTATGTACTGAATATGTGACTTAATAGACATTTAATCAAAAACTTTTTAGTGGAAAAAAGACTCAAACACAATGCTTTGTTGTGCAGTAAAACAGATCCTTAGTTTCAATATTTTGTTTTTAGAGAATTATTCTGGTACAATCAGAATAAATACATAAAATAACTTCCATAGAGGACAGGATATAAGCAGTCATAGCTCCTTAGATACTCATAGCTTCTGACTCCAATGAAAACAAGGTCTTGTTGACATTATATAGTAAACACAAAACAATATTAAACTTTAGTGGCTCACCTGGTATATGAACCATGACACATGAAAACATCTAAGTGTGTTTTAACAATGGTTTTATTTATTTAAGTTAATTCCCTCAGTTAATGTTTACCAAACGCTCCCCTAGGATTAGCCACTTTGAGAGATTACTTGGAAACCAAGCTACTCTCCCTGCCCTCGGGCAGGTTGCCTCCAATGTGGCTCTTTCTTTGGACTAAAGGGATCAAGATTTGTATTGGTTTCTCTCCTGGACAAACAACACACCAGGCACACCTGTGAACTATAATTTAAAAATCTCTCTAGAGGACCAGCAGTAGAGTCTACTCTTCTCCATCTAAAGAACCCCACGTTATGGATCATTCTGAACACAACTCTAATACAAAAGATTTCAAATCAGTCATTTGATGGAATCATCCTTTGCAAACCCACTCAGAGAAAGTACATTGCAGAGATGTAGGTGGCCCTGCATATTCTTTTCCTCTTGACGGAAGACAGACCCCCTTTATTCTAAGAATGGGATATAACACCTAAACTCTTCTTCTAGTTCTGTAACTCACCAGCACCTCCTGAAGTCCACTCTTTCACAAGCATCACAATGTGTGAACAACATGAGGACAGGTCAGCTGGAATTCTGCTGCCGTACTTCTGCACAGCATTTGTGACAAGAGGACCAATTCTTGTGAAGGGATTCAGCTCTGGAAGCAACAAAAGAGCCTCTTTATCAAGTCATCTTACCTCTAATTATTTTCCAAGGTACCAACTCCAAAGTCAATTTTTAAAATGAGAACAGAACTGTGTAAAACCCACAGAGAGCCTTTCCTCACACAAATCAGTGCTAAAGGCCAAAGCAGCCCCCAACTGAGAAATTAAATTAGAGTAACAGAGTGAAATGGATGGCATTTAGATTTTAAAAGTTGCAAATCTGATTTCAGCTGCTGCTTTGAAAATATCTATTTAGTGTCAACTTAAAAACCAACTTAGTCCTTTAATAGGAAAACAAAAATTTTTTTAAGATGCAAATGGTTTACAAATTAGAAATTGACATCATTGTATTAATTTGAAAACAAGCACATTATGGTTCTTTGAAACTTTCATTTTTTTTCTAGCCATGATAGCGATAATAAAAGGATGAAAACAGGTGTCTTCACTCACCATATGGCAAATGAATGGGACTCAAAGATTCCACACTCCAACTTGTCAAGGCTTAGAAATGTATCATTTGTCCAGAAACTATAAATACTACTGTTATCTCTCTCTCTCTCTCTCTCTCTCTCTCTCTCTCTCTCACACACACACA
The DNA here is from genome assembly GCF_951394435.1 of Stenella coeruleoalba. NCBI lineage: Eukaryota > Metazoa > Chordata > Mammalia > Artiodactyla > Delphinidae > Stenella > Stenella coeruleoalba. The sequence continues at coordinate 13,822,515 of NC_137164.1, forward strand.
CACACGTGCATAAAAAAACAGCCAAACAACTCATTTCTAGAAAATAACGACCCAAAAAACATAGTTCTACCCGAAAATGCCCATTTTGAAGATTTTCAAGGTCAACGCAATTGTCATTTGTAAAAACAGACTATAGTGGGAGTTTCTGTGACATTAATTCAAAGGTTAATATGTTTCCTTAAGATTTTTCTCCTAGAATTGATCCCAGTATTACATGGTAATGACACAGGAATTCTTAGAAAATGTCTTCCATAGGTTCGAAATATTCCTCACTGTTTATTTCTGTTTCCATATCCTTGGATGTTAAGAACATAATACTTTGAGATTTTGGTAGTTATTTTTATTTTGATAAGAGATTTTAAAACAGAAGTACATGGTATTTTCCTACAGTTTTTACTAGAAAGATTACACAGAAACATTTTAAATAGGGAAAGAAAGCCGATTCTGTCTTTAGAAATAAAGTTGATAAAACAAAATAGACTAATGTGAGACTCTTTTAATTTTATTGGGAGAAAAGTGAGAATGTTGACTTTACAAACTTTTAAACAGTTTTGCTTTCTTCCCGATCGTTCAAGTGCATTTATTTTCTTTCCCCTGACATTTGTGTGCATTTTCTTCAGTATTGTGTTTTGCTAAAGAACAAATACAACAACATCAAAAACAACTGCTGTAGCAACAACACCTACTTTTACTTTGTTTTCTTTCCTTTTTCCTGCCTTTCTTGCTTTCTTTTCTTCTTTCTTTCATGGGCTTTGTTTTCTTCTCTCTCTGAGATTTGTCGTTCTTCCAGTAATGTTTCCCTTTTAGTTTTGAAACCATTACCATTTTCACTAAATCATTAGCATTCTCATTCATCTGAAAGCTGGCAAGTGAGCACAGGGTTTTCGCAGTAGCCCTTCTTTAGAAAATGTTCAGGCTTTTGGATGAAGGGAAAAAAAGAACTTCCTGCAAAAGATCAAAAGCATCATGTTGAATAATGTGATGACAATCTGTGCCTTGCTTTTCTCTCAGTGGAGGTTCAACATTGACATTTAAGATGTAAAAAAGAAAAATCCCTGTAAGACTTTAATTGAGTAAGAATAAAAGGTCAAAGATCACGCAGATGAAGTTGTTTTGGATGACTGAATACTTTGCGATGAAATAAATGGCAAAAAAATTATTAAAATCTTAACAGCGTTGAAGTATTGATATTTAAAATTATAATCATCAGATGCACAAGACTTCTACTACTACCCAGACGTGGCCTCCGCTGATTACATGATTCCTTAAACACTCTAAGTGAATTTCTACTACAGATATTTATTTTTTCTGATGTTTGGCCCTGTAACATAGGAAATGTCAGGATTGTACCTTAAAAAAGAAGAAAGAAAAGAGAAATGTAAACTTTAAAAACTAACATTAAAAATCAAGTCCATTATAATAAAAATCACTTAAAATACAGAAAGGCAATTACTGGAAGACTAAGAAAATTTGTGTAGGGGCTCACATTAAGCAGATCCCTAAAAGTACAAAGCAGAATCTTTCTCAGTGGCCTCAGGAATTCAAGCTTTTGGCAAGGTATTTTAAGCCCATTTGTCTATACAAAAAATCTTTATCCTGGACAAGGAATTGTATGTTTTATAATCATTTTAAGTGCCTGCTTCTGTACCAAGCGCCCTCAAAAACACTCAGCAAATTTATATTTATCTAGCCACTGAGTGACATAACTGTGTAATAGAATTATTCACAGAACTTAATAGCCTTTGTGATTTTCCCACGGGAATTCTTCGAAAACATTCAGAGTCTAGTGGTTTTTTTCATCTGTTTACTAGGGTGCTGCGTATTTGTACGATATTGAAGCTTATCCCTGGGAATTCAATTATGCAAAGAATTTGGAGCCATTCAGTCTTAAATCCATGTCTAAAATAATTCTTGCTACCACTTGCACCTGTTTTCCTTCAAAATACATCACATGTTGAATATAAATAAAGCCCATATAAATATAAAAGTGTTAAAATGGCCAAGTTATAGTGGTACATTTTATAACTTTCATTCACACTAAAATCACAGAATCCCCGTGGTCTGCAATGAGTGGCAGTTATTCCCATTCTGGTTCTAGAGACTCGGTTCCAGGCTTTCACCCTGGGATCTGTGCTCCCACTACCTCCTAATGTTGCGCTCCTCTGGGTCCTAGTGTCTGCCTACCCATTGTAGACAGGGGCAATGTAGAGTTAGAGGCAACAATATATTTAGGTGACTAACATTTTGTCCCGGGGAGCAGGGTGATAAGACCTTGCTAAGCTCTGAAACTCTGCCCGGCTACACTGGTGAGGATGAATCAACTGATCTGATCTATTGCCGGGTGTCTTTACTGCCAAGGAGACTAGTCACTTTTATGCAAAGTTAACCTAACTCAATCATTACTTGATTTATTTTTAATATCATTTGATTAATTTTAAATTAATCATTTATTACTTTTAAATTAATTCGTATTTTAATTTAACACCAGAAGGAAATGCAAAGACAGCCCCTTATAACTGTTGAAGACAAATCCCCCCAAAGGGGCAAAATACACAAAAGAAGGCGGAGTCGGGGGAGGGGGCGGGGGGAAGAAATCCTGTCAAAGCTCTTCCGGCACTTCCAAGGCTCAGGGGAGAAATGGTCATGTTTTAGCAAAAATGTTGCGATCAGCAACAGAAATGTGTGGCTCAATCAGTCCTCACCATAGGAGAAAAAGAAGGTGTGTGTGGTAGGGAAATTTCCAAGCTGCGTGGGACAAAGCCTGACCTCCAGGATGTTGGGGAAGGGAACCAAGGAAAGGAAGATTCATGATCCAGCCCCACCACAGCATTGACGGTGGAAGGTAGGATCTCCCTGCCAGAAAGTCACAACCAGCACACAGGCACCCAATTTAAAGGAAAAGCCCCCAAACCAGATTTAGTCAAAGTGGACCTGACTAGAAAAAAAGTCACCAGGAGCAGTCAGGCTCTGCTGAGACTACCCTCTACTGATTCCTCCCTAACCGCCCCCCAAGCCAGGAAACTGCCCCAGAGGAAGTTTGGTAGGAAGCTTTGAAAATCCTATTCCCAACAGCTCCCAAAGCATTTCAGGATGTTAAGATCTCATCCTAGAAATTTAAATGTGACTAATTGCAAAGTGACAAAAGGTAGTAGAGAAGGTTACTGGACAGAATAACATTATATCCAAAGGAAATTGGGGCAGGTCAGAGATGCATGCAGGGTACTCACCAGGGGAAGAATATTTGGAGAAGGGTATAGGCAAAAAAGGTCAGAACATTTCCCCAGACCTTCCTCAGAGTTGAAACCGTTCAGAAGACAAAGAGTCAGAAACACAGAGGCTGCATTAGAACACGAGAGCTGAGGCCTGACGTCGTTCTGCCACTTCTGATGAGGACCCCCCTCCCTTTCCACAGCACTGCCACCATTTGGCTTGAATTCTGGAGAGACTGCTAAATCAAGAGGCACTGCTGATACCCAAGTGGCAGAAGAGAAGGCCTCAAGGCAGTGGCCTGAATCAAAGAAGCTTTGTTTATAATTTACAGATGGATGATTTTCTGTTGGAACGACCTACACAGCATATTCCTTCCAGGGCATTTCCTGTACATTAAAACGGGTCTGCTCTGTGTGGATGAATTCTCTAATTCATCTCCTTGGAGATGAGCCCTCCTTCTATGGAGATGAGGACCCCAGGCTCATGACTTGGTGTTTTTAAACCTAAGTTTTATTATAATTCAGGTACGACACGGTCAACAGGTCAAGAGACAACTGCCATTGAAAAGATAGCTTAGTTATACTCACAGATCCCAAGAGGAGCTGGCACACTGCATGCACCACCAGGGCACTAGGGGAGCAACAGTGTACATCAGGAGGCAAGGGACTTCCCTGGTGGCGCAGTGGTTGGGAATCTGCCTGCCAGTGCAGTGAGAAGACCGCACACCGCAGCGAGAGATGGCCCCCGCTCGCGCAGCAACAGAGACCCAACACAGCCAAAAATAAATAAATTAATTTAAAAAAAATCAGGAGGCAAAAGGAACAAAGGCAAAGTGCAGGCAAGAGCCTTTATCATGGTTTTCATGGGAAGGAATGGGTGAGGCAGGTAAGCGGTTTAGGATTTGCTAGTTTGAATCATTTTGCTGGGCCCTGGGACACTGAGCTGTCCCTAATTATCTGGTACCTGGCGCTAGGGTGATGAGGGCAGATGGTATGGCCCAGGGTGTGAGGGCCAGATAAAGGAGGCGGTGGGGTTAGGAGCTCTGAATTGTTTGGTTTGCATATGAAAGGCATAAATGGCTAGGAATTGATTAGTCCTCTTTGAGTCTGTGGTAAGGGCAGAGTTAAGTAGATTCTAGAAGAAGAACTAGGATCTTTTCATCTCAACTCCCAAGATATTTAATTATACTCCAAATCACAGCAATAAGCACAAAGACCTTCAAAACCAAACATAAAAATTTTAGACTATTTCTTTCCTCCTCGCAAACAGCACTCAAATCCCTCAGCAAAAGGTAAAAGAAGGAAAAGCAAAGTTTGTGAGAAGCAATGAGGAGTCTTCTGTCCCAGTTGTGTCCAGTCCCCCAGGCCCTCAGTCCAGCCACTGGAAGTTCCTAGGAGTTGTGAGCAGAGAAACAAGACGTGGGGTTGGGGGGGCGGCGGAGGGCGGGGGTAGCAGGTGGCTGGATGGGCCTTTTTTAATGTTTCAGAGGAAATCTGAAATGAGTGAATTTTTGGCCAGTGAACAGGGGAGGCCCTTTTGCCAAACTTACTAATTAATAAATCAGTTGTTTTTATAAGGCAATGAATACAATGTCCAAATAGCCAAGAAACAGTCATAGGGGATTTTCAATTCAGCTTGAATTTCTACCCAAAGTAACATTAATTACTGATCATATTTCCTGGAATTGCTGTTTTCCCCACAATCTGCTAGTGAATTGACTTTCTTCTTTAACTTAAAGGTCAAAAAAAAAAAAAAAACAAATTGGAGATAAGCCCCATCCTGCCCCTGCCACTACATGGAGGGACAGACAAATATTAACACGGAGTCAAGCTCCTCAAATGGACTGTGGCCTGTGCTGCTCTCCCTAAAGGTGTCTTGCCTCCCTCTTTCATACCTAAGATAATTGACAGGGATGTCCTCCAATTCACATTTTTCTTTTGTGATTTGGAGCACGGAGGAGGGATTTCTCTCTTTTCTAACAGATACTACAAAATTACAAGCAAGCAAAAATTATGTTGACAGAGGAATTTCTATCTTGTCTGATTAAAAAAAAAAAAGATGAAACAACTTTTGGAAATATTTAATAGTTGTGTTCTCTCTCCTGGACTGTTTTGAGCGCCCGGCCTTTCTGCGGCGGATTAACAAGCCCGTAGGTTCAGAGACAAAGGCTGAGGTAGGCTAGGGTTCCACCCCTGCAGGAAGGAGGGCGAGTTTATGATTCTCTGTAACACCAGTTAATGGAGCCTCTGGAGTCTTAGCTCATGTTTTCCCAGATTCCAGGTTTCCCAACATCAGTCAAGCAGTCCTGACTTTTATTGAAGAGACAATCTGTCTAGAGATATTACTGTTTCCTTAAGCAACTCAATAAAAAGACAAAGAAAAAGCCACAGGGTTAGTTCAACTATTCTGTAAGCTGACTTCAGAAAGAAAATTTTTATTCTATTTCTTAGGTATATCACACATATTTCAAAGAGGGGATAAATGGCATTATATGATATTTGATCAGAAAATGGCTTCCATTTTGACAGAATCCTAGAGAACACCAAGACATTCCGGCCTATAGAAATTTACCATAATTTTATTGACTGCATAAGATCCAGGGATGTACACTGGGATCTATGTGGACTCTGGATTAGTCTGGATTCAAAGAAATAAATTTTCACAAAAATTCTCCTGATGAAACACTACATTATCTTCAAATCTCCACTCAATTACATTTCTTCCTATTACTCATTAAGAAGAAAAGGCTGTGAGGGGTTCCTTCCATTGTCTGCCTTCCCTTCTGATATTTCGTGTTATTTATCAGCACCATTTGGATCCCACATGTTGGCAACCTACCATATGGATTCTATACCGAATTAGAAGATTCATGTGATCTAAATTTTACATATCAGGGAGGGATATGTTATTGCTAAATGAGTAAGACTGAGTCCACTAAGAGGCCTCAAGGAGCTTAGGGTCCAGTTGAGGAAGCCAGACTTAGCATATGATGAGCATCAGTTAAATACATCGGTGTGAGATGTCAGTAAATAACCAGGACATGTGTGTGCCACGGAAGACAGGGAAGGGGTCTGCAGGTGTACCGAGGAAGACTTCAAGGGAGAATTGAGACTAATGGATGGGTTGGGTTTGGACTAAGAGAACCCAGAGGCAGGCTGAATTTATAAGCTGTCTGATGAGTTTTGAGCAACGTATCAATTAGATGTTTAATTAGAGACAAGGGATGAGACAGATAGGAAGTTTGTGGCTAGACTATGAAGAACTTTGAGGGCACAGGTTAAAACTAAGGAGTAAGGTCAATATAAAAAATTGGTTTTTGTACTTAATAGTGACCAGGCATATGGTAGATTCTCAAGTTTTTGTTGAATAACCATATAGTTAATGAAAGAAGTTTCTCCTTTATAAGAGACTTTCAGGAGAAGATCTGAGAAAGATTGAATTAGAAAAAATACCATTTGCAACTCAATGAGAATACTGTAACTGGGCAAAATAGATGCTAAAAATGTTATGAGAAATATTGATTGGGGGCTTCCCTGGTGGCACAGTGGTTAAGAATCCGCCTGCCAATGCAGGGGACATGGGTTGGATTCCTGGTCCGGAAGATGCCACATGCTGCGGAGCAACTAAGCCTGTGCACCACATCTACTGAGCCTGCGCTCTAGAGGCCGCCAGCCACGAGCCACAACTACTGAGCCCGTGTACCACAATTACTTAAACCCGCGTGCCTAGAGCCCACGCTCCGCAATAAGAGAAGCCACCTCAATGAGAAGCCCACGCACTACAACGAAGAGTGGCCCCCGCCCGCCGCAACTAGAGAAAAGCCGGCGCGCAGCAACGGAGACCCAACGCAGCCAAAAATAAAATTAAATTAAAGAAAAAAAAAACAAGAAATATCGATGGGGAACTGAACAGCTGGTGACTCAGTCAGCATCACCAAGTGAGACAGCCAGACGCTGAGTGTGCCCTGATGGGATCCAGGAGGACACGCTGGGCTACACATGCTCTTGCCAAAAACTGGTCCTGAATGGAATCATGCTTCCAGATCTAATTAACCAGTTTACTGGAAACGATGCTAAACAACATGAACAAAATTCAGAAAGGGGAAATTCTAAAGGACAAACAACCCAGTTTCTCCAACAAACAAAGCGCACAGAAAGAAACAGGGGATGTGAACATGTAGATTAAGTGAAATTAAGAGGCCAATGAAACACAGAAAGAAACAGGGGCTGTGCACGTGTAGATTAAGTGAAATAGGCCAATGAAACAAAAGCCCTCTCTGTGAGAACTTAGGATTCTTAACTCAAGCAACCTACAGGTAAAAAGATATTTTTAAGAAGATTGGAGACATTTTAACATGAACTGAGTATTCGACGATATTCTATAACACATAGTCCTTGCTGATTAGTTACATACTGGTTTACATGACATAGTGTCTGAAAATCTCCAGAGATGAAGACGTGACCACCAAAATTACCGGCTGCAGAGCCACGCTGTGCTGCTAGATCCTCACCAGCAAAACGCGTGTCACGTGCCCCTGCCTCTCTCCCATTTAATTCTGTTCCAAACTCAGGCCACACACCTGTGCATTTCATTGGCTAAATCTAATAAACATCTGTAATGGTAGCTTTATTTCACCCTTTAGGACATTAAAGGCCAGGCTTCGCTGGCTAGATCACAGAGTTTTGTGTAAGAGACATCCAGACAGGAAGAGAAAGGGGTGGGAACTTACCCTGTTCTAGTAACAGAGGACAGTGGGAAAAGGGGGTTAAGAGAGAGAGAGACAGAGAGACGGTGGAGGGGAAGGAGGGAGTGATTAGGTAAGTGAGGATCACAGAAAGAGCAAGTGGGAGCTTGCCACCCCCTACCATTTCCCATTTAAGACTCTGGAAAGAGATCACCTCTCCAGGGGTCCCTGTTCCAAGGTTGCACACAGCCAAATACACTAGTGAACAGTACCTGCGATGTCCACAGCCACTAGAAATTGTATTGGCCCAGCAACTAAGGGGCAATGCCTGGGGCAACAAAGGGGGACTTCAGACTCTGCCTCAGCAGTATGGTCAGTGTCACGCCTTGCCTGTCGTTAAAACAGGAAAACCACCGGAAGGGGGTCCTCTGCACTGGCTTAAATGGGGTGGTGCTGGGACTGCATCTCAAGAAGATTAGACACTTCCTTCTCTCCAAAGACGTTGTCAATTATTTCTCCCTCCTAACTCCACCCTCCCTTCCAGCTTCCCTCACCAGAAGAAAAACACTTGAGCCTTATTCTGGGGGCAAGTGTGACTGTATTTTGAATATCATCCTTGACACTCACATTCCAGGAGGGCTCTGACCTTTCCTGATTCTTCTACAGTCCTTTGCCCCCAGATATGCTTACTTTCTAAGGAGCCCTCTTTAATCAGCCTTTAGTAACTAATATAGTAGATGACCTACGGTAATGCTAAAGAATTAAGGAAGCTGAATGCTGGAAGGCGGAGAGCAATTTGAATCTTCTGGAGAGTTTTCAAACCACACCTGCCGTGGCCGGAGATTCTGCTAGAGCTCTCACACCCCCATTCCCACCCCATGGTACGTGAGCAGGCTGTTTGTTTTGATAAAGAACTTCCAGTGAGTGAGAGAATGATGACCTTCAGGGAGAGCCGCTAGTTTAGAGTTTGCTGTATGCTGGCAGGAAAGATTTGCATTTTCAGTGCCATCACAGAGACCCAAAGAAGGGATAACTGAAGACTGCTGAAACTGGCTAGGAAAAGATTTGGGCAGCAAAATGTCCTTGTATAAGCAGGGCCCCCTGCTCAGGTGTTCCTCAGTGCCACAGCTGCCCTGGCCTGTGCTGAGTCTCTGCACCACTGTCCATGAGCCGTAGGGTCACTGGTGAAGTGTCTACCTGGTGTGACTTCCTGGACCCAGATACTGGATGGCGTGGAGGAACTATGCCACATTTTTGTCTGTTAAAGTGCAAATATTTGCCCTGTAAGAAAAAAATCTGAACGTCAGTGAGTTTAAAAATGAGTACTAGAGGGCTTCCCTGGTGGCGCAGTGGTTGAGAGTCCGCCTGCCGATGCAGGGGACACGGGTTCGTGCCCCGGTCCGGGAGGATCCCACATGCCGCGGAGCTGCTGGGCCCGTGAGCCATGGCTGCTGAGCCTGTGCGTCCGGAGCCTGTGCTCCGCAACGGGAGAGGCCACAACAGCGAGAGGCCCGCGTACCGCAAAAAAAAAAAAAAAAAAAAATGAGTACTAGCGTCAGTAGAATCTACTGAAAAATTCATAAGCCGTGAATTGAACAAAAATCCTATCAAGTATGATATGATTTCATGGGAAGAATAGGTTACAAAACCAAAGTTGGAGTGGGATCCCCATTTTGCATTTATATGAAGATAGTACCTGTCTGTTGAGGGAAGCACGTGGAGGGGATGTGAGTGGAGACGGGGGTAGATGGAGGGGGTGGGATGTGAGGGTAGGGGTGATGCCAGGAGTGTGGGGGTGTGTGGAAGGGAGTGTGTGTTGGGGTTCGTGTGCACACGTGTGTGCATGCTCTCACAGGCCTAAACACAGCAAAAACTATAGTGGGCACCCAGACTTCTAAAACCTTGAAGGTTGGTATTGAAGGCAAAAAAGCGGTGCAAGGGTTCTGTCACTCCTCCACCCCGTTCCCCCAGTAAAACTCAATGATGTTTAAGAGCAAGAACTTTGGAGTCAGACCTGGTTTTCAATCCTAACCCAACGTTCACTAGCCGAGGGACCCTGGACAAGTTATTCAGCCTCTTGACATCATTCTCTCATCTGTAACACAAGGATATTTCTTAGCACCCATATGGGACTGAGCACAGTGTCACACATGGCAGACAGTCAATAACGGGTAACTTTTAAAAATTCTAGCCCATTGCTCAAAATGGATCCCGAAAGAAAACTGCACCATGGCAACAAAATAATCTCCACGAGAGCAATTTTGCAAATATGTGCACATTCTATGGCTTCTTTATTTTTAAGAGGTTTTTTGTTTTTTTGGTTTTTAGAGAGGAAGAATAGAGTTTGCAAACTATTCTTGATGACTTGGGGCTCTTGGGACTAATGATAGAGTGAAAACATGAAGTCCACAGGCTAATGTTCCCCAGGGATTTCTACCAACCAAACCTTTTACAAGCGTTCTCACTTGTAAGCAAATAAACTGACTGGACCTTGCAGCCTCCTTATGCCTTGTCTCACCCTGTGACAAAGGTGCTGGGAGGCTGAGATTGGCCACCAGTCCCAGCAGGATGACACACAACCAGAGAGCTGAATACAATCTGCCTAGAGGAGGTGGTGATAAATTTGCAGCCGTTAGTCTTTTGTTTTTTCTTCAGGTGGAATAATCTTTACTTTTACTAAATGATTAGTCTTCCAAATAATTAGAAAGCTTCTATAAAATTAGTATTTCTAGGTGATTTCTGAATTATATATTACTTCTATTTTTCTCTTTTTTTTTTTTTACTGGAGTATAATTGCTTTACAATGTTGTGTTAGTTTCTGCTGTACAACGAAGTGCATCAGCTATGTGTATACATATATCCCCTCCCTCCTGGACCTCCCTCCTACCCATCCCACCCATCTAGGTCATCACAGAGCACCGAGCTGAGCCCCCCATGCTATACCGCAGGTTCCCACTAGCTATCTATTTTACACATGATAGTGTGTTTAACATCAAAATCAATCACAATTTTAAGCATTGTGGGGTTTTGCTGTAACGATTGGAAATTTAGCCAATAATAAATTTAGCCAACTTTGGAATTAGGAAGCAAATAACTAAATATTGGAAATTTAGCACAATAATCACTTTGGAATTATACAGCAAATAGCTAGTGGAAATACGTGTTACTTTGCAGATTATCCAGAGTGCTTCTTAAACCCATTAAAAAGTAATTCTGGGGCTTTCTTGGTGGCGCAGTGGTTAAGAATTCGCCTGCCAATGCAGGGGACACGGGTTCAAGCCCTGGTCTGGGAAGATCCCACATGCCATGGAGCAACGAAGCCCGTGCACCACAACTACTGAGCCTGTGCTCTAGAGCCCGCGAGATGCAACTACTGAGCCCCCGTGCCACAACTACTGAAGCCCATGCACCTAGAGCCCGTGCTCCGCAACAAGAGAAGCCACCACAATGAGAAGCCTGCACACCACAATGAAGAGTAGCCCGGTTCGCCACAACTAGAAAAAGCCCGCGCGCAGCAACGAAGACCCAATGCGGCCAAAAATAAATAAATTAAATAAATAAATAACTTTTTTAAAAAGTAATTTCCCCCAGCTACTACAAGAAAGTTCCTGCTCTAAGTCAGGGACACCTACTCACTGATTCTCATAAGAATAATGCAAAGTACTTTTATGTTCTTAAAAATAAAAGTAGTATATGGTCCTTCTTTTTTCTTTTTCTTTTTCTTTTTTTATAGCCTCTATAGCATCTCCCTGCTAATGCTGTTCCAGCTGTAGAGTTACTGGGCCTAAATAGCGTTGAAATTCCCAACACTTCTAACTGCTGGTCTCCATAGGAACAGATATGCCTCCCTAAGCAATGGCTGGCCGCAGCAGGAGGGTCTCAGGTTCTGTTAGGGACCTTCTTGTGGTTATTGTAGCTGACGCCACCAATGCCCTCTAGTACATTCATGGGCAGAGGAAACAATGGTGGAATTCTTGTCTGTGGTGACAGTGGTTAAGGTCTGCAGGTAACGCAGCTGGAGGGCGATGGGGGACTCAGCCAGCACCATGGAGGCTGACTTCAGGGCTTTAGAAGCATTCATTTCTCCTGCTGCAAGGACCTAAATCGACAGAAATAAAAGCCTTTAGACAGCTTACAGCTGTCACTAGTGCTTTCTTTTCCTGGGTCTGCACTGATACTTCTCTCCCAGCCCCTACTTGGCCACCCATGTTTCATCTGCTTACTTCTTTGGCAAGGATTAGAGTTTCACATCCTAATGTGATGAGAGAAATTGGAGAAGGTTGCAGGAAGCAGGGAGATAGCTTACAAATTATGAGTCCTTAGATTTCATTCTCGAACAAAATAAAAGCGCTGCCTTTAACCCGAACAAATACAGGTCCATCTACCCTGGTGATGCTCTTGAGTCACCATGGAACCTCACCACTGGCTGCTTTCGTTTTCAGAGAAGTCTGAAATTCAAGGCCTCCAACTGGCTTCTTTTCTGTCCTTTTTACTTATCATAGATTTTTATTTTAGATTTCATTCGGTTGCCAATTTTGTCTCATCCTTACAATGTAAGGATTGTTTCAAGCTCTCCCCGCTCTTGATGCAAGCAGCAGCAAGTGCCGGGCTGCAAACCCTCACTGGGACTCTCCTAAGTGCCCTGTTCCTCCTCTGGTCCTCAGACTGCCCAGGAATGACTGGAGCTCAGCTGCCCCTCTGTGCGCACTCACTGCCCACGTGCAAAAGCGACTCCCGGGCTTCCCTGGTGGCGCAGTGGCTGAGAATCTGCCTGCTAATGCAGGGGACACGGGTTCGAGCCCTGGTCTGGGAGGATCCCGCATGCCGCGGAGCAGCTGGGCCCGTGAGCGACAACTACTGAGCCTGCGCGTCTGGAGCCTGTGCTCCGCAACAAGAGAGGCCGCGACAGTGAGAGGCCCGCGCACCACGATGAAGAGCGGCCCCCGCTCGCTGCAACTAGAGAAAGCCCTCGCACAGAAACGAAGACCTAACACAGGCATAAATAAATAAATTAATTAATGTAGGGGCTTCCCTGGTGGCGCAGTGGTTGAGAATCTGCCTGCTAATGCAGGGACCACGAGTTCGAGTCCCGGTCTGGGAGGATCCCACATGCCGCGGAGCGACTGGGCCCGTGAGCCGTGGCCGCTGAGCCGGCGCGTCTGGAGCCTGTGCTTCGCAACAAGAGAGGCCGCGATAGTGAGAGGCCTGCGCACCGCGATGAAGAGTGGCCCCCTCTTGCCACAGCTGGAGAAAGTCCTCGCACAGAAACGAAGACCCAACACAGCAAAAATAAATTAATTAATAAACTCCTACCCCCAACATCTTCTTTAAATAATAATAATTAATTAATTAATGTAAAAGAAAAAAAAAGCGACTCCCAAGTCAACTGCTTAGAAGCTGCTGGAGCTTAGCAGAGAAACCAGAGATAAAGTAGAGGGAAACCTCCCTCGAGTCCCAAGTATGATTCCAAAGTACTGGAGGCTTCTAATCTAATTGGCTTCTGATACTTCAGGAAACCCGTCCACACAGATATGAGGGCTATGGATCCAACAGACTCACGGACACGCCAGACCAAGCTGCACTCACATTTTGTACTTCTAACCTGCATTGTAGTCACCCCCTCCTCTTAGTTCAGTTCACTTAACACACCAGAAGGAAGATGCTCCAAAGACAGGCACCAAGTTGCCACCTCAGAATCATCAGCTTTATAAACGTGCAGGTTCCTGGGCCCACCAGAGACTCTACTTCACTGAGTGTGAGGTGAGGCCTGGGAACCGGTGTTTGCTTTGCTCATTTCTCTCTAGGAGGCTCTGCTGTGTGGCCAGAGTGGGGACCCCCCTGGCTCAGTCACTGAGTATGCTGCCGAGCACCCTTGACCCAAGACCTAACACCAAGTTTCCTCAAGGTGCATTAAGCTGCCTATGAGCTTTCAACTCAAGGGGAAATTCTCAGTAAAAACTGTGAGAAAGAAACCCTCTTCTTATTGAAACCGTTGAGGGGACCTGAGCTTCCTTTCAAGCTCCATCCTTGTTGGCTCCAAGGCTGGGAAGCTCGCCCTCCAGTGCAGATGGAGTCGCCCTTACCCTGGCCCTGGCCTCCCGGGTGGCCTCGGCCTCAGCAGCCATGGACCTCTGCAACTGCCCGGGAATCCGGCCGTCTTTGATTTCCACTTGGGCCACGTGGATCCCCCGCAGCTTGGTGGCGTCATCAAGTAAAGTCTGTTTCCAAGTCAAAAGAAAGGTCGTTGATCAGAAGACAGGTATGTAATCGAAGTTCCTGCTATATGTTATATACGCAAGAAAAGTCCTCTTCTTTCCCTCCTTCTGTATTTACAGCATTTGGAGTGAGACAGTTTGGAAAGGGGATAGGAGTTCTTACCGCCCACTTCCTGGCATTGAAGTGAATCCTGGGAAGGATTCAGAAACAAAACTTGATAGGTCTTTTAATAGGTGGTCTCTCAGCAGGTCCGCCCCAAACCATTCCTAATGAAGTGTATACTATCCATCTAGATGTGAGCAAATAGCCCACATTTTCTTGTCACTGACACCAAACTGGCAGCAACGGACTTTGTCCTGCTTCTGCCATTTGCAGCTGTGAATCATTGGGCCCATGACTTAACCTTTCGGATTCTCAGTTTTCATACTATAAAAGGTTTTCTTTCAGGATTGTCATGAGTTTTGGAGATAACACATGTTAAACTATGTATTGGTGCCCAGCAATAACTCAGTACATATTATCACTGGGTACTTTGTGAGATATTATTTGTCTTGCTCTGTTTAACCCCTGACCTGTGGCTCAGTTTTAAACAGGTAGCAAGGCTATATATATATATATATATTTAAGGCATATATTTTTTAGAGCAGAAGAAGCCTAAAATCAAAGACATCCTCATCTTTTGTTAAAGCTTAAGACCACTGAAGATATCTTGCTGGTTATCCTGGAGGGGAAGGGATGAGAAAGAATGCCTTGAGAAATAATGAGACCAGATGGGTAGTTCCCTCAAAGGGGAAAGGGCAGAGATCTATGTGATACCAAATAGCAAGTGAGCCCTAGCTTTTCCGTGATCCCTGCAGAGAGCTGGGAGATGGGGAGACCTCACAAGCAGCCAGTGACCTGACTGTGATGGGGAAACAGCTGAGTCGTTGAACTCGTGTGGCTCTTAAAATGACGTGGAGAGTTATCATGCAGAACTGATATTACCTTATAAAACCTCAGGGACTTTGCACTACCTTAGGGGCTGGAGGAGATGCCAAGAAGGGCCAAAGTTGAATTTCCCTCTTAACGTACAGAAGGCAGGCTCAGAATCAAAATGTTAATTGATTCAAGAAAACACAGAAATGTGATCGTCTATAATCTAGGGTGTACGGGAGGTGAGATGGATACCTGTTACATCCTTATCAATATTATAATTATGACTGCTATTCATATCATTATTGATATTAGTACATGAAGTCGGATTTCCCAGGGATAGCAGTCCTGTGCTGTCTCAACCAAACCTCCTTCTAACGCTCACATTCCACTGAACTGCCTGAGAAAGGGCAGCCCTTCCTCTGGAGTAATCTAAACTAAAAATAACTCTGATCTCTAAGCTCTGCAAAAAAGGCTAAAGTGTACAATGGTAATTCATAATTTTGAATTCCACACACACTCCAACAGCTCCCCGCTCCCACTCAGATTTTTAAATCTGGACCTCATGATTATATAAAAAAAAAAAGTGAAATCCCAAACTGAAGCCCATCTGTTTAGAGCAGTTGTGTGTGTGTGTGTGTGTGTGTGTGTGTGTGTGTCTGTGTGTGTGTGTGTGTCTGTGTCTGTGTGTGTCTGTGTGTCTGTGTGTGCGCGCGCGCGCACACATGGGGAGGGGTGCTTTGAACTGCTGATACTTGATCATCACTGTCAATTAAAATGAGTGAATTAAAGATGTAGGCTATTGGTCCTTGACGTCTTTACCTGGATGCTATGGGCCATCTCTTCTCGGCCAGCTAAGATCTGGGACAAGGTCTGTGTCCCTAAGACATTTCTCAGAGTGGTCTGAGCCAGCAGAAATGTGGCCTGCTGGACATCGCTGACATTAGCCACTGCCGAGACGGCACTGTAGATTCTGTAATAGACCACTCCATCCACTTGAGTGGTCACAGAGTCTCTGGTGAGGATCTGTAGAGCAGGAACACAGAAAACCACATGCTTATGACTTTCACAATGATTGATCCACAGAGGGTCAGCCAGTCCCAGAGCCCTCTCCGCAGGAGGAGAGCTTTAGTGACAACTCATGCCAGCATCACCAAAAATCTGTCCTGGCTTGAATGTACTATCATCCTTGTTGATAGCAAAATTCCTACACAGATGTGATCTGTACCTATCCCTGTAACTTCATCTTAGAGAAGTCAGAGTGAAATAGGTATTTCCACTTTAAAATGTGGTAGTAGAACCTGCTGGAATTCTACCATCTAAGTGGTGGTAGAACACCTGTCTCCCTGATACCTGAATCTTTTTGGTTCTCAGTTTCATCAGGCTTGATGAATAGCAGTGCTTTTTAGAAAACAGATGGCACCAGAGACCATGTTCTGTATTCAAATAAAGAAAAATCCATTTATAGAGGCTCTGCATTAATTGTTCTGAATTAACATGACAAGGTACTTTGGAGCAAATGAGCTTTCTGTGGGTACCACGAACGCAGGACCTAGAACTCCCTTCTCCCATCTAGAACTGTTTACTATGGAGCCAGAAAAGGCCCATGAGAGCCCCTAAACATCCTAAGCTCTCTTATGATTAGGGCTGAATTCCAAAGTAAGGACTCTGCAGTTCCCACCAATGGCATGAAGACATCATTGTTGAGTCTCGATTGAGTTTTCTGGACCAGAGAGAGGAAGATTAACATTTCCTCGTAAGTGTTGATTTTCTCACTTCTCATCCCCTTTGCCCTCCCACACATTTTCTTTTCTCTTCCTGGATCATTGTGTTTATCATTGTGTGTAATCAAACTGGCATGATTATTAGCAATTCTGTTTCTCTTCCTTATCACCCACTTACTGGGTCTGGTCATTTAGTTGCTGTACTTTAAGAATTGAAAAGAACTATTTGAAATCCAGTTACAGGTGAGTCCTGTACAGTGTCTGCTCCTTTCCCATGCACACCCCACTTTGTTGCATCCAAACACTCAAAAAATTTAGTACAGTACACACGGTTATATTTAAAATGGATAACCAACAAGGACCTACTGTATAGCACAGGGAACTCTGCTCAGTATTCTGTAACAACCTAAATGGGAAAAGAATTCAAAAAAGAATAGATATATGTATACGTATAACTGAATCACTTTGCTATACACCTGAAAGTAACACAACATTGTTAATCAACTATGCTCCAATATAAAATAAAAAGTTAAAAAAATGTAATGCAGAGGTGAGTTATATTGCTATTACTAAAACATTTCCGGAGACGGTGATGGAAAGGATAACGTCCTGAGCAGCCACCAATAGTTTCAGCCCCCAGTACAATGACTTATCAGACTCCTCCAGGGGTCGGCTTGTCATTCTCCACCCACTTTCTCTGCCATCTGTATCCCTTCTCTCTCTTCTCTCAGACTTTCTCCCACCCAGCCATTGCAGGTCTTCTAGCAATTCAGCCCTTGCTCTCGGCTTCATTCTCATTTGGCGAGACAAAGCCCCGTCGTCTCAGGAGCCACCTCCCCAAGCAGATCTCTAAGAATTCAGTTCATCCTCCCCTTTATAGTTTGAAAACATATGATACAGTCTCAATGGTCCCTGTAACAGGGAAGGTATTGGTTTTATTTCTAGAAACATAGCTTTAATCAGCATTACCTCCCGTGGAGGGATGTTGCACGTAATGGTCCGGAGATCAACTTTGACAAACACGTCTATGCAAGGCAGGACCAGGATCAAACCTATGCAAAAGAAAATATGGTTTAGAATTTCACCCAACTGAAAATAACTGCAACAAATTGTCTGCTAGCTATACAGTACATTATTTGCATGGGACTATAAATGCTTCTCAGATGATCTTCCATACGTACACCTATACCTTTGGGGAAATTATTTCCTGCTATGAGTCAATGACTAAAGAAAAGTGATTCCCTAGAAATTAAAATCTTTTGGTAAAAAGCTGAAGATCCTTGACAATTAATTTTTAGATTTTCTTTTGTAAAACATTCAACTTACTTCTATCCAAGTGTTAAGTGTGACATTTATTTAAAAGGATATTTTGGAAACTGGTTTCTTTATGTTAAAGGTATCTGTATAAAAGATTCAATTAATAGACTTTAGACCTTGAATATCAGTGACTGTCAACATTCTCATTTATCTTCATTAGTACTGAAGGAATGTTAAAATTGAAATCTTCCCAGGATTTCAGTGTCCCCAAAACCAATGTATTACAAGATTTGTAGTTTCTCTGTAGCTGTGTTCTAGTTTATATACAATGACATTCCTCGGTTGTAAATACTTTTACTTATCTCTTGTGAAGATTTGGATTGAGGTAGGGATAGGGCTAAGGAAACTCATTTGAGGATTCTATGACTCCTTAACACTGCCCTGGGGAAGGTTCTCTACAGCAAGCGCTATAAAGATTAGAACCACAAGGAATGTCAGCAAGATGGGGACACCAATCCATTTTCATTTACCAGAAAGATTCTGTGCTATTGTTTTTGTTTTCAAAGAAGAAACAACTTTCTACACTGAGTATCATGAAAAGGACAGGTAGCATCAACAGAAAACACTGCTAAGGTGCTTTCTTTCTTTGGGTGTCTAAACCTTTCTGGGGTAAGGATTACTTCCTAATTTACTTTTTTTTTCCGGTGCTAAGTAACCAGTTAAGATCATGGCCCTTAGAACTAGAGAGAGTTAAGTTCCAGCCCTACCACTTACCAGCTGTGACCTGGGAACATTTATCTAATTTTTCTGAGCTTCAGTCACCTAATATCTATAAGATGGCAGTGAAGATTAAGCAGGTGTCAGCATGATAATGAAATAAAATACTAAACATAGTGCCAGGCATGTATTCAGTGCTGAAAAGTAGCAGCTCCTGTTATGAACACTTTTATTATTAAAGCATAATTTACTATTTACAAAAGTGGAGATGTTTTCCATTAGCAATTTGGCCTGTTTTCCTCCGGCTCTTATGACATTTTGAGGTAACTTCTCTTAGCCCCAGAGACATGTATGACGAGATTAGTTATCCTGGGAGATTTAGTGGTGAACACTTCCGGGAAAATTCATTTAAAAGAGACTTTTCTCTAGAGTCCTGCAAGTTATAGCTATTTGACCTCTCTCAAATCCAATTTTATTCTAATTTATAATCTTGGCTTCACCACGTGAAACATGACCAGGAAGGGGTTAACTTTGCTCTGGTATTTCTCACTTGGATAATTCTAACACCTCTATTTGGACAAACTCATAAAAATATCCATAATAAGCAATTTTTGCCCTCTTTCTTTTAGGTTCCTTATTAGACAAGTAGGATTGTATCAATACTACTTGAAATGGCCAAGTCTCCGTAAGAAGCTTCCCCTTTGGAAGTTTCTCATATGTTTAAAAATGTAACAGATACCTGAATGCCTACCATAGTACATGGCCAAGTCCAAAGCGCACAGAGTGAATAAGGAAGTTCCTGCCCCCCCAGAGATCCTACAGTGCAGTTGAAGGGAGAATGATTTTACTTAAATACATCACATTAGGGGGAAGAAAGCAAATGTTATTAGAGAAGTATAGCAAATAACCATTCTCTTCCATGTGCCTTCCAAGATGCTGTTTGGAGAGCCTCCCCTGTCAAGAATATTAGAATCTATCATATGAAATTGCCATTTTGGTGGATCGAAACCAAACATTAGCAATTTCATAGGGTTCAACACAATATACACAAGAGAAGTTATGAGTATTAAATCAGTGTCTTACTCCTGAGGACTTTTAGTATCGATACTCCTGGCTCCCACAAAAGAAAATCCCATCCTTTTATGATATGAACAGTTTGGGACATTTTTTATTCTGAGGCTGTAGAGAAAGGATGGAAATAAAGACCACATTTGACGAACGGAATTGTCAAATGGCTTCCAGCTCTATGTTGCTCTTAATCCACTTGTCAAGAGAGGACATTACCTTTGACTTTTCCATTGGCTCTTTCAGAGTGAGAATCAAACACCAGCTCCCAGAATACTCTCCCTGAGTAGCTTAATTGTCTCCCTTGGCCATTTACTCCCTCCCTTCATTCTTCTTTCATTCTCTTAGTGGCCCTGGTAATAAGGGACACCCAGCCAATGTAACCGGAGCCACTCTTTGTTCACATTCACTGAAATTCTCAGAGGGAGTGTTAGAACACTGATCCAGATTCCAAAGCTCTCCAGCTAATGGTCTAGTGATCGCTTCTGTTAACTCAAGTAAGAGGACAAGATCCTTCAATTGTACAGAAAGGCAAGGGCTCCAGCTTCCGGTTAATTTTTTTTTCAATAAATGTTTCCAGAGAACATTTTTGGTGGCACTAGTAGCAGTAACAGGTGCCCGTGATCCTTATCACGAGCAGCTGCAGTGACATACCTGGCCCTTTGGCTTTGTCAGCTTGGATGCGTCCCGGTCGGAATACAACAGCGTTCGTACTCCTTAATAATCTAAGAGATTAAGGGAGAGTATTTAGTCTTAATGATTCATCAGCTCATGGAGAGAGCCCAGTTTATTTCCCAGGGTATTACCTTCAAGCACATCCATATGGAGATAGGGAAGGTAATGACCATCAACAGGAAAGAAAACAAAAACAGGATCCAGCCACATACACCAAGCCCTTTACTCTTGATGCCTAGGAGATGAGGAGGCAGTTCTGTAGCTGACATGGTTCTTAGGAAAGCGATTCAGCTGCGTGGGTGAGGAAACCGTCCAGAGGGCTGGCCAAGCCAGAATGGGGCTGAGGAAATGACCTGAATCCACACACACGCACGATTGCAGGAAACACCACACACACGCATGCACGCACACACACACACACACACGGAAAATGTTCCTTCAGGTTTTTAGATGAAAAGTGACCTGTCCCTTCCAAGAAAAGTCTCATAGCAATCAATAACAGTAATCACCGTTACATTTACTTAGGGCTGCCATGGTCTATTATTCTCAAAATGCATAAAACTACCCGCCTCAGGATCATCGGGTGTCATTTTAAAAGACAGATTTCTGGGCCCCCAGAATTCTCCAGGGGAAGTCTAGGCAACCTCTGGGGCAGATAGGTAGGTACTCTTATCCCCAAACAAGTCAACAGAGCACAAGGAAAAACATCTTCCAGAGTGCTTACGTTTGAGGTTCTATGAGAGGCTTTAACTTACCAGTGTGGTGGCCTCAGGAAAGCCACTCGACCTTTCTGAGCCTCCATTTCTTCATCTGTAGGATGGGGATAGACATTACCTACCTTGAAGGATGTGATGAGGATTAAATGAGATTATTTATATAGGCACCTAGCCCAGACATTAATGCCTACCTTAGTAGATGTATATTACTACACTTATTCCCATCTTACAGATTGATAAATACTTCAGAAGTCTTTATATTCACTATTTCACCTTGTTTTAAATCCTTGCTGCTTCTTGGTTCTCTTCTCCTTGACAACGAGCCCCACCCTCAACCCTCCACTTCCTCCAATTGATTTCACATTCTCCACACAAGCACTAGAACTAATCATATTTGCTAGATAACTCTACTCAGATAATCCACAAACACCTTATGTTATTAGGCCTCGATCTCAGTTAATGTCTTAACCATCCGTACTTAACCATCCGCATTATTGTCCAGGTTAGAGACACAGGGTCATCACTGCCTCTTCCCTATCCAACTACAGAAGTCACTGAGCCTCATTGGTACCACCTCAAATTCAGCCTCACGTATCCATTTTACTACAACGGGTTCATTGGCGAACATAAATTTACGAATATTTACAAAGGTTCTAGGGTTTTGCTCTTACAGATAATGCTGTGATGAGTCCTTTTTTTTTTTTTTTTTTTTGCGGTACGCGGGCCTCTCACTGTTGTGGCCTCTCCCCATTGCAGAGCACAGGCTCCGGACGCGCAGGCTCAGCGGCCATGGCTCAAGGGCCCAGCCGCTCCGCGGCATGTGGGATCTTCCCGGACCGGGGCACGAACCCGTGTCCCCTGCATCGGCAGGCGGACTCTCAACCACTGCGCCACCAGGGAAGCCCAAGTTTCTACTTTTTTAAACTGAATATGTTTGGGAGATGTTTCCATGTCATTACATCTGGACCCACCTCATTCTTCTTCATTGTTGCCTCCTATTCTAAATTTGTGACTCAGTTATTTAGCCATTCTCCTATTGACGGATATTATGGTTACTTGCAATTTTGCCTTTACAAACAAGGCTGCAATAACTGTGCTTGTACACGCCTCTCCCAGACGATTTGCATCTTGAGGAAAGCATTGAGAAGGCAGCACAGCCCTTGCGCCCTCTGGTGTGTTCCCTCCCTGCTGACACTGCCGTATTTGGTGTTCAGGAACTTTGGGGTGTTGGGGGCTGTGACATTAGCAGTGCTGCACACACAGGCAGCTGGGACTCCAAGGACATCAGCTATGCTTTATGCCCTGAGCAAGCCCTAGCCATGTCCAGACTAGCTACAGCCTTAACACCAAGCTGCAAAAGCAAGTGCTTGTCACAGAGAAAACTGCCCTGGCCTCCGGGAGCTCCTCTGCAGTCCCACCCAGCCCTATAGCATCATTACCTGAGGCTCTGTTAAGTACTAAATGTGCAGAGAGAGACCAGGGATGAAGACACGATTAATCTTCCAAGATTTACACCTGAGCGTTAGAATTACCCAGGTCTCTGCTGCTGGGAGGATTGGTGGAGCCTGGGGGTGTCATTAGCTGCCAGTGAAAGTGGGACTGTCGGCTTCCCCCGCAGGGCTGGGCAGCTCTGCCTTGTGAGCAGTAGCTGGGCGAGCACAAAGCGCTGCTTTTGCAGCTTCCTGCAGAGCAGATCTTTCAGCCAGCCTTGCCCCTCCCCACCTCTCCCGCAGTTAAAACTGTGGATGCTGTGCTGAGAACTGGATTTGAGGATTCTAATTCCAGTTCAAAGGAAGTACTGGGACTGTATGACAAAGGCTCTTCAGAAATCTCCCTTTACCTCAACCTACACAAGGATTCTTCCAGAGCCTTCCCTGAGCCATTCCCTTGAGGGGACGATGGAAAGAAAATGGGCCACACACCCTCTCTGTTAGCCATGAAGCCCTGAGCTCATCTGATCATCTCTTGCTTTATCCAAATCCATGGATGGGTGTTTTCTATGGGTAATTGTCACCATACCATAAAGCCATCATCATATTACTTCCTGGTAGAGAACTGGACTTTGTCACCCCCGGAAAATTGCCCTCCGGTTTCTCATTCATCAATTTAACAAATATTTTACCAGTTATATGCCAGGCACACTGTGCTAGAGCTGCAGATACAAAAGAGAATAAGATGGGGAACTTTCCAACAGGAGTTGGAACAGGGCTTCCCTGGTGGTGCAGTGGCTGAGAGTCTGCCTGCTAACACAGAGGACACGGGCTCGAGCCCTGGTCTGGGAGGATCCCACATGCCGCGGAGCAACTAGGCCCGTGAGCCACAACTACTGAGCCTGCGTGTCTGGAGCTTGTGCTCCGCAACAAGAGAGGCCGCGACGGTGAGAGGCCCGCGCACCGCGATGAAGAGTGGCCCCCGCTCGCTGCAACTAGAGAAAGCCCTCGCACAGAAACGAAGACCCAACAAACAAACAAACAAATAAATAAATAAATAAATAAGAGTTGGAACATCTTTCCCTCAATCTGCAAAATGAAAGGTGAGCCATAATGCACAGAACCTGAGGCCCAGCGCTGCTGACACTGGGGAGGACTCCGGGACTTCAGTTGGAAGGACTTTAAAGATAACTGAGGCCAACCCTGCACTTTGCAGCCAGAAAACCTCCTGGTTAGTGTTGTCACCATCATGTCAATCTCCTTAGGTAAAGTGGTACCCACAAGTTCCACAATCTTAGGCAGCGAGGCAAAACTAAGCTTCATTTGCCGAGGCACGCCTCTGGGGCTTTGTTCCTGGAGCTTAGATGCAGCCCGCAGCACCAGAGGGGACTTAAATACCCTCTAGGACTAGGGATAAACACTCAAGGCAAGATTTGTAACTCATGTGAGGCTAGGAAATAAGGAAGAATATTCTAGATCACTAACTGCACTTAGATAGCTTTAGAAGTGGAAATGAATTTCAGGAAATAAAACAGACTAGGTGACTTGGTGGCTCATTTCCCAACTTTGGCTTGATCAACAGTATTTAAATATTAGATCAATTCTATATGCAATCCATGCCCACAGATCTGTGTTACTGTAAATAGCCATTTCCTCTTGAAGCAGAAATAGCCATTTAGGTAACAGGACAGCGTTTAAAATACCAAAACCGAAGGATGTACATTACACATCAGGGAAATGAAAATGAAAACCACAATGAGATAAAAATACACAGCTTCCAGAATGGCAAATGCTAAAGACTGACGACGCCACATTTTAGCAAGGGTGTGGAGCAATGGGAATTCTCATGTTCGCGAATTAATACAATTATCTTGAAAAACTATTTGGAAGTATCTGTTAAAGCCAAACACACACTTTATGACTCAGTATTCAACTTCTAAGTAATATCTCAGAGAAGTGAGTGCTGATTACAGTGAAAAACATACTCAGGAATGTTTATTGCAATTTTATTCGTAATATCCAAGAAATGAAGAACCACCCAAACCCACCAACAGTAGAATGAATAAATAAAGTCGTGGTATGTTCACATAAAAGATTACTCAGGAAGAAAAAAGACAAGGTTACTGCTCTACAGTATTCAAAATATGGATGAATCTCATAGACAAAATATTGGGCAAAATAAGCCAGACACAATAGACACACTTTGTGATTCCACGTATAAGAAAGAGTACATACTGTACGACCTCGTATTGTATCATTTCGTCCAGGAAGAGGCAAAATTAATCTATTATGTTTAAAGTCAGAGTAGTACTGTCTCTAGGTAGTGAGTGGAGTTTTGTCAGTTGGGTATTATCTGGGAAGAGATAAGGAAGCTTTTTAGGGGGATGGAAATGTTCCATGTCTTGATCTGGGTGGTGATTGCATAGACTTCCACATATTGAGCCTGTGGAAATAAACAAAGACCAGCCAGCTAGAAAAGCAAAGGGTATTTATTCAGGCTCTCACAAAAGAGTCAGCCTCTATCACTTGTGTTTTGGCAGAGACTCAAAGGCAGGCAGAGGAGTGGGAAAGCTTTATGGTGGAAAAAGGGGGTGTGCCCTGATTGGAGGCTGTTGGCCTAGGGAAGCTGTAGGTGGACAAAATAGAAGCAGAGCATCCTACGTGATTGGTGTAGGGGTACCTGCTTGGTTTTCTTTTGCTGGACCTAAATTGGAATTGGGGACAAAAAGCAGGGGAGCTGTCAGTTATTAATCAAGTCCTGGCCATTTGGGGCTGAATGTTACAGAAGTAATTATGTAGCTTCCGATAACAATGTGGTTTCCTGAGAATCTGACATCAAGCAGGCTGGCTTCCTGGGCTGATTATTTTAGATAAAAGGTTGGTTTTCTGGGCTGGTTGCTGCAGGTTGGTGGTCAGAATTCTATTTTTAGATATGGTCCAGCCTTTGTCTGTTGTGTATTCAGTCTGTCAGGCCAAGCACTTAAGACTTGCGCACTTTATTGTATGTATCTCATACCTCAATAAATGATTCACACAGAGACCAGAGGATTCCTACGGGCAGGCTAGCATTGAAGATGGGAAACTCACTGCTTGTTCTGAATTCTCAGAAAGAAGAGGACAGAGAGGCGGGAAGAGCTTTAGCACAGCCAGCCTAGGGACAGACAGGCGACAATGCCTCACAGGGATGGAAAGTGCAGGTCCTTGGTCGGGGGACCCTGCGTTCAAATTGAGACGCCGCCATTTGAAAGCTAGATGACATCTCATGAGTCACTCAACCTGCTGAGGTCTTACTTTCCTTCTGTTAACCCAACAATAACTAGTTGTGAGAGTTAAATAAATTACATGTAAAGGAATTATTAGCCATATCAGGAGGCCTTCTAGTCGGCCAGGCCACTGACTAGGATTTTCCTAGAAGTCTTAACATTTCCTTTGGCTTGCCTCGCCATTAAAGAGATTTCCGTTTCCCTTGAGCATTTCCTTTAGAACGCTTAACTTTGTAAATCCTTTCTCTGCCCCTTTGAGATGTAAGTCTTTTTAAAAGCCTCTTGCCAGTTTTACAATCTGGGACTATCTTTCTCAAGGACCTGGGAGCCATTCTCTTGAAATGTAATCATCAGGTAGATAGCATCCCTAGCTCCCAGTCTCTGTGGGCCAGTAGGAGCCTAACTTCAGTGGGTACCATGCTCCCAGTTGTAAAAACACACCCTGTCATAAAGATGTGAGAATTTTATTAGCAAACCAAACCCAGACAGCCTATAAGCACCGCGCAAAGCCCTTCATGCTTTCTCACTAGCGCACTCCAGTCTTTAAAAATCCCACATCCTGGGGAATCCCTGGCGGTCCAGCGGTTAGGACTCAGCGATTTCTCCGCTGGGGCCCGGGTTCAATCCCTGGTCGAGGAACTAAGATCCCGAAAGCTTTGTGACGTGGCCAGAAACAACAACAACAATAACAAAAACCCCCAAAACTCCACACCCCTTTGTTTCAGTGGCGTTGGTTCAGATTGAGGTTTGGCTTCTCTCCTATGGCAGTAAGCTTGTCTAAGGTTTTGCTTTCTTGCCTGTTTAATTTTGTCTGGTTCAATTTTGCTTTGACAACTGAATATTTTTTAAATTTTCCTTTATTGATTTATTTTTCCAGATGGAATTCTGAATATCACTTGTGGATGTTCTGTTCCATCCAGATGATGACTCCTCTCTATGCGCAAGAACTGCATTTGCAAGGAGAACACGCAATAAAACCCTAACCCCTGCAGGTTTCTACCTCCTAAAGCGATCTGGTCACTGACTGTGTAAGTTCTTTCAGATAACTTTTAGAACCTTAAAAAAGATAGAGGGAGAGAGGGAGAGAGAGAGACACAAGATTTTTGGTGCAGAACTACCAAATCAGAGCTAGATGATGATTTTATCATCCTTGTACTCCTAGGACTACAAAATTCCATAATCCCAAGAGTCTTCTAAACTGTCAGATTTACATCTCAACTACAGAAGGATGATCTGAGCTTAGTAGTTACATGAACTTCAGACACGGTTATACCAAGTTTCTTTTTTACCATTTGGTCTTTTTAAGAAAGAGTTAAAATATATTTTGAAATGGAATGTTCAAAAGGTGTAAACTTAATGTTTTTCATACCTTATATACCCCCTTTCAGCTAAAGAATTTAAGCATTGCCAACACAATTAAAGCCCCCTCGTGCGCCCCGCTTCGTGACCTCCCCCTCCGCCAGAGGCAGCTTGCCCGGCAACTTCCTCATGGTAAATCCAGTGGGGCTCCATCCCACCAGTCAAATGCAGCAGCAACTCCCAAACCTGCCGTTCAAAGACCAGGCTTGACACAGGGGTTCTTAGCTTACCCGTAGTTGAGCTTTTCAAGTGGCAGTGCTGTGCTCTCTCACTTCTGGGTCTAGGTGACTAGGGCACATGCCAACAGCACATAAACATCCCCTGCGGTAGAGAAAGCACCAAAGTCCTCACATACTTTTTGCCTCGCATGGGCCTTTGTGTCCCCCAGACCCCCATTCACATCCCACATTCTCCTTTCTTGCACCTTCTTTTCTAGGAAGATTTTCCAATCTTACCTTCACCTTTGGGAGCTCCTCTACTGAGTTTCTAAAACACCCTCTATCATCACTTTTCATAGTACACTGTAATTTTTAGTTAACTTTCCTGTAGATTTTTAGTGCTTTGGGAGTAGGTGTTTTATTTTTACATCTCTGTCTCCTGATACACAGTAGATTCTGGATTCATTCATTGAATGAATGAAGCGGGCGGCACCCTCGATGCTTTGAACTATCAAGAATGATGCCCAGCAACAAGATAGACTTATTGATCTGTTTGAAGCTTCTTGTTTGGAAATAACGATCCATCAGAGGAGATTCTGTTTGCTTTCAAGAGAGTCAGTTAACCTGAGAACCACACGTACATCTTCGCATTTTCTCCTTCATACGTACTATCTTACACCCTCAGCCCCCCACACCGGTATAAGAAGAAAATAGAGAGAAAATGTTTTCCTTGCATCATTCTCCTCTCTCGCCAGCCCCGCTTCCTGTCTGAAATAACTACCAATAGCAACAAGTGCAAATACTTTGTCCTGAAGATTTATGCCCATTCTCACGATAGTGTTATTTATAAGAGTGGTAAATCAAAAACACCCTGAAAGTACAATGGAGGGATAATTAAGCAAATCATGATACAGCTACACAATATCATATTATAAAATTTTTTAAGGTACAAAAACATGAGAAAATTGCTATGGTATATTGTTAGAAGAAAGAAGTAGTAGGATGCAAAATTATACAGACGGTATGATCTCTCTTAGCAAAAACAATATGCTTAGAAAAAATATTTGATAAAAATTAACCAAAATATTAACAGGGATTAACTCTGAGTGATGGAAGTATGACTGGTTTATACTTCTCAGAGTTTTCTTATTTTTTGCTACCTTTATAATTTTAAAAAGCAATTTTAAAATGAAAACTAATCATGTCAAGTGAAAAAAAAAAGTACTCTGTGTTTTCAGAGCAGAAAAGACCAGGTGCTTCTCAGGGGAAAAATGAAAGGTGTGTGCAATAAGAACAGGCACCCTCCCTGGACCTGGGGAGATCGATAGTATTACAAATTCTTCCCTCTTTTCTGTTCACTTCCGATCCTGTGGAGATACAGTCAGTAAAATAGTCTCAGCAACTTCCCGGCTCTTTCTCCAGCGAATCAAGGATTTTAAGCACCGAACATAAAATCTAAAGTGAAACCCAACGGGTAAACACTATCTTTTCATCACCTGTAAATTATCTGTCCTCCTGCCTTTTTCTCTGAAAATGCACACAGCTTGCGTCAAGAACTTTTTTTAGGAAAAATGCAGAATTGCTGAAAAGAAATACCGTGCGACTCAAAGTGTGGTCTCAGTCTGGCAACCTCATGAACTTAGGAATTTACTTGGAGGCAAACTCTCAAGTCCATCCCAGACCTAAGGAGGAGAACTTCTGGAGGTGAGGACTGCTCTGAGCTTTAAAAAACTCTCCAGGAAAATTCCTTTGCACATTGACATTGAGAAGATTTCTAAGACTGAGATGATCAAGATTCCAATTAACTTCACTTTAACTCTTAAAGAAAAAAAAGAAAGAAAAAAAGAAAGGGGTAGGACTTTATGGCCGAGGCTAGTGAGTAGTGGTGTACTAATAACAGTGAGGACGCTGGGGGAAAAGCCCTAACTTATAGCGTTCTGTACATTCTGATCTACCCTTGTGACATCACCGAACTTGGAGTCAGGAAGAGATGCACCCTAATGGCTTTCGAAAGCTAGGACAAACCTGGGGGTGATAACTAAGACTCATTTATTCATTTAATTCTCGCAACATTATGAGTGGAAATTTCTGTACAGCTTGAAGAACCAAATGATGTTGTCTTGTTAATGTGTCCAAGAAGGAGGAGGGCAAGGGCAAACTTATCCCACAAATCTCAGAGAAGGACTGATATTGCATCTCACAAACTGCCTAAAACATATGAAATAGAAGTTGTAACATAATAAGCCCCATTTCGGTTTGATCTGTGATAGGGCGGGTTTGTCATTATAGTCAAAAACCAGCACCAAGTAAACCCATGAGCACTTTAAAATATTTCGCTGGTGATACAGCTTCAATCGTGCCATTTATCCAGTTGATGTCTCAACCTGTTAAACGGAAACTAAAATGTCTCATGAAACTTCTTGTTTAAAAAGATAATCAAGGGTACCCTCGAAGAGACCCCCCCACTTGCACCTTCCAAATGATGTTCACTGCCTCCAGTATACCCACGTTGCTAGGTCAACTTCATGAGAAAAGTTTCTTTTTCAATCCAGGTATATACCTCTAAATGTATACTTTCTTTTACAAGCTAATAATGACAAATGCGTTCTCTATTTCTAACCTGCACTATGACTTCTTTAGCAACATAAAGTATAGAGCACGGGTTAGGACACACACACCCCACCACCACCACCACCATCATCATCACTTTCTGGACCTTCAACAAGTTTTTAAACTCTCCAAGACTCAATTTTCTCCACCATAAAATAAGGTTATAAAAAAATCTACCTCAGAATTATTGCAGCATTTAAAAATATAACGTGAGGGCTTCCCTGGTGGCGCAGTGGTTGAGAGTCCGCCTGGCGATGCAGGGGACACGGGTTCGTGCCCCGGTCCGGGAAGATTCCACATGCCGCAGAGCGGCTGGGCCCATGAGCCATGGCCACTGAGCCTGCGCGTCCAGAGCCTGTGCTCCGCAACGGGAGAGGCCACAGCAGTGAGAGGCCCGCGTACCGCAAAAAAAAAAAATATATATATATATATATATAAAACATGAGAAAAATGCTTTACAATACAGAAGAGCCATTAACATTCACGGAGGCAGTTGGTAATTACAGGCTAAGTTTTATCTTCTTCAACTTCTCTCCGTGTATCAAACATGGTGTACCTCAAACCAACTTTTCTATTTAATCAAAGCATCATCAGATGATATTTGAAACTGGGTAAATTTTAGCTTGTTCAATATGTCTTTGCTAGTTAATGCAAAAAATATGAATACAAAGATAAACACAAATTCTATCTAACACTTAAGAAAAAGGGCATGTCATAGACTGCTCTTCAAGAAGCAAATAAAACCATGATAAGCAATGAATCCAAAATCCTGGGCTCTAAATGAAATTGAAGCCAATCTCAATAATGTATTAACCTACCTCGTGCTCGCTCGCTCTCTATGACGATACAACTCTCACTTTGCTTAATATACATAAAACAAACTTAAGGCAGGAAAAAAGGAACTTACCCACTAAATTCTCTTTATCCTGTTTCTCTGGGGAGGATGCCCCAGGATCCGTCTCATTCTTGAGAAGCTTTTATACTTGGCAAATATTCATAGGTTTGGAGCCAGACCTGGGCTCCAGGCAGCACCCAGGTGTGCTTCAGAGAAGGCAGAGCAGAGAGACGGAATGAGAGTGAGAGAAGTTCCTCCTCTTCCGTGAGCACCCTGAGGAGTAGGTACCCTGGTGAAGGAAGCCTGTTAACATAAACAAAATGACCTCTTTCATGAGTTCAGGCTGCCATTGTTCATAGAGAGAACTCAAAACTACGTATATGAACTTCTGACTGTGTTGCTTCTTGTAAAACATTACTATGTAGTTTTCTATATAATTTATATTTTATAAAACACTTCTATGCAATGTGTGCAACTTGTTTATCATTATGAACTGTCCGATACACATGGCACGTATCTCCATCCTCATGTTTCAGATGAGAAAATTTCATCCAATGCATTTTACACACTGCAGTGAGTGATTTTTTTGTGTGTGCGTGAGTGATCTTTTGAAACTCAAATCTGATCATATCTCCATCCTGCTTAAAATAATCCAATGACTGCCAATTATTAACATGTAAAGATGAGAATCCTAAGTATCCTAAAGGACCTGCTAGTCTGTCTCTCCTTCCCTTTCCAGCCTCACTCACATGATACTCCCCTCACGCACTTAGCAAGAGCCCCATTGGCCTTCTGTCAATCCCACTAACCTATATGTGTCTTCTGTGCCACAGGGCCTTTGCACGTTACCATATGCATAATTCTTTGGTTCATGTTTGTTTCTTCCTCTAGACCAGGGGTTGGGTAACTATAGCCTGCTGGGCAAATTTGCTCTACCACCAATTTTTGTAAATAAAACGTTATTGGAACACGGCCACGTCTGTTTGTTTCTATATTGTCTTTGGTCACTTTTGCACTAAACCTACCTATTGAGTAGTTGCTATAGAGACTGTATAGCCTGCAAAACCTAACATATTTACTATCTTTCCCTTTACAGAAAATGTTTGCTGACTCCTACGCTACATTATAACTTCCATGAGGGGAGTGGCTGGCTGGGTCTGTTATTTAACACAGCACCTGCAGCATTTAGAACAATGCAGGCACATAACTGTCATCCAACAGTCACTTGCTGAATGCATGAATAAGTAATTTATCAAAGATAACAGCTCACAAATGGCAAAGTTCTTTCTCGAATCCAGATCCCTGGGCTCCTGTCCCAGGAGTCTTTACTTCATCATATTACTCAGAAACAAGGGCAATATTGCACTCATTCCAATACCGAAAGCACCAATCTCCTAATTTTCTAATGTTCATCTTTCTCATATCAATATTCCAAATAATATTTTGTTTGTGGAAACAAAACAACACAAAACAACCTCTGATATTTCCCAGCTTACCTTTTCTAGTCTCTTCTTTTCTCCCAACCATGTAGTTATTTTCTTCTTAGCAACTTCATCTGAAAAAACCTCCCAGATTGTGGGTTACTTTTGCCAACTACTTGATTCATAACTGCCTTCTCCACAAACTCAAATTACGGTAATAACCAGGCAGGGCTGTCATGCACAGTTGGTAATTATAAGCATTAGTATGGAATATCAGAACTTGGGGAAAGGAGGCTGGGGACCAGAAACAGATCAAAACAGACACACATGCATGCACAGAGTCAGAGACTTTCAGCTTTCGAATACTTTCCTCTGCTTTCTCCTCATACGTCCTTGGTTATGGCTTGATGTGGAAATGATACTACAGGCATAGTGGTTAAGAAGTAGACTCTGGGCTCACGCTGCCTGGATTTAAAGAAATCCTGGCTCTACCATGAACTAGCTGTGTGACACTGGGTAACTTAACCCCTTCATGTTTCATTTTTTTCTTTTCATCTGTAAAATGGGCATGCTGGTGGTCTTTACCAGGGTTGTCTGTGTGACAAATATGTGAAACAGTGCATGTAAAATACTCAGAATAGGGACTTCCCTGGCGGTCCAGTGGTTAAGACTCCACAGTTCTACTGCAGTGGGCACGGATTCAATCCCTGGTTGGGGAGCTAAGATCCCACATGCCACCCGGCACCGCCAAAAAAAAAATACTCAGAATAATGACTGGCATTAATACATCACAACTATTATCCCAGGAATGGGAGCTGAGCTGTATTTCTCAGGACTCAGCTGTCTTCTTTCTAAAAATGGGAATGCTGGGTTAATTTTCACAATATCGTCTTTTCCCCTTGTTGCAGCTGAGTAGAAGATTGCTTAGTGATTGGATGTGTTCAAACATTCATCACGTCCCTTCTCTCCCTTGTCTAACGCTTCTCCAGTTTGCTGCAAACTTGAAAACTCGAGGTCCGTTCCTGGTTCTGTGCTGTCAATCCATAGACTCCACTGCTTCCTCCTGGCCTCTGCTTGATCACCATGTCACCTTCCCTTTGGGACTAACCTCTAATGGAAAGAGCAACATGAAAACTTCCTGTTTCCATCATTTCTTGAGAATAGATCATAGACAGTCTTTCCCTGGAACAGGAAGCTGCTTTCCCTCCGAAACAGATGACCCTCCAAAGTCATGAAAACAACGTGTTTTGGAAGTGCCGGTTTAGTTAATTTCTAAATCCATTTCCCCTTAATATTGGCTAGATACCACTTACACCAGCACCACCAGTCACTGAGGTGCAAGGTTCAAAACAACAGTAACAATAATTGTTCCCTGGTGGTGGCTGGAAAGTTTCCAGAGCACTTACAACAAACACATCCCCTTGGAAGATGACTAAACAACTGTTTTTCTTCTTCCTGCAAAATGTTCCAAATATCTCAGCCTAGAAAGCAAGAATGATTTCAACAACTAAGGAACATCTAGGACATGCTGAGTCCCTAGCCAGGAGCCTCAGGAAATGAATGAAACATAAACCCATTTGCAATGTTTCCTCTTCCTTTGCTAATGATATTAAACCATACATGGGCCAGTTAATGGAATTTTCTCCCCTTTGTCAAGGGGGAGTGGGAGGTAGGGATAAATCAGATTGAGAATTGCCAGAATGCACTTCTGATGAAGATTTTTCTGTGTTTCTAAACCTTCATTCTTTCAGTTCCTCAACTAGGCAAAGTCCTGAAATGAGAACAGCTATTTTTTCTAATTTAATTTTTTTTAATTTTTAAAGGTTACTTTCCATTTACAGTTATTTCAAAATATTGGCAATATTCCCAGAGTAGGACAGCTATGTTTTTAAAAGCCTTAATTCTGTTCCTACTCTTGACAGGCAGGATGCCATCCCCAAAGATGTACATTTTATTTTCCCTGAACGTTCATCTTCGAGCACAAAGGGATCTTGAAACCATCCACTCTAGCCACAGGCCTCTCTCCTTTCTGAAGCTTCTGGTTTCAGGAACACTCTTCCGCCAGATGCACCCACCACCATCTCTTAAGATGCACACATCTGTTCCAGGACTTTTGATGGTCCCTTAGGAAAATGTTCCTTGTTCTTTAAATGATGAAGTTCTCTGATTTCATTAACTTTTCATCAATATACATCATCCATTCTGTCTTATTCATTCTCATTCATCCAATACTTTTTTTTTTTTTTTTTTTTGCGGTATGCGGGCCTCTCACTGTTGTGGCCTCTCCCGTTGCGGAGCACAGGCTCCGGACGCGCAGGCTCCGCGGCATGTGTGATCCTCCCGGACCGGGGCACGAACCCGTATCCCCTGCGTCGGTAGGCGGACTCTCAACCACTGCGCCAGCAGGGAAGCCCAACACTGATGACTTTTAACTCTTACCATAAACTTTATTGGGCATAAATTAAATTTTAAATTGAAATTGAAAACTTATCATAATGCCCCTCCTGAGTACTAGGACCTTGGGGAGATGTTAATTTTGATCATTCTCCCCAACTTACCTGCTGATATTGGCCAATACTTCATCTTTTAGCTGAACCACATTAGACATTGTTTACTACTATTGTGTCACCTTTAAAAACAACAAAGGCTCATTAAATCTGATGTGGTGTAAAGTCTTTTCTAAAATTCGGTGACAGTAACTGTATTTTATAAATGCACAGACTAGACCCATCTAGCAAATCAAGTGGTGAAGCTTAAAATTAAGGTTAATCAATTACATGAATTGACTGTGTTTCCAAATTCTATGAAGACTACAGGCCTTTATGGAAAGAGGCCAGAGAGGTCCACTTCTATTGCCTTTTCATAATGGCAGTCCTCCCTGTCTGCATATTGGAATCTCTGCAGTAACAATACAGTTTACTATCTCTAATCCAACCTGCATGCTGCAGCCTGATGTTTGCAAAGTGCTTTCTAATAAATTTCCAAGCTGTTGACCATAGAGCAAACGCCCTGCCCCTCAGCATGGCTTTCAAGGTCATTGACCATGAGGTCCCTCCCTTGCTTTTTAGATTCATTCAAACTACAAACCTCATTCAACTCTATCCAGTAGTATGATTATCTTACTTCAATAGTCTGTCACACTTTGTGCCTTTATAAAGTACGTTCATTCTTATTCACCCTTTAAGACTTGAATGTCACTGAGAAATCTTTCTAGATTCCCTCAGGCAGTAAGGTCATCTCCCTCCTATGTATGTTCACAGCACTTGGTAGTACAAGTGGCCTGGTATTGGTGGTAAATGCTTGGTTCAAATTTACCCTTTACTCACTGTGACTTACATCTTGGCTTCTTTATCTGGTTGGTTAGGTTGCTGGTCCTTACCTCATAGGGTGTGAGACACATAAAACCAGGCCCCAGTAATGACTGCAAGTGCTCCAAAAATGCTCTCTTCATTTTTCAGTGCTGAATATGTGGAAGATGCCAGGAATACATCTACAAGACGAGCAGGATGTCATTCCTTTGCTATGATGAGAAGGGGCTTATAGAACAGTAGAAATAAACCTTGTAGTAGCAGCACCATAGAAAGATTACTCATTCAGTAACTTTTTTCTAAATGAACGGTCAACATATATAAGCAATGTATGTATAATATACAATATAGTCTTTAAAATGTTTTATGAATGTAGACTAAAAAAGAACAAATGACAACTTCTAAGAAGTGGCATAAAATTAACTATGAGGTTATATTCTGTGTTCAAAGATAATTAAAGGCATAAATAGTCTGTGTCAAGTGTTGGTTATAAGTTTCACGTGAGATATTATTTAAAGGAACGAGCATCAGTAGTAGATACTGACTTTCAACTAAATTCAGACAAAAATGTTCTATATATTAGCTCCAGCACAAAAACTTAAAACACTTACCCAAGCATTGAATAAAACACGTAAAGTATGTCGTATCCATAAGGTTTATTTTAAAAAATTGTTAAAAACTAACCATACAGGAATATTAATATACTTAAAAAGTTTTTTCCCCAGGTTGAAGGAAAATACATTAGCAACATCTTCTAGACACCATCTTTATAAAAGTAAAACTTCTAGATGATGAAATGTACTACAGTAGATTCTATGGTTTATACTTTTAATCACAGGATTGGAAATCATTCTCCCTACGCCCTGTCCCCCAAATGCGGCAGCTGTTACACTTAATGACATTCAATCGTGTTATACTAGCACAGAACCTTAAATAGAGTACACACTGCATATTTACTACCAGAGCAAGTCTTTCTATCTGTTGTCACATAATTATTCTAGGTAAGCATGTGATTCTAAGTACAAATAGAAATACTACATCCCATGATTGTAAACATTCACCAAGAGCTTCCAGAGTACAATGAGTAATAGAGGTGGCCCAAGGGTCAGTCAAATGTTCCTCACTCATTTGGATACTGCTGAGATTAAGAAATAAGTTTTGAAGGCAAATTATCACAAGCCTTACTTGTATTTCTGTAAGAAAGTAGTTCTGGATATATATGTTTTTAGTTGAAAACACCTGAAAGTCATTCTAAAGACTATATTAAGCACCATTTTCACTTACCTGAAATACACTGAGTTAAATTCAGCAGTACACATATGATCATTAATGTCAGAAGTTAAAAATAACGGTGGGTCTCAAGTTCCCTTTTGTGGATACACATGGAGTACGGATACTGAGTTCCAGTGATGCTAATAGGAAGCACTCTTGCATACCAAGGGTAGTAACTCCCCCAAGGCCACATGCAACCCGTTAAGTCTGAGGCACGACTATTACTTCTGTCAGTGGATGCTGTACAAGCAGATTTAAGGCTGTATTCGGCTATAAAGAGTTCAACCTCTTTAGTATTCTTCTTACATAGATCATATACATGATTCAAAATTTCATAGGGTGGGAGGTGAAAAGTCCCCAAATACTTTTTTGTTTGTTTTTGCGGTACGCGGACCTCTCACTGTTGTGGCCTCTCCCGTTGCGGAGCACAGGCTCCGGACGCGCAGGCTCAGCAGCCATGGCTCGCAGGCCCAGCCGCTCTGCAGCATGTGGGATCTTCCCGGACCGGGGCACGAACCCGTGTCCCCTGCATCGGCAGGCGGACTCTCAACCACTGCGCCACCAGGGAAGCCCCCCAAACATTTTTAAAAATACTATTCTCCATACAATTTATTGTCAGCATATTTACATAGGGGAATGTCCATACTTAAAACCATTTTTAAAAAATGTAACGACGTTTTTTAAGCTCTTATCCCAATTTCCCCAGGATTATCCTCATCCTCATTTCCTGACTTTTGGCCAACTGCACATTTGTGTGTCCAATTTTTCACTGCAGTCCTCAGGCGATTCTGATGTTGCCCTGGAGGAGAATATGCATTTAAATGTATTCACTGCCACCCACTCTGGGACAGGCCTGGTTGCAAAGAAAACGGTGTTCCTGGTGTTGAAGGATAACTAGGAAACCCATCCGGCTGAGCTGGGTAGCTTTCCAGAGCTGAAGCTGAGTGGACCTGATGGAGAGATGAACACACAGGTTAGCAGAGGTCCAAATTCAACCAGGCCTGTACTTGCTTTGGCCTGTCCCACACTACAGATATTTAAACCAGGAAAGAAAGAAAAAATGTTGGGGCAAGGGAAGTCTGTTCAGTTTCCTGAAATTTGTAAGAAACGTTCAAACTTCAGATGTAGAGGTGCATAGAAATGTCTTTAAAATGTTTAATATCCTTTAAAAAAAAATCAGCAGGTTTTCTAGAGAAAATTCGCCTTAATGGTCCATTATTTTAGCTTAAACTGTAGAAGACCAGCTAAAATTTCACTGCCCCATCTAAAGATTCCATCTGTAAAATCTCCAAACTGAGATTTAAAAGTCTGTAAGCAGGAAAAACAATTCTTACAGATGAAGATACTCTACCACCTTTGTTACCCTTCTGAAGGAAAACAAGAATAATTTGCAGATTCTGGGAGAATTAATCATCAAATCTCCAGATGTTCTGCTAAGAGCCATTTTTTTGGCCAGTGCCGAAATATCACTATTTATCTGTATTGCAAGGTTATCACTACAGAAGCTACGTTACACGTTACCGTTCTATTTCCACCAGGCATTGCCTACTTACCTGCTGTAACAATGCTGACTGTGCGGCTGCATTATGCTGTAATTCCTGCAAGGATGATTGTGAAGGATTCTGGGAAAACCCAGGGATACCAGGGAGGGACAAGAGGCCTGGAAAAACAGAACTGCCTGCAGCTTGAAGTCCAGATGATAAGCTAAAACGATAGAAGAACAGGTCAAAACGCAAATAAGGGGACTTCCCTGGTGGCACAGTGGTTAAGAATCCACCTGCCAATACAGGGGACACGGGTTCAAGCCCTGGTCCAGGATGATCCCACACGCCTCAGAGCAACTAAGCCCGTGAGCAACAGCTGCTGGGCCTGCACTCTAGAGCCCGCGAGCCACAACTACTGAAGCCTGTGCGCCTAGAGCCCGTGCTCCTCAACGAGAGAAGCCACCGCAATGAGAAGCCCGCGCACCGCAAGGAAGAGCAGTCCCTGCTTGCCAGAATTAAAGAAAGCCCGCGTGTAGCAACAAAGACCCAATACAGTCAAATAAATAAATAAATAAATTTAAGAAAAAATGCAGATAAGACATAAAAGCTAGTGCTTCTATAGTTGTCAAATACTATCTTAAAATGTTAAAAAAAAAAATCTGTTCCCTGTTGGAACCATAAAATTCAGCCACTCACTGATATAAAACTTTCCGTTATAAAGTGTATTATTTTGAATTCAGTGAGTTTATGTTTGCTGTTTTAAAATCAAGATAAATTACCAAATACAAATCCTAAAATTATCTGAGCAGGCATTGTTATTTTATATATTTATCTTAACATAAAACATTTTTCGAGCACCTAAGTGCCGACCCAGAAAAACAGAATTTTGCGCCACCAAACAACTGGATGCCGATTTTCATCTGAATGACTTCAAAACAAGAGCATGAACGAGTTAGGTGAAGGATGCTTTCCCCTCCAGACCATCCACCTACCCGGCTTGCGCAACCAGAGCGGAGTTGAAACTGGAACTAAAGGCGGAGGCGAACCCGGGGAGGACGGGAGCGGGCGACGGGGCGGTAGCGGCGCCGGTGGCGGGCGGCTGCAGCCCCGGGAACGAGGGCAGCGCGGGGGGCGCACCGGAGACGGAGAAGCCGGGGTAGGAGGGAGCCGAGGCCGGCAGAGGTCCCTGCGCCACGGAGAAGAGCGAGGGCACGGCGGCGGGCAGGCTGAGTGGGAAGGCCGCCGCCGAGGCGGGCGCCGAGGGGCCGGGGGCGCAGGTGGGGGCGGACGAGGCGGGGGCGCCGAGGGGCGGGTGGGCAGCCTGGGCGAAGCCGCTGCTCAGCGAAGTGAAAGGGGGCAAGGCGCTGAAGACAGGGGCGATGGGCGCGGAGGAGCCATGCGCAGGCAGCGGGAGGGAGGGCAGGGGGCTCGAGCCGCTCGGGGTCGCGCTCAGGCCCGGGAGGCCCGGCAGCGCAGGGGCGAGGCAGGACGGTAAACTGACGGGCACCGAAGCCGCCGCGTACGCCCGCCCCAACGCCCCTGGCAGGCCCAGCGCGCCCGGAGCGGGGGTGGGGGGCGGCGGGGGCGCCGGGCCCCTGAAGGCAGAAGGAGTGGGGCTCGCGGGCTCGGTCTTGATCACCACGGGCAGGCTGGTGGCGGCGGGCGTCGACGAACCGGGCGCGTCTGCGTGACTCGCGAGCGGGCCGTGCAGCAGGGTGGCTGAGGAGCCGCAGCCGGCAGGCCCCGAGGAGGCAGCGGCGGCGGGCGCAGGCAGAGCCGGGGGCGTGGAAGCCGCGTTGGCCGCCGGCGAGGGCAGGCCCGGGAACAGGGCCAGTCCCGGCGTGGAGGCCCGCTGCGGGCCGTAGCCCTTGTTAAGGGCGGCCGCCGCAGAGTCGGAGCTCTGGTTAGTGAGGGAGGCGAGGGAAGCCAGCCCACTAGTAACGGCGCAGGGTAACGTGGAAGAGTTGATGAGGTTGGTGTCATTTGATGTCAGAAAGCCTTTTAAAGCAGACAGAAGGGGATTATTTACACCCAGTGGACAGGCAACAGTGGGAGCAGAACCGCAGGCGATTACAGAAGGAGTCGGGTTGGACACA
This sequence comes from Stenella coeruleoalba, assembly GCF_951394435.1. Taxonomy (NCBI): domain Eukaryota; kingdom Metazoa; phylum Chordata; class Mammalia; order Artiodactyla; family Delphinidae; genus Stenella; species Stenella coeruleoalba. The sequence goes on from NC_137164.1 coordinate 13,862,927, forward strand.
CCTTGGGAGGTCGGTGTTAAGGTCAAGGGGAGACCAGCAAAAACCGATGCCAGTGAGGAGGAATCGAGGTTGTTGGTAGAAGCGGCAGTAGAGGTGGCGGCAAAGGGGAGGCTAGTGAAAGGGGCAGAAGTAGAAGCAAATGTTTCACTGGAAGCAGGGGTGGCCCGAGGTGTAGATGCGGCCTGAGGTGCTGGGGTAGGGGTGGCAGAAGGACCTGGCAGTGGAACGTGGCCAGAAAAAACAGAAGGAACGGGAGCAGATGTGGTGCTGTGAACAGAAGTCACCGGTGCAGCCAGCAAGGAAAGGGTTCTGATAACTGTTGGATTGGGCGTCGTTGGCTGAGGTGCATGAACAGCTGAGACCTGACCCGGGAGCACAGGAAGGACGGTGTTCAGCAGGTTCATCCCAGGGAGGGCGGCAGTGGCCGATGCCGCTGGATGATTTACTGCCTTGACCGGGGAAGCAGCAGGAACAGGAGTTGCCGCAGGCGTCGAAGGGTTAGAGCCACGAGGAGAAAAGAGCTGACTTGCTGGGGCAGAAAACGCTGTGGCGGGAGAAAGAGAGGCAAGATTTTACCATCACGCTGAAATGTCAACTTTTAACTCAAAAGAAATGAATGAAAATTTTTGTAATATTTAACAAATGTCAGAGAAAATCAATGACAGGTATACTAGGCTATTGCAATGTCTACATTGCTAGATTCCATCACCCTGATTTTCACCAGGGAGCCTCAGTTAGATCCAGCTGAGTTCTAGACTCTGCTCAGAATAGCCTTCCAATTCACAGTGAGGAAGCCTTGACAAGTGAGCAAATAAACTTTCCTTTCATAGTTTCCCATTTTTTCTTTAAAAAATTCAAAGAATTTACTTTAATTGTGATTAGCATTAGTGTACTTTTAATTCTCTCAAACCACTTGTCTAGAGTAATAATACAAGTCATTTCCCCTCTTAAGAGCTTTCAGGACATCATTTCATCATTTTTAGAGGCATACAAGGCCATCTAGGATTCAGGCCATCTCTCCAGTATGCCTGGTTGCCACTCTGTGAGTTGAATTTAATATTCCAGATGATCAATCTATCCAGTTTTTCCCCCAGGCATTCTCTCATATTGACTCCTCTACATATCTTAACCTCTAACTTTACTTGGCTGGTCCTAGGAGCTCCTTTAGCAACAAAGGCCTTGACTAATTCATCTTTAGAGTCTTCACACCTAGCCCAGTGCATGGCATCTGTGTGTTTAATAAGTGTTTGCTGCACTAGATATATCATGATTACCTCAACTGCAAGTCCTCAAACCCACCCAAAGACTTATTCTCAAGACTTCTAGAGTTTGCTACAATACTTTCATTCTGACAAACTCTACAAATCATACAAGCATTTTGGGGATGATCTGGGTTTCCTCCCTGAATCAGTTTAATGAAAGCGTTGGCCTCTGATGATCTTGCTGGTGCCAAATGGAATGCTATACTGCTATACTCACATCGGAGTCTGTTCAGCTGTAAACAGAGAATATTCCTTTTGCAGGGATAATCAACCGAAAGACATTTTCATGGACTAAGACTTAAATTTTTAAATCTATGCAAAATAAAGACTCTGGACATAAGGAAGCTCACATGGTCAATGAAGTAGTGCACTGTGTTAATCGTGGGTGGAGAAGGGACCATAGGAAAAGAACAGAGGAAACCCACCTCTACATAATTCATTTGTACTAAGTGATGGCCAAAGGGTGCCGCCTTGGGCTCAACAAATTTTACAGCTGTTTTAGAAAATAAATATGATAGGAGAATTGACAAATAGTAATATATAAATATATAAACGTCAAACTCAAAAGATCTGTAGTTCATACCACAGTCATGTCATAAGCAGTTAATTTAGTATCAAGGAAGATAGCTATCAATTTAAATTTAGAGTATATATGAAAATGGACTTGTATCTTTGTTTGTATTCAATTTGTTTTACAAGAATTAGAAGCACAAGGAATATATGCCCAGTTTTGTGTGTGTAAATAATGTATCAAAAAATTATTTAGGTTAACATTGGTTGGGAAACATTCGGTTGGGAAACATTTGAGAATTCACTGTCTTATTTAACTTCATGCTGAGGACCATGTAGTTAATGACAGATGGCAAGGTAAAACCAAGCTGTCCCACAGTGTTCTTTATAGTGGCCTCTGTTGGAGATCTTTTCATATAATAACACAAAAGCGATGTACTATTAATCACAGTGCCTGCAATTACAATGGAACACAACAAAAATGAATTCCTGAAAACCATACCAGGAGAAATATCACTTTCCTGTCATCTAATTTGGTTGTTAACCATAAAACACTACGTGTTAGGTCCTGTGCTAAGTACTTTACACCTGTCATTTCATTTGTCCTCACATAACCCCCGCCCCCCGAGATAGGCACTAACACCCCTATTTTACAGATGGGCAATCTCAGCCCTGATGTGATTAAGCAACCTGTTAAAAGATCACGCAGCTATTAAGTGGTGTTCAAAGGATATAAAGTTTCAGTTATGCAAGATGAATAAGTTCTAGAGATCAGCTATACAACATTGTGCCTACAGTTAACAATACCGTATTATGTACATAACAATTTGTTAAGAGGGTAGATCTCATTAAGTGAGACCTTATCACAGTAATGATGATGATGATGATGATGATGATAAAAAGGTCATGCAGCTATGAAGTGGTAGAACCAAGATTTGAACCCAGGTCTATGAGACCCTCGCACTTAAGCATTATACTAGTTTGTATTTATTTTTGTTTCTTAATATGGTTCAAAAAGGAAAAAAGAAATCTTAATCATGCTAACGTAACAGCAAAGGAAAACAAAGTGTGCTATTCCTAACAAAGGAATGACAAAGGAATAACTTATGACACTTAATCTGCTGCTTCTCCTCAGAAACAAATCTTTTTTTTTTCCCGGTACCCGGGTCTCTCACTGTTGTGGCCTCTCCCGTTGCGGAGCACAGGCTCCGGACGCGCAGGCTCAGCGGCCATGGCTCACGGGCCCAGCTGCTCCGTGGCATGTGGGATCTTCCCGGACCGGGGCAAGAACCCGCGTCCCCTGCATCGGCAGGCGGACTCTCAACCACTGCGCCACCAGGGAAGCCCAGAAACAAATCTTTTAATGAAGCTGATCGTAAAGGCTGAAGTTTCCTTAATCTCTTTTTCATAGAAACTACATAAGCTGCTCAAGGTTACAAAGCTGGGTGGTGCCAGAGCCAGGATCAAAAACTATATGTCCTGACATCTCGGTGTCCTTGCCACCCTGCTATGCTACCTCCTTAGAATCTACCAGCTAAAAAGCACTGTTTCGGCACATTCTTAGGGAATGGAATTCTCCCACCGAGACTCCTAACCATGCACCATAACGATCAGATTCATGTGCTACTTTGCTACACAAGAACTGGTGCAGGTTTTGTCTCACAGCAGAAAGCACCTCTTTCCTGACCACGCGTATCTTCTACTAGGGGGAGAATAAACTGATACAGTGCTGCTGCCACCTGCAGGCACCAGGGGCCACGTCTCACCTTCCTCTTCCAACTCCACTTTCTGCTCTGGTGCCCTGTCTTCTTTTCTTAAATTCTTTCTTCTTTTCTTATATTAAATTACACTACCCCAAATACTTATTGAAATAATCAAGTCTAAAAGGTATATCTGACATAACATTTGTCAAAAAGGGTTTTTATCAAAAAGAAATTGTTCATATATTTAAAAAAATGAGGCTTCAAATATCACATAATATAAAGTGAATGCAGATATAATGCCACCTAGCACTTTGATTGCTTGGAAGTTTTACAAACAGGATGCAAAGGCATATGGTTATTTTTAAACCCAGTGAGGATGTGCATTTCATGTTGTGTGTATAAAATGTACTGCCATTAAGCCACTTTCAGCAAGTATCAATTAGTTAAATTTTTTAACCAGGAACTTTCCCTAAAGCATAAAGATTACAAATACACTCAACTCAAACTGATCTCAGTGAATAACAGAGCAGGCAGCCAGGACAGACATCAGTTATCTCTGGATCAAATTTGGTACTTACCTGGATTCTGTGTAGGTTTTGACTGATTGGAAAGGTCTTCATTCTCTATGTGAAAATAAATAAATAAATAAAAGTTGATTTCAAGCTTTAAACAAATTATTCACCATCATAATAATCAGAGACTGGGGTCAAAAAAAGAAAAATCCAGGATATGTATGTATACTGTGTTAGGAAAACAACATATGCCTATAGAAAAAGAAAGAAAATAAACAAAAATCATAGTAACTATATGAAGAGTGCTAGGATGATGAGCAACTGATTCCCACCATTCCTCCTTAACTTAGCAGGCTTTAAGCAAACACTGTTACTTTACAGATACATTTACGAAAACTTTGGGGAAAGATGATGGCCTGAGTGTGCCATCTAGGAGAAAGTGCAGCAAGAGGGCAGTGATGAGCCACTGTCACTGGCTAGGCCGACAGTCACTGCTGGGCACCAGTGCCTACAACAGGGAGGAGGCCTGCAAGTGGAAGGTGGATGCTGAGGGCAGAATCTACTGCCGTCGGAGGAGCCCGAATCACGAGCCATGTGGATCACAAAGCAAACTGAAGGAAAGTGGCTCTGCCTACCTGCTGTACTCAGTTCTGGAAAAGACCCTACGCTAGGAGGTGTCAGGGAGAACTACCCTAGTTGAGGCTGGCTTGAATCCTGTGAGACCGAAAACCTAAAGCACACTCCTCCCCACCCCCATGGGAAAGGACCTGTCTAACCAAACAGGTCAAAGATGCCAATGGAAAAAAATGACCTCGCATGGCTTGACAATAACTGCCCGAGAAACCAACAGTGTGACAGCCATAAGGTGCAAAGGGAACCCCCAAGCCCTGACATGGTGAGCAAAAATGATCACAGCTTGTTTAAGGGACTTAGTATAAATAAACGACTGAACAGATGGTGTCTATCAACGGAGAGTCCATGAAAGAAAGAAAAAGAACTTTAAAATCCTGTAATGCAGATTAAGAACATATATATACAAAATACTGCAAGAAAAAACTGCAAGCAGAGAAGATGAAGACTTTAGATATAAAAATCTAACTCCAAATTAATAAATGCAAAGAATGATGAAGATTAGAAATAACATTGCTGAAAGCTAAATTACTTAGTTGAAAATAAACAAAAATTCCATTTAAAATGGCAAAAATACAAAAAAAAAAGTATCATAAATGAATAGCTGAGAGACTTAAAATAAATACAGTACAAAAGAAGAGTATTAGGAGAAAAAAACAGATGAAAAAGCATTAATTAAAGAAATATAAGAACAAAATTTTCCTAAGCTTTAAAGACTTGAGTTTTCATCTCCACAGGGCTTAAAAAGTTCCAGGAAAGATCAACGATAAGATCCACACCTAGATATCCTGGCAAAATATCTGAACACCAAGATTAAAGACATTTATGAACTCTGAAGATAAGGAATATTTTCTTTGTAAGCTTATAGAAAGAGACTACAGTTCTAATAAAGAAAAGAAAACGGGAATTGGGTTTCTCATCTACAACCCTACACATGCACCCTTTTTGAAAAAGCTACTTAGAGAAATTTTCTACTAGATGAAAATTAGAATGAGTATATGAGGACAGGGCATCATAGAAGAAACAGTTAAGCCATGAGTTCAGAGGCACAGAAAGAAAAATGTATAGTAGTCCATCAAAATACACAAATTGATGAAAAAAGAGAGGGAGTAAGGAAGCCAATCGTGGAACGTAGGACAGCTGTTTTTAATTTCTGTACACTGACAACCATTAAGAATATGAAGGCAGTCACTAGTGATATTAAAGACAGAAATTCTAAGCTTGGGTAGGGGCAAGGAAACAAAAGTTGTTAAAAAATTAAAAAGCAATTTAATCCAAGTAAACAAAAATAAAGAAAATTAAAAACTAGGATAAAAGAATAATAATGAGTACAAAAATAAAATGGAAGGACTAAGAACAAATACGTAATTTTTATGATTATCAGAAATTCCTATTAAGTCTCTTCCCCACTGGTTTAAAAACTCAGATTCCAGCTATATATAATTTACAAAACAACTAAACAAACAAAGCCAAATGAACAAAACCCTAAAAAAAAGAAATTTGAAAATATACAGGCAAAACACTTTTGAAAAATGAAAACGAAAAGGAGTGAGGACCCAATAAGGGTCAATACCCAATAAGGCCAGAGGGAAAGAAGTTATAGTAAAGTGTAAGTCAGCTGACATTTTATATCCAGAAAATTCAAGAGACTTTCTAGAAAAAAAAAGTATAATAGGGAATCAGTAGTAAGTACCTAGAAATGAAATATCCATTTATAACTGTAACAAAAACAAACAAACAAAAACAAACCCTCTAAAATCCTGAGACACAAACCTAAGGCAAAGAACCTGTATGAAGAAAACAAAATCTTCTTGAAAGAAGCAGAAATTAACACAACATTGTAAATCAACTATAACTCAATTAAAAAGCAAAAACAAAAAAAACTTCTTACAAGGCCTGGGGGGAAAACACTACCATTTGACAGGATTTAAAGCCATACATATGATTGAATGGTAAAACTTAATATCGTAAAAATGTCAAGTATCCCCAGATTACTATGTAACTATAAATTCAACTCTTTTTTTTTTTTTTTTGCGGTACGTGGTCCTTTCACTGCTGTGGCCTCTCCCGTTGTGGAGCACAGGCTCCGGATGCGCAGGCTCAGTGGCCATGGCTCACGGGCCCAGCCGCTCCGCGTCATGTGGGATCTTCCCAGACCGGGACACGAACCTGCGTCCCCTGCATCGGCAGGCGGACTCCTAACCACTGCGCCACCAGGGAAGCCCTCAACTCTTTTTAACTGCATAAAATGACCTTAAAGTTCAGATGGAAGAACCAATTTCCAAAAATGGATAAGAAAAGTATGAAAATATAGTGAGAGAAAGCTAGCCTTATCAGATGTTAGAATATACTATAAATCTGCTAATCTAATCAATATGGTATCATCACAACATAAAGTCACTAGATTGGAACAGAATACAGAACCCAAATAGGGCTTCCCTGGTGGCGCAGCGGTTGAGAGTCTGCCTGCCGATGCAGGGGACACGGGTTCGTGTCCCGGTCCGAGAGGATCCCACATGCCGCGGAGCGGCTGGGCCCGGAAGCCATGGCCGCTGAGCCTGCGCATCCGGAGCCTGCGCATCCGGAGCCTGTGCTCCGCAATGGGAGAGGCCACAGCAGTGAGAGGCCCACGTACTGCAAAAAAAAAAAAAACATCCCAGAACAGAGCCATGTGTGTAAATGAAAACTTAAGATAAATGTATTATTTCAAATCACCAGGGAAAACAGATTAGTTAATAAAGACTGCTGGCATGAATGGACTGACTACCATCTGCAAAAAAAATTAAGATGAACCTCTATTTCACCCCTATGTGAAAATAAATTCTAGAGGGAGTAGGAATCTTACAAGGCCTAAATTATCTGGACTACCTAGGGTTAAGAATTTCTAAACTAAGGTAACTTGGTTCCAGCTTTTCTTTCACAGCCTCTATCTGTCTATGCAAAAATGTAAAACTCTAAGGGCAAGAGGTACCATAAACAAGGGCAAGAAATAAAATGACAAATTTTGGAAAAAATGTTTTGCAACTTTAGTCAGAGTACTCAGCTGCAAACAACGGAGCCACTCTGGCTAGAAAAAAAGAATTTATTAAACACTAGAAAGTAACTTTGAGTCTCTGGGAAGGGCAGAATTAAATTAACACAGAACTTACTTTAAGTTCTATCCCTACCCTACACATATACAGAAATAAATGGCAAGTGAATGAAAAGCTCTACATTTAAAAAGAATCACTACAATAGTAAGTAGAGAATGTAGATGTCACAATGTTGAAATGGGAAAGGGTTTCCTAAACAAGACATAAAATTCAGGAGAGTCAAATAAACAATAACTGATCGAAATAAAAATTAAACTTTTGTAAAAGACAGACAAAAGGAGAAAGCAGCTAAATCAGCCTTATCAGATTGGCAAGAGTAAAAAAGAAAAAAAAAAGCCCCAAACTGATAATATCCCATTTTGCAAGGGGGTGAAGAAACCCTACGCTCACATGCCTTCACTGGTAGGTATAAACAGGTGCAGTCTTTTTGGAAAACAATTTGACAAGATAGAGAAAAATATTTACACTTCGTATCTCGTATTCCCAATGGGCCCAAAGAAAAAGGCTGAACTGGAATATGCTGGGGAGGTTCAGCCCTCCTGAGCACCTTCTTACAAGCCTTTCCTTCCCACGGCAGACAGAATGTGCCCAAATGGCGACACGCATTAAGTCGGTGATGCTTTTCCACAGCCTGTCAGTTTCCTGCTCATGAAGAATGGTTCTTGTTTCTACAACCTGCTCGTGTTCACACATGTGGGCCGAGGCTGCTTTAGTGGAACCTGTACGTTGCACTCAGATCCATCATCATGCTCCGGGGCTGTGCTCCCTGTTAGGACACCACCGCATCCCACAGCTGCCCCCTCCAAGTGTACCATGTACAAGTTATTGACTTTTAATACCCCGTAACGACATGATTTTACCTGCTGCTACTGGATTAGGAGTATATGGAGGTGGCGGGGGCACACCTGGAGCTATGACATTGGCTAATGGTACCAGACCTGCATTGTTATAAGCACCTAAAATAAAAAGATAATAGAAAAAAATATATAAAATTTAGCATCATTCTGAGTTCAAACTGTATTGACGCAGCTATCTAATTTATTTCTAAAACTGTTATATAGTACAGTTGCATTTTACACAGAGGTTTGGGTCTATGGTTGAGTGAAAAGTGAGATCAAATGAGACAACCAGAGACTTCTATTTCCCACTGCAGGCTCACTCCAGACATAACTCACTGCAGGGCATGGTGGGCAGAACCGGCCAGATTTCAATTATCTGCCTTTTCTGTCAAGCAGACACACTCGGCCTTTTTAAGTTAAATGCATTAATGATGCCTCTGAATACCAACTATCAAAAAGGGATTCAAGATGATTTACCCATAAGCAAAAACCCATAAAAATAATTAATGATGAGAAGTAATATACAATTAATTTATCAAAAGGAAAATATCCTAAATAAACTCTGTCTTCTCCATTGTTGCAGACCAAGACACACGGCAAAATAAAGCTCATGACAGCATATTTCATAAGTGCTCCAGATTTCCAAAGTACATATATCAACATTTACTTTCAACTTAATAAAGAGCAAAAAGAAAAAAAAGTAAAGTCTGAAAGAGCGCCTTACTTGGTGCAATAGTTGCATGTGGCCGGCATGGAGGTATCGGATAAGGAACGGGTTTATGTGGATTGTATGTTGAAGGAGGCTAAATGAGGGGGAAAATACAGCAGTTAGGAGAAAATCAAGTAAGCCGTCTCCTGGCAAAACAAACTACAACTTGTCTTTCAAAACATTTAGGCCTAAGAGGCCAAAAATGCCCCAGCATATCAAATGCCACTGCACTAATACATGGTACAAATGAGGAAAATGGCTTTAATAAATGTGGTTCCTATTAAATTCCAAAGATAGATCCTGCCAAAGACTGCTTGTGGAGGTATTTATTTTTTAATTTCAGTTGTAAATCATCTCCAGCGAAGGGCCAAACCTTACCCTAAACAGCAGATTCTTCTCTGACCCAGTCTATATTAATCCAAGAATTCCTATCTCCTCCTATGGAACAGCTTACTCAAGAACTTCCAACATCCTCCTGAGAATTCATCTTATCATTCTTACCCTCTTTTCTCCTTTTGGAAGAAAAAAGCACTATTTCCTTTAGCATCTGGCGTTCTGACAACTCTAGTAGAACGTAGACTGGAATTATGAATTCAGTAACTTAGTCTTTTTGCCTTTTGAAATCCACAAATCTTTCATTTTAGAGTTGATAGAACTTATGTAAGTAACAAGGAACATTCAAAGGGTTGATCTCCAGAGAACCGGAGGTATCCAAAGATAGGCCACATGCTGTACTTTTAACTACAGAGAGAGAGAGAGAGAAAGACAGAGACAGAGAGAGAGGATGCTAGAGCACGCACACCCACTCGAGGCGGCTGGCACTCACGCTCCTGCAGCAGAGGGGATCCACTGGTGGTTAGGGACCCAGACTCTCTCTAGTGCTCATAACGGCAGCCCTGGATGAGGTACTAGTCCTGCGTGAGGGCTATGATCTGTGACTACCTTGTTATAAACAACTGCCACTGGAGTTCTTGGCAGGTGGGCAGGCGGGACTGCAGAGTGGCTGTGTGGAGGCCTCCAGTACGTCAACTCCAACAATCCTTCAACCCACGGGCTTCTCTTCTCCTGTTCAGTTCATATTCCAATCAATCATTCTAACCACTCCCTTGAAAATACTCTCCGCCTCCTAGCTCCATTCTTACTTCACTAACACTAATGCTAATTCAGCCACTAAACCACAACCTTCGTTAAAGTGAACTCTCCGCACTCCACATCTCCAAGCAAACAGCTGAATGTGGCTGCAGCAAAAAGTAAAAACAGTTCATCTGGTCTACCTTTAAAATAAGCTATTAAACCTCAATAGGGCCCTTAACACTGTTAAACAAGTTTACTATATTTCCCTAGGCCATTCCCTTTCCTAGAGTTTCTAGTATACTTTAAGCTTCACAACACAAAAATGAAACTTATGCCTTGAACAGACAGAAAACTAAATGTAAGAGTTAAGACTTGTTCCATCATTTATTTTCTAAACATACTGGTTTGGACGGTCCGAGAATCCGTGCAGCTATTCCTTTGCCTTCGTTGGTACACTCTTCACCATCTTTCTTCAAAGGGGTTCCCTATTAAAAAAAAGAAAAAGGAAAGATAATTGAGACTTAAAAAAACCCAAACAAACCCAAAAGCAAAAACAGAACAAAACAAGACATCCACTGTATTACACAGAAAAGGATGTAACTTGGCAGGAGATTAAGGACTTGGATTGCAAACCCAATCCTGCCCCGGCTGCCTGATGCTGACAAAGTCCTCGACCCTCCTCTGCCACAGAACCCTCATAACATGTACAGAGGTAGAAGGAAACACACAGTACACATGGAGATGACAGAAGAGGATAAAGTATGTTCTAATTTTTTTGGGCTTCCCTGGTGGTGCAGTGGTTAAGAATCTGCCTGCCAATGCAGGGGACACGGGTTGGAGCCCTGGTCCGGGAAGATCCCACGTACTGCGGAGCAACTAAGCCCATGAGCCACAACTACTGAGCCTGCGCTCTAGAGCCCACGAGCCACAACTACTGAGCTCGCATGCCACAACTACTGAAGCCCGCGCACCTAGAGCCTGTGCTCCGCAGCAAAGAGAAGCCACCACAATGAGACGCCTGTGCACCGCAATGAAGGGTAGCCCCCGCTCGCCACAACTAGAGAAAGCCCGCGTGCAGCAATGAAGACCCAACACAGCCAAAAATAAAAATAAATAAAAATAAATAATTTCATTAAAAAGAAAAAAAAGTACATTCTAATTTTTTCTCTGTGCAACAGGAACAGCCAGAGACAGACCTCCAGTGTTACAGTGTGTAACGCTCAAAGAATCAAAAAGAGTTCTTGTATTACAGTTGAAAATAAGTAATAAAAAATGGTGTTTTCTATAAGCAGTAAGTGTGATAGCTTATACTGACCTCATTCAAGTCTGCTGTAATTAACAGATCAAAATAAGTTGACACCCTATTACAACGTGTCCCCCCGATAGCATGTATTTTAAATGGTACATACTAGTATGGAAGCCAGCTTCCAAGGTGGCCCCCAGCGACCCTCAGCTCCTACTGCCCTTGTGCAGCCCTCCAGTCCTTTTATACAGAACTGACCTGTATAAAAAATAGGATATTCCAGAAATGATGGCCGTTGACTCCCAAGTCTGAGTGATAAGAGAAAACACAGCTTCCGCTGGCCTTCTCCGGGACTATCTGCTCTGGTGGAAGTCGGCTGCCATGTCAGGAGGTACTCAAGCAGCACTAAGGAAAAGTCCTTATGGCAAGGAACAAAGACCCCCTGCCAACAACAACACTAATTTGCCAGGCATGTGAGTGAGCCACCTCGGAAGCTAGGCTTGTGTTTCAATCAAGCCATCAGATGACTACAGCCTCATGAGAAACCCTGAGCCAGAACCAAGCTAAGCCTTTCCTAGATTCCTGATACATAGAAACTGTATGAGATACTAAATGTTTACTGTTTCAGTCCACTAAGTTCTAAGGTTATTTGTCACACTGCAATAAAAATATACCATTCTATGAAAAAATTATTTCACGAAGAATTCTGAGGAACACTGGGTGATACAAAAACAAGTGTATTTCTTACGGGACTTCTCAGAGCCTTTATTATGCAACATGATTCTCCAGGAAGGAGACGCTGCATTCAGAGTTTCCCAAACACACTTAACTGTGAAACTGTCTGCAGAATACCGAGAATTTGAGAAATACTCCTTTACTACATGTAAATCAGTGCTTCTAAAATACTGGGAAAAATAAAACCAAATCATCCTCTTTTCCATTTGGCTTGTTCTTCTCTACATTTTACGCAAATAGTTTAATACAGCTTATGTATGAACTTTCATTCAGTAGTGAATCTATGAATTACGCTGCTGACATAGCAAAATCCCTTTCCTTTGTAGACACATCATCAACTGGCATTTTCTTTAAATATCATTAACTATGCTCAACTTCATATGAAGAGGTTTTGTATACAGCCACAAAAGTATACTTACTGGGAAAATTCCATTTATGCGACTAGGTTTTCCTTTGGGATATGGATTTCCTGGGATTGTTCCACAAGAAGATATCATAGCATGAGGAGCTTTGCAGCCTGCCTTGAAAGCCTGTAAAATAACAAAGAAGAGGGTGGTTAAAAAAAAAAAAAAAAATCAAATAAACTCACAAATGAAGTATTCTGGATGTTGGGAAGCCCTGCTAAATAACATGAATTAAGGAACAGCATCACATTCAATCTGTTCATACATCAATCAGCACTTCCACTGGTGAACATGACCAAAATTAATAAGTAAAATCACTTCATTTAATGGAATTATTTAAATGGTATTAATGTTTTTAATGTCACAGATAAGACTCCTATACAAAGATACCGTCACAATGGATTTTGTAAATTGTGTGCAAAGAAGTCCATTTACTATTTGATATGTCTCATTTCTCCAACGACCAAGAAATAACACTGTCCAACTCAATAAACACCAAGCTCACATTACAGGTAAGGCAAAGAGAGCACAGCCATGAAAGAGACATGCTCCACTCTGAAGAAGTTTACATAACTTAGTGGATAAGACACAAACAACAACATGGGACACTGGGTGTCCAAAGAGCTATACTGATGAAAAAGTAAGAGTTCTCTGGGTACCAGTGTTCAACATAATGTTACATAATTATGAGATATACTGAAGGACGAGATCTTGGTCTAGCTTATTTATTATTGTGTCCCCAGCTTCTGAAATGGTGCCTAACACATACTGAATTAGTGCTCAATAAATATTTATTAAAGGAATGAAAAGCACTGTAATAGGTGACATATATTCTAATGGATCTATACTGTATAAGAATATCAAGTTAAATATATATATGCTGTATTTTATAGGTACATATGATATTATTAGCTATATAATCCAGCCCTGTACTAAACATGCCAACCCTAAAAATCATCTCAATTTTTGGCTATTATAAATACCAGGGTGAGTGCCCTTATATATGAATGTGTATGTTTCTATTTATTTCCTTAGTATAAATTCCTAGAAATAGAATTTTTGGGTCAAAAGGTACGAACATTTTAAAGGCTCTGCAAGTTTGCCTTTCAGAAAAGTTGTACTAATTTACATTGATTAAAGGACCTATTCCACAGAAGACTCAGGCCCAGATTATTTCTGAGATGGGAAAGTCACATGATCAGAATGCTTCATAAGGAAGAAAACTACAGTAGTAAATGCTTAATGCCTTAAAGAATTTAGTCAAAAAACTCGATGAAGTTATTAAAGTAAAGAAACGTGGGCTCAGATCTTGCTTTTGCTACAATAACTTATGACTAAGGCAAGTTCTCCACTCTCCTGCGCTTCGTGGAGGGCGTGAGGATTAAATACGATTGAGCTGCAGCTCCTAGGGGAGCAGTCCATGCCTTCCTCAAGCAGGTTTCTAATCACTAATTCAGTTTCCAACCATCACAATCCTAAGAAATAACTACCTTAAATGACGAATCAAGTTTTCTAGGCTTGGACAAGTACTACTTCCCCCACTCTTACAGATTTTAAATTAAAAAACTGCAGTCTTGCTTTGTTACTCATCTTTTATGAATTTGATGAAAATAAACCCGATGACAAAGCAAATTTAAACAGTCAAGTTCCTAAATACATAAAATGAAAGACAAAAGCTTGGAGCCATGGCAGAGCTACCAAGGGACCGAGAATAAACACCCCATGAGGCTCACGCTGAGGGCTGGCTTCTCACTCTCAAGCCGTCTCTTCATTCACCAGTGTCCCCCCGCCGGCCCCAAAGACTGCTGGGGTGTCATTCTTAACCCATCACATAACAGCACTCAGGTTATTCAACAAAGTTAACATAGGAATAAGACTGTACTGTTTTCTTCATCAGCATTCAGAAAAACCAACATACCATTTATAGAGCAATCTTGAGGAAATTACCTGTTCAAGCACTCTCTTGCACCGTTTCTTCTCAGACATATTTATCCTGAACAGATCTTCAATGGGACGAGAATTCTGTGCATCAACAATGTTTCTACCAAGCAAATACAATTTAGCTTTTCATTTAAGAAGCTGGACACACAAATTTAATACATAGATATATCTGAGTAAGCTTTTCCCCATGACATAATGAGGAAAGTATGATTATTTAGTTTTAATTGGTGAATGTAAATAACATGTTTATATGAAGATGGTAAATATAATAACTGAACTGACATTTATCTGGCTACCTGAAAGTAACAAAGTAATATTTCAAATAAAAATCACTGTTTTGAGATTCTTGCAAATATACCCTCTCAATGAGTGTCAGGAGAGCTACTGGCAACAGAACAAACCCACGTGCTAAATGCCTAAAAATCATGGTTGATCTAAAAATGAAGTTTAACCTTATGCTTCATTTTAATTTTGTGCTTTTTGTGGTCATTTACAAATATATAAGGGACTTAAAAATGCATATGCTGTAAATAAACAGCAACTTCTAGACTCTTACATTATAGGAGAGTAGGTTCCTTTTCTCTTACATTCATCACAATCCTTTCTCAAATGTCGTGCTGGGTGCTTTCACACATCTTACAGTGTGTAAAGTTCACATCCCTACTAAGTAGATGAGATCCTTATTCTCACAAATGAGGAAAATAAGATCCAGAAAGAGTAAGTATATATTAAGTCAAAAAAATACACGTTGTCAGAATGTGGAAGAACCCATCCAACTATAAGTCCTCTGGCTTTGTCACCAAGCCTTTCACGTTATTCAGAGTGGGAATGCAAAGCAAGTCACCGAAATGCAGACAAACTGAAATAATTAAACTCGATAAGCCCCACTATTTTGTAAGTTATAACCATGTGTAATAAGCACACTAGATACTTAGGTATAAGAATTCAGCTCTATGCTTGCATAGTTTTATTAGAGTTCCATTTACTAACATAATTCTGATACATTAACATACACTAATGAGTTAAAAAGCGTTTAAAAAGTCTTCCAAATTTTTCTCCAATGAAGTAAAAAGAAAGAAATACTTACGAAGCTAGCAGTTCAAGAGCAACTAGTTTGTCTTTACTGAAGGTGAAACAGTTGAGTATATTGACCACTTCTGCTGGGTGAACAGCCACCATTTTCTATTAATACAAAAAATAATGAGAAATTTTTTCAACATGAGAAATTTTCATGCAAGAAACTGCCTTTTGGGGGGAGTGTAATTAAATGTTCTTAATATAAATATTTGAGATGAAAACTGCTTAATCAAAAGTAAGTCCTAACAACTGTGTGAATTAAAATTAGGCTTTTCAACATAACTACTTTAATTGAAGAGCTAAGTTCTCCTATGTGCTCCTTCTTATCCACATTTCTCAATATGTTCATCTATGGAAAAAAAAATTTAGATGTTCTACTTTCCTCAGAAAGGCTATATAAAAAGGGATATTTACAAATATGAGAGACATGCTGCTTGAGAAGTTAGAAAAAAATTATATTCCTCAGTTAGAGTGCTAGGTACACCACAAGCAGAACTACCTAGTGAAGTCCATGGCACTGAATAGTGTTATTAAAGAAAGGTACTCCAATCACATCATTAGAGGAAAGATGGGTTAAACAGGTTTCTTTACTGAACTTTCTTAAGAGCCTTGTTAACGTGCACTGTGACAATCCAAGATTGTGTGGACTGTTACATAATTTATTTGCCTAGGATACCTATATCTTTGAAAAGCAGGTCAATTTATAAATGTATGTTAACAGTGCAGGAAATTCAAAAGCAAAATCAGGATAAGGAGACCAGTTAGAATTAACTGATCAACAAAAGTGGTTTTCAAACACTTTAACTCCTGTACCACCAAAAGAACTGGTAAAGCCATATACCCCATTGCGTGTTTTTAAATTGACATCTAAAAATTTTACCGGAAGTTTTACGTACCTGCAAAAGATAGATTTCCTTATATGTAAGTTTATTACATATTTCTGAAAACCTTGGAACTACTGATCTAGTTCATTTACTTTATGAAAATGTCCATAACAGAATCTGTCAGTCAGTCTTCAGCAGGAAAACAGTCAAATCAGACTTACTCTGTCTATAAGTGCACTATGGTGTGCCTGTGCAGCCTTCTCACCTCTGATTTTTAATTCTAAGGTAGGTGGATAGGCAAGCCAGCCTAAGAGCTTTGTCATGAGTTTGCTGTCCTGATAAAATAAGGCAAGGTCCCCATCAGTATTTCTTACGGAAGCTCTGTTTTGCTCTCCCTCTCAGGATAGTGCATTGTCTCTTTGGTCCTTAGAGAAAGATTTTCACCCCTAGCTGATGGGTGAGACAACCTTTTTTTTTTGGTAAAGCAGAAAAAAAGCTATTGTAAAAGAGAAGAAGCACTAACAGACCCAGCACTTTCTTAGGCAAATTAGTTTAGGAAGCTAAGGATTGTGGATTTCCTTAGAGCGATCAATGCCTGATACTCCCAGGAAAATCTTCCTATACAGCCAGGTCCTGTTTGACTTTGATGCCTCTGTTAATCTAGGCTCTAGAGCTGTGCTATCCATATAGTAAGTCGCCACTAGACACGTGTGCCTGTTTAAATTGAAATTAAATAATACCTTAAAAATACCCTTCCTCAGACAGATGACATGTTTTAAGTGCACAAAAGCCACAGGTAGCCAGTGGTTACCATAGTGGATACAGCTGATATAAAACATTTCCATCATTGCTGAAAGTTAATTTGGACAGTGTTGGTCTAAAAAATGTAAGTATAAACCAGTCTGACTATTCTTCTAAGACTAAATACAAGAGGGTGAAGATATACAAAAATAAAAGTAAATAAAAATACTTAAGAATTCAAGCCCTGTTTTGCTTGCTTATAAATATTTTCTACTCCAATCTGCCAATTAGGACCCTGTACAATTTAATAGTACAGTACATACGATTTAAATTTACAAGTTTTAATTTTTTAACATAGTTATTTTGAATAATCAAAGTATAATGAAATTTAGCGTATCTAATGGAAACAAATTACAACTTGAGATGAATTAGAGAAAACTAGGGGAGAATTCAAAATAGTTAAATTTTACATTCTAAGGAAAAATACTTACATGCTGTAATGCTTTCATTGCCTTCAACTGAGGCTCAGCCCAGGAGAAATATCTCAGTAAATCAACCACCTGAAAGCAAAGAACTAATTTAGCTCTAATGACAATGTGTTTGCAAACATTTCTCCAAGATGTATTTCAGTACTTTGAATTACTATTCAAAGTGTGCCGCCTAGGCCCCAGGGATGAGGCATAAGCATGACACCAGAGTTCAGACTGGGCTGATGGAGTAGCCAAGTGCAGCTACTGAAATTTACATCAACTGAAATCAAACCAAATCAAAAACTCAGTTCCTTACTGGCACAAGCCATATTTTAAGCACTCAACAGCCATATGAAGCTGGTAGCTACCATGATGGTCACTGCAGAGAGAGAGCATTTCCACCATCACAGAAAGTCTTGGACAGCATTGGTCTAGAATAAAGGAAAGTATAAGGTACAGGAAGAAGAAAGTACCTGAAAAAAAGGAAAGCTGGAAAAGTACTAGATGGAGATAAAAACATCGCGTAGGAATATAAAGATATAGTACGAATGGAAAGTTTCAAAACATTTAGTGGAGAATAACAGTTTTAATCAATCACAAAAGGGTGTTCAG
This sequence comes from Stenella coeruleoalba, assembly GCF_951394435.1. Lineage (NCBI taxonomy): Eukaryota > Metazoa > Chordata > Mammalia > Artiodactyla > Delphinidae > Stenella > Stenella coeruleoalba. The sequence goes on from NC_137164.1 coordinate 13,881,305, forward strand.
TGGTGTGGTTTAGTGTAGGTTCACTAACTTCTACTCTTTAACTCACATCTGGAGGGCATACTCCTCTTACTTAGACCAGAGATCTATTCCCTAGAAATGTAAGAATCACCCTGAATCATGCCGGCAGCTTCTAAATGGTAAGTCATTTTGAGAGCACAGCCAGCCAGGCTCTCTCCCACTACCACCAGCGAAGTTCAAGTGAATGAGGGAGATACTGTGCAACAGCCAGGAAGACGTGAGCAAACACCACGATCACAACACTGAAGTCTCTGCGTGGTCACCACCACCTGGGTTCACTGCCTCTAAGGACACCCCAAAAGGGGAAAAAAAGACTCAAGACGAGAGGGTAATAAAATCTGGGTTAATGAATTATTTTACTGTGAGCTCCTAAAAACGTGTTAACGCTTCAATTATTCCACAAAGCGAGGTTAATGTTAGGAACTGGTGTGGTATGTGAAGAAGAGTAAAAAACACTTTTCACTCCTTAGTGAGAGATACATAAATAGCAAACAAGTATTGTGGGTACTTTCTACACAATTTTCTAAGAGTGTATGCCCTTACTTTTATGAGAATAATGTTTTTACTATATAGAGTAAATGCTACCTGGGACTTTACCAACCATAAAACTTTATAACTTATCATGTATGATTATTATATTATAATATAATAATCATTATAATAAGCTTAGAAGGTCACACTTAGAAAGTAGCTTGATAAAATTTTTAATAACTTTAGCAAAGTCATTAAATTTTTAGCAAAGTCATTAAATTTCCACAGTAGGAAGTTATCTACAAAATTTCACATATATACACAGAAACACAAGAGAAGGAAAGAAAAGCTATCAGCTATGTGAAATTATAAATCTTTCTCTGAAACATTTAAATTTTTAAAAAAGCATAAGGCAATTTTGAAAAGTAATGGGATAGCTGCAAAACCCTCATTGAATAGGCAGCAACACGTGCCAGTCACAAAGCAGCTTTGAGGACTTCAGTAGGCAGAACTACAGGCTTAAAGTTATTCAAGTTTTGAAAGTCTTGAGAAACAGATGAAAAGTTGGAGCATTTACTAACTCAATCTATAGATTCATCCACTGTCTACCCTACTCACGTTCCCAACCTTTTCTGTTCTTCAGATGTACATTTCCATTTCTGGTCTATTTCTCTATCAAGTATTTTCCAAGTATCTCTTGGAAATCCAGCTTTCTCTGCATATGTGTGTGTGTATATATGTGCAAACCTGTTTGTCAATATCAGCAAACTCCCCCTAAAGTTGGGTGAAAGTCCCCACTAAACTACCACACTGAAAGTATCAGTCTTCTGGCAATTACAGAAACTACTTATTAGACACTATTTTTTTTTCTTATTTGCTAAAATTTTTACATAGTGGCTTCATGTAAGAACATATATCACCATTTGTTCAAGTTTTATAAAATGTAGAGAATTTTGCAATTACTGACTCATAAATACTGTACAATTTTGGGTATGTTTACCATTAGAAGTTTACAACATATGATACTGTGCCCAGAATATAAACACTTTGAACTGCTTTCTTCAGACACTGCATTTTAAAATCATGTTAGCATATGATATCGTGGTGAAAGTGGGTATGCTTATAAACTATCCCAACTATAAATCATGTAAAGTTTTCTGCTAAAACTGAAAGCTTCTAAAGTTCCTGAATAAACACAGCAACAAAGTAAAAGCAATTCTGAACTTGACCAGCAGGTAAATAAAGACACTAATCAGAACATCAGTGTGAAAAAAAAAAGAACAAAAAAAATGCTGTTGCTTAAACAAATAAAGGAATACCTGTTCACTGGAGAAATATCCGTGCACATATTCAATTGCTTTTAATTTGTACTCTGTCAAAACAGCCTAAAAAACATAGAAAAACAGAATGAATATATGTAATCATATGCATATATCAAAACTGCCTAAGCAACTCAAACAGCGCTGGCACAAGGAGGCCGATAAAGTCACCATGGTGATGTGACATTCTACCTTCCCAAGTTCCATGCTGTAAGGGATACACTGAGACAGCCGGAAAAGCCCCTGGGCCTCCCTACTCACTCCTACAAAGGAAGGGAACAGAATTGTGAGAGATATGATTCGACATTAACAGAAATTAAGTATTCCTGGAAAAGTAACTGCAGTTTTAAAGCATCCAAAATCCAACAAGCCGTCATTTTTAAGGTTAAACGTACTACCCATCACTCATTCATCAGATAATTATTTATTGCACACCTATATGTGCTAAGTGATAGAGAAACATGGATAAGACATGGTCTAGTCCAGGCTCTCAGTATTTCTACAGGGATGTGAACCCAGGAGCCAATCTGTGCACCTGACGCTAACTGGCAGTGCGGCCTCTGAAAGGCATTTTAATTGCCCTGAGAGCCTCCTCACCAATCACTACCCACCTCAGTTACTGTGAGGATTAAAACAGTTGAGAGTAGATGTGACACATAATAGGGAAGTTCAGAGAGGAGTCGATGGCCTTGACCCAGCACTATCTAGCGCCCAACGAAATCATGTATTATCTCCTTGCAACTATATGCTAAGCTTACAGATGGAAACACCAGACTATCAAAATTTGGTAACAACTACTCATTAAAAATCCACTAATCCCCTTTGTATGGTGACAGATGGTAACTAGACATATTGTAGTGGTCATTTTCTAGTATACAGATAAACACGGACAGTGTTGTAGGTCAGTTACACTCCAGAAAAAGAAAAATCAACTAATCCCTTTGCATTCACTACAAAATAATCGTATTTGTACTTTTCACATGCATCATTCTGCTAAGAGAAAATACTACGACCAGTCAACAGAGAAACACATCCAGGGAGCTCAGTAGCTGAAATTTCACTGAAAAAGGGGAGGGAATGGTATTCTGGATAATGTACTCTTGGGAGTTCGAGTATTATTGCCATTATTGGACACAATCAAAAGCAAGTTTCTGGCCCAAATCCTGGACTGTGTTGATGCCAAGTCATGTCTTAATTTTTTGATCAGCACCTGAGAGGCCCAGCTGTATCCCCAGGCACAACACCATGGCACTCAGGAGTCAGACTACCCAACTTTGAACAGTGCTCTCCTCCCTCACCAGGTGGGTAACTTTGAGCTGGCTGGTTAACCTCACAGATACTAGATCTGACCTCTGTAAAATGAGGGTTGTTAGGAGGATCTAATCAAATAACGCATGGAGAAAGTGCTTAGAATAGACACACTCAGTTAAGTGCTCAGTAATAAATGACTATTATTGTTATTACCCCCTTCTTAAAAAGCAAATTAAATATTGCTTTTTCCCCTCCTTTCTTCTCCCCTCCTATTTCTTTTTCTAGTGTCTTCTTACATGGCTTTGTTTTAAATGACAGTTGTGACAGCCAGTATTACCTACAGACGTAATGGTGACATTCAGAAAGATACTACCTGGTTTAAACCGACTTACATTTACAAAGTCTGAGAGCAATTTTTAAAAAGCCAACAGTAATTCACACACTTAGATATGCTTATATATTCATCCCATTTTAATAGCCTAATACTATGTTGATGTATCTAGTTATTTGGCATAGACAGCAAAAGATGTATTTTGATTTCAGACCAGAAATAAGGACTTAAGTTGCTATGTATTTGACTTTAATCTCTGGAAAATTTCCTATTCCCCTCATTAGTAATTACTATGTCATCTTCCCAGAGTTTAGAAGGGAGAGAATATGCAAACCAACACTCTACAGCTTCCAAAGGTAGAAATCAACTGGTCTACCCGAACAAATTATTTTCTCATAAACCGTAGTTTAACATCAGGTCATGAACAAACTGTGGCAAATTCTAAGCATATAATTATCAAGCTAATGTTTTATTGCAAATTTTCATTGGACAAATTGGGTTTGCAAAAGCAGAAATTCAAAAAATCCTTAATATCCTTACAAATGTAAATTTAACCTAACACTCAAATTTGACGAAGAAAAAAGCTTTAAAAAGGATGAAAGAAAACAAACATTTTGCTTTACAGAGAATGAAGAAAAACAGCATGTCCACAAGCAATTTTATTAATAACTTCGTAAGCTGAAATAAATAATAATCACCAGAGCACAAGGTAACAAGTCTTTTCGCGTCAACAAGGGTCTTAAAGATATGAAAATGGCGAGATAATTGCCCGGAAATTCTAAGCAAAGGACCCTGTATTAGCATAAGAATGGTTTGTCAGTTCTTCCAGGTTTAACTTTGTAAACTCGTACATTTTGCGCTTGAAATAGTGTTAGGCTCAAGGGTACATGCCAAATTTTTTGCTGTCCGGTTCATTCTGGGAGGTAGGCTATGCACAATAGCCTCAAAATGAAGCAAAAACTTGAAAGCAGGAGAAAAAAGTTTTGAAATGTGAGTGAGTGAAGCCCATTCCTAAGAATGACTTTAAACTTAATGCCACACTTATTAGGACACTAATTTTGTCCGGCACAGGCAACAAATATAGTCCGCTTACACTCAGATTTTAAAAACCTGTGATAATAACTACCGTTAAAGAAACTCCCTACGCTATTATCTCTAGTTTTCACTCACTCTTACGTTACTAAAGAGGAAATCGGTTCAGAAATATTAAAATCACTTATCCGAAACTACAGAGCTATTAAAGATTTGTAGCGGGTTTCGGAACCAGGGGCTCTGAATATAATATCCGCAACACCGCACTGATTCTCAAGAAGTTTAGCGTTAACATAATTTCTATTTGTATCGTGAAATATATCAAGATTTAAACTCCTACTCTACACGTTAAAATTCCAACCAGTTTTGCAATCCTTAAGCCCGTATTTTACACAATCTGCACGCAGTCCCTCAAAGAGAATCAATCACGAGAATTCGTAGCTCACAGATTTAAGGAATTAAGTGCAATTACCTTTCTAATTTCATCCAGCACCGTTTCAAACGACTTTTTGTCCATCTTGACTACTATCTCGACGAGAGGAGTTACAGTTTCAATTACAAAACGTTCATCCCTGGTCCGCTCCGATAGTAAAAACGTTTACAGCTGAGAAGAAAAAAGACTCAAGGAGCAGAATAAAGGATGCGAAGAGGTAGAGTACTTCAAACTCTGCAAAAATTTCTAAAAGTGCAGACTTATAAAAACTTTTTATTAAAAACAAAACCCGTCAGGCTTCCCCAGCTTCTTTACACAAAGCTTCAGGACCCCCTCGGGGAAGAGGAACCCGAGGTTCGGTGGCCGGAGGCAGAGCGTCGGTCCCCGCAGCTCAAAGGCATGCGCTGCCGGGGGAAGGTCCGGAAGCCGCCTTCCCGAGTGGAGCGGCCCGGAGAGCAGAGGCACCCGCGCCCCGAATCCCGCGGGCGGCGAGGAGGGAAGCACCGGCTTCTCGGCCCGCACTTGCACCTCGGCCGCCGCCGGCCGCCCCTCACCGCCGCGAACCGGGCCTCATGGCCCGCCTCGCGCTCACTCCCAGCAGCTCCGCCGGACTCCTGGGTCCCGTAGCCCGGGCAGCAGCGGCCTGGCAGCTCTTTGTTACCAGCTGCCACCGCTTCCGGGAGCGGGCCCGCGGCCGGCGAGCACCGAGAGCCGGGCGAAGGGGGTACGGTCTCAGGTAGGGGGACTCCCGAAGACCGCAGCGCCAACGGCGCCAAGAGCCCTTCCTGGTTACCCCCAGAGCTTCCCCCGGCTCGTGGGGTCCTTCAACGGAGCCCGTCGCGCCAGAGTAAAGTCAACTATGCGCCGTCTGCTGAAGCCACTCTTCGCGGAGAGCCTGTGGAGGGGTCCTGGTGTGGGAATGTAGGTGTCCATAGCGGATGCCTGGATGTCTCGGAATTGGATGAAGTTGAAGTCTTTCCCAGAGCCTGAAAGTTATTAATCAAACCTTAATTCTAAGGTGTGACTGTGCTAATTATTGGTTGTTAAGTCTGAATTTAAAAGAATGAACGTCGAGTAGTTAAGGCATATCTAAGGGCGCCCCGATTTTGGTGGACCGGAGAGGTCCACAGCGTGGACCGTCCGAAGGGTGGTCACGGGGTAAACCCGGGGCACGTGACAAGGGGAGGGGAGGGGAGGGGAGGGGAGGGGAGGGAGGGGAGGGGAGGGGAGGGAGGGGAGGGGAGGGGAGGGAGGGGAGGGGAGGGGAGGGGAGGGGAGGGGAGGGGAGCGGGGAGGCGGGCGGTGGGAACGCCCTGAAAATCCGGAACCCCGGTTCTGATTTTCTTTCGCCCTGGTCTTTGCTGCCTTCTGGTTCTCTCCTAGGCTCATTGGAGCTAGGAGCTCAGTGCAGCGACGAACCGCGTGGACCTGAGGTTGTCCGGGCGGCCCCCAGCCGCCTGCCTATTTTCTTCCTCGCCAGGATTCCTGTCTAGTCATGACGAGATTCTGGGTCTGCGTAGCCGGCGCTGGCTTCTTTCTTGCGTTTCTGGTTTTCCATTCTCGATTTTGTGCCTCTCGGGTGAGTTGGATAGTGAGGAAATGGCTGTCGGGTGTGTGGATAGCACTGTGGGGAGACGGTCTTGGGATGGAGGTGGCGCTGGTTCTCTTACTAGTTCATCTCAGAACCTGCACCGGGGGCCGAACCGCCGACGCGTTGCCTGTTTCTTAGCGTTAAAACGTGTGTAATATGGTACATCGCCATTTTCCTTATTTTCTCTTCTTTCCCAGCTCCCGTTACCTCTTCACTTTGCTTTTAAAATTTCCTGGAGACCTGAGGAAGCCCTTTACCGGCTGGATGTGGATTGGCCTAAGTATTCAGAATACTTTACTGGAGCAACATTTTGTGTTGCAGTTGACTCCCTCAACGGATTGGTTTACGTAGCCCAAGTAAGTAAAATTGGGATTTTTTTTTTTTAGGTTATGGATACAAAGAAAACAGTTTTCCTGTCTCACCGAACTCAGTAACTGTATACGTTTATATTACGCCAATTGTAGAGTTCGTTTTTTGAGTTAAAGTTAATACTTTGGTTTTGAACGCGATAGAGATTAATATTGTAAGGTTTTGTAGATGGTTTTTTAAACGTTCCTAAATTCCTCGGTTAACCTGTAATTTTTGTTTCTCTCTGTCAAAATAAAGATTGCTTCCTTAAAAGTGATCCTATCTAAGCCGTTATTTTTGTATACCTTCAGAGAGGGGATAACATCCCAAAGGTATTAGTGTTCACAGAGGATGGATATTTCCTACGAGCCTGGAATTATACAGTTGACACACCTCATGGTATATTTGCAGCCAGTACACCACATGAACAATCCGTCTGGATCACGGATGTAGGAAGTGGTATGTTTAGTAATACCTATTAAATTATCTTGCTAGAAATCACATCTTTGCCCATGTTCTTGCTTGTCCATTTTAAAATCAGAGTGGCTAAATCTAATTCTAATTCCTTTAATGATTTGTGAAATCGCTTGTTTCTAAATCTTTATATTGTGCTTCCGTAGAATCAAGACATTTAACAAAGAGGCTATAATTATTATGATCTTTCCTTTAAGTTGTCACAGGGCTTTTGCCTTTTAAAATATCAGTTGCTCTTCCTAGAGTAGATAATTCTAAACTTCTTCTGTGAAGCAAAATAAAATGGCGATCTCTGAAAGCTAATGAATGGAGTCCTTGCCTTTAGTTTTCCTTTACCACTTCTCTTTCAAAAGAAATTATGCTGATAACAGAAATTATAATAGGCTAAGTGCCTAATAGTTTTAAACAGATCTCATGTGACAATATAATGAAAAATCTTTGACTTCAGTTCTTGCTATTGAACCACATGCTTTAAAAAGTGAAAAAAAATTATTCCAGGTGAAACAAAAGAGAGAGAGTGAAATTATGCTGAGAAACCAGAACTGCTTTCTTGCCCAGAGTAGAAGATCTGCACAAACTGCTGGTAATGTTTCTGAAATCCCACTGACATCAGCATGTCTGAAACCTTCCTTCTGTTGAATATTTTTAGTAGAATGTGCTGCAAAACAAAGTAAGCACAGTTGAACTTAAAACCGTGAGATAAGTTTTCAGAGATAACTGTTTGCTTGTGCTTGTAGCTTAAGACAAGATGGTATAAGAGATAACCTGGTATTGTCTTAGGATCTCCGGAAGGAAAGAGATCTTAAAATATTTCTAGTCTTGTCCCAGTTATGTTCATGGCTTGAAGGTCCTTCTCTTTCCCCACTTCTGGTTAATTCAGATACCGTTTTGAAATTAAAGAGGTCTCAGTTTTTGTAAGAAGTGCCCTTACCACATCTGTTCTCAGAACTCAAAAGATTTCTGAGCCTCAGCCCCGTGACCCATTTATTTAAAGCTGTATTTTGGATGGTAAGATTTTGGTTAACCCCCCAAAATCCAAGTTATCTCTGAGTTCATTGTTAGACTCTATGAAATTTGATTATTTTCACTTTTTATTTATTTTTTTTCTTTTCTGGATTCACTGTTAAAAGAGGCCATTACTTTTTAATTCGTTCCATTCATGTGATCCTTTTTTATAAAATACTTCACTGGTTCCCAGAAATAAAAAGAACACACATGATCTCTCCATTCTTTCCATAATAGGTTGTTTTTTCACACACAGATCTGAAGACAGTTTTTCTATTCCTTCCTGTATTTCGAAGAATAAATTCTCTTCAGTAAAAACATGGCTGCATATCATAGCCATTAAAAAAAAAAATTTACTGGTATTCTATTTCTTTTCCAATGCCTTAGAGACTTTGTAGTTTGCTTTCTTTAATGTTTTGTTCTCTTATTATTGCTACAGACTTCAGCTCAAGTCTCCAAAACAAGTATAATAATAAATACAATTGTCAAGATAGGATTGTAATGCAAGCTGATTCACTTTATTTCCAGAGACCCCATTGTTTCCAATTTGTCATTTGAATGCCTACCAGTTAGTTGGTCTTGCTATGCCTTCAAGTTGGTTTCTGTTAACTGCTTTATAGTTTTTCCCTATTTGTAAATATTCCACTTTATACTTTTGCTTGTAAGATAATTTTAACTCAGAGAAGTTTCAGTGTGAGAAGATAATATACTGGTGATTTGGAAAGATCTATTCCTTTCTTAGGAAAGAAAAGCTAATGGGTTGAATTTTGTGTTTGTTTCCACTAGGAGAAAATGTAGCTTAAAAAAGTCAGTATTGTTATAAACCAATGTTACCGCAATAAAAGAAAAGACTTAAAAAAATTAACACAAGAATAGATGTAAATGAGTTTTATAAACAGAAGTTTGTATTATAAAGAACTTTTTCAGTCACCCACTGAAATTGGAGATCTGCCCGTGAATGACTGGAATAACAGTTTTCAAATATAAGTTGTTCGTTTTCCAGATCCTTCTTAATCTTCTTATACAAGTAATGCTTATTCAAGATCATAAGATTAAAAGAAGAAAATGGTGTACCAGTACTTTTACATCATGAGCCTTCTGTTTAAGGAGTCAGTTTTTTTTTTTTTTCAGTTTTATTTGGATTTAGAATCTTACTTTGGAGTACCTGAGGTTTTAATTCATGAACGGATTTGGCTATAACTAATGAAGCTCTATTGCTTGTCAAATATAACATTTAATTATCTGAGCCTTTTAACTTTTTATTGCTATTTAATTCTGTTACATTTTTGCTCTCAGCTTACCTGAAAAATGTGAATGTTTGTACTATGGTTATATATCTGAAATGTGCATGTCTATCTTTATAGGACTCTACGGTCATACTATTAAAAAATACAATTCCTTTGGTGATCTTGTTCAAGTTTTGGGTACCCCAGGCAAAAAAGGCACTGGTTTAAATCCCCTGCAGTTTGATAACCCTGCAGAATTATATGTAGAAGACACAGGGGATATTTACATTGTGGATGGAGATGGAGGATTGAATAACAGGTTGATCAAATTGTCCCAAGGTACGTGGCTTAGTTTTGTGTGGTATTATTGCAATACTTTAAAACTGAAGGAACTTTTTGGCCAATCGAATGTAAGAATGTTACTTAATAAGTTGGACTTAATTTGTCTGGTACTCAGTATAACTTCAGTCTTTGCCTCTGTCTTCACATTTCCTTCTTTGTGTGTCTCTTTGTCTCAAATCTCCTCTCCTTTCTCTTATAAGGGCACTAGCCATTGGCTTCAGGGTCTGCTCTAAATGCAGAATCACCTCATCTCAATACCCGTAACTTATTGGAACTGGGGCCTTTGCAGATACAGTTAAGGTCACACTCACGGCTCTGGAGATTGAGACTTGGACATATCTTTTTCTGGTGGGGCTGGGGCGAGGGACACCTTCAACTCAGTACAGGGGAACTAAATAAGATGGCCTGTGGAAACGTAATTTTTAAGCTCAGAGGAATGGTAATACCAAATAACAGGTTGGTTATAAGGGGAACCAGTTTCAGGACAAGGTTGACATGAACCCTAAACAGCGGTTTTGAGTTATGAAAAATTCAGGTGGAAACAGTCATTAAAGAAGCAGATTAATTGCTTGAAACAGGGAAAGAATTTTTTTAAGCATACAAATTAGTCAAATGGATGTATAAACAGAAAGCCAGGAAAACGTCAGCTGGGGGTATAACTGAATACTTCGTAACTTATGACATAAAGTATAACATGTAAATGCATAAGGTATTCTGTATGTTGTTCTGACCATATATGTGTACCATTTATAGATTTCATGATCCTTTGGCTACATGGAGAAAATGGGACAGGGCCTGCTAAGTTCAGCATTCCTCACAGTGTTACAGTTGATTCTGATGGTCGGGTAAATATACAGCGTCGCTGGGGACTGTCTGAATATATGGGGGTGGTGCAGAGCATGGATACGTGGGCACACGGGAGTGTCTAGACATTTGGATACGTGTGTATGTTAGTGGATGTGTGTATCTGGGTATGTCTGGGCAGTTCCTCTGGGTATATACACATACTCTCTTATAAATGTTTGGGTCCTATAATGAAGTTCCCCAAATATTTAGAAATGAGCAAAATAGATCACCTCTGTCACTTAAAGGATAGAAGAAACAAATAATGGAACAGAACATAAGTGAAGTTGCCTGAAAAAAAAAGAGTTGTGTTGAGAACGTGTTGATCAAAAGGGAGATGGAAGAGGTTAATCTTGGAAGCTTGAAAAAAGGAGTGACCAGGCACACTCTAGTTCTCCAAGTGACCTAGTTCTACTCTGTCTGAGGAACAGAAAGCTTTAACCAACAAATTTCACTTTCTTTTGTTCCCACCTCCATCTGTCCGCTACCACCTCTTGCTTTTACACACCTTTAAGCATACATGTTGTCTCTTTTGGGGAGTCACCTTCCTGTAACCAAACCCACCCAAAATGTTTTATATTAGTTTCTCCACCTGCTTTCCTGTAGTAGCCCTTACTCCCCCATTATAGTAACCATCACACTGTAAGGTGATGGTTAAATTGTCTCCCCTGATAAGCGTGTAGGCAGTGTGAGGGCTGGAACTGCATCCCTTCTGCTTTCTGTGTTAGTGCCTAGCACGTAGGAGTCATCTTACATCTTCGTTAAATGACTGAATGCCTTGGTGCGCAGTGGATGCATCAGACTACCTTGGCTTCACGCCATTAGAAATTTCATTCATTTCCACTTCTGATTCTGTGCTCAGCAAGCAACCTTCTGATTATGACTTGGCTTCCTATGTTAACAGAGAGAGAATGTTTTGATCATAAAATGTGCAAGTATTTTGCATTGTAGATAGGAAGATAACTGAACATAGGAACGTCATCTGTAAATTGGGAACTGGAAAATTGGAGTTCTGGTTTTGCACATTAGCCACTCCCCTCATGGGATAAGAACAAGGTCAAGTTTCTGAGTCGGCAAGACCTAGACCCAGGTCAGTTCACCATGGTGAGGAATGTCCTTGGAGGTCATTTGATGGGGATCCTCTAGCATCACCAAGTGATGAAAACCGGGCGTGTTCATTTCTGGACCCTTGTGTTTTTATAACGACAGCAGCAATACTGTTGTGGCATTTAACATGATTAACTCATTTAATCGTCGCCTCAACCCTATGTGAAAAGTTTATTAGTTCCAGAGTTAGACTTGTTGTTTCTTAAACCAGGTTTCTCATAATAAAAATCTGTTGAGTAGGAAAGATAATGCTAACAACCTATAGTGTCATTCAATCCAAGGGTCTAAACTGTATTTCCTCCTTGGCCACTTATCTAAGACAGTAATCCCAAAATCCTTAAGGAACCTCCTCTTTAGTAAAGAATCATAGATCAGGAAAAGATCTAAGAGATAACCTTACTTAGGGATCAGTAGCCTTTCTAAAGTGATACACTGAGTCTTTATTTGTTTCTGACTAGAGATGAGTTCAGTGGCTACCAAAACTCACACACATTGACAAAGACTTAGTCAGGGTTACTCTGAAGAAGCAGTCCTGAATCCACAAATCCAGGAACTCCAGGGATCCTCAAAAGGGGGAGGTGGAGGTCAGCACGTTTGGCCCATCCTGTACATATGCTGCAGGTTGCATACATCAGATACAGTACACGAAATGTCATTTAGGTCCAATCTGCCTTCCTGTTTATAACAACAGTTTCCTGAAGAACTCATGGCAGCCTATAGCAAACTTAAATTAAACCTACTGTTAGCCCGTTAGCATGCTTTATATGTCACTAAAATCTCCCAAGCTTCCTCTTTAGTTTGGCACTTCGGTTTGGAACTTTGGACACACCCTGGTGAATAGCAGGTAGAGGTTTAATGACGTGATACGCGCGAGCAGCTGGCTTCCCACTGGCCTGGGGTCCTAAAGAGCAGGGCTGCTTTTCTATGTCTTTGTCTTGTTAGCTGGCCCAGGAACCAACAAGTCAACAGGACTCAGTGTCAGCGGTTAGAGGAGGGAATGAATGAATGCTGCCCCTTCTCGGTGTCTGCCCGTCCTCTGCATTGGAGTGGAGTACTCCAGCTTTCCAGTTAGCCAGATGTTTAGTACAGTAGAGCACTCTAGGCTTCGGGTTAAGACGGATGGCCATACATGGCTGTCTTGCTTATTGTAAGCTCTGCTTAGAACAAAGTATTTAACTTCTCTGCATTTGAGTTTCTTGTCTGAAAATGGGGTTTTTAATATTCTCTTCTGTGAGGTCCTCTAAGTCCTCAATGGGAGTTTATGAAACTAATGAAAATAAACATTCATTCTCTTGCCCTCTTCTTTTTTCTTTCTTTGGGTTCCCAGGTGTGGGTGGCGGACCGAGGCAATAAAAGAATTCAGGTGTTTGATAAAGACACGGGGGAGTGGCTAGGAGCTTGGAATAATTGTTTCTCCGAAGAGGGACCTTCTGCAGTCAGGTAATCATTTCTTTTTGTTTTAAAATGCTTGTTTGATTTGGTTTATGTTAAGTTTCTCTGAAGAGCTAGCTGAAAGTTTAGAACATCTACTGTTAATTTTAATCAGGGAAAAAGGAGAAGGAAAGAAGTTTTCAGAGAACATGTAATCATATTTCAAATCCCAGGCAGCGTGAATGTGGTTAAACTCCCAGCACACTGCGGGATCCAAGTATCAGAGATAATAAAGCCTGGACCTTCCTACATCCTCTGCCCTCGAGATGCAGTTTATTTTTAAACAGAGAATGAAAATAAAAATCTTGAGTCTATAGTTTCAGACCCAGCCTGACACCGATTCTCCATTAGTTTCATCTCTGTGTAATATTCCAATATTGTTAATTTTAAAAACATAAACTAATCTTTGGTTAAGTCTGTCATCACAAATCTCTTGTTCCCTGTGAAGCAGAATCAGATCAATTTTCAAGCCCCCTTGAAAGAACCCTTCAGCAAGCAGGTCCTTACTGTTGTGTAGCACTGTAGGGGATACACATGTCGAAAAAATAAACATTTGTGTTAACTTTGCCCCGGTTGATTATGTGACATGTCTCCCTCCTTAGATTTACTCCCGACGGGAAGCACTTGATCGTAGCTCAGCTGAATCTGAGCCGGCTCTTACTCGTGGCGGCGCCCCCGGTAGGAAGCATTGGCGACTGTTCGGTGATCAGCACGATCCAGCTGGCGGATCAGGTCTCACCTCATCTCTTAGACGTCAGTGGGAAGACTGGAGCCATCTATGTAGCAGAAATTGGAGCAAAACAAGTACAAAAATACGTCCCTGTGAAGAGCTATTTCTCTTCATTCGGTTCGTAACTGTTTCTTTCCCTGAAGGTCGTTTCAAGTGGAAGTTCAGATTCTCAGCTTTGGGGCATTCTTGTGACTTCATTTCACACATGAGTGCGTAAGGATACTTTATGAAAGAAACGTAGCTCTAATGAAAAATGGGGTGGGAAAGCGGGACTAAGGTGGTAACCCAGTAATTTGCCCTATAGACTCATTCTCGCTGGGGGTGGGGGGAACACAGGAATAAAAATGGGTTTGCAGGATAATTTATTGAATTTCACATAAACAACACAAACCTTCACTTAGTAAAAAATGAACTGCTTGAGAGATGGGGTCAGATGGGGTCTTGATTAACGAGAACCCACAGAGTGCCAGGTCCTGAAGATTCGGGAAGGAGCAGGCAGGGTTGTCTGTGCCTTTGAGTAGCTTATAGTCCACGAAACACGGCAGCAGCAGCGCACCAGGGAAGTAGGACTCTCTGAAGGAGGGGTGTTTTGTCTGAATCGTGGAGACTTTGCAGGGGAGTCCGTGTGAGTTCCTCAAGCTCCGTTTGAAAAGCAGGAGGAGAGAACGACGTCCAGGTACAGATGTTAAGAAAAGTGCACGCTTGCTGTGAACTTCGGGAGGCTTTATTTTACAGGCCCAGCTTGGCTTTGGTCCTTTAGTCGTAGGATACGTAGTTGCATCCTTTAAGTGTAGGAATAAAATGGCTAGCGTCAAGCACTTTACCGAAAGGGGTTTTTACAAATAACTGGAATGGTTTTTAAAGGGAGCGTTAAAAATAGTTCCTCTCAGTGCCGCCACCTTCCTTCCTTCCTTCCTTCCTTCCATCCCTCTTTTTTACATGAACTCTGTCCCTTTCTAACATTTGTCTACCTCAGGGAAGTTTTAGAATTATTTATGGGAGAATGTGTGCCAAACACTTGGAGCTATTAAAATGAAGAATTTCCTACCCTTCTATTTCTATGTCTCTTTTTTACCCCTTTGAATATTGGCCTCCCAGTTAAGACCATTTGTTCAGTTTGTTCTAGTTCTTTCTAGGTTTGGAAGGAACCTTGCCATATTACAGTCTTTCAGATCATTCTTCGCCTTTTCTCGCATCAGCCTCCATCTTTATCTCCGTGTTTCAGTGTAAATTGTATGGCAAGTGAGAAATCTTGAGCTGACTGTCCTCATTACCTGTTACGACTGGGTCTGCTTTCCAGACCTCGAGGAACTTACACTTTTGTCATATCTTGATGCAGTTAGGAAGGTAAATCTACCAACAGGAAACCCTCTCCTGTGTTCCAAGGCCATTGATGTGTGTTTGTGCCACTGGTCAAGCTGTGTGATCTAAGTGAGCTGCCTTAGTTTTCTCTTCAGTGAAATGGGAACATCATTGCCTTTCCTCCTTCAGGAAGGCTGTGAGGATCAGATGTGCAATAGGTACAAATGTGCCCTTTGAAATCTGTAGCTCCAAGTACATTAAAGTCATCTTACTAGCAAGGGTCCTACTAAATGTGCTATTTACCTGATACCAGCTATCAGTTTTGCCTTAATTTTGCATTTATTGCTTTTTTTCAAAGCGTATCCTCACAAATTTTATGCAGTTTAGCCAAATCGACTTGGATGAAAGGAAATAATTTGAGGTTTTATTTGTCTTGTTTCCAAGCCAGGACAAGAAGTGCAAATGTCTCTTTGAAAGAATATAGGTTAGATTTTGTCATTTCAAAAATGTTGTATTTAACTTTGTTTTATACCAGATTTTTATAAAACTTGCTGAAAGTATTGTTTCCATGTGTCCTGCTAAAAGTGTTTATTTTATTAGCATACTTGTAATCATGGTATCTCACTTTTCTCCTTTGGATTAATTGGTTAAATTAATTGAATGAGAAGTGTGTTGTATTTTCTATTAAAAAATAAAAGTTTTGGAAAGAATGCAATATTGTCTGATTTTCCAATTAAAGCTTGATTTTATTGTTATAAAAGCAGTCTGTAATTTCTTACTCCATTGAAGGATTTCAGCAATCATGAAAGCACAGGTTGAGAGTATATCCTCTTCATTCACAGTTGAAGTGAGGGCTGAAGTGTGTAAATATTGCTAGAGGTTGCTTAGAAGACTTAATGTGGCTTTTTTTGGGGGGGCTCCGTTGGGTCTTCGTTGCTGTGCACGGGCTTTCTCTACTTGCGGCGAGTGGGGGCTACTCGGACCCCTGTCTGCGGTGGCCTCTCTTGCTACGGAGCAGGGGCTCTGGGCGCACAGGCCTCAGCAGCTGTGGCGCGCGGGCTTAGTTGCTCCGCTGCATGTGGGATCTTCCCGGACCAGGGCTCGAACCCATGTCCCCTGTTTTGGCAGGTGGATTCCCAACCACTGTGCCACCAGGGAAGCCGCCTTAATGTGGCGTTTAAAATGGTGGGTGGGTACAAATGATAGTAATAACTAGCTAACTATATTTTTGCATTAGAAATGGAATCTCTTTACACCTCTACTTTCTAGATTTATTCTGGGGGTAAAGGGGTAGGGTGTTCTAAGTTAGAAAACCAAAGGCTATAGGTATCTTTCTTAACCTCCACTACAACATTGGGTCTTTAAAATGGAACATTTGTCCATCAAAGAAACCATGTATGCAGTGTGACGATAAGCGAAGGAGACCTCTATGCTTTGTGCTCACGTCATATAACAGATTAAAAGACAACTTCAAGCAATGTGGCTGTTAAGCTAAAAGCAATCAAGGCCTAACTTTTGTTTTGCCTTCGTTGGTTTTAAAACATTGGATTTTAAAGCAGGATAGATTGGATAGCCAACACTGGAACGGAACTCTTTGACTTACTTCACTCTGTATGACAGACTCGAGGACCGTCCAAGGACAGAAATAAAGACGCAGACATAGAGGTTGGACTTGAGGACACGGGGAGGGGGAAGGGTAAGCTGGGACGAAGTGAGAGAGTGGCATGGACATATATACACTACCAAATGTAAAACAGATAGCTAGTGGGAAGCAGCCGCATAGCACAGGGAGATCAGCTCGGTGCTTTGTGACCACCTAGAGGGGTGGGATAGGGAGGGTGGGAGGGAGACGCAAGAGGGAGGGGATATGGGGATATATGTATACGTATAGCTGATTCACTTTGTTATAAAGCAGAAACTAACACACCACTGTAAAGCAATTCTACTCCATCAAGATGTAAAAATAAGTAAATAAATAAAACTGGAAACTCAGATTTTTGCTCCTCAGACGCACCAAAGTAAATCACAATCAATGAAGTCTTTTTTAAAAAGTCAGAATAAATCACATGTATTTATACAACAAAAATGTACGAAACAACAAATGTGTGAAGACAATTAGGCAAATGTCTTCTGCCCTAGCAGTTCACTATCTAGGTGGGAAAACAAGCCACACAACCCCCCCTTACTTTTCAGGCTCTTGCTGGAAGTGCCCTTTGGTACTTGTGTTACATTCATGATACAAAAGAGGGCAGCAGAGTCCAGATTATGGTAAGTGTTTCTTGGAATCAAATGTGGACATCTGTTGACTTTCTTTATACTTTGCTTAGATCTGAGGCTCTAGTGGTAACCACACTTAATTTTTCTTCTTTTTCTTCAGTTTGCTTACATCTCGAGGAAATTGGTTTATAGGTGACATATTTTCCAAGGGTTGTTGGAACTTCCTACTGTTTTCATTGGACATTGCCATGTTTAAGAAAAAGAAAAGGTAAAATCTTTTCAGTAGTTCAAACTGACAGCCAGAAGTGAATAACCCTTTTTAACCATTTAAAACTGTAACCTGAAAGGTGTATTTAGTGCAATAGAAAATGTATTTGTGTTAGCAGGGAATTACTCCTTTTCTCCCTACTAGCTTTTTGTTGTTTTAACAATTTTGCTCTGTGGCTGCTGACTCTTTTACAGATGAGCAAAATGGATTATTTACAAAGAGACCAAGTCATTTCTCTACCACGCACTTACCCATAGAATCCCTGAGTTTATTAAGTAAGTTAATCTTCTGAACATTTAATGACATGTAGATACTCTTTGTATGTAAGAACTGAGTGGAATTTGAACAATGAAAAACAGCACTCTTTGAAACGTTTGTTTCTTCCATTGTAAACAATGAAATGATATTGTCATGATTTAATTCTGCTTCAATGCAATTTGTAAGGAAAAGACACCGTGTCATTCATGAAACAAGCATGCTTTGAAATGAGCATGTTTTAGGTAGGTTGAGTCTTTTGAATAAAATCTTTTAAAAGGTAGATCAAATTGTCTGTGTCACAACAGGTTCATATCCTAAACTTGCTTCTCAGTTTTCAGCCATTTCATTCTCAAGAAAGAAAATGTTAGTTGCATGGTGCGTATCTCAGATTTATTCTTTACCAGAATTGATTACTATAATGTGTTATGCAAATTTTTTCCCATAGGACTTTTATGTATTACAAATGGTCACAATCACCAAATTTTTATAACATTTTTCTTCATAGTATATGTCCAGGAATATTTTAATGTTTTGATGTTTACTGTGTTTTAAATACTAATTTTTACTTAACTAAAGGGATTTAGGAACTAATTATGTATACATTTGTTTTTAATCAACACTAATTTAAAAAATTTATCCAGTTTTTTTCTTTGTGGTGTGTGTGTGTGTGTGTGTTTAAGTGTGTATGTAAAGGGCATTATGCCCAAATAGTTCAGAACAACTGTATCAAAAGAATTAACTGCAACTTAGCATGGCTAAATGTAAATTATGTACATTGAAAGAGTCATGGAAAAAACCTGATTTGGCAACAACTTGTCTGAAAAAGATTTAGAAAGTTTGTTGACCAAAAACATTACAGCCATGTTAAGAAAAACTTGTTACAATCTCAGGTAACACTGATGTAAATATAATGGCAAGTTTATAGATAGGATAGTCTGTGATCCTGGTAAGCAGAGCAGAGATCTTGAAGTTCCCTTTGGGATGCAGCATTTTAAGGGAGAATCCCACAAACAGACTCTAATCCCAAAGCAGGGAACCGAAATAACACGGTGTTTGGAAATAATTCTGAGACCCTGACAGGGTGATCATGTAGGAGTAGAGTGAGCTTTCCTCTAGAATTAAGGCAATGAGCAGAAATAACAGAGTGGCCAATTGGCCCAGCCCAGTGAAAAAACCTTCCAGTGGAATGGATTGTGTTAATGCTGGGAGTGGTAAAGCTCAGTGGTTCAGAACTTGAAACCTGGAGTTAGGTCGACCTGGGTTCTGATCCAGGCCCTGCCACTTAACTTTCTGTATTGTTTTGAGATTCTCTGCTTCATTTTTCTCGTTCGTGAAATGGAAATAATAGTATTTTCCTCATAGGATTCTTGTGAATACAAATAAGATCATGTAGAGCATTACACCCATTCTCTGACACACGGGAAGCACTCACCAAACCTTAAGAGAGTCACTTGCAGTATTTAAGCCACAGATGGGCAGCCATGCCACCTTTGGGCAGAGATTCTTACACTGGGAAGATGGTGAGGCCAGATGACCTTCCCTATCGTATGATTCTGTATTTAGTCGCAGTACCGAAAACTGAAGGTATAGTTGTAAAAACCTAAGTTATCTGTCGTTTAGAAATGGCCATTTTTTAAAGACAGATTTTTCACTTTGCATTAAAGCTATTTATCCATCCAACAGGTACCTACATGCCAGGTACCAGGAATACAGTGATGAGCAAGGTAAATTTTCTGGAATTTACATTCTACATGGGGAGACAGAACAGTTTGAATGGAAAAAAGAGATTCTGATTAGAATATGTGGTACATATTAACACTTGATTGGCTAAATAAACACCCATTCCCAACCTCCTCCCTTATCTTCCACCACCTTAGAGACTGGTGCTTGCTTTCTCAGCTAAACAGCATGTAGAGGTAGCCATATGATGTGATACGGTCTGGCCAATGCAGTCCTGGCACTTGTGGAAAATCATTTGGTTTTTTGATTTTAAAAAAAGGTATATTTGGCACCACCATCTTCTCCCTTGAATTGAACTTGAATGTGATGCCTGGAGTTGCAGCAGCCTTCTTGGAGCTATAAAGCAATAAACCAACATTCTTAAGGAAGACAGAAAGCTAGAAGGAGCCTGGGTTTTTATGATTGGGGAATCACTGAACTGGCCTTGTAGTTCCTTTCTGCACACTTCTTTTTATGTGAGATAATTAAATGTTTGAGTTACTTAAGCCACAGTTAGTTGGATATTTTCTTGCAGATTAAATTATTCCTAAGAAATTCAATGTTGAATTAACCTGTATTAATTTGGGAAGGATGGATATTTTTTATGGTTTTAAGAGTCTGTATCCAAGAAAATAATTCACTCTGCTTTTATGTCTTATATCCTTTAATAAGATTGTGTTGGCGTTTTTTAAAAAATATATACATCCTGTACATTTCTTTTTGACACATTTTGATTCCTATGTCAAATTTATCCTATGTATTTGTTAATTGTAGCTACTATAGTAGGATTTTTTCCCCCATTTCTAATTAGTTTTTACTGGTATAGAGAAAAAGTATCAAATCTTTTTACATATATCTACTCACCTTTATAAACGCTTACTAATTTTAATTAGCTATTATAGATATTCACATATGCTAGGTATACCACTCTGAAAATAGAGATAAGTATACATCTTCAATATTTTTATTGCTTGTTTGATTTCAAAAATTTTATTGCATTAGATACACTGTTCAAAACAATGTTGAATGATAGTCATGATATGGAATGTCCTTATTTCTGATTTTAATGGGAATGTTAGTACTTCACTAATTAATATGATGTCTGCTATTAGTTTTGGTAATTTTAATATTTAAGTAGTTTTTTCAATCTCTGGGATTTTCTTTTTTCTTCTTTTTTTTTTGGCCGTGGCTTGCAGGATCTTAGCTCCCCAATCAGGGACTGATCCCGGGCTACTGGTGAAAGTGCTAAGTCTCAACCACTGGACCACCAGGGAATTTCCATCTTGGAATTTTATTAAAAATAATTACTTAGTTTTATAAAATGGCTTTTGGCACTGATGTGTACAATATGTTGATTAATGAAAGTTATAGTTTTTTTAATGTTTATTATTAGGAAAAAACCTTACTTGGTCATAATCTCTTGCTTGGGAATTTTATTCTTGAAACAAAGAGGGCAGAAGAGTTCCATTTATATACACTTCATTATGTTCTGCCCATCTCCAAAAGGAATTTTGAGTTTCTTCACAATAAAATATTTTAAATACATTAAAATAATGTCAAAAAATTGTATGAGGGGAGAAAAGTACATTTATTCAAAACCTGGCTTAATAACAGGTACAGCAATTAAGGATTAAGTTAATTCTGAGTTTTCTTGTAGCCATAGCAGAGAAGGAAATACGGATATGTAATTTTCATCTGATAAAAGGAAATAGATTTGTTTTTAGGAAACAAAACCTTTTTTCCCGTTTTTTATTGCATGGATTTTTTTCTAATACATTTATTTATTTATTTATCTTTGGCTGCGTTGGGTCTTCGTTGCCTCACGTGGACTTTCTCTAGTTGTGGTGAGCGGGGGCTACTCTTCGTTGCAGCGCGCGGGCTTCTCACTGCTGTGGCTTCTCTTGTTGTGGAGCACGGGCTCTAGGTGTGTGGGCTCAGTAGTTGTGGCGCACGGGTTTAGTTGCTCCGTGGCATGTGGGACCTTCCTGGACCAGGGCTCGAACCCATGTCCCCTGCATTGGCAGGCAGATTCTTAACCACTGCACCACCAGGGAAGTCCATGCATGGATTTTTATAGGTGGAAAAAGCAACATACTTCAACAAAAATTTAATGTAACATAAAACTTCATACTTTTTTATATGATGAAAAATCAAGGAAGGTGTGAGAAGGGGACAGGGTCTTTAAGCCAATAACTCAATAAATAATAAGCACTGGTACTTGGTGTACACACTACTGATTGGATGCAGTCTGGCATGTCCAATAGAAATGATGGTGAAAGTGTTCTGTATTTCTGCTGTCCAACGTGGTAGCCTTTGGCACTTATGGCCGTTGAGCACTTGGGATGTAGCTTGTGTGTCTGAGGAACTGAATTTTCAACTTTATTTTTAATTAAGTTAAATTTCAGTTGTCACAAATGGCTATTGGCTACTGTATTGATCAGCACACATCAGGTGATTCTGGATTCTCATAATAATGACAATTAATTTGTTTTCGCTCAGTTTCCTTGTTCATTTGTATAATTTGCATTTTCTGCCAACCCCTTAAATTCATGGATTATCCAGCATGACGTTTTGGCAATGTTGGTAATGTTTCAAACCAACCTCAAAAATGAAAACTTAACATTCACATTGAAATATTTCATTGTTGAACCTTCTGTTAAATATTTTCCAAATGAACATGAAGCCAGTCTGTGAAAAACTAAGGAAAATAGTTCCCAAGAAGCTTTTTTTTTTTCATTTTTAAATTTATTTATTTATTTTTGGCTGCGCTGGGTCTTTGTTGCTGCGTGCAGGCTTTCTCTAGTTGCGGCGAGCGGGGGCTACTCTTCGTTGGGGTGCACGGACTTCTCATTGCGGCAGCTTCTCTTGTTGCAGAGCACGGGCTCTAGGCACTCAGGCTCAGTAGTTGTGGCATGTGGGCTCAGTAGTTGTGGCATGCAGGCTCAGTAGTTGTGGTGCGCAGGCTTAGTTGCTCCGTGGCATGTGGGATCTTCCCGGACCAGGGCTTGAACCCGTGTCCCCTGCATTGGCAGGCGGATTCTTAACCACTTGCCACCAGGGAAGCCTCCACAAGAAGCCTTTAAGTATTTATTTCTATGTGTATTTATTTTATCAGCTCACCTCTGGGGACATACCTGTTCTATCATTTTCTCTCCTGGGAGAAGAAATCATTTTTCACATGAAACAACTCAGGTTTCAATGCAAACTTATTTCTCATAGATTATGCAGCCCACAGAGGTACTTACAGTAATTGTTTCAAACATCCTAGAAATCAAGGTGGAAGGCAATGAAATGCAATCCAAGCTTCATACTGTTAATCTTTAATTATTACATCTTTGCTGATGATTACATTGGTTTTCATCTTTATTTGTATTTTAAAGCCTAGATCATAAAACTTATTCCAAATAATACTACTTCCAGTTTTCTTCTATGCTATGAAATATTTCAACAATTGTCAACTAATAAACAGTGTCATTCTATTGATACCCCTGCATACTTACCCCTGCCCATTGGCTACTTTGCATTGTCTCCAACATCATATTATTTCATCTTTAAATATTTGAGCATGTTTTCTAAAGTGTAACAGTAATTTTTTTTGAAACAACGCTACTGACTTCAAAATTTAGTTCCTTAATATTAGTATATATTGTCAGTGTTCTAATTTTGCCTCATCTTATAGATTTTTAAAATTGTTTGCCAGGGTTGAAATAAATTCTCTATATTGATTTGTTTCTTAAATTTTCTTTACTTTGTAGGTTCTTCCTCTTTCTCCTCTTTTTCTTGCTCTGTCCAGTTCCAGCTCTGAATCTCACTTTGTTTTACCTTATATGTATTTGTTGAAAGAAGTGAGCCTCTGTTCCATAGTTTTCTGGAGTCTGGATTTTGTAGATTTTATCTGGACTTGTTTAACATGTTACATTGTCTCCTATAGTTCCTGTAAATTGGTAGTTAGTGCTGAGGCTTCATCAGATTAAGATTTTCTTTTATTTTTGGCAAAATTACTCTAGGTGGTGTTGTGTACTTTTGTTTGTTTGAATTGTCAAAGAAGCTTAAAAAATATTCTGTAACCTACATCACATTTTACACAGATATCTCCAACTTGCTTTCCTATTGTTTCTCTCCATAAAGACAATTTTTTCACAAAGGCTGAATTTTGTGTGTCCAGCTGACATTCAGTGAGGCCAGGATGACAGCAACCATTTCATTTGAAGAAAATAAGTAGGTGGTTGTGGTAGTTTGAAGAATGGCTCCGTCCAAATATATCTGGGTCCTGGTTTCCAAAACCCGTGAATGTTACCTTATATGAAAAAAGATGTTGCAGATGTGACTACAGTAAGGATTTCGAGAGGAGATTATCCTGGATTATCTGGGTGGACCCTAATGCAATTTCATGTGTCCTTGTGAGAGGGAGGCAGGAGGAAATTTGATGCACAGAAGAAAGTATGTCAGTGTGACCATAAAGGCAGAGATTGGAGTGAGACAGCCACGAGCCAAGGAATGCCAGCAGCCACCAGAAGCTGGGAGAGGCAAATGGATTCTTTTCTAGCACATCCAGAGGGGACGTGGCCCTGTCTGGGCCTCAGCTGTGGCCCAGTGCTACCGATTTTGGAACTTTTGGCCCTGAGTATTGTGAAAGAGTAAATTTCTGTTGTATAAGCCTCTGAGTTTGTGATGAGTTGTTACAGTTGCTGCAGGAAACTAATACAGATTCGCTACCTGGAAGTGGAGTACTGCTGTAACATGTACCTAAAAATGTGTAAGGATCTTTGGAACTGGATGATAGGCAGAGACTGGAAAATTTTTGAAGAGCATGATAATAATAATTTTTTAAAACCCTTAGATTGTCTTAGACTGTTGGTAGAAGTATGACATTAAAGGCACAAATGGTGAGGGCTCAGAAGTAAGTGAGCACAGGGCGAAAGCCTATATCATCTTAGAGAATATATGTATCATTATAAACAGATTGTTAGTAAAAATTTGAATTTTAAAGGTGTTGCTAGTAAGAAAGGGCTCAGGAGGAAAAGAGGAAAGTGTTTTTGAAAACTGGAGGAAATGGGATAGTTATTATATAGTGGGAATAAATATAAGAATGACTGCAAATCATCAGACAATGGAATGTCTTTAAATTGCTTAAAAAAAAGGTCACTTTAGAATTCTATATCCAACGAATGTTTCTTTGAAAAGTGAGAAAAAATAAAGACATTTCAAGCTAGTAAGAGGTGAAAATGCTCATTGCCATCAAATCTGTACTATAAGAAACGTTAAATGAAGATCTATAGTCTGAAAGAAAAGGATACCAGTTGGAAACCTGGATCTACACAAACGAATAAAAAGGGCCTGAAATGGCAAATCTGTGGCTAAACATAAAAGACATTTTAAAAAAATTCCTATTAAAAGATAAAGGACTGTTCAGAAATATAGATCAATGGAACAGGATAGAAAGCCCAGAGATAAACCCATGCACATATGGTCACCTTATTTTTGATAAATGAGGCAAGAATATACAATGGAGAAAAGACAGCCCCTTCAATAAGTGGTGCTGGAAAAACTGGACAGCTACATGTAAAAAAATGAAATTAGAACACTCCCTAACGCCACAGACAGAAATAAACTCAAAATGGATTAAAGACCTAAATGTAAGGCCAGACACTATAAAACTCTTAGAGGAAAACATAGCCAGAACACTCTATGACATAAATCACAGCAAGATCCTTTTTGACCCACCTCCTAGAGAAATGGAAATAAAAATAAACAAATGGGACCTAATGAAACTTGAAAGCTTTTGCACAGCAAAGGAAACCATAAACAAGACAAAAAGACAACCCGCAGAATGGGAGAAAATATTTGCAAATGAAGCAACCGACAAAGGATTAATCTCCAAAACATACAAGCAGCTCATGCAGCTCAATATCAAAAATACAAACAACCCAATCCAAAGATGGGCAGAAGACCTAAATAGACATTTCTCCAAAGAAGATATACAGATTGCCAACAAACACATGAAAGAATGCTCAACATCACTAATCATTAGAGAAGTGAGAATCAAAACTACAATGAGGTATCACCTCACACCAGTCAGAATGGCCATCATCAAAAATCTACAAACAATAAACGCTGGAGAGGGTGTGGAGGAAAGGGAACCCTCTTGCACTGTTGGTGGGAATGTAAATTGATGTAGCCACTATGGAGAACAGTATGGAGGTTCCTTAAAAAACTAAAAATAGAACTAACATATGATCTAGCAATGCTACTTCTGGGCATATACCCTGAGAAAACCATAATTCAAAAAGAGTCATGTACCACAGTGTTCATTGCAGCAGTATTTACAAAAGCCAGGACGTGGAAGCACCCTAAGTATCCATCAACAGATGAATGGATAAAGAAGATGTGGCACATATATACAATGGAATATTACTCAGCCATGAAAAGGAACGAAATTGGGTCATTCTTTGAGACGTGGATGGATCTAGAGACTGTCATACAGAGTGAAGTAAGTCAGAAAAAGAAAAACAATAAAGATGCAGACCTAGTAGAGAATGGACTTCAGGACATGGGGAGGGGGAAGGGTAAGCTGGAACGAAGTGAGAGAGTGAGATGGACATATGTACACTACAAAATGTAAAATAGACAGCTAGTGGGAAGCAGCCGCGTAGCACAGGGAGATCAGCTCGGTGCTTTGTGACCACCTAGAGGGGTGGGTTAGGGAGGATGGGACGGAGATGCAAGAGGGAGGAGATATGGGGATATATGTATACGTATAGCTGATTCACTTTGTTATACAGCAGAAACTAACACACCATTGTAAAGCAATTATACTCCAATACAGATGTTAAAAATAAAAACAAATAAAAATAAAAGATACATGACTGTTTAAAGCAAAACTAGTAATGATATATTGATGTGCTTATATAACATGCAGAAGTAAGTATGACAGAAATATCACCAAGGATGATACAGGATAAATGAAAATATACTGTTGTAAGAACATGAGAAGTGATATAATATCATTTGAAAGTAGACTCTGATAACTTAAAAAGGAATATTGTAAATTCTAGTGTAACCAAGAATGAAACAAAACGGATAGGTAATAAACCAATAGAAGAAGGTAAAATGCTGTACAGATAGTTCCAAAAGAAGCCTGGAAAAGAGGGAAAAAGAACAAAGAAAAGGACAAATAGAAAATGGCATAACCATACGCTTAAACCCAGTCATATTAAATATTACATTATATGTAAACGATTTAAATAGCCCAGTTAAAATTCAGTAAGCATCAGACTGGATAAAAAAGGTATACAAGAGATGAACTTTGTATATAAAGACAGGATAGTTTAACGTGAAAGGATGAAAAAAGATATTCCATTACAAACAGTAATTATAAGAAAGCTGAAGTAGCTATGTTACTGTCAATCAAAGTATACTTCAGAGCAAGAAATATGACAAGGGATAAAGAGAGAAAGCTTATAATGATGAAAGGATCAATATATCAGAAAGAGCTAAAAATCAAAATGAATATAAGATTAATAGCAGTTTAGAAATACATCAAAGGAAAAATTGACAATAAAAAAAAATAAATCCACAATCAGAGTTGGAAATTTTAACACTTATCTCTCAGCAATTAATAGCACACACACACACAAAATCAGTAAAGTTGGTTATCTGAATAAAGTAGGTTATCTGAATAATGCTCTCAACTTTGACCACATGGATAAGATGTTATGGAAAAACCCAAATGAACTTTTTGGCCAACCCGATAGAACACTATGTACAGCTGTTGGATACACATTCTTTCTAAGTGCACAAGGAACAGTCACTAAGTTAAACCACATGTTATGCCGTAGATCAGTCAGTAAATTTTGAGTGTTTGGACTTGTACAGAATATCTTTTTTCTGACCACATTAGAATTAAATTAGAAATCAAAAACCCTATAATATCTGAAAAATCCCCAAATATTTAGAAATTAAATATTATATTTGTAAATAACATGTGTCACAGAAAAAGATCACAGCAGGATTAGGAAAATATTGTGAAGTAAATGAAAATACAAGTCAAAATATGGGAAATGCATTTAAAGCAGTGCTTAGAAAGATATTTATAGCTGTAAATATGTAGGAAAGAAGAAAATCTAAAATCAATGGTCTATGATTTCACCTTAAAAAGGCACAGAGGAGCAAATTAACCCAAAGATTATGAAGAAAATAAGAAACAAATGGGAGTCAAGTAGAAAACAGACAAATTAATGAAAAAAAAAGCTAGGTATTAGAAAAGATCAATGAAATTTATAAACCTCTTAGCTGTACCAATCAAGAAAAAAGCAAAATTACCAATATCGGGAAAGAAAGTAGTTTTATGACTACAGCTACTACAGACATCAAAAGAATAAAGAAATACGAAAACTTTATACCATAAAATTTGACCTCTTAGGTCAGAAGTCGGCAGCCTTTTTCTGTGAAGGGCCAGATAGTAAATATCTTAGGCTTTTTGGGCCATGCGATCTGTCCCTACTACTCAGCTCTGCCGCCGGAGCGTGAAAGCAACCATACACAATGTGTAAATGAAGGGGTGTGGGTGTGATCAAACAAAAGCTTACTTAGAAATATTACTGACACATCCATGGATGTGGGTGAATCTCAAACATATGATGCTGAGCTCAAGAAGCCAGAAATAAAAGAATACAGACTGTATGGCTTCATTTACATGAAATCCCAGAAAAGGCAAAAGAAATCTATAGTGACAGGAAGCACATCACTGTTTCGAGCCATAAGGGGTGGGGGTGACTAACTGTGAATACTAATAGGGCAACATTTTTTCACATTATGGAAAAACTCTATATCTTCTTTTGGGTGGTAGTTTCCTGGGTATATACATCTGTCAAAGCTCATCGAACTGTACACATATAGTGGGGTGTGTTTCGTTGTATGCAAATTAACCTCAATAGATTTTATTTTAAAATGAAACAGAAGATTGGAGAACAGACAGAACAGAAGATTGGAAAATGGAGAATGAAAACAACAACAAAAAAAGACTTTCATGTGGAGAACACTTTCTTGATAATCTCGACCTGCACATACACCTGGTGAGTGAGAGAAAGTGGTTGAGCGTAAAAAAAAAGTCAAGACAGTTTGGACAGCTGTTGTATAGCAGATGCTAGGAAACACAAAATGAATGAATTCCTTGCCAACTGAAATCAGGAAGCAAGAATATTGAATGTGTCAAGTGTTCTCATTTCCTTTACCTTCCTTAGCCATGATTTGTAGCCCGGAGAAAGCAGTGAATAAGCCTGACTAAGGATTAGGGACTAGAGAGCACATATGGCTGGTGAGAAATGTATAGTGTTAGGAAAAGCAATGCAGATATGGCTGAACAGTTTGAACAGAAAAGTTAGTGGGTGGGAAGGGGTAGAAGTGGTAAACCTTGGTTAGAGTGAAGAAGAGTTGAGCATGTATGAAAGAGGAAAGGTGATGAGGAAGAACGATTTGGACTAAGAAAAATTACTTTCTATGATCAGTTGACATATTACACAACATGAATTTACCAAATTAGTACAGTAATGGCAGGCAGATAAGGCTGAAAATAGAAAGCACTTCTGTCAGGCACAGACTTAGAAAAAGCCCCTCTCCTTTCTGTAGGGCAGCGGTTCCCAACGTTTTTGGCACGAGGGACCAGTTTCGTGGAAGACAATTTTTTTTCCACGGATGCTGGGGGACGGTTGGAGGATGATTCAAGCACATTATGTTTATTGTGCACTTTATTTCTATTTTTTAAAAATTTATTTATTTATGTTTGGCTGCGTTGGGTCTTCGTTGCTGCACACGGGCTTTCTCTAGCTGTGGTGAGCGGGGGCTACCCTTCGTTGCGGCGCGCGGTCTTCTCATTGCAGTGGCTTCTCTTGTTGCGGAGCACGGGCTCTAGGCGCACGGGCTTCAGCAGTTCTGGCATGCGGGCTCAGTAGTTGTGCCTCGTGGGCTCTAGAGCACACGCTCAGTAGTTGTGGCACATGGACTTAGTTGCTCTGTGGCATGTGGGATCTTCCCGGACCGGGGCACGAACCCATGTCCCCTGCATCGGCAGGCGGATTCTTAACCGCTGCGCCACCAGGGAAGTCCTATTTCTATTATTATTACATTGTTGGGCTTCCCTGATGGCGCAGCGGTTGAGAGTCCGCCTGCCGATGCAGGGGACATGGGTTCGTGCCCCGGTCCGGGAAGATCCCACGTGCCGCGGAGCGGCTGGGCCCGTGAGCCATGGCCGCTGAGCCTGCGCGTCTGGAGCCTGTGCTCCGCAACGGGAGAGGCCAAAAAAGAGATGGGGCACAATTCCATTGTATTTCTTTCACCTTTGTATGCCAAAACCAGGAACTATGCCTGGCTGATAGTAAGTTCTTCTGTAGACAAGAGTTGACCCTTGATGGATATCGCTTATGTAGTTGTTTTTGTGTTTGTTTGTGTTATCCTTGGAAAAATGAACACTGTAAACATTAGGCTCACAAGAGTCTCACCCAGACAAATATCTATACCCTTTGGCAAAGGACGCTTGAAATAGAGCATCAGATTGAAGAGGAAAGATTAGGAACTAGAAAAACTGGTGGCTGATCTAATCAAGTTTTGCCTTATTGGAACAAATTTAGATCAAAGACCAATCCTTGCCATTTAGCTCCATTTTCTAACATTTAATCTTTTGGGAAGATCTTCTTTGGAGGAATTGGTTCATTCAACAAATGTGTTGTTTCCCATATACCAGGGACTCAAAAGTGTTGAAGATATTCTCTCTCTCTCTTTAAGGATATCACAGGCTAATGGGTAATAGAGACATGCGAGGAAAGAGTTAAATGCAGTTAAATGCCTTTGTAGGAACATATCCAAGGCAGGTTATGGGCATAAATCGGAAATGTTTGACTCTGATTTCCTGAGTCTAGGGATATTTAGCAAAGAAGAAGCTTGAAAGTAGTCTAAAGAATGAGGAGGAGTTTTCCAGGTAGAAAAAGGAGAGAACGACATTCCAGAACCAGGAAAAAGAATCTGCAAAAATATATAGGTACAACATAGCATAACAAACTTAGGGAGGTATAAATAGCTTACTTAGTATGGCTGGAACGCAGGATTTTTGGAGAGGGTGGAGGATTGCAAAGGAATCGTCAGGGGCCAGGTTATAGGGAACTCTGTATCTGCTGAGTGCTTGACTGGATCCTCTTAATCAAACGTTCTTCACGGCCCTGGGAGATACAGGGTACCACTGGGGTCACGTTCCCATTAGTATGAGTGGCTCCTACAGAGTGATTAATCTCCTTTCACCCACAGATTTTGGTTTGGCTCCTTCCTCTAAGAATTTCAAACTGGGCTGTGCCTTAGAATCCTCTAGTAGTAGCTTTTAAAAAATACATATTTCTCTTTCTCTTCCAGGCCATCCCTCAAATCAACTTACTGAACACAGCCCAATGGCAATCCCAATAGCAAACACATGTTTGGGGGCTACCAAAGTGGGGAAACATTGACAAGAGTGAAACAGAGGTATAATATCAAGGTAATATTTACTATTTGGGGAAGGTCACGTTGTCACTGTAGGGAGGATATTTGGGAAGGAAGATAAAGGGCACAAATGACCAATGGCAGGGATTCTCCAAATCATTGAAGTAGTTTAGGCCAGATATAAAGAGATCTGAACTAAGGCAGTCAGGTATAAGGGAAAGTAGAAATAAGAATCTTATAACTTTAGAATCTGTGGCACTTGGATTCCGTGGACCTGGATGAGGAACGAGAGAGACAGTAAGGGGTTAAGAATGGCTCCAGACTTCCAGCTTGAATTTTATGGAAAAGGAAATGGAAGATCCTTAACAGGTTTGGAGAAGAAGGCAATGAACTTAATTTGGGACATTGTTCCAACTTGAGATGCTTGTGGTATATTTAACACCAGACGCCCTACAGGCAGTTGGATATCCCAGGCTGGAGTTCCAGAGAGAGGTCTGGGCTGAGAAAAGGGATTGGGGGGATATCTTTACTTAGGTAGAAGTGGAAGCAAATCCAGTAGGTGAAATCACTCAAGAGTGGAAAGAGTAACAGAAGACTGAGAACAAAAGTCTAAGAGCAACAAGTTTCAAGAGGAAAGTAAGAGAAGACTTAGCAAAGGACACTGAAAAAGATCAGACAGACAGATTGGAGGAAATCCAGGAAGGAATAACATGACCGAAGTTACAGCAGCCAGAAGAATAATTTCAAGAAGAGGATGTACTCAGCACTTAAACGTGTTTAAGACAGGTCAAATGAAATGACCATTTGGTTGAGCCAAGAGAAGGTTCTTGGCAACTTCGGTAACAACGATTTCAGTTAATCAATTAGGAAAAACTGGAGCCAATTTGCTGTGGGTTGAGAAATCCACTGGAGGAGAGGAAGGATAGATAAGGAAAGAGTGCTTAATTTTTTAAGAAGCTTGCTTAAGAAGAGAAGAGAAATAAAGTGGTAGCTAGCTAGAAAGGATACTGTATTGAATGCCTGTCTGTGCCTGTTTAGGACTGGAGAGAACTGTAAATATTTGCTGAGAGGAAGATACAGTTTAAAATTTTCAATGAAAGGATAGTTGATACAGGAAGAGATGGGAGTCTACAGAATGGGGAGTGGGGCTTGCCCTAGTTTTCCTTATGCTCTAAGCTCCTTCCACTGATTTGGGAAAGTAAGAGAACGTACCATAGAGGAAAGGGAAATATTGTTTTCTTCCTGTCTCCCCACCTGTACCTTCCCACGGTATTCTCTACAATGACTTCATCCCACTTGCACTACCTTAAGACTGTGAAGACAAATACATTTATGGGCACAGGGATTTTGTGGCATTTTATGCAGTGGTTTGATGAAAATATCATAAATAAAAATATGGTGATGCTTAGTATAAATTTCTCATTCAAACCACACTAAACTGCATTGACTTGACCTCAAAAACAGGGTAGAATTGAAGTTACTGTTAATTCAGTGAACTTAAAGTGCACCTTTATACTTTTTGCTGCATTACAGAAATTGGCAGTCATCGTTCCCAAACACACTTTTTCCTGTTATCCTAGAGAGTATTAATTGAGGTACTTCCGAAGGGGGTAAAGTCTGTCTCTGTACTATTTCAGGCTGAAAGGGTTAATATCGGGTCCAATTCTCCATCTTTCTCTCATTTTTGAAGTTGAAGAGACAGATTACTATGGAGAAAATATGCTCTCACTGTGCAGTTTCCTCTCTGTGTCTGCAGAGCCTGATGAAGGCACTGTGCATTTAGGGTTTCATAAGAAAAATAAACCCCCTTCCTTAGTGTAAAATTATTCAGAGACACCTCGGTGGGTATCATTCTGGAAGTTGTAATGGCAGTCATACAAAGCATGGAAAACAGAAATAGAGCATAAAAATAGAAACGATGCATCACAGGAAATCAATATTTTAATCTCAAAGGAAGTAACAGAAAAAGAGACAGTATTTGAACCCAACAGACCTAGACTGAGATTGCAACTGTGATGTCTACTAACTGCGTCCCTTATCTCTGTAAAACCCCCTGTAAAATGTGGTAGGCCCCTTCATTTGGATAGGAATTTCTGCGGAAACTATTTCGGTTGGCTTTTTTTTTAAATTTTTGGTTGCGTTGGGTCTTTGTTGCCGTGTGCGGGCTTCTCATTGTGGTGGCTTCTCTTGTTGCAGAGCACGGGCTCTAGGTGCGCGGGCTTCAGTAGTTGCGGCACACGGGCTTAGTTGCTCCACGGCACGTGGGATCTTCCCAGACCAGGGCTTGAACCCGTGTCCCCTGCGTTGGCAGGCAGATTCTTAACCCCTGTGCCACCAGGGAATTCTCACTATGTCGTTTTATAGTTTTATAGCTACAGCTCCTGTGCTCTCATCAGAACTCCAGAATGAAAGAAAAATCTATTTTCCCCAGTTTCTCCCAAACTGCCGAAATTAAGTTGTCTGTTATTTGTACCCTAGAAATGAGTACAGAGATAGACTTGGAAAAAAGTAACTTGTAACTGACCATAAGAGTATGAAGAGGCTTAGGAGTGGAAAAGGGGGAAGGAATACCGCCGGTCTAGTTATTCATGAGCACTGTGCTTGGGTGAGTTTTCTTTCCTCTGAGCTTCTGTGGTTGAATACTTGTCTTTCTTTTTCTGCAGCCCTGTTGGCTAAAGAGGTGTACAGATCCCACAAGCACGAGCCTCTATAGACTAGAAGGTAAGCGTATACCGAAAAAATGGAATATTCAGCTTTGAAGAGCAAAATATCAAATAAAGTAAAACAAAAAAGAAGCAGCCAGTGAAGAAAAGCCAAAGCCCAGAGAGGCTCAATAGGGGTTTCCTAATATCCTTGCAACCTCCAACATGTGTTCCATTATTCTTTCTGTAACATCTGTTACACTATATTCATGTTCTCTTTTCATTCCTCATCTTGCTTATTTGCAATTTCCTTCTTAAAAAAACCAATATGGCTAGAGCTATATTTTTCTCTCTAAAGAACCAATTCATTCTTTCTATAATACCTTGGTTTTCCTATTTTGGCCCTTATTCTTTTCTATTCTCTTTGGGTTTATTCTGTTCTTTTTCTAACTTCTTAAGTGCATGCTTAGCTCATTCTTTTAAAATTCTTCTTTTATTGCATAATGCCATGAACTTCCATCCAAATTTTCATAGGTAGTATCTATAATTCATTTCCAAATACCTTATTTCCATAATGATTCTTCTTTGAAGTCTGTTTTTAAGCTTACAGTTATGAGGAACTTTATTTATCTTTGTGTTTCTGATTTCTAATTTAATTGTACAATGGGTAGTGAAAGTAATATGTTTGATACAGACTATCTGGTATATTTAGACATGATTTTTAACTTCGTATATGGTCAATTTCGTTAAGCTCCATTTATGCTTCTAAAGAATGAGAATTCTCTAACTGTTGTCATTAGATAAAGCTTGCTAATTGTATTATTTGAATTTTCTTCAAAAATTTTTCATCTCCTTGAGCTATTAATTAGTGGGAGAAATATGGATTCTCTCATTTTCTTTGGATTTTTATCAAATTTTGCTTTATATTTTCTTATATTCTTTCTGGAATGTAAGAGAAAAAACCCTCAGGAGTATTAAAGAACATACAACCTGGAGTAATAGATTTCCACTGATTGAATGTATCATTAGTTGGATTTGATTAACTTGAATATTCCCCCCACGTTCACTTTTCCAGGCTTTTTAGCCTGAGGCTCGTGTAATGCCTCGTTACTTTTATGGTTCCATTACAGTCACCGTGCCCAGGGCAGAGCTTTGTTGAAAGAGATAGGAGCTGCTTCCAGGAGATTTCAAGCCACCTGGAACCTGATGGTGCCTGCTTGTCTGAATGTCTTTTTTCTGTTCTAGGATCCGATGCAGGATCTCACATTACATTTTTAAAAATATATATTTATTTATTTATTTTTGGCTGCATTGGGTCTTCGTTGCTGCGCGCGGGCTTTCTCTAGTTACAGTGAGTGGGGGCTACTCTTCATTGTGGTGCGCAGGCTTCTTACTGCAGTGGCTTCTCTTGTTGCGGAGCACAGGCTCTAGGCGCGCAGGCTTCAGTAGTTGTGGCACACGGACTTAGTTGCTCCGCGGCATGTGGGATCTTCCCGGACCAGGGCTTGAACCCTTATCCCCTGCATTGGCAGGCAGATTCTCAACCACTGCGCCACCAGGGAAGCCCCTCACATTACATTTAGTGGTTGCATCTCCTCCATCTCCTCGGATCTGTGACGGTGCCTCTTTCTTCCCTTGTCTTTCATGACCTTGGTACTTTCGATGCTCGGTTATTTTGTGGAATATCCCTCACTTTGGGTTTGGTCCGTGTTTTCTCATGATTATGCTGAAGTCCTGCATCGTTGGGAAGGACACGACAGAAGCGATGTGCCTTCCTCAATGCACCCTATCAGGGGGTACCTGACATCAGTATAGAGGTATCACCATGTTAACCATGATCACTTGGCTAAGGTAATGTCTGCCAGGAAGCTCCTCTGTAAATTTATTATTTTCCCTTTGTAAATTACTACATATTGCAGGGGAGACACTTTGAGACTATGCAAATACCCTCTTAGGACTTGAAATTTTTGCGCCAGGTTACCCAAGGTCTAGTCCTCTGTGGGCATAAAATAGAAGCCCATAGGCTACTGAAACTTCCTCCTTCCTTCAAACAGGAGTCTTTCACCAGGTCAGCTTACAAGCTTTCCTTGCAGGTTTGCAGTTTCCTTTTCATTTTGGCCCCAGAGGAATTGCTTCTTACTGCCTAACAAGCTCAGTTAATACACTTGAAAGAATACTCGTATTTTATCCAACATTTCTCTGTGTTTTGTAATGAAAGACTTTTTTTTCAGATGATGTCAACATGCTGCTGAAATTGATCATTGCTCCACCCACACACATGCATTGACACCGATATTCTCAAGTCCATCATTACGATGGCTGTATTTTCTGAGTCCAAAATCAAGATTCCTCTTCTGAAAAAAGGACTTTTCTTGATTTGTGAAATTTTTTATGTGAAAAGACTTACAATTGTGTAAACATTAAATTATCTTATACATTTAGTCAATCTTTCAGTCTTTTTTTGAGAAAAGAAGATCACCTAAAATGTAGACAATCACAGAAAATACTGGACATATGTTCTCTGCACCTATAGCTCACTAATCATGTCGCTCAACTTCTCTGTTTCTGTTCTGGGCACGTGATCTACAACACAGCTGCATCTATGGAACACTGAGCTCCGTTGTTCTTCTGTTTGGTGAAGATGATGATATGAGCAAATGACTATTGTTTCTAAATAGCAGATAAATATACAGTATACTTAACAAAATAGTGCTTCTTAACAATTCTTAAAAATTGTTTCGATCATCTCTCATTGCTATTTTACTATGTCGTTCATGTCTGACTTCCATACTGATACCACTGATACCCTTCCAGCCTGCTTCTTTCTATGTAGCTTTTTTTTTTTTTGACTGGTACCATCTGTCATTATAACTCATCTTCCATGCTGAGTGGATTTTCACGTGGTGATTACTGGTTTCCTAGCCACTTGGACCTCACGGTTCTCCATGAAAGAGGAGGACCTCAGTCTGGCTGTATTCAGATACCTAACTCATCTGAATTCCCTGCTGAGATGAAAACCTGAAATGGAAAGTCCATCCAGTGTTTTCTGTTTAGGCTGGGGTGGAGGTTGGCTGTGTGTGTGTGTGTGTGTGTGTGTGTGTGTGTGTGTGTGTGTGTACATGCAAGTGTGCTCATTTGGAGAGTGAAGCTAAGTCTCATTGCTCAATAAAGCAAGGAACAGATGGCACTGTCAGTTCCAGGCACAGCACAATCACACACCATATGAGCATTCCAAAACAGTGCTGCGTATGCAAACCCAAGCTGCCAGCAATCCCTCTGATACTTAAATCCCCAGAGCTCCAAGAGAGCATATTGCACTGCATTCCTGTGAACAGTAAAATTTGCTTGACTTTCTGCCTTCCCTCTACATTCTTTCCCACACCCTGCTCCCTGGGGCTAGTTGGAGATGAGCTTCAAACTAAAATTTTCTGAAATCGAGTCTCTAGTCATTTGTTCTCTAAGGCAAAGAGACACTGACACATGGTGATGCTAGAAATAAAGGAGTGGGATTCATCATAATAAATGTGAAAATTATTTATTCACTGAACAAATATATGAAAATCTCCCTTTATGAGCAAAAGCCTATGTGGAACAGACAATAATATATATTTTTAAAAAGTACAATCCCTGCCTTCAAGCCTGTAATAAATCAGAGGTGATAAGATACACAATGTAATCAAAATATGAGCTGGAGTATAAACAGCATAAAGTGAAAAAGAGTTTAAATGAATGACATCATTGCTAATTGAGAAGATAAACCTTATGGAAGCAGTGGCATTTGAAATGGACTTTGAGAAAGTCAGTGTTTAGTTATAAGACAAGGGGGTTGTAGTTTACTAATGAATTAATAAAAATTATATACGTAGTAGTAGAATAATTTCTATTTTTATCCCTAGTCATTTAGCCCACGGAAAATTAAAATGAGAAAAAAGTATTACATTAACTAGTCTGGGGATTTCAGTGTGTTTGAGTGAGTTTCTTCTCAATGAAGGAATTCCTTTGCAACATTTTCTCCTCTGCTTGAAAACTTTCAATCCAACTGGAACTCATACATTGCTGCTTGAGTGTAAACTGGTATTACCATTTGGGAAAAGTAAAACTAAATACAGGCATATCTTATGATCCAATAAGTCCACTCCTATATTTAGTCACCAAAAGGCACCGTCTAGAATATTAACAGTAGCATTATGTAGCCCCAAACTGGAAGCTACCCAAATGCCCATTGACTTTAAAAATTGATACTATATCATGGAATATTCACTTAATGGAATACCATACAGAGATAAATGAATGATATATACATATCTACACACATATGGATGAATCTCTTAGACATAAAGTTGAGCATAGAAGACAGATACAAGAGAGTAGATAATGTATGATTATGATATATAAAATACATAAACTGGCTAAAGTAATCTGAGCTGTTAGAAGTCAGAGTAATTGTTACCTCGAGGGTTAGTTCGTGGATGGGACCACAAGGAGGGGTTTCTGAGGTGTCGGTAAATGTACAATTTCTTTTTCTAGGTTCTGGTTAAGTGAGTATGTTCAGTTTATAAAAAATTACCAAATTTTATTTTTATAATATGTACACTTTTCTGTAATATATTTTGATTAAAAGTCTTAAAATATTTTCTCAAATTAAGATAGCCTAGATTTCTCAAATATGAAGCTTAGAATAATCAACTTAATTGACCTTGCTTTTGATCTTTAAACCTAGTTCTTTGTCTTATTATTATTATAAAAATACGATTTGATCTCTAAATCTCTAATGACTCTTTTGTACAGATAATATGCATTTTTCTTCAACATGAAAGTTTGAACTAAGTCAGGATTGATGTTCTTTAGGTTCTTCTTCTCCTTAAATATTGTTCTACACAGTTCTGTCCTTATATCGCTTCTCTTTGCATTCTCTCCCATCTCTACACGCTCTCTCATTCACCCCATGGATTCAGTTTCCACCACTGATGAGTAAGACTCAGTTTTCCTCCTTAGCTCTGGAGACCTTAATGGCATCTTCACCTGGATGTCTCACAGGCCCTTTAAATGTCACATGTGCCAAATGGAGCTTGGTATCTCCCCAGCCAAGGCTCCTTGCCCCCTGTACTCCCTGTCCTGGTGAAAGACCCCACTGTCCAATTCACAGTCTGACCATCATCCTAGACTCTACTCTCTTCCTTCTTCCTCACTCCCACATCTAATTAGTCCACAGGTTCTGTCACTTCTACTCCCTAAAGGGCTCCTCAATCTTTATTCTTTTTTAGTCCCAAGTCCACTCAAAAAAGCTTGTGGAGATAATAAGTCTATTCTACTAGTTGCTCAGAACAAAAATCCTTGGGTTGGTTGTCCTTGACTCATCTCATACACATCCAACTGGAAAACTCTATCTTCAGAATATATCCAGAAACTGGCCACTTGTTATCACCTCTCACCCACCCTTACCACCTTGATTCAGCACAAGCTGCTCTCATACCTGTATCTCGTGCTCCACTCACACTGTCCCGTGAGCTGTGCCCCAGTAACCACACCACCGTGAACGCACACTCTCTTCTCATGCTAGGGATGCCCAGCCCTCACTCAACAATCTGGAAATTCTTTCTCATCATCTAAGATGCACATATACCACTGTCTCTCTAAGAAATTTTCCCTGGACTTTCAGGCTGAGCTAACACTCTACGTTGTTATTTATTTATTTATTTATTTGTGGTACGAGGGCCTCTCACTGTTGTGGCCTCTCCCGTTGTGGAGCACAGGCTCCGGACACGCAGGCTCAGCGGCCATGGCTCACGGGCGCAGCCGCTCCACGGCATGTGAGATCTTCCCGGACCGGGGCACAAACACGTGTCCCCTGCATCGGCAGGCGGACTCTCAACCACTGCGCCACCAGGGAAGCCCTCTACGTTTTTATTTATCTTTATATTCTGACTGCTGAGGACATTGCCTGGCATGTAGTTTGTTCTTGATAAATTCAGAGACGCTAATGATGAACTAACCTACCACACTGTAATAGAGCCCTGCCATATTGTCTCTTGCAGACGTTTATCATAATAATTATCACATCCCATTGCAAGTTTTGATTTTCATGTCTAACTTCCTCATCAGGTTATGAGCTATTCAAGGTCAGGAAACGTGTGTCTTAATCATCTTCGCATTCTCTGTATGCTCCTAGTAGTGTTCAAGAATAATTGCTAAGGGCTTTGATGCTATTAGGAGATGAGGCCTTTGGGAGTTAATCAGGTTTAGATGAGGTCATGGGGTGGGGGGCGGTCATGATGGGATTACTGTCCTTATACAAAGAGACACCAGATTCTCCCTCTCTCTTTTCTATGCGAGAATACAGCTAGAATCAGCTGTCTGAATACCAGGAAGAGTGATCTCATCAGAACTTGATCATCCTGGGACCCTGATCTTGGACTTCCCAGCCTCTAGAAACATGAGAAAATAAATTTCTATTGTCGGAGTCAACCAGTGTATGGTATTTTGTTACGGCAGCCTGAGCAGATGAATACACATTCCATCTAAATTAGCTGCTTCTGTCTATTGTTGACGACAGTGACCGAGAACCTCCCTGAAAATACACGTAACACTTTCTCTACAAATTACTGCCTTGTCTTGACTGTACGTTTCAACTGGTTAGCATATGGCACGAATAAGGCCAAGATCAATAAGCCTGTCATAGTAGAAAGTCACAAATTACGTTCTTAGCCACAACCTAAGGAAAAGTGAAACTGAATAACCCCACCGCTAAGAAATCAATCCAAAGCCCATTTCCTCCTAAGCAGGTGTTTATACATGCCATGTTTATAAACTAAGAACAGAATATTGTTACGATATACTTTCAGTTACTCTCCTGTAATTGACTATTACCACTGGTCACTAATTTTTTTCCTCTTTGCTTGACTCACAGGATAATGAATAGCTCTTCACTTATGTCACCACAGTTACTTAATTTTTATATTGAATTAGATTTTCAAGAATCTGTTTACTTTGTGTGTTTTTAGAAGGAATATTTCCTTCCTCCACTTTTCAATTTCTCTCCAGAGAGAACTCACCTGCATCAGTTGATCCCCATGGAAGAGCAACAGGTGTATTTAGAGCTTTGGGTTAATATCGTGAAGTCCAGCATACGTCCATGGCAGAGCCACTGGGCAGCTGCATTCACAGCGCCAGTTTTCTTGGACTGTTGCCAATGGAGAGGTTGCAGTAAACTGTAAATGTGAAACCAGAAAGGCCCAAGTCAAGTGGTAACCCCCTAATTGATTGTCTGATTCCTTTAATTTGGAGACTCAATTTAATATTCAGAAAGGAGAAGACTGAAGACTGACTTAGACCAGGGAGGGAATGATTGTCTAACACTTCCCCATTGAGTTGCTTAAAGGGAAGTGCACACCAATTCTGTGTGTCTTGCCTTCTTAGTCTCGGCACTAGTTTATTCCTAAATAAAGGATAAGGAAGAGAACAGTATGTTAATGGTCGTGGCCCATGCTGTCAAAACATAGCTGTGGCGTGGCTATAGGATGGTGAGTGTTCTTCCTAAAAACAAAAGCAGGGACTTCCCTGGTGGTCCAGTGGTTAAGACTATGCTTCTGTTGCAGGGTGGGAGTGCAGGTTTGATCCCTGATCAGGGAACTCCTGCGGCCAATAAACCAAAAACACAAAAAAGCAAACAACAACGAACTCAAAATAGAAAAGGTTAATTCCACTGATTTCAGAGTTATGCCATCTGACACTATTACAATGGAACAGAGCAAAACTCACGCCAGGGTGCAGGCTCACAAAACAGTGTTCTACCTTTAAGCTCTCACTGCTTCACGCCTCCCCTATGTGCTTCCTCTACTGCTTTCCTGGATCTTCTCAGCTCTTGCCTTTAGAAGCTATTTTTTTATTTGAGGGATGGGAAGTATTAGTCTGGGGTTAGTTGGTGAGGCAACAGCTGTCTCATTACCAGAGTGATAAAAGATTTACTGCATCAAACTGACAATGTCACAAGTTTTCTCTAAGCAAGTTCCCTTCAGGCTCCTCAGCAAGAAAGAAAACCACCAAGTTCAATGTGCCACTCCAGCAGTAGTACATCATGAATGTGACCCATGAAAATAGTAACTGGGGCATTTCTCCCCAGCTCTTCTGGGAGGGAAACAGCCTCTCTGTTGGAAAGTCTGAAAGAAATTGATGGTTTGGTTGTGCTTTGGCAAGTACTTGCTAGGAGGCCAAGCACACTGGCAAGAGAGAGCCAATAGGATCCAAAACTCGTGGGCTTAAATTTGCAGTACAAATGCAGGCAGACGATGGTTCTCTTTGGCTCTCATATCCTGCCACTTCTTCTTTCAGGCAAATCATCTCACCAGCTTTGCTGTTCCAGCACTGTAGGACCAACAAGCAAGGAGGCAAAGCTGACTGCTGCTGAAGCTCGACTCTCAGCCGACCTCTGCAAACCCTCTCCTTCCCACTTTGCACTGCACGCGAGCCTTACGGCATTAATCTAAAAACCCATCAACAAAAGAGACTATATCCAGTCTTCAGGATCCTCAATGCAGACAGTGGTCTTTATCTTGACCCGAAGTTAGCATCCGTTAAGAGTTAAGATTTATTTTGAATTTTGTGATACGTAGCATGATTTCCAGCTAAAATCCACCGATGTTCAAAATATTGTGCTCAATTAAAAAGAAGAATGTGCATTAAGTCCAAAATTCAAACAAAATTTTATTTTGTTGGTGAAAGAAAATGGCTGTAAATTTCCTTGAAGAGAGTGGTCAGGACAGGCCCACAGTGCTGACTGATGACTCGGTTAGTCATTAGCAAGAGTTCCAGAGCAAGAAAACCCTGGCACTGCATTTCGTTGCCATCTCCTCTTGGATTTCTCTGATTTCCTTCCAAAAGAGGTCTTTTTAATGCATGAAAACTCATACACCCAAATCAAATGTAATAGAGACAGGCTGGGCATCCATAGCTCTCCTTAGACCCTCTGTAATTATATTCCTCCAAAGAAGGGTACCATTGAGGAGACATCTGATTAGCTCTCACGAGACACAACAGGAAGCCCAAGGAAAGTCAGGTTCAAGTTGCCTGATGTAATTACTGATGCATTTAATTAAATCATGTACAAAGGCATTAAATATTTCAGCGAAGTCTGTTTTAAGTTGTTTCACCTCTTGAAAGACACTAATATGAAATGATTTTCTCAGGTAAATGAGATTTAGCTGTGTTGGTGGGTAGAGCAGACACAGCAGCTGCAGGTTTAATTAAACGTTTGCCTAACCATGTAAAAAGACAGTGATATATCTTCATAGCATCTGGCAGCTTCACCATCCCTCCCGTCATTCTTTAATTAGCATGCTGGTGAATTTAACAGAAGATGGCTTTAACTCAGGAGCAGATGGCTTTCCTGAGTGACAAGGGGAATGACAATTTCTGTCATGTTTACTTGGTATGTAGCTTTTCTAGGGGGAAAGATCCCTTCGAACACGGGCCTGATGAAATCAGGGGTCAGGTTTAATATTTTCTGAAAGCAACCACTTCTGAATCTTATTCAATTAAAAAAGTCTGACTTGTGAGCTTCCAGAGATGGTTTTCCTTTGTCTCTCTGTGTTCATTTCTCATATTTTATGACAAGACTAGTCTTTCAGTTGTTGCGTTTTACATAAATTTATATAGTTTCTCCAAGGTAGATAAAACTGTCTGTTGGACCTAAAACAGTCTCTGAAATAATCATCCTCAGAGTTTTAAAGTTTAGGAAACATGCACCCCATCTCCTCCTAGCTGGCAATCGGCTTGAGAGAAGAAGGGAAAAAATACCTCTACTTTTCATAGATGTTGCTTTTGAAATGAAAGAAACAGGTAGGAAATTCTAAGGATTAAGAAAAATAAAAATTCATAAGGGCTGGTGTGCTTTGGCT
Organism: Stenella coeruleoalba; assembly: GCF_951394435.1. Lineage (NCBI taxonomy): Eukaryota > Metazoa > Chordata > Mammalia > Artiodactyla > Delphinidae > Stenella > Stenella coeruleoalba. The sequence goes on from NC_137164.1 coordinate 13,925,019, forward strand.
CTTACGGGTCAATATTTAGAAGCTTCTTTCATATGTAAATGCTTTTCCTGTGGGTCAAATACGGTATTTGTTTTCCTCCTTCTGACTTACTTCACTCTGTATGACAGACTCTCGGTCCATCCACCTCACTACAAATAACTCAATTTCGTTTCTTTTTATGGCTGAGTAATATTCCATTGTATATATGTGCCACATCTTCTTTATCCATCCATCTGTCGATGGACACTTAGGTTGCTTCCATTAATACTCTATGCTTGTGTATTATCTTCAATACACTACGTAGGAAGAAGAACTGTATCAGTCTCAGTGCTGGACAGTGATGGACATGTGGGGTCCACGTGGCTCTGATGAGCCTCTTGATTCACAACATCCTGGCTTGTGTGTTTGTGTCATTTTGAAAATTATCTAGTTGATGACTTCTGCTCTAGATAAAAAGATCATTCAATATCATGTAATAAAGTATTTTCTTTCTTTCAATACATCTGAACAAATGTCTAAAAACATTTTAGGACAAATGTTTAGGATCTTAGAGACAAAATAAAGCAACTGAGCTCTAAGCAATAGAAGAGAAAGAAGGAATATTTCTGGTAATGGTGAGGAAAAGTGAAACAATTGAGTTACACTGACTCGGTGACAGAAAGATAATCGAAATAAAAGCTATTGAAATTTAAGTGGAAAGTGAAATTAACACCATCCATTCTTTCATGCACCTAATGCTAATTCATGATTGCTGTACTTTAAATAAGATTAGTTGGGTTTTAATCTTAGACCTACGATTTTCTGAATCACTGAACTTCTCGAAGACATAATTTTTGCTTCTATAAGATGATTCTAAATACTATCTACCTGGTGCCGCTTATAGGAATGTGTAAATTCACAGGAGAAAATAAACCTCAATTATCCTGCCGTTTCACTATTAAACATGTAACTGGTATGGGTTTTCAGGATACTAACTCAAAAGTATCAAATAAATATATATATTTATTTCAAGCCCACATTCTGTATATAGAGAAAACTTAATGTAGTTAATTATAAGCAAATACCATCATTTTGAGGGTTAAATTCAATCAATAAAAATCCCCGCTCCCTCCATCTTTTCTCCACGAGAGCATGAAATATCCAAGAGGCTTTTTATTTCATTTTAGAATTTTATTTTGATTTATCTATAGTGCCTTTGAGTGTCCTTTGAGTATGTTGTGTGTGTGTACGTGTGTGCGTGTGTTTGTCTATCTTATCAGTGGTTAAATGATGACTGGTATTGTCATTTAACTGTTCGAGTGAAGTGTAGGACCTTATCTCCCTTTATATCCCTTCACTTTCCCCCATTTATAATATAGTTGCTTAAACATTTCATCTACATAAATGCATAACCACACGAGACCAGTGTTGTAATAAGTAAATGTTGGCAATGGCAGATAAAATAGTTATAGTCTGTTCTGTAGAGCTATGTCCTCAAGCAGACCCTAAGAAATACCATATAGTCCATGGATCAGGCATCCCTGCTGAAGAAACTGGCGGAATGGAGCAGAACTGCTTTGTGTTTAAGTTCATGGAGATTTCCACAGTGGGTCTCAGCCAAGGTTGACCTAAGCATGAACAGTTTATCTTCCTGTGATTTGAGTGGCACGAGGAAGTTTCATCTGCTTCCAAATACTCACCCAGCCAAGTGCCTGAAATTCCTCCACTAGAGATTGGTGCATCCTGGGTTAAGTATGGGGCAATAATATAGTGCTTAGTATCTAGCAGGCATGCACTCCATCGCTGCCATTGTTCTTTCTATTATAAGTATGATCTTCTCAGGTCGTGGATCTTAGCTGAGAGTATTTTTAGATGTGTGAGGGCACTTTATGGGTATCATGGTGCTGGAGGAAGGGGATTGGAAAGGTAGAAATGAGGCAGGCAGGGTGACTAAATTTCCTGTAGAGGGGAGGACTGTCTTATATAAGGATGAATCGTTCTGCTGCGATCACCAGGTTTTTCTTTTATCATGTATTATAGGAAGAGAAAAAAATCTGATTTATTACTCTCTCCTTAGTGTGCCTTTATTTATCTGACTTATTTTCTTTTTAACCTAGGAAACCTATGTACCGTGCAAAACCTATGTGCCTGTGGAGATGGGGAAGCACCAACACCCAAGCTGGCCTGATTTATAAACACAAACCTGCTAGGGGCAGGAAGCGGGTTAGGAGGGAACGGAATTAAATCAGTAAGTCTTTTGGAAATCGGCCTGTTTTTTTCTTGCACTCCCAGCCCCTCACACGTTTATGTGTAGATACAACTGCAGAATATTGGAAAAAACAAGAAGTGTAGAAGGTGGAGGAGCCATAAAAGAGGAGAGCATAACCCTGGGAGATTTTAGGTTGACTCGGACTTAGCCACGGGAATGGGAAAGGCGGAAGGTGGCCCACTCGATGACATGGGCGTTTCAGGATGTAAGAACCAGGTGGAGTTTATCTTTCTCCGTCACTCAAGTCATTTCAGCGGCCACAATAGTGCACATTGAACCCATTTCGGACAATAGCATTGATCTTGTTCTGCCTAGTGGGCTGTGATGAAGCCCACGTGCCTCCCAGACAAAGCTTCACTTCCTGTGCGTGCAGTTTTCGGAGGAGTGTGGAGAATTCTCCCTTTGTTCTCCTCCAGGTTTTTTATTAGCTCCTGCCAGGGTCTATGCCTCTCCCCGCACCTGCTGAGTTAGCAATCTTTCAGCATAAGTCCTGTACGCTGGGATTGCCCTGACAGAGATCTCATGCGACGCAGCCTTCCCCTGGAGCTCTGGCAATGAGAAATTTTGAGAACTGACCTGCCTACTCTCTTCTCAAAGACCACTTGGGGATCATGCAAACATAAACATGTGGACTTTTTTAATATATGGAAAAATAAGATCCTAAAATGATTTGATGCGTCTGGGAAATAAGTTTAGCAGCCTCTACAAAGAACATGCTAAAATTAGCCTTAAGCAAATGCAAGTGTGTGTGATCAGGAATTTGAAGATATTTTAAATAGGTCTTGGAGTCAAGATCGTAGAGAATCAATAAGTGTTTTCCAAACGGTTACAAGTGAAGTTCTGTTTCAACGTGATGTTGTCTGAGCTTAGATCCAGAATGGGCTATCAGTAGAATAATGTGATAATTGCCTCATAATTGCTAGAAAACAAGCTTACCCTCTGATTGTAATTGTCAAAATGTGAGGTCTGAACTCTGTACTGATAACACGCTAGAAACAAATTATAAGTTATAGCCCTCACTTAAAAGGTAAAAGAATTCTGATTGTGGAGATTACAAACAAGACTTTCCATGCAGTCCTGGTCTCCGGTTCTTACCCTTCCCGTACAAGCTCCATCATTTCCTCCATCTCTGTCTCACTGCCACACACACACACACACACACACACACACACACACACACACACACACACGAGAGTCATTCTGATAAAAGGAAAAGGCGCGGGGGACAGATTTATCCAGGGACTGTTCCAGGTGAGGACCCTGGGGGAGAAAGAGATAGCAAGGCACAGATTTTAACTGGGAGGGGTCGTGCTTCTGAGCACAAGGTCTGCTAGGGATGCGGTCTTTACAGCAGGAAGTCTGAGGCCCCTTCACAATAAAAACTCAGTTCTGGCCACAGTTATAGCCCTGTGGCCACCACTGCAGGCCACCCAATGGGGAAGATCATTGTTCAGTAGCAGGGCGATCATGGTATTTATTCTTACAGCTAAATAAGATGCATTCCTCCCTCCTTCTCACCTCTCTTTATTTTTTAAAATATACATTTAAAGTGCTAAGCATTGTACTAGACTCTAGAAATGCAAGACTGAGAAAGACACAGTTCCAGCAAACAGAATAGTTTGTCTGTCAGGAACCATAAACATGTACAGAAATGACCATACTGTGGGAAGATTTAGGTTAATAGACAGTCAGGAGGTCATTTTTCTCCATAATCCTGGGTATCAGGAAGAGAGCATATGAAGAGAACTTAAAAGTCGACCAACATTTCAGGGTAAATTGTGGAAAAAAGTTTGAATTAGGACTTTATCTTGAAAAACGATCCACAAAAATGGAAAATATGTATATATTTCTGAGAGTTAGCCAAAATTTAGTAAAAATTGCTTCTATACACTAATTCACAAAATGAACAGTGATAAAACAAGCATTCGTTTAGACAGTGGTATAAAAATTCTCCTTCGAATTATATGAGGACCCTACATGTCTTTCACTTTGTAGTTGACCTCCTCCATTCAGCCATCTGGTGGTCAGTTTGCAAAAATATTTGAGGGCTTATCCATTTTTTTCAAGAGCTTTCTTAATCTTCTGGTTTAGAAGGTATTCTCTTTTGGAACTTCAATGATCTTTTTATATAGAAAATAAACTTCAACACATCTGGATGCCCAGCCAATGCATAAGCAGCCTTTGAATTAATTCTTTATTTTTCAGCCAAGGGCTTCACTGCCTCTTCTGTCTCCCCTCATGTCTGCAAGTTCTGAGAATTTCCAAGGTCCTATGGGGGTAACTCTGGCAGATTCTTCCAGCCCTTGAGCTCCCCTGTCTCTAAGTCATTGCCACTCCTTCTTTGCCTTTCTTTCTTCCAAAAATGCACTGGTATTTTTCATCCACTGATGTCTCTGGTTATTTTGAATTATACGTGCATTCTTTCCTTTACCCTTATTTAAATGGAATACTGTGAAGGCTTGGGGGGCATCACATGAGGTGGGTCTACCATGTGAAGCAGGAGCCTGTGCAGGTTTGGTTGCTGACAAGATCACCCCTGTATCCATGGAAGCTGAAATACACAGTCAGAGCCAAGGCATGAGGAACAGCTGGGAGGTTGTCCCTTCCCCCATTCGCAGTGAGCTTCTAGATGACACAGTCTGCATTTACTGCCTCCACATTTTCCCTTGTGGGTGTTCTTTAATCTACTTCAGTGTGGCTTCTGTCACCATCACTCCAAGTCAATCTGCTTTTGCCAAGCTTACCAGGAATTTCTTCATTGCTAAATCTAGTAGACACCCAGTAGTCTTTCTCTTAATTGGTCCACTGCAAATTTTCTTTAAGGTCTCTCCTCTTTTGACATATAGATGGCCAAGAGGCATATGAAAAAGTGCTCAATATCACTAATTATTAGAGAAATGCAAATGAAAACTACAATGAGGTATCACCTCATACCAGTCAGAATAGCCATCATTAAAAAGTCTACAAATAAATGCTGGAGACGGTGTGGAGAATAGGGAACGCTGTTGGTAGGAATGTAAATTGGTACAGCTGCTATAGAAAACAGCATGGAGGGTCCTTAAAAAACTAAAAAGAGTTACCATATGACCAGCGAACCCACTCCTGGGCATATATCCAGAGAAAACTGTAATTCGAAAAGGTACACCACCCCCCCACAATGTTCATAGCATTGCTATTTACAATAGCCAAGACATGGAAGCAACCTAAGTGTCCCTCAACAGATGAATGGATAAAGAAGATGTGGTATATTTATATAGTGGAATACTACTCAGCCATAAAAAAGAATGAAATAGTGCCATTTACAGCAAAATGGATGGACTTAGATATTATCATATTAATTGAAGTAAGTCAGAGAAAGACAAATATCATACGATATCACTTGTATGTGGAATCTAAAAAAAATTATATAAATGAACTTATTTTCAAAATAAAAATAGACTCACAGACAGAAAACAAACTTATGGTCCCCAGAGGGGATGGGGAGGGCAGCAGTAGGGGACACATTGGGAGTTTGGGATTAACATATGTATAAAATAAACAGCACAATACCAACTGTATAGCACAGTGAACTATATTCAATGTCTTGTAATAACCTATAAGGGAAAAGAATCTAAAAAAGAATATATATATGTATTCTTTATCACTTTGCTATACACCTGAAGCTAAGACAACATTGTAAATTAACTATAGTTCAATTTTTTAAAATGGTTTTTGAAAAAAGTCTCTCCTCTTTTGGCTTCTGTGCTTTCTCTCCAGGTTTTTCTGGGTGCTGTTGTTTTTATCTTTTACATCCCTGCCCCATAAATAAATGTTGACATGACCCAATGTTCTGTCTTTGCCCATCTTCTGTTACACTCTTAACTCTCCTTTGATTCCAAGTTTAATTTCAGTCTCTTTCCCTTTCCTGAGGTCCAGATTCTTGTGTCCAAATAACTAACAAGACATCTTCATTTCGATTTTCCATGGGCACTTCGAACGCAGTATGTTTAAAATGAAAGCTCTGTTCGCTCAACTAATCTACTTCCCCTCCTTTATTCCCCATTTGCATGAATGATGCTACCATATCCTTGGCTGTTAAGCAAAGAACCTGAATCAAATCTTTAATGCTTTCTTTTCCTTCGTGTCCCACTGCTAATAAGTCACTAAGTTTTGTTGCTTTTTCCTCCCTAAATTTCTCAACTTTTTTTCCTCCTCTTAAATCCTAAAGCCAAAACCTTAATACAGGTCTTTATCACATCTCTACTCAATTACTGCTATAGCCACGTAACTTATTTAACTGTGTCATTCTGTTTCCTTGCCAATTATTTCTCCATAATTCATAATGCCATTACATTTTTTGTTTTGCTAATCTTATCACATCACTCTTTTGTATTAGTTATCTCTTTTTTTTTTTTTTTTTTTTGCGGTACGCGGGCCTCTCACTGTCGTGGCCTCTTCCGTTATGGAGCACAGGCTCCGGACGCGCAGGCTCAGCGGCCATGGCTCACGGGCCCAGCCGCTCCGCGGCATGTGGGATCTTCCCGGACCGGGGCACGAACCCACGTGCCCTGCATTGGCAGGCGGACTCTCAACCACTGCGCCACCAGGGAAGCCCCGTGTGTTTCTTTTATAGACTTGCCCTATAGGCTCTAGAAAAAAAGGTCTGTAAGTCAGGAGAAAGGTTACACCAGATATAAATATGAGAGATGTTATCTATCCCTCAAGTTACTTCATTGTTCTGGATATAGAGGGAATCATAAAAAATAAGAAAAAATACTGTGAAGGGGGAAGAGAGGCAGAATAGTTGTTACCTGTCCTAAGGTCACAAGGGCAGAGAAAAAGCTGGCATTGCTTACTGTCCTTCATTCTCTGAGTGCTGTTCACACCAGGTATGCCAACTGCACGTACTGCCTCCTTGAGCATCAGTCATGAACTACTGTGAGTGAAGGACTGGCCACTCCCCACTCCAGTATCCAGCGGTTTAGAGACTTTTACAGTTGTCAACTGCTGTACTGAATGTCTGGAAGCCCAATTGAATTTAATTCGTAATTCTGAAGCCCCACTTAGAATTGTTGATAAACCAATCCGTTTGTTGGCTTGCCTCGTGTTCTAAGTGCATCTTATCTATTATTGATTTAACTATACAAGTCATTTCTTTCTTTTGAACATAAAAGATAAAACTATTCTCCCAGAAGCGATTGAAGTTAGTTTGTCTGTAAGTGACGCCCTCTTTAATCAGTATAAGGAGGAGGGAGAAATAGGCTTCCACGTATGCATTTTTGAAAATTAGTCTAATTCTGCCATCATCCCATGACAAATTTGAGTAATGTGCTAATGAATTTGGGGAGAAAATCAGTGTTCAGGGTAATTCATTTTATTTTCCCAGTCAATGTTTTTTTTTTCCAAACCTTGTTTGTTTTTTAAACTTGGAATACATTTGAGAAAGTTCTCAGATTCAAGTTCCTTAGAGTCTAATAGAGATACAGCTTCTAACCCTCTCGGCAAATGTAAAAGAATTCAACCGTGGAAGCCAGAATGAGACATATCAAAGCACTTTTGATCATTTCATTAGTGATTTCGCTCTTTCCAAAGCTGGGACAAGAGGTTGTCAGAGCTTGTGTGGCTCCCAGTGTGTGCGTTTTCTCATCTCATTCCTCCTCAGCTAAAAGCAGTTGGAAGCTGGGAGGAGTAAGTTTGTCTTCTCTCCCTTCGCTTTGAGCATCTTAGTGACACAAGGGCTTTAGGCAAACAGGAGTGCTTGTGTGTCCATCTCTGTCTGACCTCTGCAGTCTGGGCCTCGTTGGAGAAGAAGCACCACAGTGCATCTTCCTGTGAGTTATGTTGCTCATAAAAACATAAGGCGGTTCACAGAGCTGTCAGCTCTCAGCCATGAAACAAAAACACCTGTCAAAAGAATTTTATTCTAACTTGTTCATGACACCACAAATAGACAGAGGACAATGCCATCATTTCAGGGGACAGTTTTACACAGCAGGCCTCTTCCGAGGCATTCAGAATACAGCAGGCTGCTTCTGGTCGCTAATTAGAGACGCTCCTCTACCGACACCGTGAACCAGCTGCATCAGGGAACTACGCTCCTCTGTGTGCATGTGTTATGCAGGACTCTGCGTGTGTTAGCAATTACCACTGCCCGGTAGTTCCTGGACAGAGCTCATTACTCAGCAGATATCTATATTTGTCTCACAGTTTTGAGATAAAGTTGCTTATTAGGTACCATTTTGCTAATTACATTCATAGATGCAAACTCTGGTGCTCAAGCCATTGGAGTAAGTTTGGAGAAGTACTCACCAAAGAACCTAATCCCTTACTGCACAGAATCCCTGAGTTCCGTGTAAGAATACAGAGCTAGATTTGGGATGGCCAGGCTTCAGCCAACCTAAGCACCCAATACAGGGTGCACTGGGGGTGAGGTTGGGCGTGCCCTGTTGGGTGGAGACATTCACCCCAGTTAGTAACTTCTTTTAGGGGCCATCCACCAGAAGGAATATCAGCAATGGAGATGGCATTAAGCACCGCTACGGGCTGAATCCCCCCCCGCCCCAGATTTGTATGTTGAAGCTCTAACCTCCGTCGACTGAAAAAAAAAAAGCACAACCTAAAAGTTAAGAATTATGTTTTATTGGGCCAACTTGCCAAGGATTTCAAGCCCAGGACGCAGCCTCTCAGACAGCTCCGAGGGACGGCTCCAAAGAGGTCAGGGAGGAACCGGGATATATAGGAGTTTTTACAATAAAGACCAGGCAGTCGGAACATCAAAAGATGACTGTTAATTAAAGAAAACCAGGCATCTCAAGTCAATGAATTTAGTGCTTTTTCTATGTATGGGTAGAGGCAAGAGTCTGGGCTCACTGAAGTAATTGCTTTGATCTGCACCTTAGCTACCTGGGGCCAGCATCCTGTGCTTGCCCATCCTGAGTCCCCTGAGGGTGCACCACTCTGGGGGCGCTGCAGTGGTTGAGGGCTTGGCAGTGAGCAGCCCGTTTGTCTCCATCCTGTAGGGGTAGCGGTAGTGACTGATGGCTTGATGGCATCGTCCTTAGTTTGCTGATATGGCTGGCAACATTTTTCATTCACACCCCTTTTACCTCAGAAGGTATTTGGAGACAGGGTTTTCAAAGAGGTGGTTAATTAAAAATGAGGTCAGGAGGGTGGGCCCTACTCCAATATGATTGGTGTCCTTATATGAAGAGGAAATTAGGACACAGACCTAATTAAGATACAGATGGAAGACTATATGAGGACACAGGTAGGAGAAGACAGCCACCTATAATCCAAGGAGAGAGGCCTCAGAAGAAACCAACCCTGCTCTCACCTGGAGGTTGGAGTCTAGAACTTGATCTTGGATGTCCAGGCTCCAGAACTATGAAAAAATTAATTGCTGTTGTTTAAGCCACCCAATCCAAGGTATTTTGTTATGGAAGCCCTAGCAAATGAATATAAGCATTTTCTAAAATCTCTTATAAAAATATGTTATTTAAACAGATGGTGACTGCTGATGACCAGTGTACTTCTCTAGAAGAGAAAGAGATAAGAACAACGTTTCCTTGCCTTAGGCCACATGCAAAATAAGTTCAGTGGTTTTAATTGAATTGGGTGCACAGAACATTTGTAACAATTTAGTCCAATAGACGCGTAGATTGATTTACGTTTATGTGAAACAGCAAAAGTAACTTTAAAAAGAAATAAGGAGAAATACTATTTTTAAAAGTTTGGGGAAAGTGCTTTCTAACAAAGTTTATTTTAAAGTTAAAATGGTCAAAACTATTTCTTGGATTTACTATGGGTAAGCCTTTTGTAATAAAGAATGAGTTAAGGGGCTTCGCTGGTGGCGCAGTGGTTGAGAGTCCGCCTGCCAATGCAGGGGACACGGGTTCGTGCCCCGGTCCAAGAGGATCCCACATGCCGCGGAGCGGTTGGGCCCGTGAGCCATGGCCACTGAGCCTGCGCGTCCGGAGCCTGTGCTCCGCAATGGGAGAGGCCACAGCAGTGAGAGGCCCGCGTACCGCAAAAAAAAAAAAAAAAATGAGTTAAGTCTTCATTAGAGTACTGTTAACTTTTTCAAGTAAGTTATCACATTACTACTTGACTTTGTATACCTTTCATTCCCGCCCTAGATATTGCCCCTTATTTCCTCTCTTCTCAGCCCTGGAGAATGAATGAAACCCTTCCCGCCCAAGGTCTTGTGAGGAAGGAATGTAATTTACCACTTACAGCAGTGCGATCACTGCACAAGTTGCTCTTGGGCATAGAGAAGGGAGAATCAAGAAATCTGCCTGAAGTAAGGGAATCCTTCACGGGGACAGAGAGAAACAGAATATCACTGTCAGCAACATGGATGGACCTAGATATCATCATGTTAAGTGAAGTAAGTCAGAGAAAGACAAATATCATATGATATCACTTATATGTGGAATCTAAAAAAAAATGATAAAAATGAACTTATTTACAGAACAGAAATAGACTCACAGACATAGAAAACAAACTATGGCTACCAAGGGGATGGTGGGGGCGGGGAAGGATAAATTAGGAGATTGCGATTAACATAAACACACTACTGTATATAAAACAGGTAAACAGCAAGGACCTACTATATAGCACAGGGAACTAGTCAATATCTTGTAATAACCTATAATGGAAAATAATCTGAAAAAGAATACAAATATGTATATATATATATGTGTGTGTGTGTGTGTGTGTGTGTGTGTGTATAAATGAATCACTTTGCTGTACGCTTGAACTAACACAACATTGTAAATTAACTATATTTCAAAAAATTACAAAAAAAACCCTCCAAAACAATAACAACCCCCCCACCACCAACAACAACAAAAAAGATTATCACTGTGAAAAGAACCCCTGAGTGACCCAGGGAAAATTAATGAACTTTCAGCCCTTGGTGCCTCTTCTATAAAATTGGGACTAACAATGTATTCCTCTTAGAGACTTCAGGAAGAGTTTGTGTCACAACAGTATCTAGCTCCTAATTTATACTCAGTAGATTTTCTGCCTTCTCTGTAGTTTTTCTCCTCCTGATTCTGTTCCTCTTTCTCCTTTCCCCGCTCTCCCCTTCCCTCTCATCCTCTTCCGCTTCCTCCTTCACCTTTGTCCGGTCTTACGGTCTTCCTCCTGCTTTAATCATCTCTCAGGCTCCGCTCTAGCAAAAAGCACCCTAAGTCCCTGTGAAGGCACCAGTGAGTCATCCATTTAGGAACTTGCCCAAACTAGACCAGGCCTGTTGACTAGGCCTACTATCTGAAAAATAAAATTACAAAAATAGGGGCTTCCCTGGTGGCGCAGTGGTTGAGAGTCCGCTTGCCGATGCAGGGGGCACGGGTTCATGCCCCGGTCTGGGAAGATCCCACATGCCGCGGAGCGGCTGGGCTCGTGACCCATGGCCGCTGAGCCTGCGCGTCCGGAGCCTGTGCTCCGCAACGGGAGAGGCCACAACAGTGAGAGGCCCGCGTACCGCAAAAATAAATAAATAAATAAATAAAGCAGGAGATTCTGGACCCCCAGAGACCCAGCCACCAGTCATAGAGCTATTGTTCACATCCATTTAGTTTTTTTTTTTTAATTGGGGTATAGTTGCCTTACAATGTTGTGTCAGTTTCTGCTGTACAATGAAGTGAATCAGCTATTTGTATATATATATCCCCTCCCTCTTGGACCTCCCTCCCACCCCACCATCCCACCCATCTAGGTCACCACAGAGCACGGAGCTGAGCTCCCTGCTCTATACAGCAGGTTCCCACTAGCCATCTGCTTTACACGTGGTGGTGTGTATATGTCAATCCTAATCACTTCAGACACTATTATACAACCTTATGCCAGCATGTAACCAACATGTTACCACACTGGTTTCAGCCCTCCAGTGGGAGGAGTTTTCCTTTAGTTTCATGTATCCAAGGAGCAATGTATCCCCAGATGTTTAGGATGCATATGTAAATGGTCTGACATAACAAAACATTTGTTTCCAGATGAAGTCCATATTTGGGCCCATTTTCTAACCTCTCTTGGAGTATAAATGACTGGACATGGTAAAGTCCAACAAACACCTCATTACCTCCTTTAAAGCTAGAACAATGAACAGATTCCTCTCAGGATTTTTTTTTTTTTAAGTAATATTACACAGCAAGCCAGCACAATTTTGTGCAGTGATTTCTCATAGGAACTCTGCAAGTATGATCTAATCTATTTGTTGCAATAATGAGAAATTTATCTTTCATAGAAATTCATTGTGTGATTTATTTTAGTACAGTAAGCAGTCTCCATTTGCTGATTTCTTTTATTTCCCACAGGAAGGGAAAATTTAATGCCAGCCTGGTAAATGTTAAGAAGTTTGAGGTTCAATAAAGGGAAATTTGGCTAAGAATTTCCCAGAAGACATGAATATCAAAAATGGGAAAGTTTATACTTAAAAAACTTCTACACGATGTTAAAATACCACTAAACTTGTCATCATGGGAAAAAAAATCAGAATTTAGTTGCACTTTGTTATGGGAGCTTTCTGGTGTAATATTCTTTTTCTTTTGAATTAAATATTTTGAGGAGTGGTGTGGGTTAGAGAGGTCCCACGGTCTTGCTAGAGATTGGGAAAGGTCTTAATCTGACCATGCCTTGAGTCATTATCAAATAGGTAACCCCAAAGCTATTACAATGATAGTTTTGCTTATAGAAAAAGAAGGTATGTTTAAAACATACATGGGATATGGGAAGAGCAAAGTGGTGCATTGAGACTGGCTGGCTGGGGTCGGGAGTTGTGTGTGCAACAGAAGAAGAGACACAGTGGGCACATTTACAACAGGGATTCTTCAGAACAAAAGATGAGAATGTTGGTTTCAATTACCACGTGTTATAATGGAAAATTTCCCCATGACCCTAGCAAGGAACATTAATGATAAGTTTGATTACTATGAAAAACAGATTTGAGTAGAACTATATTAGAAATGAATTTTTCAAAGAAAAGGATAAAATCAGGACTGTAAACGATCACCAGGGAAGCACAATTTTTTCCCAAAATAGGAACAATCCATGGAAAGCGTATCACTGGGCTCTGCCTCTGTAGCCCCATTCCCTGGAATTCCATTCCACCAGCTCATGAGATGTTGAGTGCTTTTTGTTTGTTTTGTTTTGTTTTGTTTTGCAGTACGCGGGCCTCCCACCGCTGTGGCCTCTTCCGTTGCGGAGCACAGGCTCCAGACGCGCAGGCCCAGCGGCCATGGCTCACGGGCCCAGCCGCTCCGCGGCATGTGGGATCCTCCCGGACCGGGGCACAAACCCGTGTCCCCTGCCTCGGCAGGCGGACTCTCAACCACTGCGCCACCAGGGAAGCCCGATGTTGAGTGCTTTGAAACTGAAAACTGGGAGCTTCCAGTTAATATCACTGAAATATAAGTAGAACGCTCGTATTCTGTAGTGCTTATTGTGTATAGACACACTTCTAAATACTTTATATTAATTCATTTAATGTTACTTAGATGAGGTAGATGTCAACTTTTATTATCCCATTACACAAATATGGACACTGAGGTGTGGAGCTACAAAAGTAACATGCTCAAGGACACACAACTGGTAAGAGGCAGACCTGCTAATTGAACCCAAGTCGTATGGATCCCAAGTTCACTTGCCTGACTACTTAGTTATCCTACTTCTCAGTACGTGTAAGATGGGTAGTCTTTGACAATCATGACAGTGCACTCTAGATTTTCTGGGGCATTGTGTTTTCAAATAGTCTGCTCGTTGCGCCCACATAAATTCCAGTATCCCAGATATTCTCTGTCACACACAACAAACGTTTGTATATATTTGTGTATGGATGTAGAATTTCCAATTCCCAAATGTTCTGATTTTAAATGTTCCAGCAAAAACTATTCTATAGTTTCCATTACCTACCTTTGTGTAAATAAAATGTTTATACCCATGATTCACTGGCATGAGAACATCCAACTTCTGTGGACCTCAAGTCTCCTTATCTTTAAAATGAGTGTTGGGCCAGATGGGTTTCCAGTGTCAAGATTTTCTAGTTTACGTTTCTCGGTTATATCCTCATGTTTGCTGGAGTAGCATGCAATCAGTCCTCTAGGAAATGATGGTGAAAATCCATTCATATGCTCTAAGGTCCAGGGTAGCACGTTCCTAGAGGTAATTGAGTCAGCTCAAATCAACGTCATTGGCCATCTGTAACTCTCCACGGGTTAATTACCAACACCATTGTCAAGACTCTAACCTGTTTGTGCTTAGAAAAATGTTTCTGTGGTTTTACTCTTAATTGGGCAGTAGCTGATATTAATTCAGATCCCACATTATACTCATCGGTCTTCCACGACTGCCACTTCCCACAGGCAAGCTGATTATCCTACCCACAGGAACAGCAGCGAGCACCCAGCTTGTGAGGCAGCAGATGAACAAGGCTCAGGGAATGAGCTTTATGTACTGAACGGGGCGTGAAGTTCATTGCGCTCCCTATCACAGTCAAGAGGACTTGCAACAGAGAGAAGAAATAAGTCATTTACATAAACTGGAAGCGATAATGGAAGAATTCAAAATCGCTCAGCCAGTTAAAACCAACTCAGTACCTTCACTGAGTGTAGGACCTTTCTATGTAAAGTCCTTCAGTAGATTAAATATACAGAGGGCTGGCAAAGAGAAAGGAACTAACATTTATGGGCATCTAATATGTGCCTGACACTGTGCAGTCTTTAAGATAATCATAAAATAAAATGATAATAACAACAAACCCTTGTGTATGGACAATTCTAACTGCTTTCCATGTCACATCAACCCCAAGGAGTAAGTACCACTTTTATCCCAATGTTATTATTGCTTTCAATCTTATAACAAATTTAAGAGAGAGTCAATATTATCCTTATTTTTCAAATGAGACACTGTGTTTCAGAGAAGTTTATAATCTGGCCTTGGTCCCGCAGATAATAAATAACTAAGGCAGAGTTCACACTTATACCTGTCTGGCCCCAAAGTTGTGTTTTTCCCTGCCTCACCATGAATCTCGATGCTTTTGAAAAACTCTGCGTTCTACCTTGCACCTGAGAATTTCCAAGGCGGAAAGGACTTTGATGAGCCCAAGCTCATTGCTTTTATTTTATTAAAAAAACATTGCTCCCTTCAAATGGTTAGCTCGCCTGAAACCTGGGTCCCCGACTTCTTGCCCTAAATCAACTTTACTTCTGTAATTGCTGGTCCATAGAACTCACACCAAAAACAATGATGTGTAAGCTGGGATATGCATCAGAGAGCTCACCTAGGGCACTTAAAAAATACAGATTCTCCAGCACCACCATAGACCTAGCTATTGAATCCAAGTTACCTAGTCAGCGAAAGTGTGATTCTGATGTCACTCTAATTTCACACAGTACCAATATAATTACTTGCTCTAAACTCCTAGAAACTAAATTTTAAGGCACCTTATTGCTGCAGAATGATAATGGGCTGGGCCTCAAGATATACTGGGACTTCAGTAGAACAAGCAAGTAGAGAGGCACGATCAGAGACTATGGGTTCTGACTCAGTGGTACGGTCACCTGTAGTTCTGACCCGAACGATGCGTAAACACTAACCCTAACCCAGGAGTTACATGACACTAATCACAATGCCCTTTAAGTTCTTTTTCTTCTTATCTCTTTCAGTATCTTGTCACCTGCATCTTTCCCTTTATAGCCACTCTACACTCCAGCTATACTGACCTACCCAAGGCACCATTTTCTCTCCTTTCAGCACTTTTCCCTCTACATAAGAAAACTCTCTCCATCCTCTCAACCTATTTTACCGTCTTCCCTGTCTTTATTTACACTTCTGGGAAGACTCCATGCCCTTCCAGGTGCTGTCTTGCATCCTATACTTAGCCCCTTTCAGTACTTATCATAGTGTCTGTTCAATGGATAGTTGATTGGATATTCAGTTTGGTTTTGGTTAGTAAAGTTCAACAAATATGTGGGTTCTGGGCTAGACAGAACCTAGGGCTATAATACAAAGAAACTCTTGCTTATGGGGATAAGATCTAGTACGTATATAGCAACATGTTTGTGATGTAAATTGGAAATAACCAAATGTTTATTAATAGTAGGAGTGGAATACTATACATTAGTGAAAAAAATCAATGACGTGCGGTTACTCATATCATCATGCGTGGCCCTCAAAACATGGTAATGAATAAAAGAAGTAATTCTAGATGAAAACCTACAATATACTCTATTTATGTAAAGTTCAAAAAGTCAGCAATATATTGTTAAGGATAATCCAAGTGACTAAACTACAAAAAAGAACAACACACTGATTAAGTAAAATTCAGAATGTTGCTTGAATGGGGAAGGAGAGGGAAGGAATTCACGGGGACCACAAATACAGCATCCAAAGTGCCGGTTGTCTTTTATTTTTCAAGAGTTGTCTGTAGATTATATGGGTGTTCACTTTACTGTTACCTTTAATATATACACATAAGCTTATTCACTCTTTGGAATGTGTCCTAAATTTCACAAGTAAAAGATTTGAAGTGCTAATTAGGCAATGGCAATGGGTGGTGGTGGTATTCAAAAGAATGACCATATTTTTGAGGCATGCGCTAGTGCTTACTTGTTCTGTCCCACGGGGCGTATTTGTAGACGCCCTCCGGGAGTTGTGTCGGAGACAGCTTCCTTACATGCCTCTCCCTAAGTGAGTACCAGTGCCCCTCCTGAGGGTTGGTAGCTGTTTATTGAAAGCGTTGAGAGAGGGGGAAACGAGTGGCAGGTCCAAGGAGAGAGGATGTGGGTTTTGTGCCCTTGGTCTAGCTTTCTTGTAGCACAACTACAATGTTTACTGTCTAGGCTTTTTGCCAAGAGTCCCACGTGGATACTTCTAGATCTCCTACCTCTCTCATTCCTTACTCTCTGCTTTCTTTATCTTGCAAAGCACTCCTCCTTTAACCTGTTCTCCCTCCTGTGTTCCTGTTTTGTCCACCTCTGTATCCCAAACCTCTTTAACCTGGGTCTCCCTGATTCAACAGTCTCTTCATATTTAATAAATCTTACTACCTAGTGTGTTGAATTCCAGTTATGTTTCTCCTCCATCCAGTTACAGCTGTGCCACAAACAGGTGTGAGTGGTTTCTGGCTGACATGACTTCCTACGCCTGGGGAAAATAGTAAAATGAGTTTTAGTCCTACAGAGGGTAGGAGGCTTATGGGGCTACGAGGAGAAGGTTTTCACCCTGGGCTGCAGCTACTTCTCTCCTATGGTATCCAGTCAAACATCTCACCACGGTGCACATTGATTTCCTGCCCAAAACATCTAGCGTGCAGAAAACTTCATATTCTGCCTATCATGTCATTTTGACCCCTCCTTTTTTTTGACAACCAGTACTAAATAGTTGGGACTTCTTATACTGAAATATGCTTCCACTAATAAGGACCTACCGTATAGCCCAGGGAACTCTATTCAATACTCTGTAATGACCTATATGGGTCAGAATCTAAAAGATTCTAAAATTCTAAAATCAGATTCTAAAATCTGAATCTAAAAGAATCTAAAACAGAGTGGATATATATATATCTATATATCTATATATATATATATATCTGATTCACTTTGCTGTACAGCAGAAACTAACCCATTTTAAATCAACTATACTTCAATAAAAAAAATTTTTTAAGCCAAAAATAAATAAGTAAATAAAATACGCTTACCCCGTTTTTGCCCTGAGTTGCATTACAAAACACTCTGTTAACTGACACTGATTGGTAAGAAACAGGAGAGCTAAGAGGGTGTTTGTGCTGCTTTTAGAAGTAGGTTGTTTGGGTTTGAATATCAGCTTCACCCCTTCACAGCTGGCTAACCTCGGACGAGTGAGCTAACCACTCTGGATCAACTGTCTCCATCACATGGAAATAGCCACGATCCTACCCATCAATTAAGTGAAATAGTCTATGTAAAGTACCTGGCGCACGGCCAAGTTTCGATGTTAGTTATTATTATGTCATGCACAAGCCACATCGGTCTAATTATAGGGTTTTCCCTTGTGAATGATGAGGTGCGTGGGTGGGGATAGGGCGGAGCGACGCAGGGAGAGATTGATGCATTAACATTGGGTGTTTTTATCCCAAGTGATATGTACTTTGGAAACACAACATTCATTTCTCTGGTTGCACAGGTTGGTAGATGTCAAAACAGCCCAGGACGACGATCAGTTTAAAAGCAAGACTATTTCTTGAACCTAAATAGATCACTTTTTAAAAAATCATCAAACCTTTTACTTGATTTTTTTAAGTGTACGCCAGAAAGACATTTGGACATATCTGCTCTTAGGAAGAGGTTTAAGAATCTGCCTTCATTCTAAATTTTCCTCTGAGGAGGAGAGATATGGCAAACGAATGTAAATAGTTAAGGGTCTCTTGTTCTTTTTTTTTTTTTTCTTTTTCTGTCAAAAGCCAAGTCTGGCTTGTTAAATTTCAAATTGGATCTGGAGCACAGATTTTGCAAGATATGTCAGCTCTCAAAAGTTTAAGAGAACACTGGGAAGCAAACGTGAATTAGATTAGGGGGATGAGGGCATGCCAACGCTGGCCTGACCTGCCAGTGGCTGCAGATACGATTTCCCTCTGTCCTGCCAACGTTTGGGGAAAAGGAGCTGGCTGTTCTTTTCAACAGAAATAAACAATAGAAGGTGACAGGAAGCTTAAGAAAGGCAAAACCTGTGTGTGTAATGGGGGTGCAGGGGAATATAAGGCTCATCCTAGAATAAGTAGGCTCTTCCTCTCAGATTCTTCTAGAACTCCACATCTTAAAAAGATATTTTAATATATTGTTAGGAAAACACTGCTCAAGCCAGCGCTTGGATCGGATATCTCATCGATATCTCCTTAGTATTTGACCCGTAGCTAGTAGTGTGAGAATCGCGGGGTGATTTTAAGCCTGTTGTATTTAGCTTTCTAACTTCTTCCCTGAGGTAGTGAGATGGAAGTCTGTTTCCCCATCCCCACCCTATGGACATCTAGAAGCGTATCTGCATGAAAGACCCTGACATAAACTGTGAAAGGCATCGGGACAAAAAGAAGAAAAAGAGGCTGTGTTCCACGCACTTGTGGAGGGTGTACTGGAAAGGTGCCAATCACTCCAAGATGGGGAGAAGTCAGGGGATCCCCCTAACGTTGGGACACAAGATCTGGGGTGGTAAAGAGACCTGGGAATGTAGGATGAAGCTCTGTTATCTTGGGGAACTTTCTGGACACAGACTGGATCCAGGTTTCTAAACCTGAAAGGAAAAAACCGCCTTTCATGGAAGCCGAGAGGTGAGACCTGCACTTAAAGACCCTGCAATCTGAGGACACCTAGCTTTCTTGCACAATATTAAGAAATGGGCCACCGATTCTCGGAGGGAATGAGGAGACCATTGTACCTGTGACAAGGACGTGGTGGCGGCACAGGTTAGCAAAGCAGCCATCGGTGGACCCATGCTGTGAAACCTCCAATAAAATAAGCTAGGGGTTCCAGCTAAATGTGTCTCTGATTGTGACCCAAGATCCTTGACTCCCGTGGTCAGTGGGATCTGGAAGACATGGAAATACATAGAAATATTTAAGAATAAATGGATCAGCATAGCATATGATCTCAGAGTCAACTCTGGGAATATTGTAAGCCAGAAACTTCTTGGATTTGGGAAAGTATAAAAGAAATACTTATTTTCTTAATACCATCAAGAATCATCGAGATTTGTTCTGGGAATACTAGGAATTAAACAGATTTCAGGAGCTTTCCCTGTCTCTTTTATAGATTTGATGACATGTAAGTGGTTGTTATGCAAACATATTATTCACTTATTTACCCAGTTCTTACTACAAGCATTCCCCACGGTGTGCCAGTTTAGACTGGCCCATTGCCTCGCCTCTTCCTGGGCACATGTATTCATGAATAAAGTGGTACAAGTCCATTTTCACACCCTTGAACCGAACTCACATACGCATTCACACATACAACTTTCAGGCACACATAAACACACGTTCATGACCATGCCAACCTATGGTTATTTGGGAGGACCTAGGCTGGGAGGCAGGAAATATGGATTCTAGGCGTGGCTGTCTCGGTAATAAATTGGAAGGCTTACATTGTTTGTGATTCCGCTTCTTCATCACAGGATGAGCGGGGTTGGAGTATCCAAATATAATAAGTTTTTTCTTCCAAAAGTTGTAGATGAAGAGGGGTAGAGTGAGAGGTTAATGAATGGAGAAGCATTTAAGGCATTTCTAAGCAGTAGAGAAAGTGGAAATACAGACTTCTCTTGGGAAACTTACACACAAATACTCATAGAGTAACTTTAAGTCAAATTATAAAATTTGGGGACCCTACTATTTATTGGAACTTTTCAAGTCACAGGATTACAATGCTGCAAGGGTCATATTTCTCTTTCCATCTCTCCGATACCTCGGCCACCTCCATAGCTTCCCAAGATAACCCATTCGTTGCTGGTGGCTCTAATCATTATAAAATTCCTTCTTTAGTTGAGATAAAGCCTGCCTCTTCTTGATTCTTTTCATTATTATTTAAATCCTTTTCTTCCAACCAGAATGTGGAACAAGCAGGGAACAATAGTGCATGACAAAAGTGGGCAAAGACAGCTCTCTAAATAGACTATGCACAGCTGCGATCTATTGAAGGTCAGTCCTTGACAATAAATAAAATTTTTTAAAAAAGAGATTATGCAAATGTCATTAAGTGTAAGAAAAGATGCACACCTTCTTTAGCCATCAGGGGAAGGCAAACTAAAACCGAAATGAATTATCTCTGCACAAAAATCAGAATGGCAAAAATTTAAACGTCTACCAAGTCCAAGCATGAGCAGGGATGTGAAGCAACCGGAACTCTCGTATGCTGCCGGCTAGAATGTCAAGTAACACAAGCACGGTGGAAACTCTTTGACAATTTCTGCTAAAACTAACATAGGCCCATCTTATGATCCAGCAATTCACACAGAGATAAAGAAATGTGTGTGTCCACAAAAATGCATGCATGCAAATATTCAGAGCAGTTTTATACATAATAAACTCAAATTAGAAATAACAAGAGTGCCCACCAACTGAAAAATTAATGGGAGCATATTCATACACTGGAAAACTACATAGGGATGAAGAGAACAAAGTACTGAAATGCACAACAGCATGAACGTGTCTCACAGAAATGATGTTCATTGGAAAAAGCCAGACACAAAAAAAACTACCTCCTACATGCCATCCATTCACCCGAGGTTCAGGAAGGGTCAAAACTAACCAATGATAATAAAATTCAGAATTGTGGTTCTCTGTGGAAGTGGGAGGTGGATCTAGAGTGCAAAGTCATCGGGGGCTGGAAATGTTCTATATCTTGATCTGCATGGTGATCATAGAAATACATGCATGTGTAAAAGTCATAAAACTGTACTCTTATTATAAATTCACCTTATGCACTACCTCTCAATAAAAAATAAATAACTGGGACTTCCCTGGTGGCGCAGTGGTTGAGAGTCCGCCTGCCGATGCAGGGGACGCAGGTTCGTGCCCCGGTCCAGGAAGATCCCACATGCCGCGGAGCGGCTGGGCCCGTGAGCCATGGCCGCTGAGCCTGCGCGTCCGGAGCCTGTGCTCCGCAACGGGAGAGGCCACAACAGTGAGAGGCCCGCGTACCGCAAAAACAAACAAACAAAAGAAGTGGACAGGAGCGTTCCAAGACACCTTCCCGAGAGCAAAGCTATTCTTCCCTCATCCACTGGACATTGTAAACACAAAGTCCCAAAGTGGGCTTGTTGGTAGGCAAGCCCACTCCCACTTCAACTTCCTTGGATCTTGGACCCAATTTTCTACTTATTGAGGACGGAGCACAATAGGATGGTCCTTTAACTGAGTGCATATTCACCTTCCAGAAGGCTAGCATCTATTCTTGCAGGGTGTCATCTTCAAACTGGTGCTTTATCTTTATCTTTGAAAGGTAATTCCATCATTCTTTTTTTTTTCTTTTTTTAATTTAACACCTTTTTTGGAGTGTAATTGCTTTACAATGGTGTGTTAGTTTCATCTTTTTAAAAATTATTATTTAACATCTTTTTTGGAGTATAATTGAATTCCATCATTCCTGTCCACTCGGGAGATTCTGGGTGGTGTGGTTTCTGATATCATCACTGGATACCCTGTGCCCACAGCTGCACCTCTTTTGGCAGAAAGTGGGTCTCTTGGACTGAGGTGTTGCCATGCATGATACCACAGGAGTGGATCAAATATTCTGCAAGCTTTCAGGGACTGGTGCCGACTGGGGCTCCGAGAAGAGGAAAGGCAAACTCTTACCTTGAGTATGTTACTATTCCAGTCAAAACGAATCACTGCTTCCCTCTAGGATGAAAGAGGTTCAGTGTAGCCAGTTGGCCAAATGGCTGATTTGTTCCTTCTAGGGATGGTTCTATCTAGGGATAGTTTCTTCTAGGGATAGGATATCAGGGACTGTGTTGATTTATGTTGCTGGCAGCTTGGATGTTCAGAGTGGCAGAAATAGATGAACCTTACGTGTGGGAGCTCATGCTGCTGGAACCAAGTAGAGCCTTCTTCTCTGACATCATGGCTGCATCGTGCCAGGACTGGGACGGCTGATGACAGAGACTGGATGACAGCAACCAGCCGAGGCTTTTGTCTAGCTGGTTGTTTGGTGCCCCTTCCACAGGGAATGCTCTCGGGTGGATGCTGACCTGCGATGCACAGGTCTTCATATTTTGTGCCCACTTCTAGGTGCATCCACGTACCTCTTCCCAGACCTCTTTCTACCTTTCCTCTTCTAGACTACTGACTTACAGGCCAAGCCATTCACCACTGTATGTATTTATGGCAGATCATTTATCTTTATTTATAAAGTAGGTGATCAGGGATACTTCCCATATACCTCTAGTAACTGAAAAGATTTTCTTTCACCTGTGTCTTCCAGCACCGCTTGAGAGTGGAGTTATATGAGACCAAAGGTTTATTTCTGGCTTGCACCTACATACCAGGACTACCCATTCTCTTTCTTTCTTTCTTTCTTTCTTTCTTCCTTCCTTCCTCCCTCCCTCCCTCCCTCCCTCCCTCCCTCCTTTCCTTCCTTCCTTCCTTCCTCTGTTTTGGCTGCACCAGATCTTAGTGGCAGCATGCGGACTTCTTAGTTGTGGCATGCATGTGGGCGCTAGTTCTCCGACCAGGGATTGAACCCAGGCCCCCTGTATTGGGAGTGTGGAGCCTTACCCACTGAACCACCAAGGAAGTCCCTCAAAACTACCCATTCTTAAACCAAGCCTGGCCCTTTTTCCTCCTTTGTCAGCTGGGGACCCATATATGCAGCAATACATGCACACTGAAAGAGAGGCAGTGATGTAATCGTAGGGAACGACACAGGGGTCACAACCCTCCGATTTCGACCCTCTGGCTCTGGCTCATGTCCACCAACTGGGCGAGGGCTCATAACTTTTTATTGAGGCAGCTGCCTCAGCCTCTTGTTCTTTCTCCTTGATTTTTTTTTTTTGGTTTTATAGCTTGAGCAGTAAATTTGTTGGTTGTCCATCCACCTTGTCCTTCGAGATTCCATTTCCTATTAACCAACTCTGTAGCTCTCTGTGGCTCATGAATCCCTAGTTGCCACTTGACCCGAGCACTTATTATGATAAATTTATTCACTTGTTCTTGGATGTTAAGCACCACCAACCTGCCTCCATTATCAGTATCTTATCGTTCTCATTGCTATCACAGACACAGTTCTGTAATAGCATCTCCTACCATCAGCCAGGCCTATAGAGGAAAGACACCACTGAGCTTCTCAGTGAGGCAGGTTTCCTCCAGGCCCTCCAACTGTCCATAGTCAGTTGCAGGTTTCCACTCTCACGTGGTATATTCTCTCTAGCAAACCCACTTTCGTGAGCCTTTTGATTTCTTCCACCGTTTGCAAAAACCACTCTGGAACTGCTCCTTCATTTAGCGGAAGCCATCACTCATCCTAGGCTTTCAAGGGCCATCCTCCTAGCATAACAGCATTGTCTCATGAGGTCTTCGCCAGAGTGTCACATTCTGTGTCTCAGGAGAGTAGGCCCACACTGATAAACTCTCTCTTCCATGATTTGATATTCTGCCTTCCTTGGGTCTAGTCCCATGCTGCTCTCTCTGCTCCTGTAGTCTCTGTTCACTAGGTCTTAGAGCTTCTCCAGGGATCGTCTGTTTTCTCTCTTATGAGGATGAACACTTAGCTAGCTGGGTGGGTGCTGCAAGGCTGATGCCTCTGCACTTTCAAAGGGTTAGGAGGAGTGCTACCCTTTAAAAGCAGGGAATGGGCCACTTCTGTGGGCCCAGAGAGTCCACGATGGCCTGAGATTTCAGGTTCTTGAGTGTATTGACCCACACGTCCCCATCCCACATTTTAGCCTCCTCTTCCTTCCTAATCAAGACCTTGCCCTTGGCACAGCAGGCTTGCTGCGGATGGGAATTTAATAACCTCTGGAGTTCTGAGACTGTGCCTCAGGTTATTCTAGCTGTAGAGGAAATGAGAGTCTATTTATATGCAATAAATGAGGCCCTCTGACTTTTACAATTCACCTTATATTAGTGATTAATCACTCTGGTGGTTTTAAACACATCAGCAAATTTTGACACACCAGCCGGTCTTTGTGAGTCACTTCTAACAAATAAAATATGGTCAAATTGACCCTGCATGACCTCTGAAGCCAAGCCGTAAAAGCAATACAGCTTCTTCCTACTGTTTCCCCTCTTGGCACTTTTGCCCTGGGAATCCAGCTACCACGCTGTGAGAGAGTCAGGAAGCTGCATGGAAGGAAGGGCCACGTGTAGGTGTTCCACTGAGCTGGCATCGACTGCAAGACCTAAGACTCAGCAAGCCCTTGGACGAGTCCAGCCTCTAGCATTTCAGCCACTCCCTCTGATGCTGAGAGGAAGAAAGATGTGCTACGTTCTCTGGGCCCTGCCCAATTGCAGATTTGTGAACAAAATAAATATTGTCATTGTTGCCACTAAGTTTTTTTTTTTTTTTTTTTTTTTTGCTTCTTGACCCCAGACATTTATTAAATGATTTTCCTCCAAACACTGGAAAATGTTTCCAAACACTGGAAAGCATGAGGATACAACCTGAAGGACAAAGGTGGTTCCAACGAGGAATGGAAGTCACGGTAATGCCCTAATCTGGACCATAACAAGAGCCATTATTTATTGCCTTCTATGCACTTTGTGTGGTTACTACTATGTGATTTGATTATATATTACCCCAGGTTCTCCCAATAATCATGCAAAATAGGCATCTTAATGATCCTCATTTTATGGACGAGGAAACTGAATCAAGGTCAAAAAAGCTAATAGGGTTGCCTGGTTCCAAAGTCTGTGTTTTTCTCTAGTTGTAGCAAGCGGGGGCCACTCTTCATCGCAGTGCACGGGCCTCTCACTATCGCGGCCTCTCTTGTTGCAGAGCCCAGGCTCCAAACGCGCAGGCTCAGTAGTTGTGGCTCACGGGCCCAGTTACTCCGCGGCATGTGGGATCTTCCCAGACCAGGGCTCGAACCCGTGTCCCCTGCATTAGCAGGCAGATTCTCAACCACTGTGCCACCAGGGAAGCCCTAAGAGGACATCTTAGAGAAAATCTTGATATATAGACAAGCAGCTCAGAAGAGAGATGTGGGCCCCCAAATCCATACTGGGAATAACTGTGTACAGATGGTAATTGAAGTCAGGGAAGTGAATGAGATCAACACAGTGGACAGTAAATGGGCTTAGGACAGACCAAGAAACAGTTCCAAGAAATGGATTTTGCAAGATGGACAGTAAAAACGTTGTTGGTAAATGATATTAAAAAAAGGGCAGTCAGAAGCATAGGAGCAAATCGAGTAACTGAAGCCAACAGAAAAAAAATGCTTTAAAGCTTTGTTTTCAATATAAGCGATATCATCAAAATGGGGCAATAGGAGTTTTCTACTGCTCTCCCTGCTCCCCCCCCCCATTATGATAATCATCTATGAGTGAGAACGCCTTTGTAGAAGTCAAGGAGTCCAGTGGAGAAGTTCCAGCTCACTGTTAGAGAAAAAAAAAAAAAAAATCCAAGATTGGACAGAGTGAAGAGGGGAAAGGGAACAGTTTCACTTTACCCACATCACTCTTCCCCCAGGTGGCAGAGCTCAGTGCAAAGAGAAACCTTCACAGCCTGTGATTTCTCCCATGGGGGAAAGTGAGAGTGTGTAAGAGCCTAATTTCTCCAGCCGTGCAGGACATTGCCAAAGAAACCCACTTATTTCCTGCCCCATCCAGAATACCGAGGTGTGCTGCATAATTGGGGGTGGGGAGTAGCTGGGAGAATAGTCTCCGGGGTTCTTGGAGGACATCAAAGTGATACAGATCCTGTCGTACTAACTGCCTTGCAGGCTCCACCAGGAAGCCCACCCATGAGCCGCTGAGGATGCCTCACCTGTGTGTCTGCCCAACCGGTACTCGGGCGCACCCAGCACTCTGCACACCTTACTCACACCCCCACCTCCCTGCACACCCCCTGAGGGCAGGGACAGCGGAGCCCTGGTGAGAATGTGCAGGGAACTGGCCCAATTCTGTGGGATTGGGAGAAAGCACAGTAGCTTGAGCAGTCCGTACTGCCCTAGGGAAGGCAAGCAAGAGGCTGCCACCTGCAGGCGTGGCTCTGCAGCGTCAAGAGAAGGCCTACAATCTCGACAACTCTCTCCAAGTGGAAATGAGAAGTGCGGAACAGGGGTACCCATAGAAAAGACCTGAGAAGGTCTCAGAATCCCTAACAGGGCTGACCGAAACTGTTTCTTCCTGAAGCCAGTTAGTTTAGGCGGGAGGAGGAGATTGCTTCTTCAAATGTGAAGACAGCAATGCAAGACTTCAAGGAACATGAAGAATCCAGGAAACGTGACACCACCAAAGAAACACAATCGTTTTCCAGTATCGAGGGCAAAGAATTGAAGTTATCTGATTTTCCCAATAAAGAATCCAGAACAGTTGTTTTAAGGCAGCCCATTGAGGTACAAAAAAAACACAGAGAAAATACAATGAAATCAGGAAAACAATACACTAACAAAACAAGACGTTTAGCGAAGAGATAAAAGTCACACAAAAGAACCAAAGAGAAATTCTGGAATGGAAAAAATACAACGAATGAAATAAAAAATGCAATATCTTGGCAATCATTTTTTGGATATTACACCAAAAGCACAGCCATAAACATAAAATTCAACAGGGGAGACTACATTAAACTAAACAGCCCTGCACAGCAAAAGAAACAGTCAACAAAATGAAAAGGCAACCTACAGAACGGGAGATAATATTTGCAAACCATATTTCTGATGAGGGGTTAATAATGTCCAAAGTACATAAAGAGCTCATACAACTCAAGAGCCAGCACAAACAAACAAAAAGCAAATAACAGAACAGACATTTTTCCAGAGAAGATATATAGTCAACAAGCACATGAAAAGATGCTTAACATCACTGATCATGAGGAACATGCAAACAAAAACCATAATGAGATATCACCTCACCCTTCTTAGAACGGCTAAAATTAAGAAGACAAGAGATATCAAGTGTTCTTGAGAATGTGGAGAAAAGAAAACCTTAGTGCACTGTTGGTGTGAGTAAATCACTACGGAAAACAGTACAGAGTTTTCTCAAAAACTGAAAGTAGAGCTACCATGTGATCCAGCAATCCCACTTATGGTTATATACGCAAAGGAAATAAAATAACTATCTTGAAGAGATAGCTGCACTTCCATGTTCATTGCAGCATAATTCACAATAGCCAAGGCATATATATAATAATAATATATATAATATATATATATAAAAGAATATTATTTGGCTATAAAAAGAAGGAGATCCTGCCATCTGAGACAGCATGGATGGATTTTGAGAGCATTATTATGCTAAGTAAAATGTCAGACAAAGAAAGATAAATACTGTATAATCACACTTATATGTGGAATATAAAAGAGCTGAACTCATCGACACAGAGAGTATAATGGTATTTGGGGTAGGGGGTGGGTAAAACGGGGAGATGTGGGTCAAAGGGCACAAACTTTTAGTTCTGAGATTAATTAGCTTTGGGGACCTAGTATTCAGCAGGGTGATTTTAGTTAATAATACTGTATTATACACTTGAAAGTTACCGAGAGAGTTAAATGTTCTGACCACACACAAAGAAATGGTAATTACGAGAGGTGACGGAGGTCTTAACTAACATTATTATGGTAATTATTTTGCAACATATATGTGCATCAAATCATCAAGTTGTGCACCTTAAACTTACACAGAGTTATATGTCAATTATATCTCAATAAAGCTGGGGCAGGGGAGGGGGGAGACTTTGTCTTCTGCAGTATTGTATCCCCAGCACATTAGTAAGTGATCAAGGTACACTTGTTAAATGAGTGAATGAAGAAAGGACTCACTATTTTTGGAGGCTTCCTAGAGGCCAAGTAAGATGAGTTCTGAGAAAAGTACATTGAATTCTCTGGTGTCTTTGGCAGGAATTGTTCCTGCGGAAAGGCAGGTGTTGAGTCCAGCCGGCAGGTGTGTTGAGGGGTAGAGAACTGTGCCACAGTGAAGATGAAAAGTGTAGAGAACTTTTTCAGTTGGAGAAAATAGAGAAAGAAGAGTATCTGGAAGATATTGTGAGATCAAAGCATTTTTTTATGTTTATCTTTTGAAGATCTGAGCAATTTGACTATGTTTAAGTGCTGATGAGAAAAAGTCAGTGAGCTCAGAATGCCTGAGAGCTAGAAAATGAAGACTGAAGATACAGGAAAAAGAAGGATAATGCTAAGATATGGTCATAGGAATGGGGCCCAGAGTTCAGACAGTGAATCAGCCTTAAACAATGGAGGGGCCCCTCATCTCTGCCAGCTAGATGCATGCCAGTTTGCAGATATGGTGCAGGGAAGCTAAGGAAGTTCCTATTTAATGATACCTAAGTTTTCTGTAAAGCAGAGAGTGACAGCATTTGCTGGGAATTAGGGAAAATAATTATTTCCTAGGCTGCCTGGAAGTTCTTACTTTATATTTCTGTGGAACATGTGTCATACCCTTAGGACATCCCCGGGAACTGTTAGTAATTAAGGCTTTTTAATAGGCCAACTGTAAGTGCTAATTTTCATCATTTATTTCCTAACTTATGCTGCTCTCCGGCAAGAAAACTGTCATGTTATTTGGCTAGACGTCCATCTCTCTCCTTGCAACTGTTGATTATAAGGTTCCTAAATTCTTTACCGTCAGGGATCCTTGTATAATATTTTCCCACTAGTCCTTACATATTTGAAAGATACTGTCTAGCAAATGAGCTATATTTATAAATTAATAAATAAATTTCTATGTTTTAATTGATTTCGTATAACATTTGCTCTCAGCCAAAAAATGTAACTGATCAGCATGAGTAATCATGTTTGATTAATCTAATTCTAATGAAAATGGAAAGAATATGACATTTCAGTTATCCTGGGCAGTCTTACTGAGGATAAATGTATGGTGCTCAGGGAGTTTTTTAAAATATTAAAACAACTTTTGTACTCCCATTATTATTATTATTTTTGCTGTAAGCGGGCCTCTCACTGTTGTGGCCTCTCCCGTTGCGGAGCACAGGCTCCGGATGCGCAGGCTCAGCGGCCATGGCTCATGGGCCCAGCCGCTCCGCGGCACGTGGGATCTTCCCGGACCGGGGCATGAACCCGTGTCCCCTGTATCGGCAGGTGGACTCTCAACCACTGCGCCACCAGGGAATCTGGGGGAAAGACTACTGATATACTGTGACCACCTCAGCCTTGATCGTGATCCAGTTTTAAAGTGTTTTCTTTCCCAAACCAAGGATGTGAACTCCAATTCCCCTCCATGTATATCAACCCTTTAGAAAACCAGACCATCATGTACAGAATATCTTGAAAGAGATATTTCAACCCAAATACCTTGAAGTAATTGCGTTTTTAGTTTCTCTTTGAGAATAACAGTGAGTAATAACTTTGTAATAAAGCTATTAAGGATGATCTTGTCTATTTCAATTCCGATGTTTTAAAATACGTTATTAAGATTATGTAGGGAAAAAAATATATCCATTCAATAAATATATCTTCAGACTACTGGTGAACCACACACGTGGTCACTTTTAAATCTTCACAACCAGAAAGAGCTGATGATTCGTTCCCTCTCCTCACCTTAACTAAGGAAATGAAATGAACACCTTCGGTTGTCAACTTCATTCTAGTTAATCATTGAGCAGGGGGAGCTCTGGTGATGACATGGTTTTCTTAGCATCACTTAATTTAAGGTGATTTTTATAAATGTCACATCTTCAATTTAAAGGTTAACTTAGAGAGATCCATGCTATTATTTGTAAAAGAAAGGCAGCACAAAGTTAATGTCTGTATTTTCAGTGTACGAGATTTAAAAGGTACTTCCCTATTCCAGAAAACTCAACAGACATGATTGTCCCGTACTTGAGCTAGTTTTAGTGCACAGTTCATCTTCTAAAGGGGGGAGTAACACTTATAAGCCAGAGAGATATTCCTTGGTTAATGAATGGTCTACTAAAGAGAACTTTCTGAAAGTGTATTTGTTCTCTACAGGGATTCAGTCTTATCAGTTCTCACCACTTCCTTTTAGACAGTTACTCTACCTGTTTTTAGATAAATAAGTTGCCAGGTATAGTTAAGGCTGGGAACCTAAGACCTTATAAGGCACACAAAAAAACCAGGAGGGTAGAACTTCCCAACTGTTGCTACACAGCCCCTGGGGAATTCGTAAGATAATTGCAAAGGATCTAAAAATATAATACATACAAAATATATATTTCACACACAGATATGTACTATTATTTTCCAAATATGTATGGGCTACTGTGATAAAAAACATTGCCAGTTTAAAGCGTTGCTGAATTCATAATAACTTTTTTTGTTCGTTATATTTTTTCAGTCAGTAGATAGAAGAAACATGATTGTATTACCATTTTTTTAAACTAAAAATAAATTATGCTGCTCGGAAAATTTAGAAACTATAACTATACATTGAGTTGATTGATTAAAGCCATGGCTTTTCAGCTTTTGATCACACATCTCTATCAGTTAAAAAATTGAGCTCACACATCCCAATTAATGTATACTTATTTATAAGCAATATGTGTGTACTGCTATGCTATATATTTCAGCGCTTTATAAAAGTTCTGTAAAAGAAAATTTAAAAAATAATCAGCTAAAAAATAAATACAAGTGTTAAAAATTTCTTCCGGTACCCCTGAAATTCGGTAGCCCATTTTGGAAGCTCACTGGATAGAGAGAAAGATACTAAGGGCTGTCTGTAGAAATAAGAGGAATTAGGTTAGTATGTTCTAGGAGAAACTGTGCAGGTCAGTTAGACCTTGTGGACAGGGCTTCTGGGTGCTCCTGACATTAGATTTTCTACTGACTCTTGCCATTAGTATAGCAATAAATGGCAAAGGCACTGATCTACATTGTCTCACCTGTTTTACACATCAGCACTGCTGTTTGGAAAGAAATATAGAGTAGAAACGGCAAAAACCTTGCTGTCCTCGTGCCCCATATAGACTGACCTGTATTTAGAGCAGTCTTGACAGCCTGCTCTGTCCTTTGATTGCCATTCACACTGTCCCATAACCCTGAGAGCTGAGCCTGTTATCCACGTGGCAGAGCGAACAGTGTGTTTGAACTGATCTCTCCGGGGACTCACTGGGGCCTGGCATGACCTCACAGAGTTAACTTTCTTACAGGGATGCTAAATCCAGGTCAGTATACATTTGATATTGTGTATCCTTCAAAACACTTGGTGGTGGTATTGAGGAGATGTTCCTACTTGTCAAACTCAAGGAGCTATCACTAGATGAAGGGAAAAGGCTGAAATGCATGGGAACCAGACCTAGTCATTGTTAGAGTTACTGATGCAGAGAGATGAAGCCTCGACAGCATGCAGGTTTAAACAGCTTGAGGTGTAAATGGTCCAGTCCTTGGTTTACAGGTCCCCAATTGTCCACGCTTGTGTGCGCCATTCTTTAACAGTTCATTGATCCACTTCTTACCTCCTTTTCAGAAGTGCTCAGCACAAGAAGCCCCATTGCCTGCCACTTCCAGTGGCCTGAGGTTGCCTGCTTCTGTCTCCAGAAACAGTTAGCCGTGGGCTCCGATGACTACCTAGCACGCCAGCCCTGGCAGAGTGAGTCTCTACAAGGTGCTGAGAACCTGGGCCTGATCAACTAACCATCCTAAGGTCCTGCTTTAACCCTTTGAAGTAAATAGACAAGAGCCCACAGAAACCATGAATCACTTTGATGGTGAGGAATTAAACCCTACTTCCCTAGAACAAGCCCAGATGATGTCTTTGTGTTACACTAACCGCAGCCCACACCTGAAGAGACACCCACCCCTGTAGCATTTCCACCAAAGCTCATTTCCTCTTACTTCTTTTCTCCTTTTCTCTCACAATCTCCTTGCCCAGCAATCATTCTAAAAAATTACATGAGGGAGATAGCCTTTCAAAGAACTTTTTTTTTTTTTTTATCTCTTTCTTCCTCTTCAGGCTAACCAGCAAACTGGAAGTCTTCATTAATACTTAATAAAGTAATTTATATTGAGCCTTCAGCCAATGTTTTCACAGGACTTTGCAAGTCTCAGCTCATAAATCTTTACCCAAGAACATCATTATGCTATCAAAGGTGGAAGAACTAAGACACAAAGCTGTTAAGAGCGTCTCTCAAGGTTTCACGGTGAAAGATACACCACAATGCTTAAGTACGCTCTGCATCCTTAAGCCACTGAGATAGAAGAGGGCTTGGTGCCCAAGTCAGTAGCTCCAGGTGGTGTCTCCTTAAATGTGGCCTGATGCTGGCCTGTCCCTGCCTGCTCACAGCTCACCATCTCTGGGGAGACAAGACCTCCCTGGGAATCTGCTGCCTCTCCTGAACTCCGTGTCGACAGATAACAGCATCTCCAGCCAGGCTGGGAGTTTCTTCAACTTCTCTCTTTTCACTTCCTCTGTGTCACCAATTTCAATGAATCCTACCTCAAAAACCTCTCTCGGGCTTCCCTGGTGGCGCAGTGGTTGACAGTCCACCTGCTGATGCGGGGGACGTGGGTTTGTGCCCAGGTCTGGGAGGATCCCACATGCCGCGGAGCGGCTGGGCCCGTGAGCCATGGCCGCTGAGCCTGCGCATCCGGACCCTGTGCTCCGCAGTGAGCGAGGCCACAACAGTGAGAGGCCCGCGTACCGCAAAAAAAAAAAAAAAAAAAAAAACCTCTCTCTCTATCCATTCACTTTCCCTTTCAACTATTAGTTAATCATTTAATTAGTACATCCTTTATTATCTTTCATATGGACTTTTGCTTCAATCTTCTATGTGACTTTCCATTATTTCTCCACTCTTTGAGGCATCTTTTATTCCACCCATTGGAGTGACACTTCTAAAATATAAATCTGAGCATGTCACTTCCTTTCTTATAGAAAGATGCAATCTCCCTGCCACCATAGCAATCTATTGAACCGTTGGAAGTTGGATCAAAAATATACACGCGAATTCTGTGAGCTTAAAAAGCCCCTTCCTGTTCTGATTTTTCGGTGGTCCCTGGGGTGTTACACTATAGGCGTGTGTCATGTGGTTTACTTTGTGTGTTACTGCCTGCTTAACACCAGACTTCACAATCCCAGCCCTACCTCTGCTGCCTCGGACCCCCTCTGTGCCCAGGCCATCATCTGGGTGCTGTTCCATCATCCAACTTGGGCCACCAGGCATATTGCCTGGTCTGCTACCCTCCCTTGCTCAGGATAACTTGTGCATTTCTTCCCTATGAGATGGACTGCAAAATGAATTCCCATGATGCATGTTGGGCTCTCTCATAGTATCCTAGAGTAGATTGCTTGTTTTCTGATGGCTTAGCATTCTTTTGGCTTTTCATAAATTCTTTCTCCTCCATCTCCTACCTCCAGAGGGGCATGCATACCCCTTTAGAGCAGCCAGAGTAGGTATACATTTTTATAATGGACCTGGAACCACTTCTCCTCTCTTATTGTCTCAGTCTATGGTTTGTTTGGACTCAAAGAACAAAGTTCTTTCTTCCCTTGGGGCGAATTGTCTCTCAGATGAATCTGTCCTTTCTGATGGTTAATTTTTTGGTTCCCTCTAGTGTTTTAGGCATTCCTGTAGATGTCTAATATCCAACTCTTGATACTATTTAAGATCTTTTCTCAGGAGTCTTCTCAGTTCGCATGAAGATCTATCAAGCAAATAGTCATATGAGGGTTTCCATCATGGGTTTCCCATACCTCATCATCTTTTGAGTTCAATTGTCATCCCGTATGACATTTTGATTTCCCCAAAATGTCTGCAGGATGAAAGTGTACACTTCTTGGCATAACATACAGAGTTCTTTAAAATCCAGCTCCTCCTAGTATTCCAATTTTTTTTGTGTGGTACGTGGGCTTCTCACTGCTGTGGCCTCTCCCGTTGCGGAGCACAGGCTCCGGACACGCAGGTTCAGCGGCCATGGCTCACGGGCCCAGCCGCTCCGTGGCACGCAGGATCCTCCTGGACCGGGGCACGAACCCGTGTCCCCTGCATCGGCAGGCGGCCTCTCAACCACTGCGCTACCAGGGAAGCCCTAGTATTCCAATTTTGTCTCATCATTCATCATCATTGTTCTGACTCCTCAAAGTGTTTTTCCACCAGAGCTCGCCTTTCCTGGATGCAGAGCCTCTGTTTGTTTTCTTCTTCTACCTGGAATGACTTTTCTGCGATTCCTGTCCATCAAACTCTTACTGAAACTTCAAGACCCAATTTAAATGTTATCTCCTTGTAAAGCTTTCCCAGGTTCCTCCAGGAGGAGATAATCTCTCTTCCCTCTGTGTCCCTATAGATTTATGTGTATCCTAAGAGGGTGTCAGTATGACATTTGTTATCCTGCCATGTGTCTTGCCCAGCAGCTGTGAGCTCCTTGAGCACACAGAAGGAATTCCCTTCTGAGATTCCAATGCTCAGCTCAGTGCCTGTCAAGTGATCATTTTGGGGAAATAAATGAGTGAATGAAGAAATTTTAGCAGTTCGTACACAAAGAAGATTCTCCACCCATAGGCAAAGACTTTGCTAAAGTAGCATCTGGAATAGGAGGGTCTTCAGACTCATGGACCTTAGTTGATGTCTATACAAGCCAAGGAAGGAATGTCTCATTTAACCTTGGCAATAGTATTTTTTCCACCATGGGTTCTTAAATTAGAAAAGATGACCTAGGGCTTCCCTGGTGGTGCAGTGGTTGAGTCCACCTGCAAATGCTGGGGACACGGGTTCAAGCCCTGGTCCGGGAAGATTCCACATGCCGAGGAGCAACTTAGCCTGTGCACCACAACTACTGAGCCCGTGCACCACAACTGCTGAGCCTGCGCTCTAGGGCCCATGAGCCACAACTACTGAGCCCTTGGGCCACAATAACTGAAGCCTGCACGCCTAGAGCCCGTGTGCTCCGCAACAAGAGAAGCCACCACAATGAGAAGCCCGCGCACCGCAACGAAGAGTAGCCCCCGCTCACCGCAACTAGAGAAAGCCTGCACGAAGAAATGAAGACCCAATGCAGCAAAAAGAAATAAATTAAATAAATAAATAAAAAAGATGACCTAAGTGATGTAGAACATATGCTGTGTTCTGGCATGTTTTTATGTACATATAATTGAGTATTTTGTTTATTAAGGGTTTCTTCGTAAGTGTTAAAACAATCGTATTTAGACTTAGAAGTAATCACATTTCCAGAATGCGCTAGGATTCATCATGTTATCGTTCATTTTTAATTGGATTTGCAAATATATTAATAGCATAGAGACAGGCGACTATGGCATAATGGCCCTGTAATATGGATGTTAGCTCTTTTCCTCAAGTCCAGGCTTCTGTTGTTGGGTGACTAGGTAGATGGCAGTACCATCTTCTGAGATGTTAAAAAGAGAAGAAAAATACATCTGGGGAGAATTAAGCTGAATTTAGTTTTGAATATTGTGGCAGTCATTAATGCTTTTCTCTAAATATGTTCAGTTTTCCATTTTCCAGGCACATGGAGGGATTATACTGACTTCTGGTTGAATGGGGACATGTGACTAGCTCTGGTTAATAAATTGTGAAAAAAAATCATGTCGCTTAACTGCCAGTGTGGGATCCTCAGAGCTCCGTCTCTTGACAACTGGCAATCCTCCGTGTGGTGCCTGCTCTGTCCACCTGGATCTCTAAGTGAGATCCATGTGGAACAAAGCCACACCAATCCATGGTGCACATATAGCATGAGCGAGAATCACATCTCCTTTTAAGCCGCTGAGCATAACTTAGTCTAACCTGAGTGATACAGAAATGTCAAATGCCTGTGCAACATTCCAGTAGAGAAATCCGATAGGCAGATAGGTATATGAGTCTGAAATAGAGGCTACAAGAATAGTCAATGATCTGTTACATGTAAGAGTTCAGATTAGAAGAACACATGAAATTACCCAAGGAGAGTGATACGGCTGTTGTCCTCTCTTAAATAAGCTAATGCATGACTAAGAAAATGCTCAGTTACTGTCAGCTGCTGTGGACCAAGGATGAAACCCTGGGAAACATTAACATTTAAAGATAATTGAGAAAGAATAAATGAAATATGTCATATAACGTTCCTTTAAAAACATTAAAAGGAGGTTTGCGATTAGGATGGGATTTCTTTTAGCACTATTAGTGAAAAGATCAATTTTATATAGATGCAAGTCATGGATTAGCAAACAACAGCCAAAAGCCTACTGGTGATGGAATATAACTTCTTCAGGATGCAAGAAAAACTAACTATGCCGGTCATTTCTCTCTAAAGGCAAATCACATGCAGGAGTCTGCTCTCTCCCTGCAGACAGATACGAGGTTAGAACAGGTAAGTAATCATGACGCATCGATCTTCAGACTGAGAAAACCCATGCTACCCAAGGACTCTTGGCTAAGTTCTGCAACAGAAAAAGGGCTGGTGGAGATGCCTTAAGGCTCAATGAGAGACACCATCCCCAGAAAACCAAGAATGATTTGGGGCGGGGGGCGGAGGGTTTGCATTTGTTTTACTCAAAGCCAGAGAAAGACCCTGGCAGATGAAGTAGAGCTTTTCACAGTGAAGGAATAAGGAGAAAGGTGTGAATCGTTTTATATTTTAATCTAAAAATTTCCATCCCCTTAAGTCGTTGTTTCCAATCTAATTTATGTCTATGCCATGTTTTAAAAGTTGCAGGAAGCACATTGAGCTAGCACTTAGTTAATTGCTTCCCTGTGAAAACCACCACTGAACCATAAGGCCAGTAGCCCAGGAATCCCCATGATCTGTTGGAAACTTCCCATCTCAGGCACAATGCTTAGAAACAGAAGTAATTATGAGAATGTCCTACTTCTATTCCCAATCCTGGTGAACCTGCAGGTCTCCCTTTATTTTCTCTGAAAATCAAGCCTAAGTAATTAGCTTTAAGTTTACCCTCTTTCTCCTAAAACCTCAGTCCTTCAAGGGCAAGATCATCTTCCAATCAAAGAGTAAACCCAACCCAATTTTACACCCCAGCATAAAGAGACAAAAGCGATGTCGAAGGAGTAGAACAAACTTGAGTCCTCAGCTCCTCTCTCAAAAACTCTACTCCCAAAAGAGTGGCCCTACGTGTCTCCATCTTGCCTCTGTTTGGCCCTGAATGACCCCCAGAGTTGGATAGTACCAACAGTGGAGATGGCCTTACTGGTGATAGAGAAGCACCTGCTAAGACCCAATTATGCGCCAGGTATTACATCAGGCATTTCACAAACAACCTCCCCAATCCCTGAACAACACTGCAAAGTTGCCTTCCTTATCTCCACTTAATATAACCCAATTCACTGTGCTCTGTATATACATATTGTCTCATTAAATCCTCACAACACTCTAGACCAGGCATTGTTATTTTTATTTTATGGCTAAAAATAATTGAGTTTCATTGAGAAGTAACTCACCTTGGCTCCTTTACATATTAAGGAGCAAAACGAGAATTCTCACTTAAGTCTCTGTAATAGGCTTCTGATGACCTAGTCTTAAAAATCCACATGGATAAGGAGTGACTCCATCACTATATATTTGAATATATATCCTTGTCTCTCCTTCTAAATTAGGAAACACTTTGAATATAACTGGAAAAAAATAAAACTGAGTTTGGAAAAATTGTGATGATGAATGAATTAGTCATAATGGCAAAACAATCAATTAATCACTATGGCTATATCTAATTATCAAAGCTGTTCATTAATTCTGAGTTAGTTAATTGTAAAAATATCTAAAAGTTAATATTAAGTCAAGAAAAGATATCATCCAACATTTTTATAATTGAGACAAAGAGATATTTTATCTCTTTATTCTACACTGCATGTGCCAGACTGTCTCACCCCTCACTGTGCCCCTGTTTAGTCTTTTTTATGCTTAAATGTGTTTAAACACTGCCAGCCCCACAGAGCTTGGTCCATGGGTGGGAATAGCTCCTCTCTGGTTTTACACCTGTGTTTAGCTGCAGGCTTTGTCTGTTTCTCATGTGTCTTGCTTGGCTTCTATGTCCAGTCTTCCCTGGTTTGGTTCAAGGTCACTACTAACTTAGTTGCTCCTCATTCTGTCATTGGCAGGTGTAATCATTTTCGATGGCTGCTGTACAAATTCCCAAGCGCTTAGTCACTTAAGCAATGTAAATTTATTATCATTCAGTACTGGGGGTCAGAAATTCAAAATGGGTTTCATTAGGCTAAATTTAAGGAATCAAAAAGACTGTGTTCCTTTTTTTTTTTTCTTGTTTTCTTGTTCCTTTTTTTTTTCTTTTCTTTTTTTTTTTTTGGATGCTCTAGGGGAGGGTATTAGTAAGGATTCTCCAGGGAAACAGAACCAATAGTATATTGATATAAATATAGACGTAGATATAGATGAGATTTATTATGAAGATTATTATGGCTCACAATCACAGCAGCTGAGAAGTCTCACAATCTGCTGTCCACAAGGTGACCCAGGAAATCTGGTGCTGTAATTCAGTCTGAGTCCAAAGGCCTGAGAACCAGGGAAGCAAAACTTCAGTCCAAGGGCAGGAAAAGACTGATGTCCCAGCTCAAGCAATCAAATAGAGAAAAAAGAATCTCCCTTTCTGTGGTTTTTGTTCCATTCAGACCCTCACCCACCAATGAGGGTGGATTGATGCCCACCCACAGTTTCAAGGAGGGTGATCTACTTTACTGAGTCCATCAATTCAATTCAAATGCTTTACTGAGTCCATCAGTTCAATCTCATCTGGACACACCTTCACAGGTGAAATAATGTTTAATCTACGCACCCCATGGACCAGTTACATTGACCATAAAAGTAACCTTCACATGGAGAATCCACTTCCTTGCCTTTTCCAGTTTCTTGAGGCTGCCTGTACTACTTGGCTTGTGGTCTCATCCTCCTACTTCAAAGCCAGCAATGGCCAGTTGAGTTTTCTCACATTGCATCACTCTAAGCTGCACCTTCATCACATCTGCCTCCCTCTCACTTGTGATCACACTGGACCAACCCTGATACTCCAGGATAATCTCTGTATCTTAAGGTCAGTTGATTAGCAATCTGATTTCCATCTGCAACCTTAATTCCCCTTTGCCATGTAACCTGTTATATTCACAGATTCTGGGGATTTGGATGCGGACATCTTTGGGCATCCTCTATTCTGCCTACCATAGAAGAGCATGAAAGTGGTGCTATACATGGATAGAGTCATGAGGAGTGGGTAACAGGGCAAGGATGGAGAGTGTAGCATCTCGACTGAGCATGTGGCCTCTGCACTCTGGTGGAACTGAGTTCAGATCTCAGCCTCACCACTTGCAGCCATATGGAATTCAGCAGGTCACTTCACATCTATGAGCTCAGTTCTATCATCTGTAAAGTACCTTAGTAAAGGTATCCTAACAACAGAGCCTGAAACATCAGAATAACAATCATAGTACCTACTATTTTTGAGCTCTTACTAAGTGCTCAGTAAAATTGCAGGTATTATTTTGATGATGATGATGATGATGAAAAAAATCAGTCTGAGCTGAAGTTTGGCGAGTCAGCAGTCTAACAAGTGGGAATGAAACCAAATGATTTTTTTTTTGATGTGGACCATTTTTAAAGTCTTTATTGAATTTGTTACAATATTGCTTCTGTTTTATGTTTTGGTTTTTTGGCTGTGAGGCATGTGGAATCATAGCTCCCCGACCAGGGATCGAACCCGCACCCCTTGCGTTGGAAAGCGAAGTCTTAACCGCTGGACAGCCAGGGAAGTCCCGAGACCAAAGGAGTAATATAGCAAAGCACTGGAGCCTGTGGTGATCTTAGTAATAATCATTTCAAACTGACCACAGGACATTTGCTCCAGTTAAAGCCAAGGACAATTTGCCCTGTATCTTTAGATACAGCTAAATTTGCTGTATCTTACCCTACTCTTCCTACCGCTTAGAACTTCAAGACCACTGCTAGCATCTTACCTGATTCTTCAAAGTCACTGTCCCCTGGCAGCCTCTCAAGATGCATAATGAAGTTCAAGAGCAAATCCAAATCACCAGCGCTCAGGACCTGTGTCTCCAGATGTCTCCTTATCACCTACATGGTTGAGTAGAGGCATTAGCCTTGAAGTGATTTAAAAGACTATCCTCGTGTAAAATACGCCCCCTTCATCTTAGAAAGAACACCCTTGTGAAGTAGTTCACCTAACGGCACATTAAGTGACAGAAACAATTTAGCAACTGTCATCATATAACAAAATAATGTCATCTTGGGTTTCAGGGAGAGACTGACTTACTAGGAGAGAATATCACAAAAGACGACTCAGACAAAGTAGACAACCGTTTGCTTCAATCAAGTGACAAATATGAATATCATTAAATAGCTATGGACCCACGCATATATTTCCTATTTTGTTTTGGGTAGCATCCAATGGGTTTCTTATTTTAAAATGTGCCTGTGTGCTAATTTATTTGCTGTGTTTCACCCTGCTCTCCCTGCCTCCCGGGCTCCTGTAAAATACCACAGCACAATGATGAAATCTAAGTCTCTAACGCAGAGGCGACCACTGGTTGAAATGCATGCTGTTCATCTGCTTCGTGTACCTCCCACCTCCACGACGGGCGCAACTGAGCAAATCAGCCACAGAATCTTGGTCAATCCTGCTGTATAGGCAGGCACTACAAATCTCGCGAACGACCCACAAGTATCGTCTGTGCAGACCTCCCTGAGCTATAGCATTTCAATGATACACAGGAAGGGTTGCCATCAAAGAACAAAGAGCTGCTCACATCTTATGGAAGCAAAATCAGCAGCTGAGGTCGTACAAGGAGCTAGAATATCCTTTCAAAAAAATCAATTTTTAATTAATTAAATACATAGCTAATTAAAATATTTCCCATGAGGTTAAAAAATACTTTCGCCACCACTGTAATCTCAGCAGCTTCTTATTTTCCCAGGTCTTTTTTCTATGTATCTAAATATATCCATTTATACACAAAGAAATGTACGTTATGATCATACATTAGTTGGAGTCTTATAAAACCAAACGGTAGCTCTGAAAGGTTAATGAAAAAAGTGTATGGACATAAGTCCCAAAAAAAGAAGTACAAATGACGAATAAACATATGAAAAATACCCAACCTTTTTAAAATAAAAAATGTAAATTAAAATAAGTTACTATTTTTGGCATCAAATTGTCACAGGTCTGTTATACGAATATTGACAAGGTTATAGTGAGGTGGATGCTCTCATAACAATGACAGAATAGCAAATTGGCGAAACTTTTCTAAAAGGCATTTTAAAATAGATATCAAGGAACTGAAAATATATTTAGACTTCAGACTTAGTAATTTTGTTATAAATATTTATGTAGTTTTAAATACATGTACATAAATATTCATCTCATTATAATAATAAAGAATTATACTTGATATATACAGTAGTTATAAGGACTCTTCATATGTTATGTGATTTTTGGAGGACGTATAATCCTGAAAAAGAGAGGCTTTTGAAGAATTTTAAGTAATACGAGCAAATGGGTAAAAAAAAAACAAGCAAGAGACAAGTGTATATATACCATGATCCCCATTATGTAAAACACACACACACACACACACACACACACACACAAAACTAAAACTAAAGTGATATAAAATGATAGTAGTAACTATCTTCCTGGTTGTGAGATTGCTGTTGACGTTTATTTCCTCCTTTCTACTTTTTCTAAATCTTGCACATTTTAAAGAGGAATAGTTTTCACAGCTTCCATGGTGTCTGTATAGTGTGTGTGTGTGTGTGTGTGTGTGTGTGTGTGTGCTGGGGCAAGTATGAAAGCATGAGTATAAGATGACTTCCACTTTTCATAGCTATTATATACCCTGTGGATGTCCTCAGTACCTCCTGTGACTCACTCTTGTTGTTTTAAGTACCAAGGCAATGTCATCAACAAGTTTCAGTTACTAGCACTGAATCACAACTGTAGCAGCTCCGTTCTTGAATGGTGAACACTTGCAAAGGCTATAAGGAATCCAAGCATTTTTCAAAGGGAAAAGAGAAATGGAAAAAACTTAGCCGAACTGTGCCAACGTAGAATAGTCTAAAGTCTGTAGCTGGACCACAATATTTAGTAAATGTCTGCTATGTGCAGGGCATTGCGCTAAATGCATGGGAAAGTCAGTGTGCAAAACAGACATGATGTGTTCCCTCAAGGAAAGGAAAGTCTGGAAGGGGAAGGTAGCCATCAATGAAATGATCACACATACAGACACAGAAAGTCAAATAACCACAAATGGTACAAAGTGCTCTCATAGGAATGCATTACTCCCTACATTACCACAGCCTCTCAAAATACATAGACCTGGCGTGTGTATGTTTGTTTAGGCACATGTGAACACGCATGCCAAGTTCGGTAGTGTTGAGGCCAAGAGTGAGAGTAGAGACATACATAATCCAAGGATTCTCTAAGAGATAAAATGCTGGCTCTGGTTCTTCCCTTTTTTACTTCTTTGGTTGTTTCTCGGTGGTGTGAATAGAAAAGCTGGAACCAGAAACTAACTCAACATTTCTTTGCTTGGGACTGGCATGAGCTTGGAATGATAGTGAATTCAGGATTAGAAGACATGGGAATATTTTTGTACTCCCATCAACACAGACTTCCCAGTGCATAGTCAATTATAAAGTCATTGAGAAGGAAGTTCATAATAAAATTACTTATCAAAACAGGTACATTTATAAGTCATGGGGATGTAATGTACAGCATGCTTACTATAGTTAATAACACTGTACAGTTAAGTCCCCTACGTACGAACAAGTTCCATCCCGAGAGCATGTTCATAAGTCCAACAAAGTTAGCCTAGGTACCCAACTAACACAATCGGCTATATAGTAGTGTACTGTAATCGGTTTATAATACTTTTCACACAAATAATACATAAAAAACAAACAAACACAAAAAATAAAGCAAACGTTTTAAATCTTACAGTACAGTACCTTGAAAAGTACAGTAGTACAGTACAACAGCTGACATAAAGGGACTGGCATCGCGTGAACAGGCAAGTACCAGCTACATCACTGCTGCTTGCTTCTGGACAGCCTGGGCTTGAAATAAAGATACTGTACTCTATACAGCACTATACAGTAAAGTGCACAAAAGCACAACCACTTGTAGAGGATACACGCATGTGACAATGTATGCCACACACATGAACTAACTCACGTGATTGGACATTAGAACGCACGTTTGCCTCTTTGAAAGTTCACAACTTGATGGTTCATATGTAGGGGACTTACTGTATTGCCTATTTGAAATTTGTGAAGAGAGTAGATCTTAAAAGTTCTCATCACAGGAAAAAAAATTGTTTTGTAACTATGTATGACGACTAATGTTAGTTAGACTTATTGTGGTGATTATTTCACAAAGTATACAAATATCAAATCATTATGTTGTACATCTGAAACTAATATAATATTATATGTCAATTATACCTCAATTTTAAAAAGGCAAAAGAAACAAACAAAAAGGGTACATTAGCTAAAAGTCTTGCCAG
Organism: Stenella coeruleoalba; assembly: GCF_951394435.1. Lineage (NCBI taxonomy): Eukaryota > Metazoa > Chordata > Mammalia > Artiodactyla > Delphinidae > Stenella > Stenella coeruleoalba. The sequence goes on from NC_137164.1 coordinate 13,969,302, forward strand.
TGAACCAATTTCGTTGAATTCAATTAAGTTGTATTGAGTCATGTGCTGCATGCAAGACCCTGTTTAATACCCTGTGAGCAAATGCAGACATTTATAATACACTCTGCCCTAGAGGAGCAATGATTTGAAACAGAACTGGCAGCAGAGCAAATTACTATAAAGAAAAATTCACCCCTGCCAGTGTGTCTTAATAAATGTTTTTATCAAATTTTTAATGGGGCCAGATGGAAAGGGATTGCTTATGTAGCCTTGTGACATAATGGAAAATGCAGTTTAATAATGAGTTAATAATGAATGCGTATGGACTAAGCAAAGGCACAGTTCGTTTTTAAGATTTATTAAATGGGAGATTTGACTGTGCCTCTGATTTCAGTGTGTGCACACACGCTTTTAAGAGATGAAAGCTGTGATTTCATTGTTTGATTTAGTCTTCTGGGGAAAAAGGCACATAAAGTTTGTAATACTTGTGTCCCTTTACTGCTTTAGTGTTTGGAGAATGATAAAACTACGAATTTTTTATTTTTTTAATCAGACAGAAACTTGGATCTGGGATGGGATGAAACTGTCCATGGAAATGCTCCCGAGACTGGTTTATGCAGGGCATATATGGCTGTCTCTAGGCTAGGGCAACAGGGGAGTTGTCACCCTGGGTTCCATGCTCAGGATACAGGAGCTTTTGATTTAAAAATGTAAAAAGTACACATTTCACAAAATTTAACTACACAAATTAAATTGTACGTAGTTTTACCCAAACATACACATACTAGTTGAGTAGTTCCAAGATCACGCCTTTATAGGGATGGCACTGCACACGTGTACACCCGCAAATTTGAAACGAATGAGAATTCCAAAGACACTGATGGATAAACTGTACCTCAGAGGAAATTACATTGGATGTTAGGTTGCTTGGCTCTTACATATTAATTACTTATTTTACATATTAATTGCATTTAAAAACTCTGTACTTCCACATAGCAAAAAAAAAAAAAAAAAAATGCAAACTAAGGCAGAGGGCCACTGTAGCAGGGTGGGCTCCCTGGGAAGCAGAGGGTGTGGTGAGTAGGGTTCTTGGTATCCACACCTGAGCAAGGGAAGGGAAGGAGGCAGGTTGTACAGAGAGAGATGCTGAGCTGCCCTGCAGTCCAAATGGGCCTCAGATGACCCCGTGGGGCACGCTGCTGGTAAAAGAGCCCATCAGAGTCATTCTGAGTTTGGCTGAAATGGCCAAACCTTTAACCATGTTGATTAGTCATTGGATGTGGACCACCAGGAAAAAAGGTTTGACCTTGGGCCACGGAGCCGTCTGCAGCCAGGTGAGGCAATCCCTGGAGAGCCTACAGGGGAAGACATGAGCTGGAAGCACACTCAACAGGTGGGGGAACAAGTCCTCCCTTGAATTCCCTGAAGCGGGGACCTGGGCCATGGATCATAGAGCCTGTCCACGAGAGACCTGCGGCAAATGCTGCTACACAGCCAGTAATCCCCTGAGGGTTTTCTCTCAGGGAGTTAGCAGGCTGCGTGGCAGAGCTTCCTTCCAGATGGTAACGCAAACCCTCCAAAATGGGGCTCCTATTCGAGGCCTTTTCTCCTCTTCTCTCGAGGAGCAAAATGCAACCTTGTAAATCTTCAAACATGTACAACAACACAACTCAGGGGAGTGGCATGGAACTGGCAAATCAAGGAGAAAACAGACCACCTAATTATACATCTTTATTTTATAAATGAGGACACTGGCCTCCTAAGAGGTTTTGGATAGTCATTCATTTATTTAACAAATTTACTTACTGTCTCCTCTGTGCCAGGTGTTACCAAAATGCTCGTGCTTAAAGCTAATAAGGTAATCTTTGCCCTTCACAAAATATATCTTCTCGTGAAGGTGACTGTCACATAAAGAGGCTATTACAATATAGCGCCATCAGAAAGTTCCTGCTTGAACCCAGCCTAAGGGCCTGGATTCCTTAGTAACCCAGGGCTTGCCCCCAGTCAACTTGCTGTGACGACTAGAAAGGCATTTCAGAACCGACTCTTTATCGGTAAGGCCTTTGAAAGTCAGGGCTTACTATTCAAGAGGACTGGGATGTATTAATCTCAACTGCAGTCTCTGTCACTTGTCTTTTACATGTGAGTTACATGGAAGAATTATAACCTTTGAATGATTTACAACTATTGAGAAGCAGCATAAGTTTACTTTAAACTAAAATTAAAGCACCCTTTGATAAATTTCTTTAAATCATTACAGAGCATCAGCTAGAAAAATTCCTGAATCCTTTTGACCTTTAAAAATACCTACAGCTGGATGCTGACTTTACAGATTACTATCACTTTCCCTTTTGCAAATAAAAAGAGCTATGTAAATGTCAAGGGGAAATTATTTCTGAAAACTGGGCACTTTGCAAACAACATATATGCCAATAGAGGTCACCTCTTGGAAATTTTGAAGCTTCCAAAATGTGGAAGCTAATTTTTGTATCCAAATTAGTAATTTTGATAACTCTTCACTTCAAGCTAGCACTTCTTTTTATTTGTTTGGAATTTCCAATTAAGAAAAATTCACCTTTATTCCAGGACTTAAAATCATTCTCAGCCAGCATCAGAGAGAAAATTCTAAAACTCTGTAAGTTTGAAAAAAGTACTAGTATAGGTGAGGTGGTTACCTGAGATTCTGAAACCATATTCTATTTGAGATACATTTTGAACTTTTTGGTTAAGACACATCACCAGATTTCTACAAAATATTATTATTTATTAAGGTTTCTGGGAAGAACTTTGTAAAAGTGTCTGTTTCCCCTAGTGTTGTTAATATGAATTGAAACTCATTTCAGTGAAGCGCCCTTTACGATTATGTGTGAGATGAACATGTATAAATAACACTTTATAAATAAACTGTGAAAATGTGATCATTTTCAGAGGCAGTGAAATCTCATTAGGCCTTTTTTTTCTTCTTCTTGGATATGTGGGTAACAAAACTTTCAAAATTCTTAAAGGTTAAATTTGTGACTTTGGCAGATTTATTGGAGATGGAAATCTCTCCTCAGGAGGGGTAGGTGAAAATTAAAAGAGGCAAAGGCATAATAATTAATGGTCTCTCTGGGGAGACTGTTTCATGACATAGCTTACTGCTTCCTATACCAGTGGTGCCAAGTCTGTAATGCCTTTGTGCCTTCTCTGTTTTCCACTGAAACTACACCCCGTTTAGAAAAAAATTTAGAGGAATTAGATAAAAGGATATTGAATCGAGATTGGTTTTATTATAAAACCAAGGGTCAATCCAGTGTTGACTGGCCAAAGATGAATATAAAATGCAAAGGAAGCCCGTTGCTGTGGAGTTAGGAAAGACGATAGGTACCCTGTGGTATTAACTGGGCACCTGCATTGCACAAAAGATCACCAGCTGCAGGGGACTGAGCTGAGCCCACGGGCAGGGAGGGGAAGCAGCGTGGTTCACATGCCTCCCGTACTTCAACCATCATCCACGTCTGCAGAATCGGCAATTCTGAGACACAAAACCCTCAACTTGCCCATGCTGATCTTAGCAATAAAAATCCTTATTTGTTTAAAAGTACACTTTGCACTTCTATTTTCATCTGAGGATTCCAAATAGCTTTCTGGGGAGCGAGGCACGATTCATTCCACTTTACATGATTGGGTCAAGGTCTTAACCAAAAGCCATGGTTGCCCTACACATTTCCAAGTTCAGTTTTGCTGCACAGAGAGATACATGTTGGAGAGAATTTTTCTTTAATGAGAATGCTAAGAATGAATACCCAGAATCCTTTCTCTGCTTTTTCCCTGTTGAAGTTAGATTCATTCAGTAGGACAAGGATAAATACTGTACAGTTATGTCAACTGAACTTAGTCTGAAAATGCACTTTGTCATTTCTGCCCTGCCATGGATGTTTAATAAAATAGAGGATTCTGGGCTGGTTTTCCACAACATATACTGACCTGATAAATAGGGTGGTACTTCCTCTTTATCAAAAGAGACTTATTTCAGCTAGCCAGCAGGAAAAAACCTAAATGTATAGATGCAACATAACCCACATTTGCTCTTTTAAACAGGTTGTTCAATGACTCTAACAGTCTGAAAGCACAACCATATATTTGGAGATGTGCCCAGAATGTGTGACTTACCGTCCATGCTGTGATGGGAGCACCTGATCGAAAGGGAATTGTCTAGGTCTGTTAAAATAGATAACCAACAAGGACCTATTATAAAAAAAATTTTTTTAATATTTATTAAAAAACAACCCCCCTCCCAAAACAAAATAGATAAACAACAAGGACCTACTGTATAGCACAGGGAACTCTACTCAATATCTTGTAATAACTTATAATGGAAAAGAACCTGAAAAAGAATATATATGTGTGTGTGTGTATATATATATATATATATATATATATATATATATATAAACAGAGAATATATATATATGGAACCATATCTCTTTCTCGTACACCTGAAACTAACACAACATTGTAAATTAACTGTAATCCAATTAAAAAATGGTTTAAAAAAAGAAAAAAAATCATCTAGTCCTTCATGAGCCCAGGGACACACACTGAGGGATGCGGAGGAGGAGGGTGAAATAAACCAACGTTCAGTGGAAGCTTCTTGACAATGACAAGAAGGTGAAATTTTTTTTTTTTTTTTTTTTTTTGCGGTACGCGGGCCTCCCACTGCTGTGGCCTCTCCCGTTGCGGGGCACAGGCTCCGGATGCGCGGGCTCAGCGGCCATGGCTCACGGGCCCAGCCGCTCCGCGGCATGTGGGATCCTCCCGGACCGGGGCATGAACCCGCTTCCCCGGCATCGGCAGGCGGACTCTCAACCACTTCGCCACCAGGGAAGCCCCGTGTTCTCTCTTATGTGTGAAATATATATATATATAAAACCAAGCTCATAGATACAGAGAACAGATTGGTGACTGCCAGGGTTGGATAGGGCAGGGGGTGGGAAAATGGGTGAAGAGGGTCAAAAGTAAAAAGAAAAAAGATAAAAAAGATTCCCCACTGCTTTAGGTATATTACAGTTCCTATATTTAAAAAAATTTTTATTTCACATAGTTTACCACAAATGCAGTTTAACATATTGTTGTCTATTTAGAGCTCACTGTTTTTCCGAATCCTCATCAAACAGCAGGGTTAAAGAATTTCTGCAAAGCACCTGCGTTATATAGCAGAAAAACCCTTGATCTTAGAAGCAGAAGAGCTAAGCTTGTGTGATTGCAGCTAATTAGCTTTGTACATTTTTGTAATTCTTATAAACTCACTGAGTCACCCATAATATGGGGAAAATCAGATAATATATGAAAGTATTTTATGAACTGTAAAGCAATAAATAATTTTGTATCCACATTTTTTTTTTTTTTAGTTAACATCAAATTGGACCTGGCATTGAACTGAACATTTAATGTTAAGTATATGTTATAAAAGTTGGGTTCTACCTAGTTACAACATAGCCTACAACAGAAAGGGGAAATTCAGTCTCTAATTCTGGCTTTAACCTGCGGACACTCCTTCCTAGAGTGGGATGACACAGGCAACATGGTTAATCCAACCTGTTTCCAAGAATAATAGTAATCCCCACTTTCAAAAAACTCTTTAGAATGGAAAATTTCAACACATGGAATCGTGTGTTGGTGTCTTTGAGGGGGCATTTTTACTCCATAACCTGTTCTGAAAAAATTGAGTGATAAAAGGTAAGGCAGGTGGGAAATCAAAGTAGCATCTCTATAACTGGAATGAAGTTGGGAGAACATAGTTTAGTTGGAGAACCTAATATGTCTGCTAGCCAAATCCTGGAATTAGAAACACTTACCCACCCAAGTCAAAAGAGTAGGTCACCGGGGTAGCCCTTTTATGTATGCCCAACTTAATTCTTCAAACTTTACTAGTAGAACAAATCGCTACACCGCTGCCACCTTGGGGCGAAATGAGTAAAAGGCAGAGAGAGGCCAGGAGTTACACTTAATCGTGTTCCCTTCACAAGAAGGAAACATCAAGAGTAGTGAAAAAATATTCCTCATAACATTTCCCATTTTGATCTCTTAATTCTTTGGGCTTTTCTCTCAATCTCTAGTGGAGAGGGGACCGGCAATCTTTCGAGACATTTCTGTTCTCATCTTTTGGACATTTCCCAGAATAACCACTGCTCCTCCAATAATAAAATTTATAGGTATAATTCACTAATAAAATCCAACAACATTGATGCATTTGTTTGCTAGGGCTGCTATTCCAAAGTATCACAGATGTAAGCAATAGAAATTCATTTTCTCACAAATGTGGAGGCTAGAAGTCTGAGATCAAAATGTTAGCAGTGTGAATGAAAAATCTTGCCTGCCATGTCAGTAAACAAAAGATGTTGCAGCCATCAAGTCACTGCAGCCACCCCCAACGGTGCACCCTTAGGGGACTCAGGCTGGGAACGAACAAGATCTTGGCCCCAGATAGTTGAGGTGCATAACAAAGAGATGATTTCAGTGAGTCCAGACTCTTGCATCTTCCCCTACATAGAAAGTGCTAAATTCATTAACTTGAGATGTCTGGTTCTCTTAATGAATGGTACTCTTTTGATGTTCCAACTACCTGGTCTTCGTTGCAAAATCCCCTATATATCCTGGCTCTTCCGTTACCTCTTTGGAGCCGTCCCTCAGAACTATCTGAGAAACTGTGCTTGAAGTCCTCAGAAAGCCTGTCAAATAACACATCATTCTCAGCCTTTAGGTCGTGCTTTTTTTTTTCTTTTCTTTTCTTTTTTTTCCAGTTGCTAGCAGGGTTGGTTTCTGCAGTTTGTTTCTTCTGAGGTCTCTCTCCTTGACTTGCAGATGGCTATCTTCTCCTTGCCTTCACCTGGCTTTCCCTCTGTACCTGCCTATGTCTTCATCTCTTCTTTTATAAGGACACCAGTCAGATTGGATTAGGGCTCACTATAATGACCTCACAGGTAATTTTTTTTTTTTACATTACCTCTTTAAAGACCCCATATTCAAATGCAGTCACATTCTGAGGTACTGGGAGTCAGGATTCAACATGTGAATTTTGGGAGAGACACAATTCAACACAGAACAATTTAGGTACTCCAGATTTTAATATGAACCCCTCTTTCAATTTCAAATTTCTAAGGAGAATGTAATGTTACATTTCATTGCAGTTTGAAGTCCTAAGACTTTAAACTATCTTGCCCTGTGGACTTAGAAGTTTAAAGTCCAAAGTTTAAAGTTCTTGTTAAATTAAACCAAGGACTGTCCTCCCTAATGTGTTCTTTTGCTCAGTCCAGCGTATAAAAGTCTCCACGTCTCGGTAGAGTTAGGGCTTTGTCAGCAGCTGCAGCCTGGGCTTTCTCGAACTGTGTGTAGTTTCTTCAGGGCCTCGGGAATGATAACATCAAGAGTCTCATCTCCTTCATGTTTTTATAGAGTCCAGGGAATTAACAGGAAATGCAATTTTATAGGATCTCACACCCACCAAATTTAGAAAACATGCCAAACCACAGTCTCTAGAGCAGGAAACAATTATGTTTCCACGACCTAGAACTTAGTTTGGTAGAAGGCCGTAGTAGATACTCAACGGTACCTGGGAGATAAAGGAAAACAAATATATCCTTAGTTTCAGCTTTGACAGGATGCCAGTAGATGCCAGTTTTGCAGAATCTACAACTTGTAAAGGAAGTACCTTGGGGAAATTCTCCCAACAAGAGGTTGAACTTGGCCTTATCAATACAGCCTCCACAATGTCCATGCAAACTTATGCCTACATGCCTTTGCGAGGGCTCAGAGCCCCTTTTTAAGAGCTAGTGAGCACCTCGATAGAAACTTCTATAATATTGGGTTGGCCAAAAAGTCTGTCTTATGGAAAACCCCAAACGAAGTTTTTGGCCAACCCAATACTTGCCTGGGGACAAAGTCACCACAAGCTGCAATTAAAAGTCAAACGCCAGGGCTTCCCTGGTGGCGCAGTGGTTGGGAGTCCGCCTGCCGATGCAGGGGACACGGGTTCGTGCCCCGGTCCGGGAGGATCCCACATGCCGCGGAGCGGCTGGGCCCGTGAGCCATGGCCGCTGAGCCTGCGTGTCCGGAGCCTGTGCTCCACAACGAGAGAGGCCACAACAGTGAGAGGCCCACGTACCGCAAAAAAAAAAAAAAAAAAAAAAAAGTCAAACGCCAAAATACTGTGCAGCCTAAACTTAAATCTCCTGTGGGTGAAGAACTTAAATGCCAGCCCAATATAGATGACTACACATCCCCAACATCTGAACTTCCTGCCCACATGTTAAAAAAGGCACACACACTAAAAGACGCCACAAAGCCCAAAGCCACGGTTCTGGCACCATCAAAAACCTCACCATATGCATACTTTCCCCACAAATTCCCTCAAAAATAAACTCATTCAACATTTATGTAGCTAATATTTTGTAACTTTTAATTTCATATTTACAGAAAAGTTATAAGAATAGTACAAAGAACTCTCGAGTGCGTGTATATTAAATATGAGACATATACTATTGCTAATGTATATATTAGTGATATGTATGTGACACCACAGACGCACACACACATCACAGATTCACCAGTTGTATTCACTTTGCCCCATTTGTTCTATAATTCTTTGTGTATGTATGTATTCTTATCTGATCCAATTTAGAATAAGTGGAAATATCAAGTCCTTTTACCCATAAGTACAGTGTCATTTAAGTTAAGCAATCTAATGTTGATAAAACTTTATTATGTAGTTCAAATCCATATTCAACTTTTATCAACTGCCCCTTTATAGCTTTTATTCCCTTGGTTCAGAATCAAATTTAAGATCATAAATGTTTGTTTAACATTTCTTAATCTTAAAGAATCCCTCAGTTATTCTTTGTCTTTTTGCTTTTGATGTTTCTGAAGAGTACAAACCAACTATTGTGCAGAATATCTCTCAATTTGTGTTTGTCTGATGTCTCCTTATGAGTAAATCTAGGTTATACATTTTTGACAGGAACATGCCCATCATCTTTGCCACATTCTACTCATTCAAAGCAAGTCTGTAGGGTCAGTCAGCACTCATGAGTAGGAGACTGTAAGAGGGCATGAATTCCAGGAGGCAGGGAATTTTGGAGGCCAACTCAGAAGTCTGTCTATACCCCTCTCTGAAATATTGTTGCTTTATAGCAGTAATAATAGCAGGCTTTCTTGCCTAGCTTCTGATTCTAGCGTTTGGCCATTTGGAGTAATATTTGTAGTGTGTCTTTCCTAAATATAGTGTTTATCCATCCCCATATAACCTAGAGTTTTTTAATTAAAAATATCTGCTCTGTTCTATTAAATAATTTTTTGGTGTCTATTAATCTAATTATATGCCTTTTCCTTTCACTTTAATGAACTGAATTGCACTGACAGATTTCCTGATAATAAAAAGAATCCTTGCATTCTTGGAATATATTCTAGTTAGTCATAGTGTATTAGTCCTTTGCTACACTGTTGGATTTTATTTGCCAATATTTTAGTTATAATTTTTACACCTACATTTAGTACAGATGATTGTTTACAGCTTTCTTTTATGTACTATTGCTATAAAATTTTGATATTAAACTTGAGCTAGATTTAAGGAACCATAGAGTGTTCCATCTTTTTCTGGGGTTGAAAATAGTTTAACAAATGATAGAATCATCTGTTTTTTTAATGATTAGATAAAATTCAGCTGTGAGGCCATCTGGTTCTGGAACCTTTTTAATGAAAGTTCTTTAATCACCTTTTCAATCTCTTCTATGGTAATTGGTCTAATCATGTTTTTTATGTATTAATTTAATTTGGGTATTTTATATTTCATCAGGAAATCTCCTATTTCTTCTACATATTTTCAAATTTGTTGCCTTGGAGTTGCAGGTATTGTTTTATAATTCTTATTTTCACATGACTATTATTATTATCATCACAAATTAAATGATCACATTCCTACTTGCTTTTCCACCCCTCCTTTTGCGATCAAAATAGATACCGAAGTCCTTCTGGGAATAAGGTAGGGGATAAATATTCATACATGTACATAGATGCTTAAATGCATTAGTGAATCAACTGCAACACCCTGGTCCATGCCATCCAATCCCTAGCACTTAAGGGAGCACTGATAATTACTGACTGAATGCATCATCTGCTGTATTAGTGAGCTCAGGATGCCATAACAAAATACCACAGACTGGGTGGCTTAAACAAGAATTTATTTCTTACAGTTCTGGAGGCTGGGAAGTCCACGATCAAGGTGCTGGACAATTCAGTTCCCTGATAAGGGCTCCCTTTCTGGCTTGCAGATGGCTGCCTTCTTGTTGTGTCCTCCCATGGCAAAGAGAGAGAGAGCAAGCTCTCTGGTATTTCTCCTTCTAAGGGCACTAATCCCATCATGATGGCCCCACTCCCCTGACCTCATCTAAACCTAATTACTGTCCAAAGGCCCCATTTCCAAATATCATTACCTTGGGGGTTAGGACTTGACTTGTGAATTTGGGAGGGGGGCACAATTCAGTCCATAGCACCTGCTATGGTAGTACCAAATACTCATGTTGTGGGTTTGTGTCCCCCAAATAGATATATTCAACTTCTAACTCTTGGTACCTGTGAATGTGACCTATTTGGAAATAGGATCTTTACAGATGTAATCAAGTTAAAATGAGGTCATAGTAGATCAAGGTGGTCTCTAACCCCCAGTGACGGGTGACCTTATAAGAAAAGGGAAACTGGGATACAGACACAGACAGGAAGAGAATACCATGTGTCCATGGAGGCAGACATTGGAGAGATCTCTGTTCTCCTTGACCATAGCCCTGACCCCTTCAGTTTAATTCCTACAGATAAATAAACACTTCTCAAATGTTACTCACAACATGTCACTTTTTTGTTAAAAAAATGACCCCAATGAGATTCCATTTTCTCTCGCTATCACTAAATTCTTGCCTATCTTGTTTTTGAGTTCCCAAACAATCATATACATTTTTTTTTCACATTTTTCCTTTTCTAATTGGGTTGAACTCTTTCCTGTCCAGACATTCGCCATGTCCTCTTCTGCTTTCAAGGTTTTTTCCCTTCTTGTAGTTTCCTCTACCATCCTGCTTTGTAAATGTCATGCTCCCTTTGAGGTCAAAATCAAAGTGGAAATCACACTTTTCATTCATTCTGCTGACACTTCTTATCTCCTCTCCTCTGAATTTATAGAAACGTTGGAATCAATACCTCAAAATTTTGCTCCTTATTATGTATCACTTGTTTTATCTGTGCTTATCTTGACGGCTCCTCTTTGAGGTGAACACCATTTCATACTTCTGAGGCTCCCTCAGGCCTACAGCAGTGATAAGATATGCAAGAAAGACTTTCTAATTAATTTGTAACCTCCACATGCATACTAATTTCACCCACCACGTGCATAATAAATATTGCATTTCAATATATATGCATCCATCCTGGCCAAAGACGACACTGTTCGACCTACTCCATTCATAGTGCCTCTGACCTAAATTTTTCCCCACTTGAAGAAAACGAAGAGGAAACGAAGCTTCATTTAGTCGACATGCAGAATAAGAGCTGGGACGTGAGGATGATCCAGGGGGTCATCTGCAAGTGCTCTGGTTTGAAGAAACATAGAGGTTTTTTTTTTTTCTTTATAAATTTTTTTCTTTATAAACACTTTTTTCTTTATAAATTATTTTTCTTTATAAAATTCTTTATAAATTTTTTATAATTTAACACAATAATCCATTATAGTCAGAAAGCACGATAAGGAAAGAGAAATTCTCTCCTGTCATCCACGGGACTCATTTATTGGTCCCTTTTGTCTTGACAGCTACCTCATGGGACATCTGAGCTCTCTGCCTGTTCCAGTCTCTGCCTTTGACAGTTCTCTAGGGGAGTAATTCAGTATCTGGACTTTCTCTTTGCTTCTCCCCATTGACAGTCCCAATTACTGGCGGTCTCAAGTGAACCCCACGTGCCCACCTATCTTGGTTTGTGCTGCTGTAACAGAAATACCAGAGACTGGGTGGCTTATAGCAGAAATTTATTTCTTACGGTTCTAGAGGTTGGGAAGCCCAGGATAAGGTGCCAGCAGATTTGGTTCGTGGTGAGGGCCCTCTTTCTTGTTTACAGATGCCTTCTCACTGTATTCTCACATAATACAGGTCACCTCTCTTTTCTATTTTTATAAGAGCACTAATCCCCTCGTGAGAGGTCCACTCATGACTTACTTCCCTCCCAGAGGTTCCACCTCCAAACACCCTCACACTGAGATTAGGGCTTCACTATGTGAATCGGGGAAGACACAGACATTCAGACTGTAGCACAGCTCTCATTTAATTTAATTGCATAAACTACGACCTTCTTTCTGATTTATCTCCTAGCTTTCTCCTCTTTGCTCAACCAGCTCTGGCCACACAGTGAATTTGCTGCTCCTCAAAGAAGGCCAAGAACACATGAGTTCTCTCTGTGTAGAATGTTCTTTCTCTAGACGGACTCATGTCTCACTCCTACTTCATCCAGGTCTCTGCTCAGATGTCACACCCTCTGTTTTAAAATATAGTACATCCATAGACAATGTGAGGTATGGTAAGGCCAACAGATCAGGAAACACTGCCGTGGAAAGGGTAGTTTGCTGCTTGCAGTTGTCACGAAGAGGGGGCATGTCATACATGCTGGGCCCCCCGGGGAAACACCAGGGTCAGCCATGATACGGGGAAGGTGCTGTGGGCAAGAGCCTATACTGTGATTTCCACGGAAAAGACAGGAAAAGCAGAGTTAGGACCGGCTAGTGTGAATAATTTCAGTGAACTCTGCAACGTAGGGGCTGTCGTCAGTTGTCTGGTTCCTGGTCCTGGAATGATTAGGGCAGGTGGATAGTGGTCCAGGGTGTGAGAGCCCAGTAAAGGAGGCGATTGGGGTGTGGGCTCTGGACTGGTTGGTTTACATTTGAAACACACATATGGGAGAGCTGTTTACTATCTCTAGGAATTGGCTAACCGAGAGAGGTGGTCCCTACAGGGTCAGGAAGACCTCCAGATGTCAAATCTTCAGAATACAGAAAATAAAAGAAACGGTTACTACAATCCTCAAAGAGGCCTTCCCTGACATCCTCAGGGGGCATCCTACACTCCATCATCAGTCTCTATTCTCTTCGCCTTTATTTGTCTTCATAGCACTTCATAGAATATACCTGACGGGTATTAGTTGTATGTCTTCCTCCACCAGAATATAAACTGTATCAGAACTTATATGCCATAAGGTTACTTACTACTGTATCTCCAGTACATGCAAGGGCTTAGATCTGTTCCCAGCCCACAGTTCACGCTCAACAAATATTTGCTGAATAGATGCATAAATATGATATAAAGAGGTACATACATCTTGGAATATAATTTTCAGGGATAGCAGTATATGTGGATTCTGTATCACCAAAAATTACATGGACGTAAAGATGATATACTCTAGAAAAATTGCTGGATAACTGTAAAATGGCTCTAGTAATGACAGAGATTGACATACAAAGTATATATAATGCATTTGAATAAATTTTTTTCAGGAAATATGAGAATGAAAAAGCAGTATTTCTAAATTAAACAAAACGATGATATATATTATACAATTGTCTCTGAGTTTATTATACATATGAAGCACTATTTAATATGTAATTAGCATGTGTATAACTAAATTAACATACTGAAATTTAACAATTTCATCTACATCTGTAAAACTGTATCTATTCAAGTGGGTCAAAAAAGTGTCCTTGAGAAAAGTACCTTATATTCGGGGTTGCTCTATATTCAGGCCTACAAAGTGTTCTTTCAGTCTACTTAATTTGGGATTGTGTTAATGTCAAGGCAATGTCAAAGACTGTTTGCTAGAAAGCCATTAAAAAGAAGAGAAGACAATACTGTCCAAAGTAAATTAGTGTCAGTCATGGAAACATAAGAGATATAGAACCAATGCCATGTCTCCTTTTCTGTTCTCATCTTGGAAGAGAAAAAGAGATTGGTTCTCCTTCATGCAAAGAAGCTACAGCAGAGGGCAGCAGAAGCAGAGATCACTGGGAGAATGAACTGAAGCTTCTAAGAAGAGAATTAACTTCCCTTCAGTAATAACTATGCAAGTAATTAAAGAACTGTCCTTGAGGGCTTCCCTGGTGGCGCAGTGGTTGGGAGTCCGCCTGCCGATGCAGGGGACACGGGTTCGTGCCCCGGTCCGGGAAGATCCCACATGCCGCGGAGCGGCTGGGCCCGTGAGCCATGGCCGCTGGGCCTGCGCGTCCGGAGCCTGTGCTCCGCAACGGGAGAGGCCACAACAGTGAGAGGCCCACGTACCGCAAAAAAAAAAAAAGAAAAAAAGAATCCTCCTTGAAAGTCCTGGAGGGAAGAAAGAAGGCCCTAAAATGTCGAGTCTTGGGGGAGCCTGAAAGAATGATAGCACCACCATTCTGAGAAGAGGAGAAAGGTTTGAGAGGTGGGGTATCTGATAACTGGTCCATATATTTTGAGTTTGAAGTGATCGCAGAACATCCAAGAGGTTCTGAGAAGGGAGTGAGTTGAGCCAGACTGAAGGTTCTCAGACATAAATGCACGTTAGGATCTGTAGAAATTTCCGCGGTAGCAATCCGTCCCTCTTCCCCAGAACTCTGATTCAGCTGATCTAGGGTGAGGCCAGGGCAGTTGTTTAAGTGACCAGGCTTAGAGCTGCAAATCTCCTGCATAGAGACAGAGGTCAGGTTCAAGCTGTTTAGGTGGAGCAATCCGTCCTACCTTAAGGCAGTGTGGCTGATTGACAAGAACAGTGAGAGAGGACCAGACCTGGGTTTACATCCTTGCTCTGCCACTTCCTGGGTATTGGGACCTTCAACAGGTAATTAACATTTCTGAAACTCACTTCCCTTTTTTGTATAATATAGGTAACATCTTCTATCTATAAGACGGATGTGAAAAGATGGAAGTCTACTGAGTTATAGGATGTCATCAAGTGATTCTATTCTCCCTTCTCTTTTTATATTGAAGTCTTGAAAATGGTTGTTTTTTTAAACTCATTTGCATAGTTACTGATTTGTAATACGTACTTTGCTTTTAAAAATATATTGACCAAGTACATTCTTCTATACTGATCAAGTTGCATGTTCCATTTACTGGGTGCTGAAGGGGCAGTGATAGCCATAGTGCTGATTAATGGACATTGTGACTCATGGCACATGTTTAAAGATGGACAGTAATTGCTTGCATAAAACTGGAAACTATGCATAAAATTCCCGATGGACCATGGAACTTACGTTTAAATGTGCATGTATAATATACACCTGTGTTAAACATGCAGACACATACATATTCCTGTGGCCTTCATCTACGTCTATGAAGACTCATGTGTCCTTCATTTCCTTAACAAATCTTCATTTCCTTTTATACATCATGGAAATCAAAATTCTCCATCTTCCAAGTTATGTAGACTCTTTTGACAGGAGGGTAATACCACCCAAAGCAAGAGATAGATTCTGTGAGCCTTAAGAAAATAGACCCAATGAATTGAACTAGAGACAAAAATCTGAGACCTTGAAGGTAATTTGTGTTAATGATATAGTTTGCAATAGATGAATTAAACATTTAATCTGTATGTTCCCATTTTGAAATGTTTCTATTGACATCACTCCCTTGGCAAACACCCATTTTCTCTCAATAGTTAGAATTTATCAACTACAGCATCAGTAAAAAGAGCCAAACACATGTGGCCATCAAAAATGCCTCCTCACGGTTATTCAACTATAAATAATAATCTATAAAATTATATGGTATCATTCAGTAATTGCTATGGGCTGAATGTTTGCGTCCCCCTGCCCAAATTCTTATGTTGAAATTCTAATGTCCAACGTGAGAGTGTTAGGGTCTTTGGAAGGTGTGTATGTCATGAGGATGGAGGCTTCATGAATGGGATTAGTGCCTTTATAAAAGAGACGCCCCAGATCTCCCTAGTCCCTTCCCCTATGTGAAGACCCAGTGAGAAGATGACCATTTATGACCTGGGGAGCAGGCCTTCACCAAACATAAACCTGACCACACAAGCACCCTCACTTCAGACTTCCAGCCTCCAGAACAGTGAGAGATAAATTTCTGTTGTTTATAAGCTACCCAGTCTACCGTGTTTTGTCATAATGGCCAGAATGGACTAAAACAGTAACAGTCATAGTCATTATTATTGTGGTTTTTAACTTGACCTCCAGCTCTACAGCTTTTATTTTCACTGTCTTGAGTTCCAAAGAAACACAGCTAGAAACACAGATTCATATAAAATTGATTTACTAAGAGAATGCAACTGAGAGGTGCTTCTTCACCGGCCTCTCATACCTCTGTATGTTTTATGAGCACAGGTACTGTCTGCCTTTGTTCTGAGCTATCTTTTCAAGGTTATTTATATAACAAAGTTTATTTATATAACAAGGTTATTTATATTGGAAGCTAGAGATAGTGTCTCCCTGACAGTAAAAGATTGGTTTGTTTATCCTGTAGCAAATTAAAGATAACATCTCCTTCCAGGACAAAGGAACTGATTCCATATACTGTTCTTAGAGCTGAACGTATACTTGGTAATGATGCTTTTCATGCTTATATTATGAATGCTCACAAGTGCCACAGCAGATTCTCCTGATAGCAGAAAACCGCACGTGGACACATTCTGGTGCACTGGGGACCTCACAACTAATGATTCCCTTGAGCTACAGATCTTTGCAGCTAGTGATTTTGATGATTTGAGTCTCTGGCCAAGGAATGTAGCCTCCACTTGGAGATGACCTTTAGTCTTCTGGACTTGTTGCCTCTCTGATAGAACAGCTAAGTCCACCCCTTTTGAACAGCTATCAGCCTGCTACTGGGATCCTGTCAAAACTGAACGCCGAACCAATGGAGGTCTTGTGATTCTCTGCCTACTCTTCTAATTTGAGGTAAGACAACACGGAACTCAGTGACTGACAAGGTGGAAAGGGTTAAGCAAGTCTCACTTTCAAATGAAAATGCAGAATGCAGCCAGCCTGACGCCAGGCGATCCCTTCAAAGCAAGGACTAGGCTCAATTATTCCATCTGAACTAGGAACCCAAGGCCTGCCAGGAGGCCACTTCGTACTGCCAACAACAAATTAAACAACACTTTCTTTCCAGGCGTGCCATCGATGCCCTTAGGATTGTATTTACATGGAAAGTGGATATTAACATTCCTCCCTCCCAGAAAATACAGTGATTTATGTTTATTCGTAAGAGATCTCTAAGTGTTTAGAAGACATCACGAATTGATGGTATGGCCCTCAGAAAAGAAAAGAGATCATTCTAAATTAAGACTGCCCTTTGTTATTCAGGAGAGCTTTTCAGAGGGAAAACTAAGTCATGATTTATGTGTGCCTGAAAGTGTTATTCGTTCAACAGGAGTCATCCAGCTAGAAAAGGCAGGACAAAATTTGTCCCTGACTGTAGCGAAAGGGATAGGATTGATGGCATCGCCTTGGTCCTTGGAGTACTGAGATCACTTTTTAAAAGATGCATGAAACATCATCAGTGTTTTTTGGAGAGCTATGGGGAAGAGAAGAAATGCTCAAAGCACATGACCACATATGGTTTTAATTTTCCCAAAGAAGAAAGTAGATTATTTTGCTCTTAATAGCAATCTTGAGGAAAATTGTAAAATTAATGTCTTAGAAATAATGATCTGTGAGGCAATCTTCAGAAGAAGAAATGGTGATCGCCAAGCCAGCATGTGTTAATTTAAAATGTTGTATAAAATTATTACATTTTCTTTCTCTGAAAGGATTACTAGACCGGCACAACAGAAAGTGAAACATGTGATGATTCTGGAATTCAGCAAGCCATTTGACATGACATCCAGTGGACATGCTGGGGAAATTGGGGCTGGGTAAGTTTATAACTGAGTATATTCAAAACTGATTTATCAGTGGTTGCTAGGGACTTCCCTGGTGTTCCAGTGGTTAAGACTCCACGCTTCCAATGTAGGGGACGCAGGTTCGATCCCTGGTTGGGGCACTAAGATCCCACATGCCCCATGGTGTGGTCAAAAAAAAACCAGAAGTGGCTGCTAAACGTACCGATTGATTTCCTTGGCCTCATCTGGCTCATGATTTTAAGCAATAGGATGCTTATAAAATTGGTGGTGACATGAAGCTGTGAGAGGTGAAATATGTGTTGAATGATAGAATATGGTCCAAAAAGGATCCCTTAGGCCACACTTTATATTCAGGGTGGATAAATGTAAGGTCAGGAACTTGAATCCAAATATAAAATTGATGAGACCAGGCTTAACAGGAGTATGTGTGAAAAGGGTTTTTAAAACTCTTTAGATCAAAGTTGAGAATAAGTTCAAAATGAGGCAGCAGTGCAATGGAACTTTCTGAAAGTCTACTAGGCTATTGTCATAAAAGTGTTATAGATCAAAGAGAGAATGGCATTGGTTAGATATATTCGGAATATCAAGTTTATCTCACCCCCAGTAATTTCATAACACCCACTCAAATGGGGTATTTCCTCAGAAATTTTAGAAACAAGAGTCTTCACAAATCAATGGAGAACTCCAAAGGCAAGAGAAATTCCAAAGTGAAGGAATGTATCTTGGCAATCTCCTTGATAAATGATGATGGTTTGAGGATCTGGAATGTCATCATCAAAGACCAGTTGTTGATATGCTAGGATGAGATCAAATTTCACAAAGACCTGCTCACTCCCCCGCTTCCCTGCCCCCTGCCTGTGAAATCCACAGAAAGTTGCTGACCTGACTGCAAGCAGTGCAAAGGGTAGGGGCTGTGTAAGCGCTTCACAGACAGCGCACTTGAACTCATTATGACTTCCTTTTCCATTTGGCACTATTGGCGCGTACGCAAAAGACTCGAGAACATAGTTATGTTTACTCCTCTGCAAAATTTTCCTTTTTTTTTGTTTTTTCCACCTCTCAGAGCGATTATTCTCAAAGCCAGATCCATAGACCATTTGTTCTTCAAGAACATGAAAGTGGATCTGTGGTCAAACAAGTGAGCGCACTTAGTTGGAATTTTTTATTTTTAAATTGAAGTTCCACTTGTTATCAAGTAACAAAAACACAATGTTTAAAAATCAGGTGCTTCTACAGGCTTAAACAAAAATAGGCATATCTCATCTTAGTTTTCCTCATACCCAATACCCTTTACATGAGACCCGATTTTTATTATTTTTCACATCTCTAGAAGCTTTTAGGAACTTTTTGTTCCCTGAACTTTGAAACTTCGTGTTGTTGTGCTAAACTGTGTGTGCGTTCCCAACTAATACACATTCTACTTTACAGCTTCCAGTAGTTTGATGCCATCTCTTGTTTGCTCTTTACTTCTTTCCTATTTCCTGTTTTCTTTGTCCTTGTGGCTTCTTTTTTAAAAATCCCTCTAACTGACATTTTATCAGCAGTTAATGACAGAGCAGGTGTAAGTATATGTGTGTTTAATCCACTAGGTTTTCTCAATGTTTTCTTTACTGTAGGACTTCTAAGAACCTAAAATATGCTCAAATTCTTTTTGAATATCTGCGAAGGGGATATCCCGTACAGTATTTTTACATTAGTTGATGTTGCTGCGGTAACAAACAACCCTTGAATTTCAGCAGTTTGCAATACAACAAAGATCTATTTTTTATGATACATGTCACTAGTTGCAGGTCATCATGGCTCTGATCCACATGCCTACTCATTCCAGGACTCAGGCTGAAAGAACAGCCCTGACGTAGAACATGCTATTCTTGTAGGAGATATGACAGCAAGAAGGCTGGTGGAAACTTCCAAGGCATCTTAGAACTTCTGCTTGGAAGTTCATATTCCATTGGCCAAAACATGCCACACGCTGAGCCCAAAGGCTGTAGGGCAAGGGATATCTATCTCTCCGACAGAAGGCACTGTGCCTCACACGGTGATTGGCAGGGATGCAAGATTCTCTTACAAGGAAGGGGAGAGTAGACAACTGAGCACAAGAGTATCTAGCAATGATCACAAACGTGTTTGACCATGGAACCCCTTTTTTTTAAATAATGGCTGCTAACATTTCATAGCATTCATGTTTCAGGGAACATGATTTGGGAAAATGTTTTCTATGAGCACGAAGTATATTGATAACGAAGTAGAGTGATGTCATGGGAAAAATCTCAGAGTTTGAAAGCCAATCTTCATTCCAAACAATGGGTCTATCGCTTGCTTAATTATGTGGCTTTGGGAAAGTTAATCTCTCTGAGGGTCTTTCCTTATTTGTAAAATGGGCATAATAACACACTTTCTTCAGGATTAGATATAATGTATGTAAAGGGTCTAGCATGTCATACTCTGCCATTAATAAATATTTACTGAATGAATGAATTAATAAATCAATAAAAGATATTAAGTAAAATGGTGTAATGGCTCAGTTCAGTTGAATTTGGGCTCTTCAGTGTATCAGAAGCCTGAAATGCGAGGGCCATTATTTGGGTCACCTGTTGGTGAATCACAGTAATTAGACTGTTTCAGTGGTGTGAATGCTTTTAACACAATCTTTTCCCAAGAAAACTCTGCATTGTTCTTCTTGCCAAATTTATATCTTAAATTGATATTTTATATCTTATAAAATTTATATCTTATCTTGAATCTGCAAGCAGAATATAAGTATAGACAGTTTCCTGCATAATCGGAAGGAAGTAGGTCTAAACTGATCCAAAGATAACCAGGGGGCAGGCATTTCCTGTGTTCCTGTGTCATACCGTGGGCAAGTGTTCTCAGCTATATGCTGTGGACATTTAGATGGTCTTTCTTCAATTCTTCAATTTGTGAAACATGTTTGCTAAGTTTTGGTTCATTTTTGGGGACAGTTGTAAATAATAAATTTCCCCCATCAAGAGATAGCTTGGGTGGGCTTCCCTGGTGGTGCAGTGGTTGAGAGTCTGCCTGCCGATGCAGGGGACACAGGTTTGTGCCCCGGTCCAGGAAGATCCCACATGCCACGGAGCGGCTGGGCCCGTGAGCCATGGCCGCTGAGCCTGCGCGTCCGGAGCCTGTGCTCCGCAAAGGGAGAGGCCACAACAGTGAGAGGCCCGTGTACCGCAAAAAAAAAAGAGAGAGATAGCTTTGGAGAAGTTCAGCATGAAGTCCAGATACAGAGATATATCCCATAATATAACACCTAAAAAGTTCTTTTGCCTCAATAAAAATATCAAATGAGAAGGACAATCCTGTAACTAAATGAAATACAATCTAGGATGAAATAAGAACTAAAACAAAACAAAAAAACAAACAAAAAATCACTAAGTACCAGTATAGAAACAGACAGTTTGGCTGCAGAATATAATTAGAATTGCCTTTCCAAACTCACTGATTCTTTTTATCAGATGTTTGACTCTGAATAATTACCAGTCACGTTGGTGAGAAACGTACCTTTAATTACTCCAGAAGTCTTTCAAATGCCCCAGTTTTTGGTTTCGTTTTGTTTTCAATTAATTAATTAATTTATTTTTTTGGCTGCGTTGGGTCTTCACTGCTGCACATGGGCTTTCTCTAGTTGCCACGAGTGGAGGCTACTCTTTGCTGCGGTGTGTGTGCTTCTCATTGCCGTGGCTTCTCTTGTGGTGGAGCACGGGCTCCAGGCACATGGGCTTCAGTAGTTGTGGCACACAGTTTGGTTGCTCCGTGGCATGTGGGATCTTCCCGGACCAGGGCTCGAACCCGTGTCCCCTGCATTGGCAGGCGGATTCTTAACCACTGCACCACCAGGTTAGTCCCAAATGCCCCAGTTTTAAATGGTGAACCAATGGTGAGAAATTGTGTTGTGGGAAAACTTTGCACTTCACAAATTGTCACCAACACAGCATCTGGTTGAGAACTTTCTATTCTGTTTTCTTCCAGACAGAACGAGAGCCTTTGCTCTGCATGGCTTGCAGAAAGATGACTAACTCCACATTCATCCAGATGCCCTGTGTGGTTACTTACAGTACAAGGTGTGCTAGGGCTCTCTGGAATAAATCACATTCATTTGCTAAGGAGTAGTTCCCCTCCCAAACTCATTCTTATTATGATTAAGATTTCCTTGCGTGGGGGGAGGGAAGGGTGGTCACAGAGACAGTAAGTGTTGGATAAAAGTATTGCTTTATTGAGGCAGAATTGTTCTGGCCTAACTTCACAAATCATGGAGGCATGCCGCCCAGAAACTCAAAAGGATTGAGAAACGATGATGTTTAATCACACGTTCCTTAGTTCATGTATATAATAGGTCCTTCCACCTTAAATGATTTGAAATAGAAAAAAACTTTGAATGGGGTTTGCACTTATGAATGATTTTCAAAGTGCTCTGTATCACTCCATAGGGAAAAAATTGGTAGCCGTGATATGAAAATATTCCCCGAAAATCCAATTCCAAAGCGATCTTGTTCTCCCAAATTGCCTCTGAAAGCTCTTCTATAACGGATGAAAACGATGCAGAGTGATCCACTAAACTTACAGGCAGAAGAACTGGCTTTTTGAAAAAGAATAAGTGAGGGAAACTTTGCAGACTTTGAGAACACAGGAAGGTGTTTTTCAGGGCAAGCTATGTGATATTGTAAAATAGAGGTTCCACTGGTGAATCGGGCAGGGATGCGGCAGTTTTCAAAGCTCTGTGAGTACAGTCAATTGAATCTATTAGAATACTCCTTGAAGTCCATTTGGAGACTCCATCCTCCTGTCATTGCCTGACTAATCCTTCATTGCACCTTTTTGTCAAATGGAAAAAATAATCTGAGTTTACATCGAAGCAAAGGGGCTGGAAAGACTTAGGTGGGAAATAATGGTTTGTAGCTTATCCTTCATCAGAGGACCTCAAATGCTTTTCTACATGATCTTTTTTTTTTCATCTTTCCCCGAGTTCTTGCCTGGATTAAGATAATAGGTACTTAATAGTTATGGAACTAGTGGTCCAGGCTTGACCTAGTATCTGATGAGGAGGAAACAGTTAGCACACAGTGGAATGAAGATCAAATTACAATGCCTTTTGTAAGAATAGAAACAACCTTTGTTTTATGATAAACCTGTTTCCATTACTGTATTTCGTCTCCCTCTACATTCATGAAAACGATTTATAAGGGCTAAAAATTGCAAGTGTAAATGTTCAGAGGACCTCAATGCCCACTGATGTTCAGAGTCCTGAAGAGAGATTGTCTTGTGCTTCTTCAGATGCCCATCTAAATGTCTCAGAGAGAAAATTACCCAAAAATTATAAACTTTAAATCTCTCCCCTAATAAAGGAACTCTTTGGATCAGGGGTGATTATCCACCCAAATTTAGGCTTATGTACAATTTGGTTTTAATATATATCTCAAGCGTCACATCTTTTCTTAAGCCATGTGTCCAAAACTTTAACAAAGGAATATTCTTTGGAGGTAAGCTTTGGACTTACGCTTAGTGTAGAATGTAGCACCAGGACCATATTCGCAAAAGCACAGAGTTACATTTGAGAAACCGAATATGCAAATGGACTATGGCTGGGTCATATGTAAAAAAAGAACTCTGACCCAGAACCTGCCCCAGAAACCAGCCCCCTTATCTACAATCAACAGCCCAGGAAGCCAGCCTGCT
This sequence comes from Stenella coeruleoalba, assembly GCF_951394435.1. Taxonomy (NCBI): domain Eukaryota; kingdom Metazoa; phylum Chordata; class Mammalia; order Artiodactyla; family Delphinidae; genus Stenella; species Stenella coeruleoalba. Next base: position 13,992,867 of record NC_137164.1, read on the forward strand.
AGGCGTAAGACTTACAGGAGGCCCGACTGCCATCACCAGTAACAATCCAGGAAGCTGAACAATAACTTCTGTAACATTCAACCCCAAAGGGCCAAGACCTAATTAGTAATTGAGTTTTTCTAACTTTTGTTCCCACTTCCAACTTCAGACCAACTAGAGAAAGCCAATATGCAATCACATAGAATGTCCTGCTTCTGTTAACCCGCCTACGGCTTCCCCATGACAACAGCGCCCACTCAGGACATACCTGAACCTTCCTTTCAGTCCACAGTAAAGCTTTTCCACTCCTCTGCCTGCTTTTGAGTACCTGCCAAATGCAAGTAATGACGGCTGACTCCTTTGTAGCAAGCTCTGAATAAATAAGCTTTGCTTTTCTCATTTGGTTGGTCTTTATTTCCACACTTCTAACTTCAAAGAGGCGTATGACAACTTGGTCAAGATGTCTGCGGCTACTGAATGTGGTAAGAATGAGAAAGTCAAAGGAAGATTGAAGTGTTTTACTGCAGAAATTATCAAATATTTAGAGCTGACAATGCAAGAACTAAAGAACTAGCACTGCTTTTCCGATGATTTGCTTTTCACTCACAAGCCTGATTGAACCAGGTCAGGATAACAGGGCATTGTCTAGAAGAGACGAAGTTGTTAGATTTAAAACAGCAACACGTGTACGCCATGCGAGACAGGCAACTGTAGCTGACAGTTTCCTCCAGGAATGTACAATTAAAAAGAAATCTGTTGCCAGAACAGAACAGCTGGAATATGAACCTAAGAGTTTTAAATTTCATCCTTAGGCCTGTGATATTAGTAAACCGGGAAAGTGACAGGCTTCTCTGTCTATTTTATATTGAACTTCCCAAACAGGATTAAAGAACTGAGGTTATAATAATAAAAAGATAAGAGAAATGAAAATCAAAGGATGTTCAAAACAATGATTATATGAGTCTAATAATCTGAATGTATTTCTTTCACCAAGAAGCCTGTGATTAGCTGTTGTATTCTAGGATGAGAGGTCACAGTGAAAAGTCTATCACTGTACAATACTTCAGGGAAGAAAGACATGAGATTATTTTACTTTGGATCGAAATAATTACATTCACTCCCAGTTATTAAGTAGGATGAATTAATTATTGAAATCCGTTTGTCTATTGCCAGTTATAAAGGCCCACTCTGTGCCAGCAATGTGCTGCGAGCTGGAGCTGGAAATGGGCGTGAAAATAAATACTTACAGATACAACACGATATGTACAAGTGTCCATGTGACAACGCTTGGCAGCTCTCAATATGTGGTTTGGTTGCTCAATGACTGAATGGCTGCAGAACAGAGCGTAAAAGGATGAGAGAGACCTCCCAACTGCACCGGGTCAAGGAGTCTTTGTTAGTGAAGTACCGTAAGGCTGCATTTGTACTGCTGCCTTTTCATCGAAGTGGCCCCAACCCACCCTTTTTTTGGGTGTTCGGGCATATGCTGCTTTGATTTCTGATCCCTACCTTGCAGTTGAAACAAACCCTGATAGCCCATCAACAGCTAATTGTACCAGGTGCCTGTGCCGCGAGCTGAAGCATCCGTATGCCAGTCGGGCACCAGGTGAACCACCTCTGAGCCCCTGTACTCTGTACTCATCTTCTCTTGCTGCCATAATAACTTACCACAGCTTAAGACAACAGCCATTTATTATCTCACAGTTCGGTAGGCAGAAGTCCCAGAGCAGCGGGACTCAGGGCTTCCTGCATGGATCTCACTGCACTGAAATTAAGATGTCAGCAGGGCCACATGCCAGGTCCCTGTTTCTTAACTGGTTGTGGGCTGGAGCAACCCCGGCAAGTAGGGCCGCCTAATTTCCCAACTTCATGGTCCCTTTGCTCCATGGTCAAAGCCGCCAGCAAACACAGGTCAAGTCCTTCCCCTGCTTCCGCATCTTTTCTCCTTCCTCTTCCTCTGGTGCATCTTTGCCACTTCTGCCTCCCTCATCCACTTTTAAAAGCCCACGTGATTACATTGGGCCCACCTGATAATCTAGGATAATATATTTTAAGATCTGTAAACTTCATCTCATTTGCAAAGTCCCTTTTGCCCTGTGGGGTAATGTATATGAAATTTCCAGGGATTAGGGCATGGACATCTTTGGGGGACCATTATTCTGCCTACCACCCTCCCCTGAAACCTCCACAATATAGTTGTCCCACACCTGTATAGAGTGGCAGCAAGCCAACGACATGAAAGCCTTTCTTTTAGATGAACCAAGATAAAGTACTTTCTTAAAGTTCTGGTTGTCATCTAAAAAAGGCAAAGCTGTTTTTCCAGTTTACTGTGAAGCTCCTATATACATTCCATTTAGGGAAGAAATGAAACCTTGGGTGATGTTGGCTTCTATTCACAGTCCTGTATATCTTTGCAAAAGTTCTCCAGTAATTCTGAGCCTATCTGTAATCTAAGCTTATATCTACTTCTAGCAGGCTCAATGGATAGACTGATACAATATAAAAGTTCACATTTGAGCTGTGTCTTAAAAAGAAAGTAGGAAGTTTGGAGGTGGAATAACATTATTGAGGCCCTTTATATGTTAAGAACTATGATATATATATCCCTTGAACAACACGGATTGAATTGCACAGGTCCACCTACATGTGAATTTGTTTCAATAGTAAATACTACAGTACTACCCCATCATTGGTTGGTTGAATCCGAGGGTACCGTGGATATGCTGGAACTCCGTATACAGAGGGCTGACTATAAGTTATATGCGAATTTTCGAATTCACACATATGATTATGGAAGCCAGCAAGTCCCAAATCTGCAGGGTGTGCCAACAGGCTTGAGACCCAGGGAAGAACCAACGTTGCAGTTCAGATCTGCAAATCAGTTAGCAAAATTCCTTTTGGCCAAGTATTTGGGGACTGTGGCCCAGCCAAGCGGACACATAACATTTTAACAAGTTATCAACTATTTGTATTTCATCTATTTTCAACTATTGTATTTCATCTATCAACTATTTGTATTATCAACTATTTGTATTTCATCGATATCAAGGGTCCCCTCATACTTGTGTTTTGTGATTGTTTTTTGATGGGTGTTCGGTGAAGAGGGGGGAGCTCACAATATCCAATTAAACTTCTTCATAGCATTCTGGAAAAAAGAAGTCCATTTTTTTACTCCAAAATTTCCAGGTGAATCTAGCATTAAAATTTTTTAAAAAAAGCAAAAGAAAAATTATAAAAGTACTATAAGAAAACATGGGTGAATTTTTATATATTATTAACAATGTTATATAATACTTCCTAAGTCCCCAAAGGTTGACAACTCTGACTATATTAAAAAAGAAAAGACAAAAGTTGAGAAAAAACTTTCAATACATATGTCTAACAAAAGTCTTATTTCCTTAATGTCCTCAGAACTATAAGCCAGGAAGAAAAAGTCAATAATTACATAGAAAATTGTGCAAAAACCTTGACCAGTCTTCAGCAAACATCTTGACCAGTCTTCAGCAAACTAAGAAAGCTTCAACTTAAATCCTTCTAAGAAGAGAACATTTTTCGCATATCAAAGTAACCAAAATCAAAGTTTGATGAGACATTGCATGTGGAGGAAATGTGAAACAGAACGAATGCATTGCTGCTCTGAGTGTATATTGTTACAGCTTTATGGAGGTCAACTTGAAAATATCCAATAAAGTGCAAAACGCATATTGCTTTGACTCAGCAGTTCTATTGCTTGGAAGTTATCCTATATATAGTGTCTCACATGTTCACAAAGACATATGCAGAAGAGTATTTATTACAGCAACTGCTTGCAAGAGCAAAATGTTTAAAAACAACATAATGTACATTAATAAATATTTGTTAAGTCAACTACAGTCCACCCACACAATAAAATACTAGCAGATGTTTTTAAAAGCCATCTCTATATGGACTAAAATGGGGTCATTTCTAAAATACAGTAACAAGTGAAAAAAGCAAGATGTAGAAAAGTACATACAGTATGCTTCTGTGTATGTAAATTAAAGGGGGGATAAAATATACGGTATAGGTCTGTAGAAGGACGCTCAAAACTCTGGATAAAGCAATGAGAAACCAAGGACTGTGGGACAAAATGGGAGGAAAACAACTTCTCACTACTGCATATTACTTCATACCTTTTAAAACTGTGCACCTTGTGTATACATCACCTCTTCTAAATGAATAAATAAATTCAAGGTGATTGGAAATTCTATGGGCAGAGAATTTACAAAATCAAATTGTTTACAAAAGAAATGTTATTAGAGCAACAGGAGCCACTGATGATAAGATTGTCTATTCTGTTCATAGCATTCTTGGATAACTAAAGACTGCATATAAGAAGTCTTCATATGCCTATATGTGTATTTATATTTGATATAAAAAAACTTGAAGAAAGAGGGTCAAGCCAGACATTGCAATTTCTGGACCAAGAAGTATGGGAATGATTTATGATTCATTTTTCAACAATGAACTGAACACAATTATATGTCAAGCAATAGGAACGATAATATAACGAAGAAAAAAATCCTTATTTCCTGCACTCAAGCCACTTAAAACTTAATAGACTAATGGGTCCAAGATAACAAGAAAGACAAAAAAATTAATGAGAAGCACGGTTTAAAATAACTTGCGGTGGCTCAACTAACACTAAAAGGTTATTGTAGAGAAGTCTTTCAGAAATTAAAATCTTGACCCTCTCTGATTTTCAAGACCTTAGTACTCACTGGTAAAGAACCAACTCTTCCAATTTCAAGTGAAGTTCTCAGCTACGACCAATGGCTCTCGCTACCCATGATCACCCACGTAGTTTCCATTTCCCTTAGCTGGGAATATTCTGTGCTGACTTAGCACATAACATGGATGTGCAGCTGTCAAACAGCCAGCAACTCAGCCCCAGGGGCCAGGAGGTCTTGTGAGGCTGCAGTATGGGGGAATGGATTCTATAAATAGTGCGCAAAATGCTTCAGGAAATACTTTGTAATCACTATCAGGAACATCTCCGTAGCTCCAAAGGATTAAAGAAAGCAACAATTGACTAAAGATATTCTGATATGTAATGCAAATATGGAGAACATTCCACACATTCTAGTTTATCTTTATGTATAATCCACCCTTTTCCAGGATTTTTAATTTGGTAGAGAAAAAAAAAAAGCTCTAAAAACAATGCTTCCAAATGTACATTTTTGGGGGTACCTTCTACATTGACTTACACTTTCCACTGACTTACATATATTCTGTTTACAGTTGACACTGAGTAAAAACTTCAACTTTGGTTTAAAACTGGATTGTAAGAAAGTGCCGTCAACACTTCATTTAAAAGTTGAGGTTCTTTTCCAAAAACTCAAAGAAGATTCAAACACAATCATCTCAGATGTGTAGATAAGGGATCGGCAATGTGTGGCTTGGGAGCCATATCTAGCCCACAGCCTGATTTTGTAAATAAAGTTCTTCTGGAACATAGCCACTATCAGTTGCTTACATGTTGCCCATGGTGGCTTTCACACTGTAACAGCCAAGTGGAGTAGTTGCTTTAGAGACCATATGACCAAAGCCTGAGATATTTACTGTCTGGTCCTTTTCAGAAAAAGTGTGCTGACCCCTGATTGAGACTCATGGAGTTAGAGCCTGAAATAGCCAGAAGAAATTTTGATTCTTGGCTATGGGACTGCATCGGCGATAATTAAGATTCTCACTCTGATAATAGCTAGGACTCTGAAGCTAGAGAGGCTTGGGTTTCAATCCTTGGTCTATCATGCTTTTGCATATTAATCAAGTTACTTGTTCTCTTGGTTCATATTTTCTCATCTGTAATACAAGGGTAATAACACACATCTGCAAGATTATTGTGAGAATTATAAAGAGATGCCATTTATAATAACCATGGGGCAAGGTAAAGAAGCCAATGGATAAGAATCCAACTATCTCGGACTTCCCTGGTGGCGCAGTGTTTAAGAATCCACCTGCCAATGCAGGAGACACGGGTTCGATCCTGGGTCCGGGAAGATCCCACATGCCACGGAGCAACTAAGCCCATACACCACAACTACTGAGCCTGCGCTCTACAGCCCAAGAGCCACAACTACTGAAGCCTGTGTGCCTAAAGCCCGTGCTCTGCAACAAGAGAAGCCACCGCAATGAGAAGACCAATAACAGTAACGAAGAGTAGCCCCTGCTCACCACAACTAGAGAAAGCCTGTGTGCAGCAACGAAGACCCAACGCAGCCAATAAATAAATATAAAATTTTAAAAATAAATAAATTTTTAAAAAAAGAATCCAACTATCTCAAAGAATGCACCTTTCTGTGTGTTCAAGAATTTATTGGGGACTTCCCTGGTGGCGCGGTGGTTGAGAATCTCCTGCCAATGCAGTGGACATGTGTTCGATCCCTGATCCAGGAAGATCCCACATGCCGCGGAGCAATTAAGCCCGTGTGCCACAACTACTGAGCCCGTGTGCCACAACTACTGAAGCTGGTGCGCCTACAGCCAGTGTTCCACAAGAGAAGCCACTGCAATGAGAAGACCATGCACAGCAACGAAGAGTAGCCCCTGCTCACCGCAACTAGAGAAAGCCCGTGTGCAGCAATGAAGACCCAACGTAGCGAATAAATAAATAAATTTATTAAAAAAAATAATCTATTGGGCTTAAGACAACAAGCATTTTATTACATCACAGTTTTGTGGTTAAGAGAGTCAGGCAGAGCTTAGCTGAGTGATTCCATTGTTCCATATGGGATTGACTGGATGGGCTGGTCTGGAGGTTTCAGATAGCTTCACTCCCACGTGACTTGGTAGGGTAGCTAAAAAGGCTGGGCTCAGGTCGGACTGCCTACTGGAAAACTTACATGTGGCCTATCTACCCTGGCAGTCCCAGTGTGGGTGGACTTCTTAGAGGGCAGCTCAGGGCTACAGAGAGTATGTTCCAGAGACAAAAGCCGAAACAGCAAGACTTCTTATGACCCAGCCTGGGGAGTCACAGAGTGTCACTCCTCTAAGGCCAGACTTTACTGGGAGGACTCATGGAGAATTTATGGCCATCATTAATCTACCATGCCCTATTTTATATACATAAAATAATTTCACTAAAATCTACCACCAAAGCAACAAGAATCGGATTCAACCAAAGAACTGGGGGATTTAGGGTTGCATGACGCTGGTTTACATTAGTTTGCCAATTTTCTACAAATGTTTTGGCAGCATTGAAACACAACCTGTCCATTCTAACAACCAAAGAGGTTGGCATTCTCAATACCCCTATTTTTATTTTCTAGAATTTACCAGATAGCTGAGCTACCATGTTTTCTTTACACTTATAAAATGAGCAAAAAAAAAGGTGTTTTCCTCTTCCCAAGGAAATAAGTACAGTGTACCTGAAAATATGAAGGATTTTAGCCATATTTGAGAAGTATTTTGAGCAATTTGAAATGAAAAGTGGTAGCCGTCTACTATCTTTTTTCCTTCCTTGAATGTGGAAATGTAATTTGTACTTAATTTTCAAATCCATTTTTATTCCAGATGTATTGGGAGAGGAAAAAACCCGTGATGGTGAGGAATTCAGTAATATATCATTGAGCAGATCCAAGTGGGTGGTTCTTCCAAGAAATGCAGTGAAACTAAATCAGAAAAGTGAAGATCAGTCCATGGGCTGAACAGATGTTAGACCCACAGTAGACACACATGCCCCAGAGCTTAGCTGAGGCAGAAACTCTGTGGAACCAAGTAACAGTTTTACTTTTGGTGTTTTCTCACAAACTGTGAAAACTTTAAGAAGAGTGATGGGAGGGACGATCTGAAGTTTTATGTGTGAAAAAGAGTATCATTCTCCAAATGAGAAAAATAACTGAAACCTATTCTGGAAATTCTCCTTTTGCGCAAATTTATAGGAAACTGTATTTGTAAAATGTACTTTTCTTCTTAAAATATCACTCTCTGATACATAAAAGAATGAATTTTTAAAATAGTGTTTATTGTATTTATGTCACTTTAGTGGGCATGGCTGAGTAGCTGGACGGGAGAATGGCCAGTAAAATCCTTGGGGTACATTAGGCCTAGAATCACGCTCAGTTATTTTAACCCCTAGTGTTTCACTTGAGAAAAATCAGGTCATCCATGGACATTTTAAGGTCAGAAGCACTGTTTTCATTTCCAAAGAATGCTTCCCAAAAGAACATCCGTTAATCAGATCAGCAATGAACACTTTTCAGTTTAAATAAAACAAGTTCTTCCATTTTTTTTTCTTTAGTAATCTTAAGAAAGAAAGATTAAGAAAACTCATGCACACTAAAATCACTAAAATGTTAACCATTCGTAATTTAATATTATTATTTAAACATTTAAACCATAAACATTGTTGAGTTTATCATTTAAGATATAATAAAATAAACTGGAAACCACCTTTTGCTTTTTTAAAAAAATATATAGGCTCTTCAACTAGAAATGTTTTGGTTCTGAGGTTGGCTCCCGGAGGGAAGATCTAAATGTGGCACACAATGTGTATCTTCACGCTGAAAAATGCCATTCGTGAAAGCTGAAATACCCAGGCACGGCTGTGGCTTCTTAGAAAGGAACCAGCGTTCAAGAATCCCATCCATTGATAATCACCCCCATATTTATAGTACATAGCGGTTTACAAAATGCTTTCACATAAGTTGCCTCATTTGATCCTCCCAAGCCTGTGAGGTAGGTTTTACCTCACATTCTATCGTTAAAGACGCTGAGACTGAAAAAATAAAGCCTTTTTTTTTTCCATTTTCCCCCAAATCCTTGACCAGTCTCAAGCTAAGTCAGGACTCTGAATTACATGCTTTCCGCCACACCCTCCTCCTACCCTCCACCCTTCTCACCAGGATTCCCTATTCTGGTCACACTAATTTTCTTCCTGTCACCCACGCAACCTGTTCTCTCACCAGTTTGCTTGTTTGCTTTGTGTTGTTTGTTTAAATGCTGCTTCTCTTGTCCGAATACCTTTAACCCAGAAAGACTTCCCTGAACACTGTCAGCCCACATCTCTCTTACCCTTTTACAGTAACCCCCCATCACTTAATATCTGTGATGCACCCCATGGCATTTGCTTGTGTCGTTTCCCCTTCCTTCTCTAATATGTTCAAGTCTTAGGCATCCAAGTGGCACATGAACACCTTGAGGGTAGGGGCCATACCACTTCTTTACTCTCCTTCCCCCAAGTGTCAAGCACAGTTCTGTGTCCAGAGTAGGAGAGTACTTATTACTCAAATGAACAATTTGAAAGTCTCTTTTCTTGAGCCAGGTGCCTGGGTCTCATTCCTCCGAAGCCTGAAACGCCCTCTCTGCTTCCACTTTCCTCACTCCGAATTATCCTGCAGATCACATGTCACCCTCTTTGTGAAGCTGTCCTGACTCATCAGGGAAACCTTAGTCACTGTCTCCCAGCATTTGTCACCCTCAAAGGTGATTATTTGCATGTCTGTCTCTCCCAACAAACAACCTGGAACGTACACGCAGCGATCGGTACCAGCCTCGGTTTTCAAATACCTCCTGTATGTTTCTGTAATTGTTAATAGAAGGAATTCTTAACCCCAATTTGATTGTAAACTCCTTTAAAGAATATGGCTTGGTAGATATCTGTGGAGTGAATGCAGTCTTTGGAAAAACATTAGCTCTAAAGCAGTGAAATCATCTCCAATGAAATGCACTCATTCATTCCTGAAAAGGAATAAAATTACCCCACAAAACCTTTTTGAAAATCACGCAAACATTTTCAGAGGAAGTTGGTATATTTATCTGAATTTTTTGTCATAAACAAAACATTATATTCACTACGCACTTGGCATAATCCTGTTGGAAGAAAACTGATGGCGAGCAAAGGTAGCTGTCACGTAAATCACTTTTACAAAGAAAATGTCTGATGCAAATATTTCTCACGACTCAAGGATAAGCATATTTATGTGCTCCATAAAGATTTCATCTAATTTCTAAAATATATGGAATTTGGCTTTCCACAGCATATTTTACAATCCAGATAATGAAAAGTAATGAGCTGAATATAGTCTATTATATCAAAGTGAATAGGATGATCATTATTCATTCTGAACATTAGAATCTATTTTCATTACAGCTTAGTGAATTTAGTCTCTTTTAATAATATCTTAGTGAATTGTGTGCTGTGAAAATGTATTTCATGAAAATGTAGAGTTCTTGATCAGGAATGACAATACTACATATACAAGATTAGCCTTATATAGGAATGAACATAAGAACGAGAGCTCAGACTGCAGTATCGGGATCACCTGGGAAACTTGTTAAATACACAGATGCTCTGGCCTCGGCACCAGAAATCTGCATCAACCTCTGTACTTTTAATAAAAGTGATAGTGATTCACCCCAAAATTTGGGAACAAGTAGACTAGGGGGATAAACTCAGGGATGTGCTGAAATCAGCTCCTACTGGCTTTCTCATCTCTACCCAACTCTGCACTCCCTGGTGACACACTGCTAACTAAGCCAGCCAATGGGGGCAGTATTTACACCATGGAAATTGGCAACTACTATGTTGTTAAACATTTACCAGCACTCTACTCAATAAGAAATCAAAGCCTTGCTCTCTCTTTGTAAGAGAACTTTTTGGATAAACTTTGGTCCTGTTGAAATTGTCTGATAAACAATTTTGTTACGGATTGAGGAAGAGGTCTAGTAGAAACTCAAAGTTCCCAAGTTGTTAAATTAGGTATTTTTCCTTAATGAAGTGAAAATTAAAAGGCTCAAGGAAGTGAGTTAACAGTCATTTTAAAAGCAAGGAAAAACTAAAATTTCTTGAGATGGTGAATTTTTTTATGGATTTATGGTCCAGGTCTTACCCTGCATAAGGTGACAGGGAAGGTGTAAAGTGGGGTGACCTGCAAATCTGCATTGCCAATGTTCTCATATTTAATCAGGTTCAACTGCCCTGTTGTTTTCCCACTGCAAGCCAACTCTGACTCAGATATGGGGACTTGATTGGGAGGATTACATAGTGTACACTCTCCCACTTCTCCTGGACAGGTGGTAGGCATTTATGCTCACATGATTGCCTAAAAATAAACCAGAACTTGACAGGGACAATGCTAATTTAATATTTTATCAAATAACACAGGAAACTCAGAGATTTGGCTTTCAGATTTGAATTCTTTCTCCACTCCTGCATCACACATGAATTTTGGAAGGCTTGGGTCAGCAAGGAGTCCCATGACTCTGAGACATATTCATGCTGTAGAGGGTTGTGTGCAATGTCTCAGAGGGGGAAAGCTACAGTTTTGAAGGAGAAAAAAACCTATCTTGCAGCTTCACTCACTGATGTAAATTGAGTGATAAAAGCTTTTTAAAAAATAACCGGCAGAGTGTAATAGGTCTGGATTCACAAGAGAATTACAAAGGATCAGGTGTTTAAGAATAATAAATATACCAGCTTTCCTGGTACAGTTATGATTTTTGTAAAATTCTAGTTTCTCCAGTAAAAGATTTCCATTACTGACTAACTAAATGGGATTAATGTATAGCTCATAAAGATTAAGTGACTCCACAAATCAAAAAAAAAATCCTTTAGCCAGATGATATGTCCCAGTTTGAGATTTGGAGAGTATTATCACCATGTTTATAGAATTCATGGTAAGATAGATTCCTTATAGCTAGATATTTGTCCAGAAGTAGACTCTGTGTTTTGAAATTAAGAGCACACACACAGACACTCCCAGCATCTTAGTTTAAGTAGAAGGCTTATTTCTCGGCCCCTGCCCTCTCCTGAATCAGACCCTCTTACCTCTCTTAAGGCAGGAAGTCTGTTGAATTAGACAAAGGTCAGCAGCTTCAAGTGTCACAAGGAGAGTAATCGATGCTTCTTGGGCTATAGGTGGATCTATGGAACTAAATAAAAAAAGGAAAAGACAGAGGTAAATAATAAAATCATTCTGGGAGAATGAGTGTTTTCCTAAATGCTTAACTTACTGCCATTTTCCCCAAATTTGTTCCTCCTTAATAAGAGTCATTCCATGTAGGGGTGGGTCTCTTAGGAGAGGGGATATGGGACCTGAGGACGTATAGCTAGGAACAAGCTTATTGTGAGGACTGGAGATTGAACTCTGGCTGGCGCCTGCCTGAACGGTGCAGCTACGTGGTACCTAAATTCACAGGTGCCAGTGAATATCCCACACAGAAATTGCTCCCCTACATCTGATTTTCCCTGAGAAACACTGCACAATGTTTCACTGTTTTCCTCCTGAGATGGCCAAGTAGTGGGTCACATTAGGCCCCGATAGTCATGAGTCAATCTCGCCCACCCCCAAGGAACATTTTGAGTTATCATGTTTTAAAGGAAATAACATTCCTAACTTAGACATTCAAAAGATGTATCTGGAAAAGGGACAGGAAAAGATCAAGGAATAAAAAGTGGTCTGTATTAACAGTTTCTAAAGTATAATCTATTTTGGGAAAATGTCTTTCATACCCTCTCATTTTAAATAATATTGCACTTGGACGTAATAAAGGTTCTGAGATATCCTGCAGTCAAAACAAATATTCTTAGATTTGTTTTCCTTTCTTTTTCGTGTTAAAGTAAAATTGTGTTAAAATACACACAGCATAAACTTTACCATTTTAACCATGTACAGTTCAATGGTATTAAATACATTCACATTGCTGTGCAGCCTTCACCACCCTCAATCCCCATAACTCTTTTCATCTTGGAAAACTGAAACTCTATACCTATTAGACAATAACTCCCCATTTCCCCCTCCATCAGCCCCTGGCAACCACCATTCTACTTTCTGTCTTTATGATCGTGACCACCCTAGGTACCTCATATAACTGGACTGGATTATTTCACTTAGCACAATGTCCTTGAGGTTCATCTATAGAACACGTGTAAGAACTTCCTTTTTGTGGCTGAATAATATTCCATTGTACATATAGCCCACATTTTATTTTATCCATTCATCAGTCAATGGACACTTGTGTTGCTTCCATGTTTTAGCTACTACGAAAAAAGCTGCTATGAACATGGGTGCACAAATATCTCTTTAAGACTTTGCTTTCAGTCCTTTTAGGTATATGTCCAGAAGCAGATAGATTTGTTTTTAATTCAACATTTCCCAAGCTTTTCAATTGTAGATCCCTGTTTAGATGGAACCCCTATTAACCCATGTTCCGTAGCCCATTAGTTGGAATATCAGTCAGATACGGTGCTTTCTTCAGAACAAAACAAAACAAAACAAAACAAAAAAACCTTAAAGAAGCTCCTTCCCTTGTGTAGAGCTTCATACACAAGGGTGTTTCACCAGACCAACCCACTTCTGAACTAATCAGCTGCTTAGTGAGAGCTGGGCCCCAGGCAGAGAAGTGGACCCTTGAGGTGACCAGAGCAAAGCATTCCTGCTCAGAAGGGAAGGAAGCCAGGCCTCCACTTCTAGAGCTCAATGGTTTGCACTCCAGGGATGGTACTTCTGCTTAGGTCCCAAATGTCACTCTGACAATTCATAATTAAAGTCATCGACTTCCTTTTCTGGGGAGGTTTTACTATCCACCACATGTGCTCTATCTTTAGGGCGCATTTGTTATTGAATTATAATTTATAACTTTTTCTGGCCAAATTATTTCTAAAAAATAAATCCTCAAATCCCTTGCAGTCATACGCACAACGTGTGGATGCCGAGACGCTCAGTAATAAAAGGAAAGCTGCTAATGTAGACGTACCCATATATTCTAAAGGTGCAGAGGGACCGTAACCTCGATTCTGCAGGCAGTGGGGTGTGCTGACCTCCATGGCTCACTCACCGGGGTTTCTAGAGTCAGATGTTACTTACAGCCAGCAAGCAGATCTCTTTCACTCCTTCTGTATCCTGAGATTCTGATTCTAAGTTCCCTGGTATTTAAGATGAGCTTTTCCCAGTGCCTCTTCTGTGTCTACCCAGCAAATGCCAAGCAAAAGAAACTTAGGAAAGGGGAGGGGTAGAAACTTTGTGTTGCAGCTCAGCAGGGAGCTCTGGGAAGGGGAGCACAGACGTCAAAATAGCAAGAACTGGGACTTCCCTGGCAGTCCAGTGGTTAACACTCCACGCTTCCACTGTAGGGGATGCAGGTTCGACCAGGGGAACTAAGATCCCACACCCCTACCTGCCAAGCAGCATGGCCAAAAAAACCCCCAAGAACTGAGCATTGAAGGAAATTCGCATTCCTTGGGGCCGGTCCAAAGGGGATCTGGTGTTTATGAAAAGGGAGCCCTTTGGGAGTTGTCAGGGCTTTAGTGGGAAGGGCGGGCTCCTGGGCTCCCGCCCACACTGCTGGCATGTCACCCTGTAACTGTACAGGACACAAGGGCCCCCAGCTGGCTAGAGAGGTGGAAGGCAGAGAAACAGCCCTCTCTAAAGCGTGGTTCTCCACCACGACGTGCTTCCCTCCAGACAGCCAGGGGAGCGGCCCTGAGTCCCTCTGCTGGAGTGCCCTTCTCCGGCCAACCTGCAGCCACATCTCTCTATGGGGGACAATGTGACGCACCAAGCCCAGGCCACCCTCCTCTCCTCCACCACACTCCAGGTACCCAGCATCATGAATCCCCCACCCAAGGGCTCCAGCCACTGCCAGCCTGCAGGGAGAGCATCCCCCCTCCATCCTAAGGCCTGCAAGGTGGCCAAGGAGTGCTTATTTGCAGGACAGGAGGGACGTAGGTTTGGACACAGCTTAGGCATGCAGGCTGGGGTATCACACACATGCCTGTGTGAGGTACCTCGAAGTGAGGGACAGAGCTGAGAGTGGGAACAAAGTGGGAGTGGGCATAAGTTGTATTCTTGCCCCCAAGCCCTGCAGATGATGGAGCTGAACCCACTGAATCCGTCCTTTTAGGCATCACGTGACACTGGCCAGCAGACATCACGATACACTAAAAAAAGGCCTCTTGCTTTGCTGGGTACAGTAAATGATCCTCATTACAAAAGCTACCAGCCCTTAATGTGTGCCGGACTCTGTGCTAAGAAGTTGACACGCGTTCTCTCACTTCATTAACCAGCCTATATGAGAAATAATATCATTCCCATTTTACAGATGAAGAAGTCGAGGCTGAGGGGGTTAAGTAACTTGTTCAGGTTGACACAGGTCATAAGTGATGGACAGGGGCTCAAACTCTAGATGAGATCTCCAACCTGAGGCGGGGGCCGAGAAGGCTGAAGCCATGCAGGTGGGAGTTTGGCTCCTGAGGTGGAGAGAGAGAGCCGTGGACACCTAGGAAGGGGGCGGGAAAGAAGCAGAAACACTCCTAGAAAATGGAATGGCTTTAGAAAGAGGAGAAGTGAGTCAGAGGCCAAGGACAAAGTGGTGCCAAGAGCTGGAGGCCTTGTGGGTGCTGGAGGAAAATTCCAGCTTCTCCTCTGAAGAGAGCTCAGCTCCATCGCGAGTTGTCTTAAAGCAAATCGTGCAGGTAATCACGCAGCACACCTCTCAACCAGCTGCGCCCAAACCAATTCAATTCGAGAGAAGATTTACATTTTAGACAAAAGTGAATAGCTGGCTCTCGATGTCTGTAGTTCAGAGGAGGAGTTGCCTTTTTTTTTTTTTTAAACTGAAACATAGCTGGAAAATCTATGAAAGGCCCTTGTCGTGGGCTCCTTCACATAGTTTCAACAGCTACAGTGTTTTTGCTTGTTGTCTAGAAACCTGGGAGGATCTGTAGGGCTGAATTTCTGAAAGAGAACTTACAGAAACCAGGTCAGTTCGAATCAGGGCCACTAGGCCTACAAGTCCTGGCTGTGAATTATTCAATTAAAAAAATTTTATCGTGAAGGTCCATTTAAAGTCAGCTTGTTGAGTTTGGGGAGAAATGAAAAGTAATAAAGAACAGTGACCACATTAATTTAAATGTCTGCTACCTCTTCTTTCATAATTACAGAAGAGGTTTATGAAATATCTGCATATAAGTGAATAAAGAGCACTTCCTCATTTCCCAAAAACATAAATTTTAGGACAAAGAAATAACAGAAGAAAAATAGGTAGTATCAGGGTTGTGATAATAAAATAAAACACAAAGTACATCACAGTCTCTCAGTACTTTGCAGTTTTGTTCTTGATGCTGTGTCCCTGCCAGCTGTCTATGAAGGTGTCTATCAAAAACTCTTCCAGGGCTTCCCTGGTGGCGCAGTGGTTGAGAGTCCGCCTGCCGATGCAGGGGACCCGGGTTCGTGCCCCGGTCCGCAAGGATCCCACATGCCGCGGAGTGGCTGGGCCCGTGAGCCATGGCCGCTGAGGCTGTGCGTCCGGAGCCTGTGCTCCGCAACGGGAGAGGCCACAACAGTGAGAGGCCCGCGTACCTCAAAAAACAAACAAAAAACTCTTCCTTCTCTGACTACACAGTCTGATGCTTCCCCTCTTTCTGGTTGCCAAAAATGAAAGTAACAATCCATGTCTGCAAGAGAAAACAAGTATTTTTTTTTCAGAATAAGAAAAGAATGCAGCAGGAATGAAGGAACATTAAACGAGCCTTCCAGCGAGCCTGGTGGTGCCCGCCCCACTGATGATAAAATTCTAGATCTGTCTCTTGGAACAGTGTTAGGCTCACTAGAGGCACTTAATATATGTTAGTATTTTGTAAACTTCACAGCACTTCACTTGGATTACCACCCCCCTTGTACAGTGAAGGAAATATATATTGGTTAATGAATTTTTACCTCATTTAAACTTTTCCTTCATTTTCTTAAACTTGCATTGAGTCAAAAGTGGATAGTCAAGGTGTAAAACTAGGGATGAAAGTAAAAACATTAATACTCCAACTCCGAATAACTTCATAATAAAGATTAGTGAAAAGGTTCCCCAGTGTCAATATAGAATTTGACTCTGCGTGTGTTGGGATAGGGAATCTATAAAGATTTTTTCACAAGCATCCAGGGAATGACAAATATTCGAAAACTGAATTGTTTTGGATTGTCTTTTTGTTTAACCTGAGTCCTAAGTATGTTTTCTTTTGAGAACCCTTGTCGTACTATGACATAAGCCACAGATGCTTTTGCATCATTTTGCAAATAAAGAAAAATTGCTTTTATGATAAACCGAGTTTCTCCAGAACTTTCCAGGGCAAAGCTGTTGTTCTTGCTGCTACAAGTGGTGCAGTCTAATGGGTAAAGACACAGGCTTTGAAAACGAGGTGGCCTGGGTATAAATCTTGGCTGTGCCACTTCCTCATTTTGTAACTTTGGGCAAATTACTTTGGACAAAATGTCTCTTTGCCACCCTCTTCTTCATGCGTAAAGTGGTGATAATAATAGCAGATACTCTTAAATATTTGTTGTGAGGGTGAAATGCATGTACATAGCTGAGCACAGTGCCTGAGAAATAGCAAGCACTCAATAAGCACTAGCAGTGATTAAAGACAAAGAAAGTCTAAAACTGTAGCGGGCTATCTCGGCGTCACACTCTTCATGCAGACACAGGTACAAACGATAGTAATCTCCAACTCAGAGAGACAGCTCGATAAGAGACTGGCAGAGCTTTCATCAAATGGAGCCATGGATACTGCAGATTATAAACGGCAACACCAGGAGGAAGGGCCATGACTAACTCACGGGCTGGCTTCACAACTGGCTGAAGATGTAAGTTGAATAATGAGATCTGTCTGGTCTTTGTACCAGGTTCCTAGGATGGAGCTTCTGAACCCTTGAAATTTCCTCAGTGCTAAGAGTGTTTTTATTTTTCATGATGGGTCCCATGATGGGTCCCTAGATAGTTTCAGGATGCGGGCCAGCCACGCATGAAAGACCTGCTGTGTAACTAGTGGGCTGGTAGTGTGAGCCACGTGATATTAGATGTCCCTCCTAGGCCGAGAGGGATGCTGACGACTGAGTTCAGTCACGTGGCTAATGATTCAATCAGTCATGCCTGTGTGGTGACATCGCGATAAGAACTCTGAACGTCGAAGCTTGGCCGAACTTCTGGTATGAAAACATTTATATGTCAAGAGGGTGGTGCATCCTGATTTCACAGGGAGAGGACAGGGGAACTCTGTATTCAGGACTGTCCCAGTCCTTGCCCTATGTGCTGTTCCTTATTTGTAACCTTTATAATAAAACTGTAATCACAAGTACAGAGCTTTCCAGAGTTCTGTGAGTCATTGTAGCAAATTATGAAATCTGAGGGGGTCTTGGGAACTCCTGAACTTACAGCCAATTGGCCAGAAGTCTAGATGTCCTAGGTACTCCTGAACTGGCATCTGAAGTGGACAGTCTGGTTGGGAACTCTGCCCTTGACCTATGCAGTGTGCACGAGCTCTGGGTCATTAGTGTCAGAATTGAATTGCAGTATTGTGTTGCATGAACTGGCCCTTAGCATATGGGCACTATGTGTATGGAGTAGACGGGCATGCAGACGCTTGGACATATTCGACGCGGAAACCACGATTTGGAAAAGGAAAAATAGTTTTCAGTTAAGGATTCTTTTATGAGCCATGGTGTAGACTGGAAAAAAACGTGTTGACATGAACACCGACAAAGCGCGAGCTAAAGTCTCAGCAAGGAAAGGTCTCTGCCAGTATCCACTGAGCACTTCACATAGAGACGGCAGCTGTCAGTCAACAAATGACTCCTCCTCTGAATTCCATGGTTGTGGTGAGAAGGACAATTGTGATCAATCAAATTAAGCCTAGGGAATAAATGTATTGTCAGTCTACTGTGCGAATAAATTAGCAGTGTAAGCCTATTTTTTCCACTCTGAAATCCCCCTACTCTCAAAGGAGAAGATGCTCGTGTCAGCCTTTGAAGTTAAAGGTATGATAAAGCCAGATCATCACAACTTATAAGGCCACTAAAAACCATTTGTATGATTTCATGAAGCTTATTCAAGTGTCATAGCTCAACAATATATCAAGAATCCTGAAGAGTCTAAACCTCTCACTTCGGAGGTGACATTTCAAGACGTCACTGCTAAAGATAGGATATCAGAAATTTATAAGAAAGCCAAGATAGGATAGAATGATTGCTGAGAGTTTAGTTCCCTCCAGAAAGTATGTGACCTACTTCACTCAACAGAGGAATTCGTGAACTTCATATTAGTTGGTATTTTAAAACCACCTTCAAATGATGCAATGGAAAGGGAAAAAAATTACTTTCCAAGGCGTAGATTAAGAAACCATAAGCTGCTTTATCCCAGGCTGAAACACTCATAAATCTGTCGCGTTTACACCTGACAGAGTGCCAGAGGTCATCTTCAGCGAGAGATCACTCCTGGAATTCTGAATTCTTGCCTTGCCGTGAAAAATAGTTAACAAAGTCACAGATCATTTGCTTTCTTTTTGACTTAGCGGTTCTAATTGAGTAAAAAATAAAGAAGGAAAGAATGCTGAACCTCACTGCTGGCTAGTGTTATCTACCACCAAGCTGGATACAGTAACTTGGGAAATATTATCCATTTAACTAATATGGATTTATCATTTTAAAAATTACTTTCATTAACAAGAGCAATGACATTTATTTTACATTTATGTAAAACTGACAGTCACTTTCCTGGATGCCTATTAACTGAGCCTCAAAATTTTAAAATAGGCCTGATAGGAAACGGGACTCTTGGAATGGTGTGAATATCTAGATGGGGATCCAGGTGAATTCTCTCTCTAACAGAACACCATTTAACTTGGTGAAAGTTATAAAAATAGAAACAGAGAAAACAACCATTTAAAATCTCTGGAAATTGCCCTAAGGATGTACAGCAGTTGGAGAGGTATTTACTCAAATTATGTTAATCTTGATAAAAAGAGAAAGTTTTCAGCATTTGAGTTAAGACCTGCTCCCATCACCCTGCCCACACTCTGTGTGACGGCAGAACTACTCCTTGTGGACGCAGGCAAAAAGATGGGGTCTCCTGCTTCCCTTAGCTTCTACTCTATATCTTACTGTAGTTTATTTAGTATAAATCTGAAGGTGATTGCGATAAAATATGGTGCATATTGTACGCTCTAGAGCAATCACTAAAAAAAAACTGAAAAATGTATAGTTAAAAATCAATAAAGGAACAACAATGAGATACCACTACATACCTACCAGAATGGCTAAAATACAAAAATCTGACAATACCAATTGCTGGCAAGGATACAGAGCAACAGGAATGCTCATTTATTGACTGAAGGAATACAATCAATGGTGCAGCCATTGTTTGCTTGCGTGGTCCAGTCACTGTGGAAGAAAACCTGGCAGTTTCCTTACAAAGGTAAGCATAGTCTTACCCTATGATTCAGCAATCATGCTCCTAGGTAATCCACTGATTTGTCATCTTATGTTCACACAAAATCAGGAAGCAATTATTTATTGATTTACGATTGCCAAAAACTGGAAACAATGAATATGTCCTTTAATGGGTGAATGAATAAACAAACTGCTACAGCCATATAAAGGGATAACATTCAGTAATAAAAAGGAATGAGCAACAAGCCCTACAGGAATAAATCTCAAATATGTATTGCACAGTGAAAGAAGCCAGTCTGGAAAGGCTACATAGTATATGATTCCATTTATATGACATTCTGGGAAAGGTAAAACTATAAAGACAGTAAAAATACAGTGGCTGTTAGGGGATGGGGTGGGGAGGGAGGATTGAAAGGGTGAAACACAAGGAATTTTTTTAGGGCAGTGCAATAATTCTGTATATTATGTTGGTGGATATATGACACTAGGCATTAACCAATACCCATAGAACTTTATAGCACAAATAGTAGACTTTGTTTTTTTAATGTGCTCTTTAGCCGTGCTACCACTATAGGAGATTGGTTTTTCCTTCAATATTCTTCTCAAAATATGAACTGCTAATTTCCTATTAGTCCAGGAAGGGCTTTCCCTTTTAGTGAGGTGTCAGAGCTCAGACTGGCTCAAATCTGATCCCACCACACTTTGCCTCCAGGATTCTTGTCCTGCCGAAGCCAAGGAATGTTAAGTTTCCTTTTATAAGAAGAAGATTTTTCTAACTGAAGATAATGAAACCTTCCCCCTTATTGTGAAGAAAAAGTGTGCAAACCACTTCCTGTGTTACAGAAAAAATTTGTACTCAGAGGCTACCATTTTTTTAAATTTATTTATTTTTGGTTGCATTGGGTCTTCATTGCAGTGCGGGCTTTCTCTAGTTGCGGCAAGCAGGGGCTACTCTTCGCTGCGGTGCGCAGGCTTCTCACTGCAGTGGCTTCTCTTGTTGCGGAGCACGGGCTCTAGGTGCTCGGGCTTCAGTAGATGTGGCACGTGGGCTCAGTAGTTGTGGCTCGCAGGCTCTAGAGCTCAGGCTCAGTAGTTGTGGCACACGGGCTTAGTTGCTCCACGGCATGTGGGATCTTCTTGGACCAGGGCTCGAACCCGTGTCCCCTGCATTGACAGGCTGATTGTTAACCACTGTGCCACCAGGGAAGCCCGAGGCTACCATTTTTTATCAGGTAATGCAGCTAGAAATAATGATGTGTTTTGAATAAATAACGTGTTCTAGGAAGGGAATTACAAGCTCCATAGACATTATCTCTTATAATACTTTCAAATAGCCTTCAAGGTAAATAAAAACACATGTTCTTTTCATAACACAAGGTAGGAGGACTTCATTCCCAGTATACTGTATGTTAAATTTGCACTGATTCTTATGTATTTTATTAGTAGGAGAACCATATGTTCTGTTAATGCATGTATGAAAAATTTTAAAAGCATCATTTAGGAAGTCAGGGGAATCCCCGGATGGAATGAAGAATGTGAAAAAAGAATCTAAATGAAAAAAAAGAATTAAAGGGAAAGATAGACTATTTTTAGACTATTCAACAATAATAGTTGAGGACTTCAATATCCCACTTAGTGGAACTAGGCAGAATATCAGTAAGGATATAGAAAATCTGTACAATTCTAACCCAACTAGACCTACCAGACATCTATAGAACACTTCATCCAACCACAGCAGAACGCACAGTTTCCTCTAGTACACAGGGAACATTGTCTGGACCATATGCTAGACCATAAAAACTGGCCTATAGGCTAACAATCTAAGTTCTTGGGCATAATGGACGAGATCCGGGTTTTATTCATGAAATTCAACAAATTTTATCGAACGTCTATTAAATGACAAGCAGTGATCTGGAGGTTGGCGTAGCAACTACTTTCAAGAAAATTACAGTCAAGGAAGGCAGACACACAAACAAATAATCAGCAAGATAATTCTAGAGTGTTTTTTTAGTCTGGAGGAAATAAACAAAGTGATAGGATAGTACTTGGGCAGTGAGGGGTGGGTAAGGGGTGGCCACGTAAACGAGATCACTCTACTTGAACGGAAATCCAAAAGCTAGGAAGGTGTTGGTCATTCAAATATGTAAAAGCCCAAAATCTAGCAGAGGGAACAGCAAATACGAAGGCCCTGAAGATAAAGCAAAAAAAGTGAGAGTGGCTGGAGAACGTAGAAAAAATGAGTTAGAAGTGCAAGCAAGAAGCAAACCCCACCTGCCGAACCCCAAGGGATTTGGTTTTATTCAGAGGGGATAAAAGGCCAAAGGTCCAAGCTAGGGAAGTAGCATGATCAGATGTGTATTTGCATAAAAAGATAATTCTTACAAAAATACGAGAGAGCTGAGAGGCATGGATTAGAGTAATGATCAAGGTGGTCGTGGAGAAAAATAGGCAGATTTCGGATTTGTTTTGGATGTGGGCTCGGATGTGAAAGTCAAGGATGAAGGATGACTTTTTAATTTTCAGCTTCAGTAACGGTGGGTATGGTCGCCATTGACAGAGATGAATAAAACTGGAGGAGAAAATGAGTAGAAGAGAGAAAATCAGGTTCTGTTTTGGACACGTGTAGCTTGCATGCTGTCAGATATCTTCATAGAAACAGGTAGGCGGAAGTTGGATGTTTGGGCTCATTGGATGAAGTTGGATGCTAGGGCTCATTGAGGGGAAAATTCAGGACTGGATATACAAACGTGGCTGTCATCAGCAATTAAGTGGCAGATGGGGTCCTTGTCCCACTCACTAGCTTCATTCTACTCTGACCCCACCCTCCTGACAGGAAGGGTCACCTCCATTTCCTCACTGTACCCAGCTAACCTTTGCCCCCCACGGTCTTGCCTATCTGCTCTCGTTTCCTGGAAGCCCTCTCTCACCACATCCAACTGCTGAGTATCTACTGATTTTTCTATGACTGAGAAAGAATTTGCAAGTACTATCCACTATATATGTTGCTAACAACGTTGCAAGCTACTATAATCCCACTCTACACCTAATCTTTGCTTACCTAAAAATTCTCAGAAAACAACAACAAACTTATAGAAATTAAACATGATATGTACTACACTGAACCAAAGGTGGGTCCTAAGGCTCTAAATGCAAAACCAAGGCCAAAATGAATGTCTATATATGCATCACTGAATCACTTTGCTGTACAGCAGAAATTAGCACAACATTGTAAATCAACTATACTTCAATGGAAAAAAACCACAAAAACTGAGGCCAATCTGTTAAGCATTGTTGCTAAGCATTCAATCCGAGATTTTGCTAAACAACTTATTCTGCCTAAAAAGTCTATCCTAAGATTCTTGAGGAGTCTATTTCTTTAATGACTCCCGTGTGTGCGCGCACGCGTGTGTGTATATATGTGTACACATGACAATAATAAGGTCTGACAAGTGCTCAATTCGGTAGCTGATTTTTCTTTAACAAGAACAAAACTCAAGTGACAGCTCCTCTATATAGCTTTCCATCAATGGCAAGATAAAATAACTGCTTCCTACTGTATTCCTAACTGGATCCTTTACAAACTTCTATAATTGTAGCTCCACGTATTAACATGTCTGTCTCCCCATTCGACTGCTTCTTGAGGGTTGGACCTTCTGTTTGTAGTGTATTCTCTCATTTATAGACATACCTCTCATCACTTAAAAATGTAAGCTAGGGAGGGAGGGAGAAAACTGTATGCAGCGTGTTTCAAAAACAGTACAGTTCTTAATACTTTATTTAATAGGAATTCATAATTTACATTCTCTGATTTCCTAGAAAACTTGACAGCCCCAATTTAAAAAAATATATATGCACCTAGCTATAACCAGAGATCATTAAAATGCAACATTGTATTCAATTATTTAACTAGGTCAAAACAATTCTTTCTTCCATCTCATTTCTTGCCAAACTGCCTAACATCTTTCTTTACTAATTGAATAGCTCAAAACCACTTGCCAGAGGCAGAAAAAAAAAAAATCTAGTGAGTGAAAATGTCTGCATCAGCGACCTGACACTCAGCAAAGCTCATGGGAATCGTTCCTTGAGAGCCTAATCGTGTCCAGAAGCAGCCCCTGATCCGTGGGAAAGCCTGCTGACAATCTCCAGTCGCAGAGGAGGACGGGACATGGAGAGAAATTCCCAAGATTCTGAGCTCAGGAGAGAAGGAAGTACTCATCTTGGCTACCAGCTCTGGGGTCCTGCGGTTTGGGCTGAATGTTTCTTATTGGTGTTTGTGAAAGTTTCAGGTGGTGTAACTAACACTCAGGTTTTTCTATTTCCTGCACAGTGCCTTGTGGTACATCTTTTCAACGCTCCTATTGGCAGAGCTCTTCCTCCAGCACCTGCTTGGACACACATAGGTCTGAACTGTTGCACGGGCAGATGTAATTTAAAGTGAACACCACATCCAATCAGATGAGTGTTGTGAACTTTTATTAAAAATATCAGTCCGTGAAAGAGCTGTGGGGAGTCCTTCTTCATGAGGTGACGGTCTGACCAAATAGATCTGCAGGGCCTGTGACAGCCCAGGTTTAGAGGTTTTATATATATTATCCAAGGAAGCTAATTGTCAGAGAACACTAGAGCCATTGGGGACAGAAAATTTCCAATTCAGAGTCAGATGCAGGCTCTTAACATTATGTAAAAGATGTTCTTATCGATTCCTTAATATATAACCGAGCACCAGACTTCAAAATGTGAAAATACTGAGTGAAAATAAAAATCACATTTACTGAGGACTTGCTTTTTGCTAGGCATTATGTTGAGGGTTTCTCATTAGGTAAGTATTATTATCACCTCCAGTTAACAGATGAGGAAACAGAGGTTTAGAGATTACCATTCTTGTCCAGCTAGTAAGTGGCAAAAACGGGTCTCCAACTCAAGGCTGTTTTACAGTGACATATTCTGTTACTAGTCCATGGCTTTAAATTCCAAGCGTAGCTAGGGATTAAGACCAAAAAACAGAATGATTTAATCCAGAAATGAACCAAAGAAGCGAAACCATGAACAGGAAATGTCAGAGCCCTCTTTTCCAGGACCCCGAGAGTTGGCTGGTAGGATTCCAGCCAACTTAGAACTTAACCGTTCAAAGATGAATGGTCTGGAGAAAACTGCCCAGTCTGCCCTGGTCTGGTGTGTATCTAGACCCACGGAGGAAAAAATACAATTGGTAACAGCTGGCATATGCTCAGGAAGGAAGATCAAAGGCACTGTGGAAGACACACAGTATTCTGTATCATCATTTTTACCTTGAGACTAAAACTGTCCTAATGAAATCAGAATTTTATTCTCAAATCCTTCTGGTATAACTCTTATCTCTCAGAAACCAATTATGGAGAGACTGAGAGTTTCCAACACGTAAAGGAACTACTAGCCACCCCTACTGGACACCTATTTATCTGGTACTATTAACTACTCACTCCCGTTCTTCTCAGCCTAGATTCCTACCAAAGAGTCAATCCTCTACGTTTCTAATTCATAACCCTTTACTAAATTGTGTGGCAGCTCTTTTCGAGAATCATCAACTGAGCCACTTCGGGTTCTTTTTATTTGAAAATAGATTTACACGTGTATCTTTCTTTGGAAACAAGGTGTGTTCCTGTTTTAAGTCAGAATATTGTAGTTCCATTCATGTATTAAATGTATTAGAGGAGCGTGCATGCCATTTAAATTAGTACCCATCATTATATGTTGTGGAAATGTAGATTTTCTTTTCTACTAAAAAGAAACGAGGAAGCCACACCTATGTTAGTAAATATTGCTGAAAAGACAATGCAGACCACTCCTTGAGGAAGAATAAGAAAATACCTGTTTTCTATTCTTTCATTTGTAATAATATTCACTTCCATTTCAAACTCAAGTTGCCTCATTTCCTCAGTAGGACATGCCTGATACTCTCCAAAGTCAATAACCTTGACAGTGGTGAGGATGGTACCAGGATGGGACTCTCCACAACAGATAAAAGTGTGAACCAGATGTATATGTATGAATAGGGTTAATATGGGTGCTTGCTGTATCCTTCCTTATGGCTTTCTCTTTTAGTGTCATAACTTATTTTTCAAATGCAAATGAATAGCCCCTAGACATACCTCCTGAATAATCATCTCTGACAGTAGACCCAAGCATCTGCCCTTTTAATGAGCAGTATAGTAGGGGAAAAGTTGAGTGATCATTTTAATGCCTAGGAAGTTATTGGTGAGCTTTTAATGCATAAATTATCTCTTGCATTGCCTCCAAGACACCACAGAGTGCCATAAAAGAAACCCAATCCTTGCAATATAAACAAATAGATTTCTAATCTGTGTTTACTTGACCAGAGCAGACCCATGGATTTTGTACTTGGTAGAATTTCTCCATATGGAGTTAATTCACAGCACAGTCTCCAAACTAGTTTGCTGGGAAACTTCCTTTGACTCCCATTTTAAGGACTTTTGCACCCCACCTTTGACCCCTGCTCTGCTTTCTGTAGAAGACCCCGAGGAAAAGTTCTGGAGAAACTCCTTCCAGATGTAGTGTGCAATTATTTGCTCTTACTCTTATCTTAAATTTTTTCTTCTTAAAGACCCTTAGGAGCCATCAGATAAGGAGGATTTAGGGTTTAGATTTCAAAGGACATTAGATTTATATCTTACCCATATATCTAGCTTGGGTAATTAATGTGTCACATCATTTTCCAAGGAATCACTGAAAAGTCTACACCAACTGATATTCTTAGACACAACTACAAACAAACCCATGTGCCAACAGAAAGCCTGTGGCTGAAGTTCCTTAGAAACAATATAGCTGTTAAATTCATTCAGTCGTGCAGCCAATATTTATTGAACACTAACAATGAGATAAAGGCAGTGCTAAGTAAGAAGGACAAAAACATGGTCCCTGTAACGACAAGTCAAATGATACACATTAGGCGATTAATTCATTGCCACTTTGGTAATAGGAGGGTCTACAGAGAAGCTCACCTCATCTGAGGCAGGAGGAATCAGCAGTGGTTTTCTTTATGGGTGGCCTCAATTATGCATAGGGTTTAGCTAGGCTGAGAGAGGTCCAGAATGATGTTCTAGGCAGGCAGGACAGGAGGGCAAATGCTACAAGGCATTTGATGTCTTGCCTCGTTACAGAAACCAACAGGAAGACAATGCGGTCCAGCACAATAGATGAAAGGAGAAGAATTACAAGAGACAGGGTGGTTAGAGGCATACAGACTAGGTAAAACAAGAGGCAGGGGAATGATTGGATCTGGGGTTTTACACATCGACTATTTCACCAGGCAGGAAAATGGGTTTAGAAGAGAGCAAGTGAGGACATGGGAAGATGCCTTCAGAGTGTGCAGATAAGAAGGGGTATATTTGTCTGCAATGTATTAATCTCCTAATGTCTAATAAATATTGGCTGCAATGTATTTTTAAAATGTGATATATAAATATACCTACATGTATGTACATATGTATGTATGTTATATAATAGTATAATGTGTAACAACATGCGAATATATGTAGTTCTTTTAAATCTCTACCCTAGAGGTGACTACTTAACATGCAATCTACCCTCATTAGACATCCATTCACCAGAGGCAGCAGCAACCAATATCTTCAAATATTACTATTCAACCTTCACCAGAGAGTCGGGTCATTGGCAGAGGAATGCCAGAAAGAATATTTCACTGGTGAAAGGCGTGACATGCAAAATTTTTGAATTGACTTTGGTCAACTATACAATCACTTCTACCTTGGCATGAACAGTGTTCTGAGAGTCTCAGGAGCCCAGCACGCTCTCTCACCCTTAGGAGCGGTAACCTAAGTCTTGGTAACCAGACACTTGGTTGTCTGTCCCACTACTTAGCAGAGGGCTCTGCTCCAAAAGAAGGTGAGTTGAATCCTGCTGCTAGAATATTGTCACATCTGCTCACGTGAACGTTTCATGCTGGGTACTTTTCAAAGTGCCTTATGTACAAATCAGTGGAACAGATTGTATGACGGTTTTTGTGCTTACTTGCAAACAAATGTTTGTATACGGGGCAGAATCTCATCGGAGTCTTGCTTTAATCGTAACATCCCATCTGGTGGTAAATTTGAGGAGGAGATATTTACAGCTCTCATAATCTCCAAACCTCCTAAGCTAGCGACGTTTACAACAAGAACCTGAATGTGGGATTGGCTAAATTGGCTCAGATCCGTTCACAATAACTGGATTAAGACAGTATCAGTGGAAATGGGGAAGAGTGGAACTACCTAGGGGGTAGAATTGATGTGGAAAAGGGAGAGGAAGGTATCTAGGATGACTAAGGTTTCTGACATGAGCAACTTGGCTCGTGGGCATGTGATGCACAAAGAACCCTGGGGACAGAGCTGGTCTAGGAGGAAGATTACAAATTCAGTTTTGGACGGTGGCTTTGACATATCTGTGGGTTTGCTAAATGGAGATGTTGCATGTGCAGCTGGGTATAAGATGTTTGGGGCTGACTATATCCCCTTGGGAGCCTTTGGGAAATGGACGTAATTGAAGCCATGGGGATATGAGATTGCCCAGGAAGGTAATGGTGGAGAAGGGGAGAAGGCCCTGAAGAGCTCCACCACTGAAAGTCTGCGAACCGGAGCACGTAAGTCAATAATGATTTTGTTACTCTAGCAAATATATGGCATTTTTACATAGTTTTGGAACTGATAGAAAAATTCCCTTTCAAGTGAGAATTGCCTTAATTGGAAAAAATACTTTTTTGAGCCAAGTGAAGAAGAGAGCCCTGGAGTATGCTTCAGTAGTTCACAGTGAAATAGGAACACAGAACCACTATGCAGCAGGGAAAAAGAATTTAGTTTGCTCTTTAAAGAAAAGAAGAGGCCAGAGGAGGCAGCCCACTGAAGAGACCAGGTTGGTGTGTTTATTGGAACTTCACAGTGAGAGGCAGCTAAAGGCAGGTAGTCTGCTGCTCCACTGATAGCTGTTTGCAATGTGGCATTGTAAATCCCTCCTCCAGCCTCACCTGCCGAATCTTCGGTAAAACCTAAAAAAACTCATAAATGCTTACTGTGAGCAATTTTCTTTTATAGAAACCAAAGAAAAACCTGAGTTTTATGCCAGGGGCAAAGAAACAAAGGACAAAGGCGGCATATGGGTATATAAGAGGTAGCCTCTAAAAATATCCCCCCCAGGGATTTGCAGAAATGTGGGGGCTGGCTTTGAACTCTAATAGGCTATGGAATTGAAGAGCTTATTTTCCATATATTTTGATGGATAGGCATATCCGTCCTCTCATGGCTGGGTTATACATTTTTAAATAATCTCTTTGTATTATTTTAAAATTATTTTTGAATAGGTAATATAGTCATAAGTTTAACAATACGAAGGGCACTTAAAGTAAGTCTCCCTCCCATCCCTGTATCTTATCCAGAGGCAACTATCATGTTCTGTTTCTTACTTATCTTTCTAGAGATATTTCACTGGTTTAAAGCAAATACACGTATATTCTTTAAAAATGTTCGCAGACATTTTTTTTTTTTCTTTTTTGCGGTACGCGGGCCTCTCACTGCTGCGGCCTCTCCCGTTACGGAGCACAGGCTCCAGACGCACAGGCTCAGCGGCCATGGCTCACGGGCCCAGCCACTCCGCGGCATGTGGGATCTTCCCGGACCGGGGCACGAACCCGCGTCCCCTGCATCGGCAGGCGGACTCTCAACCACTGCACCACCAGGGAAGCCCTGTTCACAGAAGTTTAACATATTGTATAAATTCTTCTGCATCTTGCTCTTGTCTCTTAGTAGACACTGAAGATATCTCTGTATCAGTACAGAAATGCTGCCTTTTAAATGGCCGTATAGCTTTCTACCTATGGATGTACCATCATCTATTTAGGGAATTCCCTACTGATGGTCATCTAAGTTGTCTCCAGACTTTTGCTATTTCTGAAAATGCCTCAATGAAAAGCTTGTCCATACACCGTTTTGCACGTACTACAAATTGAAATAATTCTTCTTGCCAAAGGAGTTGAAAGCTCACTGCTCATCACGACCAAGGGCAGGACCTGGCGGAGGCAGGCGCCGAAGAGAACACAGGTAAAGGTTCAGAAGGCTCAGCTTAGAACCTCAGGCAACTGCAGCAGCAAAATCAAAGCCCACATGTTTCAGGGCAATTGGAGGAAAGTAAAACATTGTAGGGATATAAACTCGTAAAGATTTAGGATTAGAGAAAACTCACAAAGACTTAGGACTAGAGATCTGAGATTTGGAAGGAGGCATTCTAGAGCATATCTGACCTCACAGGACAAAGCAATGTGGATCACAAAGAAGACAAACTGAAGTAGCAAGAACAATCCCTTTGAGCTTCCATGGAAAACGGTGATCAAGAGTCCTTCCATGGATTATGTTGGGTTATCCTCATAAAACTCTATTAAGAAGGTAAGATTATTATTCAGATTCTGCAAATGGGAAACTAAGGGTAAGAAACTTGCCCAAGTTCACGCAAAGAAGACATGATGGAATCAAGATTCAAACTTGGGCGCTCAGAGCTGGAAGGTCTTAATCACTGCGGTATGCACGAAGCTTTAGTCAAACAATGTAATGTAAATCCATTGCTGATAACTAGCCCTAATTCATCCAGCTTTTTCTGTTCGCTTTTCCCTTAATCCCAAGCCTTCCTTAAAGACCTGGTGTTTGTCAGTAAAGTGGCTTGGAAACTAACAACTAAAAATTCGCCTCAAGCAAATAATAATTCATTCCAGGTAAGTGCAGAAAAACAGACAGCCCGTATAAAAAGTGTCTCCCACTGAAGCTTATTTCTCTGTGTGCTACAAGTTAAGCATTCGTTAAAAAAAAATTATTATGATTGATATTAGAGGCTAATATATGCTAACGGAACTATAACAAAGAGTACTCGTTTTAAGGGTCACAGTTAAAGATAAAATATGTCAACGGTAGAGCTCTCACAGTGTATGACGCATATTAAGTGATCAGTAAACACTGTTTAAATGAATAAATAGTTAAAAGAAAAATACCAGGATATCAACAGCCCTAAGAAAACGTCGTGGGCGAGCCAAACTAAACATCTCAGAGTACGCTATGTATTATTAGGAAACACAGCATAATTTTCAAAATATGACAAGCAAGTTCCTCCCCATATCCCAGAGAAATGGCAATTGTGAAAATTGTTAAGAAAATAAATAGAAGGAGAGTTTCCAGATCCAACTGCTGGTGGAAGTAATTTAGCCTCAGCATTGCCATAGATGGTTTCATAGCATGACATTCTCTCCCTGCTCTCGTTCACGTTAGAAAGCGTCTCATTTTTCATCACTGCCATTTATTTTCAGATCTGAACCTTTACTTTAATGATCACTTGAGTGCACAAAACTAGAATAGAGAATATTGTCCTTTTTCCACAACAGGTGAACTCCTCCAGGGAAAAATCAATTATTTTCTCATTGACCCCCATTGGTAGGTGTTAGTGCAGTGACCCAGATCGTGGCACCCTTTTGCTCTGCTCTGGGGAATTAGTCCAACTCTGTTCCCTCAGAAATTGCTCTTGAGGTGACAGGCAGTTTCTTCTTGATCCTGTGGGCTTGCTGGAAGCTGGTAGAACAATCCAGTGGTCTCATTTCCATGAAGGCTCTCTGGGAAGACCCTCTCCACGTTATGAGAGAAAGCCTGAATCAAAGAGGGGTACCTGCATATTTGATGTTCTGACAAATTCACTCTAACCCTAAGGGCTGCAAAAACAGTTTTTTTTCCTTTGAATTAATTAATTTTTTGGTTGAAGTACAGTTGATTTACAATATTGTGTTGGTTTCAGGTATACAGCATAGCGATTCAGTTATACATATATATATATTCTTTTTCAGATCCTTTTCCCGTACATGTTATTACAAAAAATTGAGTATAGTTCCCTGTGCTATACCGTAGGTCTTTGTCGATTATCTATTTTATATTGGGTTGGCCAAAAAGTTCATTTGGGTTTTTTCCGTAAGACATTATGGAAAAACCTGAACAAACTTTTTGGCCAACCCAATATACAGTACTGTGTATATGTTAATCCCAACTTCCGAATTTATCCCTCCTCCCACCTGCAAAAACAGTTTTTGTAAAGAGCACTTTGGTATTAACAAAAATGCTGAATGAATTTTGTCTTCCACCTTCCCTTCACAGCTAGCCTTCTTCTTGCTTTTGTAACTTTGTAATAAGGCATGAATGATACACAAAAACCTGACCATGTTTAATGTACATAATTTGATGAGTTTGGACATATGTATACATCCATGATACTGTCACCACAATCAAGGTAATAAACATATCCATCACCTTCAAATGCTTCCTTATGTCTCTTTCTTTGTGTACGTGTGCTAAGAACACTCAACATGAGATCTACAATATGAACAAAATGTTATTACCTTTTTAAATAAATTTACTTATTCATTTATTTTTGGCTGCACTCGGTCTTTGTTTCTGTGCGTGGGCTTTCTTTAGTTGTGGCGAGCGGAGGCTACTCTTTGTTGCGGTGCACAGGCTTCTCATGGTGGTGGCTTCTCTTGTTGTGGAGCACGGGCTCTAGGCGCGAGGGCTTCAGTAGCTGTGGCATGCAGCCTCAGTAGTTGTGGCTCGTGGGCTCAGTAGTTGTGGCACATGGGATTAGCTGCTCTGCGGCATGTGGGATCTTCCTGGACCGGGGCTCAAACCTGTGTCCCCTGCACTGGCAGGTGGATTCTTAGCCACTGTGCCACCAGGGAAGTCCCTGAACAAATTTTAAGTGCACAGTACCTTATTGTTAACTGCAGGCACCGTGTTGTAGAGCAGGTCTCCAGAGCTGACTCATCTTGTATAGCTGTGACTTTATACCCATTGAACAGAAATTCCCCATTTTCTACCCACACCCACAGCTAAGTTTCTTGAAAGAGCATAATTTTCTTCTTCTTTATCTCTTACTCAGTCTTCTACACCTAACAATTTAAGTTCCACCCCACCACTCTACTACAGCTGCTCTTTTCTGTGGTCATTATTAAACTTCTCATTCTTCTTCTTCTTCTTCTTATCATTATTATTGCGGTACGCGGGCCTCTCACTGCTGCGGCCTCTCCGGTTGCGGAGCACAGGCTCCGGACGCGCAGGCTCAGCGGCCATGGCTCACAGGCCCAGCTGCTCCGCGGCATGTGGGATCCTCCCGGACCGGGGCACGAACCTGCGTCCCCTGCATCAGCAGGCGGACTCTCAACCACTGCGCCACCAGGGAAGCCCCTAAACTTCTCATTATTAAGTCAAATAAATGTGCCTTGGCTCTCCCAAAGTATTTGCCATAAACACTATTGAGAACTCCTCCCTCCCTCTTGAAATTCTCTTCTCTTTCACGGGTGTCTGTAACCATATCTTCTTTTGAATTTTCTCCTACCTCTGACTGCTCCTTCAACAGGGATCCTGATTTCAGGATCAGGATGTACTGACTCTATCCCCCTGTCCTTTCTAATCTGCCCCATCCTCTCCACCTCCACTAACTTTGCCTACCTAGGTTGGGGCCCTAACACTTCTCGCCTGGATGACATTACCCTATTTGTCTGTCTCCTTTTCCCAGGCACTTAGACCACTGTAGGTGTTCAACAACTCTTTGTTGCTGGGATGAATACATGGTGACAATTCCTGTCCCCACCTCTGCCACTCAGTGACTCACCATACTTGCTCCAGGCACCTTTCTAAAACACACAGGTAGTCATGCTGCATCTCTCCCTAGGCCAAATCCTTCCACTGCCTCCAGGATCAATTTTGATCCTCTTAGCATGGCACAAAAAGCACTTCTTGCCCTTTTCGTGCCTCATCGCCTACCATCCCCCAATGCACACTCAGTGCAGCCCTGTGAGATAACCCACAGCACCAGTACTCTTTAAGAACCTCCCCCCACCCCCTGTCTCTTTTTATTAAAGTACAATTAACATACAATAAGCATACAGTGAAGTGCATGTATCGATCGATTCTGGCAAGCGTATACATCCATGTAACCACCACCCTCATCAATATACAAAACATTCCCGTCATCTCAGGAAGGTCCCTATGTCCTCAACAGTTAATCACCTCAAATAAATCACTGTCCTGATATCTGTCACCATATATTGGTTTTGCCTCTGTGTCTGGCTTCTTTAGTTCAGCATAATGTCTGTGAGATTCGTCGATGTTGCCATGTATACTAGAAATTCATTCTTTTTCACTGACGAGTAGTATTCCACTGTTTAAATATATCACAATTCCTTTATGTATTGGTGGGCATTTGAGTCGTTCTCAGTGTCGGATTATTACGAACTCCAAACATTTTAATGCCATTTTTTGTGGACATAGATTTTTTTCTTTTTTTGCATGAATACCTAGGAGAGGAATTCCTATGGTTAAGTTAAGAAAAACTGCCTAAATGTTTCCAACCACACATCTCCATACTTGGCAACACTTGGTGTTGTAATTTTTTTTTATTTTAGTCATCCTAGCGTATGTTAAGTGGTGTTTCACTGTGGCTCCGAGTCTCACATTCTTCCTGACTACTGATGTTGAGCACCTTTTCAATGTGATTATTGGCATTTGTGTATCTTCTTTTGTAAAATATTCCATTTATTTGAACCATTCAAAAAATTGAGTTGTCTTTTTATTATTTCTTTGAAAGAGTTCCTCAGAATATAAGTTCTTTGCCAGATATGTAACTTTTCGAGTCTTTGGCTTACCTTTTTGTTTTCTCAATGATGTCTCTGAAGCGCAGAAAATCATCATTTATCATCTTTCTTTTCCTTATGCCCTTTAACTTTATCTTTAATAAATAAATGAAGGTAAAGGATTCCAGTTTACCTGGGAGAAGCTTCCTCCTTATCTTTGAGAGTCAGCTGACATAACGGGACATGTAATCACTGATGTTCTTCTTTGTTTTCCCCCATAAGCTTAGGAGCAACTTGAGAGCAGGGGTTGTACTTTATGGAGTGCTTTATATATAGTAGTAGAATGTCTAGCAAGTAGTGGAAGCTCAAGAACTATTTGTTACCCAAATATGTTGAAAATTGGAAGAGTCAATTCAGTTTCTTCAATTAACTACTCTACACATCATCTTCTCTTCCTAAAAACAAGGAAAACTCCCCATTTACCTCAAAAGCATGCACAAGCAATGAAAGCTTTCTGAGGTTGTGAATGGAGGTTTTTTGGTCCCTTACGTGTACATCAGTAAGCAGCCTGTGAATATATACTTTTCATAGATTTTATATTATTGTTATTATTAATATTATTTCATGAATCCTGATTTTCACTTGAAAAGCTGTATATGTAATTCTTTATAACTCTTAATACAGCAGATGTTCCTCATCAAATGCTGGGACATCTTGAACCAAAGAAAACTATGACTAGTCAGAATAGAGACACGAGGGTTTGCCAGTTGACTTGATCATGTCAGAGTGATCAGCTTTCTATCCTAGTGAGGTTCACTAATGTCCAAAACCCTGAGGATTACATCAAAATGACAATGTTATCATTCAATCTGTCCAAGAAATTAGACCTTGATGAATTCCATTGAGAACTCCAACTTGATAATGAGCTAAGAAGTCATAACACTATTCTGACAGGAAGGTACAGTTAAAGAAATTTGAAAAGCACCAGGAATACATGAAAATGATGGGCTAATGGAGGGAGCAAAGTGCAATCTTCTCCTCCTGGCAGGAAGCCACAGAATGGAGAAGCCCCTGCTCAGTGAACAATGAGACACAATCAAACGGCATTCAGTGCATGATGAATTAAGCATCTGAGAGCAGAGTGACTTTTTCCATAGCAACAAAGCCTCAGAAAGCCCAGAATGCTATTGGCCAGAGTCTTGTATTGTTCTTCCGGGGCTACATCAATCCTCACCCTGGATGATTAAAAGTGCCAGAAGCAAGTGTGATATTCGGATATTCAAGTTAAATGATAAATGTGCACAGAATGAATAGAAAATATAGTTACATGTGTAAATAGCCAGAATGTTCAATTTCCAAATATGAAAAGTATATAATTTAGAAACTCATTGAGATGGAAGTTTGAAGGATTTGCTGCTTACTCAGCAGCGCCTAATAAAAGAATGTATCCGTTATCCAATCTTTGCTTTTGAAAGAGTTGGTTCTGTTAGGGGGTTGTGAAAGGGTCCAGATCTTTCTCGCTAGTCAAGGCTTTATGCTGGTAACAGGAGTGTGAAAGAATCTTTCTCAATGGCCAAGATCCCTGAAAGAACAGAGGTATGAAACTGTCCCTGGCACAGAAGCACCGAAGCAATGCAGCGCCTTGTAGAAAGTGGAGAAGCAGCACGTCACTGTCAGCTTGTGACCGCTCTGTCGTCATCCATGGAGACTGAACCATGACCTGGTTTTCGTTGCCTTCAACCACTTCTCAATGTTGTCCATATTCTCAAACTTCATCCAAAAGAGACTTGAAATTCTTCTCTCATAAGGATTTGATCATGATTGAAGTGCAATGAACAGGCAGTTAGAATTCTGGTTGCAAAGAATTTAAGTTGAAAGCAGGAATTATGTCTTACCTGTAACACCTTGTGTGCCGAGAATAACTCCTGGTTGGATGACTAGTGGGTGAATGAATAGGAGGCCTAAAAATGAAATGGAAAATTTACAGGACAGTTGGAGCTGAAAGGCTACATTTAGGAATTAAAGAAGCGAACCCCATAACTGAATTAACACTCTATGACACATGGAGCTACTGATCAAAGAGAGAATTTATTCACAGAGCTTTTCAAATACAAACAAAATAGCACGTTTTCATTTTTTACAAAATGAATATTGGAATAAATGTGGTACAGCACAGTACAATAATGGATGAAAGAAAACAAGATCTAGTGACTGGAAAATGTCTCTCATTACTCTCACATCTTCAACTGAATTCTCTCCTACAGCGGACAGAAAGTTGCCCCTTTACTTCGTAAGAATACCATAGCAGAAACTACTCAGAGAAATATTGCATATTTTTTGAATAATATTGAAATACAAAGGCTTAATGCTAAAGATCTGCATAAACACTGAAAACACGTTGAGGGCATAAAGAGTTTATGCAGAGTATACAAAATACTGATAAGAGTGGCTTATTGGTCCATTTATTAGGTTTAATGTATACTTTATAAAGTGATAATATGGTATTTTAAATGTGTATTAAAAAGAAAACAGAGGAGTAACGCACTGCTAACCCTCTCATACAGACTGTGCAACAATTTAAATGTCTGTGTGTGGGCATGTGTGTGGATGCGTACATCTGTATGTGCTCGTGTGCTTTCAGAAATGCCGTGACTTACTGGGAACGTCTGTGCGTTACCCTGCTTCCCAACCTAAAACTGTTTCTCCTAGCCCTTTCGATTCTCTGAGTCATCATCCTTAAAAAAAAAAAAATCCTTGTTTGCTGCATATATAGATTTGTTTTGTGTATGTGTGTGTTCTACATCAACAATACTCTGTGGGATAGAAACACCCAACACCCTGCAATATTTTTAGCCTTTGGTCCATTTTTCTCTATCATTCCATGCTCTACATTTCTTTCACAAACCTTGCACAACCCTTCCCCATGGTATAATGTTTTTAATTCCACTGGGTTTCATTTCGTTAGTGTTGCATGGTTTAGAACCACTATTCCACCTGTTGAGAATAGCTGGATGCTTCAGTCCCCCCCAGCCCCTTCAGCCCGTCTTCTCCTCTGTTTGCTCTTGGTGGCTCCATCTCAGTATGGGTACTGTTTCTGTTTCTTGCCTGAGAAGCAAGCCAGCCACGTGCATAGCAGCATAGCGGTGGCAGCACCTGCTCCCGTGCAGTAGTAGGCCCAACCGATTTCACACTTACCTAGGGACACAAGAGAAGGAGAGAAAGCAGGCACAGATCAGGATGATTTTACAGGAGGTTCTGTCATTTCTCCCAGGGTGTGTGTTCCTGGTGTACCACGGTGAAACGGAAATACTCATTAGAAATGTGACACTCACTCAGATGGAATGATAACAAGGGATGAAACTTATCCCATGATGGAAGAAAGCCGGAATAGTTGTGGGCATTTCAGAAGGACCTCAAGGCCCATGTCTCCTGCTAGCTAGTGACAGAAACCTTTTCTCCCCAACTGCGATGCTCACTCCCGTGGCTGAAGAAAAGGAGGAATAACAGCAATCAGGATAGGAGAGATGAAGGTATTAGTTCCGATTTAAATCACCCAAACTCATATGCATAATGAGGTACCTTAGAAAAAAATTCAAAATACAGGTAAGTCCTAAATATAGATACAGTTT
This sequence comes from Stenella coeruleoalba, assembly GCF_951394435.1. Classification (NCBI taxonomy): domain Eukaryota; kingdom Metazoa; phylum Chordata; class Mammalia; order Artiodactyla; family Delphinidae; genus Stenella; species Stenella coeruleoalba. The sequence continues at coordinate 14,031,284 of NC_137164.1, forward strand.
CTGCAAAAGGGCCACTCTAAGGAGGAGATCCCTTTGAAGAATAATGCTAAAGTGAAAGAATCTACCAAAAAACTCCTGGAACTACTAAGTGACAACAGAAATGTTGCAGGATACAAGGGTAATATATAAAAGTCAACTGCTTCCTATATACCAGTAATGAACAAGTGGAATTTTTAATTAAAAACACAATACTATTTATATTAGCATCCCGCAAAATGAAATAAGTAAAAATCTGACAAAATAGTACAAGGTCTTTATGAGGAAAACTATAAAACTGATGAATGAGATCAAAGAACTAAATAAATGAAGAGATATTCCATGTTCATGGATAGGAAGGCTCAATATTGTCAAGACGTCAGTTCCTCCCAATTTGAGCTACAGATTCAATGTAATTCTAATCAAGATTCCAGAAAGTTGTTTTGTGGGTATCAGCAAACTTATTCTAAAGTTTATATGGAGAAACAAAAGACCCAGAATAACCAACACAATATTGAAGGAGAAGAACAAAGTTAGAGGACTGACACTACCTGAATTCAGGACTTACTATAAATCTCCAGTAGTCAAGATGGTGTGATATTGGTGAAAAAATAGACAAATAGACTAATGCAACAGAATAGAGAGCCCAGAAGCAGATCCACATAAATATAGTTAACTGATCTTTAACAAAGGAACAAAGGCAGTACAATGAAGCAAAGACAGTATTTTCAATAAATGGTGCTGGAACAACTGGACATCCACATGCAAACAAAGGAAATTGGACACAGACCTTACACCCTTCACGAAAATCAACTTAAAATGGAGGACAGGCTGAAATGTAAAACTATGAAAATCCTAGAAGACAACATAAGAGAAAATCTAGATGCCCTTGGGTATGGTAATGACTCTAGATATAACACAATCCATGAAAGAACTAACTGATAAGCTGAACTTTATTAAAATTAAAAAAAACTTCTGCTCTGTGACAATGTCAAGAGAATGAAAAAAAAACTGCAGACTGAGAGAAAAATGTGCAAAAGACACATCTGATAAAGGACTGTTATCCAAAATATACAAACACTTAAAACTCAACAATAAGAAAACAGACCTGATTAAAAAATGGGCCAAACACCTCAGACCACAGACACCTTACCAAAGAAGATATACAGATGGCAGATAAGCATATGAAAAGACACTCCACATCATGTCATCAGGGAAATGCAAATTAAAATGACAGTGATATGCCACTACATACCTATTAGAATGGCCAAAATCTGGAACACGGACACCACCAAATGTTGGCGAGGATGTGGAGCAACAGGAACTCTCATACATTGGTGGTAAGAATGTGCAATGTTACAACCATTTTAGAAGACAGTATGGTGGTTTCTTAGAAAACTAAACATACTCTTACCATACAATCCAGCAGCTGCATTCCTTGGTGTTTACCTAAAGGAGCTGAAAACCTGTGTCCACACAAACGTCTGCACCTGGATATTTATAGCAGCTTTATCCATAACTGCCAAAACTTTGACGCAATGGAGGTGCCTTTCGAGTCAGGACTCAAATCTGGGTACCAGGTTCTAAGAATAAGAACTCACTGACCCAAAACATCCTACTTGAATTAGTGGGATAGGTTTCCGCATTCATTAATCCTTTTTTTAAAACAACATTCAAGTTATTCTTTTTGCATGTACAGTAAGGAAGTCCTCTATATCTCTCATGCAACATTGTCTTTTCTGCCCTAATTGAATCCCCTTTTTAGTCAGTCTTAAGAAAACCAGAAATCAGACAATGCTCCAACAACCACCATTTTCTCCCTTTTCTTTTGTTTTTCTTTATCCATTACATTAGCTAAAACACATACAACCAGATGCTTGGATTTCACAGTCATTGAACATACAAACCATAGTTTGAAAACCATATCCTTTTTTTACATGTCAGTCATTTTTTACCTTGTTCATTAATAACTTCTCTATTGAAAACTACAAAGACTGTTAGGTGTAGCATGTAATTTGACTTCCTATCTTCACTGAAGTCTACTGAGGCGGTAGTTAGCATGTGCCCCATTTACAGATAAGAAGGTGAGGTGAGGCAAAGCTTGAGTCATTGGCTTGTAGTCACCATAAGTCAATCGCCACAAAATTAGACCAAGAGCCTCCACATCTTAAAAGTACTCTAGGGCACTACCTATGTGCCAGACAATAGGATACGTTTAGCCTGCAACTTTGGTTTCTCCCTCTCCGTATCCAATAATAAATAATAAAAATTAAGAAACAGAAAACACAGATTGATTACTATTTGCTCTGAATTGTAGAAGAGCTTTCGTGGAGCAAATATTAATACATTTAATCCTCATAAGAACACGATGTGGTAGGTACCTGAGTATCATCCCCACCATTCGCATGGGGACACTAAGGCCAAGGAAAGTTCAGTAACCTGCCCAAGGACTCACCTGTATAGTAAGTGACGAGTCCTTTGCGTCTCTCTCCACAATTTATTCTGTGTGCCTCCACTCCTCAAGTGCCTATAGCAACCCCCGGCAGTCTTACCTGCTGCCATTGCTTTCCTGTCTCCCTGCTTTTATTTATAGTATCATCAACAGCAAAGAGGGCAGCTATCTTTTCAAAAATCAATCATGTTAAGTCGCTCCCTTACTTAAAATCCTTTAATGGTTTCTCAAACATGCAATCTCCTTCCAAAGGCCTGTGAGCCCCTGAATGAGCTGGCATCTGCCTACTTCTCAGACCTCATGACCACCTTCCCTCTTGTCTTCTTTCTGGCCATACTGGCTGTCTTCTCTGGACCACATCAGGCTTGTATTGGCTCCAGTACTCCTCACTCATTATTCCTTCCACCCCAAAAATTCTACTTCCAGATCATTAGAGAGCTGGAGCTTTCTCAGATGGGATCTACCTGTCCCCCCCACAACTTGTCTCATCAAAGTCACTCTATTCCTTCACCTCACTTTATTGCCTTTGTAGCACTTGCCATGGTTTGTAAATATTGTGTGTGCGTGTGTTTAACTTCAGTCTATCCCACTAGAATGAAAGTTTCAATTTGGGGAGACCTTTGTATAGTTTGTTCCCTACTGTACCCCTACAACAGTGCCTGGCTCACAGTAGGCACTCAGTAAATAAATGCTGAATGAAAGACAAGGTAAAAGAAAGAGAGAAAGAAAGGAAACAAAGTAGGCAGACAGTTAGTCTTTCAAAAATAAAGTATGGGATTTTAAGAGTAACTCCAGTCTCATTTGACACAGAACTTCTGGAGAGAAGTGCCCAAACCAACTGTGCATTTATAGCTTTGTACAGAGTGTGTTCAATTTAAAAGGACAATAGATCCTGAAAGAGCACATCTCCACCGCAGGCTGGGTCTCACTGGCACAACGACCTCCATTAATACTGACAGATAGAATCAGTCTTTTCAAGGGTAACAGAGTCTCCTTCATGGACCAGATTTTCTGATAACCATAGGCTACTGTGGCTGTGAGTCTTGGGAATAATCTCCATTTTGAATTATTCTTTAGCTGGACTAAACAAATCTAGGAGGGAGAATTAATAGGTAACTGAGAGATGGCAGGTGGTTTAGAACCAAAAAGTCAGCAAAATCTGTGGTCAGTCCATTCAGTATAAGGCTCATAACACAGAACACAGTCAGTTGTTCATTAATAATAAGGTGTTGATCTTCCATGACCTAACATGAAAAGTGGAGTACAGAATTCTTTACTAATTATCGGACACTCACTCAAGAAAAAGTAGTTGGTGAGGCTATTTAGTAATAGTGTATGTGGGCTTCCCTGGTGGCGCAGTGGTTGAGAATCTGACTGCCAATGCAGGGGACACGGGTTCGAGCCCTGGTCTGGGAAGATCCCACATGCCGCGGAGCAACTAGGCCCGTGAGCCACAACTACTGAGCCGGCACGTGCTCTGCAACAAGAGAGGCCGCGATAGTGAGAGGCCCGCGCACCGCGATGAAGAGTGGCCCCCGCTCGCCGCAACTAGAGAAAGCCCACGCACAGAAATGAAGACCCAACATAGCAAAAATAAATAAATTAATTAATAAACTCCTACCCCCAACATCTTCTTTAAAAATAATAATTATAATAATAGTGTATGTAACAGTAGTCACGTGTGTTAAATAAAGATTAAAAAAAAAAAGCTACTAAAGCATTGACTATCAGAGAACCCAGGAAAGACAGCATAACTTTTTCACTCCTCTAGAAAAGTCAATAAAATAGCGTAAGCTTAAACCTTAGGGGCTCTGAACTGGCAGGGTTGCTGTAGCAGCTGGTGCAGATGCTCCACCCAATTCCTTTGCTGGTTCTGGGCTCTCATCCATCAGCTACTGACTGTACTTTGCTCCTAACAGCTTATACTTGCAACCCTCTTCAGAGGACCCATGAGCTGGGGGGCCACTTTGTTCCAACTCTCAGAAAGTTGAAGTACCCCTGGTGGGACTGGTAGCCACTGACGGGCTGGTGCAGGAGTCTGAAAGCCCTCCTTCTTGCCTCCAGGTGGGACAAACTCTGCTGTGGCATGAATGTTCCAGAGCTCGTAAGAGTCCAGACTGAGGCTGGGACCTCACCTGGAATTGCACCCTCGCTTCGTGTCTACGCTTTCACTATCTTGCTTTCCCACTTCCTCCTGGTTTCTCCTCAGCTCATTTCCTTGATCCCTTGGACAGGAATCCTCATCTCAGGGTCTCAGCTCTGGGGAACCCAATTTCAGAGAAGAGCAAATGAACACAGTCTTTCTTGTTTTTCTTTAACGTGATAAGGGTTTGTGAAGTTTCTTCAGTTGTTAGAGGCTTAACCCATCCACCTACCCACCCAAGCCCTGCCATCCCCTGAAACACCCAGAGCCAGGATAGAGCCTTCAGCACATCCTTGCTATGCTATCATCTTCCTGGGGCCAATCCAACTCCTTGCCTTGATAAGTGTGTATGTGCCATTTCTAATAACTGTTACGTTTCTGGAGCCTTTCTTGTTTGTGTCATAAAACATGTAGTCAACTCAGCAGATCAACCGTCCATCATACGAAAATGGAAAGGTAGGACACCAAATGAAGGTACTCAAAAAGTGTACTGTCATAGAAAATGTTTGAGGATGTTACACAATCTTGCTGCTAATTACACACACGTGCTAGTTTATGTGTGTGATTTATACATTTTGTGGTTTAAATTTAGCAACTGGCTAAGATCCAAAATGAGCAGCTAATGATCAGTGTGATTTAAAAGAAAATTATTCCTCTGTTTCAGATATGAAGACGTTGGTTTGCTAAGTAATTGATAAAATAAATCATTATTAAATCAATAAAGATTTATTCTGGTATTTTGGATTGTATAGAAATATGGCCACCTCATCAATCTAACTTCAAAAGAATATACAAAAGCATATACCACACACACACATATCTTCAGAGAAACAAAAAATGGTCAAGGTCAGTGTAGTAAGATCAAGATGTGTCAATAAAATTTAGGCCAATCTAAAGAAACACTAAGTCATCCATCCCCTGATTCTTGAGTCCCTTCTTCCCACCCTCTCTCCCTCCCTCAATTCTTTCATAAATTCAACAAATTAAAAAAATTTTTTTACTGGAATATAGTTGATTTACAATGTTGTGTTAGTTTCAGGCGTACAGCAAAGTGAATCAGTTAATATCCACTCTCTCTTTTTTTTTTTAGGATTCTTTTCCCATGTAGGCCATTACAGAGTACTGAGTTCCCTGTGCTATACAGCAGATTGTTATTAGTTATCTATTTTATATGTAGTAGTGTGTCTATGTCAGTCCCAATCTCCCACAACAAATATTTTTTAACCGCCCACTCCAACTAGGAATCACTGGATGCGAGGGATCTACTTTGGAAAAAGAGAAATACAGCCCCTGTTATCAAGAAGCCATCGTCTAGTCAAGGGTGTATTAAACAGTAATTACTTAGATATTCATATAATGATAATTGTGATATGTGCTTTGAAGAAAAAACATGCAGGATGCTAAGACAGCAAATCACAAGGACTTTTATACAGTGAGGTCCGTGAAGGAGAGCCTTAAATTAGAAGTGAAATTTAAGCTGAGACCTGGCAGATGAGCAGGGGCTAGCCAAGCCTGAATGTGGGAGGCCAGGGAAGAGTGTCTTTGCACCAGGGGGATGGGAAATGTAATGGAGAAACGTAAGCAGATTTGGGTCTCGTTAAAGTATCATTCAAATAAGAGATGGATGCCACTGTGCGTGTAAGCAAGAGATGGGGTTGGGTGTGACCACCTCCAGAGTTTGAGAGCTGGAAGCCTGGAGACTTCCTCTTCAAATGTTCATCTACGCGGGTGTAGAGACATGTGAGATAGTCAACAACCATTGGTAAGTCTTGATCACCTACTCTTTGTGTTGCAATATTACAGGAGATCAATGAGGGGACAAGACAGATAGCATCTTTGGTTTTACAAAGCTTATGTTCTAGTAAGACTGATTCTTGAGTATCACTCACATCAGTTGCATTATTTTGAAGCCATACCTTGTATATTTTACACACGTCTGTTAGAAATTCAGTTAATGAAATTAACTAGATATAAAAGGGAGTTTTTCTCATGAAACTATAAATGTAAATGTACCTCGAACTTCTTCAAAGGAGAAGAAAGATTCTTCTTCCTGAGCACGGTTCCTTCCACTGTTAAAACCCACACGCTCAATAAGAAGAAATTAGCAGTGTGTTTTACAGTAATAGGAGAAAAAGTCTTTCTGAGTACATTAGGCTATTAGGAAAGAGCAGATGTTTAAGTTAATATGTTTTAAACCTTACTGTAGTCCACGAGTAGTAACGGAACCAAAGGAAACCAGGGAATACAGGACCATTCTTCCCTGGCCTCTCACTTCCCCTGTCGTGGCAAAACATTCTTGTTATTTTAATGCAAATCGAAAGCTTTTTGCTAGAGGACAAGTTTTGTCTGGGATCCTTTCAGGAAATTAGAGAAGCAAATCTGTTAAACTTTCTCTTTTGCTCTCTGTAATGCTCCATCAAACAGGACTCCAAGCGCACTGGGTTGGCAAACTGCTGCTTTCAACGACGGGGAATGCCACCCTTGACAGATAAAATAGAGGTTAATCAATGGGAAAAGGTTCTGTGGCTGCATTCCAGGGCAGCCCCGGGGAGAACATGGCTGGGAGAGGTGTGGCTGATTCTTTAGGGTGCCTCAAATTAGTTTTTAAGCGCATCTCCTGTTAGTAACAGAGACAGAAGAAAAGGTACAAAGAACCCAGCTTTACTACAAATAACAATGAAATTCCAGTGATCAGTTCTATTGGATTACTCTTTCACAGCCTACCATGTGACTGCCTGTCTCATTCCTGTATCCCAAAGCTCAGTACAATGATGCCTGGACCACAGCAGACGATTGATACATATTTGTGGTGTGAATGGCTATCAGACACTATACCTGTGCTGAGAACAGAGATCTGAAATTAATAATTATATAATAGCTGTCATGGACAGCCTGTGGGCCAGGTGCCAAACAGTTTAGAAGTGGCATCTCATTTAACCATTTTTGCCTATGATACTTTCAAGAAATTAGAGAAGCAAATCTGTTTATACTTTCTCAATATCATTCCCATTTTGAAGATGAAGACACTGAGTTAACATGCAAGATAAGTCACTGGCCCAGTATCTCAAATAAATGATGAAGCTTGAACTTGAGTCAGTTCCAAAACTTTTTTGTGTGCTCAGATATGTTTTAGGAAGATCTGTATCACATTGTCCCCATTTGTCTCTGCTAGAACTTACATGCCACAAAGAAATAAGATATATTTTGAGTGAAGTAAGTTAGAAAGAGAAAAACAAATATCGTATATTAATGCATATATGTGGAACCTAGAAAAATGGTACAGATGAACCGGTCTGCAGGGCACAAATAGAGACACAGATGTAGAGAACAAACGTATGGACACCAAGGGGGGAAACTGATTGGGGGTGGTGGTGGTGGGATGAATTGGGAGATTGGGATGGACATATATACACTAATATGTATAAAACAGATAACTAATAAAACCTGCTGTATAAAAAGTAAATAAAATTAAATTAAAAAATTAAAAAAAAGATATATTTTGCATCTTTGAATTTACCAGTCTCCTTAGAAGACTCCATGCACCCGTGTGTACCTTGCACAATTCTAGTTATTAAAGGCCTGCATCTTGCAGACTTGGCTCTCCCAATTTCAGGGCCAATGAAACCAAACTGGCACTCTCTTGGCAATCCCATCCCCCTAGAGGATGTGAGGCAGTGGGATCCAATAAGCTTGCTTGATCAAATTCAGATAACTGATTTTTCCTGGGTGATAACTGGCTATGGGCACGCTGTCAAACTGGATGTTTCTGACCTGCCCCCGTCGGAGCAGAGCTGAGAAAGGGCTCCAGGCCCTGGGCACCCTCCAGCTCCCCTCTGCCTGTAAACCCCTGGCCATCGCACCATCCTCACACCCAGAGACTTTGCCACAGGGCCTCCTGCTGTCCCAGTGCTCATTTAAGCACAAAACAGGGTCCCACAGGTAGTCCTGCCCCCGACTGATGCTGTCCAACGCAAACCTCCCTGTGTCTTCGACCTTCCCCATGCTCTGCATTTGAACCTGAGCCCTGCCCGTTCCCAGCTCACTTCCTTCCTCACTGGGTCACTGCTGAGTTCCCAGCCTTGTGGCCACGGGTGCCTGAGTCCAGATATAAGTTGACTGCCTTCACTTATCAGGCAGAATATCTTTCATCTGCGATATTTAAAGTTTTTCAGCATGTAAAGATATCAATGCAAAGTTTGTGTAGAGAAGAAGCAGGCATGTCAGATTTCATCCCTTTTGCTGTACAAATCAGGAAGACAGGAAGGTGGAGGGATCTGTAGAGAAAAAAACTTTTGTATTCTTTTTTTTTTCTTTTGCAGTACGCGGGCCTCTCACTGTTGTGGCCTCTCCCGTTGCGGAGCACAGGCTCCGGACGCGCAGGCTCAGCGGCCATGGCTCACGGGCCCAGCCGCTCCGCGGCATGTGGGATCTTCCCGGACCGGGGCACGAACCCGTGTCCCCCGCATCGGCAGGCAGACTCTCAACCACTGCACCACCAGGGAAGCCCCACTTTTGTATTCTTAAATACCATGGGTGGAAGTCTCTCCTCTTGAGTAAATTCCTTCCTACCTCTTCATATTCAGACCATCTTGTCTGCCCTGTGCATTAAAAGCAAGAACAAAAGAATCTGTAGTGGGACCAATTCCTTTTGTTCTTTTGGGAAGTTACTGAACAGAGGTGTTGCTAGTGAAAAACAACAACAGGATTTAAACATTTGACCTAAAACACACAAAAGCTTTAATTCAAACTTTTAATGGAACGAGGAGTTAAAATGACACCTGTGTCTGAAAAGAGAAGAGTGGAACTCAAATTTGATCGCTGGGCAAAAAATGTAGAAGTAAAAAGGCCGAGGAAAGACAGTTTGTGAGATGTGGCTCATTTTAATGCTCTTCGCTTGTTTCTGTCTGTTTAGGACGAGAAGCATAAACTCACATTGCTGACCAGGGTCGACCTGGACACAACTTCAGGGCACCATTTACACTGAACTCCCTGAGATGTACTCTAGGAGGTACTGTCCACAAGCAGATCTCAGTAATGGGATCTCAGCACCCCATGGGCGCTTCCCAAGAGTAGATAGTATGGAGGGATGTGCAATGGTAGAACCCTCCGAAGACTGAGCACTGAGTCTGCACAGAGTGCCCCAGGCAGCGGAGGCCACCTTCAGCCTCCTGTTTCCAGAGTGCAGCACAGTGGACAGACCCAGCATTTCTCCTCAAGAACTTCCGCTCTTGACTCTCATGAGTGAGGCTGGCTATATCTTCTACCTCTCCTGCCCCTTCGTCCCCAGGTTTAGGGGACTGGATAGTTGGATTTGAACTCTCCTGGGAGTTGAACGGTACCTTTTTCCCCCAAACACATAGTACATCTCAGTGTATAAGGGTCTAGCTTGGAGCACTGGACCCACTTCTACAAATAGACTCTTAAAAAGACTCTCCACCTTCTTTGTCTGCCCTACTTTCTCCCCGGAGGTATCCAGGCATGTAAAGAGTTAGCATATAACGCATATGTGTCCATTGGTAAGAGCTGGCACACTCAAGCTATGGCATTTGTAAGTACTCTCCGTAACCTGCACGTCCAAGGGAGCAGGGATTTACTCTCTGGAAAAGATAAGATATGTTTCTGCAAAGCACTCATAACAGCACTGCGTCTAAGGAGATATGTTACAGTCAATTTTGATAGGGCTGGCCAGACGAGGACGTGACGGGAAATGACTGCTGTGCAAGGACTGTACTCAAATATGAGTTCATGTTACATGGGTCTCAGGTTTCAGGGGGAAAAAACCTTCTAAATTACACATTCATTCTATTCTATTCAATGGCATAAATTTCTCTTCTGGATTCCCACAAAGATTTTGTTAGAGAGCCATAATTTTAATTTGCTTTGTTGTGTCTCTCTTGTCCCTATAGACATGTTTTTGGCTCCACCTTTAGGGTGAGGACCTGAGAAATAAAGAAAAAAAGAGTTCTCCCAGGTACTATTTACCGTCTCCCACGGAAACAGTGCTAGCCATCATCAACTTAGGGATTTACTAGAAAGTGCCTATCTGAGGTCCCACACTTACACAGCTGCTCTAATTCACGAAAAGAACAGCAGCTGGACTTGATATAAGGTTCAGTCGTTCTGACCCCAAACTACACATCAGGGGAGAAAAGACATTATGATTTATTATTATCACTTTTATTTTTATTATGAATACTTTCTGGAATCTTAAGTTCTAATATCAGAGTGTAGATCTGGACAGCAAGCTTTTTAAAAAAACTTTTTGAGCACCTGGAGATTTAAAATACTACTTTATGTTTGTTCTTTTCTGAAAATGGAAAACCATGAAGTAGAAATAAAGTTCAGAACAAACAATACCCGTTATGAGAAAAATAAATTCCATCTCTCTCATGTGTAATTTTATAATCACATTTATCAATCTGTAGATTAAAGTACTGTATCAACGTTAATTTCCTAATTTTGATCATTTTACTACTACATAAAGGAAAGTTATTTTAAGGAATTATTCACTTAAGTATCTAGGCATGGGGCATCCTGTCTGAGGGAGAGATAACGGAGCAAGACAGAGGGGGAGAAGGACAAAGCAAATATGATGACGATACTTAACATGAAGGGAATCTGGGTGCAGAGCATATGAGAAGTTTTTGTACTAGTTTTGCAACTTTTCTATAAATCTGAAATCATTTCAAAACCAAAATGAAATACATATAAAACTTCATATATGTAGACACAAATATATATGTGCACGCACACATATACCTATATATACATATACAGATGGTCCCTGACTTATGATGGTTTGACTTACAATATTTTGACTTTGTGACAGTATGAACACAATACACATTCAGTAGAAACCGTACTTTGAATTTTGAATTTGGTCTTTGCCGGGGGCTAGTGATGTGCAGTCTGATCCCCTTTCTTGATGCTGGGCAGTGAGCACAGCTGCCAACAGGCCAGGCGATCGCGAGGGTGAACAACCGATATACTTACAACCACTCTGTTTTTCACTATCAGTACAGTATTCAATACATTGCGAGAGATATTCAACACTTTATTATAAAAAAGTGTTTTATGTTAGATGATGTTCCCCAACTGTAGGCTAATGTAAGGGTTCTGAGCACGTTAAAGTAGGCTAGGCTAAGCTCTGATGGTAGGAAGGTTAGGTGCAGTAAATCCATTTTCAACTCAGGGTATTTTCAACTTACGATGGGTTTATTGGGATGTAATCCCTTCATAGGTTGAGGATCTGCATATAATACCAGTGGGAGGGAAGTTCCCTGGCGGTCCAGTGGTTAGGACTCCGCACTTCACTGCTGTGGGCCCGGGGTTCAATCCCTGGTCGGGGAACTAAGATCCTGCAAGCTATGTTGCATGGCCAAAAATAAATAAATTAATTAAAATAAAACCAGTGGGAGAATTTTATACTTGTAAGTATAGAGAGCAAGAACTCAATACGGTGGTAAAATATGGCATGCAACATGAGAAATCTGCATAATGACAATTTTTGTTGTGTAATTAAAACATGACAGCCAATGAAACAAACAGCCTGTGGATTTAACCCACCTAAATAAGGAGGACATTTTAGCATGGATCAGGAAACGCTGTGAAACGGCAACTGGGAGGAATATGTGTGCAGGACACCCAGGAAACTGAGCACGGGGCTCTGTCTTCTCCAGGATGTTCCCTGGGGGAGAACAGAGCAGCACGTGGGCACAGAGGACCGATTTTCCTCCACAAAATTCCTTGGGCCTGGGAAGATGTAGGGGTTATACACTCTTTCCTTCCTACCGAAGGAAAAGGGTTTTCCAATTTATATATAGAAGGTTCACACAAGCTAAGCATGTGCTCCAAAAGACAAAGACCATAGGGATTTTTTTTTTTTTTTTTTTTTTGCGGTACACGGGCCTCTCACTGCTGTGGCTTCTCCCACTGCGGAGCACGGGCTCCGGACGCGCGGGCTCAGCGGCCATGGCTCACGGGCCCCGCCGCTCCGCGGCATGTGGGATCCTCCCGGACCAGGGCACGAACCCACGTCCCCTGCATCGGCAGGCGGACTCTCAACCACTGCGCCACCAGCGAAGCCCCATGGGGATTTTTATGTGCGATCAAAGTTGTCCCCAGGCAGCTCCAGCCGTGGGTGCTTGAGGCAAGACAGGAAGGCGGGAGGAATGAGGACTGCAGTAAAGGGATTAAACCCGAACAGGACAGAGGCATTTTTACATTCAAGCCTCGTCAAGAGCCAGTGCAACAACCTCCATTTCTGTGTCCTTTTGACTTTATTCTTTCTTCGCTCCTTCTGCCACCTAGCACATCATCACAGATTTTAGAGTCAAAGGGATACTGGAAAAGGACCATCTAGATCAAGGGTTGGCAACCTTTTTCTCAAAAGGGCCAGAGAGTAAATATTTTAGGTCAAAAGCAGTCACAGACACAGAGTAAACACACGAGCATAAATGTGTTCCAATAAAACTTTATTTAAAAAACAGGCAGAACAGATTTGTCTCATAGTTTGTGGATTCTCGATCTAGGTCATCTGTATTTCACTGATGAGGACCCTGCGGCCCGGGAGACTAAAGTGACCTTCCCAGATCTTTTGAATGTGTTCTCTTCAGTAGGAGAGTCTTTCTCTTTGTTTCTAATGGAACATTTCCCAGGTCCCAATCTAAAGCGGGGTGCTGATGCTGGGTTATTCTTAACCAAAAATCTAGTCCTATTTGGGTAATAAGTTTCTGCACTACGCAATTACCTGCTTGCACATTTAAAGTTAATTTCACATAGCTAAAGCAATCATTACAAAGTTGTGAGGGGAAAAAAAGCAAAGCAACAACCTCTTTTAACAGCAAACCAGTACATTTAGACGTATGGACTTCATGTCCATTTAAGTAAATCACTAGTGTGAAAACAGCTCTAGATACAAATGAGCAGGGTTAGATGAATGGATGAACAAAACGTGGTCCGTCCACAGTGGACTGTTATTTAGCCTTAAAAAGGGGAGAATGCTACAAGACGGATGAACCTTGAAGACATTATGCTACGTGCAAGAAGCCAGACACAAAGGACAGATATTGTATGATTCTACTTACATGAGGCACCTAGAAGGGGCAAATTCATAGAGACAGAAAGCAGCAGAGTGGTTACCAGGGGCTGGAGGTAGGAGATCATGGAGAGTTATTATTTAATGGGTACAGATGCTATTTGGGATGATGAAAAAGCTCTGGAAACAGTGCGGATGGTTGCACAACACTGTGAATGTACTTAATGCCATTGAATTGTATACTTTAAAATGATTAAAATGGTAAATGTTATGCTGTATATATTTTATCACAATTTCACAGAAAAGGAGCAGTGTTACGTGGGATAGAGAACAGAGCCGAGATGGGTCCATCAGAGAAACTGGACGCTCTGAGAACTAGAACACCAGGTGACTTTTCTGGGCGTGGCTGCCTGGGAACCGATGCTTTTTCACTTCCACTCACACCTGGGCACCCAGGGGTCTCCCTTGCGTACCACACCAAACTTGCTTATTGCTTTCTTTCATGTCAGATCCATCCAGGGTTCTTCCTTCTAAACTCTACACTAAATCAGGCGCTGCATCGTCTTATCCTGAAACCCCTGTCAGAATCACATAACCACGAAAATGGTGGCAGAGGTGCCTTGCCTACACAGCACTCCCACAAAACAGAGGAACAGCAAGAGAAATAAAAATACCCCAGTGCCTTCAGAAAAGTGATTACATTTCAGTTGAAGTTCAGAAAAGTAGGGTGAGTGCAGCAGCATCTGAATTCTTATGATCACACCAATCAAATGGACCTCTGTTCCACAGCCCGGTGGACAGTTTTGTTACTATACATTTGCACGATTTACCCATAAAGACGGTTTACGTTTTGTCCAGTCTGGCCAGCTGAGTCTCTGCCGGCGCGCTGGTTTATTAGTTCTTGCCCCTTAGCACCGGATCCACCCTAAAAGTTTCACTAGAGACAATGCCGTTGTTCAGATGATAAGGCACACACATTGGCTCCATACACAGAATGTGTACCACTGGCCTTTGTGCTCATGCTGTGAACTGACACAGAATCCCAACTCCATGTGGAGGTGGCTGAGATAACCAGCGGTGCCTTATTCAGTGCCTGGCGATAAAGATTATCCTTTGGTTTCTTTCTATAGCTGCCATTTATAAAGGCTGAAACTACCTGAAATTCAGCTCCTTTGACTCATGGATGAGTGTGAAAGGACCCAGGCTGTCTCTAATTGCTGCTTCCCAGTGTGGCCTGTGCCCGCCGCCAATCTTCCAACAATCCCACGTGAAGAGGTGCCGGTTTCCAGCCGGATGGCATTTTATCTACCCTCCCGTTTGCACCTGTCACGCTTTCATTGGCCACCGAGCAGCCTCTGAATATAGTCTCTGTATCCAGTGAAATGGAAATGTGTGGCCGCAAGGGCTGCTTTGATCTTGGGTAGCTGCCCTCGGTCCAGAAGGTTCCCTTGATGATCGCTCCTTGCTTGTAAGGTAGCTCTTGGGAACGGACTTAATCCAGTTTGGTCAAGCACAACCTTGAGACTCTGGTAAATGACAACACCCACTGAAGAAGCAAGAGGGATGGTGAGGCGGAGCTACTCTCCAACAACCTCATTTCCAAGTTATAATGAAAGCGAGTCTCAGACCACATCCTGCTCCACATACCGACACTTGTTAAACAAACACTTATCAAACAGCAGGCACACATCAGCTCAGCAACCTGTTCTGAGAGCTAGTTACATCCTAGCTGCCTCTCGTTTTAAGTGATTGGGCTACCATCTTGCATGAAAGACACACTGGAGGCAAATGAAGCAAGGTTCCGGGAAGAATTCTGTGCCTTCTGGCAACAAATAACCCCAAATCCTCTGAACCAAAGACTAGAAACGGAGTCCTTAGGGATGATCAAGCTCTGACTGCCATTCCTGAGGACAGAACGGGCACAGCTGGAGTGCTGTAGTAAAGCTGTTCTCATTGTTCAAAATACGAAAATCTGTATCACCGCACTGGCGCACACACAGCCACTGCGCCAAGCTCTCCACACGCCCCACTGGCCCCTCGCTCCTCTGGCCTAGGGAACCCTGGGGAATCCTATGTCCCAGGAGTCAAAGAGCTAGTGCCTGGCCGAGCAGGGCCCCTCGGGAGCTCCAGCGTTTGTTTTGGTTTGGATTATAGTCAGGGCCCATGACACACTGGTTGTTAAATATTTTAAATATCTTTCAGACTTACAATAATGGCTATATGCCTGGATGGCTGTTTAAATCCTTTCCTGTAAGTACAGGGAGTATCTCTAGCTCTTTAAGCCAATCCATAATCTTGAATATCTTTTTTTTTTTTTTTTTTTTTTGCGGTACGCGGGCCTCTCACTGCTGTGGCCTCTCCCGTTGTGGAGCACAGGCTCCGGACGCGCAAGGCTCAGCGGCCATGGCTCACGGGCCCAGCCGCTCCGCGGCATGTGGGATCTTCCCGGACCGGGGCACGAACCCGTGTCCCCTGCATCGGCAGGCAGACTCTCAACCACTGCGCCACCAGGGAAGCCCAATCTTGAATATCTTTAGTTTCACCGATGACAGTCCATTTTTAACATGTATCATGCTAATAAGTAAAACACCAATTCCACCATTAAAATCCAATTCCACCATTAAAACACCAGTTTTAATAATAAAACACCAACTGCACTATTAAAATCCATTTCTGACCATGGCTATACTAATAGTGAGGCTTCTGGTGTTGGTCGAGATATGGGTAATAGTAGCCTTGAGTTTCCACTCTGGATCTGAACCTGAGCTGTGACTTCCTGTAACTCACACACACATCTCAGTCTGTCTATTCGAAGGTAGTTTTAAATGAATGACAGGCATCGGAACAGTGGTCTTAAGAACTTCGAAGAATCTGAGATCTTATTCTACTTGTAAGCTAACCAGTTAGGCTGCCCCACTTTCACGGATGCTGGCAAAAGCTAGGAGGCTTCTGGATCGGAGATGGGGGACTGGATTATTACCCTCAGCACAGCAACCAGCACGAGCTTCACATCTGGTGAAGACTCCATCCCACAGGGGCTGATGCAGTAAACTCAGTAAGTTTGTGTCACGGTTAAGGAACCTAAGCTTACGGATCCCCACTTTTTTTATAACAGGCTGCAAGCGAATCCACCCACACTGTGCCCCAGAGGGAGACGTTATTATAGGAAACAATAAATAACACCTGTCCTCCGCTCCAGCAGGAGGCACTGTCTTCCAAGGCTGCTCACTATACAAACATCTTTGAAGAGACAGTTCAGAACAACGTGCTCCCCAGGCATGGTGGAGGACTGCCCACTAAAGAACCTGGTTAGGATTCTAAGTGGAAGCATCTTCCATTCCTTAGGAAGGTTGAACGCTCATTTTCACAGGTACGATTTCAAATTAGAATTGGTGTATGGGAGTATTTATTTGCAATAATGCCTATTGCAAGTAGAGATGTTTCTCCCTATAACCTCCCTCTGACAAACACTTTGGTACATAATGAAATCGAGTCAAAGGAACCCAATGGCTTTCCAGCTTCCTGGGGAGATTTGAGGATTGTTGGGAGACTAGGTCTAGAATTCAGGTTTCAAAGCTTTCCAGTGTCAGACTTCCAAATGCTGTTTACCACAGGCTCTGAGTCTTCACGTGCCAGGAATCCACTTGAATAATAAATAAAAACTATGAATACTCTTTCCAGAAAAAAGCACATATGTGCAAGTATATAAACTTTGCACAGTTTTCAGTGGGTCACAAATTCCCTGAAGCCTGTTGATGGATGGACTTTGGGTTTCTTGAACGGTCTGGAGACCTCAAGTTAAAACTCATCCCTAGAACAAGGGTTACTGTAACATTGAACTCAATTACCAATGTCATCAAAACACCCAGTTGCTAACCCAAGCAGCTTACGTACTAAGATATCCCGTAGCAGCTATCCAAAGCATGATCCCAAATCAAGAGGTTGAAAAAAAACCCTGTCCAGAACATACAAAAATCAGTGCCTCAAAGATGCACAGTGCACAGAAACAGAGCTGAACTGTGTTTTTTTAAAGCATGCTTCTAGGATGATGTATGATGACTTGAGAAAGGACACAGATTAGAAGTGAAGGAACAGGAGAGAAAGGGGTAATTAATAACTGCAATGAATAATCGCTGACAGGGTGACATAAAACTGTTGCAAAACAACTACAAAAAACGCAGAAAGAACTCAAAGTTTTTTCAGTCTTGGTTATTTAGTAAAAGGGCAAATCACTCAACAAATGTCCATGGCTCTTGGGGATGACTTCCTATGACAGCATAGCCGCTAATGATTTTTTTTTAAGTCTTGTTTATCTTTTATATATTCTGGCTAAAGCGATGGAAAAGTATACGATACATCCTCAAACTTTCCCAACATGATTAAAGCAGGAAGTGTGTTGGTGTTTAAGGCAGCAAGGAGGAACTGATATTTATTTGTACGTCTTCATGTGCAAAAGCATCTTCCACTACCCCCTTCAATCCTTTTAACAGGCAGGTGAAGCAGGTACTGTTATCTTCTTTTAGAGACTGAAGAACTGAAGTTCTGAGAGCTCAAATAACTTGCCCAGAATCAAACAGCTCTTGGGGAGTGAAACGGAGATTCAAATCCAGTCCATGTTTTTTCCTTTAAGAGGAAAATTCATTTATCTGGAATAACTCATTTGTACAGAATTTTCTGAAAAGATCTGATAAATGCATTTTACTCTACAAATTCTCTATATTAATTAGTTTTTGTCAACATTCTACCAGGTTAAAAATCAGGTGAAATGTCAGATCAGCCCTTTGATTACTTTGTTACATTTTTGGTTTTATTCTAAAACCACTTTTGATGGGTTATTAATCAATAATGCTTCCCAATGACCCTTTCCTCACAGGAGACCTGTTAAGAGTTCTATCTTCTATTTCTATTACAGAACAAAGGCAAAAACCCACAGGAAGGTCACTAACAGAGGAGTTAACACAGTAATGTGAATTCTCAATTCTGGGGCAGAAATATTTCTCCCAAGATTAAGAGCCACGATACAAAGATTTGAAAGAACTCTCCTCTAACGTTCGTACAGACACATCTCCCAGGAACATCAGTGAAACGTCTTTCCTCAGTGTTACTATTCGGAACGAATAGATAATTAGATAGGAGGATGGTCTAAGACAAATCTGTGTGAAATCTCTCAACTGTAATCTCCTTGAGGGCAGGGAGCTGGTGGTAGGAGATTTCCCAAAGGGGTTGTATTACATTATCAGAAGGAACTGTCAGCTTGGGATGTTGGGGGTGGGCAGTAGATTCCTCTTTTTAATTAATAGATTTATCCCTAAATCCTTAACTATCAGAACCACTTAATAAATCTACGTATTGATTCAAGATGATGTTCATGTAGCCAATTTGTCTTAATTGCTGCTTCTCATAGTCATTGTTAACATAATCGATTAAACAAAGTTCCTTCCTGAGAGAGGATCTAAAACATCAAAACCCGTTAGATTTAGTGTTAGTGCATTTCTACCCCCAGACGAATATTCAAACGAAACATACTAGGAAATAGTAAAGAGCACATAATACAAAAGAATAACGAGAATGAACCAGGTCAATCTCCTAAACTTCCTTCCGTAAACTGAGTCTAAAATGGCACACCACTCAGGTATATCATTTTTTGTTTTTAGAAAAGGATAACATTGAAAAAAAATGAAGAAGCACCTTTAAAAGACAGACTAACATATTCTTCCCAATAGTTTGGTGGCCATATCTTAATATTTCCTAATATCTCAATATTAAGATATGGCCACCAAACTACTGGGAAGAATCATATTTCTCATCTCCTGCAGGTTTTCTAAGCACATTTCCTTTCTTCCACTAGCGCTGAATTCCACCGCTGCAAATCACTGCAAGCCACTTTAGGTTTTTAAAAGGCACGGATACAACAATGGGCAAGATTCTGCTCTAAAATAACCAGACCAAAAAAGACGTTAGGAAGGAAAGATTTAAAGCAATTTCTTCTTTCATCTACCAGGGCTTTTGGTTTTTTAAACTATGACCCTGAACTTGATTACCTTCTAGGAGATGGTTAGGCCATTAGTCCCTTAGAGAGTAATGTCATGATTCTCACCGGGACACCAGTGGCCAAGTAGATACAGAAACATGATGGCAGCTTTTTAGTGGTCAAAAATGAGCCATAGGGTTTCTTCCTTTTTATCTTCTCTCTTCCTTCCTTTTCTCTCTCAGCCTCCCTCTCTCCCTCCTTTTAACCATTGAGCAGACAGCAGATATGTGACGCGCAGGTAGGAATCATATCTATCTAATTCATAATTTTATTCTAAGTATCTGGCACAATTTTTGGAACCTAGAATGTGCTTAATAAATATTTGTTGAATAAATAAATATGTCTATTAAATACTGCTATGAGCCAAACACTGCGATAGGCACCAAAGTTGCAAAAATCCTGTCCCATAGGGACCTGCAAAGATGTGTTTAGGGAAGCAGATAGAATTGGATCTATGATTATACAGAATGGGGTGCTTTTTCCTAAAGCAGGATCAGAGGCGTTTACTCAGCTATAACTTAAAGTGGAAATGTTCATGCTCTAATGTTATTGTCATGGTCCCAGGAATGGGCGGGCTGAATTTACGCCCCTGAAATGAATGGATTTTTCTCCCTACTTTCTGAAATGAACACAGAAAATCCTTCATCTCCCGAAAATGAGGCCCCAAGGAAAGCTGAGTGACCAGCAAAGCTGATTGTTTTTTCCTTGGAGATGCCCAGACACTTGGCTCCGTCACTTCATCACCAGCCAAGTTGGACTTCCTCTGCCTGGGGCAGTTTCCCAGCATCCTTTCCAGCATCACCTTCCAGAATGTTCTCATGGGTCCCCCCAGGCCTACCAGTTTAGGTCTTGGTTTAACTCACAGCAGCTGCCCGGCTTCCCTCTGTCACCCTCCTGCACTAGAGCTGAGCGAAGGAATATAGGTTCATGCTGGACCTTCTAAGTGATTTCCAGTGATGAGCACTTAAGTGTCAAAAGTTTGGAACCGTTCCAGATGATAGCCATGGAGGAGGCGGGAAATCATCACTACTTTAAAGACTTTACCTCTGGCTAAATCTCAATGCATATTCAACACCTTACCTCTAACCAGTCTCCCAAATCGCAGTCTCATCATAGTATCATCAATTACCTTTAAGCAATGACCAGAAACGCATCAAGCGTTAGGGGTCTCTTCCCAAACCGAGCAACAGATGCTGCCTTCTGCTCTCTGGGAGCACCTCGCAGGCCAGCCCGGCTCCCGCACAGCTCAGACGGCTGCAGCCCCTGGGCAAAGCCTTCGCTTGGTCTGCATGAAGCAGCCTAAAATGTCCACGTAAGTCACAGGAGTCTTCTCACTTCTGACCAAAGGGATGCTCGTTTTATTCAATATCACAGCAGCTGAGAGCAGCTTCTCCTGTTACTGGCTGCAAAAATAGAAGCTTCTCTGTGGACATCAGGAAAACTGGGTCAGTCAGCTTCAGAAACACCCACTAACGCCAAGCTTGAGAAAGCTCAAAAAAGAAATTTTCTGCTTTCGCTCCCATTTTGGCCCACTGACCCCGCCATAGCTTGCCAATCATTTTTTTTTTTTTCAAGTGCAGTTTGATTTGAAGAGAGAAAACACGAGTCAGGAGTCAAAGAGCTCAAGGAGACGTGTCCAAAGAGATGTGCAATGGTCATTGCTCAGATCAGAGGAGAAGAGATTTCTTCACTGGCATGAAAATCTGGAAGAAGCAGACTCTCATCTTCTCTGACACTGAGGTTCTGAGTTTTCCGAGTTTATGGTACTGTTCTTGAGAAGCCAAGAGCATAATTTCAAGGACAGGAAACATGATGGCTTCTCAATCAAATTAAATAGCAAAGTGAAATCAATAATTACTCAAATTTACTTGGCAAATTAGCAAGACAAATTAATTGAAATTCTACTTTTGATCATAAGGATATAGTTAGAAAAGTCTTTGGTGGATGAAAATATCTCTGAGGCATGAATTAAATCAACTGGACAACCTGATGATAAAGCCCTTATGCTTAATGTACAAATCCCAACTTGCTGGCATGGAATATAAAGGAAGAATAGAGATTATCAGCAAATACTCATTAAAAATGGTCCTGTACAAACAATGTGAATAATAACAGCAAACATCTACTGGGCTTTTATTCCGTGAAGATGCTGTGCTACACTATGTATTATTCTTATCACTTATACTGTTTTGTTCTCTTAAAAATTAATAAAGAGAACCATTATGGTTACCACTTGCACAGCACAAACCATTACTGTCCCTTTGTCCACAACCATGGACTTCATGACAGAAGGAGCACAGAGCACCAAAGTCTGACAAAAGATAGAGACTGAGATGCCTTTTCTCCTCTCAGCCTCATCTTCCACTTACAAATGTCACTACTTCTCAGTAAATCTGGTTCTGTAAAACTCTGAACACATCCATGCTGGGCCGCAAGAAGCCAGTCCGTACATGGTATTGCCTGACAGCAGCTATTCATTCAAGATGGGCACGTGACAAATTGGTCCAACTAGACCGAGGAGAGAGACTTTTATTCCATTACGGGGGGAGAAGCTCGCCCTCACCTATTTGACATGAACAAGGATGCTTAGAGACACAAGTGCCAAATGCAGTCCTCTTCCGGCCAAGGGGAGAACTAGCCTCAGGATGAAGGACTTTGAGATGGACAACATCTTTGAGCCCCTGGCTCAGTCAAGTCTAAAGTTCACCTACAGGCTCTGGCCTGTAATAAGGGATCTTAAATGTCTTCTTTGTTTAAGCCAGTTGTCATCAGATTTTCGTAACCTAAAGTTAAAGCCTCCTAATTTATATAAAACAAAATGAATGAATGTTTGTTAAACTAAATTCCAGCAAGATACAAAAAATTAATTTTTCTATATAAATTAAGGCTTTTTTAAAAAAGTATGGTCGCTGACCACTTATACCTGAATCACCGGGGATCCTTGTTTGAAACACAAATGACAGAGGCATAATATCCAAGGCATAGAAACTAAAAATCTATCCTCTCAACCAGCCTACCTCTGATTCCAATGCTCAAGGTTGAGAACGACTGTCAAGGCAAGCTATACCATTTCAGTGGGGGAATTTAGACATTCATTACGCAGCGTGCCTTAAATTCTTGTTTCCCTGTTTTGAAAATGTGTGAATTCAAACCTGCCCCTGGCTTCCTCATAAATAAGTGTGATCTAAAGGTAAGCAGAGTAACAGTCTTTGATTTGTGAAAGTGGTTATTTTTGCAAAATTGCTTCAAGGCTCGGGACTTGACAAGATATGAAAATGCTTGAGAAATAATCAATAGCCTGATAAAACTGTTTTTGATGAATGTAAAACAAACTCTCCCCCAAGTGCCTTTCTAAGGAAAGCAGGCATTTAAAAGAGTAGACTCTATTAGGCTCCCACCACATTATGTTACAACCACAAATGTAAGCTTTTTACCTAGTCCCTTCCTTGCCTAAACAGTACTCATATTTTTGGACTCAGTTTAAATGCTCTTTCCCTGGGAGGCCCTTCCTAGCCCCCCAAGGATTCCTACCCCCTCTGGTGCGTAATCAGGCTCCTTCCCGGCTCTTCTCCCTGACCTGCCTGCAACCTACCTCCCTGTCACCCTAAAACACGCCCACGTTCACTCTTTACCTACCGAAATCCTCTACAGCCTTGAGGGCTCAGCTAAAAATAACACCTCCTTAAGAAGCACCCAGGTGAGGTCAGGGCCCCCTGAATGGTGAAATAGCAACTAAATGAAACACCAACCGGGCTGCTTTGGGCTGCAAGTAAGAGAAGGCCTGCCTCAATCTTTACCCTGTAAGGAAATGAATTACTGTGTGTCAGCAAGGCTGGAAATTCTAGGGATGCCGGCCCACAGGCTGGTTTCTCTGCCCGCCCCTGCCCTGCGGCCTGCTCCTTCCTGCTATTCCACCTTGTCAGGGGTGGCTGCCAGAGGGAGGGAGACCACGGCTTCTGATGCCTCTTCCTTAGGCATGTGATTCTATCTTTCTCAGAAGCCTCTGGAAACATCTCCAGTCTCACTTGCCCAAATGAGCTTAAGCTTTCCATGCTAGTGCTAAGAGGTGGGATGCCCAAGCTTAATTAATGGTGCTTTTCACACCTTATGTCGCAACATGACACAACAAGAAAATGGTAGTATTTACAAGGGATCCTAGGATAACTGGATGGGGCTGCTCGCTGCAAAGTCTTGGACTGTCCTATATCCTGACCGGCTGAAGGAATCGATAAATGAGCACAAATGGAATGAAGACATTTCTGGCACAACAGGGGGACGCTTTGCTTGAGGTCAGGGGTCTCAAACTACAGCTCCACTACCCATTTGTGTAAATAAAGTTTTATTGGGACACAGCCACACCCATTCATATAGGAACTGTCTTACCATGTACTTGGCCATATGGCTTGCCCAGCGGAAAATATTCATGATCTGACTCTGGCTCTTTATAGAAACATTTGCCAAACTTTGGCTTAGACTGACCAACTAGAGTGGAATAATATTGGCAAGACAACCACAGTGCCCATTACAGTGCCTGACCCTTTATAACACACTTTCCATATATATATGTGTGTGTGTGTGTGTACACACACACACACACACACACACACATATATTTATATATTTAAGCATATGTGCCTTTCCTGTTAGTTTTTAAGTTCCATGAGGGGAATAAATAGTGTCTTTTAATTTATTTATTTATTTTTGGCTGTGTTGGGTCTTCGTTTCTGTGCGAGGGCTTTCTCTAGTTGTGGCGAGCGGGGGCCACTCTTCATCGCGGTGTGCGGGCCTCTCGCTATGGCGGCCTCTCTTGTTGCGGAGCACAGGCTCCAGACGCGCAGGCTCAGTAGTTGTGGCTCACGGGCCCAGATGCTCCGCAATAGTGTCTTTTTAAATTCGTTCCTGATGCCATGTCCCCAGCACCTTGCACAAGGCCTGGCACATCGAAAGCACCCTATAAATATTCCTTTGCTGAATAATTGAATGAATGCACTCCTTAAATAATCTGCCAAAGTGGGAACAAAAGCAACGATGATTTCTTTTGGGATACGCTCTAAAGCAGCGGTCCCCAACCTTTTTGACACGAGGGGCTGGTTTCCTGAAAAATTTTCCTCGGATGGGGGGCGGGGAATGGTTCAGACGGTAATGTGAGCAACGGGGAGCGATGGAGAGCGGCAGATGAAGCTTCACTCACTGGCCTGCCGCCCACCTCCTGCTGTGCGGTCCGGTTCCTAACAGGCTGGGGACCCCTGCTCTAAAGACAGCAATCACAGCTCAGTAATGGCACGCCAAGAAGTTGACCCACATTCCACTATAAGGAGGCCGTGAACCTTAATCACATTAACACTGCCCAACCCTCGGGAGGAAAGATTCATCCACACGCTGTCTAGGGAGAGGCGCACAAACAAGCTCAGGTTCTCAGAAGTGGCAGAGACGGTAAGACGGTACGGCCACGGCTACAGCGCGTACGCCACTAACACCGGGCTACAGAGTCATCCTTCCAGAGAACCTCGCCCTCCCACGCACAGGGCGGCGCCCAACCCAGCCCTAGGCTCTTCAAGTTTGCTCCGTAATCTCTGAGTTCACTCACTCCCTGAAGTTCAGCTCTCATCAGTGTTCCAGGGAACAGTAAAGACAGAAAACACAGGAAGTTCGGTGGGAGACGTGTGGTGACATCGCTATCCCACGGTTTCCCTTTAGGTCTTCTTTAGGAAGAAAAGATCACAGAGTCTGAAAAATTAATAGTAACCTGGAGAAACGGAACTCGATAAAGCCAAAATACTTCTTCAGGGGACCCAGAACTCATCTTATCTGTAGATAATGCCAGTTTTGATTTTTTTTCTCATCATCCAATCTAAGAGAAATTTAAAACTAAAAAGGCCAAAATTAAAACAACGCTGTAATTTTAAGGTTGCTAAAACGGCTTTAGTGAGTTTATAACATAAGAAAATTATCATCACTAGCAAAGAAAGAGGCAAGTGTTTTGTTTTTAACGTTAATTTTGACATTCAAATTTTTAATCCTCAATGCTGAGAAGCTGTAAAATCCTGGGGTGCAGTAGCGAAAACAGGATCTGAGTTTCATTATAACCTGCTAATTAATATAGCAAAACACAACAGCAAGACACCAGCAAGAACAGGATTCTAACCAAGTTGAGGCCTGTGTGAAACAGCAGAGAATCCCTCAAATACCAGAGGAAGAAAAATGCCAAACACTGTATTGCAATATCTCCCCTGGACACAGTTTGCTTTCCAATTAAAAAAAAAGGATAGGCTAGCGGTTAACTTTGCGCCAGCATTTTCCCCTTCTCTGCATTTACAACAATCACAAACCAATCTAGCCTTAGGACAGCTTCGCCTTCAATGAGGGAAGAATGGGCAGAGGGAAATCTCTTATTTTTTTATCCATGCAAATTGGGTGCTATTTCAGGCACCATCTCCTCTACCCAAAGAGCCAATAGTATTTTGAGGGAAGCAGGTGTTTGTCATCCATTGAGTCAACCAAAAATTGCTTCATTTTCAAATTCACAGACTTTTTATATGATATCACATCTGCCCATTTTTCTCAGTATCCAACAGAATTTTTTTCTTATAAGTTCTTTTATTTATTTATTTTTTGCTGCATCACGCGGCATGCGGGATATTAGTTCCCCGACCAGGGATGAGCCCGCGCCCCCTGCGGTGGGAGCACGGAGTCTTAATCGCTGGACTGCCAGAGAAGTACCTTTTTTTGTGTGTGTGATAAGTTCTAACAAAAATTTTTTAAATGAATTGGGATATAGTAATACTGCCGTTAGACCAGTTCCCTCGAAATTTTTCTACTTAGAGAGAAATATTTAATGTGAAAAGCAGACAGATGTTTAAGTTAGTAACTCACTACGCGCTGATTGTCAAAAACTTAATCTGTCTATCCATATATTAGGGAAAAATATGTTGGCTATCATTTGGCGATAAGTGTTTTATGGGCTCATAATCTTCGGTCTAGTTAACACCAATTCTAGCAAAACATCCTAAGAAAATGATTCAGTCAAGAGAAGACTTACATTCATTAAACTACTCCTTACAATATGTTTACGTAACACCAACCGAGTAGACAAAATACCCAACTAGAAAGAAATAAGCAAGTGGTTAAGTAAATGTAGGTTTCTCAACCAACGGAAATATTAGCTGACCATTACAAATTACAATGGTGCAAACCATGTCGTATTATGCAAAACATTTTTATAGGCTGCCACGTAAGTAGAATACATTCTCCGCACAAGTGAGAGATAGCTCAGATTTTCTGATTAGGACACAGGAAAAATCATGAGCCCTTCATCAAGGTGTGAACTGTGGCCTACTTGATCACAGACCCTGTTTCCTGGGTCTCTATGGTCCCCTGACGAGCTTTCTTCATCCCTCCCCTGTGCTTTGCTGAACTGTAATCCTTGCCTGCCACATGATCCACGGGGTCACTTTAAGACCCAGCTCCACTCCCATCTCTCTCACAAAGCTGTGTATTACCCTGGAGTGAAAGTGCTTTAGATTCCTTAGCACTGACTGTCATCTTCTTGATCATAGTACTTGCTTTATCTTCTCCAATAGCCAGTGAATTCCACAGAGCGAGTTACTTTTAGTGCATGAAATGACTCAAATATATGATTTTGAATGAATGAATGAATATTAACTCCTCATAGCAAGGACCATTTCTTTTCTTTGTATCTACAGTACTTCCCACAGTACAGGCCAACAGTAGATTCTACATAGCTCTTTACTGAACAGTTGAATAAATGAATGTATGTGTATTGTTACACGTGACTGCTGGCTCCAATCCTGGGATGCGTTTTTCTTCCCCATCCCTTTTCCACCTTCTCCTTCTATGAAAGATCAGAGAAGCTTCTCTTCTAAAAGCAGTACTATGCATGAAGAGAACTTACCCAGGTCAAACTGGCCAGAAATGTAGCCACAAGTCTGCCGGACCTCCTCACTGTCCCAGCCCAGGGGGTACAGGGCACAGCCAGCACCGATCAACAGGCCTGCAAAGAGAAAAGACAACGGGACTTTAGCAATGCCCCTCTGCAGCCCTAGATAAAGGTACAAGGGAGAAGAAACCAATACAGGCAATGTGACAATGGAACATGGGGTCTGCTTTTGGGAAAGCACCAGCCAAGCTCCCTTTAGTGACCTAAGTTCAGTTTAATTCCAAGAACA
Source organism: Stenella coeruleoalba (assembly GCF_951394435.1). Taxonomy (NCBI): domain Eukaryota; kingdom Metazoa; phylum Chordata; class Mammalia; order Artiodactyla; family Delphinidae; genus Stenella; species Stenella coeruleoalba. The sequence goes on from NC_137164.1 coordinate 14,059,109, forward strand.
ATTCCAAGTCTGCTTAAAAGGGGGTGGGAGGTGGGAAGAACAACCTTGACAGACAGCTCAGTTTGGTTCCAACTTCCCCTTTTAAAGCATTAAAAGCCTTGCAAATCCTGTTTAGGGAGTACAATCCAGAAGCCCTTTTAATCACTCTTGTAAAAAGCCAACCCATTCCACCCTCAATCCATGTAAACAAGTAATTCGAGAGCCAGCAAAAGAGCCTCACTGGTTATGCATCATCATTCATTAGATTGCTTTTTCCAATTTAAGAATCAAAATAGAATGTTTCAGCATCATCAAATTTTTTTTTTTTTTTTTTGTGGTACGCGGGCCTCTCACTGTTGTGGCCTCTCCCATTGCGGAGCACAGGCTCCGGACGCGCAGGCTCAGCGGCCATGGCTCACGGGCCCAGCCGCTCCGCGGCATGTGGGATCTTCCCGGACCGGGGCACGAACCCGCGTCCCCTGCATCGGCAGGCGGACTCTCAACCACTGTGCCACCAGGGAAGCCCACATCATCAAATTTTACCAGGGGCAGAGACAGCATAAAGATTTTCATGAACCACTTGAGCACACTGACTGAACTCGTGGACCATGCTATGGTTACCATGCTCCCTTGAGAAGTTGAGAATCACTAAGTGTCCACGCATCTTGGAAACACTCAAGAACACAGACGCTAACTGTGACTTCAGTTCTTCTTGCAGCGAAGACCAAAAGGTTTGATGAGTGAACTAAAGCAAGTGACGGTTTTATTTTAAGTTAAGGTATCATGGCAGCTCACCCTGAGCGGACAGCTTTCGATTGGTGAGTCTTTAGTTTTACATCAAAACCTATCAATAATATGGTTTTATGAGAAGCTGAATGAGACTGAAGCACTGACCAATCCAATCTGAGGGCTAATCTGAAAGTATCATCTTGTCACATCAGTCAGCGAGTATTAACATCACCCGTAAATCCACAAGTGTGCTGAGCCAGTGGGACCAATGCATACACAGTCTGACTGTTTGCAGGATTGTGGGTTAAAAGGCGCTAAATAACGGAGGCCCCTAAATTAGAAAACCTGTTAATGTGGTAACGTATAGGCCGAACAACAGTGTCCCCAAAGGCATCTAAGGGAGACCTTCAGTATTTCTGGATTGAGTCTCTTCCTGTCCCCCTTTGGCTTCTCCCCTGCCCCTGGTGCATGACTTGAGTAGTTGTAACCTGTACAAACTGTCTGTTTCCTCGCAGGCATCTAAGGAGGAGATGCTTTCTACCCACTCCCCCAACCTCTATGCCAGCTGTGTGGAGAGACAGCCCCCAGAAACGGACACGTTTTCCACCCTGTTGCCCCTCCCTCTGATCCATCCCTTAGACCCCAGTAAAACGAGCATCTAATGCAGAAGGGCTGTGATCCGAGGGAATTGCCTGCAAAGAATCACTGCAGCTGCAATCACAAATTCCAGGATCCCTGTATGCAACTGTGTAAATATGAATTGTGTTGAGGCCAAAGAATAATTCGAAAAGCAATGATACGAGGTTTGCTGACTAAGCAAATATCCCAGTGACCAGTTTCCTTAGGCTTTTTGCCTTAGGATAAAAGCTATAGCATTCTGAAGACAATTCCAAACTAGCGTTATCCACCATCAGGTAAAGAGAGAATTAATGAGGATGCCAGAGTGTGTGTAAACTGAATTCCATGAATGTTGACTAAATAATGTGGCATCATTTCCATGCTACTCAGTTCTTAAATTAATAAGTAACACCACTTTTTGAGATCTGGTGAGCAATTTTTAAATGATGACACACGCAGAAAGGCCGTGAGGTATAAAATGTTCAAGGGAAGTAAAATGAAAACCAGTAGAATTTAAAGCATCCGTATTCCCTTTATCTGACAGGCAAACAAATGATAAAGTCTCAATTGCTAATGTTCTTACGGTATGGCAGAAAAATATGTGTCATGTGTTCATGAAAGAAGCTGCTTTTTTTTGGTTTTGTTTTCTGTTTTGTTTTTGTTTTTATCAGAATTTATTCTTAACTTCTGAAAAGAATTGCTTTTATTTACAGTTATCCAATGCCGGTTGTTGTGTTTATATGAATTTCTTTTTAAATTTTATTTATTTATTTAATACAGCAGGTTCTTAGTAGTTATCTCTTTTATACATATTAGTGTATATATTTCAATCCCAATCTCCCAATGCATTCCCCTCCCCGCCCAAGAAGCCGCTTTCGTCCAGTATAAGGATCCCAGCATTTTGCGAGACTAAACAGAGAGGAACTTTTAAGTGCCTGTTATGGAGCAAACAGGCCTGTGATTCTCTAAGTGGTACAACGCTTGGGAGTCAGGGTTCTTCTGTGTAATAGAATATTGGGCTGTCTTTGTAACAGTACGAAATATGGAGTCAACCATATAAATTAGAAATAATTTTATACATAGGAAATCTGTGTCAGGTGTAAGAATTAAAAAAAGAAAAATACCATGAGCATATGTTCACATTAAAAAAGTATTCAGCGGAGGGCAACTAGCTTATCTGGATTTTAGTATTCATATTTATGTAGCCGTTGTTTTGTCATCTGCTAATGTTTGCTGACAGTAAAGATACTGCAGATTCTGAAGATGTGGGGAACATTTCTGGGAGAAAAGTGCATGTTGCAAACTCCTCAGGCTAAGTGAGTGTTGCAGTGATTCGGTTCTGTAGGTAAATATCTGGCTTCCCCACTACCTCGCTACTATTATACATTAAGGTGAAAGCCAGCCTCGGGCCGAATTCAGCCAACTACGAAACAACTGTTTCCTAGCAGGCTGGCACAAAAAGCGATCATACGACCAATACTCTAAACTCAGTGAAACCCTCCCCCAACTCCATCAGACAGTCACTCTAACAAATACCTTCAAAACACAATAACTACAACAATTATTCAGACAGCAGGATCAGGGACACTTCAGGTCAGATGACACAGTATCTTCCAGTTGATGGAATGGGAGAGGGTGCAGGAGTCGAGTTCTAGACCTGCCCTGCCCCACGCAGTAGCCACGAGCTACACGTAGCTATTTAAGTTAGGGATTTCCCTGCTGCTCCAAGTGGTTAAGACTGGTGCTTTCACTGCCAGGGCCTGGGTTCGATCCCTGGTTGGGGAACTAAGATCCTGTAAGCCATGCGGTGCAGCAAAAAAAAAAAAAAAAAAAAAAAAAAAGAAAATTAAGTTAATTAAAATTAAATAAAAATAAAATTCAGTTCTTCAATTGCACTAGCCACATTTCAAATGCCTAGTAACCACATGGCGCTAGCGGCTACCATATTAGACAGTGCAAACACAGACCATTTTCATAATCACAGAAAGTGCTATTGGAGAGAGCTGCTCTAGACCTAAGACACCACTTCAAGAGGATGGGAAAAAACCTGCCACTCTAAAATGTCCCTTTGGAATGTGGATTATTTCTAACTAAAAGCAATCAAGGCCCAAAAGATTCAGGAAGAAAGTCTGACCTTCCCCTTAACTGCCTAAAAGAATGTAGACAGAGGGCCCGTTCCAGGAATAGAGCTATCACCAGAGATATTTGCAAAGAACACGGGAAGTGTGGTGGAGGAAACTACACAGGGATTAAAGATCAGAGTTCACTCTATGTCCCACTGTCTCTGCCCAGCCCAGTAAACATTTATTTACCAAACACTTGCTTCTCCATCTCCACGCAAATTGCCTTCTTCCCCTCTGAAGCCCCAAAGGACTAACCCCCAACATTCTCTTTGTCTTAGCTGAAGATGCTATTTCAAGTCAGTGACGGTTTTGCCATTTCAGGGAATCAATCACTCAGCTTTTCCTGAGTCTCTCCCCATGTACACATGTTATTAAACGTTTGTTTGATTTTCCTCCTCTTAATCTATCTCATGTCAAGTCAATTTAATTCTTAGGCCAGCCAGAAGAACCTAGAAGGGTAACGGAAAATTTCTTCCCCCCCTCGACACTGGGCTGGCCAGATTCTTACACCTATGCCTGACACTGCCTGTTAACAATCAAAATCATCCTTACTCTTTTAGATTCTCCCTTTGTGGGTGGGGGTGATGGGTGGCTAGAAGCCAGGAAACTACATTTCAAAAACTCTCCTGCTAGCAGAAGTTCTGGCTCATAGTCTGTCAATGAACAGGTAAAAGGGAGGAATAAACCATATTCCCCATTGGCAGCTGCAGCCAGGTGACATGCTCTTCTGCAGACAGTAGACATATTTGGGGTGTGACTTCCTGGCATCCCTCTCAGCCTCAACTCTCTAAGGGCAGATCATCAGCTGTCCTCACCATTTTTTTTTGGATAATTTTTGATTTTTTTTAAAAAAAATATTTATTTTTGGTTGTGTTGGGTCTTCGTTGCTGCGCACGGGCTTTCTCTAGTTGTGGCGCACGGGGGCTACTTTTTGCTATGGTGCGTGCGCTTCTCATTGCGGTGGCTTCTCTTGTTGCACAGCACAGGATCTAGGAACGCGGGCTTCAGTAGTTCTGGCACGCGGGCTCAGTAGTTGTGGCTCACAGGCTCTAGAGTGCAGGGTCAGTAGTTGTGGTGCACGGGCTCCGGGCATGTGGGATCTTCCTGGACCAGAGCTCGAACCCATGTCCCCTGCACTGGCGGGTGGATTCCTAACCACTGCCCCACCAGGGAAGTCCTGCCCTCACTTTTGATCCCTGCACTTCCTGAGCTCCTGAATTCTTCAAAGCAGCTTCTCTGACCTCCACTTCCCCAGACCTCCTAGTAGGTCTGTGAAACTTTAAATCCCTGGGTTACATTCCCTGCTGCCTGAAATACCTAGAGTGGTTTCTTTTATTGGCCAATCCCTGGCTGGTACGTGCCCTACTTGTGCAAGGGCAGAGGGGCTGATACGAATCTTTCTATCTGTCCATTACTTAAACATCCATTTTCTCAATTAAAAATGGTCTCAAATACAATTTATGCCAATTACTAAACCTTGGGGTAAGTATAGTGATATTAAAAGGCTTTGTGTTAACTGCCTCTGTGGTGTGATCTCTGGTTAGGGAACTTATGCTAATTAACTTCTAGAGTGTGGATTTCAAAAGAGGATACATCAAATGTTAACTAACTGCCTTAATATTGGCATCAACTAGAATTGTATCGTCTATACTGAGTTACTAATATTGTAAAGTTAGAGAAAATTAGGATTGGCATATATGCACTACCATGTGTAAAACAGATAGCTAGCGGTAACCTACTGTATAGCCCAGGGAGCTCAGCCGGGTGCTCTGTGGTGAGCTAGGTGGGTGGGATGGGGGTGGAGGTGGGGGGGCGGAGAGGGAGGTCCAAGAGGGAGGGGATATATGTGTACACATAGCTGATTCATATCTTTGTACAGCAGAAACTAACACAACATTATAAAGCAATTATACTCCCCCCAAAAAAAACCACCATAAAAATGAGAACATCATTTTAATGGAAGAAATCTGGCATTGTTCAGTTTTAGCAGTGTTAAGTCTTAGACCATGTTGTGGAAATCAATGTTTGATGGAAACATAGTTTGAAAATCCCTGAATTAGATACCACTTAGATATGATACTGTGTGCTGAAATGAGGCTCAGAAAATATTCAGGAATGTGAAGTGGTTGCCCAAATGAAATCTTCGGGACTTAATGAGTTTTTATGGCTCTAGCTGACTAATTTGCTCCTGGGGAGTAAACGGTTCAACTAAAATCTCTGGCTCACAAACTTTTATATTATCTACGTGGATTTTCTCTGTTACATTTATAAACCCTGTGGTTACCCCATGGGGCTTAATTATGTGGTATTTTAACCAAATTCCCATTTCACTGCCATTACAGACATCATGAAAAAAAGTCACACTCTGTGAAAATCTGTGCATATAGGAATGGAAGTGAGGCAAGATGCTGTGAATCGGAGGAAACAACCTGAGGAAGGTGGTAACAGAGGTGGGTGGTTGGAGGAGATGTGAACTCATTGGCAGCTACAGGCTCATTTGCAATTAAGAAGAAGTCTATTCTTGCAATCCTAAAGACTTTGCAACTTTTAAAGGGTCATGCGTCAATCACAAATTAGTGTAAATTAGTTCAGTCTTTAGTTTTCACGGGGCACCTCGCTGGAATCAGTTATAGGACATCATAGACTATTGGAAAGGTCACTGTGTAGGAGGTCTTGGGGATTTATCCACTTTAACCTGAGTCCTCTAGGGTTTTGGCCTCACCCTGTTCAAGCTAACTAAAATGTCTGAAGAGCCAGGTCAGTGGAATGACCTCGAAGGAGAAGCCAGTGTTAATGGAGAAGAAAGAGTCCGGATAAATGCAGAAAGGTGGATGCTGGGAGCTGCGCTGTGATGCTGTATTATCCAAGGGGTCTGCCTTTAGCCCCATATGGGCTCCTGGGCCTAAATCTTAGGACACACTCTGCCTGCCCGTAAACTGCCTTGGGGAGAGAGAGGGTCCCAGTGGAAACGCTATTCATTTTCGCACCACGCTGGAGATACCTGCCATGATACTAATTATTTTTTAGAATTTGAGTGTGAAGTCTGAAGTTTGTAAAGAGCTCCGTGGTCAAAGTAAGAACCCGAGGCTGGGAATTTTCCCTTCTGCAAGCCATTTTCTATTCAGTCGGTACTTCGCACTCAGCCAACGGAATATTAACATAACAATTCAGCTCCTGCCAAGAAGGCAAAGCAAACCTCCAGTTAGCCAATGCCAGTCGCTCCCCACAGGTGGTAAGAATAGAGTCCTCGTGTTAAACTCATAAAGTCTAATTTTTTTTCCAGGCCACTCTTGAAAGATTTTATGTGACCTCACTTTTTTTCCATGACTAACGCTCCAATCGTTTCCACGGTTTATTATTTTTTTAAATAGCCTGACTTTCCGCACCTATTGCCCCTGGAGTGGTCACACAAGCCTTTCCCATCAATTCATCTTTTATGTTTTTTGGATACTTTTATCCATCCTCCAGTTCCTTTATCTTCCTTTCTGCGGCAAGCGCCGAGGGAAATTGTTTTCTTTACTTTTCTCATGAAAGCTGCTCGGTCTCGTAGCCCGTTATCTGGACTTTTCTTTGGAAGAGGCTGGCGTATCTCCAAGTCACCACATGTTAATTTATGTACATGATATTCATCCATTTTCAGCCCTCGATAACCGTCCTTTTACAAAATGGAACAGCAAAATAAAGCCAGTAGTGGGGAGGGCACGAGGGCAAGGGCCAGTATTATAACTCTTCGGACTTTGAATGCACAACGAGAAGGAAACTACTGAAGTATTCTAGAAGAAGGAGGCTTGGTTAGGCTCTTGTAAGCCGTACCTCCTTTCACAGTGCTTTCTGAAAACGGAGGCACTGAGGATGCAGGAGGCTTGTCCAAGGACACAGAGCCCAAATCAACCCCAGGGCCCCCGGGGCCCAGCCCACGGCTCTTTTCCACCTATCGTGATCCCGATGCTTGGACATAAGTCCACTCCAAGCTCACACACTCTCTGCCCACAACCTGAGTTCAGGCCACACGTGTTGGATTTGAACAACATGGTGTTTTCCTACGTCAGATTTTTCACCGGCAAGTCCACATTTCTTGACTCTTGAATAACTGAAAGATATGCCCATCCTGGGCCTACATCCAGCTGGCTGAAGCCAGGTCGTGGCGGTCCCATTAAATGGCTCAGGCACCCTGGCCAGTTCCCGAAGGCATATCTGACTGGGGACCACTGGTTCTCTGAATATGTCTCAAACGACCTCATCTCTGAAGGTTGAATCGCTCCTCTCTCACCGAGACACTTTCATTCCTTACTTACCCACACTCAGACCCCACGAACATACTAGCTGTTAAAGTCTAGAAGCCTCAGCAGGCGGCTTGCCCTGGCCACCCCAGCAGTGAGCTACAGGTTCCACTCCCTCCTGTGAGCTCCTACTGGGATGAGCTCTGCACCATTTATTTGGGGTTTACCACCTTGCACTGTAGTTATTTAAGTATCATGTTTCCTGAAAGGCCAGAAACTCTACTGTATGCTTATTTGCATCCAACTCACTGGTTCACGATATTGGTTAAATACTAAACAGCAGTGATTCAGTATTTACAAAAGCTTCAAAGTAATTATATAATAGTTATCTAATAGTTAAAAGATGATATTAAATTGCAGTGATACTATTTATTCAGAATTTACAAAAGCTTTAAAATAATTATATAATAGTTATCTAATAGATAACAGACAATATTAAATTGTAGTGATACTATTTTTTTCTTTTTTTTTTTTTGCGGTACGCGGGCCTCTCACTGTTGTGGCCTCTCCCGTTGCGGAGCACAGGCTCCGGACACGCAGGCGCAGCGGCCATGGCTCACGGGTCCAGCCGCTCCGCGGCACGTGGGATCCTCCCGGACCGGGGCACGAACCCGTGTCCCCTGCATCGGCAGGCGGACTCTCAACCACTGTGCCACCAGGGAAGCCCAGTAGTGATACTATTTATTCAGTATTTACAAAAGCTTCAAAATAATTATACAATAGCTATCTAATAGATAATAGATAATTGCCTTTATTTAGCAGAGGAGGAAATTAAAGCTTCGAGAAGCAGGTTCTTACTCATGTAGCTACGAAACGGTAGATCCAGGCTCTTACTTTTAGGCCAGTCTGAGCTAATTCTCCTCACCACCACCTTCTAATGACGCCCAGACCCCAAAGTGTTTGTGGTCCCGGCTCTGACCTCACCTCCCGTGTTCACATGTGTATTGAACCCTGCGTATAAATGGAGAAGTAGGGATGGAGTAAAAGATCAGGAGAGATTTCAAGTCACCAATTCTCTACCACTGACTCTGCTTTAGCGACAGGGAGCATTTCTGCTGCTGCCTGCTACCGAAGACAAGGGACAGGCTCCTGCGAACCCTACAGATTCCCCCTTCCCTGGATGCTGGTGAGGGAGAACCCGGATGTGAGTTTCAGCACACAACGAGCTCTGTCCACAAAGAGCACGTTGAGGCATCAAGATGAGAAATGGATTCTCCCTCGTGAGAAGTTTAGCCAAGGAAAGCATATCTTATCATAACGCTAAAACATAATAAAGAAACATGACCACTTCTGAACTATCAAAAATACTTTTACAAATCACAATAAAACTATTTCTTTGCTAAAAACATCCTGCAGAAGAGAATATTCTTCAGGTTCTCTTAAAATATTTTCCAAAATGGCTCCTCGATTCTCACGCCTTCCCCTTTTCCAGTTCATGCAGCAGGAGACGCAAAAGACGTCAGGCGCCAGAATACCTGCTCCTTAGCTCAGGGTGAAAAATCACAAGCTGATTTCAGCCAGGAGTGACGTGTCCTCTTTGCTCTTTCTAGAGTCCTAAGCAACCATTGGTAGAAAAATTAAAGTTGCTTCAAACAGTGCAATGTGGGGGAGATTTTGTAATTCCTATGCGACAGTTTTCTGGTAAATTACATCTGCTCCAAAGCAACATCTCTCTAACCCTAGTAATTAAGAGCACCTCATTTCCACTGTTTCACCTCTTTAGGTCTCCACTTTTCTTACCTGTAAAATGGGGGTGGGAGGGACCTCCTTCTCAGGGTTATTGCAAGGATCAAATGAGGTAGTGTATGTAAAGAGATGGGCACAATGCTCACAGTACGAGTTCAATGAATGGTCTCTACTGCTAAGCTTTGGACTTTGAGCTGATGTAGGGGAGGGTGGTAGATTTGGTTCAAGCCAATGTGTGCTTATACTTCTCTCAGAGAAGGTCCTCTTCTTAGACAGAACGCAGAGAGGGTACCAGCAAGGATGTTCGTGGAACCGAGTCAGGAACACTTGCCCTGGCAGTCCTATCAGCTGTGCAAACCTCAGTAAGCACGAATGAAACAGCCACAGCCTGATGGCCCTCACGCTGGGGCGAAGGATCCGCACACGACTCTAAGGAGAATAATACTTTCATCTATTGTGGTTTCTGGTTTTTTCTTTTTACTTTTAAAGGCACTGTGACCTTTCTGTGAGGCAGACCGAGCCAGAACTGATGTCCCCACGTGATTAGGATGGAGTCACAGATGAGAGCGGAGATCTGAGGGTCCCCAGGGGGATCATCAGAGGCGCTGTAAACTCAGGGCCCCGGACTCCTGCTTCTATGCTTTGGTTCACTGCCTCCACTCTGAGGCTGCTGGGAAGGGAGCTGGCAAGGCTGAGTGCTGCAGCTCCAGCTCTGAAACAAAAGAAACTCTAAGTTTCACGGACCCTAAGGTGTCCCGTGTTACACCAGAGGAAAAGAAAGACACAGTCCCACATTTCCAGAGGAGTGTGGTTTCGGACCGTGCTTCTCAGACTTGACCTGTACACAGAACAGCTGGGGGGCTTGTTAAAGTGCAGATTCTGGTTCTGCAGTGTGAGGGCAGGGCTGGGTCTCCTGCATTTTGAACCAGCTCCCGGTGAGACCCAGGCTGCTGTCTACGCCACACTTTGAGCAGCGAGGGTCCAGTGGGAATAGTGCAGGCTTTGAGGGTGATCACGTCAGGTTTGAATCCTGACACCACCTTACCAGCTGTGTGACTTCGAACAGCATGCTTTTGACTTCCCTGAACCCAGATTTTCATCTACAAAAGAGACCTAATGGTGCCCATATCTTTAGCATTGTTATTAGAAATAAATAAAAGGCTTAATAAAGGTGCCCAGTTCAGGGCTTGGCATAAGACAAGAGCTCAGTAAATGGTATCAATAGTTGTGTATCAGTATTAATAATAATATTGCATCACGGGAGTTGCAAACATCTCATTCTGTTTTACCTGCTGATTTCCAATTCTTCGTTACCAGCTCCAGATAATTACCGGTTTAAAACAAACCCCAAAACAAAAACTCCCTAAGAAAAGCAGAGGGCTCTGCCTTACTGCTTGCTTACATCTTCTGAATAAATATATTTTCTAAGACCACAAAATAAATATATTTTCTAAGAACTAAGACCACAGCTCTACAGCGAAGGATTATGACATTCCTTCTTTGTTCCCTCCAACATTATATTATGAAAAATTTCAAACTTACGGCGAAGTTGGAAGCATTGTTATCGTGAGCACCCGGATACCCACCATCTAGGTTTTATGATTAACAGGTTTTCAAAATTAGCTTTATCACCTGTCTTTCCATTTTTCCTTTCCTCTATCGATCCATCAAGGCATGTGTTTTGCGGGGAGGGGGATTAGGGAGATGCTTGTCACAGTTTTTCAGCATCAGGACATGTGAAGTTTCTTTTCATTATTCATGCTCCACCCTCTTTATTTCCCCTTGGCCCAATGGTCTGCACAGACCTATGAGGTACACGCAAAAGTTAGACCCCAGGGAGGGAGGGAGATGCAAGAGGGAAGAGATATGGGAACATATGTATATGTATAACTGATTCACTTTGTTATAAAGCAGAAACTAACACACCATTGTAAAGCAATTATACTCCAATAAAGATGTAAAAAATAAAATTGCAAATATCCCCCCCAAATAAATAAATACTTGCTTATTAATTTCTACAAAAAAACAAAACAAAAAACAAAAGTTAGACCCCAAACCCACAACTGTCACAACATTGTATCCCTAAGCTAAGGCCTGATGGCACTAAGTGGGGACCCATCAACCTAGAAGTAACTTATATACAAATCTAAAGCAAGGAATACCTCTAAGCTTTCCACATTTCTCAAATAACCACCCTATGACCTAAAATGGGATCAGCGTGCTTCTGCTGTCTGGCCCAGAAATACCAGTAAGACCTTCAAGAGACATTTCACCAAACCCAGAACGCCAACAACATAAAGAGTTCCAGCCCAGCCCAGCCACGCAGCTCAGTTTCCAGTGGACACATTTTCTCTCAAGGATGACTGCTGTTTTGTACAAAATGAATCACTCCCAATACTCCTTAAATAAGAAAAAAAGGAGGCACAGAATCATCACGCTGCAACATAAAAGCTTTCTAGGAACAAGGCTAGGCTCCAACAATATCCTGTTAGAAAAGTCTGACCAAATCCTGAAAACAAAAACCAGACACACAAAAACACCCAGGTGTAAGTAAATTTATACTGCGAGCCTGAACACATTCCACCCCCTGCCTTGGACATGCAACGTCAATTCCAAAGCAGACTCTGGTCTGGTCCGTGCATGCTGTTTAACTGTGGTTACTTACCCTCACTCAGCTAGATATTCAAGAGCTGCACTGCCAGGAACAAGGCCTTTGGAGTCCGAGAGTCCTGTATTCAAATACTGAGTGTGCTACTTAATAGATACTGATGGAGGAGGTCTCTTAAATTTGAGCCTCGAGAATTTCACCTCTAAAATGTATGTACCGGTTTTTCTTTACAGAGCTGTGGAGGGGATTAGATAAAATGTCCCAGCAGAGTGCAGAGCATATAGAAGCAGTTTTGCTCTTATGAAATAAGGAAGAAAGAGAAGGGAAAAGCCATAAACACTTTTTAAAGTTTAATTTGTACGAGAGCGGCTTATGAGAACACAGTACCCCAGCACCAGGATGCTTTGCTTACTGGACAGGTGTGCAGAACTTCCGCTGGGATTGCAGGGCAGGTGACGCCACGTGTCCGAAGCCTCACAGAGAACACATCATGACACATCGCATAATAAGCTGGAATGCCATCCCCAGCCACCTCCGAGCCTTCCCCTGACGTGCCTACCGAGCTTTGCTTTGATTCCTCCTGAATCACTCACTCCCAGTTTCCTTACCCTCAGGCCTGTAGAGTGATTTGCCCTGGGTGTGGGAAATCACACTGCTGTCCATCTGACTGTGTAATTCTCCCAGAGGCCCTGGCTGAGCTGACACCAGTGACATCGGTGAAGGGACTGAGGGCCCAGCAGTATACAGGCAGAGTTGCCTGGAAAAGAGGCCCCTGCAATACACCATCTCCTGCAAGAATCAGAGTAGATTTGGGGGTTGTGTCCTGTTTGAATGGAGACAACAGTGAAACCAAGCTGCCCCAGCTCTGCGTGGATCCTGTGAGGAACTATGCTGTTTACTGCATTAAGACACAACGAAGCTATGCATCTGGGGACTCAGGGAAGGGGGCTGGCTGAGTCGGGAACTATTAGAGTATCAGTAACAAAATTCCTTTGGAAGAAATAAGGGGAAGGATTGTGGGTTGGGGAGAAAGGGACCAGAGAATGAATCTTTTCATAGGGCTGCAAAAAACATTAACGTGTTGATTTTATTTATAGCCAAAGAGTCTGGAGAAAGGACATGGCTAGGTTTTAACTCAAGCACGGTCCTGACTTGGAAGAAGCCTGTCGCAGAGAAAGGGCAGATGGCTTGGGAGCCAGAGGCCCTTCAGTGCGGAGCCAGGCTCTGCCTTGGTTGACGGCTGATGTTCATATGTGAAAGGGGAGGGCGCCCTGCAGATCACTCGGGAAAAGCACACAGAGAGGGCAATATCTCCCTCCCTGTTTCTGATATCCTAATATCATAAAGTTACCCAAGGCAGTGGAGAACTCAGGTAGAGGAGTCTTCTAAAAGAGTGATGAGACGCCTGGGGCTTTCACTTCAGCTTTCCTACGATAAATTCCATTTTAAAAACCTGTTTCAGTTCTAACACAACAAGATTTAGGAGGAAGCGTAAAACCTCTCGTCCCACTAGTGTCTTTAACCAATACATCAAGTGCCCAAGGATGGACGGATTCTGTGTTCCAAACCTTATTCATTCACTTCTACTGGACTTAACAAAAAAGTATCAGGGTAAGACGTGATTTATCTTCCTATTTATTTCTAAGGTCCTTAAGTATTTCATCAGGGACCCCATGACAACACTACAGTAGAATGTCGGGCACATTTTTAAAAAGTAGTAAACTCTACAGGTGATGAAATGAACGGTGAGTGAAAGGCTTTCTACAAGTTGACATCGCGGAGGCCTCTGTGCAGTCTGCAGCCCGCCACGGTGAGCCACTTGAGGCCTCAAGGCTTCGGCAGATGGGAAGAGTGATTAAAATACTTTTGAAAATGTAATGCAGAGGCTATCGAATGAAAATCCCGTGTCGTACTGAAAACAAGCCAATAATGCCCCGACAGGCCGCTTTTTCTTTGAGTTCTAGATATTCTGATGGCAGAGATATTCCTTATACTTGGCTTCCGAACAAAGAAATTAAAGCATGAGGCTGCCTGGATTTTTATCTTGACAAACTACCGTCGCAGAGGCTAGACATAAATCTACGTTTTTACAACTGATGCTGAGGCCACAGTGAGAATCCGATACGGCACAGGTTTCACAAGGACAGCTACAGTATCGCGGGATGACTCAGAGCACAGCCTTGGAAGTCTGACCAGTTCTCTCTCGGCTTCGGGATCCTGAATAACTCCCTTGCCTTTCTCTCGAGCATGTTTCCTCATTAGTAAAATAGGAATAAAATCCATATCATTGAGCTGTTTATAAATAAGGACTATTTTATATACATATGCACACACACATATACATACATGCATACATACATGCGTGTGCATATGCCCACATATACACAAACTCTATATATGATTGTATATATCTAGATTATATTATTATTTGAATATATACAAATTCTATATGCACATTATATCTTTTGACTAGAATATATAAGACACTTGTAACAGGTTTCTACTAACTTTCTGGCTTAGCATATATACTATTCTCACTACTTATAGACTCATAAGGCACGTTTTTCACCACTAAAAAATGAGAGATTATGAAGATACCGTAAGATCACTGATGGATGCCAACCACGAGATGGTACAGGCGGCTGATGCATGTAAAACAGACAGTTCTTGAAAGATATTTTTTTCCTTCATCCACCGTCTGAGACATCAGGAAAGAAAAACCGCATCTATTTTCTTCAGGTCTTTTTAAAATACCATCAATTCCACTAAAAAACAGTAAAGCCATCTGGAATAGCTGACAGACAATTTGGAAGCAACGTCTTCAAGACAGCTATAATGATTTTTCCTTTTCTGTTTTCCTTCCCTCTTGAAATGTCAAGGATAACTGAAACTTTTTACTTTTCCATCTGTGATTTACTGACCGGTCCCAAACAAATTTCGAAAGGACTCGAGAATTTGTTTCCAGTCAGTCCAATGCTGGTTTTTAAAATTTTAATTCGATTTTTAAAGTACCATATTTTGTCATGTGTTTTTTCGATATTTAAAAATATTTTAAAACATACATTGAAATGTGATCACAAAGGTCTTTCACAATGAGAAAAAAATACTCTAAGTGCTTAAAATACTATCGTAAACAGTCACAAAGAAATCACTGGGATCTTTTTCAAATAGGTTATCCTAAGAAACTTATTAAAATAAATGAAAAGGGCTTCCCTGGTGGCGCAGTGGTTGAGAGTCCGCCTGCCGATGCAGGGGACACGGGTTCGTGCCCCGGTCCGGGAAGATCCCACATGCCGCGGAGTGGCTGGGCCCGTGAGCCATGGCCGCTGAGCCTGTGCTCCGCAACGGGAGAGGCCAAAACAGTGAGAGGCCCGCGTACCGCAAAAAAAAAAAAGAAATAAGTCCCAAATGGATAAATGCTGCTTCTCACATAGCAAAACTAGCAGAAGATAGAGTCAGGAATTCTCATTCTTACCCTGCTGATCTAGCTAGCTACCTGAAAATGAGTTTTACACAGAGACTTTAAAACTGAACACCAGATGTATCCCCAAGGTCTAATAAGATATATTTAGAAATATATTTCTATATATTGTATATATTTGGTAGAGAAAACAATACGAATTGATGTCTGCTTCATTAATTGAGCTGGTGGGCTTTTGGGTCTGTGCAAAGCATGGTGCTTATACTGTGGAAAAATTAAAAACCTGAAGAAGGTCCATTCATTCTAGCATCTGCAAGAAAGAGAAGTAACACAGAAATCTTTCAAGCTTGTCCTTGTGTGATGCCAGCAGCAAAACCAACAGTTAACATAGAAATCAGTTAATTTGGGATGGGAAACAAGAGAAGGTGGTCTTTGAAAGATGAATGGGGTTTTGATAAGTAGATGGCGTCATGCCAGGTGAAGAAAGGGGGCCTGGAGATGGACAGGTACAAGGCAGGCTTGAGGAAAATGAAACGAGACTAAGTTAGGAACCAAGGGAGTAGAGGAGAGTAATGGCCAAGTGGTTGGCATGTGGTCAGTGACCCTTGAGGAGGTTGGTAACTCTGGGCCAAGGAAGTTGATCTTTATTCTGTCAGCAAAAGGACCTTAATGTTTGTGAACTGGGTTCTCAAATGTAAGCACTGAAAGGGACCCTCCAGATGACCTAATCTAGTGCTTCTGAAAATATGCCATCAGAATATTCCTTAGGACCAAGAGAAGTGAATTTCATACCTTACAGAGTCAAGTGACCTACTTGAATCAGTCCTCCTCTGAAATAGGCCTTTTTTTTCGACTTGAGAATTTACTGTGGGATTTTCCGTTCTATTCCACAGATAGCCTTATTTCTGTGTGCAAAAATGCTTCCTCCAAAATGGAGTTGGAGTAAAGTGGATGCTCCCATAAGATATTTGGGGTTCATCCTGTGGCTTCACATATGCATAGCAAAGCACCCTTTTCTCTCTTTTTAAAAAATTTTTATTTTATACTGGAGTGTAGTCGATTAACAATGTTGTGTTAGTTTCAGGTGTACAGCAAAGTGATTCATCTATCCATATACACGTATCTATTCTTTTTCAAATTCTTTTCCCACTGAGGTTGTTACAGAGTACTGAGTAGAGTTCCCTGTGCTATACAGTAGGTCCTTGTTGATTATCTATTTTAAATATAGCAGTGCGTACATGTCAATCCCAAAGACCTTTTCTCTTTCAGTGTACATATGCAGAGCTCAGTTTTAGAAGAATCTATGAATCCAGGCTGCAGCTCAAAAAGATGAAGTGACAGTAAAGGAATCAGAAATGAAATGCTCAGAGTCATAGCTGGTAAAGGAGTCAGAAATGAAACGCTCAGAGTCATAGCTGGTAAAGGAATCAGAAATGAAATGACATCTTCTGGCCCTCTGTTCAAAGCTTGTTCTGCAACATCACATTGTCACACAAAGAAGTACCAGTGCTGATGGGCACAGGGCACATCACATTCACAAAGGTTCAGAGGTCACCTAGTGCTACCCCATGAGTGAGAGGGAGACTTCTCCAGTTGGTCCCATGGACCCCATCACGCCCCACCATGCCAGCCACCGCTCCCCACAGGCTGCAAACAGAACAGTCTCTGGTGAGGTGAAAGAGATGATTTAGACGAGGCTTCCTCCAAGGGAACTATTTCCAACATCGAAATTTCCAGCTTATTTAGGAAGGGAGAACAGAGCCTCAGATAAATGCCTCCCTTCCCAAGTGGAACCAAGTAGCTGCTAATCAAAGGTTGTCAAGCATGATTTGTACCACTCAGGGCTTCATGGAAGGCACAAAAAGAAAGACCATAACACCATGTTTATCTCCTTCTCATTGCTCGTTCTGGCAATAGTATTAGAGTCAAGGCAGGCTGAGTCAAAACAATTTTCTAAAAATATGGATCAGCTGAGACCATTTAAAGCCTCCTTTTATGGAGTTAACGTTAGGACTTTCCCCTCGGGCTGTTTTGTGTATTCTTGCCCAGAGCCTGCTCCTCCAGCAGCATCTAGCCGTCTAGAATACACAATCTTTCTCCTTGCCAGGGGATCCCAGCCTCCCGAAGACTGATGAGCGAGTCTGCATCCTTCCCAGGAGCCTGGGTAACTATTCCAGAGGGCTCCGTCGTTCAGGGTGGGATGTGGTCTAAGCCTCCGTCAGAGTTTCCGGTGAGGAATAATTGGTTTTGTTGGTGGGGCTGGCAGTGAATCTGTCTGTTTCAATCCTTCCAAGGATGAGCTTCTACTTTCCCAATTTTTGTGAAAGGAGAGACTTCGACTCTAGAGGGTGAACTGAATGCCATGATATTATATGGACGTTCAATTTTAGGGGGAAACAAGAGCAACCCCTTATCTGTATCAAGCTTTTCACCGAACTCTGTTTTTTGTTTTTTTAATAAATTTACTTATTTATGGCTGCACTGGGTCTTCGTTGCTGCACACGGGCTTTCTCTAGTTGCGGCGAATGGGGGCTGCTCTTCGTTACGCAGGCTTCTCACTGCGGTGGCTTCTCTTGTTGTGGAGCACGGGCTCTAGGCGCAAGGGCTTCAGTAGTTGTGGCTCGCGGGCTCTAGAGCACAGAGCTCAGCAGTTGTGGCACACGGGCTTAGATGCTCCGTGGCACGTGGGATCTTCCCAGACCAGGGCTCGAACCTCTGTCCCCTGCATCGGCAGGAGGATTCTTAACCACTGCGCCACCAGGGAAGCCCTGTGGTCCTTTCTTACAGCAGCCCCAGGAAGCCACTATACCTGGTCAAAAATATTCTCTTCTCTCACTGTTTAATTTTTTTTTACCCTCTTAGGCGATAAGTTGATAAAGGAAAGTGCATTAAAAGAAAAAAGTGGAAAGTTATTTTCTCAGTTTACTAACCAACTCCTGCCCCCCTCACCTCGCCCCCATCCCTTATGTCTCTTAAGAAAATTCATCCAAGAAGAGACATACACAGAGGCTCTGATTTCTCCAGGCACAGCGCTGAGGTTCAAAGAGGCTGCCTGCACTCAGATGCCACAGGTAACACCATAAATCTCTGCCTTACTTACCACTGGGTCAGAGAACGAAGGCCGATCGGGGATCCTCATCTTTATAACCTGGAGGAAGCATAACTTACAGATCTGACACGGTTAACCATGCGTGCCTGACATGTGAGATGCAAGCTGTGTGATCATAATTTATATTTAAATAGCTTCTTTCACCAAAAGGCTGAAAGAAATTTACAGACTTTTACTTAATTAATCCTTGTAAGCCATCCATGACGAAGGTAAAGTAAGGTCATATATTCCCCTTTCCTCTGGCATCTCAAGGTTTGGCCACTTTTTCTCCTCTTTATTCTAGTTTTCAGGATTGCTGAGCTTCCCTTCTCCCAAATGCAGGCTTTTATTTTGAAGCTGATGCTCCTATTTCCATATAACCCTATTTCTGGGAGCTCCTGCTTAGAAGAAAATTAGCCCCATTTCCTGCCCCCCCTTTTTCTGGGGGGGGGTGCTCTGAAAGGTCCAATCTATTTTGAAATTACCATTTATTTAAAGCTTTAACTCCCAAAGTATCTTGAGGTCTGGGAGACTAAGTGTTCACGAATGTGTGCATGCCTGTGTAGGGAGAGAAAGAGAAGCAACAGCCTTGCCAGGTGGCATTAGGATGCCATAAAAAGTGTTTTAGGGGTGGAGACAGGATCTCAGCAGACACCACATCCTTATACACATCTTTCGTAACTCTTTTGGTCCGTTTTCAGATTGTGTTCCATTTGAACTCCTCCCGCCATTGCCATGGCTGGGAAATGCGGAGGAGAAATACTCAAGGAAGCTGAAGAAGAAAGGACTTTTAGCCTCAACGCCATTCCAAACAGGGCTGCTCTTCCTTTGCCTGTTTTCCTATCGATCTTCTGACTAAGCAATTGCAACTCCTGAGCACCCTCCTGGATGTTAGGCAAAGATTCCAGAAAGCTTCGTAAGTTTCTCTGAGCTCTTTGGAAAAAGAAATTATTCAAAAGAAAACAACAGTGCCATGAAACACTCGGTCCTCTGTGAGGCTCTGTCTTTAATTCACCTTCATGAGAAACATTAATATCCGTATTTCTCGATGTGCTAAGGGCTAAGGCTCTTCTGCCCAGGGTAGAACAACAGTGAGCCGTAAAGCCACTTCAATCTGTACTCATCCGTATTTGAGGTGACTCACGGAAGGGCTGCATTTAACCAACTTGGAATCTTTGCTGGTACTAGTTTGCCTTCTTGGATATTGTGGACCGACAGGATTTAGCCAAGTACCACCAGCCTCTAATACAGCAGAGCACTCTTTACAATCATTTGACATGTGTGCGGCCAACCCACCTCACAACTGGAAGTCTTTCCTCGAGCCAATAATTAGTGCAAGAATTCAAGTTTTTAAAACCCAATGGTTTTTCAGACGCTATAAAAATTCCAACCCCGGGCTTTCAAAGTTTCAACACAAGTGTTTGCAAGCCAAAAGAGCTTAACACTCAATCTGGTTTATTCTGCTGCTTCGATTAAAATCTGTTACTAACCACATTTTTATCGTACTTGCAGCCGTCTTGTTGAGAAAGGGTACGTAAGTCACAGTCTAAAGCGGTCTCTGCTCAAAATAATCTGAAGGATTCAGAGGGAAACTAAGTCTAGCCTCTTTGAGCAGAAGGATGTTAAAACAGAAGGTTCTAAGACAGCAAGAAAAGCATATTAATTAGCATTTATTAGAAGAGGAAAGTGATGCTAGGAAGGAAACAACTAGAAGGGGGGTAGCACAAGTTCTTTCTTTTCTTTTTCTTTTTTTTTTTTTTTGCGGTAGGCGGGCCTCTCCCGTCGTGGAGCACAGGCTCTGGACGCGCAAGCTCAGCGGCCGTGGCTCACGGGCCCAGCCGCTCCGCGGCGTGTGGGATCTTCCCGGACCGGAGCACGAACCCGTGTCCCCTGCATCGGCAGGCGGACTCTCAACCACTGCGCCACCAGGGAAGCCCCACAGTTCTTTCTAAACTCGTATCAAAAATATTTATGTAGGTATGTCTTAATTGCAAGTTTATGACAGCAGAATGGGGAAAGCAGGGCAGGAATTATTAATCCTTCTGTGTGGAAGTTGGGAGAAGCATGGTGCCTGGAAGGATAGTGTCCTATAAGGTCAAGCTGCAGAAAAGAAAGAAATTCATTGAGAGGTCAATATGTTACGGCACATGCCTAATGCTGACTGTTGTGTCTGGGGCAAGATGAATTCCATCGTTATCAACACCCAAAAGGAGCTGGAGGGGCTCTGGAGATCAGAGGGCTCTGACTGTCAGGGTCAAAGCAAAGAAACACATACATACAACATGATCCAGGAAAGCAGATCTAAGTGAAGGGGAAATTAATAATAGTCATATTTAAAAAGAGGGATGGCGATAACGTGTACTTCAGCATGATAGCGTCTGCTTCAGTTGATATTTTCTGTTAGCATTCACTTGTACAAAAAAAAAGTTGACATGAATGTCATCAAAATGTAAAGTAAATATTCAGTTTCTCAGTAACACTAGCCACATTTCACATCTCCAATTGCAGCACAGGGCTACTGTCTACTGCATAGACAGCATAGATGTAAGACATTTTCATCATTTGCAGACAATTCTGTTGGACAGTGCTGCATTAGAGGGAACACCTTTTAGACCTTTTACACTATTGTAAGAATGGCTGACGTTAGTAAGGCCATTCTGTATCTTCCCAGCACCAAAATGCCAGACAGCATCAATCACTGTGTTTACTCTCATCTTTCTTGATTTCTTCTCATTATTATGTCTCAGTTTCACCTAGTTTCAAGCTTAACCACTAATGAAATAGATGAGGGTGAACTATTATAGAAAAAGATCCCTTAAACATAAATCAAGCCATCTTATAATTAATATACAGAAAACTAGTTTGGATTATTCCTTTGTAGAGCTAGGTGACGTTAAGTTCTGGTCTCACAACTATGTTGAGTGTAACTGAAAATATTCATAGCAGACAAATTGAGTATTCTCAGTATCCTAAGGCCGACAATTATAGAGCCCCCAAAGTCCTTTCAAATGTGAGTAATTTTACAACATTTATTTGGACTTTGAAAGAAGTGCACACAAGTGCCAAAGTCACTTGCATGAACCCTCTGATATAAATAACAATGAAAGTGGAAACTAGAAACGAAGAAAACGAAGTACAGTTTGTTCCTCTTTCTGTTTCTCTCCTTTAAAACTGAGAACATCACTGTTTTCACTGAAGAGGAGAAATTCATCAGCTTCGGATACAGATTAGGGACACTTGGAGTCAACAGGGGGAAATGACCTCACCCTCTCATGCTGTCAGGTTCAAAAAGGTTTGGAGAGGGGTGTGTTCTCCATCTGTGCCTGTTCTTACCAGGGGTTACACTACACTGGTGCTAAAGCAGAAAGATTAGCAGTAGGAACATTTCTGAACTTTTTGGAGATATACACACTCAGCCTTTTCTTTCTGGTTTCTTAAAATTTAGGTTTCACAAAAGAATCATGAGCTCTATTGCTCCATCATTCTCATACCTTTCATGATTTGCCAATACTCTGCCCCCATGAGCCATCACTCTGTTTCTTATCATTTTTATATTGCTATGAACAATTAACCAACATGGTTCGGTTAAGGTGTGGGACTAAAAGACATGTTTGAATTTCATAAGGCTAATTAGCTCTCCTCCAGCAATACCTTTAACCCTGTCATGAAAATTAGGGGCATCAGGCTTCCCTGGTGGCGCAGTGGTTGAGAGTCCACCTGCCAATGCAGGGGACACGGGTTCGTGCCCCAGTCCAGGAAGATCCAACATGCCGCGGAGCGGCTTGGCCTGTGAGCCATGAGCCTGCGCGTCCCAAGCCTGTGTTCTGCAACGGGAGAGGCCACAACAGTGAGAGGCCCGCAAAAAAAAAAAAAAAAAAAAATTAGGGACATCAATCAGGAGAACCACTTGGAAAACAAGGAAGGATCTGGGCAAACACTTTAAAAAAAAAATCAACCCAAATGAAAAGCTAAATGGGAAGTGGATTATTCAGATAATAGGTTTCTTAGTGATATTATTGATCTATAGACTTCTGCTGTCCAATATGGTAGCCACTAGCCACTAGCACTTGAGATGTGGCTGGTCCAAACTGAAATATGTTGAAAGTGTAAAAGACACACTAATTACAAAGACTTAGTATGAAAAAAAGAAAAGGAAAATACCTCATGAATCATTTTTATATTGATTACATGTTGAAATAATATTTTGCTATATTGGGTCACTTAAAATATATTATTAAAGCTAATTTCATGCTTCCTTTTGCTTTTTAAAATATAGCTCTTAGAAAATGTTAAACGACCCGTGTGGCCACATTATATTTCTGTCGATGACCTAGATATAGACCATGATCACAGGCTCTATTTGTGATACAAAAGAGCGTAGAAAATGCTGACTCATGAAAAGCAATTCTAAAAGTCATTCTAAAAGCAAGGCAGAAGAATCCTTGGCAACAAGAGCAGAAGAGGTGCTGGAATTGGAGAAGACATCATAAATATCCCCACTGTTGAGAGCAACGAAAAGGCCTGGCCAGCAGCTGAAGCTACTGCAATCTAGCCGTATCAAAAAGACATCAAACGCAGATTTCCAGATCCCTGCCTTGTCTCTTGAACTGACTGTGGGAAAGGAGCTCTCGCAGTCCGGGCAGCTGGGGCTGTGACTCCTGAGGTGCTCAGATCCACACTTTGATTTTCTCTTGATCAAAGACGGCACCTCACTATTGAAACAGAGCCAAAGGCTCCTGGGAAGAATTCTCCCAGTAGGGCACACAACGACCCAGGGAGACAGCAAGATAGTTTGATAATTACATCCCAGGGTTTCCCGAATAATACTTAAATCCCCAGATATTGAGAAATAACGAAAAATAGGGATCAGCAGAGTATGAGACCTGGGAGAAGCCATACTTCTCTCAAGTGGCAATTCAAGTCATTCACAGAGTTGGATAATGAAGGCTTTGCCAGTTTAGACAAGGGAACATCCAAGCAGCTCTCCTTTTCTTCCTTTATTTCCAAGTTTACACCCTTGCACTCTATAAACTCTTGTGTTCTATAAACAGGCAAGAAGGGAAGTTAATGAGCGTCAGCTTTCTCAGCCAAAAAGAATTCTTTCCCTGCTTCCTCTCCCATCCTTCCAGGCTTAGAGATGACCATTACTGCCCTGTCACGAAGTTTGTAATTTACTTTCAGTTACTGCATAATTATCAGCGTGATACGGTGCGTACACCACCAGTTGGTTTAAACATTCCCGTCCGGGAGTCATCAGCTAGAGGCACAGTCTAGAGGCAGCTAAGACAAGCCCTGCTGTTATCCGCAAGTCAATCAAGAGCAGAGACCAGCCCTGCCAACTGCAAATAAACATCAACCAGAGGTTTTTACTGGTGAGAGTAACGTTTTGTTAATTAGCATGATGGGTGCAATAATAGGATCTCATTAGGTGACCCTTTGGATTTTTCAAAGTATGTGCATGAGCAAAAAATAAGCCAGCTGTACCCCCTCTGCTGCATGAGGTTATAAGTACGCAGCCTGGCCAGTATCCTTTTAGGCCTGAACCTTGCACCTCTTAGATGCATGGTGCCTGTGGTTGCATCCCTGGTTGGATCTGTGCCCAGCCATTGTTTTAGAAGGATTTCTGACTTACGACGCCAAGTAGAGGGCTGGAATCCTGCCGTGTAAATGCTGGTTGTTTTTGTCCCAAGTAAACCTTTCATAAAAGAGAAGGTCAGCACACCTAGAAATACAGAAAGCTGAGACTTTGTGGAGCTTAAAGGACAGTGTCTGATCTGTCTTGTGTCTGTTTTCCTGAAGGCTGCTTATTAAATAAGTGTGAGACAGAATTTTGTCTGAAATTTACATGTTTGTAACCTAGTAGCCAGGTCATAAGGGAGTGGCTTTCTCTCACCTACTTGCAATTTCTTAGTTCTTATTATTTATCTAACAAACTGAACCTCAGTGTTGTGCGTGGCCCAACCGGCTTGGTCAGCAGACAGCAGCCCCATTCTTCACCCTGATGCAACACATGAGCCTTCTTTCAGCCCCTGAGTGTATAATCCTTCCTGCCTTGAGGGCTTACGAAGTCCCCTCTGAGCTCTTTACGTGGCCCATTCTGATTCACCCTTCGGGTCTCAGCATAAATCACTAGCTCTCAGACTTGGCTGCACATCAGAATCAGCTTCGAAATCATCCCACAGCCCAGGTCGCACGCCATACAGATTAAATCAGAACATGTGGAGCTGGGAGCCAGGCATCAATATTTGTGAAAGATTCCCCGGCTGATTCCACCAGGCAGGCATTTGGGAACCATGGCCTTCCGACGTTACCTTCTTCAGTGAAGACTTTGCTAATCGCTCCACCTAACTTACGGCCCTCTGTCATTTCGTTTCCTCTGTCTCAGAGCTCTCTGTACCTTTTCTCACTTTATAATTAGCTGTGCCATTTCTGTTTTGACACCCCCTGCCTCCTAGACTGTATGCTCTATGAGGGCCGACAACGGGGCTGTTTTTCTTATCTCAGTATCTCTACAGGGCCTGCTACACAGAAGGTGTTCAGAACATACTTGTGCAAAATAAGTGAATTCAGTATTTATCTTCTCACTGATACTTTCTCCCCCAATAAAAACGAGTCAACTAACCAAATATTTGAGTGCTAACTGAATGATCGGTTTTCTAACAGGTACTTTGGAATGATGGGAGGGAACCTGCAATCTATTTGTAGGCAGGATTAGTGCACATGAAATCGTAAGAGAACTGGATAAGGCTGACTATATAAAAAGCAAGGGCTTAAAGCAACAGTGAGTGCAAGGCGATGAGTAGCCCATACATATGGGCGTTTGTCCTCCTACACTCATGGGAATGAACTTGGGCATCGACAGTCAAATTATAAACCATATAGTGCAGACCGTCTCTATTGATCCCTACCGTGCATTCTGTCTCTCAGATTTTTGAATTCCACCACCTGGCAAGTTCTCCCAATCTTCATGTAGCACTCACCTAATTCAGTAGCCTTTTGTTTATCCGAATTGGAAAACTAGATGCACTCGCAAAATCTGAAAAAAAATCACCGTCTTGAAAACCGATTGCCATCTTTATTTAATTTTGAGCAAGCCCTGGGATAATATTTAAATGATTAGCCTGATGAATCATAGGGCTGTGCTAGAAGAAACAGATTTATTTGTGCACTCTAAAACATTTATTCTGCTCTAAAATATTCTCCTCACATTCTATCTTCCACCCAAATTCTTGACGATGTAAACATTTTCTAGGCTGTCTCTACAAACCACAATTCCTACATCTAGCATGGACAGATCACTTCTAAGCAGAAACTCAGATTGGGGGGAGGGGGCCATAAATGTTCTTGCCAATTTCAAGAACCAACACATAAACAAACCGACTAAAAGAGGCCCTTCTGCCTCATAACATAAGCAGGTGCCGCAAATTAAGGTAATGTTCGTGGGCCATAGCAGAGAGCGAGGATGAATACATTTTAGAGAGCTCCAGGGTGAAGGAAATCATGTGGTAAAAGTATTAAAGGATATGCAAGATTAGTCCGAGCTGCTTGGGGGCAGGGACAGCCCTTTTTCTCTAAGCTAAATTTGAGTTAAGGCAAGACTCATCCTATTAAAGCAAAGGATGGAATTTGTCCAAACTATTTTTGCAACGGGTAACATTAAAGAGGCTTCGTGGGTGTGACTGACATTAATTTATTATTCTGTATTGTAAGTGAGCTCCCCAGGGTTCAGGATGAATAGGAAATGACAATAGAGCGTTCAGCACAATTTCCCTCCGTGGTCCAGCTCAGTCCTGTGTCTTAAAAGGCAACAGATACTCTTACCCATCAGGGCTTGAGACTGTTATGTACAACGTTGTCCAGTTGGGTGCCTTTTCTTTTCAATAAACAGTACACCATTTGAGGAAGAATTGTGTCAGGATATTACCAGAGTGTGACTTTTAATATCTCCAAGGCTGGTTTTCGTGCACAGTTAAGATTATCTAGAAGTTATTTTCTTAAAAATAAATATTCCCGAAGTTTCTAAATCCACTTTGTAAACTCTTTTATTCTCTTTTGAAATTTAGCAAATATTAACAATGGCTTTCAAGTGATCTTTGATCCACAATTGGTCCTGTTTATTAACTTAATCAGACCCCTTAACCATTTTAAACTACATTCACAAATTTACTACCTCTGATTTCCTTCAGTGCCTCAATTATTAGAGTACAAACTCTACCACACACATAAGCAGTTCTTATAAATATGACAAATTAAATCTTAAACTTAGTGGATCTTAAGTTATCTCAAATGGTTCAATACTGTTTATAAACTTATTAATATTTTGACTTAAAGCCGCAAGTCTGAAGAGTCAATGACCCATTTTTAATTTAATCACAGGGCTCAGGGCAGATACTCAAACACTTAAGATTCCATATACATTCAGATTTTTCTTAATACAAAAACATTTACTATTATGGGGTGTTTTTTTTTTTTTTTTTTTTTTTTGCGGTATGCGGGCCTCTCCCTGTTGTGGCCTCTCCCGTTGCGGAGCACAGGCTCCGGACGCGCAGGCTCAGCGGCCATGGCTCACGGGCCCAGCCGCTCCGCGGCATGTGGGATCTTCCCGGACCAGGGAACGAACCCGCATCCCCTGCATCAGCAGGCGGACTCTCAACCACTGCGTCACCAGGGGAGCCCTATGGGGTGATTTTTAAAAACATCACATGTTTAATTTTAAGTCTTCTTATGAAAACAACCAAATCACCTCAAACAAGTTTGTGGTCACGCTGACATGTAGATGTTTGAGATTATATTTCTCCACTAGGAGTGACTGAATATCAACCACAGGTTTTAGCCTAGATACTCTGGGACTGTAAGAGATCCAGGGTAGTTTTTCTCACTACCATCGTCAACATGCCGAGGAAATTCTGTTTTGACAGTCAATAGGCAACATGGGTCTCAAGACCATGATCTCCATAGATGGTATTATAGCCCAGGTCTCTAGATTAAAGTCATATCTTCATTTAAGTTTCCTCTTCTAAAAGAATTTTGCAGCCTACATTAAGCTTAGAGCTAATATCCTTCGCTGTTTCAAATGTATTTATTTGGGTTTCATAGGTATTTCGTTTCTTCATTGGATCCCACAGATCTCCTCCCTTTAAAAAAATTCTGTACTGATTTTCCTAGTCTCTCCAATATGGTTGTAGATCTTCTGCCTCAGAATTTCTAGGGCAGAATCTGGTTCTTCCAGACCAAGCCCCTGAGTACTCCATATTCTGGACACAGCTCAGCACGAAGTTTACCTTGATGCAGGCTAAGGCATTACTATACAGCACGCAAGTTTTCCTTTTTCCAGATCTTCAGCTATAAAACATCTTCACTAACTTTTGATCCTTCCCAGGTAAGTGCCAATTGGAGCATACGTGAAACAACTCAGAAACTGAAAACTGGAAGAATCAAGTCTGTCATCAAAACTTAGCATTTGCTAAGGAAAATGACCCGGAAAAGCTTTAGAAAATATCTGCTTGATTGAAAAAATGGTGCTGAGCTGCAAATACAATATAATGAGGTACGAAAGTGACGCTTTTCTACATAATAAATATTTGCTTGAAAAGGTGTTTCACCTTAATATTCACTGACCCATCCGTATACAGAAATACACAAAACATATACCTGACCCATCCATAAACAGAAATACACAGAACATATACCTTTGCACATGACTATTAATAACCGATTTTTGACCCACCAATTTCTAAAAAATTTTAAGAACCACTTTACAAAAGTTGCAGTTTAATTAATCATCAACGACTGTATAACAAACCAATTATTAGAGTCAGGTAAACAGTACTGGATTCGGAAAGAAACAGGGGCATTTCTTTTCTGAGAACCCATGGAAGGCGGCAGAAGCCTGTCTGGGACACAGTGTCCAGCACTGCGCTTTCTTTCTGCATAATAACCAAGTGTGGAAGTGGATGGCAGAGACCACTTATTCATCTTTGTACCTGCCATAGTATAAGTCAGGACGTTTGCATTCAGTTATCTCAAATCTCTCTTGAAATACAACTGGAAACTAAATAAGCAAACATGACATACACGCAATCCTAAGAATGTCAAAAACTACTGAATAAACTATGCAATTATGCTGAGAAATAGCTGAGTTTTAGGTAAACTTATTTACAAGTCAGTTACAGAAATTGGAATTGCTTTTTATTTATAACAATATCTTCATGGTCTAACCAGTAGACTAAAATAAAGTACCCTAACATAGGCAGAAATCTCACCCCAGACTATCAAACGAGAAGGCCAGGGAATTATGCCGTAGTAATGAAGATATCTTTTCATACTCAAATTAAAAACAATGTTACAAAGTTCCTGGTATAATCACTTCAATTAATTATAATTTATTTGATCCCCTTTACAGATCTTCCAGAATTCGTGCTTGCCTACAGCCAACTAGAAATACCCAGAGACTTTTCAGTTCTCATTAAAGGAAACGAAAATGCTCTAATACATAATGTACCCTCCCACAGTTTGGGTCCATTCTATTTTTGTTACGGTGCTTTCCTATATCTTGCACCAAACACACAATAAACACTTGTTTCTTAAACTCATGCCAGATTGAACTTCTGTGGCTTGAGTCACTGAAAAATAAAAAATCAAGTTCAGATAGAAGTAGAGCAGTTGCCTTGTCAAAAGACACTCTGCCTGTCAACTTCAAAAGAAGCAAGCCAGTCTAGTTTGGAGCTTCCAATGACATGACCAGAAACAAAATATTCAGAGAATATTTTTAATAGTAATGGAAAGGATGAGAACTTTGTGTTACGATTTTGTTTTTGAATTGGCTAAATTGGTCGACTTTAAGAAAACAAGGACTTCTGGGTTTCCCTGGTGGCGCAGTGGTTGAGAGTCCGCCCGCCGATGAAGGGGACATGGGTTCGTGTCCCGGTCTGGGAGGATCCCACATGCCGTGGAGCGGCTGGGCCCGTGAGCCATGGCCGCTGAGCCTGCGCGTCCGGAGCCTGTGCTCCGCAATGGGAGAGGCCACAACGGTGAGAGGCCCGCGTACCGCAAAAAAAAACACAAAAAAAACAAAAACTGGTACTTGGTAGGGAAGAGATAATGTGACAAAAAAAAAAAAAAAAAAACCAGAAAAATCAAAATAATTCGTTCTGTAACAATAGGCTCCTTTTGGCATTAGTCATCTTCTAGAAAAAGAATAATTCAACATTGCTCAATGCTATTCAACAGTACAGCAGGATCCCTAAGCCAGATTGTAGATAGTTTTGTCATTTTTGTTCCAGATAAAATAATCCTGTCCTGGAGCTTACTCAGTACCAAGTGCCAAAAAAATGTTTACAAGAGGAGCTTCTATTTAAGATAAAAATTCTTAAAAGATTTTATAGATTGGAAATCACTGTTCAGATACCCAAGTATTCTATCTATAAGTTTATGTGCTAAACTTGTCTACGTATCTGAATTACACATTTTGGTTAACAAGGACATCATCTGAAGAAAAAAATTTCTAGCTGTGATTTAAAAAAAAAAAAAAAAGTCAAGAAACAAAAAGTCTTTCACAACAGTTCAAAAATCCTGAGGCCAAATTTATTCATTCACTTGGCTTTCAAGCAGGCAACTGCTTTGTCCCCAGCAGTATTATGCAAGCTTACTTAAGAATGCAGAAGAGCTTGGAGAGCTGAAAATTCTATTCCCATTGCCATGGTGAAAACCACAGAGTATGACGATAACAGCCCCCAGCACAAGTAGGGTGGTCTCCTATATTCCCCTGGAACCCCGCCACTGCACTTAAAAACAAATATTACAACTTAGAAATGAACTCTCTGTTTAGGATCTAGAAAACATTACTTTAAATATCATTTAAGGGAAACAGAACTTTCCCACCTCTCATCAGCAGCAATGATACAAAACTAACAAAAAAAACAGCATGAAAGATAATAATTTTCCTGTATCTGGAAAAGATGTACGAATAACATTCACAAATAGATGCTTCTCACATCTTGGGGAAGGGCAGCTCCTTGTAGAATAACCTAAACCCAAGTATTTTGTACAAAACTACCCAGAGGACACTCCCACTGGGATGATCAATCAGTGCACAGTGGCTTTGGGATGTTTTCCAAGAGCAAAGTCTCCGAAGAATGTGAACATTTCATTACTTCCTTCTTTTCTGAAGGTTATTGAATCAGGAAGTCATTGTTCCCGATTAATCTTTGAAGGGAAAAAAAATAATGGCAGGAATCGACAATAACTTCCCCACAGCACAGCACAGCTGCTTGGCTTCTAATCCCATGCCCTATTTCACGTATTTCACATCAAACCAAAGAATTATAAATAAGTGGTGTATCATAGGGAAACCTTCCCAGGTGAATGTCTCTGTCAAAAGGATATTTGAATAAAAGGCTAAATTTATTTTTTGTAATGTTATGTTGCCTATAATAAACATATTTCCTCATGGGCGGTATGACATGTAAGTGTGAATAAGCTGTGTACTCTGCACCCTAGGGGCAATTAGTTGCTCTAACTAGGAATATACACTTCAACTGTAGGTAGCTCGTGTTTCTTCAAAAGGCCACATTCCAGGGTGGTTTCTACAGATTTACGGTCATTAGTTTTTCCTCTATATTAATCTTAGAAAGTTTTATAATTGGCAAAATGAATGTAAGAGGTGGGAGGTTTGTTAGTGAAATTATTGGTGCTTTAAGGTAGGTGGATTGGCTAGAATAGAAAGACATTCTTCATTCTTAGGTGTACATGCTAGAAGAATCTAGAAAAATCTGATTAGCTATGGAGGATAAACTCTGAATTGGCTCCTGAGACTTGATTCCAAAACAGTGCTGTATCTAGGAAGGATTCATACCACTTCAGTTGCCTGATTCCATCTCTCAAGTTAACTGAAGTCCTGGCCCTAGAATAGTGATGTGTTTATCTCAAGGGGACTCACTCCTTCACATAAGCTGTGATGGAAACACCTAAAAGGACAGAGAGCTGGGAATCTGATAAGCTTCAGAAAAGACACTATCATGTTGGGACCTGATGACAGATAAATACATGTGTGAAAAATTTTCTTCTAATTATGCTTCCATATTTGTAGTGGGATGGTCACAGAGGGAAGCTGTAACTCTCACCTACCTCTAAATCCTAGCAAACACTGCTAGCTGTTTCCAAAACTCTGTTTCTTTTTCTGGGGCACACACACACTTCGACTACGTTCGCCAGCCTGTCTTCAGTTGAATGTGGGCATAAACCGAAGTCTAGTCAAAGGAATGTGAGAGGAAGTGATGTGGGCCATTTCATATCATGGCTTTTAAAAAGTTAATGCAGCACCTCCGTGCTCTTTTCCCCTTTGTGTCAGGTGGATATAGGGGTAGTTGAGGTTCAGGGAATGGTACACACATAGAAGGAGCCTGGGTCCTTGAGTCATCATAGGGAAGCTGACTAGTGATAGCTACTTGGACTGTAATGGGAGCTAGGAATAAACTTTTATTGCATTTTGGCCATTATACATTCCTGGGTCTGTTAATACAGTTTAGCCTATGTAACTGAATCAGGAGACTGTCAATATTTACCAAAAGAACCTAATAATTGTGCACGACCAGACCGAATGAGAACAGTTGGCATACATTTAACTACAAGTGACCAACACACTCTATTTGCAGAATATCTGAGAAAAAAAAGTTGTGTTTGGGAATTAGCAGACAGAAACTTGACTTTTTGACTGATCACTACTCCTAGGTCTTTTGAATTTTGTTTTCTTTCTTTTTCTCATTCAGGAATCATAATAGGCCTCATACTCATACCACAATAACTAAAAACAGCAGCTAACAATGATCGAACTGTGTGTCTGGAACTGTTCTCAGAAGTTTATGCATCTAATTCATTTAATCTTTATAACAACCCTAGGAAATAGATGCCACAATTATCCCCCCTCCCCATTTTATATATAAGGAAACGAGTACAGAGAGAATGTTTACCCAAAGTTATACCACTTATAAAGGACAGAGAGGGGACTGGAGCCCATGCAGTTGGGCACCAGTGCACATGCCCTTAACCTCATCACCACACTACCTGTCTCCAGAATATCACAGGAGATTCAAAGATGAATGAGATTTGAGTTTATAAGGTTAAATATTCAATATAATACAAGGTAGTCCATGTATCACTAAGGGGAATACAAAACACTGTGGAGTTTCAAAGATGGGAGAGATAATATCTAATCAAAGAACTTTGGAATATTTTATGGAGGAAAAACAGCATTTGTTACTCATTTTAATGCAATTCCACATACTTTTATTGAGCACCGCTTTATGCCAACTCTTCAAAGACTTTCTAGCCAAGTAATAACTACAAACTGTATCCACACTAATGTGCGCTCAGGAAAATATTCCACCATTTAAAGTAAGAAAACGAGAGTTGAGTAGTCACAAAATAAGTTTTTATTTAAACTTTATATCCTGAGCTAATTTTGTGTCTCTTTTTAAGTATGTCTGAAATGAGTTTTTCTGCAGTTATTTTCTTTAATAAGTGAACATGTGTTTGCATTTGCACAAGTGTATTGAATCTCACATGCCTATTGAAAAGTGCACATACAAGGGCAAGGCTCAAAGAATTTTCATAAAGTGAATGTTACCCTGTAACCTTTACTCAGATTAAAAAACAAAATATGACTGGCACCTCAGAAGCCTTCCTTTTGCTCCTTTTCAATCACCACCCTATCCCAAGGGTCACCAATATCCTAACTTCTAGCAGAATAGATTGGTTTTGCCTGGCTTTGTATTGATATAAATGGAATCGTACATTTGGACACTTGTTATGGCTTCTTTCACTCAACGTTATGTTTGTGAGATGTTCATGTCATCCATATGGTTGATCATCACTGTAACTGGTTTGTTGTAATTGTTGCATGGCATTCAGTTGTGAATATACCACAATTTATCCACTTTACGGTTGACAGGCATTTTGATAGTTTCCAGTTTTTGTTTGCTACAAAAGACGCTTCACCGTATATATGTCTTTTCATGCACATAACTACATCTTGCTGTTTGAAATACACCTAGGACTGGAATGACTAGATCACAGGGTATGCAGGCATCTAAAAAGATATTTCCTACCTAGAAATTAAGCTCAATAAATAATGTTACGTGTGAGTAATAGCCCAAGTCACACCAGAAAGCCTTAATAAAATCCCTTGGCAGTTCAGGGTATTTTCCATGCCTATTGGCATTCAGACCCTTGGGAGTGTTAGACAGTTTGGGGTAAATTAAACTGAAAGAAATCAGGAGGTTAACTTATTTCAAACATAAATAAGTTCCAAGAACCAGGCCAAATCGATGTCTTTGGCTTTACACTGGGCATGACATTTTTCTTAAAACACTTATAATTCAAGGGATCACTAAGATTTTAAAGTCTGGGCTCCTGCCTCTTCCCAACCCTTAGGTAGCAAGCACATGACCAGGTCATCTGGTGCAAAGCACATACCTCAGCCCCTGGGACAGGCCAACTTGGCTGGGTTTAACTTGGCCTGTACTGTTTTGTAATAGCAACCCGAGACGGAAAACATCTGCAAAAATACCATGACTGAGCTGGTGGGATCAAAGACCAACATGAAATGGTCTATTGTTAATTTCTAGGGACTGACATAGAGTGTAGAATGAAATAATTCAGTTGGGCATGAATCCTGTCGGATTTCTGAAAGGCTTGTATGTGACTGTATTGCCGCGCCAGATAGTAGAAGGAGAAGTAGTTCAGCAAAGTGGAGGAAAAATAAATCCTGCCGTATGTGTGTAGGCGTGTACGTGTGTGCACTCAGTGTGCATACACGTGTCAGACAACTCAGATCTGTAATCAATATGTTCCTGGTGGAATCCTCTGATGGCAGGGACAACTAGCCATAAAAATACTGAAAAAATACAAAAACCAGCTGAAGAAACACTTAAGTCCTGAGTTGTGCTTGGAAGAAGCATCCTGGTTCCCCACTGAACTGAACTCCAGAGGCAATGGCTGTCTGGTTTATCCTTGCTCTCCACAGCAACTGGTCAGGGTCTGGTACATAGTTTGCAATGACCGAAAGTCTACTGGGTGAAGAATAAATGAACTTAGAAGTGAATGGGAGAATAAATAAAATAAGCAGGCAAGCTCTGTAGTCTAAGGGCTGAATTTGACTCTTCTCAAGCGTTTCCCATTGGCAGTCAATTTATCTCCTTGACCTTTAGTAAATACACTAAGGAAAGAGGAGAGAAAAGAAAACAATACTTACCTAGCTTGAGTGGATATTTGATACTTAGGTATTTACAGAATAAGGACTAGAAAGACTTTTCAGATATCACTTCTCTATTTCTCTGCCCATGGGAAGTGTTTAGTGGGAAAGAAATGGATGTCGGAGGTTGAAGAAATGTCCAATGGATGAGATTATGAAGGTTCGCCGGGTAATATCCGAAAGCAGAGCACTGAGTAAACATAAACCACAGTGGGAATGGTAAAAAAAAAAAAAAAAAAATTAATATGAGCTAAAGTCTCTGCTAGGATTATGAATATTGAAAAAATCTCAGGGAAAAATCTGAACAATTAGAATCAGGTTCTATGACCCCCACAAAGAACCTGCCCTAGAGTATAAACCCCAAGGGGCTGTTATCTTTATCTGTTTTGTTCACTGATGTATCCCAAGGGTGTAGGACAATGCATGGCGCATTATAGATGCTCAGCATCTATCTGTTGAATGAATGAATAAACCTTAAAATGTTAAAATGAAAAGAAGGGGGAGAAGGCATTAAAGGCTATTGTGTTAGTGACATTAGTTGGCCAGTTCACTTATTCTACGTCTCAGCTGAAAGCAGAGGTCATCAATACTGTCCAACTGGGGTGCTACATAAAGATACCTATGACTGAACAATTAGAAGGACAAAAAGATGGAGAATAAAAGGTTTTGTCTGTTCTCCCACCCTGAGCTTCTTTTCCCTACAACCTCTTAATACTTGGGCAATAAAGTCAAAAGTTTGAAACTGAAGAACAGTAAAGATCAGATTCATCTATTTACCGTGTGATGCATTCTTTAGTTACAAGAAGGAAGAGGATGTACCAGCGTTCTCCCTTTTACGGTTCGTGTGAACGTAAGTCAAATACGGGGAAGTCGTAAAGCCGCCGTGTGGTCTTTTCAACTTTTATAACTCCGGTGTCAGGAACGTTAGAAATCATTTGTAAATGGCATGCAAATCAAACTTTCTTCCTCAGGTTGTTAAAACCTCAGTTGTTAGTCCCAGCACCTATTTTTATCTTGTCGCCTATAATAGGCATATAAACATTTGTCACGTGCGGGCATTGAAATGATGAATACATTCTGTATAATCAAACAAGGTTTTTTTCATAAAGGTGAAAACACTTTTGTTTTAAAGTGTCGTTTGCAGATTTCTTCTGTCCTTGCCTAAATACTTAGGTTATTACAAATTTAGAAAAGCTCAAGGATGTATGGAGACTCCTCTCAACTCCAGGAAGAAACAAAGGTTTCTACAGAACAGGCATAGTTGCTTCTATTATCCTTCTTATCAGTGTCTTTTCTCTCCAGTGAAATCACCCTGGCTTCTTCATACCCTCATGAGAATGAGACTGGGCTTTACCCTAAAGACGGACTAATCAGCCTTTCTCCCAAAGGCAGTGTCTCTGGGCAGCCGTGGTGCAGAATCTGTGGCAATCCCTTGACTTTGACTTGTACGCGGATCGAGAAGGCTCAATTAGGTCCTAGCCGCTGCGTAATATTAAATGAGGCAAGGGTTGCATGGGGGAGTCCACGAGAGGCCTCCATTCCTAAAAGCATGAACTAGAAGCCAAAGTGGGAGTTTTTGTTTTGCTTTTTTAAGATACATATTTCTGTGCCCCTCTCTCTCATTTAATCCACAGCATCTCT
This sequence comes from Stenella coeruleoalba, assembly GCF_951394435.1. Classification (NCBI taxonomy): domain Eukaryota; kingdom Metazoa; phylum Chordata; class Mammalia; order Artiodactyla; family Delphinidae; genus Stenella; species Stenella coeruleoalba. The sequence goes on from NC_137164.1 coordinate 14,095,531, forward strand.
AACTTTCCTCCCCCTCGAAAGGGCTAAGAGAAGGCGGGAAGGAGTCATCTCAATGACGAAGTTTCTTTCAGCAGAATTCTTCCTTGTTAGCCATTCTGCAAAAGTTCGTTAGCTGAATAAACCGTTCTCTCCAGACCGCATCTTTATTCCTCTCTCTTTTCCCCTCCCCCTTCCTTTCTTTTTAACCTTTCAGCTCAGAATTAAGTCTTTGTGATATTCAGCACATCAATGAACTCTCGTCCAGCCCCTCCCCCGGGGGGGGGGGCGCGGGTTGGTTCCTGGGCCAGGGCAGGGGCGACTCTGAGGGCTGCATTCCAATTCAGTGTGGAGGCGACAAGGAGCCCAGCCCAGCCGTCAGACGGACCCTGTGTCTGAGTATGATTCATAACACAAACATGTTTAGAAAGCAAAAGAAAGGAAGAAAAGGGCATGGGATTTGGAGTCATTGAGTCAGTATTGTTGGAAGATTTAGAGCATTATGCAGGGAGGAAAGAGGATTTATTCTTGTGTCCTGGAGGCACCCAATCCACAGGCAGATCCACTTCAAAAGAAGGCCAGTGACATTATACAACAGCTTCCAAAATAAGCTCAGATTAAAACCAAACCAAAGCAAACCCACAACTACTCTTCCCACCCCACTAGCCCACTTCCACCCCGTCATGGCAAAATAAATACACGAATGAGCGAACGAATGAATGAAATAAACAAGTCCTTTTCTTTCCTTCTTCTTTTTTTTTAACAAGTCCTTTTCGACATATGGCCAGCTTTGTCTATAATTTTTTTTTCTTTTGGATAATGTCGGGGCAAAAGCTGAATCAGCTGCTAATGTTTTTTTATGACATTTGGGAAAAAAATGCTGCAGGGATATTTAAACAGTCAGTGAACTTAAAGAACAAATTAATTCAGGTGTTCTTATTTACGCACATGGAGTGTAATAGATTCAAAACTAAATGATTGATTGGCTAGAAATATGCTCTGATTCCTAAAATAAAATTTTTAAGGAAAAGATTAAAGCTTTTTTATTTTTTTAAGGATGCAGTAGAACTGGCCATGTCTTATTTTCGTATTACCCCCTTATTTTTCATAAATTTCTGTACATTTTACATTTTATCCAGCAATCTCCTTATAATGGACATGGCCGAATATTAAAAACGGTAGAAGCTAATGCCACTTTGAATGTGTGCAGTCACTGATGCCTACTGTATGTTTATACAGGACTGGATATATAGGACAATGCATGGCACGTTATAGATGCTCAGCATCTACCTGTTGAATGAGTGAATAAACCTTAAAATGTTAAGGTAAATGATCGACGTCTCAAGACTCTCATTAAGGCAGAATGCCTTAGAATTCCAAACAGCAGCTGTGCATTTTCTTCAGTTATCCAAATAAAATATCTGATTTAGTCACAGAAATCTCACAATAGCGCCTTAGCTTTGGGAAATGAAAGAGCTTTGCCTTTCCTATTTCATACCCTCAGTAATCTCTGGCATTAACATAAAATATCCACTGTGGCCAACCAGCCCTGAGGACTTTACAGCAAATAAACAGTCACATTCATCCTAAGTTGCCTGGGAGAGTAAAGGTGGAAAATGGATTCCAATAGTTAAAGATGCTGCCCAATGACCAAAACAAGGATTCCAGATTCGCTGTTTCTGAAATGTTTCAGCAGTGCTACTCTACGCCCTGCCCGCTTTTTTTTTTTTTTTTTTTTAAGTAATAGTTAGGGGATGGATTAAGTGCAGTTTGCCAACAGGTGTACATTTTAGGTTAGGTTGCAAATCCACCCACTTAGTTTATTAAAATAGTCCCACAAAACGCAGGAGACTCTGCACTCCCCTATGTACGGACCTCAATCTTCCTTACAAAAGAGAACAAACACTTTTAAATGTGGAATCAATGATACAGAATAAGGGGTTGTTTCTCTACTCTGGGACGTCTTGCTTCTTGTAAAGTACAAGCATAATTTCACCTCCTCTCTTCAGTGAGTTTAGACTGATGTCATTGGTGGGACCACAGTGGTCTGAGGTCAAAGTCTTTTATACTGTTGAACAAAGAAAGAGAGGCGCATTTTCAGGCAGCTTTGGATGAAATGGTTTCAAAATCAATTTGGTATTCCCACCCTCTTCTCTAAAATAAAAAGTGAAAAAAATATTATAGTTCTTATTTAATAAAATTCATTAAAAAATTCTAAGTAAAACACTTTACAACCAATAAATTCCACATTCACTGTATGTGAAATAAGAGTTGAGTTAGTATTCTCAAATTAATTAAAATGTTTTAACTTCTACTAAAGCTGTTATATTCTTAATCATCTGGGCAAAGTTAAGTTCATAATTCCTTCTAAATCCTAATTTTTATTGAAATTTTTAATCATTACGAGCGCTGCACATACCAGACCCAAATTCTAAAAAACAATACATTCCCCTGCCGACAAGGAATTCAGAAATGATTTTTCTCTGTGTCTTGATGGTCTTTCCCCAATTTGAAGCTTGCCAATACAGATGAGAATCAACTAAAACATTTTCTAAAGATATTTTTAAAAGCCAAGTACTTTTTATAACTGTTAGTAACTGTTAATATTTCTTTCACAGAAGTCAAAACGGAGGAGTAATGATTTTCAATAAAGTGACCAAAGGCACAAAGAGGTTTTATAGAGAAAACACACAGCTTAATAGCCTGTGTGTCTCTAGAAGGTCTGGATCACCAGCTGCGTTTGCACCTGCTCAGCTGCCCCTGGCCTTTATACTATCAGGCAAGCCTCCTTCAAATTAGGCTCTCTGGAGTCTGTACCCACAGTCTCTGGCGTCTGTACCCACAGTCTCTGGCATCTCCCTTCCTAACTAATGCAAACCGTACCCTCAGAAACAGGGATTATTTCCCAAAGACTCTGGAGTGTCTGAAGATTATGGTCTGGGTTACTATGCAATCCTCAACATACAGGGTATGCCTGAGCCTATCACAGTGTAATCTGTACCTCAACTTGAACCCCATTAGGTGGGTTTGATGAATGCACCATTCACCCTTTGTGTCTTACTTCTATAGGTAGCAATTAATGTTGTTAGTATTATGAGGGGGAAAACAAGACTTTGCCATTTCACAGAACTGTTCTAAAGGAAGCACAGAGAATGTTCACATCCAGAAACTGGGACCCACCTCACCAATTTTCTGAACATGCTGAAGTTACAGGATTCCTTTCATACTTAAGTATATATAACCCAAGACCCCTCAAAGAACTGGCTTGTGAAAATCAAGAGAGGTGAGCTCTCTGATATTTGGGGAGGGAAGAAAACGCCTTAGGGTTTTCACCAAGGCAGGAAAAGGGGTCTTGTCAAACGTTAGAAAACTTTCAAAAGCCTATTTGAAAGTCTTGAAAAAACTGTATTTTCACTTTCATTGTAAGAGATACCTACAGGACCTACTGTATAGCTAAAGGAACTATACTCAATAACTTGTAATAATCTACAAGGGAAAAGAATCTGAAAAAGAGTGAGTGTGTGTGTGTGCGTGTGCGTGTTATAACTGAACCACTTTGCTGTACACCTGAAGCTAACACAGCATTGGAAATCAATTATACATCAATTAAAAAAAGGGAAATAAATCTGGTGAGAGGTGGAAAAAGAGGGTCTTCCAGGTGTGTGGCTGCAAATAACAACTGTAGGCAAGATAAAAATGACTATGAATTCTACAGTCTGTTTCTGTCCTGTAGGTCTGACTTTACCTGTCCTGGAAAGAACTTACCTCCTTTCCTACAGTGCTGTCCTTATAAACAGCAATACCTTGTCTTTAAATTCTCAAAACTAAGAAATAGTTTGGAAACAGAATTGAAAAGGAGTTGTGCTTTATCATTTCTGTTTTGCCAGGAGGACATTCTTATTCCTGGAGGTAGCAATATCTAATATTTGTCTATCAGATCACAAAGAAAACCAAAATTACAAAAGGGGATGCCCATCTACTTTCCTATTATGTCCCCGACAGACAGGCTGTTCATCATGGAGAAAAGCCAAAAGACTGAAAGTAAAACTTCAAAATGCACCAAAGTGATGCTTGGATATCATATTTGCTTATTGGTTTGAAATTCAATTACAAAGATGTTTTTCAAATATTTTGCAAAATATAACTAATAATTTAAAATTACTCTTTATCGATTTTACTAAATGTTGAACTCATAAACCTCTAAGCCTTAAGTTCATAACATACTAATCACACACATACTGTGATGAAATAGATTCCAGCTTTATGACTGATCCTACATACTGAAAGAATTTAAAAACCATTCTCAATGTCCTTTGGATGATTTCACTGGGTGAATGACAGTCCACTGTTCCAATTTTTGTTTTACAAGGTATGAAATCAGATGTTTCATACCAATAATTGTCATCATTTCCAAATGAACATTTACTTGGCAACATCCCTTGTTAATGGACTGACAAGTTCAAGGTTCCAAGTTCACTGTCACTGAGGAACAGTGGAGAAATTAATGGGGCCATCTTGTTACTCACAGCTGTCATCTGTTTCCACTTACGCAAAGCAGTCCAGTAAAAGGGCCTTGGAGCGGGGAGGATGAAGAAGCATTCAAAGCTGGCTTCAGAGGCTGCAACTTGAAGCTTGGCTATACGAACAAGGCCACTTAGAGAACATATTTGAATTCTGTTCCCTTACCTGGCAAAATACACACCCACAACACCAACCTGAGGAATATGCCATAAAGGACCCTCAGGCGGACTGGCTGTCTTAAATCTTGGCTAGCACAGTAACAGAAAGAAAGAAGGAAGCACAGACAATTGGTTTGGGTGTTTTGTTATTTATTTATTTATTTTTGCTTAAATCTTCAGGAGATAACCTTGTTTCGTGTCCCTGTTAGCAGATTGTGTCAGAGATGATCACGGGTCAGTAACTTCTGGGCAAGTACCAAGACAAGTTATGCAAGAAGTTATCCTGCTCTCATGATCTACACAGAAAGCAGCAGACTACAAGGTCTGTTTTAACATTATGTATTATTAATTTAAAAAAAAATGATGCTGCTGTATCTCATTTCAAGAAAATACAGTGGGTGACGGCCACAAGTTCCCTACAAAAATGAGCATTTAATCCCAAAGCTCTCATCCCAGGTCCTTCCCTCAGCAATTTATTTTAGGTCAGGAGCCTCTTTTGTGTGGCCTTTACTGGAATCAAGAATCAGTAAAAGGACGCTCTGCGTGTATAATTCTCCACAGGTCTCTTACAGTACCTAGAGCATCTCAGACATTACACACGCATGTACCTGGTTGGAATATCAGTGCTTCAATATGCCACGTGACTTTAGATAAGTCTTGCCTCAGGAATATTTGAAGATTGTTTGAAACACAATATTTGTGTTTGATAGACTTTTCAAACACACAGTGCAATGAAATAGTCAAAGTTATACGGACGGTAGAGCATTAAGGACTTCTACATTATTATACAATCATCACCACTATTCATCTCTAGGACTTTCTCTTCATCCCAAACTGAAACTCTGTCCCCATTAAGAGATAACTCCCCATTCCCCCAGCCGCCTCACCCCTGGTAACCAGTATTCTGCTTTCTGTCTCTGTGAATTTGACTCATCTAGGTAACTCATTATAAGTGAAATTAGGTTGGCTTAATTTTAAAAGGCTTAAGTAGAATAATACTTATCTCAAAAAATAAACACATCAAGCTAATTAAGTTGGCTTTTACTTATGTGTAGCCCTCTTTTTTTGGCTCAGGTATCTTCAAAATAGAAAAAAAAAAAGTCCTCACTTTTTGCTCTAAAATGATTACAAATCCATTTAGTTTATTTTGTATATCAAGATAACTCATTTGTCACTCAGCTCCTATCATATACCAGATACTATGCTAGGCAGGCCAGGAGGATAAAATGGTGAGCGAGACAGACTATAGTTCCTAGCTTCATATAGCTTATGGTATAGTGGGAAAAACAGTTAACAGAGAATTCAAAAGCTCTAATAAAGGTTCTGATAGGAGAAATGCAGCGTGCTTCCAGATACACAAAGAAGCAGCATCGAACTCAGGCTGGGTAAAGGAAGGCTTCTAGGGAAAAGTAATGTATAAGCTGAGACATGAAAGATAAGTAAAAATTAGGAGGTGGGAAAGAGTGATTCCAGGCACAGGAAAGAGTATCTGTGAAAAAGACCTCAAAGAATTTCAACGGAGAATGAGTCAAGTATGAGAAAGAGACTAGAGAGAGATGAGATAAGGCCGGGGCAGAGCACACCGGACCTTCTGTAAGTCACGCTGATTGTCTGCACTCTTTTTCCAAAGCAATGAGGAGTTGTAGAAGGAATCTATGCAGTGTTGTGACATGATTATATTTCAGAATGCTCACTCTGGCTAGAACTGGATTAGAAGTGGGAGAAACTGGACCAGGTAAAACCAGTTGGGAAATTATGGTAGTAATCCAAGGATGGCACTGGGATGAGCTATAGCAAAGGCAATGGGAGGGAAGTAAGTGAAATCTCATGTTGAATTCCTGTAAACCAGTAAACACACACACACACACACACACACACACACACACACATTTTAAAGAGCATATGCAAAATAGTTATATGAAACCACAGCTGTTCCTAAAGGGTCTCATGAATTAAAATGAAAATATAACTGAAAATTATGTGAAATTAGATAATAAAATCAAAGGGCTTTTAAAAATGATTTGACCTTAGATTTGGAAATTCAACGAAAATGAGAAAAACTGCATTTCCATCTTAGAGTCTCAATCCCACAATTTGGAGGAATCAAGTTTGAGAAAGTGTAAATAAATGAAAGTTGTCAAAATGAGAAGCACCAAGTATCAACAGTTATGGAGAGACGTCCAGCAAAAGCTGTCAACAATTGCCCCACGAGCTCAGCTTCATCGCCTCATCGCGCCGATAATAATAACGCGGACTGTGTAGGAAACATCCATATTGTGTGACTGTGAAGTACGAGGGCACATGAGTAAGGGAAACTGCAAAGTGGAGCTCCAGAAAAATTACCTTGTTTATGTGCCAGGCATAGATAGGCAGTGAGATGAAATCCAATTTAAAATTATGGGGATTTTTACAAAGTTAAAAGAATGTTATTGCAATTTTTCAAAATGATGAAAATGTCCTGTATGCAATGTTTAATTTCAGAGGTCTGAAATCGTTGTGGCTATATCTCATGTCCATCTGCAATAAATTAATATGAAACTTAGAGAGAGGGCACTGTACGTTTTTAGAATATTTCCCAGACCTTTTAACAACAATAGGGCAAAGTATCTTAGCATTTTTTGACTACTAAAGTTACAATTTTATTTTGTACCCTTAAATTGTTTTAGATAGATTTATTAAGTATAAATGACATACAAGAAATTCCACATACTTAAAATGTGCAATCTGATAAAATTAGGCATGTATATATACCCATGGCCACAATCAAGATAATGAACTCCCCAAAGTTTCCTTGTGCCCCTCTTTAACCTCTCTCTCTTTTCCCTGCCAGCATCTCTTCTTCCACAGACAACCACCGATTGGCTTCTAGTCATTACAGGTAAGTTTGCATTCTCTGGAGTTTTATATAAATGGAAACAGGCAATAGGCACTCTTTGGCTTCTTTCACTCAGCATAATTATTTTGAGATTCATCCATGCTTTAACATATATCAGCAGTTCGTTCATTTTGTCTGGTAATCTTCCCTTGTATGGATATACCACAATTTGCTTATCAAATGTTTTACAACATTTGTGTTGCTTTCATTTTTTTATACTGTTACAAACAAAGCTGCTATAGGCATTTGTATACAAATCTACGTATGGACTTACATTTCCTTTACTTATGGGAAAATACCTAAGAGGGGAATGGCTGGTCATATGATAGGTGTATGTTTAACTTTTGAAGTAAGTGCCAAACTCTTTTGCAGAGTGGCTTTACCATTTTTCTTTCCCACCAGCAGTGTATGAAAATTTCAGTTCATTCACATTCTCACCCACATTTTGTATGGTCCTTCTTTCTAATCTTAACCATTCTAAGAGTTGCATGGTGGTATCTCATTGTGGTTTTGACTTGCATTTGATTTGATTTTCAACTGTTCTTTCTCTACTGAATTGCCTTTGCGCCTTTGTCAAAAATTGGTTGCCCATGTATGTGCTTGTTGCTAATATTCAATATAAAAAGATACAATTAATTTTTGTATAGCGATCTTACATCCTGCAACTTTGCTAGGTTTATTTATTAGTTCAAGAAGCTTTTTAGGGGATTTGTTCAGATTTTCTACATGGACATACATTTATATCTGACAATGAAGACTTTTTCTTTCATCCTCTCTAATCTGGATGCTTTATATTTCTTTTTCTTACTTTATTGCACTGGTTAGGACTTCTAGTTCAGTGTTGGATGCAAGGGGGAGAGAGGACATCCTTGCCTTGTTCCTGATCTTCAGGGAAAGCATTCAGTCTTTCATCATAAAGAATGATGTCAGCTATAGATTTTCCATAGATGCCATGAGGCTGTAGAAGTTCCATTCTATTTCTAGTTTGCTGAGAGTTTTTATCAGGTATGGATGTTGGATTTTGTCAAATGCTTTACTGCATCTATTGAAATAATCATATACTTTAATTTTTTTAAGTTTTAAAAATATAGTGATTTATATTGGGTTGATTTTTTAACTTTTTATTTTATATTGGAGTACAGTTGATTAACAATGCTGTGCTAGCTTCAGGTGTACAACAAAGTGACTCAGTTATACATGTACATGTATCTATTCTTTTTCAAATTCTCCTCCCAATTAGGTTGTTACAGAATATCGAGGAGAGTTCCCTGCACTATACAGTAGGTCCCTGTTGTTTATCCATTTTATTTATTTATTTTTATACATCTTTATTGGAGTATAATTGCTTCACAATACTGTGTTAGTTTCTGTTGTACAACAAAGTGAATCAGCCATATTCATACATATATCCCTATATTCCCTCCCTCTGAAGCCTCCCTCCCAGCCTCACTATCCCACCCCTCTAGGTCATTGCAAAGCACCGAGCTGATCTCCCTGTGCTATGTGGCTGCTTCCCACTAGCTAGCTATTTCACATTTGGTACTGTATGTATGTTGATGCTACTCTCCCTTTGCCCCAGCTTCCCCCTCCCCACCACCCCCTCCCCAGAGTCCTAAAGTCCATTCTCTACGCCTATGTCTTTATTCCTGCCCTACCACTAGGTTCCTCAGTACCATTTTTTTTTAAGATTCCATATATATGCATTATCATACAGTATTTGTTTTCCTCTTTCTGACTTACTTCACTTTGTGTGACAGACTCTAGGTCCATCCAGCTCACTGCAAATAACTCAATTTCATTTCTTTTTATGGCTGAGTAATATTCCATTGTATATACGTGCCACATCTTCTTTATCCATTCATCTGCCAATGGACACTTAGGTTGCTTCCATGTCCTGGCTATTGTAAATAGTGCTGCAATGAACATTGTGGTACATGTCTCTTTTTGAATTATGGTTTCCTCAGGGTACATGCACAGTAGTCGGATTACTGGGTCATATGGTAGTTCTATTTTTTAAGAAACCTCCATACTGTTCTCCATAGTGGCTGTATCAATTTACATTCCCACCAACGGTGCAAGAGGGTTCCCTTTTCTCCACACCCTCTCCAGCATTTACTGTTTCTAGATGTTTTGATAATGGCCATTCTGACTGGTGTGAGGTGATACCTCATTGTAGTTTTGATTTGCATTTCTCTAATAAGTAGTGACGTTGAGCATCTTTACATGTGCCTCTTGGCCATCTGTATGTCTTCTTTGGTGAAATGTCTACTTATGCCGTCTGCCCAGTTTTAATTGGGTTGCTTGTTTTTTTGATACTGAGTTCCATGAACTGTTTGTATATTTTGGAGATTAATCCTTTGTCTGTTGCTTCATTTGCAAATATTTTGTCCCATTCTGAGGGTTGTCTTTTCGTCTTGTTTACGGTTTCCTTTGCTGTGCAAAAGCTTTGAAGTTTCATTAGGTCTCATTTGTTTATTTTTGTTTTTATTTCCATTACTCTAGGAGGTGAGTCAAAAAAAATCTTGCTGTGGTTTATGTCTAAGAGTGTTTTTCCTATGTTTTCCTCTAAGAGTTTTATAGTGTCTTACATTTAGGTCTTTAATCCATTTGGAGTTTATTTTTGTGTATGGTGTTAGGTAGTGTTCTAACTTCATTCTTTTACATGTAGCTGTCCAGTTTTCCCAGCACCACTTATTGAAGAGGCTTCTTTTTCATCTCTAATTTTATTGATTTGCATCCTCTCCATTTTTTTCTTGATGAGTCTGGCTAAGGGTTTATCAATTTTGTTTATCTTCTCAAAGAATCAGTTTTTAGCTTTATTGACCTTTGCTATTGTTTTCTTCATTTCTATTTCATTTATTTCTGCTCTGCTCTTTATGATTTCTTTCCTTCTATTGACTTTGGGTTTTCCTTGTTCTTCCTCTAGTTGCTTTAGGTGTAGGGTTAGACTGCTATTTGAGATTTTTCTTGTTTCTTGAGGTGAGTTTGAATTGCTATAAACTTCCCTCTTAGAACTTCTTTTGCTGCGTCCCATAGGTTTTGGGTCATGGTGTTTTCGTTGTCATTTGTTTCTATGTATTTTTTGATTTCTTCTTTGATTTCTTCAGTGATCTCTTGGTTATTTAGTAGCACACTGCTTAGCCTCCATGTATTTGTGGTTTTTACAGTCTTTTTCCTGTCATTGATTTCCAATGTCATAGCGTTGTGGTCAGAAAAGATGCTTGATATGATTTCAATTTTCTTAAATTTTCCGAGACTTAATTTATGACTCAAGATGTGATCTATCCTGGAGAATGTTCTGTGTGTACTTGAGAAGAAAGTGTATTCTGCCCCTTTCGGGTGGAATGTTCTATAAATATCAATTAAATCTATCTGGTGTATTGTGCCATTTAAAGCTTGTGTTTCCTTATTGATTTTCTGTTTGGATGATCTGTCCATTGGTGTAAGTGGGGTGTTAAAGTCCCCCACTATTATTGTGTTACTGTCAATTTCTCCTTTCATGGTTGTTAGCATTTGCCTTATGCATTGTGGTGCTCCTATACTGGGTGCATAAACATTTATAATTGTTATATATTCTTCTTGGATTGATCCCTTGATCATTATGTAGTGTCCTTCTTTATCTCTTGTAACAGTCTTATTTTAAATATAGCAGTGTGTACATGTCAATTCCAAACTCCCTAACTATCCCTCCCCCCCACCCTTCCCCTGCCCCGGTAATATATTGGTTGATTTTTGAATGTTATATCAGGCCTGCATTACTAGAATAAATCCATGGTCGTGATAGATTAAACATTTTACATATTGTTGGATAGGATTGGCTGAAATTTTTAAAGAACTTTGGCATTTATGTTCATGAGGGCCAGTGAACTTCATTCTTTATTTGTAACATCTTTCTCAGTTTTATAGATAAGAGTGGCCTAGTAGTAAGAATACTTCCTGGGAAGTCCTGTCTTCTATTCAATTTTCTGAAAGAGATTTGTAGAATTAATATTATTCCTAAATGGTTGGTAGAATTCAGAGTTTACAGAGAAGGTATCTGTCTACAAATTCATTTAAAAAATAGATACAGGGCTATCATCTTTACTGTTTTTCCTTTGGTTGTGTTTTTTGAAGGATTTTTCCATTTCATCGAAGTTGTCAAATTCACTGGCTTGCAGTAATTCATAATGTTCCCTTATTCTGTTAATATCTATAGAATCTTTAGTGATATCACCTTTCTCATTCCTGATATTTGTAATTAGTGTCTTCTCTCCTTTTTGTCCCTGATCAGTCTGGCTAGAGCTCTGTTAATTTTATTGATCTCCTCAAAGAAACAGCTTTGGACTTCTGCAGTTTTCTCTATTGTTTTGTCTGTTTTGAATTTCACTGATTTCCACTCTGATATTTATTATTTCTTTTCTTTACTTTGGATTTCATTTACTCTTTTTTAAAGTGGAAGTGGAGGTCACTGATTTGAGTCATTTCTAATAGAGTAATAATCTATTAAAGTAAGTTTCCCTCTAAATACTGGTCTAGAAGCATCCTACAAATTTTAATGTGTTTGTCTTTATTTTCATTCAGTTCAAAATACTTCCCTCTTTATTTCTTCTTGAATCAAGGGTTATTTCGAAATGTCTTATTTATTTTCTAAATAACTGCTAATTTTCAGGTATCTTTTTATTATCCATATTTATTTCTAAGTTAATTCCATTCTGGTCAAGCAACATATATCATATGAACTTCTAAAAATTTATTGAGACTCATTTGATAGTTTGGAATATGATCTTGGTAAGTGTTCCTTTTGCACTTGAAAAAATTGTGTATTCTGCTGTCATTGGGTAGAGTGTTCTGAAAATGTCAATCAGATCAAGTTAGTTGACAGTGTTGATCAAGTCTTCCATATCCTTACTGGTTTTCTTTCTAACTGTTCTATCAATTATTGAGAGGGGGTATTAAAATTTCTGACTACAGTTGTGGATTTGTCTGTTTCTCCATGCAGTTCTACCATGTATTTTTGCCTCACGTATTTTGAAGTTCTATTATTAAATGCATGAATATTTAGGACTGTTGGGTCATCCTGATGAATTGATGCTTCTATCATTAGGAAATGATCTTCTTGCTCCCTGATAACATTCTCTGCTCTGAAATCTACTTTGTTGGCTATTAATATAGTCACTCCAGCCTTCCTTTGATTAGTGCTAGCATAGTGTATCTTTTTCCATCTTTTTATTTTTAACCTATTTGGGTTTTTATATTGGGCTGGCCAAAAAGTTCATGTATGATCTTCAAGTAAATATTTCTTGCAGGCACCATATAACTGCATTTTATTTTTAGGCAATCTAATCATCTTTGTCTTGTGCTTGGGGTGTTTATTATTTTTTTATTTAGTTAGTTTTTAAGAAGGTTTGTGTACAAGTTTTGTGTTTTTTTAAAAAAATTTATTCTACTTATTTATTTTTGGCTGTTTTGGGTCTTCGTTGCTGCGTGCGGGCTTTCTCTAGTTGCGGTGAGGGGGGCTGCTCTTTGTTGCGGTGCGCAGGCTTCTCATTGAGGTGGCTTCTCTTGTTACGGAGCAGGGGCTCTAGGTGTGCAGGCTTCAGTAGTTGCGGCCTGTGGGCTCAGTAGCTATGGCTCACGGGCTCTAGAGCACAGACTCAGTAGTTGTGGCGCACGGTCTTAGTTGCTCCGCGGCAACTAAGATCTTCCCGGACCAGGGATCGAACCCGTGTCCCCTGCATCGGCAGGTGGACTCTCAACCACTGCGCCACCAGGGAAGCCCTGTAAGACTTTTTATATTTACAATGACTCTGTAAAGTTCCTCAGTTTTTGGATGAAGAAACAGATTTAGAGACGTTATAAAACATATGGAGGGGGGCTTCCCTGGTGACGCTGTGGTTGAGAGTCCGCCTGCCAATGGAGGGGATGTGGGCTCGTGCCTCGGTCTGGGAGGATCCCACGTGCTGTGGAGCGGCATGGCTGAGCCATGGCCGCTGAGCCTGCGCATCCGGAGCCTGTGCTCCGCAACGGGAGAGGCCACAACAGTGAGAGGCCCACGTACCGGGAAAAAAAAAAAAAAAGTCTTACAAATTCTGGTAGATGGTAAGTGCTCATAAAATGCTAGCTGCTGTGCTTTTATTATATTATTTTAATTCTCCATTTAGTCCTGCTTTCCTTAGACATCATTGTAATGGGGAACAGTGGTTACTTTCTTTTCTAGTCCAACCTCATTAAATAAACTGTACTTTGAATCAGTTAATACACAGAGCCTGAAAGGCTGAAGTTGCAGCATAGCTTAAAAGGGACAGAGACCACATAATCTGTAGCCTAGATGGCCAGGAGCTATTTTAGAAAAAGCAACTTGCGGTTTCCCTGGTGGCGCAGTGGTTGGGAGTGCGCCTGCCGATGCAGGGGACACGGGTTCGTGCCCCGGTCTGGGAAGATCCCTACATGCCGCAGAGCGGCTGGGCCCGTGAGCCATGGCCGCTGAGCCTGCGCGTCCGGAGCCTGTGTTCTGCAACGGGAGAGGCCACAGCAGTGAGAGGCCCGCGTACCGCAAAAAAAAAAAAAAAGAAATGATGAGTAAGTTCTACAGTGTAAGAAGCTCTTGGGAACAAACGTATGGACACCAAGGGGGTAAATTGGGGTGTGGTGGTGGTGGAATAAATTGGGAGACTGGGATTGACATGTATACACTGATATGTATAAAATAGATAACTAATAAGAACCTGCTGTATAAAAAAATAAATAAAAATAATAATAATAAAAAACCAAACCAAACAAAAAAATTCTACCATACATTTGAAGAAGAATTAATAACAATTCTTCACACACACACACACACACAAAAACCAAAAACAAAACCAAGAAGCTCTTAGGCTAATTTTAAGGAAAAAACAAAAACACAAGGTTTTGTGTGGAGAGAAACTTTCTGGAAAGATTCACATTCACGTTTAAAATACCACTTTAATCAAAACTTTGGAAATGCTAAAAGGGTGAGCGTGGGCGTTGACTGGCTACAAAGGCAACAGAAGGCATAAAGTCGCAAAAGCCCTGGGTTGGGCCCCAGCAGATGGAACTGATCTAGGATCCACTGCTGATGAGTTGTGTGTCTTTGCCCAAGTGCCTTTATCTTTCCGGAGCTCAGCTGCTCAGTGGGAGTGTAACATTGGGAAGGTTAGGTTTAAACATCTCAGAGGTCTCTTCGAGCTCTGGAATTCTATTTGTAATTTCTTTTCTCGTGTTGTGAATTTTTGCCTTGTCACCCCCTCCTGGACGTCTCTGCATCACTGACACGACTGACAACAGTCTCCTTCTGAAAAGTCTTTCCTTGGCTTTTATTGTGAGGGCAACTCAGGGTCTCATTCCAGGGACTTCCGTCCTCAGTCGTGACCCTCAGGGTTCAGTTCCTGAACTGCCTCTTTCTCTCCTTTCTCCGTTTAAATAGCTGAGCACTTCTAGTGTCTTCTACTAGTACCTCTACTTCGGTAACTAACAAGTCTCCACCTCTAGTCCTAATGACGTCACGTCGCACAAGGAAAATGAATTATGGGAATGGACTTGGAGATTTAACAATACTTAGAGACGTTCTTTAACTCAGGGCTTTGTAAAAACCTGTTGAAAATAACTTTCCTAATTTCACAAATTAAAAAACGTAAGACAAGAGAGATCAGATTATCCACCAGCTACCAAAATGAACAGGAAAGTGCCCAGTCCTAGTGCAGAGCAGATTTCAACAAACTTTTGTTAAAGTATTCTTTGGAATCCCTCCCAGGTGGGATATTAAAAGAGACAAATAATTTAAGTACTCAAGGGTCGGTAGTTACCCAGTACTTGCTCTTTATAATTTACTTGGCAACCCTTTCCAAAGAGTTATTCAATTGTCCACGTAAGTACATATTTGGTTCAACCCACTTACTTGCTGCAGAATAAAACAAACAAAAAGTGGTGCAGTTAGAACAACCTGGCCTCTTCAAAAGGCAGCTCAGGGTCCTTCAAGAAGACCCGCTACCTTAGAGGACGTCAAAGCTCATTTGGGATGGAAGCAGCTTCTCCAAAATGGGTCTGCAAAGATGGCAAAGTACTGCAGAACAGCTTTAGATGTAGGCTTTCCTCTCTAGTACTTTAAGTATAACAGATGGGTCTTCATAATTAGCATCACATTTGCATTTTTCTCTCCACAAAAAAAAGAGCTCATAATCTTGGAAGGAGAATTAAACGGCATCATTCCATCGTTGTTTTATTGATCTTACTTATAGTTTGTAAGTCGGGTCTTCTTTATGGTCCCTATTATTTCCAACCCTCTCCTAGGAGATGAACAAATTTGCAAATGAGGAAACGAGCAGATAGTTACTCAGGACCACAAACTCGAAAATGACTTTCGGACCAGAACTAACTGGAAGGCCCTGAAAAGGGGAAGAAATATGGGGACTCAGATACAACGCTAAGCCCGTCAATGTGATTTCCTCCAAAAGAATAGGCCTATTTATCTTTGTGTACATTTCTGTGAGACTCGCATCGTCTCTGTGCTGTATAACTCCCATCGCTCAGAACCATTTAGTTTAAAGGGGCTGTTAAATAAATGAAATCACTGGACAAACTGCCCTCCCAGGCCAGCTCTCCTGGTCTATGGCTCCAGACAGCAAGTGACGTGCACTAAGGTGGGGCATGGAGGCTGAACAGATGCCATCTTCAGCAGCAGAGCATGGAGGCGTGGGAAGAGACACTGGGACATTGAGTACGCTGGGAGAAAGTGTACCCCAGGGGAGCAGGGCCCGTGTAAACAAAGATCGTATCCCATCCCGTGTATAACAGGTAGCACCTTGATAATCCTCATAACTTCCCTGTGAAGCTGATCTCATCCTCATTTTGTAGATAAAGAAACTAAGAGAAAAGAAACATCTTGCCCCAAGTCCTTTAGTAAAGTCGCAAAGCCAGGATTTTCATCTAGGTCGTATTCAACAGCAAACTTCGCTATCATAACTCATACACCATTTTGACCTCCCAACTCCATGCAATAAGTTTGCTTTGGTAATGACTTGGCCTTGACTCATTCATACACAATCCTCCGTAGTCAATAGCATAACTTTGCAAGTCACCTGAATAGGAATCGGGAGTGTCATCAATGACCATGAAACAGAGAAGAGAAAACCCGTCCACAGGGAAACTAATCCTTTGACCTTACGCTCTTGAGGGCTGACTTCTAACCCATTCAATTAGCCACAGACTATTAAGTGAACAAATTAGGGTCCAAATCCTCTCAAACCACAGATCTGAGCTGACCCTTCTAGGCATACAGAGTTAACGTGCACTGATTTTGTGTGCCCTCACTGAGCACACTGCAGGCCTTCTGAGTATCCCCAAACACATGAAGCTATAAGGGAAAATTATAATCTTATTTTGAAGTTCTCTTGCAATAATAATGCCTATGCTTTGCTACATCTTTTTTTTTTTTTTTGCGTTGGAAGACGATACATCTAACTTAGGAATCAGTTGAAAAGAATCAGTTTTTCATCAGACTCATTATTCCTCCCCAGAGGCAAAATTAGACCTTAAATTCTTGAGTTGGAAGGATCCCATGGAAGACAGTGTGTCCTAAACAAGAAGCAATAGCACCACACACATGACTGCTAAGATCTGTAAACCCAGGCACCCTGTAAAGGACACCCCTGCCCCAACCTGTTGCTACTGGGCTTCGGGCCTCTTCAACAGCACACTGAGCCCGTTCACACAAGGCTCAGTCCCTCCGATCACTTCTCACTTGAACCAGTCACTTAAGGGCTAGGTTCTCGCAAAGCAGGAGAAGGAAAGAGAAGGAAACAAGAAGAAGGAGTTGTATCCTCCACCTGGTAACAGTACGGGGGCCACTGCCCTTCTGCACCTTCCGTAAACTCCTTTTTATTTTTTTTTCTAAAAAAAAATTATTTTATTGAAGTATAGTTAATTTACAATGTTGTGTTAATTTTTTTAACATCTTTATTGGAGTATAATTGCTTTACAACGGTGTGTTGGTTTCTGCTTTATAACAAAGTTATACATATACATATATCCCCACATCTCTTCCCTCTTGCATCTCCCTCCCACCCTCCTTATCCCACCCCTCTAGGTGGTCACAAAGCACCGAGCTGATCTCCCTGTGCTATGTGGCTGCTTCCCACTAGCTAGCTATTTTACCTTTGGTAGTGTATACATGTCCATGCCACTCTCTCACTTTGTCACAGTAAACTCTTGATAATTTTGAAAGGACTGGAAAGTGAGAAACAGAAAAGATAAGGGGAAGGAAGAAAGGAGGGGAAGGGAACCCATCTAGGCTGCTCTTCTATTCCTCCTCCCTCCCCCGACATCTTCCCTTTTTTTTTTTTTTTTTTTGCTGTACGCGGGCCTCTCACTGTTGTGGCCTCTCCCGTTGCGGAGCACAGGCTCCGGACGCGCAGGCTCAGTGGCCATGGCTCACGGGCCCAGCCGCTCCGCGGCACGTGGGATCCTCCCGGACCGGGGCACGAACCCGTATCCCCTGCATCGGCAGGCGGACTCCCAACCACTGCGCCACCAGGGAAGCCCGACATCTTTCCTTTTATCTTCACTGTAATTCCTTGTACCACCTTATTCCCAAATCCTAGTCTCCTCCACTGTAGCCACGCCCCGGGGCACCGTAATCACACCAGCCTTGTGGGTGTCTTTCCCACATCTCGGGAATGGTAAGCAGGCACAGATCTCAAAGCTACAGGATTTCAGCGAGAGCAGACTTGTTGGTTGCATTTAATATAAAAGTCTGTCTTTTCATAGAAACAGTGCTCTCCGAGATGACTTAAGTTTGATAAAACTGTTATTCTGGGTATACTTTGAGCTAAGTAGGCTTTCAGGGGCTGGCTTTAGATCTTCAACATCATATAACATAATATTCTGAGTCCCAGTGCTTCTGTGTAGGAGCTGCACCCGTACTGCATTGTGCATATTTATTCACTGGGTAGAAAAAGGAGGAAACACGCAAAATAGAGAAGGGCACGTGGCAGAGGCAGGGACCTGCTAGCTAAAGCGCGCGGCACGTGGGATGCGTTCTGTAAGCATGAAGAGTAAGACCAGGCATTACGTGCACTAGAAATGCATCATTTGTTCCAACATCTCTACTTTTGTTTTCTGTAAACAAGGTACAGTTTTATGTAAAAGAAAAACAATTGCTCTCATGATGTCTGGCGGCTGCTCTAGATTCAGTTATGGAAAAACCCTATTAAGAGAAATCACACGGCTGCAATTCTTTTTAATGGAATGTTTCAAACGATCATTCACGAGAGAACTCTAAATCCAGAAAGGTGATGGATTCTAATCTCCTGGTGTTCATCTGACAAGATCGTTCGGAAATATTTAAACTGCCTGGAACAGAAATCATTTACTGGAAGGCTATCATAAATTGCTTAATGCGTTTATTTCGGGGCAAAAAAGAAGAGTAATGCTCCGTTTTTTAAAGGAAAAAAAAACCTAATAGGATTAGATTTGCCATGAGAGGAGCTCGAGAGGAACTCGGCCAATTGGAGCTGGCAAAACCGTGTGAGCAGATGCACTAAGAATCATCTGATCTGGGAGACACTGGTCCCAAAGCTGTCATACCTCCTCAGACTGCCTCAGCCATGTGGATGCAAAAATGGAATTATATTTCTAGTTTGCAGTTTCACAGAGGCAAGGGAGGTACCACTCACCTCACAGTCAGAGGGAGAAGCTTTTCAGTGGCATTTGATGTCTCTCCCTCTCACAGAAACAGAAGTCCAGCTCAACTGGCAACTGACCTACTGGACTGAATGACCACGGATAATTCCTTAGTATATTTCATGATAGTTACATTTAAATATGCATTAACCCCTATGTGTTTGAAATGGACTTTAATGGCAAACCCAAGAAACTAACACCTAATTCTAAATCAGACAAGTTAATACAAATTTTTTCACTTTTATATAAAGGGCTAGAGCTATAATCAATATTTCCTGATCTATCATAGTCAAGACTGCAAATGGAAATGGTATTAGGAATCACGGAAAAGTAATGTTGATAGGAAAAGCATTTTTTCAAAGTTGTAAGCAGTATGGTTTTGCCATTGAAAAAATATCATGACTGTGAAATATTCAACATTCACTTCAAGGTTTAGAATTAAAAGTGAGCCTAAATGTATGCAACACACCGCCCTACCTTTAATTTACATGGTGGAGCTGATTTTCAGAACAGAATATAAGACGGATATATAGATAATGATTCAAGTATCCAAGCAGCTAAGCTTACTCTAGACACCGTTAGAAGCCACACTGAAATCTAAATGGGATTATGCCAACCAAGGGATGGTAACTATAGCTGTGATTTAATTACCAAGTCCACCCAAGACAAATGGTTAAGGGTTCGATGACTCTGAGGTGAAAAAAACCAAGAGGAATTTCAAATTAAAATGGAATAACTTTACCATCAGATTTACCATCCCTGTTTCCTTACTGTGATACCTCACTTATCCACAAATATTTATCTGGCAATCTCACACATTTGGAACATAACTAAAAAGCAATTAATCAAACCACAAAATTCAAGCAAAAAAACTCTTAACTGTGTCTTGAAGGAGAGACTCTTATACCATTTACTTTATAGATTATTTGCACAGAGCAGAAGAATTATGGTCGTTCTTATGTGTGATTCGTTTAGAAAAGTTCATATTTTCTTTGTCTAGTCCACTGAACAAGTCATGAAAGTACTAATTCATTTTAGAAAGGTATCCATTTAAAAGGCTTAAAACACTATCTACGTGTGTGTGTGTGCATGTGTGTGTGTGTGTGCATGTATGGGTGGGTGGGTATCCATCTATCCATTGAGAGAGAGGCTTAGGTGCAAAGAACTTCAAGCTGATATTGCCTGAATTCAATTTTCCATTAGTTACATACTTCTTAAATTTAGCATAGTGTCCAGAATATAGAAGTAATAATAAAAAAGAAAACAAATCTTCTTTAATGGTTATGGATTAAGTCCCAAACACTCTGCTAAGCTTTTTTCATACATTATTTCTAATTCTGAAAATGGCAGAGAAAGGTAGGTCTTGCCATGTCCCTTTTCTTAGTGAGGAAGCTGGGCTCAGGAAAGGTCGATCACTTGCCCCAAGTTTAGAATGAAAGGGCCAGAGTCTGGACAGAAACACAGGACTGACTTATTCCAAAGTCTATGCTCTTTTCACGGTACTAATACTTGCCCCGGAAGCAGTAAGTGGATGGCTTCTTGATTTGAACCACTAAATAGTGGGGTTTTGATAGATCTGATCTAAATGAATGCCATTTTTGTAGGTGAAAAGTAGTCAAATATTGGCAATTCCATGTGGCCATAGCTAATAAGTATACACTTCAAAGCATTATGGACCACTTTGTGATGTGTTTATCTTCTTCATGTTATGTTTTACTTAAGTCAATTGTAAAATTAAATTAGATTATAAGCATACAGTAACTGGAGAGTGGGGCCCCTGTAATGAAAAGTATGGTTAATAGTCTAATGGAAATCACTGTAATGAAAAAATGTTGATATTTGAAAGATCATATATTAGAACTCTGAATTACCACAGTTTCACCATGAAGAGTTTAATATTTGATAGTATTTTATTTCTATCACCCAGAAGACAGCTGGTTGTTGACTTCTGATCATACAGGAAATCTACACCAAAGCTGAAGTGGAAATTGAAAGGTTTTTCTCCCAGTCATGAGTTCCATTTTGTTTATTATTTAGCAAGGGGCGAGGGGTAGTCACAAATAGTTTGTAGAGCCAATGGAAGAAATTATTATGCTTGTTTATAGCTCTGGTTAAAAAAAAATTATGTTATTCTGCAGCAACTAAGATATTGGGTGATTAACAATGGAAAAAGAAAAACATCAAATGGCACCATGATTCTATTAGGAGTAAATACCTTTCTCAGCTGGGTCTATGACTTTTGATTTATGAAGATCAAGGTTTATCATAATGGATAATCTTTTCTGAGAAACAACCTGCATTCAACCTAATTACATAACCTAGCCAAGGAGAGAGAAGAAGCCACTATACCAAACACTGGTACTATTTGTAGACGATTAAATGAGATTGCTTTGTACTGAAATGTATGTTATTCAGAAGATTAAAGTAGTACATTTTGAAAGTACACAAGTTGTTTACAGCAAAGCATGTTATTATGATGGTGGCTTGATTGCTTACATGTTCTATTAGCATATGTCTCTACGGCTAACGTTCTCTTTCCAGTAAGTCTCATAAATTAGAGTTAAGGTAGGGCTTCCCTGGTGGCGCAGTGGTTAAGAATCCACCTGCCAATGCAGGGGACATGGGTTCGAGCCCTGGTCCGGGAAGATCCCACACGCCGCGGAGCAACTAAGCCCGTGCGCCACAACTACTGAGCCTGCTCTCTAGAGCCCGCGAGCCACAACTACTGAGCCTGCGAGCCACAACTACTGAAGTCCGCGTCCTAGAGCCCGTGCTCCGCAACAAGAGAAGCCACCGCAAAGAGAAGCCGGCGCACTGCAACAAAGAGTAGCCCCCGCTCGCCACAACTAGAGAAAGCCCGTGCGCAGCAACGAAGACCCAACGCAGCAAAAGATAAATTAAAAAAATAAATGAATTTATTAAAAAAAAGAGTTAAGCTAATTTTCCTGTTTGTTTTCAGCTTTATCAGGTTACACCCTTCACTAACATTTCTAAAGATTTAAGTATATTCAAACAGTTCTGTTAAATTTTGGGAGAAAAATCTTATTTAAGCACAGCAATAAAACAACAGAAAACAGAAGCACAGCTACAGGAAATGTGTGTGTGTGTGTGTGTGTGTGTGTGTGCACATGCGCGCACTGCTGTCTCTTGAGAATAGATGAGCTTAAGAAATATTTTTGGATCAGGGCCATGAACTGAATAAACATGGACTTCATACAGACCCAAGAGGACCCCTGCATAGTAAAGGAACAAAAGCTTTCTATAGAGAATGTGGTATGTACAGCTACATCAAGTTAAAAAAAGAGTGTAAAACAGAGAGTGTAAAAGAGGTCAATAGCATTACACCAGCCAGTGCCACTCCCCACCAGGCTGCAGGGGCAAGTGAGGCAATCCGCGGAAAATCTGAGGTTTAATCCAAACAGAGCTTCACAGAAAAAAAAAAAAAATCAACACAGCGAGTTGCATTGAAAAATAATCTTCAATCACCCAGATTATCGAGTACTAATCGAACGGATAGTTTAAATGTTTGCCCTTCAAAAAGAACTCTCACATACTAAGCCAGTTAACCCAGGTTTTGATGTGCATCGTCAAGTTCAGAAAGACGGGCTTCCCTTTAGAGAAGAGCAAGGCAGTCATACCTTTTGTAAACATAAAACCACAATTGCCAACATTACAATAATGTCTTAGAATCTGAAGCTGGGCGGTGAGCGCGATGCTCCTTCATCTCTTTACAAACACTGGAGCTGTCTCCCACGTCTGCTGGGGTGCGGGGCAACACGAGGACTCTGTCCAGATCTTTGATACAGTCCACTAGGATGCTACCCAGACGTGGCCATCTTCCACTGCCTCAAATACTGGAGTTAAGATGCTGAAGACTGTAATTCTAGCTAAAGGAAGAGCAGCAGGAATAATGGCCGGTGCAGGATAAGTTAAAAACAGAGATACCCACTGATTTACTAAATGCAAAGGCCATTCAATTATAATAGAGGGTATCCTAGTTCTTTTCACTTACGATGCCTACCCTTGCCTAGCTGGCCCTCTTCTCTGTTGTTCCAATCCACCCTCCGGCTTTGTCCATCTGTCCCAGTTTCCTCTGCCCAGAGAGTGTAACCTTATTGCTACTCTGCAGAAAGGCAGTAAATGCACGCGCCAAAGGCAGCCTTGGGAAAACAGAGAGACCAGCAACAAAGAAGGCTCCCTGGAATCCTGACCTTTCGAAAGTTTTTTTATGGGCACGTAGGAAAAAAGAGAAGCCTTTTACTCACCTACACACACCGGGCAAAGGAACATACAAGGCCGTTCTTTTTTAGACTTTACCCTGGGAGTCGGGTCATTCTTCCACCTAATATAATACACTTTCACTGGCTTTACTTGAAGAACTACATTTAAATGCTAACACTGTGGTTATGGCTTAAGACAAGGCTGGTTTCTTCAAATAAAATATCTAAGCAACCTATCATATAAGTGCAGTAAAAAAAAAAAAAAAAAGCAGCATCAGGCTAATTAAGAAAGATTAAGCTACGTCCATTTTGGGTTTCTGAAGTATTTTTATTGTAAGCCTGGAAGTAAATCATGAAGTGCATTTAAACTTACGTCGTGCCTTTCAACACAGAACCTCTTATCTTGAAAAGCACATAGAAACTTTTATGTATCATATTTTTTAGAGTGCTGAAATTTTAAAAATCTTATGTTTATTTCATTTTCATTAAAAGGCGTGGCATTGGCAAGGCAAGTACATGTTGACATACAAAGAATTGACATGAAAATCAAGGCACACAGTTGGTGACGGAGTGTGTCTACTCCTGCTTCATCATTTGCTACCTGATCTGAAGTGAGTCCCTTGCCATCCCGGGGGAGGCTGCCCATTCACTCATTCTTTAATTCAATAGATGGACAAGACAGATGGACTAATGTGAAGTCTTCACCATAAATGGAGAAAGACCTCAACAAGCAAGTCATGTGTGTGATATACTTAAAGAAAGAATTCTTAAAGAAAATAAGAATCTAACCTTCTCTTCAATACACTTGAAAGTCAACCACCAGAGAGAATTGGGAAAAAGCCAAAGTGAAGACCAGAGGTTCTGAGTGTCTGTATGTGCATGTCTAGATGTTCTCCAATTGAGCTCTTTCACTACATCCCCCAGACAAATAATTTTAGAATTATCCACTGCTTTGAGTGGTCCACCCCAGTTTCCCTCCATCTCTGTGGATAATTAAGAACTGATGTAAAATGGAGAATGTGAAGAACATTAGATCTCTGTTGTAAATTACTCTAACCTTCTAATCAGTCTCCGTTGTAAATTATGATACCCTCTGCGGGACAGGGTAAGAGCCCAGAAAAATGAAACCAAGGTTCCTGAAACCTATAGTTTTACTTTAAAACATAATCCAACACCTTTTGGTCTTCTGGATTGGTGACATTCTTATTTCGTCTCTCTATTAACATGTTAAGGGTTGTAATCCAGGGGTGCTTGGGTAAGAGTTGGGTTCACTTTAAGGATAAGACTGAAGTTCTTTCTGTAATTCTACTTTAGCACTGATTAACACGGACGCTTTAAAGAGCTGCTTTTTGTAGATAGAATGAATTCATTATTATACATATTCATCACTTTGGCTTCCTAGTGATACTGTTTAAAGAGTGGAGAGACAATGTCCAAAAGGTCACAATGCATATAACTGCTGGCATTTTAACTCATTTGGAAAAATAAATGTTGTCATTGTATCACTGGAGAGCGTCCTTCACTTTTTTCTTCTTAGCATTGTCACTTTGGAGATCCTGTTGGTAAAAGTCAAGCAGTCTTCAGTTTTTTAATATCTAAATCATTTAATAAAATTCACTGAGCAGTCAGAGGACACGCAATTCTCCACCTGTAGCTGCTACAACCTGGTGGGCAGCAAGCCCTAACCCAACCTGGGTGACTCATTGAAGAACACAGGAAATGGAGAAGTTGAAATTTCCACAGCACACTCTGAAATAACTGAATATAAAGACACCCTCTGCTCTCATCAAAGAAGAAAAAGTGTGCCTTTGTTGTCACATACCATCAATATTTTCACTGTGGAATTAATTAAATCATTTGGATGACAAAGCCCACTTTCCATTTTGTTAAAAATAATAACCATTATTTTAAACTTCCAGACAGAGTAGACAGGCTAGTCACAGCAGCAACGACTCCTGCTTAGAAGCCTAAGGAAGAGAAATGGTTTATGAAGACAATAACCCGATTTTATTTCACTAGGGAACGAGGCTTTCAAGTCTCTCGTTACTTCTCACGGTAGATGTAATGTATTTATCAAATGTTACGAAGCGCTTACTTCATCTGCTCTAGTCATCAGTGGCAAATAAGACGACCATGTGAGAGAGAAGAAAAAAGAAGTGGTCTTTTCCCCTAACCACAGGATCAATGTTGCTGCTTAAATGAACAAAACACATACGAAAAACAAAATAAATCACAGACGTTTGATTACATTTATGAGGAGCCACGGCATGTGTGCGTGCCCACATTCCCGCCTCTAAAAAACAATGACAGGGTAAAAGTCATCATCGCCTAGACACTCTACAGAAGACACAAATGTATTCAAGGTAATCAACTGTTGATTCTCAGAGCTTTGATTGCCAGAGGCCGACTGGGGTAAAAGCGGGATTGCATTACTGAGCATGGTTAATGAGGAAGTAAGAACAGTCTATTTGGGAAGGAGAGGAGGATACAAGCTTCCTGAGGGCAAAAAGTCATTGCTAACATATCTGGACTCACATCTAGATAAGTGTCAGCTTCTTTTAAAGTTTATATTATCCGACCTGAGCCAAGTCTTCCGGTGGGTAACTTTCAGAGTGGCAGAAAATTGAGCCCTTGGAGATACACGTAACCTTCCAAACTTCAGAGGGCTGTTTAGAAATGACTAACTCAAGGATTTGACTTTACTCCCCAGTCTACAAGAAGTTGATCTTGGAGAGCAAAAATACAAGTTTTCGTTTTTTAATAAATTGGGAAGATCAAGGGATCAGCGTATTCCCCTACATGACAAATGACACTATTTGACCTAAGACTCTAGAACAAGTCCAGAGATGTAAAGAGTTGTGGGAGGGATGTGAATTATCTAGTGTATCATTCTCTCTGGGTTCATCTCCGCATTTTGAAAACAAACATAATAATGCCAACCCTAACCGACTCCTTCAGAAATAGAGGAAGGGCGAACACATCCCAAATCATTTTATGAGACTATTAATACCCTGATACCCAAAAAGCCAAAGACATCACAAGAAAAGAAAAGTAAAGACCAAGAGACTCAAAGAGGAAAAACATTCTTACCAAAATATTACAACACTGAATCTAAAAATATATAATTAGGACAATATGTCATGACCAAGTGGGGTTTATCCCAGGAATGCAAGGCGATTAATGCAATTCACCAAGGTAATTCAAGGGGGTGAAAAGAGACTTTTCAACAAATGGAGCTGTATTAACTGGATATCTGTATGGAAAAAAACACAATAACCTTGATTCTTAACCTCATATTACATTCAAAAATTAAGTCAAAATGGCACGTGAACCTAAACATGAGAACTAAAATCTTAGAAGAAAATGTACAAGAAAGTATTTGTATCATTGGGTTTGGTAAAGATTTCTAAAACAAAGATTTCTTAAGCACAAATATTTGAAGAAAAAATTGCTAAAATGGACTTCAGCAAGGCTAAAACTTTATTATTTGAAAGATACAGTTAAGAAAAAATTACTAGCAACAGACTGGGAGAACATTTTTGCAAACAATGTCCAAGAAAGAGCTTCTATCCAGAATATATAAAGAACTCTTGGGCTTCCCTGGTGGCGCAGTGGTTAAGAAGCCGCCTGCCAATGCAGGGGACACGGGTTCAAGCCCTGGTCCAGGAAGATCCCACATGTTGCACAGCAACGAAGCCCGTGCACCACAACTACTGAGACTGCGCTCTAGAGCCTGCAAGTCACAACTACTGAGCCCACGTGACACAACTACTGAAGCGGCACGCCTACAGCCTGTGCTCCGCAACAAGAGAAGCCACCACGATGAGAAGCCTGCGCACCGCAACGAAGAGTAGCCCCCGCTCACCGCAACTAGAGAAAGCCCGCGCACAGCAACGAAGACCCAATGCAGCCAAAAATAAATAAATAATAAACAATTCTAAAAAAAGAACTCTTACAATTCAAGAAGACGAACAATCCAATTAAAAGTGAGCAAAATATTTAGCAGACATCACAAAAGAAGGTATATAAGTGGGCAATAAGTACATGAAAATATTTTTCACATCACCAGTCATCAGGGAAATGTAAATTAAAACCACAAGAGATATGACTATCCACCTACTAGACTGGCAGTAATTAAAAAGATGGACAGTAAAAGAGATAGCTAGTGGGACGCAGCCGCATAGCATAGGGAGATCAGCTTGGTGCTTTGTGACCACCTAGAGGGGTGGGATAGGGAGGGTGGGAGGGAGACGCAAGAGGGAGGAGATATGGGGATATATGTATATGTATAGCTGATTCACTTTGTTATAAAGCAGAAACTAACACACCATCGTAAAGCAATTATACTCCAATAAAGATGTTAAAAAAAAAGAAAAAAAAAAGATGGACAATATCAAGTGCTGGAAAGGATGTAGAGCTGGTGGAATCTGCAGACACTGCTGGTGAGAATAAAAAATGGTACCGATACTGTGGAAAACAGTGCGGCAATATCTTATAAAACTAAAGATATACTTGCCATACGAGCCAGCAAATCCATTCCTAGGAATTTATCCAAGATAAATGAAAACTTCAGGATGTACAAAGGCAAAAAACCACAGCGACAAAAAGAAGTCAGTAGTAGAGGGCGAAAGTCGACTATAAAGGAACTTTTTTCAGACGACGGACTTTGTTCTGTATTTTGATAGTGGTGATGGTAAAACTGTCTGGTAAACAATTCTGGTGCACTACCAAAATTCATCAAGCCATACCCTCAAAATGGGTGAATGTTATTGTATGAAATACATTAATAAATAAAATTGAAAATGATATAAATGTTTTTCTTTGTCCATTGCCTTTTGGTAAAAAAATGACACAGTCCCAGGGAACACCACAGAAGAACACAGTGAAGTTAAGACTTTGAGAAGAGTGTGATCGAGAATCCAGATCTTAAAATAAGTCCAACCCAAGCAAACTACCTTCCAGCCCTATGAATATTATCCAGTAGCATTTTATTTTGTAGAAAAAGATGTTCATCAGGGGAGAAAGAAAACAGTAATAACAGCTGTTTCTGGGTACATTAAATTACATAATGGAGAAATAGCTCAGTCCTATAACAGGTTTCCAATGCCAGTCTGCATGAGTAAACCCTGGAGAACTGGGGAGGAAAGAGTGAGAGCGGGAAGAGGGTGGAGAGGAGAATGCAGTGTCATGCAGGAGAAAGACCAGCTGGGAAATAAACCAGGAAAAAGTACCAGGCGAAAGAAGTGAAGGGAAAAGCAGAGGGAGAGTTGGATAACGTCAAAGGAAAAGGACAAAGAAAACTAAGAGCCATGAGAACATCAAGGTAAATGAAAGCAAGCAGAGTCGGAAACCAGTTATTGATAGAATGAGTCAAGAGAGAAGGAAAATATGGAAACTACCCATAAGGAAGGAGAGAAATGAAGTAAAGGAGGGTTAAGCAGAGCAGCTTGGGATGGGAATGCGAGACAGAAGCCTGCCAGTGTATTATTTTGTTGGAAAATTAAAATATGTGAAGGAAATACCAGAGGAATAACTTGAAGAATTGCTTTCCAGATGTTCTCAACATCATTTTTGTCCCTCTTCTATGAAATGTAACCTTCCTGGAGCCTTTCAAAATCTTGTCTGGCTCCCTTAAACTTAAATGACTCAAGGCAAGATTTCTCTTCCAAGGACATTTTAATTTACAGGTTATTATTATTATTTTTTTATAATTCTTCTCAAAGATTTCAGTATGCTTATGAGGTGACTGCCCACTGTGAAGCAGAAGGACAAGAGGAAGGTATATTATAAAGACAGACCTGTACTCTGCCTGGTTCCACGATTGTCAGAAATTGTGTGAGCTGGACACGTCCCTTAATTTTTCTGTGTGTGTATGTGTGGGTGTGGGTGTATTTTAACAAAGCAATCTCTCTTGCAGTTCCATTTATTTGACTCCTCTTTCTTCCTTACCCCTTCCTTTATTCCTTCCTTCCCTCAATCCTTTCTTTGTGGCTTTTTCTTTTTCCCTCTCTCCTTCCTTTCTTTTGCTGTCTTCCAACAAATATTGAGAGCATATGTTATGCTGAGTGCTGTGCCAGCTACTGGGGACACAAAGCCACAAGGGGCTCAGTTGTACTCAGGATTTGGACTGGCCTGGAGATAGCTAATTCATCAGTCACTTTCAGTGTTTTAACATTAAGAAGAAGCATGTTTTTGGCTGTTCTATCCTCCAACAGTACTTTTTAATAGTATAAAAGCAAGACTTTCTTTCCTATGGGAATTGTAAGCCTTTTTGAATACAGCATTTTTCTAGTTATACGCAATTATTTCTCTCCCTATTTCCTAAATGTCATGTCTTCACTATTCAGTTTGAAATGTAAAAACTCAGCCTAACAAGACAGCCTGAGGGCCACAAACAATGATTCTGTGAATTTAAGGATAACCATTTGTGGCAACAACAAAAGCTCCAACAACCCAAAACACGAATACTTTTAGAAAAATGTGCCTCATTTTAGCAAAGAATTGAATGTGCAAGGGATCATTCAAAGGAGGTTTGAAA
Source organism: Stenella coeruleoalba (assembly GCF_951394435.1). Taxonomy (NCBI): domain Eukaryota; kingdom Metazoa; phylum Chordata; class Mammalia; order Artiodactyla; family Delphinidae; genus Stenella; species Stenella coeruleoalba. The sequence continues at coordinate 14,125,495 of NC_137164.1, forward strand.
ATACACTAACTGGCGCTGGCATATCAGCGTACCTTTCAACTCTTTTAGATTCCCACAATTATTGGAAAGAAAGCGGTGTAGGAGGTTCTATTTTTTTAAGAAAATATACCTTTATATACCTTAATCCCTCCTCTTCTTAACTTATTTTACGCTATTCAATGAATCTCTTGAGCACCTACTGAAATTTCTCTTTTCATGCTATGTCTAATTGATTTCTGCAAGCTAGCAGGCATTGCCACCCAAACATCACGTGGGAGACACAACTCTGGAAGACGCGGCAGGCTCAGGGAAGAGCAAAGCTCACAGCTACCTCCACACAAGTCAAGGCTCAAGAATTCATTGGCTGATTATTTAAAGTAAGATGATGAAAAGGTTTCTGACCAAATCGATAAGCAACTCCCGTCCTTTCCTTTGGGAGAAAGATCACATCCCTGCTTGTCTCAGAGTTTCTCTAGCGTCTCCTAGCGCTTTCCAGCGATGGCTCAAAAGGAGACATTTGAACAGGAACCCTGGTGCAAATGTTAAAAGTGCAGGCTTGCAAAACATCATGCGTGCTGGTTTCAACTGGCAGAAGAGAAAACAACACAAACAGCAGCTAGCCCAAGAGTCACAGCATCTGTCAGCAATGCTAAATGATGATTTCTCAAAGAGCAATAGCTGGTTCTTTTAAGTTCCTCGGTACAGAACCCAGGACAACATGTGTGGGCACTTAACAGTATTTGCTGGCAAAACAAATACAAACAGCGTTGGTTATTTAGAAAGTCGTGCTCTTAAGTGATTTAAACTATTAACAGTGCTCTTCGTAGGAGTTAGCTCCCTCGGAGTAGACATTTAGTTTGCTCTTTGGAAATATTAATGGGGAGAAAAGACTCTCTTTGTGGTCCTGCCAATGCTTTAAAACCAAATGTCCTCATCCGTATGTGTTTACGGCGACTTGTGCAAAGGCAAGGGGCGGGGGGAGCAGAACCCCACGGCGGCCAACAGCCCATCTGGAGAACCCAAACACCATCACAAGTCACTGCCCCTCATGCTAGTTCTTCCTTACAGCTGACGTTTGTACTCAGAGATGCTAAGGCTAGTCCATGCCCAGAAGGAAAAAACAACTGCTAAGCTAGTTATACCTAGGAAAGGGACCAGAGGAGAGCAGAAGTGAAGGAATCGTTGCAAAAGCCATGATAAAAGTCTACCTGGAAACTTGCTGCTGAAAGATGTGTATTGAAAAAACCTCAAACCAGCGGACAATGGTGCATTCAGCTGGAATTTCTTCTTCCCTTAAGAAAAGCTTACTACAGGCATTTATCACGTCATCAACTAGTACTGTTTTTTCAAACCCCAAGTTTTTTTTAAGCGTTAGTTAGAAACCTCTCACAAGAACAGACAGAAGAGAGGTCCAGGATTTGTAGGAATAAAAACCCCAAAACACCCTTGAGTTGAGTTTGTCATCTGGGGATTACGCAGTCAGTCCCCCATCTCAGGTCGGTGATCAGCAGTGGTGATCGGTGGTCGCTTTGGGTCTCCTGCCTCAGGGGCCCAGGGAACTTGAAGCCGGTCTTCTCTCACTGCATCCTACACTCTCTGTGGATGGAGAAGATGCTCAGTGGCTGATCCCTTTCCCCTCATTATCTCCCTCTTCTGAAAGCCTGGGGGTGATGCTGCGCTAATAAGAGGAAGAAGAGATGACTCAAAGCTCAGAAACACTCCTCCAAGGATTCATTTACTACAGCGGTCCCCAACCTTTTTGGCACCAGGGACCGGTTTCCTGGAAGACAATTTTTCCACGGATGGGGTAGGTGGTCGGGTATGGTTCAGGTGGTAATGCGAGCGATGGGGTGCGGCTGTAATACAGATGAAACCTCGCTCGCTCGTCTGACGCCCACCTCCTGCTGTTCGGCCCGGTTCCTAACAGGCTGCGGACCGATAGCAGTCCGCGTCCCGAGGGTTGGGAGCTGCTGATTTACTACCAAAATGTCACAGCAAAACAGTGCTCCCTGGGGAGAGCTTCTTTTGGACTCCACCAAAAATCCCTTTGCATTGGTTGCCTTTATGTTTGTCTTTTTTTTTTTCCCTAACACGTGTTCTACTCTATCTCAAACATCGTGTCTTTGGGAAAGTTTAGTGAATTGAAAAGATCCATCTTTCGCTCCCACTCACATAACTGTCCGTCATATTTAAAGTCATTCCCCTCATTTCCAAATTCTACCAATTCTATCCATATACAGTTGCACATCATTCCGGACTTTTAGAGAAAGGGAACAAACCTGTATTAAGTAAAAACTAGATACCACACACTTTTCATTTCTGTCTCCTTCTATGAAGTGGGGCGTGGATGCAACTGTCACCAATGTACAGGTAAGTAAATAAATGCAGGTAAGTCTCACACATAGTAAATGGCGGAGGCAAGAATCAAAGCCGAGTTTGTGGGATTCCAAGTTCCGGTGGTGTGCTTTCCTCTGCTTCTTGTGACCCTCAGAAAGCCTCAGGAATTGAAGTTTTGTGAGGACAAGGTGAGAGTCATCTCTGAAAGGTTTGGAATCATTCTCCAGATTAGGGCTGGGGATGTTTTCATGGTTATTTATCCAAAAGGAAAAACTAAGTGACACTAAACCAGGCTGCAATAATGTCAGCTATTAGTGGCTAATGCCCTCCGGTTCTCCAAGAAGGGTCCATGAGCATTGAGCATGTTCAGGAAGGGAAAGGAACTCCCAGGGGGACTTTACATCTTCCACAAATGCACTCTTCCTCTACCCCACCCACAAGGCCATCTAAGGCAGTGAAAGGAAATGGGTGGCATCACTGCTGTCAACTCAGATTGAGAGACGCTATCAAGAGTGATGGATTGAAAAGATTCTGGGCTATGACAAGAGTACAGAGTCAATTAGCCAAGCCTCACTGCCCTCCCTCCATTTAGGCTCCTGGTATGGGGCTGGCCAACTGATTGCAAACTCAGTGATTTCAATCCCTCTACCATCATCCCTACAACTTTTCCCCAACCACAGAACGATTTTGTTCATTGGTAATTTATATGCTGTCAAAACTGGGGAGGCAGATCCAAGATCTAGATTGTATCCTACTATGTTTACTCCACTGGCGCTGATGTAATCAGTGGAAACTGAGCAACAATTGCCTTGGTGGGTTACCTATATTGATTATAAAACTATTCAACATAAAAAGCATGCAATATGAAATAATCGAATTGACCCAAACTTTCCTATTAACACATACCTTACATACAAATATTAATTTGGGGTAGGGGTGACAGTCATAGTATTTTATTTTATTTTTTATTTATTTATTTATTTTTGCGGTACGCGGGCCTCTCACTGTTGTGGCCTCTCCCGTTGCGGAGCACAGGCTCTGGATGCGCAGGCTCAGCGGCCATGGCTCATGGGCCCAGCCGCTCTGCGGCATGTGGGATCTTCGCGGACCGGGGCACGAACCCGTGTCCCCTGCATCGGCAGGCGGACTCTCAACCCCTGCGCCACCAGAGAAGCCCAACAGTCATAGTATTTTAATCTCTAGGTGGGCGCCTGTGATGGTCCAAGAGTTGCCGTGTAGGTGCAGAGACTCAACTGTTGGATGAGAAAGGTCTGATGATTTCAGCTAGAGGCTTTCAATCAGGCAAATCAGGAGGGAGCTGGGCAGGGAGGTGTGGAACCTCCTAGTTCTTAGTCTTTGAAGTGGGGGATTCCCTTGCAGTCACTGGTTTCCTGAACGGTTCTGTTGTCGCACACCCATGGCCACGTGCAAATGAACAAATCTCGATTCACGGATCCCAGATACAATAAGCGCATCTGGCTATAGGTTTTCTAGATATGCAGATTGAGCACCCCTAATACGTGGATGCTGACTGGACATGGGGGCCCTCACTGTGACGAGGTAGCCCCCCGTTGTTGCTCTTGACAAAAGTACCTCCAGAATTGCGATTTGGAGTCATAGCTCATGTGGTCCCAAACTCTACACAGGTAAAATATGCCAGGCGCAAAGGGAATTATGAACTAGGGAGCTGTTCAAGAAAGGCGAGCTTTCAAGTAGGTCAGTGATTTACACTCCTTTCTTATAAGCTCAGCGATGAAGTAGTTCATGCATTAGGTCTCAAAGGAGTGAGGCACTAAAAACAATCTCCAGCACAGCATGGGAACACTAGTAAGAATAGGCGGACTGGGCTTCCCTGGTGGCGCAGTGGTTGAGAGTCCGCCTGCCGATGCAGGGGACACGGGGTCGTGCCCCGGTCCGGGAAGATCCCACGTGCCGCGGAGCGGCTGGGCCCGTGAGCCATGACTGCTGAGCCTGCGGGTCCGGAGCCTGTGCTCCGCCAACGGGAGAGGCCGCGACAGGGAGAGGCCCGCGTACCAAAAAAAAAAAAAAGAATAGGCGGATTACATCAAACTAGAAGTGATATTTTGGGGCCAATTAAATCTTTCCAGTAGTAATTTTTATACAAATCAGTGAATTGAGGGACTGATGCTAGCAAACACACTCTATATAAAAGAGCAAAGGACAAACATCATTTCACACCTGACCCAGACCAATACAGTGAAAATAAAGATGGAAGTCAAATGAAATTGAAGATAAACTCATAACCCTAATAGTTGCTAAAGACTATTCATATTGAATTTTGGATGAACTGTCCTAGTTGACTCCACGTGAAAGAATGGATGTAAAAAAATGTTTTAACCCCAAACTGCTACAAAAAGTGTAAAGAAGCCCAAATCTGAAGTTCTTTAATTTTATTCAGTGAAATGTAGTATTAAAGGCATAGCTAAATATAATTTTATCTCTGTAATATTTGAAAGACGGAATGTAAATAAATTCAAACATCAGGAAAAAAACAGTCTTTTGTCAGATCTAATGTCTTGATTTGGGTTTTAAATATTTGGTCACTGCAAAAAATAAAGTATATGACCTATTTCCAGAGAACTGGAAATAATGAACTTGTTTCTCTCCTTAATCAATAACATACAATGGTTGGGGGTCAGGGAACATGGCCATAGCTATTATTCAAGCTAATTATCCTGGGATGAGATCTCAGACTCACATACTGAAGGAGTCCTTCAGATAATTCAGTGTATATTATATCTGAGAAGACTGTCTTCTAATAGGGGTATTTACTACCTAAAGAAGAACAAAGAGTCAGCAATCTTCCGGCATGGTTGCTGTCAAACAACATAAATCAGGGACCACGATTGATTAACTAATTTGAGTAGTTAGGACAGATTTGGTTGCTATGGCAATAAAGGAAGGGTTGTTGAAGATCTGATCAACTGAGAGATTCCTTATTCTCATGGGATTTCATAGAAATCAGAAACCACAAAGAGAAAACGCCCACCAGGTTATTGACTATAGCTGTAAGATAATACCTTACAATCACTTCCCCTCTGAAGCATTTAAATGGCTTTACCAATACTAATTTTTAAGATGACCCAAGACAGCTAGCGGCATCCCCAATCTCTCATTAACAGCATGTTCAGTGAGGGGGTTCCCAGGCACTACATGAGTGAGAACTCAAAAATTCTAGGGTCTTCCTGTCTCTGTGACCTCTAAAAAACTCACTCTCCTAATTTAGAAACTACTTTCCCAACATATTCAAGGGCTTCAAATAGCCATTACCCGATTACTGCAATTTTAGGTTAAAGAAAATGCGAGTCCACTGTCCTTAGATCACATCCCCTACGCTGCTGCCCTTCACTCTGGCATCCAATTCCAGTAGGGACGGTTAGAAGCTGCGTACATCGTGTATAAGGACCTCCAGAAAAGACAAACTGGGAAATCACTTCATAATCCATTATTATTATTATTATTGTTATTTGGCCGTACCACGTGGCATGCAGGATCTCAGTTCCCCTACCAGGGATCGAACCCACACCCCCTGCGGTGGAAGCATGGAGTCTTAAGCACTGGACCACCAGGGAAGTCCTCACTTCATAATCCTTGTCTGAAGAGATCTGAAATGTTCATCTATAGGGGAAAAAAGGTCAAATCTATCCTACACGGTTTCAAAAGGTAGAATTTCAGAGTGGCCTCAAAGAGCTGAGGCAGCACCTTGTAAAGATCCTGGTTTGAATTAATATGAACAAGAAGAAGAAAAGAATCACCTGCCTGGAGAGAGTTCCTTTCACTGAAAAATGGTCCAGCAGAGGCCCGTAACGACCTACTGAGATGTGTGTTGGGAAGATGGCCTCCCATCGCTCAGACAACTGGGCTCCGAGCTCGGTGGTGGCTTCCTCTAAGGTCCCGTGACTGTGATGGTGCGACGCTGCCGTGAAGGAAGTGCATCCCTTCCCTGGAGCACTGCCCCCCGTGCTCCCTGGTAAGGTTTTCCCTCTTAAATGCCAGCCTTTCGATCAAAGGGGCTCTCTTTTGTGGAGCAAGACCACTACACTACTCTCTGTTCCTCAGCTCTATCCCTTTCACCAGGAAGAGAGGTCTGGAGACATTATTTAAGAAGCCTTGATATGTTCAGCTGAAGTATTTGTATCTGAGTTTGACTGACTGATTGATTGACGGACTGATTTTCCTAAAGTTCTCCAAGTTGCCACATAATTCACACTCCCAGATTGAGAAAAAGGGAACACTCAGTCCCAAAGACAAAGCAAGAGGGCAAAAGAAGATCTCCTGAGTCAGACTCACCTCTACCTGATACCGGCATAAATTCAAGTTGGCAAATATTAATTATACACTGGGCACATGCCCAGAACTGTTGTGAGAAAAGCAGCGATGACATTTCTCTGTTTTTGTGCCTTATTCGTCTTACACAGAAGACCTGAAGTACCTTGCAAGTAGGATGAATACATAGTGCCTATTTCACAGAGAAATAAGACATAGAATTCTCAGGATCTTCCTCCCCCCGTAAGGTGCTTATTTAGGGGAGTCATCTAATTAAGCGGTTGGGAGCCCAGGCTTTGGAATCACATGGTCTGGGCTGAAATAACACTCAGTCAGTGACAAATTGTGTGACTGTAGGTGATTTGGAAGTTATTCTCATTTTATAGCATTTACCAAAGTAATTAAAGCCCTTGCTCTTCACTCACATCTCTGTATAAAATAAATAATAAATGAGGTTACAAAAGACTCCACGGTTCATCAGCAAACACGTTTTCCGACCAAACCTCTTAAGCATTTACCGTATGATGATACTGCAGAATAGATTACCTTTGTTGTTCTCACGTAGGTTTTTCTAAGTAACTTTCTAGGAACCATCTATTAAATATACAAGGGCGAAACACAGCAATTTGGTTCTATCTGTATTCATTTATTTGCTTCATTCTGTAAGTCCTCCATTACTTTTTAGAAACTGATCTTTGTTCCTTAGGGACAAAACGATGAAGACAACATAGACATCTGTCCTACTAGAAGAACAAAAGGTGAATATGGATAAAAGTAGACGAAGGGCTAGCACAGCTTTGATTCTTATTTACAGAAGGAATCTGGGTCTATTCTTCACCCTCTCCTTTGTGCCCCTACTGTAAACCCTTAACTGCTTTAATTCGTCTATGACTCCTACCTTTTTTTTTTTTTTAACATCTTTATTGGGGTATAATTGCTTTACAATGGTGTGTTAGTTTCTGCTTTATAACAAAGTGAATCAGTTATACATATACATATGTTCCCATATCTCTTCCCTCTTGCGTCTCCTTTCTTCTAGATCCTGAGTTTCCTGAGTTTGGGTACCCTGTCTTATTTGTGTTTTTCTTCCTAAGGTTTAGGAATAAACTAAAGTTTAGTACAAGGTTAAGGAGCCCTCTTGCTTATCACGTTAATGCAATACTCATTCTTCTTGGTTCCATATTCCTTCCATTCGATGTCATTAAGGTCTTTCTCAAGGGCTACCATCCCTGAAGTTCCTGAAACAGCACCCAACTGCTGTCTTTTCTACCAATCTACATAAATCCAAATCTTCATAGTTACTTCAATATTGCAAACTTAGTATTCGCAGATCTGTGTAAGCCTCTGTATTACTGATATTCCTTTGTCACTTTTCTCCTACAGCTTTTCTGAAAATTCTTTACTCCTTGATTCATTCCTCTTACTTATCCTTTTATTTTATTGTTTTTTATAATAGACAAAGAACATTAAACAGTTCCCTTTATAGCTGCTGTACAGTAAGCATGCATTTCTGCCTGGCCTTAATCATTTGATTCGAAACAGTGAGCTGGTGAGGGTGGTAGGGACTGGGGCTTAGCTCTTGTCATCAGACAGGTCATCTTGTATCGAGTGGTTCCTGAAAAAAAAATGCTGGTTGGTTTCTTGAACTGAGCCAAGATACATGCAGTATCTTGACGTTCTGTCACCAGCATGATACTTCCATGATGTAGCTCTTCATCCTTGGCTATGTCCTAAATATAATGCCATGGTTTGCACTCTGAAGTTTATCAGGATTATTCATAGTCCCCAGGAAATTATCCCAATACAGCTTCCTAATCAAAAGTATCCAACACTGGGCTTCCCTGGTGGCGCAGTGGTTGAGAGTCCGCCTGCCGATGCAGGGGACACGGGTTCGTGCCCCGGTCCGGGAAGATCCCACATGCCACGGAGTGGCTGGGCCCGTGAGCCATGGCCGCTGAGCCTGTGCGTCCGGAGCCTGTGCTCCGCAACGGGAGAGGCCACAGCAGTGACAGGCCCGCGTACCGCAAAAAAAAAAAAAAAAAAAAAAAGTATCCAACATTACCCCCTTTTACATTCTCATTACCCACTACTTAGGACTTCTTTACACTTGATAAAAATTCTCAGAGGAAGCCATGTGTTAGATTCTTTTTTCTTCCATCAAAAACTCAATCCTGATTTCATAAGGGAATTCATGTTATGATTAGCGTCCTCTTTTCACCATTTGTACAGTTGGAAGATACAAGAAGAAAAACCCAGAACAGGGTCAAAATTCAACATTCTCTTCAAGTGAACGCTGAAGCACTGTTTCCTGCTCTGGAAATGTTTTAACTAATGTCTGCCTTGGGCTAGCAACCCTGTGTAAAGCCTAGAGCAGCACTAGCTATTCTAGGAGGAAAATCAAATTTATAAAGATTTAACGCTAGGGTACTAGTCGCTGCAGGAGACATTTCTCAACTCTCTTGCCAGGAGAGCCGTCCTCAAAGCACTTCAAGTCAGGCTCTGTCTTTTGTCTCCTGGCCTCTGGACAGCTCCCTTTCCCCCTCTCCCCACTGCTCTCTCACTCCCGCCTTCTGTGCTACCAGCAGCCAGGAAGTAACTGAGTGTCCAAAATACTCCTGGGATTCAGATTCTCACGGTCTCTCAGCTCCTAGCGGTCCTGGCCAGACCACTTCTCTATCATATGCAAACCACCGACCACCACTCTCTCCCCCTCTCTATAACATGGCTCATGGTCCTCTGGTTCTTTCCTCCTTCAATACAACTGATGTCTTTCTTCACTGTGTTTCACTCATACAAAATGTGGGACATATCAGGTTCCCAGGATGCTTGTCTACAGTTGGGAATGACCCCTGAATGCCCCCTATGATGGCCCTGCTTCCTTGTTAGCCTTGGGAGCAAGCCAATGGGTAAGTGCTCAGGATGGAAAATAAATCAGGGGAAAGTCGTCAAAAGAGTATAAGAAGCCCTGTCTTTGCAAGAAGACCATGCAGGCTAATGGAGTGAACCTGTACTAGACACGTGTGGTTTCTGATTGACCAACTGAGCTCCATCTACCTCCTCACCAAAGTGAAACAGAATCAAAGTAATAATTAAAGACATCTCGCAAAGTATTTGCTGAGTATCTGCTGTGTGCTAGGCACTAGGGAAACCAACGATGAAAATGCCATATAACGTCTCTTTCTACAAGGCTCTTACAACCAGCTGTGGTCTCAGACACAGACACTCACAATCACACTGCGATGGCATCGTTACTACAAGAGAAACACACGCAAAGCGCTATGAGAGCACGGATGGCCAGCAATTAATTACGCCTCGAGGAAGAGTCACAGGGAATATTCAGGAAGTACTTCAAGAGGCAATATTTTTTGTTTTTTTGTTTCTTATAAATTTATTTATTTTATTTATTTATTTTTGGCTGTGCTGGGTCTTCGTTGCTGAGCGCGGGCTTTCTCTAGTTGTGGCGAGCAGGGGCTACTCTTCATTGCAGTGCTGGGGTTTCTCATTGCGGTGGCCTCTCGTTGCAGAGCACGGGCTCTAGGCACATGGGCTTCAGTAGTTGTGGCTCATGGGCTCAGTAGTTGTGGCTCGCGGGCTCTAGCGCGCAGGCTCAGTAGCTGTGACGCACGGGCTTTGTTGTTCTTGGCATGTGGAATCTTCCTGGACCAGGGCTCGAACCCGTGACCCCTGCATTGGCAGGCAGATTCTTAACTACTGCGCCCCCAGGGAAGTCCCGCAAGAGGCAATATTTATCCCCCAGACTTAAAGTGAAATGGCATTTGGGGTTAAATAATCAAGCTAACCATTTCATCTCTCAACTCACTTTTAAAATACATATAATCCAAGTCAAAATAGGCTAGTTAAAATGAAAAATTCCTTCGGTAAATTCTGACTAAACTAAATGAGCAAGGTGAACTCTTTTTCGGTATCTCTAATATGAAATATAATGTTTTGTGCCAGGCACATTCAAATAAGTGCAAAGGAAAACCATCTAATATGTTTAATTTGTTAAGAAATCTCCTGTCAAATTTAGAGAATAACAAGATTCAATTTAATTTAATATTTTGCAATTTATTCTGTTTATATTCTATTTTTTCACACTGTCAACTTTTTAATCACCATTGTGTGTCAGTTTTTTTTCTATGATAATTAAACACTGGCTGCTAAAAACTAAAAAGGAAACTTCTTTTAATTACAAACACAGACTTTAAGAAGTTCCAATAAATCAAAATGAAAATTTCTTTTCTTTTGGGATTTAACAGATTGCATTTCAGGTATGCACACATCTCTAGCTTACTAAGGGGAGGCATGGGCACACCCGCAAATTCATGTTCCATGATATGGAGGACAGATTTTATAATAAATAGTTAAAAAGACAGACAGACATGATAAATAATACGAAAATGTTTGATACTTGGTTCAACAACTTTCTAAACCTAAAAGCTAATCTTAAAAAGCATCTGAGTGAAAAAATACTGATTTCAAACCAAGTGTAATAATTACTCAGGTTTTAGGTAATGCTTTTCAATGTGTAAAATATTATTACATAATAAGAGTAAACATTTCAATTAGGATCCAAAACAGGAATCTGATCATCATTGTAAATGCTCTCTTTTCCCTCGCTCTCCACTTCAGACCTTCAGACATTTGCTCAATAAATATTCATCGTGTATCTACAATGAGCAAAGCTGTATTCTAGGCACCACGATCTATGAGTGAAAAAAGAGTCCTCCTGAAAGGACTTAGAGACCAGCCGAGGAGACACCAGCAACTACAGTGCAGGTCTGGTAGAAGTAGAGGCTGGATGCTGGGGGAATATCCAATCAGAGTGAGGGAGAAAGTCTTCTGGAGGAAATGATCCCTGTGCTGAATTTTGAAAGACGGAGGAATGAGGAAGCATTGGCCAGACGGAAGAGAGAAGCCCATTTCAGGCAAAGAAGGCAGGAATTTCTATTATTTCCACTTTTCCACCTTGAAGACATCATTGAAATCCATTCCTTTCTCTCCACCCTCACTGCCACTGCTTTGTTTCAAATCCTCAACATTTTCTTCTGAAAGACATTAATACGCGCATTTCCTAGAGGGTACCATGGTAAGCTGGGCAGAAAGGAGAGGGATGTCACTTGACCACGGCAGACAGCAACGATGCCGTAGTAGTCCCATTATCCACACACAGCGCATCCGGGAGGTTCTACAGAAATGGTCACGAGATAGCCCCGGTGCCACAGGTACTCTGCGCCTCTTTGCCTCCCAGCCTCAGCTCTGAACCCTGCATATAGATATATCAAGAACACATACTGATCTGCTAAGTTGGATTTTAGCTGGCTTTATGTTATGTATTGTCAATTATACATGTATTGTACCATGTGTATTACATGTATCATTGGAGACCAGGATGGTCAACCTTAGAAATCAACCAAGGCACTATAATTCATTTCTAAGGCATTAGAAAATGTCTTGTAGTGCAAAACTTCAAACTAATATAAACATGATTATCATTCCCATTCATGGTTATCCTAGAAAAATACACAAGTTTTTCAATAAAAAGGGAGTTATTCTAAAAATTTTTTCAGCAATGCATCATCAAATGATCCTTATCCTTGTGGTGCGGATGGGATACATGGAAGGCACTTATTCTTTTCCACCTGGTCTCATAGGAAGGGAATAAATACTCCAGACAGGTGAGGTGGCACTCCCAAACCACACAGCAAACTGGTGACAGAGCTGGTCTGAAACCTGACTCCCGGGTCTTCTGGTTCTCAATCCACTTTTCTTTCGCCTCATCTCACCGGTCCTGGAATTTTAATAGTTTACAAACATGCCTTCTTCCTGTGGCTGAGTGCATCCTTTTTCAAATATATCCTATGCAGTCACTGGAGAAAAGAATCAGATTATAAAAACTAAAATCGCTGATTGGTTGAACCCAATTTAAAGCACCTTCCCCTCTTCAGTTAGTAGCATCCTTATAGCTTCCACCTCCGTTTGCTTTCTTAAGGGTTCCTCCTCCCCGCAGAAGACTTTAAGGAAGACTGTGAGAGTCCCCCGCCTCCTGCAGAAACAAATCTTCCCCCTTTCTCACTCTCCCGGCATCTTCGTTGTTACGGGACTCTTGCTTTAAAGTCTGATAAACACCACATGCTCCCACTTGTTTTATTTATTTCCTGGGAAATATGTCAAGGCTCAGCAGTGAGAGCGGGAACTTCTTTTTTTCTCTTAATGAACTTGCAAGGTTTCTTCTCTTCTTTTATTAACCGTAGTCCTCTGCACCGGTAACAGTTTTTTCTGCAACTGTAGCTAAAATCTCTTGAAGGTATTGGCACTCTAGCGATAAGTTCTCATTATGTGAGTGGTAATTACAGAATGAAGGGGACAGCCGAAGGCAGAGGATGGCATGTGAGTGAGGAACAGACGTTTTCATGGAGCTCTCCTCTCAAATGTGAGCTCTAAAATTGGCCCAGGTCCTCTCTGCATCTACACCAGCAAGGTTCTGATGCCACCTCAGCTGTCTCCTTCAAACAGGTGTGCTTTAAGAACTAAAGGTCTTCAGGGCAATGCCCAACTCTTCCAGAATAAGGACAGGAAGACACAAGATCAAATACACACAGACTCAGGAACACACACAAATTGAACACAAAATGCCACACTGAGACATGTATTATTAAACTTGCAGGCAATCACTGAGTTCCTTAGAAACTCCAGAGTGGGAGAATGAAAGCCAATACTAGTTCAGCTGAAGGATGTGGCATTTTTGTTCCCCCGTGATGCTATTCACACTTAATTTCTTCCAATATAAATGTGTCCAGTTTCACTTTTTCTATAAGGTTAATCTACAAGATTTTACAGAGCTGAGCTTCCTAAAGTCTCCTTTCTTTCAGGGGCACTGACAGCAGTCTCCCCACAATGTCATCCACAGAAGTCCTTCTTGGGTCACTTTCCATGAACCTGTCACACACCGATTTTCAGTACGATATAATCTTTCACTGGACAGGAGTAGAAAGTAAAACTCTAAACAATTGTATTACTCAGAATTTATGAGAGCCAAATACTATGTCCAGTTACAGAGAAAATGCCATTGACATTATTTCTAAACTGGAAGCCGTTCACAAGTGCTACTGGGCTACAAAAAAAACCACTGAATGGTTGCAAACTCCAAGCACAGGCGCTCACATTGAATCAACAGGGCGGTTCTGAACGGAAATGGTATTTACATGAGGATGTAAATATCAACAGGTGACTCCTTGGCCAGTTGTTTGCTGATACAAATTCTCACAAGTTTATAATTAGATATCTAACTTAGCGCTCTGGCAAAGCGCAACTTTAAAGCTTAATAAAACCATCAATGCTACTCCAGAATCTCTTTGGATTCTTTTTGTATGACTAAGGAGTCCATTAAGTCCAATTTCTTTCTTCCTCGGCTCTTCCAGAGAAACAAAAAGAGAAATGGGGAGAAAAAAAAAACTTTCCGGAACCTGATGACCATCTAGTAGATTTCCAATTACACAAAATGTCCTCAATATGTTAGGACAGAGTTTGGAGAGAGGGTAACTATTGAACACACAGTCATTGATGGGAGGGTAAGGGTGGATAGTTTATCTTCCTGAATAACATTGCAATTGCAACATCAGAGGTATTCTGCCACAAGCCTACAGATATTTTATGGGTATGCCTTTTCTTTTCTTTTTTTTTTTTTTGGCTGTGTTGGGTCTTCATTGCTGCACGTGGGCTTTTCTCTAGTTGTGGCGAGCAGGGGCTACTCTTCGTTGCGGTGCGCAGGCTTCTTACTGCAGTGGCTTCTCTTGTTGTGGAGCACGGGCTTCAGTAGTTGTGGCGCATGGGCTTAGTTCCTCCGCAGCATGTGGGATCTTCCTGGACCAGATATCGAACCTGTGTCCCCTGCACTGGCAGGAGGATTCTTAACCACTGTGCCACCAGGGAAGTCCCCAGGGTATGCCTTTTTTATGACCTGTATTAAACATTCTGTATCTTGTGGTCTGAGAAAATGTAATAAAAACTTTTAAGTAATATCACTTTAGAAAGAAAAGGAATAAACTGTCTACTTGCAGTAATACAGCTTTTCTATTTTATGGGCTTGTTTAAAATAACAACACAAATTATTTTTCACTTTCATGGCGAGAATTTCACTTGCCTTTATTTTTCCATTTTTCTTGGTCTAAGTCAATGTTCCAATTTTTCACGTAAAAAGGAACTTGGCAAGACAAGTGAGTAACAACTTTTTATTTATACTTGGTCTTTATCTCATAATTTAAAATGTCATGTTATTATTTGCCCCTCATTTGTTTAAACAGGATCTCTTTTCAAAAAGAAGAAGAAAATAGTGTTTCTTCGTCCTCTTTCTTACTCTTCTGGAGTCAAATTAACAAGTCAGTCTGAGTTAAATTTAAAGGATGCTCGTAGGATCAATTTAATGCCACGCCACGCTAATCCTGAGCTGGCAGTGACCAAATAAATAAGCGCTTTTTAAACTCTGCTGGTGCTAAGTACTGGACAAAGGGAGCTGTCAGATGATGTCGCAGCCCACAGGGACAGCCCAGTGGCAGGGCCAGGCAAGCACTGCAGACAGTGAAGAATCTCACAGCACACAAGGCTAGAGGAGCAGGTGGAAAGGAGAAGCCTCGGGCAGCAGAGACCCCAGCAAGTAAGGGAGGGCCTCCTAGATGGACGATGGTGGAACTCAGCCTTCCAAGAAGGAATTTGTTTCATAGGTCAACGGTTCTTACATTTTAGGTTGAAATTGTTAAAAACAGACTCCAGCTCTGCTCTCCCAGAGAATGTTACACAATACGTCTCAGATCTGACCCAGAAATCTGTGTTTGTGATAAGCTTCCCATCTGATCTTGATTCATGTGGTCCCAGGACCACCCTTGGAGAACCACAAAGTAGACAGATGGGGGAGTTAATCTGGGTGGGGGGCGGCCGACCAGGCAGGAGGAACCATCTGTGAAGCTAGAAAGTAGGGCAGTGTGCATGGCCACGGAGGGACCGGGAAGTCATGAAGGCCTTGCTTGCCATGTGGAATGACATGACCCTGATCGTGAGTGTGCTGGAGAATCCATTTCAGTGTGAAAAAAATGAGAAATAAGAACAGATGTGCTCAATAATTTAATGATAGTAACAAAGCTGAGAATCAATCCTTTCAAGTTGATTAGTTGATCCGTTTTTTAAAGCCATGAAAAAATGAGAAATACCTTCTCTGCTCTTGTTTTTCATGCAGACATTAATGTCAGAATACAATGGTTTCATACGCCTACCAAAATTTCGGGGGTGCCATGATGGCAGCATATCTCCTAACAGATGATGCCAAGTGGCCCATGGATACAGCAGACACCGTCTACAGCAGCATGCAAGGGGGCTTCCAAGACAGCACCCACCTTCCAGCTGGCACCATGACATATTCTGAGTCAGCCCTGCCTCCCAGGGGAGACCACTGGCGGCTGGGAGATGTCAGTTAACATCACAGGGGGACACCCACATGAAGTAGCAGCAATGGGCTATCATGATCAGAGTATAAATGAAGCAACACCAGTCCCTGGTCCAGTAAAAACGTCAGAGGACTCATCCCACACCACCCAGGGAGAGCCCCGACAATGACAAGTGACAGCGATCCCTGGAATAAAGGGCTGAGTTCACGGCATCCTTGAATAAAGCAGCTATCTCATAAAAAAAGCATCCCACAGCGGAGGAAATGAAAAATCATGTAGGTGACAGTGTGTGCTTATATCTGTGTCCTGACTATATATTACCAGTGATTTTTAAAATTATTTCATCCAAACTAAAAAAATTAATTACCTTTTCCCATAAAATGATTATTTACTATTCCTATTAATGAATTACAGTAAAAACATATGCTCAATAATGTATTTAACCTAATGGAGCATCTATCCTGTTTTTTCAGTCTGTATAAGAACATCTACTTTTATTTAAACATATATTAATTAAAAATAAAAATCTGAACTACAAAATAAAAAATAAGCTCTATTTTTTAAAAATAAATTTATCTATTTATTCTTGGCTGTGTTGGGTCTTCGTTGCTGCATGTGTGCTTTCTTTAGTTGCAATGAGCGGGGGCTACTCTTCCTTGCGCTGCGCGGGCTTCTCATTGTGGTGGCTTCTGTTGTTGTGGAGCACAGGCTCTAGAGCGCGGGCTCAGTAGTTGTGGCACACGGGCTTAGGTGGCTCCACGGCATGTGGGATCTTCCTGGACCAGGGCTCGAACCCGTGTCCCCTGCATTGGCAGGTGGATTCCTAACCACTGATCCACCAGGAAAGCCCAAATAAGCTCTATTTTAAATTCAATTATTCAGACACTATTTGAATAAAGGTTTGCAACTAAAATAAGATACCATGTGCCAAAGAGATACGTGGTCTTTAGCATAACTTTTAAATTCTCACTAAAGATCTAGTAAGAATTTGGCTAAGTGGCCTAAAGAGATTCTGCTGAAGGTAATGAAAACCGAATTGAGGGCAAAGTGCATTCTTGTGTTTTTTCAAGTTTCCAGTATAATTTATATCAACTGTAGCATCACTAGAAATATGTCTGGTTAAAAAAATTTTCAATATATTTCAGGTGTGAAGAATCTATAAACCATATTTGCAATGCGACACCAACAATAATATTTAATAATGTATGTACTCAATATTACAGAACCTGTAAGGAGCCTCCTCCCTCCAAGATGATGGCAAACAAAGGCTCCCAAGCTTAGAATTAGTGTCCGTCATATCTCACGAAACACGCAGTCTTTGGGCCTCATTAAACGTGAGGCCCGCTGCTTCGATGCAAAGGCGGGTGTTTGTGGTTACATACAGTGAATGTCTGATAAGCTGCTGACAGTATTTGCAAATAGTAACAGATCGAACAAGGGTAGGAAAACAGAAGTTGTGACACTTTAAAACTTCATTCTTGGACTTCCCTGGTGGTGCAGTGGTTAAGAATCCGCCTGCCAATGCAGGGGACACGGGTTCGACCCTGGCCCAGGAAGATACCACATGCTGCAGAGCAAGTGGGCCCGTATGTCACAACTACTGAGCCTGCGCTCTAGAGCCCGCGAGCCACAACTACTGAAAAAAACAAAAACAAAAACCTTGGTTCTCATTTCCCTTTGCCCCCGAGCACACATTTTATGCTTTCAGAACCTTGTTTTCTCACGTTCAGCCCACCCAACTCTCCCCAACCTCCTCTGACGTCACCACCACGAGGTCCCCGCTGGCCCGGCCCCTGCTTCTGAGCTGTCACACTCATCATGCCCAGATTCCTCCTCCATGACTCTGAAGCTTTTCTGTTCCGTCTCAGTCGGGCTCTCTCCTGTATATACAGCCAGAACCACATCGCTTGGTTTATGATAGCACTTCATGTGCCTCTGCCTCGCTCTCTAAGTAGGTTTCACGGGAAGGGACTTATTCTCAAGTATTTTTGGAATTCTGTTAGCATCTCTACCATGCAAACTACAGAATACCATGTTTAGCAGTAGGACTTGACCTGCAAGCGTGCTCTTTTTCTCAGGAGGATTTGTGAAGGGGAACACGCCTCTGCTACTGAATCCCCCCGCTACATCCTAGGATGCTGTCAAGAAGGAAAAGAGTCTTCTGTTTATAAACCAAGGACACTATCACAGGACATGGGAGTCCATCCCCAGATGAAACATGTTGCCTCTTGTTTGCTGATACACCTGCTCCCTAGTTAAGTGGGAAGAAAGTGTGACTTTTGAGAGGAAAAAAAAGACCCAAGGATTTCTCAGTTCTAGTTCCAGCTTTTCTCATGGTTTATGAGAAGCCCCTCAGCATGGCGTCATGGAATCAACAGGTAGCTAATAAGTAAAGAGGGTCTCACTGAGCACGAATTATCTGTCTATTGATTTCCCTGAAAGTTGGTAGTGGATAAACTTATCCAAAAAGAATGTGGATGGAAGTATGGAGTTCACAAGCCAACCAATGCCAATTTAACAGCATTGAACTGGAGACCAATGTCCAATTTTGAGAGGAATTAAACTAAGAAAATGTTTCAAAATGAGGACCGTCTTCCCATTTATGAAATCGAACTAAAGCATGATCGGTGTTTATTGAGCACTTACTATATGCACAGCACCACTCTAAGGAGGAACAGGGAAGGAGGCCTTTAAAAAGTGAGTGTCCTGTCCTACAAGGAGTTTTCACCCTGTGATTAATGGAAGTTCTGAGAAGTGATATCTGAATGAAATTTAGAATACTCACAGAAGGTGTTGTGGAAGTCATTGGATATTGATTGGAATTTTTCTTTAGAAAAGCAGAACTAAACTGTAAACATTTTCTGAGCCTCTGTGGGGTGCCAGGCACCATACCAAATGCTTGAAATGTAATAATGAACAAATAACGATTGAAAGAAGTCACGGACTAGGACGGGAACTAGACCTATGAACACACAAGTGTTACCTATACAACTTGTATACCAACAGTACATTACATGTACTTTGGATGGATATTTTGTCTTTTAAAAATCTAGCTCCATTACCTGGGTTTTAAGATGAGCCCACCTAGAATGGTCACGAACAGAGGAACAGCAAGACAACACAAATGCCTTTTTGGAGTGAGAGGTGGGACATAACAATTCAGAAAACATCTCTTTTTTTTTTTTTTTTTTTGCGGTACGCGGGCCTCTCACTGTTGCGGCCTCTCCCGTTGCGGAGCCCCGGCTCTGGACGCGCAGGCTCAGCGGCCACGGCTCATGGGCCCAGCCGCTCCGCAGCATGTGGGACCTTCCCGGACCAGGGCACGAATCCGCGTCCCCTGCATCGGCAGGCGGACTCTCAGCCACTGCGCCACCAGGGAAGCCCTAGAAAACATCTCTTGAGTGCTGGGAAAATCTTTGCAGAAGTTGACCCAAAAGTACTTTATCTCAATTCATAGAGGAAGTCTCTGATCCCTTCCCCAGAGGAGTTCGATCAGCCACAAGGTCAGGCAGGGACTGCAGTTTCCAGAGCCGTCTCAGGGTCACTGCAAAGCTACTGTGTGATCACAATGTGAAATAGAAAAACAAAGACAGAAACTAAAAGGAAGGACAAGGTAGGAATAAATAACAGAGACGTCATCGACAGTCATCAGCACTCTGTGTAGCTGGGTCAGTAAACGTATATTAAGGGCAGGTCAACATTGACAATCCCCTGTGACTGATGTGAACACACTTGAGACGCAAGTGCCAGGGCGAGGCAGAGACAAAAACCCATTAACATGGATCCAAGCACATTTATGACCTATTTCACAGTCCGATTTTTTAAACTTACAGTATAAAATTAGCCTTTTCCCATGTTACTGGAAACTCTGCAAACAACTTAATTTGACAAACTGGAAAATATAGATAAAAAATAAAGAGAAACTCCACCCATAATTCCACAAGCATTGAAAACTCCCATTAATATTTTGGCACCGATTCTTCCAAAGGTGCCAGTTTGTAAGAAGGTCTTGAGAAAAGTCAAGAGTATTAGTGAAGCTCAAAAAGAAGAAAATCTGAAGCTGGACTTGAACTATGAGAGCTATGTAACGCTAACCTCCTGGATGAGGATTTTTATGCATATTTAAGTGAAAGTGCTCACCACCCAAAACACATGATAATTCCACTGGAATTTTATACTAGCATCTTGATACAGAAGCATCTATATCCGGCTATTTATATTAATATTAATATGTATGTTCCATACAGAGCATCCACTTACTGTAACTCTTTTCAACTGGCCCTGTCATTTGTCCACTGTTATCCAAGATAAAGGGTCCCTCCTGGCACTCTTAAGAGGGAGGGATACCAAGGTGAACCACCATTCACTGTTACCACCAAAAAGGATTTGTCTAATTAGCAGCTCGTGAATAGGTCTTAGAGAAAATGCCACAACAGGAACGTCTCTTGTGTGGACAGAGTCCTTTCCTCTCACACGGGCTCCTCGGTTTAAGAGCCCAACCTTTTTCACTAGACAAAACTCCCTGTAGAAAGATTAGCCCCTGGAGATGGTAAATCAAAGCAGAATGAGGCAACTATGCAAACACACAGAGACTACAAGCTTATCTCTTACCAATATTGCTAAAAGAACAAACCTTGAAATCATAGAACTTGAAATTATTTTTAAAGGTCAGAAAAAGGTACATGTTGCAATGTCATTTTAGTATTGAAAAAGTGGAATTAACTGGATATTCATAAATAATGAATGAATTATGACATAGCTATAGGGACAAAGCATTATGTGGCTATTAAAAATATATTTCCTAGCGTGACTATTTCAATCTAATGTATTATATATTTACATGTCCATATGCAGATAATTATATGCAAATTATTGAGTACTGTGCACTGGTTTTCTCTCTTATTATAGTTTACTTATACTTTAAGTTTGTCTAACCAACTTGTATTAGTCTTGGAATTAAAAAAAAATTGTAAAAAATATCCAAAAAGAGAGGAAAATGCTAATTTTATGATAGTAACTGAAAAACTCAAACAATTATAAAAGGGACAATTAAAATACAGTATTTTAGTTTATAGTAAAAAAGGACTAAAGGAAACTGCTTTAAAATATTTGTTCAATAATCATTCAGCCCCTATTAATTTAGCACCTACTTCATACCAAGCACTGTTCTATTCCTTGAGTATAAAGTGGTAAATAAAACATACAAGATGGCTGCTTTCCTGGAGTCTACATTCTAAACGAATAAAACACAATGACCAAATACTTAAAGAAGCAAGATCTTTTCAGATACTGGTAAGTACCATGATGAATGTGATGGAAGGTAAGTGGGAGGGATGGTCCTACATTAGACCATGCACTTAGGGATTGCTGCTTTGAGGAGAGATATCTGGGATGAAACCAGAAGAGCAGGAGAAAGCAGCCAACATGTGAGGATGTAAGGACAGGGAGGAATAAGTAACAATGAGGATAAAGACCCCTAAATTAAATGAGCTTGTCGGGGCTAGAAAACAAAGCAAAAAACGGGGAGATGGGTACAAGATGCATTCAGAGGAACAGGTAACAGATCATGCAAGGCCAGAGGAATGAGCTTGTATTTTATTTTACTTAATGAGAATTTATTTTAAGATTTTAAACAGAGGTGTGACATCATCTGAGTACTTCTGAGAAGGAGAAGAGACATCAAACATGACTCCAAAGTTTCGAGCTATGGCTAGATGGCGGTGCCATACTGCGATGACCACTAGGGGGGGCGCACATTTTACAGGAACAGAATGTGGGTCTAGAGAATCAAAAGTTGGTTCTGGGGCTTCCCTGGTGGCACAGTGGTTGAGAGTCCGCCTGCCGATGCAGGAGACACGGGTTTGCGCCCCGGTCCGGGAGCATCCCACATGCCGCAGAGCGGCTGGGCCCGTGAGCCATGGCCGCTGAGCCTGCGCATCCGGAGCCTGTGCTCCGCAACGGGAGAGGCCACGACAGTGAGAGGCCCGCGTACCGCAAAAAAAAAAAAAAAAAGAAAAGTTGGTTCTGGCCATGTTTTGTTGGACATACCATGTGGAGTGCCTAGTAGGCAACTGGCTATCTGAAGCTCAGTGGAGAGGATTGGTAAAACCTTAGGAATTATTGGCATGTAGATAAAATTGAAAGCATGGCTCCAGGGACTTCCCTGGTGGGCAGTGGTTAGGACTGTGCGCTTTCACTACCGTGGGCTCGGGTTCAATACCTGGTTGGTCAGGTAACTAAGATCCCGCAAGCTGTGCAGCTCAGCCATCAGAAAAAAAAAAAAAAAAAAAGCATGGCGCAGGATGGAATCGCATATTCCAGAAGAACCAATCCTGTTCAAACTAACAGGTCAAGCAGAGAGGGAGATGCGAAAAATAGCTGGTGAGTTGGAAGATTAGGAGGCCATGATATCTTGGAAGATGAGCCAAAAGACTGTTTCAAAAAGGAGAAATCGTCAACCTGTCAAAAGCTGCACAGAGATGTAGTCAATTGGGACAAAGAATTGGCCACTGGATTTGCAACACGGAGGTCATACATGGCCCAGACAATGGCAGCTCCGGCAGTGATGGGGCAGTAGGAGGAAAGAGAATAGGAGGGGAAAATAAAGACAGCAAATAGAGAAAATTCAGTTGTGTGAAGGCTGGGGAAGTAGCAGCACTTGGAAGGGAATGCAGAGTTCCATTTAAGAAGGGAGGCACAAAAGCCTTAGAAGTGAAAGAGAATGGGTGAGATACAGACTCGAGTGGAAGGTCATCCTGCAGCCATTGTAACAAATGGGGAGTCAGAGAATACGGAACAGATGCAGGTAGCCTGGTAAACATTATAGAGGGTGGGTAGGGGGAACTTCCAAGTTTATCTTTCCAATTTTAACCGTAGTTATTACTCTGATGGGTTGGATTATTGGTGAATTTTACTTTAGTGTTAGAACACATTTTTGAATTTTCCAAAGTTTCTGTAATGAACATATAGTATACTCATAACAGAAACACACACTGATACACCAAAAAAAGTTTTTTAGTTTGATTTGATTTATTTTAAAATGAGTTATAACTGACATATAATATTATATTCATTTCAGGTACATAACATAGTGACTTGATATTTTTATACATTGTGAAATGATCATCACAATAAAACAAATACTGAATGAAACTTAAAACCACACTGGAAACATCTGAAAACTTTAAAAATTGTAATGTTACACGAGAGATTTATTTGAACATACATTAAAAAGACAGCAAAATTTTGTGGCGTAACCTCTGCCATGTTTTAGCTCTCCAGCTGTCAAAACACTTCCCATCTCGTCTATTTCTTTCTAGGGGTTGTGTTTGGGGCAAGGGCTCCAGCAGCTGTACCATTGTGTCTTTGGAACTCAACCAGAAAATGGAACTTTTCTTTGCCCCTAACTCAAGTCTAACATTAAAATGTCACATACACAAAAACAATAGGTCTAGATTCTCCCAAACTCCTGTCTTCCTGGTCACAAATTTTTAACAAAACTACATCCTGCTGCTTTCCATTCAATTCTGCCTCAGGCGAAAACATGTTATGTTGTCATGAAATACACAGCTTATTGGTACAGATTCTATTTCCTTTTAATTTTTTTTTTTAGATGAAATACCGATGCAGTTTTCTTCGTTGGTTTCAGAATCCATATAGACCCCATTTAGGGTTTTACAAAAGCACCAAAAATCAGTGCGGAGAGGAAAAAGATGGAGCCCCAATAGAAAAAGCTTATTGACTGAGGAAACAGGAAGTAGCTAAAGACAGTCAGTCATCACTTGTGAGTATCTGTCACCCTATTCCCGCCATGGAAGAAAACGTCTTGAGACACACTGAGCCCAGTTTGCCTTTAACATTTGCGAGATGTTTAAGGTAGTTTAAAATCTGGCATTCCATAAGGAAGAAGGGTATCACTGATCACAGCCACAAGAATTACTAGTTATCTTCTTAGTTGAATAATACGTTGTTTCTCTCAGTTTAAACAGATTCACTTGATGGAGTACACTTACACAGGTACTTTTTTTTAGTTCTACTTTCCAAAGGTAGTTTTCTAAATTTCTCTTTAGTTTGCTGCAGTTGTAAGAAAATTTAATGAAAGGAAACCCTGGCTGGTCAGAAAAATCATGTCTTCAACAAACTCAGGATCGTGAATTATAAACAGGGTGGATTCTCTTGGGGAAAATCAGCCACTGATGGAAAATTCACACTGCGCCTTCCTCTCTTGCCTTCCCTCTCCTCTTATGCTTCTCCTCCCTCCCTTCCTATACTGAGATGATTTATTTTCCTTTTTGGATCGTTTTCAATGAACATGGATTTCTTCTAAAAGATCCAAGCATCACAGAAGGAGGCTGTAGCCAGTTATGAGAGTTTTACATACCAGCCTTCATCTCATCCACATTTATAATAAACTACCTTCGGGAATATCTTTCATTATATGCAGAAGGGTGAATATCAAAAGGAGGAGGTGCAGGCCTGTGTATGTTGGCGAGTTCCCTAGAGATCTGTGTATGTGACTGCCTACCATCACCTTAACCTTCAGAATGACTGAGGGGACTTTTTTTCTTCCCTTCCTTGCATCGCAAGAGAGAACTTACTGATATTTACAGTGATGAAAACAAATGACCAAACCTGGCAGTTTTCATCTAGAGTCAATTCACAATTATCCACCCGTAAGCCTGTGGATTTTCCACGGCCAATTTTCTTTTCTTTTTTTTTTTTTGCGGTACGCGGGCCTCTCACTGTTGTGGCCTCTCCCGTTGCCGAGCACAGGCTCCGGACACGCAGGCTCAGCGGCCATGGCTCACGGGCCCAGCCGCTCCGCGGCATGTGGGATCTTCCCGGACCAGGGCACGAACCCATGTCCCCTGCATCGGCAGGCGGACTCCCAACCACTGCGCCACCAGGGAAGCCCTCCACGGCCAATTTTCAATTCCAGAAAGGTTTCTATTGATACGTCCTATCCTTCAGGGTCATTCTCCCCTCATAAGTCAGTTACTGCTCAGGGAATACCAACGACATCTAATATCAGATTAAGCAAACTATGAAGGAAAATAAATCAACAGAAAAATTCATATTGCGTACAAAGCACAAATAGGCGTGTTTTTGGTATACAACATCCTTTGTATTATCAACACCACCACTTTCTAACTGAACAATGGCATTTTAAAACTCTGAAAATTTTATTTGTATATCAGATTCAGAGAAATGGGCTCAGCTATTTTTCAAGTATCTTAAAATTCATTATCTAATTTATAAATGATTCAAGGAAAATCTGTTCTTCTGTCACCTGATAGCCATCTTTTATTCATTTCATTAGCAGCACCATGGGACAATGGGAAAGAAAGATAAAAACCAGTTCACTTTGCTACTTAATAGGTTCCTGGAAGAATTCTGGTAAATTCAAGACCAGACTAGAAAGTAGACTAAAATAAGATTTCTCCATGTTCTACCTCGGAA
The DNA here is from genome assembly GCF_951394435.1 of Stenella coeruleoalba. Taxonomy (NCBI): domain Eukaryota; kingdom Metazoa; phylum Chordata; class Mammalia; order Artiodactyla; family Delphinidae; genus Stenella; species Stenella coeruleoalba. Next base: position 14,150,994 of record NC_137164.1, read on the forward strand.
TTTCAATTACTTATGTGTTCCTTGGTTTCTGCCACTGTGAATCATCAAGAGCTAGCCAACAGGAAGGCAGCGATGCAATTCAGTACATTTTCAAAGGACAAAACAAATCAGGATAGAACTAAAGGAAAATGATGAATAGCTCCAACTTTTCAAAATCTAGAAACTGTAGTGAAAGAAACTTAGTTTGCTTTGACCCCCTATAACATTTACACCTATATCACCAGTTTGGCACTGAGCACACTGGCTTGTGCCATTACTGTTGTTAGTAATAATACCAATCTTTTACAAAGCTCTAGGCTGTGAAAGGCTGTGCACCTTTCAAACAATGTCTTTAATCCTGACAACATTCCTCCAAGGTAAGTATTATCATTCAATTTTACTGATAAGAAAGCAAAGGTTCAGGGGTAAGTAACCTGCTCAAGGTCATCAAAGTCCCTTGGGTCAGTGGTGCACGAGGGTTGGACTCAAGACTGGTTGACCCTCAAGCCCTCTCCACACAGCTTTTTCAGTGCCAGGGGGGACTGGTTACAGGTCTTATTCTCCTTCCTAACAAGACTGAAAGCATCTGGTGGAGGGTGGGATTGGATCCTTAGTGGGACCCAGACCTGGACGTTCCATATCTTTGCACCACTCATTGTCTCCTGGGCAGTGCTCAATAAGTGCTATTGATTGTGGCTCCATCTTGGTAGGGGATTTTTATTTGTGGTGGTGTCATTTTTGTTTCTACAGAAAGGCCAGCTGCAGCAACGCAGTTGCTATGTGTGGGGATAGCAGTGATTCTGCTACCAATGGTATAGACTGTGTCAGCTAACATAATATTTTAAAAAATGTACACAGCCCTGTGCTATCAGTTACAGACAGGCAATATACATACCAATCCATCCCAGCACCCACTAGAAGCAGGTGCAGGGGTACAAACTGTATCATCCCAAGCAGTCACTGAGTATCACTGCCAACACAATGACACCGGTCAGGGAGACTTGCTCCACTCTAAAGACAGATTTGGGGCTTCCCTGGTGGTGCAGTGGTTGAGAGTCCGCCTGCCGATGCAGGGGACACGGGTTCGTGCTCCGGTCCGGGAAGATCCCACATGCCACGGAGCGGCTGGGCCCGTGAGCCATGGCCGCTGAGCCTGCGCGTCCGGAGCCTGTGCTCCACAACGGGAGAGGCCACAACGGTGAGAGGCCTGCGTACCGCAAAAAAAACAAAAACAAAAACAAACAAACAAAGATAGATTTGTCAGGAAGAGAGGCATTGCAACCTGTCACTACTAGTGGAAGTGTAATCTCTTGAAAAGCAGGCGTCATTCTGAGCCCCTTTTATAGAACAGAAAGAAATGCTGGCATATCAGGGCGTCTCATTTCAAAAGAGAAAACTGTAGCTCCTGGATGGGTCTGCTTCGCTAATTTATAACAAGTGGGTAGCCATAAAGAAAAGATTGAAAATGTGTCTCTGCTTATGAAAAATCACTAAAAGTTGCTTGAATATTCTTGTTAATTCACTCAGTGGTACTTAATCAGCACACGACGAAGACTGCAGTACAAATGCTGTCATCTTCTGAGGCAGCTACAGCTTCCATGGGTCACCACTCAACTCACTGCATGCATATTTACTCTTTTCATCCAAAGGAAGATGATGAAATTTGAGGTCTTTCTGAAAAACTAAGCATATCATCTTGGAAGCTTTTGGAAACGATCATACAGACAAAAAGGGCCACTCCAAAAAGGCTTTCTTCCAAAAATTGTTAAAAATGATAAACGGACCATCTGTCCATTCGAGCCATACCATGTGCCTTTCTTATGTTATTCAAGAAACAAATGGAGATGGAATAGAGATTCCTCAGTTCTCAAAAACTTGGTAGTGCCTTTGGGCACTTGGGTTTTAAACTTGGGTTTTAGTGGGCAAAAAGAGCAATCTCTCCATTTTTAGTAGACGAAGGACCGTGCTTCAGGCTGGAGCTCTCCTGTCCTGCTCCAGCTGCACCACTGGCTTCCTCAGAGACCTTGGGTAAAGCTCTTAGCCTTCTCGCATTTTAGTGTGTCCAACTGTGAGATAAGAAAGATAATGACAGCAATAAGAAGGCTCAGGACCTAGGTACCTCACTGAAGGGTTTTACGAATTAATCATATTGGGCTTTGATGCTGCAGAAGTATCTGACAACAGTTAGCAAATTCCCACATTAATGTAATATACATAGTCCATAGGATTAAGTCAGAGGCTTTGCAGGGTAAAGGGCTTGCAGGTAACTTCCTGGGCAAGGCTTTAAGTAACATTAAAAGAGATACATTCTTTAATTGCTTTTGCTATTTATCCCGGGGAAGAACAGGAAGAGAAGCAATTTTAAAACATTGTATCCAGTTCCCTGAGAATTATAAAAGTAACCAGAAAAGGATGAAACTTTGACAGTTTTAATTCCAGCTCTGAGAAGAGGTAATGGATAGCTGTGAGGTGATTCTCCGTTTTGTCCCAGCACTTTATTACTTTTCCCAGTCTGCCCTTAACACGATTACAATGACCTCCTCTCTCACGCTCCACCATAACCTGTCCTTTGCCATCAAAGATGCAACTTCTAAGGCAGACTTTTAAGGTTGGATAAACCCTGCTTCTATCAGTCTAGCCACATGGAGAAAATCTTAACTATCAAATGAAGTCGTAATTATCTTGTTAGAGGATGTAATTCATCGTTAGTTGCAGTGAACTTTATGCTGACACATGATCCCCATTAGATAGTCAGTGTAGGTGCCAAGCCCCGGGTTCCCACTTGCTAAAGAGCGATATTGACCCAGTACCGCGCTCCTCGGTTCCATAGCCATGGTGCTTATTAATTTAAAAACACTGTGTAGGGCTTCCCTGGTGGCGCAGTGGTTAAGAACCCGCCTGCCAATGCACGGGACCTGGGTTCGAGGCCTGGAGAAGAGAAGATCCCACATGCCACGGAGCAACGAAGCCCGTGCGCCACAACTACTGAGCCCACGTTGCCACCACTACTGTAGCCTGAGCGCCTAAAGCCCGTGCTCTGCAACAAGAGAAGCCACTGCAATGAGAAGACCGTGCACTGCAACGAAGACCCAGTGCAGCTCAAAATAAATTAAATAAATAAATTAAAAAAAAAACCGTGTGTAGATATTTATCATAGCGCAAGTTTTCAAAAATACGTTATCACCAATACTCACTACTTGGACTCAACACATGTGACTCTGTAGATATCACTTTAGATTCTGTGTGCTTCGTCATGAATGTGGAAGATGTGGACAAAAACTTCCTTACTGGAAACGTGTTCAGTTTATGTAGCTCCTGTGCCTTCCTTTATCTGTTGGGTTACTTTCCTTTCCCCCATCTCTCATGCCCAATATCATTTAAAGACTCCCATCTCTCCTTTCCTATAAAGACAGATCTGCCAGGAAATGGTTCAGTCCTGGGGTTTTTGGGGTTTTTTTTGCTGTAGAGGGTTTAGTGGTATCTCGTCAAGCGGTTGTGTTTGGTGATTACATCACAACCTGCGTGCCAGACTCACTGAACGATGGCGTTAGAACCTAAACGCTAACCGTGAGGAGGTCTAGGGCACTGCTGTGCAGCCCGGAGGAATTGCTCTGCAAGGCTGATAGTTTCTTCTATCTCTAGTGTTAAAGGAACTCCCTGATGGAGCGCTGACCTGGAAGACAGGGACCTGGGTTCTAGTCCCAGGCTAACCCTGGGCAGGAACACGACCTTGGACAAGGTACTTCAGTTCCCGAAGCTGCTGATGTGTCTTCAGAAGGGTTGAACTTGTGCTATACAGTAGGTTCCTTGTTGGTTATCTATTTTAAACATAGTGGTGTGTATATGTCACCTGAAACTAACACAACATCGTTATCAACTATACTCCATTATAAAACAAAAAAGGTTAAACTTGATGATCTCTCAGCTACCTACTATTTTTAAATATGGGCACGTGTGTGTGTGTGTGTGTGTGTGTGTGTGTGTGTGTGTGTGTGTGAGAGAGAGAGAGAGAGAGAGAGAGAGTATGCACTATAGTATGATTCCATGACTTCTCATGATTATGCTTTTTTTGTAAAGATACATTAAAGGAATAGAGAAAACTGCTGTGGTTTCTTTAAATGACTGATCCTGGTTTTCTATTCAAACTTTGGAGAGCTGAAGTGTAAACTTCTATTTAGAATCCACCAAAAAAACAAAAAGGTAACAGACATGAAGTTAAAAGCAAGCATCAATTTAAATAAAATCCAAACTTCTATTCCTGTACCAGAAGTTGAAAACAGCAAATAAAGGAATAATAGCTAACAAAAAAATAAAGCAATGGCATAAAGAGGATCCTGTGGGGAACCTGACCTCTCCTTCTACCTCTCCCCTTCCTATTCACTGATCCCAAAAGACACAGGAATTGTTTAGGCCTTTTTTATGTCCTGAATAGAGAGAACAGAGCTGCAATAAGAGTACAAACCAAGAGGGAAATAAGTCCATACAAGCGTGATAGAGAACAAAGCAAGGTGGAGAAAATCATAGTCTCTAAAGGGTAGATGGATGAATCAGTTTATAAAATGTCCCAAAGAGAAACAATTCTAGTTTTTGCCAGTGGCAGGGTATTTCTCAGGTGTATCAGTCTCTGTGTTAACTCCAACTCCACTCTGGAAAAAAATGATGCTGGATGCAATGAATACTGATGTGCTGAAGTGTTTAGGAAAAGGATACGACTCCGGTAAATAAGAAGGCACTAATGCTGGAATTACAGCTACATCTGTGGCCAAATAAGTAGCTGGAAGGCTCAGCATCTGTCACAAAATTGCAACTACGATACGTGAACCGCTAACACTAACAATTAAAACAATACCACCACAAAGCCTCAAAGAAGCTTTAATTATTCATTTAATTTGGAAAGTAAAGCTGGAGAGGACAGCTGCTAAAGATCCAGCTTTTCTTTACTCCTTCCTACTTGTTTGGTTCTCGAAATTTTTCTATTGTTCATGTGATCCTCTTCTGTATTTAATGAACCCTGATTTTCCTGGAGGTCTTACCACAAAGTTCCGTGTTCAGTCCCCATACTTCCAATTACAACAGGTGTGTGAGCAAATTATTAGCTCTCTGAAATGGACAATCAACTCCAACTTCACTAGAATAGGGCCATTCTGGTATTTAATACCCTCAAATAGTGTCATTAAAATAAAGATAGTGACTGCTGCGTGCCTCTAAATGTAGTCAACAAAAATCATGAGTCTTAACCATTGCACATTGAAACTACTCAAACTTTACAGTCAAGAAGAGGGGGATAGCATGGGGAGATCAGCTCGGTACTTTGTGACCACCTAGAGGGGTGGGATAGGGAGGGTGGGAGTGAGATGCAAGAGGGAGGGGATATGGGGATATATGTATATGTATAGCTGATTCACTTTGTTATAAAGCAGAAATTAACACAACATTGTAAAACAATTATACTCCAATAAAGATGTTAAAAAAAAAAAAGAAGAAGAGGGGGGCTTCCCTGGTGGTGCAGTGGTTAAGAATCTGCCTGCCAATTCAGGGGACACGGGTTCAAGGCCTGGTCCGGGAAGATGCCACATGCCGCAGAGCAGCTAAGCCCGTGCACCACAGCTACCAAGCCTGAGCTCTAGAGCCCGCGAGTCACAACTACTGAAGCCTGAGCTCTAGAGCCCGTGCTCTGCAGCAAGATAAGCCACTGCAGTGAGAAGCCCGCATGCTGCAACGAACAGTAGCCCACGCTCACCACAACTAGAGAAAGCCAGTGCACGGCAACGAAGACCCAACGCAGCCAAAAATAAACAAATAAAATAAATAAATTTTTAAAAAAAAGCAAAAGTGATGAGCAAAAAATACAATACAGTTTGCTATGCAGTAATGCCATGGAGGTGTTACAGATTTTGAGCCATAAGCAAGGAGGGGGAAGGGGGGACTTCTGATTGGAGATCAAAGAAAGACTTAGGGCAGAGGTGGCATCTGAAGTCATTCTTAGTCTGGGTGAAGAGGGGAAGTGACATTTCTGACAGCTGGGTTAACATGAAGGGTAACTCGGAGGCAAAAAAGAGCAGAGGGAGCTTGGGAGATGGGGAGTGGTTGCCGCTAGCTGAAGTCATAGATATAAGGCCTGAAAGGGAAGTAGAGGATGGGTTATATATGGGACTTGCCTAAAGAGTCTGGATTTTATTGGGAAGTCAAGAGATAATTCAAGTAACATTTTGAAACTGGGGAGCCACAGGTCATCATGGTTCTTTAAGAATCATCTGTCTGATGAGGATGGGCAGGCTCAATTTCGAAGGAAATCCCTGGTGTTCACTTGGTGTGTGTATGGGGGGCTGCACAATAATCGTCTAAGAAGAACTTGGTGAGGACGTAGAGTGGAGGTGGTGGGAAAGAAGAGTGACAACGCTTCTTCCTAGAGTACAGTGGTCCAGCACAACTTTCCGTGATGACAGAAACAGTCTATATCTGCCCTGTCCAATGTGGTATTCACAGCCACCCCCCCATGCCCAATAGGGATCTGAAAGGCGGCCAGTGTGACAGAGGAACTGAATTTTAAATTTTATTTAATTTTAAATAGCTCTGTATGTCTCGTGACTACTGTACTGGACAGCACAGTTTTCAAGTAATAAACACTGCACAGGTAAGAAGTCAAAAAACTAGAGAGAAATAATACAAAAAATGTTTAAGGAACAGAAGGTAGACATTTTACACACTTTTTGTAACTTCCCCCCCAGTTTTTTTTAACTTCCCCCAAATTTTGATCTGAGCCAAGTGCCTGTTAAAATACATTAAGCTGTGACCTTTTAGAAAGCAAGAATAGTTTTCTGTTCATCTTTCTGTCTCCTAGTCCTTGGTACAGACCTGAGTACTGTAAGTACTCAGTAAACAACTCTGAATGACTACATGAGTGAGTTAATGAGTGAACACATTGTGTGTATGCAGTTTAGAGCTCACCATTCAAAGAGCTGAGTTTAGGCAAATGTCTTAATGGGTGAAGGTAGCAACTATGGGCTATCTCTATAGCTTCATTCCCTGATTGCTCCAAAATTCAAGATTCTAGAGTATATGGACAGAACAGTCCAGAGAACTGAAGTTTCATTTTCTTAGTGAAATTGGTAGTGTTACCTTTTCTCAAGAGCTTTAAAAAAGCCAAAAGGATTCATATGAATGGTAGAAACTTAACACCATCATGCATTTAGTTTAACACTTTTAGAAAGCCATCTTCTGCTTCTTAAAGCAATATATATTTCTTATAGAAACTCTGGAATATATTTAAATAATAAAGGAGAAAATAAAATTATCTACAATTCTATAACCAGAGGTACTCACTGCTGAGGTATTATTGTTATCAAACCAAACTTGGTTCTGCTCACCCACTCTCAGCAAAGCTAACATACTGACACAGGATTGTGGTGAAGGAAAGTGCAGCATTTATTGCAGGGCACCAAGGAAGAGTCCGGGCAGCTAACGCTCAAAAGACCCGAACTCCCCAAAGGCTTTCAGGGAAGGGTTTTTAAAGACAGGGTGAGGGAGAGGGTTGTGGGGTACATGATCAGCTTGTAGACATTCTTCTGATTGACTGGCTGTGAGGTAACTGGGATTCAACATCATCAACCTTCTGGTTCCAACCAGCCTGGGGTTCTAAACATTAGTGGTCAGCATAGAGTTAATTTTTTCCAGCTGTTGGTGCTTTCAATATCTGCATGACAACTCAAGCATATGGCCTAGGAGATTATCTGTAGCCGTTGAGGAGGAACTAAAGGTTCTTGACCTGGTTTAACAACTAAACGATTATTATTTTGTCTTGCTTGACTGTTTTCCATGGTTTCTGTATTTTCTCACTTCTCCGATTAAATTTGTTCTTTGGAACTCCTGGAAGGCCTAGAAGGCTAGTTTTTCTACAAACAAGAGGCAGGTGGAGGACATGGGGCAGTCTATCCCAAGGAAGCACCAGTGGGTCCTGCTCAGTTACAATCCCCCCTTTTATTTGATATTGTTCAGTCTTGAGGGGGAACAGAACAAGAAAGGGAATAAAGTTTTGGATAGAGAAGTTAATCATAAACTTGGCATGGGAACTTGATTTTAGGGAGACTCGGTCTTATTATTGTATTTCTTTTATGTTTTTTTTCTGTACAAAATATATATATAAATATGTATATATACATATATATAAACCTCTTCTCCAAAAGAAGTAAATCTTTACACCATGAGCTATGTCAACATTCTTCTAATTTTCATAGCTGCATAATATTCCATCATGTTAACATGCCATGATTTATATAACCATACCTTTACTGCTGGTCACATACATTGTTTCCAATCTTCTAGAATGCCATTTGGAAATTTATACTGTGACTTAAAATATCTATAAACTTGACTGGTAACTCCACTTCTAGGAAAATATCTTAAGGAAAAGAACTTCAATGGGCATCAAAGAATTATTTATAATAGTGTAAGACTGCTAAAAGACTTCAATATCAACTAACAAAAGATAGTAAATTATGTTACAATGAATATTATAAAACTTATGAAAGTTGTTTATGAAAAATTTGAGGACAGAAAATGCTTACAAAAGTAAACAAAAAACCCCATATAGTATCAAATTACATAGATAATATAATTACCAGTTTTTAAACCAAAACCTATACATAAAGAGGGGGATAAAAGCCTGGGAAACATATAGCAAAATATAGGCAAACCTTGGAGATACTGTGGGTTCAGTTCCAGACCACCACAATAAAGCAAATATCACAATAAAGAGGGTCCTATGAATTTTTTTATTTCCTAGTGCACATAAAAGTTATGTTTACACTATACTGTAGTCTATTAAGTGTGCAGTAGCAGTAGGTCTAAAAAACAATGTACGTATCTTAATTAAAAAACACTTTATTGCTAAAAAATGCTACCCATCATCTGAGCCTGCAGCGAGTTGTGGTTGTAACAGTGAAGATCACTGATCACAGATCACCGTAACAAATATAATAAAGATGGAAATGTTTGAAATATCGTGAGAATTACCAAAATGTGATGGGGAGACATGAAGTGACAAATGTTGGAAAAATGGCAAGAACAGACTTGCTTGACACAGGGCTGCTACAAACCTTCAGTTTGTAAAAAAACAAACAAACAAACAAAAACAATCAGTGTCTGTGAAGGGTAATAAAGCAAAGCACAGTAAAATGAGGTGCCCGTATCAGCAATGATTGTCCTTGGCCGAGAGGCGAGAAAGCAATTCTATTTGCTTCCACCCCCAATGTTTCCGCATAGTAAAAGTTCTATAATAGACACAATTTTCTCTTCAGGAGTCCACAGAGCGTAGTAGTTAAGACCACAGGGTGCTCTGATGCTCTCACTAACGTCCTCAAGGAAGACATCATGGCCCATGGTGACGTTTTTAGGAAGCCGTGCGTATTCCTGTATAGAAAAGCAAGCGAGCATAACTTCTAAGCAAGCAGAGACTTAACAGGGAGTTTGAACACGGTGCACGTTCTCAGTCCTCTTCAGAGAGGGGCACAAGGATGTGGTGAGCTTACTTAAAACCTCAGACAACAGTTACTGAATGTTAACTTCATCCACTTCCCATTAGGAAGAAAAATCATTACGTTACTGTGTCAGAGAGTCTCAGGTCTCCTGTAGGGGGTTCGGCCAACGGTGCCCCATAGACAGGGCAGATACACCAGGCGGCTGCCCTTTGTTAGTAGACCACAGTGCTGAACCAACCACCCATGTGAAAAGGCGGTAAGTACAGCTGAAGTGCGCTGGCCCCAGAAGTTGTTACCACTTGCAGGACTATTACCAGTAGGAGCTGTCTTTTAGTGCTGTCTGTAGCAAGGCCCTATGCTAAGCAGTTCACATTATTTTTCAACATTCATTTCCCCTTTGGCAGATGAGGAAATATTAATTAAGAACTTGTTAATATCCCCCATTCTATATACGGGAAAATTGAAGGGCAAAGAGAATAAGTAAACTGCCTGAGATCCCTTACTTTAAGAAGCCTCAAAGGTGGGATTTCACCCCAGTCAGTCTGGCTCCAGAGCCTGACTCCACGGCCTCCATGGCTTCACCATGCTTTTAACCTCTGCTCCAAACAATATTTACATAATCAGCATGAAGTCTGTATACTTATTTATATTGTAATATGGGGAGGGGGAAGGGTAAGCTGTGACAAAGCGAGAGAGAGGCATGGACATATACACACTACCAAACGTAAGGTAGATAGCTAGTGGGAAGCAGCCGCATAGCACAGGGAGATCAGCTCGGTGCTTTGTGACCGCCTGGAGGGGTGGGATAGGGAGGGTGGGAGGGAGGGAGACGCAAGAGGGAAGAGATATGGGAACATATGTATATGTATAACTGATTCACTTTGTTATAAAGCAGAAACTAACACACCATTGTAAAGCAATTATACTCCAATAAAGATGTAAAAAAAAAAAGATACATTGTAGAGCATTTCTAGCTAATGTGAACAATTATCCTAACAGCATTAAACTGAAAGAAAAATAATTCAACAAAACCCCTTTCCATAGCTAGAGCTCACTAATCTATGGATTCCCTGGGGTACTCAGTTTGAAATGGGTTACATAGTCATTTAAGATTGAATTGGAATAAAATTTGCCAAAGTTACTGGACTGTAGTCCTCACAGGAGAATAGAAGCGTCCCATGCCAAAAGGCATGTTTCTCGGACTGAGATTATACATATCCTTTTCCTAATGAGTTAGCTCAGAATTTTCCATTTTTATTAACCAATTGTTTGTATCACTGATCACATGATCTGGAAATAAGAAAGTGACTATGTAACTATGAACTGTCTGTACCTTCGTGCCACTACATTCCACATGTCATCCTGAGGCATTTAGTTAGAACACCCTGTTCTCCTATCCCAAATTGTCCGTGCTCTCCACACTCGTATCCGTAGGTGGAAGGGAGCGATGGAAAACAGCTCAGTCACCTTTCAGGCTTAAAAGAAAAATAGGCATTCAGAAACGGACACTGTGGATCGAACAGGGGAAGGTCCAGTTTCCAAGTCCATCCATTGTACATTGCCTCAGGGCCTTGTGACACATTTTATTAACAGGAAAATACATCTCAAGTCAGTGGATCTATTCAGATTTCAGGTGGTGGGGCTCCCAGGACCTATGCTAAGTTTATATTCCCAGTTTACAACCACTTGCACTCTGACCTGTGATTTCATTTAATAGGATTCAGTGCATCTGATCACTCATGTATGGAATTTTTCTTATCATTTGTTTTATGATAAGCATACCTTTCATTTGGATTGTAATTACAGTTCTCAAAGCGTTCATTGAGCGATCATAACATTGCAGTGACAGGCATAAAAAGAAATTATGCCCATTTTAGAGGCTAAGAGTGAAGAGACAAGAGTTGTGGTACAATATGGAGAAAGGACACATCTCCTTTCAACAGCCGTATTGGGATTTGTTTATAAGCCAGTCCATGAGTCAAACACTACAGATTGCTTACTAATTGCCAAAACTGCTGGCATCCAGTTAATGTTGATTATGCGCCTACTAAGGGCCACACACGGAGCTCGGGCTGGGATGTAACTCAAGAGCTTGGGATGCAACTCAAGGATTGGTTGTGTAACTAACTCTCCAGGTTACGCTATTGCCCAGCCAAGGTCGGGACCAGAAGTGCTGTGGAAAGAGTTCAGGCTTCAGGAACCCAGGTGACCTGGAGTTGAAATTCTGGCTCAACTGCTTACCAACCAGGTAACTTTGGGAGTCATTTTACTTTTCGGAGCTTCAGTTTCTTCATCTAGAGCCAACGGAAACAACCTCTCAGAGCAAGTGTACAGGTAATATGAGATAATGGATACAAATAGTCTGGCATGAGGTAGGGATTCAATTAAGAGTAACTCTATAGGGCTTCCCTGTGGCGCAGTGGTTAAGAATCCACTTGCCCATGCAGGGGACATGGGTTCGAGCCCTGGTCCGGGAAGATCCCACATGCCGTGGAGCAACTAAGTCCGTGCGCCACAACTACTGAGCCTGTGCTCTAGAGCCTGTGAGCCACAACTACTGAAGCCTGTGCACCTAGAGCCCGTGCTCCACAGCAAGAGAAGCCAGCACAATGAGAAGCCCACGCCCCGCAACGAACAGTAGACCCGCTCGCCGCAACTAGAGAAAGCCCGCGCACAGCAACGAAGACCCAACGCAGCCAAAAATAAAAACAAATAAATAAATTTATTTATTTTTTTAAAAAGAAGAGTAACTCTATGGAAAGAGGAGATGAGAGGGGGAGGACGAAAAAGACGGAGAGCTCAGCCAACTCAATCCCTTGATACCTTGATGAGTCCAGTGTTCCGAAATGGGATATAACAGACCCTAAAGTAGACTCTTTCAAAACCCAGCACTTCAAAAACGCACGCATGCGGTGGCATTTATACCTCCCCAATGCAGAGAAGGACCAAGCGTCTGAATGCCAAAGAAAGACATCCCTCCTGCACACAACAGCCTGGGAACTCAGCAGCAGAGAGCTACAGAAAAGAGTGTGAAGCACCATGAGGGGCTAGGCTGAATATAGTCACCACAGGAAGGCAAGCAATCTGTTATTAGAGAAAAGGCTAATGACATCCCATTTTAGAAAACATGTGCCCTGCTGGCCACTTCAGAGATCCAGAGGTCGCTCGTGCCATCAGCATTTCCAATGGCTGACTGGGCGTGAGGCACGGTCATTACTTTCTAGGAAACCCTGGGTACAGCGCGGTCCACAGAAGCCAGGACCACAGCACCGGCAGCATCCCTGCTGGGCAGGCTGCTGGTGGCCGCGTGAAACCTCTCTACTATCTGAAATCCTAACCCACCTCAATCCAAAATGCAGAAACTCATTCCAAATCTAACTCCTGGCTGGAAACTGTGGAGCCAGAAAGAGAAAATTGGGCAATTAAACTGCAGTAGGGAATCTGGATTTAGTGATAGATCATTCCACTCCTCATCTTGTGCAAATAAACTACTTTCCAAAGCTACTAACGGGCTTTCAGCCAAACACCCACTTAACTGCAGTGTCCACAAGAGGCAGAGCAGGGCACGACGTCAGGTTTTATGGCAATGCTAATAAGCAGAAACGAGGTAGGTAATCAGGTGATCATGAAACCACGGGGTTCAGAGTTAAAAGTGAACTCTGTTTACAGGGACTCTACCAAACGGCCGGTAGGAATTTCATGTCATCCCTCAAGATGCTCTCATGCTACAGAGGCATGAGGAACAAACCCCTTAGAAGAGCAAAGTGTGCATTTTTGTTTGTTTGTTTGTTTGTTTTTATTTTGCGGTACGCGGGGCTCTCACTGTCGCGGCCTCTCCCGCTGCGGAGCACAGGCTCCGGACGCGCAGGCTCAGCGGCCATGGCTCACGGGCCCCGCCGCTCCGCGGCATGTGGGATCTTCCCGGACCGGGGCACGAACCCGTGTCCCCTGCATCGGCAGGCGGACTCTCAACCACTGCGCCACCAGGGAAGCCCCCAAAGTGTGCATTTTTGAAAGCACTTGGTTCAACGTTACCAGCATAATTTACTCCTCTTGTGCAGCAAGAAGTTGTCTTCTTACTTTTTACAGTTGTGGGAAAATTAGTTCAGAAATAATGAATTTTTACTATTTGTATAGCAGTCAATCAGTGATAAGCCTTCCTGCTTTGATTTCGTATTTACTCTTCTGGTATTATGACAGCAATCCCAAAGATGGGGGGAGATGCACACAGCTATTTAACTTAGGGTTTCTTTTCTCCACTCTCTTTACAGTGTTAAGCATGCCAGCGATGACGGTACGGCCTTAACTGATTTGCTTTGAGTGGCAGTCTTTTCGAATTAATAACTCTGATGTCAGCTTCCCTGTCATGTTGCCAAGTTTAATTCCCACTTCTGCCACAATTAATACTCTAATGAAGACGCGGTCTGATTTTAGTGCTAGGACACACTTAGAAAGCGTCACTCTTCTTAGCTACAATTCAAGCCTCTGCAGTGAACCATGATAAATCACCCCCGCCGAGAGTCCCTATCAGTTTAAGACTAAAAACCACTGGACGTTTCCATTTCTCTCTAAAACTTGATTACACCACGATGTATTGAACATTTTAGCATCACTATTTTCCAAGTGTTTTACTCAGGTTTGGGGGATTCTGCCCAAACCATTCCACAAAAGGTAAGTGATCTGGTTCCTACTGAAAACCTAGAGGGCAAGTGATTTTCCCAAGAGAGGAGTTATCCAGTGTCCAATCAAGAATTAACTCAGTGTCCGTCGAACTCCATCTTTGCCTCTAAGATCTGAGATGAATGGATAAAGATGTGGTATATATACACAACAGAATACTACTCAGACATAAAAAAGAATGAAATAACGAACGCTATTTGCAGCAACATGGATGGACCTAGAGATTATCATACTAAGTGAAGTCAGACCGAGAAAGACAAGTATCAAAGATATCACTTATATGTGGAATCTAAAAAAAACGTGATAAATGAACTTACTTGCAAAACAGAAATAGACTCACAAACGCAGAAAACAAACTTATGATTATGCAAGGGGAAGGGGAGGGAGGGATAAATGAGCAGTTTGGGATTAACAGATACACACTACTATATATAAAATAGATAACCAACAAGGACCTACTGTATAGCACAGGGAACTATAGTCAATGTTTTATAATAACCTACAATGGAAAAGAATCCAAAAAAGAATATATATATATATATATATCTATATATCTATATCTCTGAATCGCCTTGCTGTACACCTGAAGCTAACACAACATTGTAAATTAACTATACTTCAATTTAAAAAATGGTTTAAAAGAATATATATATATAAAGAATTAACTGAAAACTTTGTTTTCTAGTCAATTGCCCCATTAAGGTAAGAGCATCGATCAAGTGCCCACTCGGGCGGGGGTTTGGGCTAAGCCTGGCCAACAGGAGTTAATCACGTTCCCTTTGTTAAAGTGCTTCCCAAGTTTTGCACATGTTCCATCTACATATAGTACAGGAGATATCAGGATACTTTTTAGTTCTAGAAACTCATATTAGCCACTTTTCCTCCTGCGATTTCTTGATTTCAAAGGTTTAAATCAAGGACAGAAAGTCAGCAGAGACTGAAGCTCTGAGTTCTGAGTATGCAGTTGTGGTGAAGAAGTCCAAAACACAGCCTGGCGCTCAACGCTTACGGTTTACAGCTACACTGGGAGGGGGCACGCAAGCCCCCAAGTATCTAGTTTGACAAAGGAAACAAAAAGGCATGTGAGCACCGCCAGCTCTCTGTGCTAAGACGTCAAGGATAAAGGAGGTGGGGCGCAAATGTCCACAGTCACATCTCTGGCCGGCATGGACAGTGGCTCTTGGGTCCCCACCAGCAGCTACGAAAACCTCCCACAGTGAGATTGTGAGGTTTGCTGCTTCTCCAAACGTCTGAACTTCACTGTGACTAGTAAAAACATCAACTGATCTCTTTCCTATACTCCAGGCACGACAATGAGGTATTTTTCTTTCATTGTGCTGTTAAAAGCCATGGTGATTACTTCTTTAAAGTCATGGTCAAAGTTGGTCCTCTGGTTTTGAAGAAACAACTCCCAACCTGGCCCTCATCAGTCTGTACGTGGGTCACGGCAGCAGCCTCCCTGCTGATCTTTCTTCTTCAATCCCCTCTTCCTTCTCCTTCAAATATCCCTACAGAGGATGACCCTGAAGCCCAGGACCTAGGCACACCTTTCCAATATACCTGTTCAGTGGAACCACCCGCTACCACTCAGTCCACGAGGTCCGGGCGTCAAGAGCTCTACCTCCCCCTCTTCCAGGAAGGACCTGGATGTGGTCTGGCCTATCCGAACCCAATTCGAGGACATTGCCTGGGTTTCTGAGGATCTGAGGCAGCATGGAGCTCCTGGCTACCGGCTTACCACCAAGAGATGGGCATCTCCCTGAGAAAGGAGCTGACTCAGAGATGGCAAGAAAAGGATCCGGCAGGCCCGGAGCCAGGCTATCTTTGAACTTCAGTGACACAGCCAATAAATTCTCCTTTTTTGATTCAGTCACTGGAGAACTCTTCCAATGTGCTGTTTTGCTGAGGATTCTTGCAGAGTTTCCTGGGAAATCCAAACTGGTCCATCCTTCCTTTCCAAACTCCTCTCTTTGCAAGTTGGTACCTTTACTTCCGGTTGTGCCACCTTCTCTCTGCCTTGACCCTCCAGGTGCTGGCTCAGTGCTTTCCTTTATCATCTCCCTTTCCAAATAAAAGTCTTTTGCCTCTTTCAATGCAAACTCATCTGAATTCCTCATTCCACCTCTTGTCAGCACTTATTCATTTCCTGTACTCCATCAGTATGCATGTGATGATAGAGTCATGGAGAAGTGGTTACCTCAACTGAATTATAAATTTATTATTCTCTTATTTAATTTAATATCCTCAAATCTTTTAAACTTTATGTTGCCCCTTTTGATAACTAAAAATTCTATTCCTCTTTTAATATCATCTGAAATTTCAGAACAAATTAAATATGATGACTAAAACCAAGCTCAATATTTACTGTAATATTAAATATGCACTTTTAAATTCAACTTGGACTAGAAAGTTGGATTGTATCCCTAAGACCAGTGGTCCTGAAACTTCAGTGATCATTAGTTTCACCTGGAAAGCTTAGGCAAGCTCAGACTGCTAGGGTCCCAGAGTTTGCTTTTCAGTGGGTCTGGGGTAAGGGCACGAGGAATGTGCACTTCTAACAAGTTCCCAAGTGATGCTCTGGTTTAAGCACCACAGTTTGAGAAGCACGGACCTCCACCCTATTTGTTGAGACGAGCATGGTCTTTGAATTCTAGGTCTAGAACTCCATCTCTGCCTCTATGATCTGAGGCAGTAGAGCTCAAGGCTCTGAGTATGACCTGTAGTCACACAGAATAGGGCACCATCCGGACCTACCATGTTGCTGGGTGACCTTGACTGGGCAAATTCCTCACTCTCCCTAAGTTTCCATTTCCTAACGTGTAGCATGAGGCAACAACAAGGGTGCTTACCTCACAGAGAGGGTTAGAAGTGGAGTGTTTCTCACAATACTCGGCACATAGTAAGTGCACAGTAAATGCTGACTGTTATTCCCGGTGGTGGTGTTATTGCTGTCAGCAATAGGAAGTCAGTGGTCTTCTGATTCCCGTCCAGGATTCTTTTAACTCAGCCACCATAACTCTTACGTGAATATACCTTTCATTATAATGTCAGACTCTCATATTATCCTTTCTCATATCTCATTCTATTATTTTCGTTTATTACAATGTTTGAAATTATCTTTCTTTGATCAGCCCAGAAATGTTTCCTCCTATGACACAATGTATTTTTTCCTTCAGCCGAATTCAATTAAAACTCAATGTTTAGAATGTCTGTGCGTTAGAACAAGTAAGACACTGGGACTAAAAGAGCCCCAATTCCTTTCGCCCTGACAATTATTTTCCTACACAATATACTGAGGCTTCCCATAGGCTCTATCTATGGAATTCTCAACTGTACAACCATCATGGAGGACGGTTATTTGTGACATTTCACAAAAACAAGAGGAAACCAAGATCCACTGTTTCCTGCTCTCTTTCATTTACCCCATGAAGAGTGCAGGCCAGAACCCTGCTCTTCACGTGGTCATGGAGTTTCTGAAGAGGCACCTACATGTTCAAAAGCTTGACAAGGCGCTGGCCCAGAGAGAGCCACAGCAGAGAAGCAGGATGCTAAGGAAACTGGGAGCTAGGAGTCAAGCAATTAACATTTTTTTCATGCTTCACTATAATTAGCCAGATCAAAGGGGACCTGGGCTTACGGAATTCACCAGCCCACGTGACTCTCTGAGGACAGTTAGGAAACAGTCCTGTAGGCCTGCAGTATGACTAATTGTTCACAGGCAGAATTTGTTTTCTTATAAATCACTCCTTTGTGAATTTACCAGCTATTCCTATCCTGAAGTGCTGCCCTTGAGAACACCAGCAGGACACCTACAGTTCCTGTTTCCTGAGTGTTTCCTGCGTGTTGCAGGTGATCTGTGAACACCTCAAACCCACCCTGCAAGGTAGGCACTGGTGTTCCAGGTTCCATGACTTGACCAGTGCCTCATTGCTAGGAAGTCGCAGGAACTAAACTCAGATCTTTAAAAAAGTCAGTGATTTGCAAACACTCATGATCATAAAAGGATCCCCTGAGCTGCTTATTAAAAATACACCTTTTAAGCCAGGAGATCTGGAGTGAGGCTGGGAAACAGGATCTTTAAAAAGCTCCGAGTGATTCTTATTTTCCCTCAGGTTGGGTAAACCAATTGCAAAATATAAGAGAGCATCTAGGGCTTCCCTGGTGGCGCAGTGGTTGGGGGTCTGCCTGCCGGTGAGGGGGACGTGGGTTCGTGCCCCGGTCCGGGAAGATCCCACATGCCGTGGAGCGGCTGGGCCCGTGAGCCATGGCCACTGAGCCTGCGCCTCCGGAGCCTGTGCTCCGCGGCAGGAGAGGCCACGGGAGTGAGGGGCCCGCGTACCGCAAAAAAAAAAAAAAAAAAAAAAAAAGAGAGAGAGCATCTAATTACCCCCAATATATTTAAAACAGAAACTCTATTTCGTGGGAGTCTTACAGATTTCATGACCTGTCAGTCTCCTCTAGTCTTTTTCTCAGAGACCCAGAATAATAAACTCATTTCTATCACTATCCACATATATGTCAGTCCCCTGCCCAGGACCCTGATTGGTTCCCAATTGCGCTCAGCATCACAGACAGAATCCTTACCATGGCCTGCAAGGATTCCATGATCTGGCCCACTCTTACCTCTGGGACACCCTCGCTCTTTCACTGATTCCTTTGCAAACACACAGCCCCTTGCCATCCCAGAAACACTCCAATTCCTACCCTGTGCCTTTGTACCTGCTGTTCCCTCTGCCTGGAACATCCTTCCTCCAGAGATCCACTTGACCAAGTCCCTTACCTCCTGTAAGTCTCCACTCAAACACCAGCTACATACGGTCTGCCCTGATCATTCCATTTAAAATTCAACCATTCTCAACTCCTGTAACTCCTAATCCCCTGTACCAAGCACCACTGTTTTCTTTTTGCCATTTACTATTGTATATACCTACCCTACATACATACACTAAAGCATATATTTACCTTCTAACACACCATACAATAAGATACTATGTAAGTTACACATTATGCTTATTGTTTATTTGTTATCTTCTCCTGCTACAGAGTGAGCTCCACAATATCAGGGATATTTGTCTACTGATGTATCCCAAGCACCCAGAACAGTGCCTGATATGTAGTAGATGCTTAATAAATATATGTTAAATTAATCAATATAAATGAAACAAGATTTCACACAACAACACTTAACCTTACTATGTCAATGTATACTCCAATATGGTCCATCCAATTCTCTTCTAATTTATTTCACTAAACTGTTGGCTGCAACTCATTACTTGGTCACCCAACAGTTTGAAAAGCACTGACATAATTAAGGGACTTCCCTGGGTGGGGCAGTGATTAAGAATACGCCTGCCAATACAGGGGACACGGGTTCAAGCCCTGGTCTGGGAAGATCCCACGTGCTGCAGAGCAACTAAGCCCGTGCGCCACAACTACTGAGCCCATGTGATACAACTACTGAAGTCCGCACGCCTAGAGCCTGTGCTCCACAACAAGAGAAGCCACCACGACGAGAACCCTGTGCACGGCAACGAAGAGTAGCCCCCGCTCGCCGCAACTAGAGAAAGCCCGTGCGCAGCAACAAAGACCCAATGCGGCCAAAAATAAATTAAAAAAAAACAAAAAGACTACATATGACACAACACTGTAAATCAACTATACTTCAATAAAATAAATTATTAAAAAACCCCAAAACCCATAGCCTCCTTCTGCACCACCATCTTCCAAATCACCTTCATCACAATACAACTTTCTAGGGAACATTGTGAAGGTTTCCAATATTCAGCACTGGTTTCCAATATTCCTATTCCTTGACCAACACGGCAATTAAACCTTGTGATTTTGGACAAAAAAAAACCCCGCAAAGGCATAAAACAGAAACGAAAATAAAATATATATGAAAACAGACTTTCGTTACTACTGCTAATATATTTGCCAAGCCTTTAACAAGGGGTGAGGGTCCGAATGTTCGGTGGCAAACACAGGGATCAACTGTGAGAAAGGACCTCAGGGGCACAGGAATGGCGGGACGAAGAGAAGAGAGTAAACATCTGTCAAAGTTAAGTTCCATCTGATCTCACACTCTGCTGAGCAGCGGAAATCAAAATCACCTAATTTTCTACCCAGCCAGGCTGGGACGATGATCCACAGAGAGAAACATTTCACGTTCCTCATTTATTTTATTTTATTTTTCGCTTGTCACCCCTAAATTAATCAGGGCCACCGCCATTCAGCAGCTTAATCAACAGAGCTCCATGATCCTATTCTGTCAGCTCCTTAAGAAGAAGGAAGTGGAGGGGAGAAAGCTGGGGTGGGGGAAGAGTAGGCAGAGAAGGAAGAAGGTGGCTAAGGATTGAGAGAGAGAGCAAGGTGTAGAAAAATAATGTGAGATCTCACATATAATCTGAAGCTGAGGCAGCCATGTAATTATAAAGCTAGCTTTTCTTTCACTTGACAGCAGAAGAAAAGGAGGTGAAGAGAAGCTTTTAAATGAAACACGACATTCCCTTATTAAAGTCTGATTTCGCTTTTAAATGGCTTCGCGCTTTGCATCTTTACTTCCACACTCTGGGTTATCCAACGAGTAGACGTTTAATGAAAAAAGAAACTACAACGTTTTGGAAGAACATTACGCATGTTTCTAAACACACAGTCTCTTTATCAACATTTTTATGTTGATCAAAGCTTTTTATGTTATCCAAGCAGTAGTTGGGCCCTGTTTGGTGAGCATAAACGTATTCTGACTTACAGGGAAAATGCATGGTATGCCTTTTGTTTAAAAATAACATGATGCATAATGTGTGCAATGCATGAAGAATTTATTGCCCATTTCTGCTTCAATTCCTCCTTACAGGGGACAGCCCACAGAAACTGTACGTCCTTACAAGCAGAGCCTGGTGGCCCACACTGCACCAGAGCAGCACGTTGGGACCTGTAGACCACAAACAGGAGCTGCAGTACATTTTCTGTGCGATGAGAGGTCTAAAAGTTTCAGGCTTTATTTTCCATCTCACAGCAAAAGATGATGCTACTTCTTTCCTCCCCACACCTGAAACAGAGCAGGACCCTATGGTCCTCCTCCTCTCCCGTCCCATGTCCTCTGCCTGCCTTTTGTCTGTAGAAAAACTTTAGTCAAGAATAAGTTTAATCAGAGAAGTGAGGAAATGTAGAAGCAAAGGAAAGCAGTCCGACAAGACCAAATAATAATAGTTTAGTCAGTAAGCAAAGTCAAGAACCTTTAGTTCCTTCTCAAGGGCTACAGATCATATTCTGAGCCCTATCCTGTGAGCTGGCTTGTAGATACTGTAACCCCCGCCAGGTGGAAGAAGTTAACTACAAGGGTGACCAGACTGTAGCCATGACATAAGCTGCCACAATTCTGAGAACTGGCCTCCAGGAAATGCGAACAAACCGACCCTGGAACTGAAGCCTAACTGTACTTGAAACAATCAAGATGACGCTGATCAGATCACTGCAGGACGAATTTCAAGATGACTGTCAGAGCTGGCGGTGCTCCTTCTGCCTGGAGGCCCCTCCCTCCACCTATAAAAGCTCTGGCCCACCAGCTGTCAGTGATGGGGAGTCGGCCTTTGGACACGAGTCCACCCCCCGCCCCACAGTTGCCAGCCTCCAAAATAAAGCAAACTTTCCTTTCCACCAACCTTGCCTCTTTATTGGCTTTAGAGCAGCCAGCACCTGGACCCCATTTTCGATAACACACCCACTGAAACATCCCCTCCACCCCACGGGACTCCAGACATTTCCCCCAAAGTGGGAGGAAGATGCTCTAGTTGCTGCAGTTTGCATCTGCTTGATAAATATTATCACTAAGAGTCATAATAATGCCTAATGTTTATAAGGACATCTGCATATGGCAAAATATTTTTACATACTTTATGTACATATGAGGTGGATGTTATAAACCTCGTCTTACAGAAAAGAAAACTGAGACTCACAGAATGCAATTGACCCACAGATACACAGCAAGTAAATGACAGGTGCGAGACCCCAACCCAGGTCTCTGACTTTGGTCCAGGCCTTTTCCTCCCTCCCTCCCTCCTTTCCCTTTTCTTTCTTTGTCCTTTCTTTCCCTTTGTCATTCCCTTCTCTTCTCGTTTCTTTCCCTTTCTTTTTAACAGCTTTATGGAGGTACAATTGACATAATAAGCTAACTTACTTGAAGTGTACAGTTGGATAAATTTTGATGTGTATATAAAAGTAAAAACATGACCATAACTAAGATAACGAAGTATCCATTATCCCATCAAGTTTCCTCCTGATCTTCTGTAATTCCTTCCCCCTCCATTTCCTACTCTGCCATCCCAGACATCCACTAACGTGCTTTCTTTCACTATACATTAGTTTGAGGTTTTGAGAATTTTATATAAATGGAATCATAGAGTATGTACTCTTTTCTTGTCTGGCTTCTTTCACTCAGCATAATTATTTTTAGCTTCACCCATGCCATCACATGTACTGATATCATAAAGTCATTCCTTTTTATTGCTGAATAATATTCCCGTGAATGAATGCCCCACGATTTGCTCATCCATTCATCTGTTGGTGAACATCTGGATTGTTTCCAGGTTGGGGTGATTATAATTACAGATGCTACGAACAGTCATACACAAGTCTTTGTAGGAATGCAGGCGTTCATTTCTCTTCGGTAAATTCCTAGGAGTGGAAGGGCTGGGTGGCATGGTACGTGTGTGTTTCACTTTTTAAGCCGCTGCCAAGTTGTTTTCTGAAGTGGTTGTACCATTTCACGTGGCTATCAGCAGCGTGTGAACGTTTTCGTTCAGCCACATCCTCGCTAACACTTAGTACATTAGTCTTTTTAACCGTAATCGTTCAAACAGGTGCTAAATGATATCTCATTGTGGTTTTCATTTATGGAATTAGCTTTTAATGTAGGAAACAAACATCACTTCTCTGGTGATAAATGACACTGAGCACCTCTTCGTGTGGTTCTTTGCCAACATATAGCTTCTTTGTTCACACATTTTACCCATTTTAAATGGCATTTTGTTTGTTTTCTTATCAAGTTTCGAGTGATTTTTTTTAGAAATTTTGGGTACAAGTTCTTTATCAGATATGTAATTTGCAAATCTTTTCTCCCAGTATTTTTCAAAGAACACATGTTCTTAATTTTGACAAAGTCAGATTTAGTGATTTTTTTGTTTATAAATCATGCTTTTGATGTTGTATTTAAGAAATCTTAGCCTAACATAAGGTCACAAATATTTCTTCCTATGTTTCTACTAGACGTTTTATAGTTTGACATTGTACATTTAGGAATATAACATGCTTGGGGTTAATTTTGTTTCTTCCTTAACATCTTTATTGGAGTATAATTGCTTTACCATGGTGTGTTAGCTTCTGCTTTATAACAAAGTGAATAAGCTATACATACACATATATCCCCATATCTCTTCCCTCTTGTGTCTCCTTCCCACCCTCCGTATCCCACCCTTCTAGGTGGTCACAAAGCACCAAGCTGATCTCCCTGTGCTATGAGGCTGCTTCCCACTAGCTATCAGTTTTATATTTGGTAGTGTATATATGTCCATGCCACTCTCTTTGTCCCAGCTTACCCTTCCCCCTCCCCATGTTCTCAAGTCCATTCTCCTTTTTTTTTTTTTTGGGTTCGCGGGCCTCTCACTGTTGTGGCCTCTCCCGTTGCGGAGCACAGGCTCCGGAGGTGCAGGCTCAGCAGCCATGGCTCATGGGCCCAGCCGCTCCGCAGCACGTGGGACCTTCCCAGACCAGGGCACGAACCCGTGTCCCCTGCATTGGCAGGCAGACTCTCAACCACTGCGCCACCAGGGAAGCCCTCAAGTCCATTCTCTATGTCTGCATCTTTATTCCTGTCCTGCCCCTAGGTTCTTCAGAACCATTTTTTTTTATTAGAGTCCATATACACATGTTAGCATACAATATTTGTTTTTCTCTTTCAGACTTACTTCACTCTGTATGACAGACTCTAGGTCCATCCACCTCACTACAAGTAACTCAGTTTCTTTTCTTTTTATGGTTGAGTAATATTCCATTGTATATATGTGCCACATCTTCTTCATCCATTCTTCTGTTGATGGACACTTAGGTTGCTTCCATGTCCTGGCTATTGTAAATAGTGCTGCAACGAACATTGTGGTACACGACTCTTTTTGAATTACGTTTTTCTCTGGGTATATGCCCAGTAGTGGGATTGCTGGATTGTATGGTAATTCTATTTCTAGTTTTTTAAGGAACCTCCATACTGTTCTCCATAGTGGCTGTATCAATTTACATTCCCACCAGCAGTGCAAGAGGGTTCCCTTTTCTCCACACCCTCTCCAGCATTTATTGTTTGTAGATTTTTTGATGATGGCCATTCTGACTGGTGTGGGGTGATACCTCATTGTAGTTTTGATTTGCATTTCTCTAACGATTAATGATGCTGAGCATTCTTTCATGTGTTTGTTGGCAATCTGTATATCTTCTTTGCAGAAATGTCTATTTAGGTCTTCTGCCCATTTTTGGATTGGGTTGTTTGTTTGTTTGATATTGAGCTTTATGAGCTGCTTGTGAATTTTGGAGATTAATCCTTTGTCAGTTGCTTCATTTGCAAATATTTTCTCCCATTCTGAGGGTTGTCTTTTCATCTTGTTTATAGTTTCCTTTGCTGTGCAAAAGCTTTCAAGCTTTATTAGGTCCCATTTGTTTGTTTTTGTTTTTATTTCCATTTCTCTCGGAGGTGGGTCAAAAAGGATCTTGCTGTGATTTATGTCATAGAGTGTTCTGTCTATGTTTTCCTCTAAGAGTTTTATAGTGCCTGGCCTTACATTTAGGTCTTTAATCCATTTTAAGTTTATTTCTGTGTATGGTGTTAGGGAGTGTTCTAATTTCATTCTTTTACATGTAGCTGTCCAGTTTTCCCAGCACCACTTATTGAAGAGGCTGTCTTTTCTCCATTGTATATTCTTGCCTCCTTTATCAAAAATAAGGTGACCATATGTGTGTGGGTTTATCTCTGGGCTTTCTGTCCTGTTCCATTGATCTGTATTTCTGTTTTTGTGCCAGTACCATACTGTCTTGATCACTGTAGCTTTGTAGTATAGTCTGAAGTCAGGGAGCCTGTTTCCTCCAGCTCCATTTTTCTTTCTCAAGATTGCTTTGGCTATTCAGGGTCTTTTGTGTTTCCATACAAATTGTGAAATTTTTTGTTCTAGTTCTGTGAAAAATGCCAGTGGTAGTTTGATAGGGATTGCACTGAATCTGTAGATTGCTTTGGGTAGTATAGTCATTTTCACAATGTTGATTCTTCCAATCCAAGAACATGGTATATCTCTCCATCTATTTGTATCATCTTTAATTTCTTTCATCAGTGTCTTATAGATTTCTGCATAGTTTTTTGAATATGGTTTAAGTTATGGGCTGAAGTTCTTCTGCATATGTATATTTTCTTTTTATTTCACTACTCCATATTTGACTATTTTTTTAAATTTTTAACTATTTTAAAGCATTCTTCTATTCTGATTATTGTCATTGGTTTTTCTTTAGGAATGCTGAGATGATGAATAAACAAGAGATCTAAAAACACAGATAGTAAATATCATAAAGTAGACAATATTAAAGTAACAACAAACAAGTTACAAGAAATAGGAAAGGCTCTTTGAGAGGAACTCACTAGACTCAGAGAATCCTGATGGAAGGCTGAAGTCCACTCAATTTGGTTACTGATTATTCTGCAGTGGGTAAAGTGAACATAGTAAATGAGCAGTGTTCTAGAATCCTAGCCAATCAAGGCCCTTCAGGAGAGACTGAAAAGCTAGGTAAAAATAGCATCACCCATTAAAGGTAGAGTTAAGTCTATCAAGTCATAAATTCCGAGCAGTGTTGGTTTATAAGTAACATTCCTCATGTTTCCTTTATCTTACTCCCCCCAACTATAATACACTGTTTTCCAGAAGTGCTACTTTTGCCCTGAGGCAAACAGGGGTGGAAATGTCTGTAGTAACTGTCAAGAGGTCTGCTTTGTCCCTTTCCAGGGGTAGGTTACTAGAAATTGAAAATCCAAAACAATTCTTTCTCCTGCTGAGCCAGAATTTTACTTTTAGCGTTGAGAGCCGGGAATGGTGGGTACCTGAGAAACTGTATTTTTTACATAGGTCTGAAATCATTAGATCTATAACTTAAATTCTTCACCAAACCCTATGTTAATCAAGAAATCAGCATGCATCTTTCCAGAAAAAAAAAACAAGGTGGGGGGAGGAGGGAGAATGGGGAAGAAAGTATCAAGTTAGGAGACATAGGAATTAGTTGCAAGTAAGTATTCTTTAAAGAAATGGATAACTTTGCTTCCTGAACGGAAAAGTTA
Source organism: Stenella coeruleoalba (assembly GCF_951394435.1). Taxonomy (NCBI): domain Eukaryota; kingdom Metazoa; phylum Chordata; class Mammalia; order Artiodactyla; family Delphinidae; genus Stenella; species Stenella coeruleoalba. Next base: position 14,177,487 of record NC_137164.1, read on the forward strand.
AGTAAAACCAAACAAAACAGTCAAAGAGAAAAACTGCAATTTTAAATTTGTAGTTTAAACCTGAAATTAAATTACTGGAACTGGCATCCTTGATTATTATTTTTTTAATATTTTCTCATGAAGTGTTTTAAAATCAGAGAAAGCCATAGATTAGTATATTGAACATTTCTGTATCCACATCCTGATTTACCAAATCTTAACATTTTACCAAATTTGTTTCTTAAAATAATACAATATTACAATAAAGTTGTTCTTGACTAAAAATTTACAAATGAGAATAAACTGCAGAATATATTTAACATACTTCCTCCTACAGGCATTTAGTAATTTTCCATAGTCATCAGTAATCAATCATGGCACTCTTTGCCCCAACCTCTATTGATTGATTAAAATTGGTTCAACAAAAATTAAAAGAAAAGAAAATGTCACCATCCCTGACAAATGCATAGGAGGAGCAAAACAAAGGTTTCAACACAGAAACAGGCGGGGGGAAATTGAACTTGAACTTTCTAGACCAATTAGCTTGACTTTATGAATAAGTACAGAAATTTTGCTTTATGAAAAATGAACATCAAGCCACAATGTCTTTTTTAAGATTTTTTTTTGATGTGGATCATTTTTAAAGTCTTTATTGAATTTGTTACAATATTGCTTCTGTTTTATGTTTTGTTTTTTTGGCTGCAAGGCATGTGGGACCTCAGCTCCCCGACCAGGGATCGAACCCACAGTCCCTGCATTGGAAGGTGAAGTCTTAACCACTGGACCACCAGGGAAGTCCCACACACTGTCTTCTTTTTGTGAAATATCCACGGTATTTAAAGAAAGGGCAAAGGTTAGGAGGACAATGAAAAGGGTTTTTTTTCTATGAATTTTAGTAACATTTTGGAATCAATCACCAATTTAAAGTCTAGTTTTCTCTGGATCAAAGTTACACTGAAAAGGTATTTGCAATCTGTTTTCTGGTGCTCCACAGTAAGGTTCTGCCTGCTGTTAGGTGTATGCCTTATGGAACAAAAACAGGTGCAGCACTGCCCTTGAGAAATGCTTCTTGATAATAACAGTGACACAAGGTCCCTTCCCGCACCCTCCCTTGTAACTTCCTATTGTTCCCTCCATGTTTTCCATAACTTTCTGGAGCACCTACCTGTGAGATTTCTCACCCGACCCAGCCAATCCCAGCAGGCTCTCTGAAAAGTTTCCGTCTACAGACAAGCGGTTCACAAGACTCTCCCTGAGACCATTGATGAATACCTATTGTTTTCTGGTCCTGAAGTGGTTAAAATATTTTTTATTTGAAGACAGTAAGTATAAAGATCCTATCAAGTTTTTTCCCACCCTAATTCTGGAACTCTGTCTGCGTGGCATCTGTCTCCTTGATTGAAAACCAACTAACACCTTTCATTCTTTCCTTTCATAGTATGTAAGATGTATGAGAAATAAAGTCAAACTTCTCTCTGTCATCAGTTACAAAATGACTGAGCCAATCCTTTCCAATTTTTAAATTTTACTCTGTGAAGTTGTTTCGGAAAATATTCCTATCTTCAGACTGCTCTTCAAATCTAAAAAGAGTTAGAGGAGGTTGACTGGGTCAGGCCGGGGATGCCTGGAATTTGGAAGAACACAGCCTAAGAATCCACACTCTCTTCCTGCCAGTTTTATTCTAAGGACCATCTCTTGCCCTTGGAGGGTTTGGATAGCAGGCAGGGGTGGGAAGGGCCCACCCAGTTATGGGATACATTGTTCTGCCTTTCCTTTCTCTGCCATTGGCCACTAGAGAGACCACACTTACCATGATTTATGGCCAAGATGTGCTGGGTGCTGTTAGAGAAGAAATATCCTCACCATTTGTTGGATCTGCCCTTCCCTGGCCCCATATCTCTTCCTTTGGAAGCTCAAAGGGCATTTTTCGAATAATAGTGAATAAGCTTAAAAATGTACTAACTGGAAATATTGGTTATGGAAGTGTGTCTAAGGTTAGGTTCAGTCATTTTAGATCAAATCAAATAACTTCCAGTTGGAAGCAAAAGGAAATGACTCTTCTCATGGCATTCATGGAATTCTGACCTAAAGCAATTCTTTCACTCTAATCATCAAGATACAGTTTTCTCAGCCCTCACCTCTTATACAAACTGCCAAATTTGTAGCATCTTCTACACTCAGTCTTGCTTCTGGGTTGTATTTCTATTCTACATCTTCCCGTAGCCTTGTTTATTGGAATCTGTCAAAACAGTCTTTAAAAGTCTTAAGGGCTTAACATACACAGTTAGAAAGTTCTGACAGTGAAGAAACAAGTACGTATGTTCAGTAAGATGCTTAGAAAGCTAGTTCATGGGGAAATGTGAAAATAATAAAAGTAAACTGTATTTTATTGAGCGCCTATGATGTGCCCAGCAGTGTAGTAGAAGCTTGCATATTAGTGTATCTATTCTTCACAATAATTCTAAAAAGTAAGTATTGTTTCCACTTTACAGGTAGGAAACGGAGCTACAGAGAGGGTACACTTCATCGTCCAAGGTCACATCTTCTAAGTCAGGCCTTTATGATTACAACATGAATATGACCCTTTCTCCACCTATATTCAGGAAGTGTTTATCGAGTATGTATTATGTGATCCCTACTGTACTGGTATTTTGTGGGATAAATAATTTATGCAATTTAGTGCCTGGCCTCAACAGCTTTTAGTAGAATATATTCCATTTCTGTGAGGTAAGAGCCAAGTAAAAAATTGGTGGTGGGGTGGAAGTAGATTAGGACACTCAGGCTTAAAGAGTAATCAACTCAACAAAGCTACCCAGCTAGAGGATCAAACCTGGACTTTGAACTTGTCCCTTCTCCAGTTTTATGCTTCTTCCACATGCTATAGGGCCAAAGCATTCTTTTTTTTCCTTTAGTTGAAGTATGGTTGATTTATAATGTTGTATTAGTTGCTGGTGTACAGCAAAGTGATTTAGTTATACAGATCTCTTCTTTTTCAGATTCATTTCCATTGTAGGTTATTATAAGATATTGAATATAGTTCCCTGTGCTATACCGTAGTTCCTTGTTGTTTATCTATTTCATATATAGTAGGGTGTATCTGTTAATCCCAAACTGCTAATTTATCCCTCCCCCCTTCCACCTTTCTCCTTTGGTAACCATAAGTTTGTTTTCTATGTCCGTGAGTCTGTTTTTGTTTTGTAAATAGGTTCATTTGTATCATTTTTTTAAGATTCCACATATAAGCGATATCATATGATATTTGTCTTTCTCTGTCTGACTTACTTCACTTAGTATGATAATCTCTAGGTCCATCCAAAGCATTCTTAACGTTCATTCATTCATTCTTCAAGAAATATTAAATTCCAAGTGTGCTCGAGAGACTGTGACAGATGCCAGGGAAATAACAGGGAATATGCTAGGTGTGGTCCCAGCCCTGCAGAGCTTAGAGCTGGAAACAGACTCTCGCGCTCCCTCCCCTCCGTATAGCTAATAATAAAGGCACAGTATAGAGCTACAGAACATTTGTTTCTCCTTCCTGAAGTTTAACTGATAATTAATTATCTATGAATATTACTCTATTCTCATATAAATGCTTCCTTCTAACTTACTCAGTTCCATGACTCTAGGTTATGCCAAAAGAAGGTGAGAAGGCATTGTTTAGATCACTGGGTCTCCAACTTTGGTGTGAATTAGAATCCCTTGGAAGCCTCGTTAAAACACAGATTGCCAGACTCTACCCCAGAATTTGCGGTACAGAGTAGTTCAGAGATGGGGCCCGAGGATTTGCATTTCTAACAAGTTTCTACGCGATGCTGGAGCTGGTGTGCGGACCACACTTTAAAAACCACTGGTTTAGATCAACCCCAGAATGATCAGCCTCCCATGCAAGAAACTTAGGACAGCGGGGATAACTCCTATCATCTCTTACCTGTGATGACAAGGACTGTTATTCTGATTGTACACATGAGAAAGCTGAGGCCAGTGAAAAATCAAAAGCTTGTCCGGGAGTAGGTAGGTGTCTCCTGACTAATCATGAACACGGGAGGTCAGATTTCTCCAAGCAAAACGGAAAAGGTTGTACAGAGACTAATAGCTAGATCCTTATGAAGTAGTCAAGGAATTCTGCCCTCCTTCCAACTCTGAGGACCAGTCAAGAAAACTGATGAGCCCATCCTAAGCCTACTCTTTCCAACTTGATTCTTGAAATCCAACAATTCATCTTAATAATCCCCACTCCCGGCCATTACACCCATCTCGATGGGAAGCTGAGTGATGAATGAGGACTGTTTTAGGACTGAAGGTCAGGAGACCCACATTCTGGTCCAATCTCAGGCACTGAGCATTTCAACTGGCTGAATTAAAGTAACCGGGTTCACTTCCTTCCTCTGTGAACTGAATAAATTGCAAAGAGGTCTTCTGAAGTCCCATCAAGCTCCAGCACTCTGCAATTCCCTCTGATTTCCCTGGTTAGGAATGAATTAAAAATAGATGAAAGGAGGGCTGGAGCCACAAGTGACAGAGCTCTGAGTGCAAGGGTCTCTTCCAAAAGCAGAGAACGAGAACCTCATCCTCTCTCTGCACCTGCGGCTCAGCAGGGCAACGACTAGTCCGTTCTCTTCAAGTCTGATCAGTCTACTTGCTGTTTACAGCCCACAGAGGAAATGTGGTTTGGCATCAACACTGGTCCCTTGGTGCCAGGTTCGTACCTACTCTGAAAAGCAGGTTAACGTGGCGATCCAGTTACAAATGGGGACCAGAGCGGTCACAGCAGGAATGGCGTGCTACGTGTGAAAATAAAATTTACCAAAGAAATGTGAGCCACAAGACCCCCCAGGTGGCTCATTATTATTCAGCCGAGGTTAAGTGAGTGCCAAGGGATGGGAGGAGGGAAAGGCACACCCCTTGTCAACTCAGCAGAGCCTCCAAACCCGCAGCAAAGCACGGACTCCAATGTAAAATGCATTTCTGCGCTTAACGTGGAAAGGAAAGCATTTAATAGCCCGAAAGCTGAAGAAGCCAACCCAGGACATAACCGATTGATGTAAAAATTTTAATTCCAGCCAGCCAAAAATCAAAAGAAAAATAGTGAAGTGGTAAAGGATAGGGACTCCCATCCCCCATGTAATAATGCCACGTGTTAGACACAAGCTCAGAGACTGTGTATGAGGAACATGTGAGTTTTCTGGGCATTTGTAGGAAGAGACCAAATCAGTCAATAAGTAGCAAATCAGTCCTGGGCATTCCTTTGAGAGGCTTCTGAGCCGCTGCTGTTACACTGCATTCATTTGATCCCGATGAGACCCGAATCCCCTTTAAACAGAATGGTTGCACTTCTAACGGCGCTGCCCACTTGGCCTGCAAAGACTCTTATTCTGTTTTACCCCTGGTGGGTTTTTCTGACAAAACGCTGTCCCTGCCTGTTAGCTCCACTTCGAAGCAATCCAAGCCAGGGATGAGCCCGGCTGTCTTCAAGACGGGAGGCGCCTCACAACTTCTGCACCCACTTCAGGCTTTGCCCACTTTCCCATCAAGGGTCGATGACTTTTTTTTTCCAGAAGCAAAATAAAGCGTGAAGTGCACAAAAGCTATAAATCAGCATCAGGAGACAAGGTCACGTGTTTTACAGCCCACGATCCAAACACACGCTGTGCCACATTGGCCTCCATAGTCACTCGAACTGACATAAAGCGCGCCAGGTCTGACACTTTTATTTTCACCATTTGCCCTTGTTGCAAGATAAAGGCTGTCGCCTCATCCTTCCTGGGAATTCCTCTCTGGTTGGACAGCTTCCTAAATGCTGGCTTTTGTTTGATAATCATTTTCAGGCATTGCTTTAAATCATCTTTCTCCCTTTCTAATGTATCTCCGCCTGACGGCAAAGCAGCCCCAGAGCTAGCTGTGCCGAGGCAGGTGATTAAGCGGCTCGCTGATTACCTCTATATTCGCATCAACGCCGCCTTCCCAGCCACCCTGACGCGTGAGTGCTGATGGGGGAAGGTGGGGAGAGACCCAAACTGAAGAAACTGCTTAAATAAAAAGCATTATTAACTGAGCGGGAACACCAATAATCAAAAACATCTGCTTTCATTAAAAAAAAAAATAACTCTGGGTATTCCACAGGAGAGAGACAAAAACTGTAGCTTGAATATAGCTTTAGATGAATTCAAACCTCCAAAGTTACATGTAATTACAGTATGCCCTTTCTCTTTATTCATGCTACTCACTTAATAGGTTTAAACTAAATTTCAACCGAGGCATTTTTTTTGAAGTGTTTTGCAGTCTAGCATATCCTAGAAGGCTCAAGACTGTGGAGGCTAATTACGGGTTCTTATTGTCTAATCCTTCTGGAATGGTCTCCTAGCTGGATTCCTGCAAGCTTCACATTTGGTTTGGGGACAGACAAAGCCCTTCAGGGGCAGCCACAAAAATTTAGCAGCTATGCCACACTTGCAGCAGCCTCTAGGAAATGAAAGCAAAACATTTCTCTCGTGGCAAAGGCTCCGTGCCCCTGAAATGATGTCATCTATTTGCAGGCCATCCTGCCTCCCGCCATGCCAGCCTCAAATACCAGACAGCACGTGACTATCATTCCGCCCCACACAAGCATCCTCGTGGTAAACCTGAGCCTGATTTTGCTGGCGTGGGGTAACAAATCCCTAGAGAGCTGCCTCCGCCATGCAAGAGATCATCATCATTGATCACTGTACGTTTCTCACTTGCATATAAAAGATAACTCATGAACACGCAGACCTCCCATAAGGTCCCACTGGTGTTGAAGGCCCTTAAACACAGCCAGTTCGTAAGGAGACAAACAAGGATGCATTGGAGGTGAATGAACTAAAAGAAAACTCTGCGCTAAGACACTGACATGCTAGATAACCTTGGCCAAGGCCCTTGGGCTCTGTAAGCCTCAATGAGCTGAACGGTAAAACTGAACAAAATCAAAACCTTGATGAAAATTTGACACTGAATTTAATTCACTCGGATGAACTTTCCGGAGTAAGTTACAATCCCGGAGACAACAGTCAAAACACAAGCAAACATCAACAGTGCCAACAGGGGAGGGAGCTGTATCGCCTCAACTGTCCAACTTATTACATTGTCTCTTAAATCAGCCTGTGCAGCATTCTCTTAATGGAAAGCACATGACATAATGGCGATTTAAACCTTTCATACTGGAAATAGAGTGTGCTATGTCATTTTAAGGACAGAAGAAGGTTTAAAAAAATAAAACCATTCTGATCTCCCTACATGATCCCCAAATGATACCTTTTCCTAGAAATTGCTTTAAAGAAACCCTACCACGGTGTTAAAGGGAAAGGCTTGCCAAGTGCTCTAAGGATTACAAAGAAAAATACTGCAGACTGGAGGGGGGGCGGTAATGAGAACCTCTACACTTCTAAGTTATATAATTAGCTCCTGAGTACCCAAGACTATTTAACAGGCACTTTGCTGATTGGAAAGGCAAAACGATAATGAAGTTCAAAGAGGATAAATGAAGATACCACTAGTTAAGCCAGTAGAATGTTCATGGTGTGGGAGGGAAAAAAACAACAACCCTATTTGCTTCTGCTCAAGCATTCAAGATTTTCAGGAGGATCAGATGACAAAAATGCTTTTTTGCTCTGATTTTACAAAGAGAGACGGGGTCTTTGGCTCCTTTTTCTTTATCCAAAATCTGAAATAACGTCAAGTAATCCAGGCATCAACCTTCATCACTATGACCTACACATCATAGGCCAAATACATCTCCAGCCCATTTTCCAGATCCAGGTTTCTATCCAGTTTTCCGCAGCTTGCTCCAAAGCCTTAGAAGTTGTCTCTGTTCTCTCTATAGCTAATACTGATGTATGTCCCCGTTTGTCCAGGACAGTTCCAGTCGGTGCCTGTTGCCCTGAAGTAATGATTAACAGTGCTTCCTTTCACACGCACGACGGTCCAGATTGGAAGGATGAATTCCGTGGTCACCACATCCGCATTCCCTGCTTACCGCACTCCACCCACCCCAGCTTCATGGTGTATCATCATCTAGATCATCATCTCCCGCCCAGACTGCTGCAATATGCTATTAGCTGGGCTTCCCATCTCCATGGTGCCCTTCCCTTCCTCCTATTCATCCAGCACGGGTGGATCTTTCGAAAGTGAAAATCTAATCCATCACCTCCCTGCTTCATTGCCCCTCCTCCCTGCTACTTTCAGAATAAAGTTTTAAACGCTTTAGAGTGCTCAAGTTCAAAGTCCTCCATGATTTGACTTCATTCAAAAAAATCCACATTGTCTTCTATAGCCACATCGACATGTGAGTGGTAAGAGAGATGGAAGGAAGAGACACAAATTGAAGGAATTTCTTACATAAAAAGCACTATTAACTGGGAGGGGAGACCAATGACACAAATTATTTTCGTGGTTGTTACATTTTTGTTGAAAAATGTATGACATGTTGAACTTAACTCTACGGGAACCTCCCTATTAATAATAAGAACGCAAAATGCAGAGTTCATTTTCCCAGATCCTGAAGTGTTGAAGAACCAACATTCCAGGTCCTGAACAACTTCTTTCTGGTAAAAGACAAGAGATCTGAGACAATCTGGCTACTGTTCCCAGTAGCTGTGTTTCAAAAACTGTGGCAGTCTTTTCGTATTTTGTAGCAACTTATATTTTTAATGTACTAGAGAAGCTTTCTATTTGAAACAACCCTGTAGAAAATCCTTCCGAATGATGAAGAATTCTCTTTTAATGTATATTTTTCTGTTGGTTAACTTCTCATTTTCATAACTTCTAAATTTCTTTAAGACTTTCTGACACCTCATGTTGGACCAACCTACAAGGAATCTCAGGGTTGGAAAAGTCTCTAAGGGGCATGCCTGTCTGGTATTTATTTCAGTCCTTCTAAGATAGCCTCTCTCAGCTTTGGGGTACATTAGAATCACCTGGGGAGCTTTTCAAAAATACAGATGATTGGGCACCCCACCTGTGGTTTAATGACTCAGAATCTTCAGAGATGAGGCCCGAACAAGTGTGTTTGTTGATTTTCCCTGGAGCTGGGCAATATTGAGTAGTATCCAGTCCATGATGGGACACGCAGAGAACTGACAAACCAGCAGAACCAAAGGCTATTTGGTTTCAATGTGAAAATAAATGACTAAACCAAGCAATAAACAAAGTAGCTGCTGGGAAAATCGGAGCCCAAGTATGTGAGAAACTATGTAAACTATGTAAATATTTTTAAACTGGGGCTTATTTCTAATAATCTTGCTTCATACTATTCAAACGAGTCAAATTTTACATAACCCTAAAACTATGTCTACACATTACCAAGCATATTGTCAATTTGTCTACATAAGAAGCTGATTAAAGAAACCTGGATGTGGAGTTCAAACTGTGATCCACTCTGTGATCATATAAGTTTTCACATGTTGCACACAGGTTTATTCATTATATTGACCGTGATACAACCGGTCCAGGGTAAATCTTAAAGACATAGATATGAACACCAGCAATGTTAACTTGCGAGCCAATATACATAACTAAGAAAGTGAGAGGGGCAGGCAAAGGTGCATTCGCTATATATTCTTTTCCTGAAAACATTTCTATTTTCTTTAGGGCTAAGAATTAAGGTCAAAACAGCTAAGCTTATAAGAGCTCAAAAATGTAAGGTAGGATTATCCATCACTATCTGTAAAGCAAGGTATGCCGGAAGCACTTCATTCTTACCGAAAAGTAGAAGCAGTTGTCACAAAACACAACGCTACTAAGGGCAATTTAATTAAAAAAAATAAAGCAAAAGAAGTTGGACAGTCCTCCCTTGCATCAGCTCTCAGTGAATCCAAAATGCCCCAGGCTCCCAAACTCATGGCTTCTACAAGTTGATTCAACTGGGTTTCTCACCTCAGGGCCACAGTTCAACCTGTCTGGCAAAATACTTGCCAAATCAATGCATATCCCTATAAAATGAGGCTTTCACTCAGAAAGCGTCACGGGACAAACAAATGGGCACTCAAAGCTAGTTAGTGACTTCTTTGCATACCATAACATAACCAGGTTCTAATTCCCCTTCAAACTCACAGCAATAACAAAAAGCAATCTGCTCATCAAAACCACTTGCATTTAACCAATCAAATCTTGGAAGAGCAGCAACGTTCTACCAAAATGCAAATACTGTCATTAAAATGTCTTTCTTCTGAGCTGCCTCAAAAGCACAATCACAAGCATGTATGTAGTAACGTGACATAACTAAACAAACGTACACATTTTGCAAGTCCAGTGCAAATATAAATATACTGGAAGAGTTTGCTAATGATAGAAGGTCTACAATAAATCCACTTCTAAAACGTTGCCGATTTATCTGCCTTAGGTTTGGCTTCTGAACGTAAGAAATTTTCAGTGAGGTCAGCAAGGACTTTTTCCTCAAATTACTGATTAGGTTGGCATCAAAGTGCCAAGACACTCTGAATATTACAAGAGTTATCAAACGCTAGTTCTTCTCCTTCTGTACCTTCTGCTCCATCTACAACTGATGTCAGATCAATTCGACCAGGGGGATTTCCTCATTTCATGGCTTTAACGACAAACAAAATCCTTACTTATTCAACACTCATGGGTAATTTTTTCTAAGCCTTTACACCAGCTAAAACAGTGAAGCAGCATGACATACGAGAAATCTGTCATCAAGGCTGAGAAGGGAAGCTTGAACTCATTCTTATTCTTCCTGTGACCTTCAGGTGAATCCCATACTTCCTCCTTCTATGTCAATAAAAGAATGAGCATCTACAAACCCTAATACCTCAACTTCTGGAGCATAAAGCAATATATGAAGCACCCTGGGTGTTAACAAAGAAAAAAACTGAAGTGAGGTTAAAGCTACCCAAAGCACATCACTAATATTCACGCCCAGACCTGTGGGGACTCAGCTCATGCACTAACCACTGGACTCACCAGATGGAGAGATGCAGAGGAACGGTCCATGCTACAAAGGACCTCTAGCCTTGTAAATCGGTGATCTCAGTGGCAAGTGGGATGTATCAGAATCTCCCGAAGGTTCTGATCCACCCTCCCTGTCTAGGAGCATAACGCCCAGCAGCCTGGTCTTCAAAATGGGTTCATCTGAACCAATGCCTTTCATCATGTAAAGGGCTCTGTAAGATGCAGTGACCTACAGTTAGGGCAGAGTAAGTATATTTGAAAGGGCAGGAATCAAGAATTAGACACAGCTTCTCAACTAAAACAAACTCTGGGGGAAGCAGGACAAGACGCAGCCTCCAGGGCATCAGGTCAAATCGACCTAGCGCGAGGCTACCTGAGAATATGGTGTCTGGTGGTTATTGGGACCAGGTGTCGTATCAAGAACACAAGAGTGTGTCCTGGGAGAGAGAATACTGAAAAGGGGGCATGCAGGAATGGTGTCCCCTATGGAACACCTAATTAGCACTAAGAGGTTCTATAGGCAATTCCCCAAGGGCAAAAAATAAAATAAAAAATTATAAAGAGGGCGTGGGGTCTGGGCACTGATAGTTTTTAGCGTGAAAGGTGATTTCACTGTGCAGCCAGGGTGGAGAATGACTGGGAAAGGATGACTACTGGGTCACGTGGAGTCCTAGCCATGGGAAAAGGCAACTGGACCCATAAGCAAAAGCTTGCTGGGATCCAGACAGGATCTGAAAACAGGTCTGTAATCAAATTCTATGGATACCTAATCCTAAACCTGTGTCTACACAGACGCCGATTCTGTTCCTTTCTTTTAACAACGTTCTTACCTTCGTAGGTCTCAGGTAGCATAAGGTACCTGCAGCCTTTTAGAAAGATCGTTTCGACAAATGAGAGGCAGAAACAAAGACCCTTGCTCAGGCTTCAGTGAATATTTCCTCCAAGTTGGAAGTAACGACTCCCCATTTTTAAACTACCTCCCTTATCCAGGGCTGCTTGCTACAATACTTATGTGATCCTTCTTATTTTTGTGATCCTTTTATCTCGAATTGAATCTTAGAAAGCAGACCTTCAGAGTGTCCAAAAATACCAATTATTACATATAGCCAGGTTCTACTGTTAACATATCACTTGCTGGATATTACATACATTTCATGTGATGAAAAGAAGGTTAAAAAGTGAGAATCACGGGGCTTCCCTGGTGGCGCAGTGGTTGAGAGTCCGCCTGCCGATGCAGGGGACGTGGGTTCGTGCCCCGGTCCGGGAAGATCCCACATGCCGCAGAGCGGCTGGGCCCGTGAGCCATGGGCGTTGAGCCTGCGCGTCCGGAGCCTGTGCTCCACAACGGGAGAGGCCACAACAGTGAGAGGCCCACGTACCGCAAAAAAAAAAAACACAAAAAAAAACAAAAAAAAAAACAAATGAGAATCACATTTTCTCTACTCCACATGAAGAACTTCTGGCTTGATTATCAGGTTCATACCATTTGGTCAGAGGCAGAGATGCAGGAGTTTACGTAGCAGCTGGACCGCTGATAAGATATGCTGTGTGCTGGGGGTTTTTATGTGTGTTTGTTGCTTATTAACCACATCGACACAGTGAGCAGCGAACTGGATGTTTTCCTCATATTACAGAAGTAAAATGTGGTCGTGATGAAGACTCATCATCTATCCAAGTATCGACAACACGTCTAATGGTGCCCACTGCAGAGCAGCTGAAAGATTCTTGAGTGTTGACTAGCTTTGCTGATAACTTCTTTTCTCAGAAGTTGGAAGAGAACAAAAAGGAAGCTTGTGCACTGAGATTTAAATCTGACCAACCAACAAGGACGGGACAATTAGCAAAGGGAAAATTAATGGAATACCACATGAAGTGGTCCTCCTGATACTCTCTTTCAGACCCTTCCTCTTTACTTCTTACCTATCTCATTGGCTCTCATTGCTTTCACTCACCCCGACCCCCAGTACACACACACGCATGCAGGCGGCCTCTAACTAGCCCATCTTTCTCACTGCCACCAGTGTAAGCACTCTGCCATCCAACTTTTGTCATGTCAATTTCTTCCTCCAAACAAAAAATCTCTCCTCTTTAACAAGCACTTAGTATTTACCATTTGGCAGGCCTTGTGTAAGAGCTTAACAAATGGTAACTCAGTTAATCCTCACAAAAAACTTACAAGGTAGCTGATGTTTTAACTTTGTTTTGCAGATAGGGAAACCGAGGCACAGGTTTTAGTAAATTACCTAAGGTTATATGGCTAGTAAAGGGCACGGCAGGATTCAAGCCAAGGCAGTCTGACTCCAGAGTCTGTGCTCCTAACCAGTACACTGTTCACAGCATGGCCAAGTCCAAGATCTCAGCATGGCAGAAGTCTATGATCCAACCCTCCAACACGACTGTACCCTGCACCCCCTATGCATTCCACACCCCATTCCATTCCACAAGTCAAAGCAGACGACTTAACCGTTTCACGCACATGGCCAGTGCCAGTCCACCTGCATATGTACAGGCAATGTTCTCTTATCCCGTATGGACCTCTGTGTCCCCTTTAAGATTCAGCTGGCATACTACTCTTGAGATGGAGCCTTCTCTCTACAAGGTCTACAAGTAGGTCTACAAGACCTACTCTCTTCCATTTCAAATTTCCCTGATCTTTCTACATCTGAGAGGAAATTCATCGTGTTTTGCCTGTAATTACCTGTGTACTTGCCTATTCCCTCTTCCCCCAAATCACAAAGAGACTGTGTTTTGTTCAGTGTGTCATCTGCCGAGGATCTGTTGTAGTGCCTCACTCTTGTTGATTTCAGTCGCATTAAATTCTAATGGATAATGTAAAAATATGGGCTGAATGGCAGTATGGTTAAATGGAGTCATAGATTGTTACTCAACTCTCTCCAAAATGTGTTGATAAATGGACAGTCACCCTGATAGGAAGTTTCCAGTGGGCAACTCTCCTATGTTCCTGGTCCTGTCAATAACTTTCAGGCAGACACAGAATGAATATTTCTCAGGTCATTGGATGATGCCAAAATACGAGAGGAATAGAAAATAGATAACGTGACAAAATCAGCTCAGAAAATGGGTTGACACTACATAATTAGAATATCATCAGAATAAGTATGAAGACCTGAAAGCAACAGCGTTAGAATGTAGGATGAGGGAGGTGCAAGCTCAGACGTCTTTGAAGAGAAGAAAAATAACCAAACCTGCCTTAATCCATGCTCACTTGAACAATGTACATCCTCACTTTGAGTCTTTATTTAACCCTCTATATAATTTTATACTTTAGACCTGATATATGTAAAGTGCCCGTTATACAGAAAGTATGCAATTTATTATTATTGTCATTATTATTATAAAGGATTTAGGTTTCTAGAAACTCAATACTAGCCAGCCATGTGGCATGATTACTAAGGTTAGCACACGCTTAAGCTGCATTAATAGATATGAAGACCCAGATCACAAGAGGAATGGAACAACTGGACTCTTCATTGGTCAGAGAACTTATCAGTGGCACTGGATTCTGGAGAACATTCCAGAGTGACGTAAAAAAAAAAAAAAAAAAAGTAAAAAGCCTGAAAGAGAAATCCTAGGTATGGAATTTACTTTTTTATCATTTTCTACCACAGCAACTCTGCTCTCCAAGCAGGTATAGCCATACAAGACCCATTTATTTTACAAAAGATGAAAAAGTAAGTATAAGTTCCAGAATTAAGGCTGGTATTAGAATCAGTGAGAGAAAAGGAACAGAGAGGAGTTTAATGGAGCAGAGCTTGAAGAATAAAGTCTCCATAAATACATGGGGTGAACTTCAAAAGAGAGTTAACATTACCTTAACATGGAAAAGAAAGGATCGTTTGAATAGTCATACGAGGGAAGGACAGGAGAAGACGGCACACGTACAAATAAAGGATAATACAAAGCAAGGGCTGATGACAGGGTGGGTGATACACAAACAGATCATACTTTAAAGAATGTACTGCTGGTATGAAATATGAAACAGATGCTTAGATAAAGGGAAGAAAGAAGGGATACAGGAACGCTGCTGTACCGTTGAGAATTAAATACTCAACAAATATCTCCTTAGTACATACACTGAGGAAAATCCAATGTATACTCGTTTTATATAGACTGGACTTTCATCCAAATAAGCAGTGTGGGGGAGATTCTAAGTGGGTCCCTAAAAACCACATTTATTAATACACCTTTTGAAATTTATTACAATTTTCTATCACATAATTTGCAGGAACTGAACATATTTGGAGCTGGTACCATTGCCTGACTCAAAGGCTCACTAAAAGAAAAAAGAACAAGATCTTGATTCAACCCTTTGGAATATTTTGCAGTTGTCTGTTTTGATGGGTAGATGACGCAAAAGGAGAAGGGGACCTGGGCTTTGAGAAAACCCTGGCCTTCTTTAGCTAAAACCACCTTGAAAGAATGGAATAATTAACAGCTATATGTGACTGCCTTTCTCTGCACCTACGATGCAGCAATGGATTTAGTGGGAGATGAGACAGATGGGTCTCTCGCTCTCAGGGAGCTCACAGGCCATCAGGAGAGGTGACCTAACACAACTGGGCACAGAAATAATGAAGTAGTATTGGTCTGGCCAAAAAGTTCATTCGGGATTTCATACATCTTAGGGTAAAACCCGAACGAACTTTTTGGCCAACCAATATTTTCATTGTAAATGTTATAAGTAAGTAGAAAGGAAGGGGCATTAAAATCACCTATAACTGGGGGTTCTGCCCAAGTCCGGGGTATATGGAACGATGAGAATATTAAATCAACAAAGGAAACAAAACTTCTTGAATAATTCTTTTACCTGTCAGTAGTGGCAACTTGGCAATGCCACTGATGAAATAATGGCTAGAAAATAAGCCCAGCAGATAGAAATGAAAGAGAACACGACTGGCAGAAAAAGAAAAATGCATTTGTGGACTACCTATGGTACACGCTCAGGGCGTTTGAGTTCTGTACAAGGAGCCAGAGAAGAGCCACAGTGCATGGGCAGACGGTGGCCAAGGAGATGTCAGTTGCTTTCTGTCCAATCTTGATGTAACCCTTCAAGGGCTTGTTTTTATGTTTCATTTTTGGGGATGTGAATCATATTCCCACTCTCAGATCCTTTTAAAAGTCATTTTCATTACAAAGCCTCATCTTGGGTTGACTTTCGAGGTCACTGCCTAAAAAGGGATATTGTCTTTACAACACTTGGGTTTCATAGTTGGGTGACACAGTTCTCCTTCTGATTTAAAATTTATATGAAAGGAGATAATAAGATAACTCATTTCCATAGAAACATTTTTTTCATAGTATTGTATCTCTGGAAGGATATTATCCAATTTGCTAACGAATTTCTCTGCTTTTAATAGTATCTTAAGCCTTCATGTCAGCCGTAATAAGTTTAATGTTATTCACTAATTCCAGATGAACCACTCAAGGGTTAATTTAAATATCACTGAGCCACTGGCAAGGAAGGGTGACTGATAAGTGCCGACATAACCTCGCATCTTCTTCTTTACACACTTGGACATTGAAGAATAATGATGATAAAAAGGTAAGGATGGCCAGGTAAAAGACACAAACCCAGAGCTTCCCTGGTGGCCTGAAGTGGTCTACTTTCAACCAAAGCCATGGATAATATCATGCAATAAGCAAGGGGAGCTTTGTAGGCTGCACGGATGGTTCTCAGGGAAGAGACAATAAATAGCTTCATTTAGAGCTAACGTACTGCTCACAGAGATTTCTGTCTCCCGTCCATTTTGAACAATGGACTACGTGTCTCCATCTGTTGCCCCAAGAGTATATATTCTACAATCTAATGAAACCGAAATTCTGCCTCTTGAGAGGCTGATGACATGTCCGGGGTTGCTTCTTCCTTCTTTCCTATGATGGATTCGCGCTGGAAGGTTTGGACCTAGCTAGTCAAGAGCAATTCCACAGGGCAACACAATGCTCCCAGGAGCAAAAACCATTGAACGCTCCGCGGTCAGAACAGACTGTGTCAGGTTTCAAGTTCTGCACTGAACCCAGGAGCTTCCCAAGATTGGTATCAAATGGGGGCCACTTCTAATTATGCACTGGTTATTTTCCTGTGTCCCTGTTCCTTAGCTTCAGTGTTTGCTTTCAGACTTCCCCAAGAGATGATAAGATCAGCAGGCCAGGGAGATACTCTCATACTTCTCTTTATTTATATCCCAGAAACTTCCCTGCACACGCCAAGGGTTTGACCAAGTTATCAAACTTACATATTTAAGAACTTCCAGTTACTTCTGCTAGATATAAAACCTGCAGTCACAAAACTTCAAGCTAGAAGTTTTGTATCTGGCCTGTCTCCTGTTCTGTACAGATGTACAGATCGCGGTTTACTTCTAAATCATACAGAATCTCATCTCCTTCCACCTGAGATGACCCTACGAAAAATGAAGTCACCGTAAAAGGACCTAGGAGGGGTCAACACTATGAATCAAGCCAGAACTCAGACAGAAGCACTCTTTGGCACATTCTTAATCCCTGGACTCAGAGTCCAGGCCAGCTGCACACTCACGAACACAGTCCCGCCCTGTCCCGTCCCCGCAAACCGTGCTGAATCTGCTGCTCAGGGGGGATACCTGCTGCTCACCCCTCAACTTCCAAATCCTTCCTCTCCCCTCTGACTGAAAAGAGCTAGGCCCCTGAATACTGTGCAAGCTGACTTAGAAAGGGAAAGTCAAGGACTTCTAATCAGCTCCCACGGTCACCTCCTACGGCCTTTAACCTCAGCGGGGAGACCCCAGACAGGCACAGTAATGACAGGCCCAACAGTACCTTGAAGCGCCTGAGTGTCAGGCTGCAGGGCATCCCCCTCTCTCCCAGAAGCCAGCCACTGAAATGGTCAAGCGTCCCTGTGACTGTTGCTTCACCCTAGTGTCACCATAACAAATAAAAGTGGAATGTTCCCATCTCTCTCTAGGACATTAAAAATTATTTCCATTTTAGGGGAAGTGGCAGGCAAGACAAAACGTAGTGAGAAACAGAATTTAAGCGCTGCTTCCCGTACAACTGGGCAACAATTCTTGCACTTGTCACCCCCGTTGACAAGCTTAAAATAAAAGCCTGAGTTATATCTTTAGGTCCCCAGATAGTCTTCCAGGAATTCCCTTTAAATTCATTCCCCCCACCCTTTGGCAAGAAGAATTAACACAGAATGAATAATAAATGTATTTATTGTGTTGCTTAGACCCTTTGGAAGGAAAAAAATGTATATGACTAGTTTTCCAAATAATGACTGTCTTTTGTTAACAGAAAGAAAGATGGCCAAGGCAGTGCCAGCTAGCTTCTGTTGAAGACAGCTGGAGGGCAAGGTCACTGTTTCCCAGGAACCAATTAGCAGGGATGCCACTGCCAAAGAGTAATAGATGATATTCACGCTAATCCCATCATTTCTATGTAAACATATTTAATGATAGAAACGTTCGGATGAATGGATAAGAAGATGCAGCACATATATACAATGGAATATTACTCAGCCATAAAAAGGAACGAAACTGAGCTATTTGTAATGAGGTGGATGGACCTAGAGTCTGTCATACAGAGTGAAGTAAGTCAGAAAGAGAAAGACAAATACCGTATGCTAACACATATATATGGAATTTAAGAAAAAAAAATGTCATGAAGAACCTAGAGGTAAGGCAGGAATAAAGACACAGACCTACTAGCGAATGGACTTGAGGATATGGGGAGGGGGAAGGGTAAGCTGTGACAAAGCGAGAGAGTGGCATGGACATATATACACTACCAAATATAAAATAGATAGCTAGTGGGAAGCAGCCGCATAGCACAGCGAGATCAGCTCAGTGCTCTGTGACCACCTAGAAGGGTGGGATACGGAGGGTGGGAGGGAGGGAGACGCAAGAGGGAAGAGATACAGGGACATATGTATACGTATAACTGATACACTTTGTTATAAAGCAGAAACTAACACACCATTGTAAAGCAATTATACTCCAATAAAGATGTATAAAAAATAAGAAAAAAATCTTGTGTTCTCTGTCTCTTTATTCAGTAGACATTCATGAGTCCCTACTATGCTCAAAGTCACAGGCATGGAGGATGGAGAGGATTAGTAATGGGTAGACTCCTTAGTATATTCATTCATACTAAGGTGTCGGGCTCTGTACTGGAAATGTACGGAACATGTTCTCATTTAAAGTCTAAGGACACAGTAAAAACAAATAAACCTTGTTGACTTGATCTAATTTGACGTTCTTATCTCTAATACACAAATGGGGAATCCAGGATTTAGGAAAATTAATTTGCCCAGCTAGCAAGAAGTGGAGTTGAAATTCAGTATATGCTACTCTAAGTTTTGCCTTTTTGCAATTTACTGAGCTATTTGTTGGGAAACAAAGAAAAACTACGATCTTGTATTCCAAGTACTTATGGTCCAGATGGAGAAAATGCACAGATAAAATAAGTAAACACCACACAATGTAAATGAAAACAAAGCGATAATTTTAAAGAAGTTTTACACAAACTGCCCAGAAAGAGAAAGCTTTATAAAAGAGAGAAGTATATGCTGAGGCTTCTCCAAGGATCCATTTATCCAAATCAAGACTACACCTGAGCACTTCCTATGTGCTTAACGTAATGCATGATGCATAGTAGGTGCTCAATAAACAGCTGTTGAATTATTGAATGAATGAGTAGGATTTCCTTAGATGAACATCAAATGGGGAAGGTATCACTAAAGAAGAAAGTACGTAAGACACGGAGACCTCAAAAATGCCCAGCTCCCTTCTGGGAGCTGGAAGAGGGTGGGGAGAAGAGTCAGAAGGGAGGTGCCTGGGGTACCAGCCAGGGGCAGACTGTGGAGCATCGTACTTACCTTACCTGTGTTTAAGAACTTGAACTGAATCCCACTGGGGATGATGGGACATTTTTCCACTGGGATGTGCACAATGTTGGTACTCAAGATTGGAGTTATCACATCCCACAAATCCAAAGGGCACCATCCGCTTTACATTTTATATGAAGAGTGCCCCTTTACTGGGCAAATGGAAGTAGATAATTGATATTGCAGACCTGTGACTGAATCTAGGGAAGCAGAAGATGGAAAAGCCTAAAAATCTCAGTGAGAGCCCAAACTTCCAACCACATAACGTCAGAGACAAAGAAGGTTCCTCAAAGGACATTCCCTGTCAAAACCACAGTGCCGGTTGTAGAATCAGACAGAAACTCCATCTGAAAACACTGCCTCCTACTTGCTAAAGACTGGAAGATATTCAGTTAATTAAAAATAGTAAGAAAGGTGGCATTCATCTCGTATTCTACAGTATCATAAGCAATATACACGTAACTGCCTCAGCTTTCCACAGAGTAACTATTTGCAAGTTACCTCACGCCAGGATCATGTATTAGAGTTAATGAACAAACTGAGGCTTTTTCCAATGACATGTGTGAGGAACTTAAAAGTGCATATTAAAAACAATCTAGACATGGACCATCCCCTCGTGACATATTAGGAAACATTCTTATTTTTCTGGATAAACTGCCTCTAGTTTGTAATAGAAAAAGAAGCCGTATTGGTAGAAATGGCTTTTATGTAAATGAGAATTACTAAACCTCACTGTCTCTGTCGACAGCTGTGCTTACATTTTGTTTCCCTTTGGACACAACAAACTTAAAAATAAAGAAAAAATTAAAGCCACCTAAACAAAATGGGAAAAGTTATTTGAAATGAACAAAATGTACTTTGAGGTTCTGGTAAGATTCTAAACAACTCAAGTCAAAACCATGCTGTGAAATAAATAAATAAATAATCTTTTACTTAAAAAACAAAAAACAACCATGTTGTGGGGTTGAAGCAGGCACGTACATTTAGAAATAAAACTGTACCACACAGAAGTACCAAATTTCAATTAGGAATTTAGGAATCCTGAGCTTTAAGCAACAAAAGCTAGCTGGACCTCTTGTAGATTTCTTGCAAGTACCACACCGCTCCACAAACTGCCAAGCAATGGATATCGGTAGCCTAGAGGCTTTGCAAATCTCCTAACAAAAGTTCAACCATCACATTAAGAGCACAGGAAATTCAACTAAAGAGTAAATAACTTGGGCTCAACAAATAACACTTACAGAACATAATTTCATAATTCAACCCTTCTGCCACAAACATGCTCAGGGAAGGAGAGTTGTGGACAAAGGGTCACGTGACATAGGCAAAGACTGAAAATACATTTGTTGGTTCTTTATCAACAGCTGTCAAAAGGCAACCATGAAAACTGATACGGCTTTTATATTTTCAAGTGCAGTCGTGTGCTTTCACTTTCTGATCTTTTATTATTGATTTATGTTTCTAAAAGCCCACACATCAGCTGTATACAAAATATAATGCCTATAGTAGGAGTGTGAAACATAGAAATTCTGAAAATTATCCCTGAACCGTCTTCTGTTCGTCCCTCTACCCTGGATGGTTGCAGTAGAGAATAATCCCACCTCCTGCCTGGTAATCTGGCCTCCCTCCAGTATTTGCCCTCCCCAAACCATGTTTGTTTGTTCTGATGTCAGACTGCTCTTTTTTTTTTTTTTTTTTTTTTTTTTTTGCGGTACACGGGCTTCTCACTGCAGTGGCCTCTCCCGTTGCGGAGCACAGGCTCCGGACGCGCAGGCCCAGCGGCCATGGCTCATGGGCCCAGCCGCTCCGCGGCATGTGGGATCTTCCTGGACCGGGGTACGAACCCGTGTCCCCTGCATCGGCAGGCGGACTCTCAACCACTGCGCCACCAGGGAAGCCCAGATTGCTCTTTTTAAAGAACACTAATTCTACTCCTGTCCTGTTCAGAAACCTTCAGTGGCCCCCAAATGCCTACCAAATAAAGTGTGAATTCACACCCTCCACCATACAACCTAAATCGATGTTTTCCAATCTAACAATCACCACAGCTTTACTAACACCGACAACGGTTTTTCAACTTATTTTTGTTGCAGCATCGCCATTTTTTGCCAGTCATCTTACACACAGTCCAAATAAGATAAAGCAGATAAAGTGGGTTCTTACTAGAATATACGTATTTCCTACATTCAAATTTATATAGTTTTCATTTATGAAGACAAATGCTACTATTGGGCTGGCCAAAAAGTTCGTTCGGGTTTTTCCGTAACCTGCTCCTGAACGATCTTTTTGGCCAGCCCAATACTTTTTAATTGCACCATGTATGTAGCCCATGGGACCAAATGTGAAGAACTCCTTTTGAAAATAAGGTAAATATGGTTCCCCTCTATGAGTTAAAGTTTTAATCAACAAGGTGGATGAGATACATAGTCATCTTTAACAGAGAGACTTGGTTTACAGACCAGCAAGATACAAACAATTGTAACCCTGAAACACTGTAATCCCAAGCTATGTTTCACAAGATGTTAATAGATGTTCCAAAGAAAGAGATGCATGGTCAAATACTACTGGAAACATTGCACCATATCTCCCACTGGCAGGTTGGTGGCGGTAGTTTCTCATAATAGCTCTGAAGAAACTGGTTATATGACCCACAACTTTTCACACTTACTGTCTTCAAATCACTCCCTACACCTTTTTTAGAAGAACACTCATGTGATATTGTGATTTATAATAAATAGATATTTTGATCTTCATCCACAGTTCCGGGCTCATAGCTCCTAAAACCATTGGAATGTCCTGAGCGATAACAGCAATGGGGGCATATTTTGTTATAATATTTGGTGTCTGTTCCTCAGTTCCTGAAATCACTTCAGAGCCATAAAGATGAAATGGGTGTCATACTATTCATAACAAGACCCTGTGCACCACAACTGGGTTTACGTTAATGAGGTGACTTTTGGAAAGCACCTAAGGATGTGGCTGGTTGCCAGGGAAACCCAACTTTGAATAGAGGGATGGAACTCTCAGTCCCAACCCCTGACTTTCAGGGAGGGGAGAGGGGCTGGAGGTTGAATCAACCACTAATGATCACTGATTTAACCAATCATGCCTATGTAATGAAGCCTCCAGAAAAACCCAAAAGGAGGGGGTTCGAAGAGCTTCCAGTTTGGAAAAATAGAATGCTTCCACATGCGCCACCATGACGCCAGCACCAGACTCCACTGGGACAGAACCTCTTTTGTCCAGGACTTGGCTCTATGTATCTCTTCGTCTGGCTGATTCATATCCTTTAACATCCTTTGTAGAAAACCAATAACCTAGTGAGTAAACAGGTTTTCTGAGTTCTGTGAGCCGTTCTAGCAAATTGACTAAGGATGGAGGCTGTGGGGTCATAGGAACCTCTGATTTATAGCTAGCAGGTCAGAAGCATGGATAACAACCTAGACTTGCGATTTACATCTGATGTGGAGGGCAGTCTTGTGAGATTGAGCCCTTAACCTGTGTAATCTGATGGAATCTCTGGGTAGATAGTGTCAGAATCCAGTTGAATTATAGGACACCAAGCTGGTGTCAGAGAATTGCTTGTTGGTGTGGGGGAACACCCAGTTCATGTTGGACCTGGGTACTGAATCTATAACCCATTAATACAAGTTTCCTGAAAAGTAGCTTGGAAAATATTTCTGTAACCAACTTGATACTAACTAGTCTCATCTCATGCCATAAATATTCCTAAAACATAAAATTAAATCAAGGAAACAAGAGAATTGTCATCTTGGGGATTTAGGCTGCTCTGAGACTAGTAATCTGTATGTTTATATTTGATTCCAGAAGGTAGTTAAAAGATGTGGGTGGTCTAGTTCCTTACTAATAATATTTGAGCACATGGATATATCAGTTAGGGCACAATCTAAGCTGCTGAAACAAAGAGCACCCCCTCATTACAGGAACTTTACCATTACAGTGGTTTCTTCCTCCCTTGAGGAATAACCCATGGTGGCAGGGGGGCTTCCCTCTTGAGTAGAAGGCAGCAGCTCCACCACCAGCAAGTGGATATCTGAACAGCAGTAAACAGAAAAGGAAGGTGTGTACACCCACTCCTTCCAGGGTCCTGGCCTGGAGTACCCCACATTACTTCCATCCACATCCCACTGACCAGAATTTGGTTACCTGCCGTACTAGCTGCAAAGGAGGCTGATATAAACCCCCAAGCTGGGGTGCTGATGGAAAACCATCAGCTTCTGCTACCACAGAGCTCTAGGAAAGATATAACCGACTAAAACAAGGGGGTCCTCTCTACTGTCCAAGTCCGTGGCAAGAATGGGGAGTTTTTTGGTGTACGGTAGTCCCCCCCTTATCAGAAGTTTCACCTCCAGCTGTTTCAGTTACCCCCGGTCAACCAGTCATAAACTATTAAATGTTGTAACATTCCAGAAATAAACAATTCATATGTTTTACATTGCGTGCCATTCTGAGTAGTGTGATGAAATCTCATGCCTTCCAGCTCTGTCTCACACAGAGCATGAATCATCCCTTTGTCCAGCTCATCCCACACATTAGTCATTTAGTAGCCATCTTGGTTATCAGATCGACTGTCCCGGTATTAACAGTGCTTGTGTTCAAGTATTCCTATATTACTAAATAATGGCCCCAAAGCACAACAGTAGCGCTGCTGGCAGTTCGAACATTCTCTCACTGTGCCTAATTCATAAACTAAACTTCATCATACATACGGGACAAAACGTAGTATACCTAAGGTTCAATACTATCCACGGCCTCAAGGCATCCATTGGGGGTCTTGGAACACATCCCCATGGATAAGGGGCACCACTGTGCTTTCAAAAGTACTGGTCTATTTACCCTGTTTCTACAGCAGATTGGACGACTTCTCTATTTCCAAGTCTGAAACTGGACAATAATGCCACAGATACCTCCCCACTTCTTTGTGGCCACAGACAACATTCCACATCCTTCCAATTCCCAGCTGTCAAGTTGCCAGTGAAGAATCCATATTTGAACCCCGGGTGGTAGTGACAGTCACAGTAATTTTAGGTGGCACGTTGGAGAGTCCATGTAATTGACTCTCATCCACAGTATAAAATATATATGTACCCTTGTTTTGATCCCAGTTGAGAACACTCAAAACCATCAAATCCAGGCTCTGCTTTGCTTCTAATAAATTCTA
Source organism: Stenella coeruleoalba (assembly GCF_951394435.1). NCBI lineage: Eukaryota > Metazoa > Chordata > Mammalia > Artiodactyla > Delphinidae > Stenella > Stenella coeruleoalba. The sequence continues at coordinate 14,202,452 of NC_137164.1, forward strand.
TAACAGAAAAATTAGATTTTTCTAGAAAAACAAAGAAATAATGTTTTTTCAGTAATGACGAGTAAAACACAAGAGATAAGGATTTTAACATAAAACTAACCTGGAGGCAGTTGGCAGTAATCAGAACTAGCTATAAAAATTTCCATTTTTTTATTCTTTTCAGCAGCCGACAGTACAAATGGAACTTGATCCTGTTCCAGTAGTAAATATGTATTTTTTTAATGTTCTTTTTTTTTTTTTTTGGGTTCGCGGGCCTCTCACTGTTGTGGCCTCTCCCGTTGCGGACCACAGGCTCTGGACGCGCAGGCTCAGCGGCCATGGCTCACGGGCCCAGCCGCTCCGCGGCATGTGGGATCTTCCCGGACCGCGGCACGAACCCGCGTCCCCTGCATCGGCTGGCGGACTCTCAACCACTGCACCACCAGGGAAGCCCTTTAATGTTCTTTAGGTTGAGGATATTTAAGCTTTCTTGTTAGTCCTCCAGCTCCCAGCCAAGAACAGGTTAAACTGAAATCTGTAAACCACTTTGCACAGTGCCTAGTAGATGGTAGTTTTCAAAAGGTAGTAGTAGTAAGCATTCCATATACGGTTGTGTGGTACACTCACACGATAATAGCAACAGAAACAATTATTGGGTTTCATAAATAGAATTCTATATGTCAATTTTAAATAGTCCTTATTACAAAGTAGCTCTACAAGTGTCAATATGCAAAGATCTCAAAGAGATATTGTAAATTAAAAACTGAGGGGTCAAAATGCATAAATAGCATGTTGTCATTTGTTGAGAGGCGATGGGAAAGGAAAGTAGATATTCTGACATGCTTGTACATGCAACACACACTTGTTGAATGATGCCCAAGAAAGTGTTGACAGTGGACGTCCTCTGGAGGAGACCTCGGTAGGTGTGGGAAAATGTAGCAAGAGACGCTTTTACTATATGTACTTTATACCTTTATAACTGTGGACCATATACATGCATCACTAATTTAAATACATTAAAAAATATAAAATTATATATATTTTTTCCTTTGAAGACAGAGAGTGTAACCCTTCACTCTCTTACCATTTAAAATACTACCTCTATTATTTTCCTAGGGCTGTCATACAGTACTGCAAACTGGGTGTCGCAAAATCACAAAAATTTGTCCCCCACTGTTGTGGAGGCTAGAAGTCCGAAACCAAGGTGTTGGCAGGGCCCTGCTCTCTGTGGAGCCTCGAGGGGAGGATTTTCCTTTGCCTCTTCCAGCTTCAGTGGCCCCAGGCATTCTTTGATTTGTGGCAGCATAACTAATCTCTGCCTCCATGGCCACATGGCATTTTCTGGGTTTCTCTCTCTGTCCACATTTCCCTCTCCTTACAATGACATCAGTTATGCTGGTTTAGGGCCTACCTGAGTCCAGTATAACCTTATCTTAACTTGATTACATCTGTAAAGACATTATTTTTCCAAACAAGGTCATATTCATAGGTACCTGGGGTTAGGACTTCAACATATGTTTCTGGAGGACACAAGTCAACTCATAACACTACCATCAGCCAGGTGATCATTCCCTACATTCTACAGACCTCGTTTCTCTGGCCCTTCTGTTTGGTGGGAGCTCAATACAGCAGAGTGCCTGGGTGACCCCAAGGCTCACATGTCTTCCTTTTAAAGATCTGGCTGGCATTGTAAAAATGAAAATGTTATCTCTTTGTGGCAGAAATTTAAACAAAAGTTCGGAAGAACAGAAGAGTAGATATTTTTTAGCTCTATTAATAGGGAGACAAGGTCACTATATACCACTAAAGGGAATTTCAGGCACTTGACGAGGTTGCTCTGTGAATTCAGGGATAGTGAACACACGCTGTTTTTCTAGCAATCAATTTTTTTCTGGTTGAAGTTGACCTACATAGATATGTGTGCTGCTAAATTTTATAGCTAAACTGAAGCAAATAAAACATTACATTGAAGCTTTGTTAGAAACAAAAACACCTTTCTTCTGCTGTGATTTTCACCTCTTCCTTTGACAGTCATAATCACCTGTTGCTACTATTACAGGTAGTGAACAATTGTGCTCGGGACAGGAGAAAGAAGGGGTAAGGGGTGAGGCAGAGAGAATCAGCATTCTAAACAAATGACTGAAGTAAGTCGAGATCAGAATAAACTTACCCAACCATTCACAAAGCATTCATTAATGTTAATTGATCACCTACTCCAGCCCTCTACTTGACAATCTATAGGAAAGGACAAACGAGACACGGTAATCTCCTCTCCTCTCCTAATGCATTAAGTGTTTTTTTCACCGTCGAGTTAATAAAAGATCTATCTGTTTTTCAGGTCACAGCCCGAATTTCACAAGCAGCAAGTAGTAAACTTGCATTATCAAAACATAGCAGAAAAAAACCAAACCAAAACAAAAAAAACATAGCAGCAATTTCTAAAATGTTTTTAAAAATGCATTGCAGGGGCTTCCCTGGTGGCGCAGTGGTTGAGAGTCTGCCTGCCGATGCAGGCGACATGGGTTCATGCCCCGGTCCGGGAAGATGCCGCAGAGCGGCTGGGCTCGTAAGCCATGGCCGCTGAGCCTGCGCGTCTGGAGCCTGTGCTCCGCAACGGGAGAGGCCACAACTGTTAGAGGCCCGCGTACAGCACAAAAAAAAAAAAAAAAAAAAAATGCATTGCGAAGTGTCATTATCTTTGAATTATACAACCTACTGATTGCTACAAGGGCATGGAAACCAAGAAGGAAGAGGGGCAGGAGTGACAGAGGTTGCTTTTATGGACAATCTTGTCTGTGGCAGCCATAAACTTGCACCACTCAGAGGGGAGCAGGGTCGCCAGAGTGGACACCAGTCACCGCATCTTCAGTCCCTCAACAACGATGCCAAAGCCACGCCTCCCCCAAGGTTGTCCCAGCCAATGACTGAGCAGTGTGAGCATAACACTAGGTCTAGCCATTCCTGCCCAACTATGGACTCTTCCCATGGGCAATCGATCCATCCTCAGAGACTTGCCACTGGTCTGGTCGAGTTCTGCACTGAAGTCTGAAGTTCTCCCACCCAACCGTTCTTCCTTCCTCTCTCATTTCACAGGGGTCAGCCCTCCAGCCCAGTCCAGTAGCTCTCTCCACCTTTCCCCGATTCCTCCCATCACTCACCGATGTTTCCCCCAACTCCAAACTCTTGCATGTCTGACCAATTGAATGCACTTAACATTCTACTTAAACTACTATAATAGTGAATCAGTCAGTAATTAATCCAGTTCAGATTTATCTTTTGTCTACTTAAGACTTCAAGGGCAGGTGATGGGTAGTGTCTTTGTAGGCAGTCACTTTTCCTAAAGCCATGAAGGGTAATTCTTTATTTTTCACCTCCACAGCCTTGACCATCCCCTCTTGGTCCCTATCCTGACACATCCACCATCCAGGAGCAGCTCTGACATTTCCCTGAGGTCATTACAAGGCTGTGCAACACGTTCCCTCTGACAGGCTTGTACTTCTGCACCTGTCATTTTGATAAACTGGCTGCCTACTGATGGGAGCCCTTTGAGCCTTGCGGGATTTTTTAAAGCTCAAGTTCACTGTTCTCTGTTGGCAGTGTCTTCCTGCCTCTCACTCTATCCCTCCTCCTGCAAGGTACATAAATGCACTGCTGTCTGAAAATAACGGGACAGGTGAGGTCACTGGCAGCTCTATGTTCACAGTCCTAAACACACACACAAGATAATCCTACGTGGCTTTAGCTGAGACACATAAAATGTTACCTCTGGACTGTAAAACGCAGGTTTATGAACCAAGGAAATCAGACTTACAAGTCAAAATAGAAAACTTGGACTAACACAATGAAAGTCCACCTTCTAAGTTCGGAGGTTCCAGCCTGTGTCTGCCTCAGGGAGATTAATTCTTCCACACACACAGTTTATTTCGTGCAAGAGAAGGAGCCCCTGTAACTGTCATGCGAAGAAATTTCAATGTTTTAAAATTTCATTCAAATGTTTCAATGATTGTAATTACTTAAATGCAATTATTACCTTATAGCTTGGGTTTCTCTATCTAAGTTGGAATCACAACCTCCACATCTCATTATCAATCATTACAATTTTTAATCAAGTCGTTGGTTTTCTCCCATGTTACTTAAAAATGAAGAAAGGAATACAACAAAAGCAAAACCCTCAACAACTCAGAACCCGAACAAGGCACAATTATCAGGAAAACAGGTCTAGGCCCGTTCTTCTAAACCATTACTACAGAACTTCATTGAGTCAGAACACAATCCAGGGACAAGACCACTTAAAAAAGCAATAAGAGAGGCTTCCCTGGTGGCACAGTGGTTGAGAGTCCACTTGCCAATGCAAGGGACACGGGTTCATGTCCTGGTCCGGAAAGATCCCACATGCCACGGAGCAGCTGGGCCCGTGAGCCATGGCCGCTGAGCCTGCACATCCGGAGCCTGTGCTCCGCAATGGGAGAGGCTACAATAGTGAGAGACCCGCGTATCGCAAAAAAAAAAAAGCAATAAGAGTCCAGATCAGGTTACCACGATCAGGGGCAGCCTGGAACAGTAAAGAAAGCAAGAAATCAATGTCGGATTGCAAGTTCCATTTCTAACTCTCTATTTCTTGTACTATGTCTTCACTTCTTTGACGCCATGCCATTTTTCCAATTTTTAAAAGAATCCGTTGACTAAGCCGATGGTCAGTGTTCGTGTCACCAGTGGTGGCACCAGTCTTCAGATGTGATGCAGATTTGAGGGTCACGTCTCGTGATTCTGGACTACGATATGTAACCTGAACTCAGTGGAGACCTAACTTCCAGTTTAGAGTAAATCCAGGGTAGAGAGGAACATACTAGTTTATACCCATCGAAAGCAATCAGACACATGGCAGAAGGTGGGCCATTCTACAGGACAAGGGGCACGGCCTTTCCAGGAAGTCACTGTCATGAAAAAAAGGACATATCTTGAGAAAAGGAGACCACAGAGATATCAGATGTAAGGCACAGCCCTGACTGGCTCCTGGCAGGGACAAACCAGTTGTAAATTACATTTTGGAAACAATTCGAAGTTTGTATATGAGTTGATATCAAATTACATTAAGGAATTATTATCAGTTTTGTTGTATATAATAATTTTAATTTGGCTACACAGAAAATATTATTTTTTGAGATACCCACTGAAGAAATTAGAGGTAGAAAGTGAGGATATCTGTAATTTACACTAAAAATCGCTAAATTAAATGTAATTTATTCATTTACATAGGGTGACACATATACCCCAGGGCTTGGCAAACTTTTTCTGTAAAGGGCAAGACAGTAACTATTTCAGGCTTCACAGACCATAGGGACTCTGTTGCATTTACTCAGTTTTACTGTCATAGCACAAAAGCAGCCACAGACAATGCATAAATGAATGTGCATGGTTGTTTTCAATAAAACTTTATTTACAAAAACAAGGGGTCTACGGGTCATTGTTTGCTCATCTCTGATCTACTCCTTCATTTAAAAATAGATGCTTGGGGGTGGAGTCAAGATGGCAGACTAGGAGGACACGGAATTCACATCTCCACACAACTAGGGCACCTATCCAGCACTGGTGGGGGACCACGGTCACCTAAGGGGACAGAAGGAACCGCCACTGACTGGCTTGTGGGATCTTGGTTCCCAGGCCGGAGGTAAGCCCAAGCTCCTGTGGTGAGAGCTCCAAGTCTAAACCGCTAGACTAACAGAGAACCTCAGACCCCAGGGAATAGTAATCGGAGTGAGGCCTCCTGGAGGTCCTAATCTCAGCATCAAAATCTGGCTCTATCCAACTGTCTGCAAACTCCAGTCCTGGACACCTCATGCCAAACAACCAGTAAGACAGGAATAGAGCCCCATCCATCAAAAAAAAGAAAAACCCATGAAACCACAAAAAATATGTTACAGACGAAGGAGCAAGGTCAAAACCTACAAGACCAAATAAATGAAGACAAAATAGGCAAAACACCTGAAAAAGAATTCAGAGTAATGACAGTAAAGATGATCCAAAATCTCAGAAACAAAATGGAGAAAATACAAGAGACATTTAACAAGGATCTAGAAGAACTAAAGAGCAAACGAACAGTGATGAACAACACAATAACTGAAATTAAAAATACTCTAGAAGGACTCAATAGCAAACTAACTGAGGGAGAAGAACAGATAAGTGAGCTGGAAGATAAAATGGTGGAAATAACTGCCAGGGTGCAGAATAAAGAGAAAAGCTTGAAAAGAAATGAGGACAGTCTCAGAGACCTCTGGGACAACATTAAATGCACCAACATTCCAATTATAGGGGTCCCAGAAAAGAAGAGAAAAAGAAAGGATCTGAGAAAAATTTAAAGAGATTATAGTCAAACACTTCCCTAACATGGGAAAGGAAATAGTCAATCAAGTCCAGGAAGTGCAGAGAGTCCCATACTGGATAAACCCAAAGAGAATAATGCCGAGACATATATTAATCAAACTATCAAAAATTAAATGCAAAGAAAAAATACTAAAAGCAGTAAGGGAAAAGCAACAAATAGTATACAAGGGAATCCCCATAAGTTTAACAGCTGATCTTTCAGCAAAAACTCTGCAAGCCAGAAGAGACTGGCAGGACATATTTAAAGTGATGAAAGGGAAAAACCTACAACCAAGATTACTCTACCAAGCAATGATCTCATTCAGATTTCACAAAAAAATTAAAACCTTTACAGACAAGCAAAAGTTAAGAGAGTGCAGCACCACCAAACCAGCTTTACAACAAATGCTAAGGAACTTCTCTAGGCAGGAAACACAAGAGAAGGAAAAGACCTGCAATATCAAACGCAAAACAATTAAGAAAATGGTAATAGGAACATACATACCAATAATTACTTTAAATGTAAATGGACTAAATGTTCCAACCAAAAGACACAGACTTGCTGAACGGATACAAAAACAAGACCCATATATATGCTGTCTACAAGAGATCCACTTCAGACCTAGGGACACATACGGACTGAAAGTGAGGGGATGGAAGAAGATATTCCATACAAATGGAAATCAAAAGAAAGCTGGAGTAGCAATTCTCATATCAGACAAAACAGACTTTAAAACAAAGACTATTACAAGAGACAAAGAAGGACACTAAATAATGATCAAGGAATCAATCCAAGAAGAAGATATAACAATTGTAAATATTTATGCAGCCAACATAGGAGCACCTCAATACATAAGGCAAATGCTAACAGCCATGAAAGGAGAAATCGACAGTAACACACTCATAGTAGGGGACTTTGACACCCCACTTTCACCAATGGACAGATCGTCCAAAATGAAAAAAAAATAAGGAAACACAAACTTTAAATGACACATTAAACAAGATGGACTTAACTGACATTCCACTGAAAAACAACAGAATAGACTTTCTTCTCAAGGGCTCCTGGAACATTCTCCAGGATAGACCATATCTTGGGTGACAAATCAAGCCTTGGTAAATTTAAGAAAATTGAAATTGTATCAAGTGTCTTTTCCAACCACAACACTATGAGACTAGGTATCAATTACAGGAAAAAACTGTAAAAAATACAAACACACGGAGGCTAAACAATCTGCTACTAAATAACCAAGAGATCACTGAAGAAATCAAAGAGGAAATCAAAAAACACCTAGAAACAAATGACAATGAAAACATGATGACCCAAAACCTATGGGATGCAGCAAAAGCAGTTCTAAGAGGGAAGTTTATAGCAATACAATCCTACCTCAAGAAACAAGAAACATCTCAAATAAACAACCTAACCTTACACCTAAAGCAATTAGAAAAAGAAGAACAAAAAAACCCCAAAGTTAGCAGAAGGAAAAAAATCATAAATATCAGATCAGAAATAAATGAAAAAGAAATGAAGGAAATGATAGCAAAGATCAATAAAACTAAAACCTGGTTCTTTTAGAAGATAAACAAAACTGATAAACCATTTGCCAAACTCATCAAGAAAAAAAGGGAGAAGACTCAAATCAACAGAATTAGAAATGAAAAAGAAGAATTAACAATTGACACTGCAGAAATACAAAGGATCATGAGCGATTACTACAAGCAACTACAGGCCAATAAAATGGACAACCTGGAAGAAATGGACAAATTCTTAGAAAAGTACAACCTTCTGAGACTGAACCAAGAAGAAATAGAAAATATAAACAGACCAATCACAAGCATTGAAATTGAGACTGTGATTAAAAATCTTCCAACAAACAAAAGACCAGGACCAGATGGCTTCACAGGCGAATTCTACCAAACATTTAGAGAAGAGCTAACACCTATCCTTCTCAAACTCTTCCAAAATATAGCAGAGGACGGAACACTCACAAACTCATTCTACGGGGCCATCATCACCCTGCTACCAAAACCAGACAAAGATGTCACAAAAAAAGAAAACTATAGGCCAGTATCATTGATGAACATAGATGCAAAAATGCTCAACAAAATACTAGCAAACAGAATACAACAACACATTAAAAGGATCATACACCATGATCAAGTGGGGTTTATCCCAGGAATGCAAGGATTCTTCAATATACGCAAATCAATGTGATACACCATATTAACAAATTGAAGAATAAAAACCATAACCTCAACAGATGTAGAAAAAACTTTTGACAAAATTCAACACCCGTTTATGATAAAAACTCTCCAGAAAGTAGACATAGAGGGAACCTACCTCAAAATAAAAAAGGCCATATACTACAAACCCACAGCCAACATTGTTCTCAATGGTGAAAAACTGAAACCATATCCTCTTAAGATCAGAAACATGACACAGTTGCCCAGTCTCACCACTATTATTCAACATAGTTTTGGAAGTTTTAGCCACAGCAATCAGAGAAGAAAAAGAAATAAAAGAAATACAAATTGGAAAGGAAAAAGTAAAACTGTCACTGTTTGCAGATGACATGATACTATACATAGAGAATCCTAAAGATGCTACCAGAAAACTACTAGAGCTAATCAATGAATTTGGTAACGTTGCAGGATACAAAATTAATGCACAGAAATCTCCTGCATTCCTATACACTAATTATGATAAATCTGAAAGAGAAATTAAGGAAACACTCCCATTTACCACTGCAAAAAAAGAATAAAATACCTAGGAATAAACCTACTTAAGGAGACAAAAAAGCTGTATGCAGAAAACTATCAGACAATGATGTAAGAAATTAAAGATGATACAAACCGATAGAGAGATATACCAAGTTCTTGGATTGGAAGAATAAACATTGTGAAAATGCCTATACTACCCAAAGCAATCTACAGATTCGGTGCAATTCCTATGAAACTACCAATGGTATATTTCACAGAACTAGAACAAAAAATTTCATAATTTGTATGGAAAGACAAAAGACCCTGAATAGTCAAAGCAATCTTGCGAAGGAAAAACGGAGCTGGAGGAAACAGGCTCCCTGACTTCAGACTATACTACAAAGCTACAGTAATCAAGACAGCATGGTACTGGCACAATAACAGAAATATAGGTCAATGGAACAGGATAGAAAGCCCAGAGATAAACCCACACACATATGGTCACCTTATCTTTGATAAAGGAGGCAAGAGTATACAATGGAGAAAAGACAGCCTCTTCAATAAGTGGTGCTGGGAAAACTGGACAGCTACATGTAAAAGAATGAAATTAGAACACTCCCTAACACCATATACAAAAATAAACTCAAAATGGATTAAAGACCTAAAACTCTTAGAGGAAAACATAGGCAGAACACTCTATGACATAAATCACAGTAAGATCTTTTTGACCCACCTCCTAGAGAAATGGAAATAAAACCAAAAATAAACAAATGGGACCTAATGAAACTTCAAAGCTTTTGCACAGCAAAGGAAACCATAAACAAGACAATAAGACAACCCTCAAAATGGGAGAAATTATTTGCAAATGAAGCAACGGACAAAGGATTAATCTCCAAAATATACAAGCAGCTCATGCAGCTCAATATCAAACAAACAAACAACCCAATCCAAAAATGGGCAGAAGACCTAAATAGACATTTCTCCAAAGAAGATGTAGAGATTGCCAGCACTGAAAGGATGCTCAACATCACTAATCATTAGATAAATGCAAATCAAAACTACAATGAGGTGACACCTCTTACCAGTCAGAATGGCCATCATCAAAAAATCTACAAAGAATAAATGCTGGAGAGGGTGTGGAGAAAAGGGAACCCTCTTGCACTGTTGGTGTGAATGTAAACTGATACAGCCACTATGGAGAACAGTATGGAGGTTCCTTAAAAAACTAAAAATAGAACTACCATACGATCCAGCAATCCCACTACTGGGCATATACCCTGAGAAAACCATAATTCAAAAAGAGACATGCACCCCAATGTTCATTGTAGCACTATTTACAATAGCCAGGACATGGAAGCAGTCTAAATGTCCACGGACAGATGAATGGATAAAGAATATGTGGCACATATATACAATGGAATATCACTCAGCCATAAAAAAAAAATATTACTCAAGACGAAATTGAGTTATTTGTAATTACGTGGATGGACCTAGAGTCTGTCATACAGAATGAAGCAAGTCAGAAAGAGAAAAACAAATACCGTATGCTAACACATATATATGGAATGTAACAACAACAAAAAAATGTCATGAAGAACCTAGGGGTAAGACAGGAATAAAGACACAGACCTACTAGAGAATGGACTTGAGGATATGGGGAGGGGGAAGGGTAAGCTGTGACAAAGCGAGAGAGTGGCATGGACATATATACACTACCAAACGTAAAATAGATAGCTAGTGGGAAGCAGCCGCATAGCACAGGGAGATCAGCTCGGTGCTTTGTGACCGCCTGGAGGGGTGGGATAGGGAGGGTGGGAGGGAGACGCAAGAGGGAAGAAATATGGGAATATATGTATATGTATAACTGATTCACTTTGTTATAAACCAGAAACTAACACACCATTGTAAAGCAATTATACTCCAATAAAGATGTAAAAAAAATAAAAAAACAAAAAATGGTATTGATGAACCTAGTTGCAGGACAGGAATAAAGAGGTAGACATAGAGAATGAACTTGATGACATGGGGTGGGAAGGTGAACCTGGGGCGAAGTGAGTAGCATCGACATATATACACTGCCGAATGTAAAATACTTGGTGGGTGGGAAGCAGCAGCATAGCACAGGGAGATCAGCTCGGTGACTTGCGATGACCTAGAGGGGTGGGATAGGGAGGACGGGAGGGAGGCTCAAGAAGAAGGGGATATGGGGATATATGTATTACTATGGCTGATTACTATGGCTTTGTTGTGCAACAGAAACTAACATGGTATTATGAAGCAATCATACTCCAATAAAGATCAAAGAAAAAAAAACTGTATGTCATTAACTTTTACGGAATATGGCATGTCATGAAATTTGAATAGACTTAGTACCTAAAAGAGTTTCATAGAGATAATGAGTAAAAACTGAGAGAAAATTCATGCTATATAGATTCTCTATTAATAAAAAGAAATCTAAATCATGATTTAGATTTTGGGGGAAAAAATCCACAGAGTTAAGACAGCATATAAATTCTTCGGAAATGAAAAGCGGGGCTAGGGGTGGAGGAGTGAAACCCCTGCCAAGTTGCAAGGTCATAAAAGGAGTTGAAATAAAATACAAAGCTATATATAGAACCACATTTTTCATGGTAATATACTTTACGGTTCGAACTGGCAGTAAGGTAGGAGACTTGTGAAAAAATACCACATTAGATTCTTCAAATTAATTCTATGTATTATTTGGGGATTCTTAATTTAAATTGACCAGAAATGACATAAGAAAAAAGTTACTCCTGTTAAACCTTATTAGAAAGTTGTTTGTTCAAACATGTTATTTATTTTTAAAATAACTGTTTTTAAGTATTGCACCCACCCAAGACATAATACATACATTATTAGAAATACTACTGTATTTCTACAATAATTTATGCCCTGAAATTTATGCAAATTTGTCAAGAGGAGGGGAGATTTATCTCTGCCCTAACCCAACAGAAAGGATTTTCTGATGAGAAATAAGGTCCTCAGGGACATATGTCATCTACTTAATATAATAAGTTTTCATCCCATTGTGGGAGTTTTTTGGGTTAGCAATTAACATCGTAATTATAAAATAGATGTGTCCTTCTATAAAACAGGCTCCCATTGGAAAATGCTTACCTAACCAAGTTGAAGAAACTATTGTAATGGGAAATAATAAAATGACATTCCTTTCAAAGAATCTGAAATTGTCAAACCTCGGTTTAGCCAATCGGGGATTTACTTCTTTCCTGACCTGTACCAGCCACTGAGAAATGGGACTTCTCCAGTGAATGCTGCCAAACCTGAAATAAATCCATGAGCAAAAGGTTCCGCCAGTTTTGAAATCATAATTTTTTATGAATCAAAGAACATACCTAATGTTTCCAAGCTCTTTTTTTTCCCAATATTTATTCTTTCCTTTTTCTTCTGACATTGTTAAGAATGAAGTGTCTTTCTGATGTAAATTACTAATTTCATTTGTCAGAAACAATAGGTTAAGTGAAGCCAAAATGCCCCAAGATAGGGAACAGTATGCAATGTTCTACCTTAGATGCAAACTTAAGCCATTTTCCTTTTGGTAAAAAAACAGGTCTACATACACCCACCCTCACCCCCACTCACTCTACCTCATCCCCAGAAAAGCAACAAAATTAAAGGTCTTACTTCACAGATAAAACAATTATCAAGGCAAGATAAGAAGGGCTAGGTGATGGTCGCAAAGTATTACGAAAGACTGCTTCCAAAGAGTATGTCTAGGTAATTAAATTAACTTAAATAGAATATTATGGAAATATCACCTGGGAAAGTACTCACTACAAAGGATTTAATAATAGAATATATTAGGAATCCGAAGCAGGTAATCCTCCCCAATAACAAACCAATGGGCAAGTTTAGGTATCAAAGACCGTGTCCCTGTATGGTTTGTTTGATTGTTGTTATTCTGATAATGTCAGGAGAAAATCTTTGAAAAACGACAGATTCTACAAGTAACAGTAGAATGTCATATTAAAGGACCATCTGCGTAACTGTAAACTACAGAAAGAACCAGTAATCTTTTCTATCGTCTTCCCATTGTTTGGATGACAGCACATCTCCCCATGGTAGGTTAGGCTTGGGACAGCTAAGCACCTGTCTTAAGCCAACTCAGTCACTGCCAAACTTTCTTCCTTATTATTTCTTGGTTGGAAAATCACACCCCTAACTTCAGAATAAAATTAATGCCCAAAATTATTATGCAAAATTACTCATAAATCTATGTTATGTTAGGGGAAGAAAGAGATTTTTTTAAATTATCAAAATTCTGCCCCCTAATACTATGTTCTCAGCAAAAGGAATCAGAGATGGGTGATTCCAGGTTGGGCAGGGAAAGTACAAGGTGAGACTTGGGACATCTTGTTATGCCAGAAAACAAAAAAATGCTTGAAAAAAAGATGACAGTATGCCATGAGTATGCAAGAGCCAGCTTGAAAGCACCAAAACACTATTCATAAAGGGGGACATTGATAAATTAAACTTCATCAAAATCAGTAACTTCTGCTCTTTGAAAAACATTGTTGAGAAGAAAATGAAAAGACAGGTCACAGACTGAGAAAATATTTGCGAAATACATATCTGATAAAAAAAAGCTTTTATCCAGGGTATATAAGAAACTCTCAAACCTTAATCCTACTAAAACAATCCCATTACAAAATGAACAAAGATTCTGAAGAGATGCTTCCTCAGAAAGGATACAAAGACGGCAGCGAGCAGGCATATGAAATAATGCTTCCTGATCAGTAGGAAAATGCAAATTGAAATTGCATATATGGTCAGTTGATTTTTCAACCAAAGTGCAAAGGCAATTTAATGGAGAATCTTTACAAAAATGATGTTGGAATAACTGTATGTCCATAGGAAAAACAAACAAACAAACAAAAAAAACCCTTTGACTTCCACAATAGACCAAAGCACAAAAGCTAAAACAATTAAACTTCCAGAAGAAAACATAGAAGAGATCTTTGTGACCTGGGGTTAGGCAAAGATTTCTTAGATACACCACGCAAACCACAATGAGGTATCACTACACACGCATAAAAATAGCTAAAATTAAAAAGACAGATCATACAAAGTATTGACAAGGATGCAGAGTAACTAGAACTCTCACATACTGCCGGTGGGCATGTACAATGGTGCTGTCCCTTAGGGAAACAGTTTGGCTTGTAAAGTTAGGCACACATATACCATACAGCCCAGCAAACTGATTCCTAGTCATTTAGTCAAGAGAAATGGAAACTCAATGTTCACACAAAATGTTTAGGCAAATGCTTATGGTAGCTATATCCACAATCACAAAAAACAGAAAAGAAAGGAAAACAAACATCCTGTAACTAGGATCTATAATACTACAATGTGGTACATGCCTACAATGGCATATTCCTCAGCAAGAAAAGAAAACAAGGTATTATAAGCAGCAACATGGATGAATCTCAAATGCATTATGCCAAGCGAAAGAAGCTAGACTCAAAAGGCTACATCAGATACAGAAAGCAGATTAATGGTTCCCCAAGACTGGGAAGGTTGAGGGGTAACAGGGAGTGACTGCTAATGGGTATGGGGTTTCTTTCTGGAGTCATGAAAATGCTCTAAAATTGATTATGATGATGGTAGCACAACTCTGTGAATATTCTAAAAACCACTGAATTGTACACTTTAAATGGATAAATTGCATGGCGTGTACATTTTCTCAATGAAGCTTTTTTTTTAAAGGTTATATATTGTATGATTCCATTTATACGACATTCTACAAAAGGCAAAAATCCACAGGCACCGAAAACAGATCATTGGTTGCCAGGGGCTGGGGTGGGTGGAGGATTTGACTACAAAGGGCTTGAGGGAACTTTCTGGTGGGTGATGGGACTCTTGTGTATCTTGATTGTGGTAGCGGTTACACAATTGAATGTGTTTGTCAAAACTCATGCAACAGTTGACCTACCAAGATGAATTTAACTGCAAATAAATAATACCTCAATCCATTTGACATTAAAAATTAAAAAACAACTATATCTCCTATCAGAAAAATAGTCATTAGCTTTATGGATTTTAGTTTTGTTACCAAGTCCAAGCTCGCTCTGCTCACTGCATGACAGGCAAATAATTCGGGAGATGAGGTGTTGAGGCATGGATACGACGTTATTCAGAAAGCCGGCAGACCGAGAAGATCATGCACTAGGGTCCCCCCAAAACCATCTTGTCGGGGGTCTGGATGCCAGTTTCTTTTATAGAATCAGAGAGGGAAGCAAAGTAAACAGGCAGAACAGAGAGGGAGAGTCAGGGGGGAAGTAAAGTAAAAAGGGCCATCAGTCTTGCAAAACATCTCCTGGAATGGCCAGCCTCCAGGAGGGGATATGTTAATTTCTTCTTTCTTGCAGCCATTCGCAGGCGGGCAGGGTTCCGAGACAGGCGATTATGTATGATTATAACAAAAGCAACGAAAAGCAAAGGCTAAAGTCAAAGAAACAGATCCAACATGGAGTCAAAATTGGCTCTTCCCTGCTACAGTTTCTATATTGGAGAGAGTATAATTCACCTTCCCCCAGATACCATATTATCAGTGGTCTGTCACAAACAAAACATCTATGAATAACGGTTTGTCATTACATTTTTAAACCGAAGTGGTTTTATTCCACTTTTTAGACACTTTTTAAAAATAAATACAAGGGGTAATACAGTAATACGCAATTCCAGTCACAACTGCAAAACCTGATTCTATTTATTACAGTTTTATGAATAAGATAAATTCAGCTTACATGTGCTTTTTATATTAAAAATGGACTTTAGATTCTTGAGAAGCATAGACAAAGGGAAATTTAATTGCCTGTTTAAGAGAGATGTTCCAAAATTGAATTATTTCATTTTTGGATTTTCTTCTTCTTTTTTTTTTTTTTTTTTGTGGTACTCGGGCCTCTCACTGTTGTGGCCTCTCCCGTTGCGGAGCACAGGCTCCGGACGCGCAGGCTCAGCGGCCATGGCTCATGGGCCCAGCCGCTCCGGGGCATGTGGGATCTTCCTGGACCGCGGCACGAACCCACGTCCCCTGCATCGGCAGGCGGACTCTCAACCACTGCGCCACCAGGGAAGCCCCCTTTTTTTTTTTTAATCTATTTATTTAATTTATTTATTTTTGGCTGTGTTGGGTCTTCGTTTCTGCACACGGGTTTTCTCTAATTGCAGTGAGCAGGGGCTACTTTGCGTTGTGCTGCGCAGGCTTCTCACTGTGGTGGCTTCTCTTGTTGCGGAGCACGGGCTCTAGGCGTGCAGGCTTCAGTAGTTGTGGCACGCGGGCTAAGTAGTTGTGGCTCGCGGGCTCTAGAGCGCAGGCTCAGTAGTTGTGGCGCACGGGCCTTGTTGCTCTGCGGCATGTGGGATCTTCCCAGACCAGGGCTCGAACCCGTGTCCCCTGCATTGGCAGGCGGATTCTCAACCACTGCACCACCAGGGAAGCCCAGATATTTTCTTATAAAGTATGTTAGATGTTTTCTACTAAGGAATTAGAATATTTTTAAATCTTAAAAAAACTGAAAAAAAAACCCCTGAAAATTTGAAACAAGAAGAACATCTATATACCAAGTACCCAGATTCACCTATTTCTGACCTTTTACCTTAAATGTTGTCATTTTCTTTCTCACATATGTATCAGTCTAGTTCTGGGCTCTCTAGTCTGTTCCACTGATCCATGTGTCTACCTTTTCACTAATACTGTATGGCCTTAATTAACGCAGCTTTCCAGTTAAGCTTGAAATCTTCCAATTTTGTTCTTCCTTTTCAAAATTGTTTTTTTTTAATATCTTTATTGGAGTATAATTGCTTTACAATGTTGTATTAATTTCTGCCGTACAACAAAGTGAATCATCTCTATGTATACATATATCCCCATATCCCCTCCCTCTTGAGCCTCCCTCCCACCCTCCCTATCCCACCCCGCTAGGTCTTCCCCAAGCATCGAGCTGATCTCCTGCGCTATGCAGCAGCTTCCCACTAACCATCCATTTTACATTTGGTACTGTATATATGTCCATGCCACTGTCTCACTTCGTCCCAGCTTTTGGCTATTCTAGTTCCATTACCTTCTCACTTAAAATTTTGAATCAACTTGTCAATAACTACAAAAAGTCCTGCTGGTATTCTGATTAGGAATGCACTGAATCTATAAATCAGTTGCGGGAGAACTGACGTCTTAACAGTATCGACTCTTCCAATGAAGGACTATTTTACTTCTCCATTTATTTAGGTCTTCCTTGATTTTTTTTCCCTAAGGAGAGACTTAGTTTTTAATTCTAGCATCTTCTTTTTCATCCCTACATATCCCTCACTCCACTCCCCAAAGTCAAGTTTTGACACATTAAAGAATGTGCTGAAGACATGGATACTTCTATATTTCTAAATTTTCAGTTACTGACATAATGATAGTCCGTTGTACCTAAAAGTTTCCACTTAATGACTCAGAACATCTTAGCTAACTTCCTTAATTATATGTGAATACGGTAAATACAGTTGACCTGGGCTTTTTATTGGACAAGGTAATTATTAAAACATCAGAGAAAAATTCATGAGAACATAAAATTTTTAAAATCAGTACCCTTTGTGCCACATATCCCTTCATGAATCTGAAACAATATGTGATTATCTCATTCACAAGGTTTTTTGATCAAAATAAGTTGTACACATGGGTAATCTAAACCCAAAGTCAACAGGCCAGCTTAAACATGTACCCTTGAAGCTGACCCAGAGGCAGGGGCCAACATTAACATAAGCAGAATCCATTAACTGAGAGGAACACACACAGCCACATTGAAAGTCTGTGACTGTGACAGTAATAGGTAAGCTGGGTATTTTGCAAAAAGCCCCATTGTTCTTAATGGCATCGAAACCATACCACTGGGCCATACCACTGTCACCAACATGAACAACAGTGGTGAGTATTGGTGCACGCAAGGATCAAAAACTGTGATGAAAGGGCTTGCAATTAATAATAATTGCTCCCCAAGTGTCTACTTTACATAAAGATTCCACTTCATAAGGGATGCATTCAAGTCCACTGGACAGGCTTAATATTTTCCCTGTGGGTGGTCCTTTCTGGGAAAGTTATTCAAAGGCTCTGCAAGGAGCTAGCAAAACATCATTAATAAGAAGGATACAGAAGAATTATAGAGACAAAGCACACCTTACCAACTGGTGACATCTTACAAAGCAGCCCAGGCAGTTTCTGAAGGCTGTGAAATGAAGGGCTCCCTGAGACAATGAGGACATAATCACTTATTTACTCAAATCTTTTATTTATGGGAGCTTTTGGGGAGGTGCTGACGCAGAGTGGGGTTGACACTTGTAAGCCTGGTTGTATGCTTAACTATTATTTTTCTGTGGGTAATTTTAAGTAACAAAGGAAAATTTTATTAATGCTTTTGAATGGAGTTAAAGGCAAAAATGTAAAGCAGCAAGAACCAAGGGAAACCAGAATCATATTCCTGTAACTGCAACAAAGTGAGAAATTTACAGAGATACCAACACTTTTATGCTCACACTGGAAAATCATTTATTTTAGTCTTCATGAGGAAGCAAATGAATGTAACTAGTGAAATACAATTTTTAAATTGTTTTCATAATCACTTAATAACGATGAATCATGTGGTAAATTGATTAAAATAGCCCCATTCTTCACCTCTCCTTACACCTAGACTCCTTGCAGTGAAAATTTACAGCCTGACCCACTGAAGTTTGACTGGCCTTGTGACTTGCTTTGGCCACAAGGATGCAATGGAACTGATATTATGTTGGTACTGAGATTAGATCTCAAAAGGCCAGGCATGCCATGGAATCCTGCCCTGCTGTCATGGAAACAAGCCTGAGCTAACCTGTTGGATGATGAGAAACAGAGAGAGAGCCATCTCAGCTGAGACCACCCCACACCAGCCACTAGCCAATGTATCCGCAGACTGAAGACATATGAGTGAGAGCAGGTGACACTATCCTAGGCCATCCCAGGCCTGATGAATTGCCCTTCCAATATATAAACTCATGAGAATAATTAATATATAATTGTTTTGCCATGAAACTTGGGGGTTGCTTGTTACATGGTACAAGCTAACTGATACAATCACCTATCTTTGCAAGTTGCTCCTTGAATTTCATTCTGTACCATTCTCTTCCTGCCCTTGTGTTTTCAAAGTTACCAATATCACCATTACTAGTCCTATGACTCCTGATTATTAAGTCCACTTTGACCTCTGCCTCTCTCATACTTCCCATAATCAGTCCCTTAGTCTTGCAGCTTCAATACAGAAGTGAGTCTCAAATCTATCTGCTAAAGCTGGAATCACTTGTCTTCCAAAATCTCTCCTTTCCTCCTCACTGTTTTGTTTCTTTAATACATTCTTTTTTTTTTTTTTCTTTTTGAGAGAGATTGGCTGGGTTGGCCAATTCTAATCATAGGATCCTTTTTTAAAAAATTATTTTATTTTATTTTTGGCTGCATTGGGTCTTCATTGCTGCACGCAGGCTTTCTCTAGTTGCGGTGAGAGGGGGTTACTCTTCATTGCGGTGCGCGGGCTTCTCATTGCAGTGGCTTCTCTTGTTGCGGAGCATGGGCTCTAGGCGCGCGGGCTTCAGTAGTTGCAGCATGTGGGCTCAGTAGTTGCACCACTCGGGCCCTAGAGAGTACAGGCTTCAGTAGTTGGCAGCATGAGGGCTCAGCAGTTGTGGCTCGCAGGCTCTAGAGTGCAGGCTCAGTACTTGTGGCACATGGGCTTAGTTGCTCCACAGCATGTGGGATCTTCCTGGATCAGGAATCGAACCCATGTCCCCAGCATTGGCAGGTGGATTTTTAACCACTGCACCACCAGGGAAGTCCTTTAATATATTCTTTAGCCACTAAAGTAAAGAAATTTTCTTACTAAATCAAAATCATTATTTTACTAAAATATATGTCAGGGCATATCATTCCCCATCTTAGATAGTTTAATGGCCCCCAGGTGCCTACAGGATGTTCTGAACAGTTTAGCATAGGATTCAAGATGCTCCATCGTCTGGGACTTCCCTAGTGGTGCATGCGCCACAACCACTGAGCCTGCGCTCTAGAGCCCACGAGCCACAACTACTGAAGCCTGTGTGCCTAGAGCCTGTGCTCCGCAACAAGAGAAGCCACGACAAAGAGAAGCCTACGCAACGCAACGAAGAGTAGCCCTTGCTCACCGCAACTAGACTAAGCCCGCGTGCAGCAACAAAGACCCAACACAGCCAAAAAATAAATAAATAAAAATAAATAAATTTACTTATTTAAAAAATAAAATAAAATGCATGATTGGAAGTTACCTCTCAGCTGTGTAATGCTCTTTTTTCCCCATCATTCAGCATTCTTTCATGATGCTGAAATATTTTATTCTCACCAATAGCACTTGCCTCAAAATCCTGTTTATTAGATGGTAGGATGAGAATGCCATAAAAAGAGCCACAATAAATTTATTCATAAAAACAGGTCTGACACAAGTTTTACTAAAGTTGTATGCTGGCATATGAAATAAGGTCAGGGAATATCTGACTGTAACTTTGCTTAGTAGAAATACCATTGAGAGTAAAAACGCTTGATCTAACTTTCTCCCCAGTACTAGGCAGGATACCCTATTTTAGGAAGGGAAGTACCTGTTCTTCTCTTAAATGATGTTTTCTAATCTTTAAATGCCACCCTTTTCACATGTATTAAACCAAAGTTGACCTTTTTTAAAAATCCTTATTGGAAATGAGGAACATTCTACGAAACACTTCATTCTATAAAATTCCTATTTGTTTAATGTAATCAGGCTTTGGGGTCGTGATCCACTCAAGTTTTGTTTTGTTTTGTTTTTAAGATTTTTTTGATGTGGACCCATTTTTAAAGTCTTTATTGAATCTGTTACAACATTGCTTCTGTTTTATGTTTTGGTTTTTGGCCACGAGGCATGTGGGTGGGATCTTCGCTCCCTGACCAGGGACCGGGCCGCACCCCCTGCATTGGAAGTCGGAGTCTTAACCACTGGACCATCAGAGAAATCCCGGTCCACTCAAGTTTAATTGGACAAAACAGACTAGGAGGGGCCAGAGCCTGGAAGCAGAGCTCCCCACTGGAGTAATGCTGGTGTGGGTGCTGAGATAAGGGCCAGCCCATCAGACCGAACACAGCATCCAAGGAGACAATTACAGGCAGGTGCTGGAGGTCTCAGCAACAGCGAGCAGCAAGGGAGAGATGAGGTGGAAGCCCGCGGCAGCATTCAGTGCCTCTCCTCCAGGGACACGGGGAGATGTCCTCCCAGGAAAGTGACATCTGACACATGCAGTAGAGGCCCTCTGGCTCCATCCCCCAGGCGGGGATTCAGAGACAGCGTAGGGTTTCTGGGAAGGGGAGTTATGGAGGAGACGAGGTCTTTATTCTAACGTGATTGGCCTAAATGAACAGGAAACCAGATGTGGATGAAGACAGGGTTCAAGAGAGGCACTTGTATCTCAAAAGCAATATGCAAAATAGGGCACAGCGCCAGAATGGGACTGATTGAAGAGGACACTGCAGATCCCCAGAGCTCCTTGAGCCCCAAGGGGCCTTCACCCCACCTCCGCCAGTGTCATTCCTTTCTAGTGAGCACAGTACGTCTCGTAGAAGAATTGTGAAGATGAAAGCATCTACTGAAAGCCACCTTTGTGTCCCTGCTCCAGGCGGTGGGAAATCAAAGATGAGGAAGACCACTGTCTCTGCCTTAAGAAGCCCGAAGTCCAGTAAAGGAGGTGGAATGTGACGGGTACTGCGCTGCTGACGGTTACTGCACGCTGCAGAACACAGGCCAAGCCGTCTAACCCAGATCTGCTTCAGGTAGGAAAACCTTCTCAAATGGACTGAGTATGTCTTATTGAACTAAATCCTTGGGCGGTTACTAGAGCAAACCCCTATCTTTTCTTCCTTAGACAGAAACATTTCTTTGACTTTCTTATTTTTAAACATTTAAGGAAATCCTTCCCACTCTTTACTGAACATCCTCTAAATTGTCTCAGAGTACTGTCAAATCAGACCACCAGTGATCCTTGCCACTTCCGTGACCAACTGAGCTTCTAAGATGGTTTAAGAAGTCATCGGAGGGCTTCCCTGGTGGCGCAGTGATTGAGAGTCCGCCTGCCGATGCAGGGGACGCGGGTTCGTGCCCCGGTCCGGGAGGATCCCTCGTGCCGCGGAGTGGCTGGGCCCGTAAGCCATGGTCGCTGAGCCTGTGCGTCCGGAGCCTGTGCTCCGCAACGGGAGAGGCCACAACAGTGAGAGGCCCGCATACCGCAAAAACAAACAAACAAACAAAAAAACAAGTCATCGGAATACCACACGGGAGAAAAGGCACTCGACAATCCATCAATAGGGCTGCTGTCCAAATCCGCTGGGTTATTTCTTAGGCAGGAGTTTATATGAGCTCAAAATTGACTTATTAATAATGAGAAGTTAGTAAACACCTCCTATAAGCACCAAACTGCATACTTTGACCAAGAAATGGTGTTTCGATGAATGAAATAAATGAGTCACCTTCCCAATTATTCTGTGAGACAGTCTTTATTACTTCCATTCTATAGATAAACAAACTAAGATTCAGAAAGCAAATAAATGTTGCCAACATATTAGCTAGAAAGTAAAATCCTTCTAGTGGGGGGAAAATTCAATTCCTGCTGTTTG
Source organism: Stenella coeruleoalba (assembly GCF_951394435.1). Classification (NCBI taxonomy): domain Eukaryota; kingdom Metazoa; phylum Chordata; class Mammalia; order Artiodactyla; family Delphinidae; genus Stenella; species Stenella coeruleoalba. Next base: position 14,225,196 of record NC_137164.1, read on the forward strand.
TCTCCAAGGCATGTAGAGCCTAAATACCCACTTCACACCTACAGTCTTCATCTTTCCATTTACTTCCCGGGAATATTCCAGGGCACTCTACTCTAAGTTACGCAAATTACCGAAAATGGTACAGCAGTGGGCTATTCCAGAGCAGTTTTACATGAATCACGCAACGGTTCTGCTCAACTTTTGACTGCATATTGGCTCCAGCATTGAGCCTGAGGTCTTAGTTTGGCAAACGGGATCAGCCCTTCACCAAGTGGCCCAAGGTGGGCATCCTAGCCCCCTCTCTTGCCATCCTTCCCCCTTCCTCTGCTTTCCTAACCCTCTATGCTGGAGCCAGCCTGTGCCCACGTCCCTGTTGCCGCCTCTTACCAAAGGCCTTTCCCACTTTTCTGCCTGGTAAACTGACTCAGCACTTCAGGGCGCAGAGGGCCCGCTGCACAGAAGCTTTGCCTGCCTCTTCCCGTCTCCCAGCACTAACTCACTGCTCCCTCTTCACGCTCTCAGCATACTCTGGGATGCCAGGATTGCAGCCCTTACCACCCTGCACTAGGACCTGTTTGCCAACCTCTCTCTAAAGCCTTAATTAATCAAGATGTGGTCCGTGGACCAGCAGCACTGACATCTCTGGGGGTTCTCAGGTGCTCCCCAAACCCACAGCACCAGGACAGACATTACTAACAAGACCTCCTTGACTTCGGTACACGTTAGCCTTTTGAGAAGAACTTCTCTCAGAGTCTGTGAATTTCAGGGTAACAATGGTGTAGTTCTATTATTCTCCAACTTAGCATAGGGCCCAGTACTGAGTGAATACTCTGTAAATGTTTGTTGAATCAAAGTGCATGCGTGATCTCATTTGATTCTTATAACAACTTTCTAAGATAGGAATTACACTATGTTCCAGGCGAGAAAACTGATGTTAGAGACTTTAAGAAAATTTCCTAAAACACACAGCCAGTTGATTAGCAGGATGAGGTCCAAATCTTCTAACTTCTAATTCTGTATTCTTTTCATTTCCCTATTCTATATCCCACGCATTGTAAATAAGAACAAATATTTATCCAGTAATTCACAAGATACTTATTTTAGCATTAGAATTTTGCCAAGGTCGGGTTAGCAGACACCTTGCTTTCAGGTTCACGCACCCATTAACTCCTTCCTTGTATCTTCAGCTGTAGAAGATCTTTCCTGGTAGGTTCCGGTCATTTTCATCAATGGTTGTTCTAGAAATAGTTGTGATTTTGGTGTGCCCGTGAGAGGAGGTGAGCTCAGGGTCATTCTACTCTTCCATCTCGGCTGAACTCTCACTCATTCACTCCTTTATGGAGTAAAATCTCGCTGAGCACCCACCATGTGCCATGCATTGTACCCAGAATCAAAGACACAGAGTCTTGCCAAATCTACTCCTGCCCTCATGGGGACACCACCAAATAAAGGGCAGCCTTCACCCAGTGTGAGAGGACCCACGCTGGGAGTCCAGGGTGTGACAGAAACATGGAGGAGAGACCCAGGATTCAGACACAGAGTCAGGCTCTCTATGAAAATGAAAATCACAGGTTAGAACTTAGTTTATTTCATTTATCTCTGCATTTTCTAAGACCACACCTGTGAGTGTGTGCACGTTGTGTGTACACAGTGTGCATACGATAAAGAGGGAAACACGAGGACAGGCACTTAAAACCACCTATAGCACGTGCTGTCAAACAAACTCTGGTAAAAGGTAGGAGAGAGAAAAAGACCCACCAGGGCGCCATATGGTTTTCAATGCATCAAAGATTTACACACTCTTCCTATTATCATTAATGGCTGTTATGAACATAATTTGTCCCCAAGCACCAAGGGGAGAATAAATTTCTCACCAAGGGAAGAAACAGAGGGTATTCAAAGAAAAAATACTTTATGCAGAAAGCTGATGACTGCTAGCTGGTAATGAATGCAGGAGGAGTAATAATAATTTTTTTTTAATTCCTCATTAAATGAGTCGTAAGGGTCACAGGGCAATACTAGAAACACACACACACACACGCACATGCACACACTCACACACGGCATCTCTGAATTATCCAACAAAGCAACGATAACAAAAATTGCTTTTTTAAATGCAGGGCTAAATAAATTAAAAATAAAAATGACAATAAAAAGGAAGTGTAATTTCCAATAAGTTTAAATTACAAAGGCCATATAAAAAGCAAAACAAAGTAGAAGGATGGAGCAAATAAGAAAACCTCTTCTCTGCTAGTCCATTCTCCCTGAAGTCACTAAATCTGCTGAGGACAGAAACAAAATATAGGGCGATATCTTCGTGCAGAGGCAAACAGCAAACACGCTCCTAAGGGACCAGAATAAATGAGTCCAGTGGGTTGCGAAGTGACTTATACAGTTCAATATGGGTGTTCGAGAAGGAGACAAGGGACCAGAAGTATTCATCGACAGTAAAAGCATACACGTCAGCATCCAGAGGAGTCCTGGAAAGCGGCATGGCTGCATCTTTTCATGCCTTCTTCACTAATGAGACTCAAACAGACAGGCCAAGGGGAGGCATGGGACTTGGAACATCATTTCTACTTTCCTGGGAGCAGCATTTCTCAAGGTGATTGGAGGCTTTTGCTCCTCATTAGATCTTAATCAATCCATTGCCATGTCTCTGTATGTTATTATTCTTACCAGGGTAACAGATGACAGTCATGATTTCAGATCATAAACTCTAACAGCTAACTCACGGGATTGGAAACGAAATTAAGACTCAAGAATGGCACGTTGGGCTTCCCTGGTGGCGCAGTGGTTGAGAGTCCACCTGCCGATGCAGGGGACGCGGGTTCGTGCCCCGGTCCGGGAAGGATCCCACATGCCGCGGAGCCGCTGAGCCTGCACGTCCGGAGCCTGTGCTCCGCAACGGGAGAGGCCACAACAGTGAGAGGCCCCCGTACCGCAAAAAAAAAAAAAAAGAATGGCATGTTCCTTTACTTGTCAGAGCCTGTGCTTCCTCTCCTGTAAAACGAGGCTAAAAGCCACTCTCCCCTAGGAATGTCAAGTAAGAGGACAGACACTCGTTGTGTAGTCCCCAGAGGCAACCAAAATTGTGTCATATGTATGTAAGTCTCATAATCCCGTGCAGGACCACGGTGAGCTCCCAGTAAACGTGGGCTACTATTATCACTGCCTTGGAAGGCTCCATGCCCTTGAAAGTCATTAAATCCAGGAAATTCTGAGCTGTTTTCCTCTGGAGAGTTTGTTTGTTTTTTTTTTTTTTTAAAGAAATACAGCACGGGTTTAGCCAAATCAGCAGGTAAACTGCCAAGGCTAAGGCTAAACTCTATTTATATACTCTGAATATAGTACCTAGCACACCACCATAAATACACAGTGCTTAATGTAGCTGTGTAGTTAACTACATGAGTAGTGGATAAAAATGGTAAAGTCTACCGCCAGGATTAAATGAGGTGACCTCTTTGGACTCCCTCCAAATGGAGGCAGTTAAGGAAAATGTGAACATTAAATACCTACCGACCTACCTATCTATCTATCTATCTATCTATCCCTAATCCATCCAGACTACGTCCTCCAGACTGGGCCAGAGCAACTTGTATCTGTGCATCTTCCTATTTCTAAACTGCAGGAAGTGACCCATGCGGTACAAACTCAAGAACAGTAAATAATGATCCCCCATTCTGCTCGTACTACGTCACCTGTAACCACGCCACCTAGAGGTGAACACTGTATCGAAAAGAATTACTATGGCCCCAAAAGAGACTCCCATAAAACTGCACATTATTTCGGTTGCCTTTGGGAAATATACAAGTCGAAACATCTAACCACGGGAAAGTGAATTGGGTTTGGACCTTAGGAAACAGAAATGCTGATGAAAGAATGTTTGCTTCTTTAAATATAAAGGCTTTGTGCATAAAGGGTTAAGAATACCACTACTATATTCTGCCAGCCAACAATTCTCATCTGGAAATTGGAACAGTATGTTAACTCTCATGCAACAAAATGAGAAAAATGCTGATGGGGGCAAGGTTCTATAAACCTGTCTACATATCGTAGTATATCTTGATATTGTATAGCTAGCATCCCTCAATAATAAGCAAAATAAATACAAAGGGCAACAAATTAAAGACTGTTTTCTCACACTGGGTGAATAGCAATCCCAAGGCATAAACATTCCTCCACATTCCAAAGTCCCGAGGACACCCCTAAGACCAGAATCATCGATACTGTTTAAAGATACCATTGGCTTAGGGCTTCCCTGGTGGCGCAATGGTTGAGAGTCCGCCTGCCGATGCAGGAGACACGGGTTCGTGCCCCGGTCCGGGAAGATCCCACATACCGCGGAGCGGCTGGGCCCGTGAGCCATGGCTGCTGAGCCCGCGCGTCCGGAGCCTGTGCTCCGCAACGGGAGAGGCCACAACAGTGAGAGGCCCGCGTACCACCAAAAAAAAAAAAAAAAAAAAAAAAGATACCATTGGCTTAGAATAAAAACTAAACAGTCCTGAAATAAGCTTGCCATCAAGCGCATCCCATATCCAGAGGGAAGATGAACCCAGGGAGAAAAAACAGAGGGCAGAGCCGTCAAATCGAGTTCTAATACATCCCATCACAGGGAGATAAAAGTCTTCTTTTAAGGACACAATTCCAATCCAGTTTAAGTCAGAGAGTATCATTTCTAAACACTATAGTCAAAAAGAAAGTCGGGTTTGTTCTTTTTTTAATTTCATTTTGAGCTCAAGTTTACTGCAAATTACATGTGACAATACAGTTCTTAAATAGTGCAAAATGAAGCTCCAACTGTAATTTCGGTGTCGTGGTTTTTATAGTTATGTAGTTGTTAAAATAAGCTGGAATGCTGGCAGAGACAACAGAAAACAATGAGGAGGAAATGGCCAAGGAAACAGGGCAGGAAAGTGATGGGCAGCTGGAAAGGGATTTTGATGGGAACGGTGAGGTTTATTCAGTCTGGATTAATTGGGTTATTTCCGAATGAAAACTGCTTGTTATAAAAGAACCGTCTGCATAATCTAGTAAAAATCTGTAAATTTTTGGTAGGTTCCATATGAAAGTAGGAGGCTGAGAAGCCCTTCTTTTGAAAATCTGATTACTCTTTGCATGAGAATTATCACTGTGAAGTGGGCAAATTCCAGGCCTGTTGACTCACTGTCTCGCCACCTACACTGGGGCTCCCAGCCCAAAGGGGCTCCAGCCCACTGTCTGTGGGGATTCCAGCACCAACCCAGCTCACAGAGTCATGTGGAGAATAACAGATGTGATGAGAAAGCTGACTGCCAAATAAAAAACAGCCCAATCAACAGAAAAGCCACAAGCCCATTTTGTTTATATTTTAACTCAATTTTTAAACTATTACACCCAAAAATATATCTGAAACACACACTCAAACAAATGCAGACAGGGCTTCTGGGAACATGAGAAACTGTAAATACTTTTTAGAGCAAGAAGGTGTCTCTCAAGTTCAAGTGTCAAGGCATGATTTTCTCCTGTTGGGAAGACTAGAAAAAAGGAGGAGGAAGTCTTCAAAGGGAACCGCTCACCACCTCTTTAAGAAGGTGGAAACTGTATTTAGTCGGAGAGGAACAAAGGAGCATCTGACCACTGATAGTCTAGTACCTCCTTTTTGCTTATATGAAGGCAACTTATTTCCTTACTTGCTATACTTTAAGCATCATTCTGAGATAATACATCCTTAGAAAGCAGAAATGGTATCTCCATGACTCTCAATACAGGCATACCTGTTTTAATCTCATTTTTCTTAGAAATTGAAGGTTGGTGGCAACCCTGAGTCAAGCAAGTCTACGGGCTCCATTTTTCCAACAGCATTTGCTCACTACATGTCTCTGTGTCACTTTTTGGCAATTCTTGCACTATCTTAAACTTTTCCATCATTATTATATTCGTTTTGGTGATCTGTGATCAGTGATCTTTTACTTATTTATTTTTTAACATCTTTATTGGAGTATAATTCCTTTACAGTGGTGTGCTAGTTTCTGCTGTATAACAAAGTGAATCAGCTATACGTATACATATATCCCCATATCCCCTCCCTCTTGCGTCTCCCTCCCACCGTCCCTATCCCACCCCTCTAGGTGGACACAAAGCACCGAGCTGTGATCAGTGATCTTTGATGTTGCTATTGTAACTGTTCTGGGGTACCATGAACCACACCCATAAAAGACAGCGAACTTAACTGATAAATGTTGTGTGTGTTCTGACTCCTCCACCAGCAGGCCATTGCCCCATCGTGAATGCAAAGGAAAAGCGTGAAGAAAATTAGAAGTGCTACTCCAGTGAACACACGACGATAAAGTGAAACAGCCTACGGCTGATAGGGAAGAAGTTTTAGTGGTCTGAGTAGAAGACCAAAGCCCAACACCCCCTTAAGCCAAAGCCTAATCAAAGACAAAGCAAGACTAACTCTCTTCAGTTCTGTGAAGGCTGAGAGAGGTAAGGAACCTGCAGAAGAAAAGTTTGAAGCTAGCAGAGGTTGGTTCATGAGGTTTAAGGAAAGAAGCCGCCCCCATGACACAAAAGTACAAGGTGTAAGTGCTGATGTAGAAGCTGCAGTAAGTTATCCAGATCTAGCTAAGCTCATGAATGAAGGTGGCTACACTAAACAACAGGTTTTCAGTATAGACAAAACAGCCTTCTATTGGACGAAGATGCCATCTAAGACTTCCATAGGTAGAGAGGAGAAGTCACTGTCGGGCTTCCAAGCTTCAAAAGACAGGCTAAGTCTCCTCTTAGGGGCTAAGGCAGCTGGTGACTTTAGGTGGAAGTCAGTGCTTTCACCCTCTGAAAATCCTACCGCCCTTAAGAATTATGCTAAATCTACTCTGCTTGTGCTCTCTAAACGGAACAACAAAGCCTGGATGACAGCACATCTGTTTATAACATGGTTTACTGAATATTCTCAGCCCATTGTTGAGATCTGCTACTCAGAGAAAAAGATCCCTTTCAAAATATGACTGTTCACTGACAATGTACCTGGGCACCCAAGGGCTCTGATGGAGATGAACGTGGAGATTCATGTTACTTTCATGCCTGCTAACAAAACCTCCATTCTGTAGCCCATGGATCAAGTAGTAGTTTCGACTTTCAAGTCCCATTATTTAAGAAATATATTTCATAGGTCTGTAGCTGCCACAGAGAGTGGTTCCTCTGATGGATCTAGGCAAAGTAAATGGAAAACCTTCTGGAAAGGATTCACCATTCTAGATGCCATTAGGAACATCCATGATTCAGGGGAATAGGTCAAAATATCAATATGAACAGGAGTTTGGAGGAAGCTGATTCCAACCCTCACGGATGACTTTGAGGGATTCAAGACTTCAGTGGAGGATGTAACTGCAGATGTGGTGGAAAAGCAAGAGAAGTAGATTTAGAAGTGTAGCCCTAAGATGTGACTGAATTGCTGCGATCTCATGATAAAACCTGATAACAGATGAGAGGAGTCGCTTCTTATGGATGAGCAAGGAAAGTGGTTCCTTGAGATGGAATCTACTCCTGGTGAAGATGCTGTGAAGATTGTTGACATGACAACAAAGGATTCAGAATATTACATAACCTTAGTTGATAAAGCAGCAGCAGGGTTTGAGAGGATTGACTTCCATCTTGAAAGGAGTTCTACTGTGGGCAAATGCTATCAGGTGGTATCACACGCCACAGAGAAATCATTCATGGAAGGAAGAGGCAACGGATGCAGCAAACTTCATCGTCTTATTTTAAGAAGTTGCTGCAGTAATGAGAGGGCTTCATTAATAAAACTCTTCTCTCCCCCTTTCCACTACGGCAAGAACTATAAAAAATAGCCTTAGTTACTTAGTTGAGAGGGGTTTTTGTCTGTTTACTGTTAAACACCATAAAAGCCAAGAAATTTCATACATGAAACCGGAGCTGGGGAGAGAAAACGTCCAGGCATCCATTTCTTTCTTTAAATGGGTGGCATGTATTTTCATAGTTTTTGTAGCAGAGAATGGGAAATACTGCCTCTTATGAAATGTTGAAAGAAAATAATATGAAGCTGAAATAGCCTGTCCAAAAGCCCAGAATAGGATACACAACATAAACTTAGGCAAGAAAAACACCCTTTTGCGGTACGTGAACATCGGGTGAGCTGGCGCGGTGCTTTAGAAAACAGCTGCTCGCGTCACTCAGGACGATGACCTGCTCAGTTCTGAATATGTCACTTCTACCTATCGATTCCAATTCAGCCTAGAAAAATGTGTAAATAGGGCAAGGCATCATACATATCTGACTATATGAATAAAATATCTAACGCAAATCAGATCGTTTTCAAAAGCTGCATTTCTCGGCTTTCTGTCAATTCTGTAAACAGAATCTTTTATCCTAGAAAGTAAATTTGGAAAACACTAGGAAATGTTTTTCATATTCTGCATTTCACTTTCCCCCGGCATGACTGAAGTCAGAGCTCCTTCCTACCCATCTCAGAAGCTCCAGACTGCGGCTCCCCTGCAGCCACTGCCACTACTTGCCCTGTCCAGTTAAAGCAGGGCCGACACAGCCTTCAGGGAAGGACTCTTGCTTTGCCGCCCAGCAGCAGACCAGAACCTGAGTTGATTTGATTCAGCCACCTCCATTCTGGAGATCAGGGAATGACAGAGGATTCAACATACCGAGAGGGTTTCCTGGTGAGCCCTCACCCATTCTCTTCAGTCACCCTTCTGCAATCTGAGGAGTGAAGCCTTTTCACGGGTGCTTGAAACCATTTTCCATATTGGTTTTCATTACTGCCTGAAAATCGAAAACCCCAGTATAGCAGTATTCCTATATACCTGACAGTCCCCTAAAAGGAAATACAATCAAATATTGAATAAAACGTTTAAGACACAGAGCAATCTACCAAGTTACTCATCTAAGGCTCAGAGTTGTAGTAGTGGATTGTTGGCTTTTTAAACTTTGTGTGTGTCACAGTGTCCATTGGGAATCAGATGAAAGAATGATGCCTCTTTCCAGAAATGGCTACGATACACAGGAATGCAGGGCCAGATGTAGATTTCCTACGAATGATGAATTAAGAAATCCTAATTTAGAGGTTCGAGTCCTATGCTCAATAAACTATTGCACATTATGTTCACTGCCTATTACTCAAAAACCTCTCTTTAAAAAGCAAAAGCTTCCAGATGGCCAACAGGCACATGGAAAGACTCTCAACATCACTAAAGGTTAGAGAAATGTAAATCAAAACTACAATGAGGTATCACCTCACACCAGTCAGAACGGCCATCATCCAAAAATCTACAAACAATAAATGCTGGAGAGGGTGTGGAGAAAAGGGAACCCTCCTGCACTGTTGGTGGGAATGTAAATTGGTGCAGCCACTATGGAAAACAGTACGGAGGTTCCTCAAAAAACTAAAACTAGAGCTACCATATGATCCAGCAATTCCACTGCTGGGCATCTATACAGAAAAGACAAAACCTCTAATTCGAAAAGATACATGCACCCCAATGTTCACTGCAGCACTATTTACAATAAAGACATGCAAACAACCTAAATGTCCGTCAACAGATGAATGGATAAAGAAGATGTACCTATATACAATGGAATACTACTCAGCCATAAAAAAGAATGAAGTAATGCCATTTGCAGCAACATGGATGGACCTAGAGAATAGATGAACTTTACTTCACTTACCTACTAAGTGAAGTCAGACAGACAAACACAAATATCATTTGATACCACTTATATGTGGAATCTAGAATACAATACAAATGAACTTATTTGCAAAACAGAAGCAGACTCACAGACATAGAAAACAAACTTATGGTTAACAAAGGGGAAAGGGGATGGGGGAGGGATAAATTAGGAGGTTGGGATTAACAGATACACACTACTGTGTAAAACAGATAAACAACAAGGTCCTACTGCATAGCACAGGGAATTATATTCAGTATCTTGTAATAACCTATAATGGAAAAGAATCTGAAAAAGAATGTGTATATATATATATATATATATATACATATACATATATACATATATTTTATATATATATATATCTGAATCACTTTGCTGTATACCAGAAACTAATACAACATTAATAAATCAACTATACTTCAATAAAAATGTCAAAGTCTAACCAAAAAAAAAAATACATATAAAATATTAAAAAGGAAGGTTGAAATATTTTTCCTCTATTTCTAATTATTCAAACCATAGATGTTTCCAGGCTTAGTTCAAAACCTACACATGGGTCCATGGCACCTTCTCCGATCATTCCAGAGAAAACTGAGGTTTGGCATCTTGACAGAAGACATACAGCTTTACTACACTCCATCTGTGTCACAGCAACAGAAGGACCACGTTACAGAGGGAAGAGGGACATGAGCTTGCTCCAAGCTTTTGACCTCTCTAAACCTCAGCTTTCTCATCTGTGAAATGGGGCCAACCCTCCCTTACAAAAATGTGGTAAAGATTACAAACAAAAGCGTCCGGCTGACAGTGAGTATATAATAGATCACAATTCCTATTATTTAGATTATTCATCCATTTTTGTGTGTCTGATCTTGTCCTCCCAGCTCCACTCCAGAGCAAGCTCTGGCATCAGGATTTAGCTGGATGATGACATGCCGAGGTTCCTGTGAGTTGAGACTCTTCACAAGAGGCTGGAAGCATGGAGAAAGGGTACAAGCAGGATGTGGTTCCTTCCTTTACCAGGAAAGGAGGAGGGTCTGACACATTTCCATTCCATTCTCTCCTCCCCACTCTGCCTCATCAAATGGAAACACAATCATGACCACATACATGGGTGACCAGAGAGCTACGATCTCCTTCCTCTTCCTGAGGGTAGCAGAGCACAGGAAGATAAGATAAGCCCTGGTTTGGGATCCAGCGAATGCCCACAGCCCATCATTTCAGAAGCTGCTGAGTCATTTGCTTGCGCTTCACACTTTAACACATAGTTAAGTGATGACTGTTTCTTAAATACACTTTTCCCAGGCTACTCGTGTTTCATTACCTATATAAATTTAAAACTACTATAATGGAAATCCACAGATTGTCCTATCATTTTAGTCACATCTTCCTCCTTCACTACAAAATCTTTATGTCCAAGGATCAAGAAGTACAAGCGGCCAGATTTATTTTTGGCATCATTTTCATTCCAAAAGGTCTACCTTTTGGTAGTAAGTGATATGCCATGAAGGCATCAACTAGAGGATAAGATAAGAAGCGGCAAACGATGCTGGTAGCAGTTTAACCTTCAGAAAGTTCAAAGTCCCGGGGCGGGGAAGACACCAGGACGGTTCTGGAGGGAGTGAGGGGCTTCCTCGTGGGTCCGATGTGCACGGTTTCTCCCTGTGGCTCACTTCCAGCCACTGGACAGCCCGGGGGGGTGGGGGGAGGCTGTCAGCTCCTCCCGACCTGCAGATTTTCTTTCAGAGGCTGAGGATCATCTGTGCTGACAAGTCTGATTAGAAATCACCAAGCTACTTTTCAATCTGCGCATAGGGGCCGACATTGACTTTCCACTCAGGTTTATGTACTGTGCGAGCAGCCCTGGAGGACATCTCTCTTCCTTCTGCTTTATTACAATTCAGTTTTGCTTGTAAACTAAACCTACTCCTGGGGATTTCTTAAACAGAAAGGTTTCTCTTACCTCTTCCTGGGACTGGTGACCTTTGGCAATTCCATTTTGAACTTGTTCCTATGTCTCCAAAACCAAAGAGGAAATAAGCTCATTTGTCACTGCTCTAATTTATGATCATTTAACCAAGGCTCATACCAACTAAATTTGGGTCAAAATGATTTACTGGTGCAACACAGCTAAAGTCAGGTTGGTGGAGTTTACTGCTTTCAATTTTATGCTAAGAAAACTGGCGCAGGCTGACTTCAAAGACAGTAAATTAAGCATCAGTTCACAAATTTACAAAGACAGTCATTTACAAAGACAGTAAATTAAGCATCTGTCACAAATTTGCAGTGTGACAGATACTAGTATTAGGTACTCGTCCTCACTGTTTCATTAGGAATCAAAGAAGCAAAGCTTTCATACTATTAACTAGAAATGAAAGAATAGAATATGTTTAATTCATAAGCAAAAACAGGAAGGACTGGAATTCGAACTTCTGGCTCTTTCCTGCATTACAGCAAGGCCGCTTCACAGTGTACAACCTGTGCAACCGTACAGGGCCACCAGTGGTCTCAATGCTCTGCTGTCACCATCTTGCGATTCTTAATTTTTCAGCAAGGGGCCCTGCATCTTCCTTTTGCACTGGCATTATGTCACCAGTCCTGCATGAGAGGTGTGAACATTATTAATCTATTGTCCTTCCCTCCTTAAAAACAGAATAGAAATCATTCAATCATTTATTCATTCAATGGCTATTTGCTGAGACCTACTGTGTGCTAATGGGAGAAACTCTAATAAGACAGGTATATTCATTATCCTCATGGAGTTAACAGGCTAAAGGGGAAAAAAAACCCAGTGAAAACGATAACATTTAAGTAAGAAAAATATTTAAGTGCTAAACTGACCTTTAAAACTTCAACGAAAATTCCACGTGGCAGTTAAAAAGGATGTGTTCCCAAACTGAAGAAATACACCCACCTCTGCTGCTCCTCTTAAAAAGCATCTGTCCCTTCTCTCCTCTAGGCCACACACTGAGTGACAAGGCAGCACCCCTCTGAGCAAAACTGAGGCAGTGGACACTCGAGGACCAACTGAATTCACAGTTTCAGGAAGTCATTTTACAAATTTGGAAAAGTTAGCATTTTGGAAAAGAGCACAAGTGCTTCCAAGGACCAGTTAAAGGAATGAAACAACGCGCACACACTCAAGTGTTCCATTTGTCTCAAAAGGACCAAGTCCCACCCACCCCCGTGAGCTATTGTCCCATTAGTGTCTCTACGTGTCCCACTGTGATCTACCAGAGGCAGTACGGCATGGTGGCCCTAATGAACGAACATCCACATTCACTCATGGTTTATGGGTATCTCTCCAATAACCCCAGCACTGGTGGCTAGATCTGCTAATATTTTGATCCAGAAACACGGTTCGGTAACATGGAAGCAAGAACAGCCTGGCAGCTCGCCAGATAAGACACGCTCTCCATCAACAGAGACTGAACAGAAGAGAAGGCTGCTGCGCACATTTACCACCTTTAAAATATACCCCGAGAGCACGTCTCAACCCACATCACTGACAACTTCTCCTTTTCCTTTCCGGGAAAGAAACAACCGAGTTAGTTTTTATATAAAGGAAATGGGTGACTCAATCACCGTGGAGTGACAGGACCAAAGAACCCTATTCAAGACCCCTGACAAAAATGACGAAATCAACATGGAATAAATAGCTGTGAACTACTTCAGTAACATTTTCGATGGTTGGCTATGTCAGTACTGTCTGCTGGTTCCAATGTAACTGAAACGGGAACAGGTAGAAGAAGATCATCTTTTGAAATGAACTCGATCCGAAATATTTGCACTTAAACAGGTCTCCATTCTAAGCACGGGGCCGTTGGCAACCAAAACAGAAAATTCCACCACATCTGTCTTTTGCTATAATGTGTGATAGTACCGGACAGAGGAAGTGACCTAGCCAAAGGCAGCAGGGTAGTAATTAACAGTGTAACATAAAGGACACAGGCCAAGCATGTCCTGGGCCCCGAATTAGAAGCTTGCTCACGTGAATACCTGGAGTTAACATTTTCCAGAATGATTTTTAGCAAATCATCCGTCAGATGAATGTAAATACTGTGATAAGTACAGGGTATGCTGAGAGATTACAGCTGAGGGGTGGGCAGTCACACACAGAAGACAGTGTCCCTCCCTCCAGGGCCTCCACCAGAAAAAAAAAAAGTTGATCAAGTTTCAAGGAAGCTCAAGAAAGGCAGGATTCCTTCAAGCTGTGCAATCAGAGAAGACTTTATGGAGAAGTTAACATTCAAAGCAAGCCCTAAAAGGCAAGTGAGCTTGGGGTCTGTGTCCTGGGGAAGCGGAACAGGACCAGCAAAGGCACAAAGGTGGGACTGAGTGGAGAGTGCAGAAGAAAGATTGTGAAATTCAGTTTGGGCAAAGCGGAACCCACAGGAAGGATGCCCGTGGATGGTAACGGGACAAATGGGGCACGTGGGGCACAGTGTAAATGGCCTTTATCCTACAGGGAGCAACAGAGGAATCTAGAGTAGGAAGGGCCATGACCCCAGGGAAGAAGATGACTATAGAGGCACCACAAGGACGGCCAGGAGGGAGGCAGGTATGCAGGAAGGGAGCCCAGGCAAAAGATGGACATCAGCCGCCTAGCACGAGTCCTCTGAGCCGTTTGAGATAAATGTGGCAGGGCACCATGACACTAAGTTGGAACACAATTTAATGCCTTTTTAATTAATGGCTTTTTCATAATGAATAGCTTTTTAAATGGTCACTCAGAGGTCATGACTATCGTAGTAACACGGTTCAATTACATACAGCTACATATTACATTAACTTTCTCATAATACATTCAAGACAATAACATTTCTCATCCTTCTACAGGCCAGCCTGATATCAAAATAAATGACTGTTTTACTCTGTTCTGCTCTAGCCTCAATTTCAAAATATATTTTATCTTTCTCTTATAATGTACTTGGTACAGTTTTCAAAGAATTATATACAAGCATCAAAGATATTTTCGTTTTATTTTGCTCAGTTCCCCCCAGGATCAGAAATGAAAGCTCCAAACCCCCTGAATTGAGCTTTAATCTTAGGGAACATCACTGCAACATATTACTGCAAGTATCACTGGCAAGGTTCATTTTGTGAAGATAAAATAACGATCTAGCTGTAGAACACAATACTGAAGCTGGCTGTTGGTAGAATATCAATGACATTTTTCTGAGGGAAAGTCCAGTGACCAAAGCCATGAATTTATAAACTCCTTGAGGTCACAACCTTGTATTATACTTACTTCTTTTGTTTCTCGCAGCACGAAGCTGCAGCAGGATTTTAAGATTCAATAGGGAAATCTGCACAAAAGTGTTCTGTATATTATAAAATGATGCATTAAAAGTAGCTAACATTAGTTGACCTGGAACTCTAAAGAACTAATTTTCCTTTCAGTTGGTCTCTGTGGTTATTTGAAAAGGATAAAAACATGGACAGGTAGTAATCAGGCTGTGAATACGTCGGGGTGCGTCCGAGGAGAGAGAGAGGGTTGAAGGAAGAAACGTCACAAAACCTAAAGATAGTACAGAAAAATACCACCGAGATGGAGAAAACCCACAACGTGGGCACACGAGCTAAAACAAACAAGCAAACAAAAAACACTTGTCCAGATGTTGAGAATATCTATTCAGATTGCATCTCAAATTATGATCCACAGGGGTCAGATACAGCTAGTGACAAGGTGTATTTACTAGGTCCTGAGTAGTAAGTCACCTGCAGATAAGACTATCACTAGTTCAAAACTTAGTTTGGGAAATGCAGCAGAGTGCAATAGCAAAGTAAAAGTAGACGAAAGTATAATCAAAGTTATTTTAGCTCTTTATAGCACTTTCTTGGTTTGCTTCCATTCATTATGTTACCCTCATATCTAGAACGCTGCCTAACAGAGAGCAGGGATTCAATAAATATTTGTGTAATGAACGAAGCTTATTAACTTTTTAAGTTAAAGTGTAAACTTTTAAGTCAAATAAACGATTGGTAATGGCCACCATTTGCTGGGAAGCTACCTTTTCAGGCCTGATATTACATGACTTACACATATGTAGACTTCACAAAAACCCAATGAATTAGTATTACTATTAGTAATAGGCGAAGGAACGGAGGCTGAGTGAGTTGCTTTCCCAGGGCCACAAAGCTGATGAGTGGCGGAATTCAACCCTGTCTGTCCAGATCCTGTGTTCACTTGGCTTTACACAACAACACAAAGCCAGAGAAAAATGTAAACACAAGAACAAAAAAGTACGAACATGTCATTTTACTTACAGTCTTACAGAAACAGTTTCTTCTGCAATCTGATTGCGTGCCAAATTCTGAAGCATCCCATGTGGGGAAAACTTCTGTTATTCTAATCCTAGGCTATAAGTAATGCTACAAAAACAATCAGCCACAACTTACAAGCCTCACAAGCTAAACAGCGGAAGTGTGGAGAAATGAAAACATTTCCCTCCTCCAATAGTTTCCACCATCTTAAAGTCTCATCAGATTCAGATTTCCAGATCTGCTCTAAGTGGACTGCAAGATGATTATGGTAAAACCACACCACACAGAGCACGACTGGCTGAAATTACACTGAAGTCAAATGTACGTAAAATAGCGCCACACAGAGAAGAAGAGCTCACTGCTGTGTAATTTCGTGAAAGCTGCTGGGCACCAAGGTCACAGGCAGCCAAAGTGAATTTTAAATGGTGCCCGACCAGGAGCCTATAATCAGGATAGCCACCAGTGGGTGGATGAGATAAATGAACTAACCAACTTTCTTCCACCAGGCAATCAAAATAGAATGCCATCTTTATGCATGAGACCCCAAATTTTTTTTTAAGTTAAAATATTCATCCTTCACACCTCTGCTTTTTCCACTACATTTCTAGCCTCTTCCTTCCTCAAGGTGCCTTTATGTTAGTGAACATCATGCAGTGTGATTTTTGTTCCTACCTTGAGTGTTCTTCTATCTATTCCCGGAAAATAAAATCTATTCCTACAAAGCACAAACTTCTCCGTAACCCCGGTCCACCAGCAGAGGAGCTGTTGAGCAGCTGTCACTGTCCGAGGGCAAGCTTAGAACTGATGATTGAGGGGCTTCCCTGGTGGCCCAGTGGTTAGGACTTCGCCTTCCAATGCAAGGGGTGCAGGTTCGATCCTTGGTCGGGGAGCTAAGCTCCCACATGCCTTGGGGTCAAAAAACCAAAACATAAAACAGAAGCACTATTGTAACAAACTCAATAAAGACTTTAAAAAAAAGGTGGTCCACATCAAAAAAAAAAAATCTTCAAAAAAAAAAAAAAATGATTGAGTCAGACACAGGAGCTTCCCTTCCAACCAGGACAGTCAAATGGTAAAAGAAAGTGTCAGGATATAAAAGCCATGTCTTTTTTTTTTTTTTTTTTTTTTTTTTGGCTGTGTTGGGTCTTCATTGCGGTGCACAGAGCACAGGCCCTAGGCGCACCGGCTTCAGTAGTTGCAGCACACAGGCCAAGTAGTTGTGGCGCATGGGCTTAGTTGCTCCACAGCATGTGTATCTTCCCGGACCAGGGATCAAACCCGTGTCCCCTGCATTGGCAGGCAGATTCTCAACCACTGCGCCACCAGGGGAGCACCCCCATGTCTTATTTATTTATTTTATTTTATTTTATTTATTTATTTATGGCTGTGTTGGGTCTTCATTGCTGTGCGTGGGCTTTCTCTAGTTGCAGCGAGCTGGGGCTATTCTTTGTTGAAGTGTGCGGGCTTCTCATTGCGGTGGCTTCTCTTGTTGCGGAGCGTGGGCCCTAGGCGCGCGGGCTTCAGTGGTTGTGGCTCGCAGGCTCTAGAGTGCAGGCTCAATAGTTGTGGCTCACGGGCTCTAGAGCACAGGCTCCGTAGTTGTGGCACACGGGTTTAGCTGCTCCACGGCATGTAGGATCTTCCCGGACCAGGGCTCAAACCCGTGTCCCCTGCATTGGCAGGCGGATTCTTAACCACTGCGCCATCAGGGAAGCCCCCGTGTCTTTTGAAGAGTGACTGAAGTAATACTTTCTCATAGAAGGTTCTCAAAGACACTACAAATCTATACATTTAACCCTGGTCTCTCTCATGAGCTCTGTGCCCATGTTGCCAACTGCCCACCTAACCTTCCACCTTGAAGTCCCCCCGACCCAGAACCACAAACTGTGGATTCAGGAGATGTTCTTTGGTGGATATCCTCCAGGCCCTGTGAGATGTATGTATTGAGTAGGCTGCCAAGCAGGGCAGCTGCTGCCAGCCTTAGCCAAACTCGGCTGCAGACCCTGAGTCCTTTCTCCTGGGTCCTCAGCACTGCCGACTGATCGAAAAAGTCAAAAGGGCCAGGTATAGGGACAACAGGAGCTCCGGAATGTCTCACTACTGATCAAATTCCTTCTGAAAATGCTTCCGCATTTGTTGGGGAGTCACATGACCTCCTTGTCTAAGCAGCGGCAGGATCACTTTTCTTCTCCTCCCATCTTGCTTTACCTTGATAAAGCAAGGATTGGCTCTGCCTTGATTTCCTTATTTTCCCTACCCTCAAAGTCCCTCAATAAGATAAAGTCTCACCAAACTGCACCTGGAGTGCTTGGGCTTTGCTGTCCCCTCCTTAGACTCTGGGAAATGGAAGAGACAAATGTACTGGGTTGGCCAAAAAGTTCATTTGGGTTTTTCTGTAACATCTTTCCAAACTTTCTGGCCAACTCAAAAGATACAAAACATAGGGTGGAAATACAATCAACGTGATTTGGCAAGCCCTGTCTGTGCACCTCCTAGAAGGAGGTTGTGGTTATGAGCAGCAGGTCGCCCGCAGGAGGCGTGGTTTATGAGGCAAGGTGACTATAGAGATTATCAAAGAATTGTCTGAATACCTAAGGATTATAATTTCCTATTTAAATCAGGTAATGCAACCCCTAAAAACAAAACAAACATACAACACACATGAACAGCAGCAAAAACGATGTCCTACCGCACACTCAACTGTAGAATACAGTGACTCCATTGTAGGTCCAAGAAGAGACCATGGGAAATCCTACATCCACATCCAAGACAACGGTGCACATATGTGGAGGGGGAGAAATAGTACGGGGAGCTTGGACTGTTACGGGGAGCCAACTGTGGCCAGGAGTGAGAAAAGGCTATACCGACTTTGACCATGAACCTATGTCCCCCTTTCCAGCCACATGCACAGTGGAATGCCATGGTCCCGTAGGGAATCCTGGCCTGCCCAGTTCCTCCCAACATCATCAGCTACAATCTGCTACCCATACAGAAGGTACGTTCATACACTGCAGAGAGGACCAACTGGGTAATCTTGTCATAAGGTAACACTGGGGCATGAGTTTTAGGAAACCCCTGGGGCTCAGAAGTAGAGATAAACAAACACTAAGAAAGTCATGCCTCATGCACAGCAACTCTCACCAAGGAGGAGTATATCAAATGAGGACAGGATTTCATCACAGAATCTTACTATTTTAGAGCTTAAAGGCACATTTCTTTTTTTCAAAGATTTGATCGACAAACATATGGAAACTGTAACTTACAATGGAATGACACAAGGACATTTCATGTTTCATGGCCTTTAATGCAAATGACTCATGGCACATAAATAATAATCACTGATAATATTAACTCATAGGTAATAACCAAGGGATAACCAGTTTCCTTTCTTGCTCTGCCTTATTACGCAGCTGTAACATGACTAACATAAGCTATGACAGGAATCAATTAGGTCTCCTAACTAAAAGATTCCTGTACTACAAGTAATAGACAGCAATGTTCAATTACAAACATGTTGACAATAACACTTATTCTTTATAGATAAAATAAAGGTATAATTGAAAATGTCAAATTTTCTATGAAAATAAGATGTATAAAATCAATCTTACATCTCCTTAAGTTTATGTATTTGCACACTTATTATTTCCTGCACTTTTAGGGAGAGAAAAGGAAAATATCTGTTTGTGAGAAGCCAGTGAAGTTCAATGACACGACACTGAGAGTCACTTTAGGTGTCATCAAGAATGCTCCTCTTAGAAGCCCCCAGGTGCGCTGAGCAGTCAGTAACCCTCATTTGCACACCGGTGAATGTTAAACAGTTATAAAATTAAAGATGTCTACATTGTAATTTTATACAGTAAGTTACATCTACATACTGTGGTAACAATGTTTATTACTTTTTTAAATGTTTCACTCTGTAAATCAAAACAGAGCTGCTATAATTTATGTTTTCTTGTCTGTTTTCTAATTTTCTGAGGAACTAGGGAAAAAATGCCTAGTGTTTTATATACACGGAAATATAAAATTACTGAGACATCATTCATTTCCTCATTTATTCATCTAAAAATAGGAGCAGCAAAACCCGTTTGCCTCTATCTCAGAAATGTCTTCAAAATCGTTTCCTCTGTATTCCCACAGCTTCGATGAGGTTCTCACCATTCTGGCCAAGCCTGCTGTAACAAGCCTCTTGCTGCCTTCCCTGGTTTTGTCGTTTCCCCAAATCAGTCTTTACTCCTCACTTGCTACTGGATTATATAGTTCCTAAGTCAATTTCACCCATAACCACTCAAAAACTTCATTTAACTTTAATTAAGTGTAGAATTCTTACCACAGAATATGAACAGGGACCTTCAGACCTGATCCTCTGTCACATCACCTCTGCCCCCTACCTTAGAGTACGCTGCCATTCCCTGAATTCCCATCAGACCTTTTTACAACTCCTTGGCTTTGAGAATTTGACATTTCCCCTGCTCGAAATCCCAGGGAGCCTCTGCTCATCCTTCTGACTCAGCTCAATAGAACCTCTGCTATGAAGCCTTTCCAAACCCCTCCAGACACAAGGTCCCTCCCTTTCCTGTGCTCCTACAGCATTTTATGCACACTTCAATGGACCCTGGGCATTTTTAAACATCTGAGATTTATGCCTATTCACCAAACCCCCCCCCCAGAAGTTCACAGTATGACGTAATCTGCCACTTGGCTAAGGCAGGAATTTGAATTATATGTTGTATTTTAGCCAGGGTCCAGGAAAGCAGGAACCATCCTAAGTATTTCAAACCCAGAGGATTTAATATAATACAGGAAATTGGTTACACAGATGACAGAAGAGCTAAAACGCCAGACAGGAGTTAAAGAGGTGACCCAGAAACTGGCATCAGCAGAAAACTGCTACCATCCATGAGACTGGAGCGATGTTGGGGGGAAGATGGCATTACTGACGACTAGAAGAACCGGACCATGTGACTAGGGGAGGATCACGACAGTGGCTCCTGATGGAAGCTGGGACCGGGAAGGGCTGGGCTTTCCAGAAGGAGGGACAACTGCTGCCGGAGATTCTGCCCAAGGGAGAGCTAGAGAGGGAGAAATACCCTGGCTTCTCCCGGACAGCCTCCCATCCTCCAAAAGTGCCTCCCACTGGCTGCATCTACCCAGATGCCAGGTGTCGAGGCTTCTGGGAAATGCAGTCTCCTGCGATGCCGGAGAATGACTGGTGCGCCGTGTGAGGTTGGTGAGCATCTCACTTGGCAGCTGGACAAGCCTCACCAGCCGATCACTGTATGCAACGGAGTGGATGTCTGCATCACGTGTCCTTTGGGTTGTGATCATACTTCGCATGTTGGTTTCCTCCAGAAGGCTGTGAGCTCCGCTATAGCAGGGACCTCATCTCAACTTGTATCCCATCACCCAGCATGGTATCTGACATATAGTAGGCACTCAATAAATGCTGCTAAATGTCCACAAACACTAATTCCCTGCATTTATAACATATTTTAACTCAGCATCTCCTCAAGGTTGTTGTGCTGCCCATTAATTGAAAAAGATGCTGTTGCCTGTAACAGGTTAAGCAGGATGCTGCCGTTCCCAAATAAGTTTGTGAAACGCAGTGCTAAACAAATGAAGCTGGTCTCTTCGTCCATGCGAGCTGCAATGACAAAATACCACAGACAAGATGGCTTAGAAACAACAGAAATTTATTTCTCCCAGTTCTGGAAGCCGGAAGCCTAAGATGACGGTGTCAGGGTGGTAGGGTGAGGGTTCTCTTCTCCTTGTATCCTCACACGGCAGAAGGGGCAAGGATGCTCTCTCAAACTTCTTTTATAAAGGCATTAATCTCATTCATGAGGGCTCCACCTTCAGGACCTAATCATCTCCCAAAGCCCTCACCTCCTAATACCATCCCGTCTGACATTAGGATTTCAACAAATGAATTTCGGGGGTATCACAAACATTCAGACCACAGCAGCTTGTTTCTTTATGGCAGATAATACCGTTCATTCAGAGGTTTCAAAATGTGCTTGAAGACAGAGATGCAGAATTATGCAACATCTTTTCAACGTATATGACTATGGAACACTTTTATCAAAAGACTGACATTACACAGGGACATCAGTTAAGGGGTCATCGCTTTAAGTGTCTTCACATTTGTGACATTTTATTTCTTCTTTGAAATAGTCCTGTGAGGTACAGAATAACAAGGTCACACTTTTCAAATAAAAATGTTGCTAATAAATAATTAAGACTAATATATCAAGTATTAATCTAATATACAAGATGTCATTTACTATCCTAGTCACCGTAGGGATAGAAGCAAAATGTAAATCTTAGTTCTTGTTCTGTTTGAAGAGATAGGACATACAAGAAAAAAAGAACCATAAAATGGTACTTTCTTTTTATTCAACAATATTTTTATATGTGTTTTAGTACATCATGGTATCTGATGTTGCCTGATTACTGCAAATGAGGCACATGGAAGGTAAATTATTCACTGAAGTTATAAGCAGGTCAGTTCTGGACCTTACATTAACACTTGAGCTTTATGAATTCTAAAAGAAAATCACTAACTGGTATGATGTCTATCATATAAAGAAAAGAAAGGATAACTCGATCCCCCAATAATTAGACAGCAATATCAACGCACCAACACTGGGGTATTGGGGTATGAATCCAACCTCGTGATCTTCTAAAAATGACCCTTCAACAGTCCCTGGGAAATCACCAGACTCCTTTAGAGGCATCTAGCTAGAACTCTCTGTGTTTCTATCATAATATTTTATTGATCAAGGTTGACAAAGTAGAACATTATCCTTCGTTTCTAAAGAGAGACACAAGGTCCTTGGTTTTGTTATTTAAGAAGTGTGTCCTCACCAAATGAACGTACCTACGAAACAGAAACAGACTCACAGACATAGAGAACAGACCTGTGGTTCCCAAGGGTAGGGGGTGGGGGAGGGATGGAGTGGGAGTTTGGGGTGAGCAGATGCAAACCATTATACACAGAAGAGATAAACAACAAGGTCCTACTGTATAGCACAGGGAACTGGATTCAATATCCTGTGATAAACCATAATGGAAAAGAATATAAAAAAAGAACGTGTGTGTGTGTGTGTGTGTCAATCACTCTGCTATATAGCAGAAATTAACACAACATTGTAAATCATCTATACTTCAATTTAAAAAAAAAAAAGAAGTGTGTCCTCTAAAATTAACATTATCTTCGGTCTTAACAAAAGATTACTACAAGGGCTTCTAACAATGGGGAACTTGCACTAGGGAAATTACACTAGAAAATTTGGACAGCGTGTATTAATGAGAGATAAATTCTTCTGTCACATAATTTTTTAAAGACAGCATATTTGCTTTGGTTGGAGGTTTTGGCATTCTCCCCTAATGGCCTCTCAACTGCATGTTACCTTGTTACCATTAACCTGTTTTGAGAATTGGCAAAAAGTTGCTATATCATATTACTTCAAGTGGTTCTATGGTACTACAAACATAAACTGGGGACCAAAGAAACAATAAAAATATTCATTATTCAATATTTGTTATTCAAAATATTGAATATTCAAAATATTCAATATTCGTTAAGAGACTTACTATTCATAATGGTCAGAAATTCTGAATTCTACATATAATACAAGGTGGAATTTCAATTAACACTTTAATATTATGATGACAGCATTCACAGCTCAACACGTAACTAAATGGGATAACTCTGGGTGTCGCTCTCTAAAATTCAGTGTTCACAGTTGTTTAAAAAAAAAGAGAGAGAGAGAGAGAGAGAACAAATTACCTGCCTCACTGGGGTGAAAGAAATGAGAACTGAGTATGTTCCAAGGATCACTGGTCCCTTCAGGGAGCCAGTTCCAAATTAGTTAGGGAAACACTTAACACTACACTTAATACTACACTTAATACTATACCTTCCCCACGCCCCCAGGAGACTGGTATAAGCATTGACATACTCCAGGCTCTGTGAAGTTCTGCTGTAATGAAATTTATTAACTTTCCATAACCAAGTGTTTCTCCAATCTACTTGTTCCCAAAATGATTCTGCTTTTTCAATACCTACTGGTACTCCCTCCGGAGCCAGCGCTCCCCAGAACACACTTGAGGGTGATGCCTCATGAAACCAAAAAGATGAATTTCAATGACCTCCAGGGATAAAAGTTTTGAACTTAATGCTGTTTTTCTTTCTGATTGTAAGCAACACACACAACAGGACACCCTTGCCAAGCTGGAGGTAGCTGCAGAGCTCAAGTACCGACAGTGTAAGAGTGATGAGTTTGTCTGGAGAGCAAACTGGATGCATTTCGTGATGCTACCTATACAGGATGAGGTAAAGCTCTCAAGTGTGCGCTTAAAGTTTTTCTTTTAGAATTGGTTGTGAATTCACATGCCTCAGGTGGTTTTCCTTGTAACTGAAAATACGTTTTTTACAAGGCAACGAACCAATCTGCAATCTATGTCTTAGTGAAGTTAACCAGTCCAGACAGACCCTGGCCTCAGAAGGATCAGGCTACAGCTGTGTTAGATGGTGGCAACAAAGGAAAGCAAGTTAAAAATCAAACGATTCTCCTAAACTATGGCACAAATGAAACTACCTATGAAACGGAAATCGACTCACAGACATGGAGAAAAGACTCGTGGTTGCCAAGGCAGAGGGCAGGGAAGAGGGTGGGAGAGGGAAGGATTGGAAGTTTGGGATTAGCAGATGCAAACTAGTATGTACAGAATGGATGGACAACAAGGTCCTACTGCAGTAAGATCTTTACGTCTTTCAGTTAGCCAATTCCTTACCACAAATCCACTGCCTGAGAACTATAGAGGATGTATTAAGGTCTTATTTTGAGTTCTCCATCTGTCAAATCTTGTTTCTGTTATAGGGCAATGATAAATAAAAGAATACATATATAATATATAAATGATCATTATGATGTGTATATAATATGTATTAAGAGAGAGAATTCCAGGATAATTTTCTGTGTCAAAAACCAGGATATGGGCTTCCCTGGTGGCGCAGTGGTTGAGAGTCCGCCTGCCGATGCAGGGGACATGGGTTCGTGCCCTGGTCCGGGAAGATCCCACATGCCGCTGAGCGGCTGGGCCCGTGAGCCATGGCCGCTGAGCCTGCGCGTCCGGAGCCTGTGCTCCGCAGCGGGAGAGGCCACAACAGTGAGAGGCCCGCGTACCGCAAAAAAAAAAAAACAAAAAAAAAACCAGGATAGATCGATGTGTTCAGTCAATACCAAACCACAGAGATGGGGTCTTTTTACAGTCCAGTCAGAGAGGTGTAAATAAGATCATGATAAAAACTAAACATTAACTAAATTCTGAATGTAAGCCATCTACCAGAAGTCACATCTTAAAAAATACAAAATGATGAACTTAGAGCAGGGTTCTCAAGGCGGTGGTCTCAGAACCAGCATCATCTGGGAACTTGTTAGAAATACACATTATCAACTCCCCTGGCCAACCCCCCAAAACCTACTAATCAGAGAGCCGCCCTGAGTGGGCTCCAAAAATCTGTTTTAAAAAGTCCTGAGGGTGACTCCGATGCATGCTAAAGTTTGAAAACCACCAGCTCAGAACTCAAGGCCGCTTGCCTGGACTTTATATTGTAAGGTTAGAGGGAGCTGAAGGAAACAGGAGGAGCTTGTGATCTGTGAGGCGCAATTTAAAGAGGAACAAAGAGAGCTCTGCGTGCCCCCCCAACTGGCCCAAGAAATGGCTCGATTTCTTAAAATTAGAGCAACTTCTTTCAGTTAAGACACTGTCACTAAAAAGCCACCATGCCCATTAATACGCCAACATTTACTTATCTTATTCCTCAGCTGTCACTTGACGGAGCCTGGATATGAAGGAAAGCACGATGGGACACACCATACGTCAGGTCAGGTTCAAAGTGCAGCAAGGGGAGAAGTCCCAAGCCCTCACCCAAAGGGATGAAAGACAGCCCAGGTGGAGCCCTACAGTGAGGGGACTCTGGAGAGGCAATGATGCTTTCAGCACAGAGACGGGGATGCTCTAAGAAACACTCTGTCATCATCACCGTCTTGAGCAGCATGTAACCATCAATTGGTTGAGGAGATGGGTCTCCCCTGGCTTCTCAGGACAGAGCAGTATCTACACTGGGAAGGTAGTTGTTTGCCACTGATTAGTAGTCTACACTCATTTTATACATATATGTGACTCACATCCAAACTAAATGTGGAATAATACCAATTTGGGACTCTTTTCCATACCCCGTCGTTAGAGCGCCAGCAGTTTCCGAAGATGAGATCTACAAATTCAGACCCTGACAATTGCAAGCACCAGTGGGCAGAACTTAAGATAGCCTTAATATGTCTTTACGGCGTTCTTACATGCTTCGCTTACAGAGCATGTAAATAAGATATTTTACTAACACGTACGTCAAAAGTTTGGTATGAAGTTTCAAAAATTCTGTTAAAGTACTTAATGACTACAACAGTATTTGAAAGCACGTGATTTTGTGTTCCACAAACAAAAACAACATTACAACCTCTATTTTCTCATAACACCATTATCATAATCTCTGCATGATAACATTTTTATTACATGTGATATACCTCAAAGGCTTTCTACATGCCTTTTAAAAATTCAATTGAGGGTAAAATTCAACCCAGGCTCGTTTTTAAAAATTATGACCAAGACATGACTTCAAATATAAGATGGAGATGGTGGCAATTAAAGTTTATGCTCAAGTTACCACAAGAAAGGCAGAAGTCACTGATTCCTTGAAGTATTTCTTTTATAGGCAGTAAATGTCCATGGACAACAGTCCCATTCTGTGTTGTTCCACCCGTTTACAGGTGACATTTTGACCTCTAACCAACCACAGCAAGACAATTCAAAATGAAGGTTGACACTTTATCCTTTAACTAGTTCCAAAGTACTGCAGGGGTTTTACTGCCTGATGTTACACCATATGTGCAAACTCCAGACACAGCAGGCATGTTTAAGTAGGATGCCTCTGTACTTTGCCATTATCCTGTTTCCTGTTGTTCTGGAGCAATCCTAACTTTAGCTAAACATAACCTTTCTGGGTGAATCATTTTTAGTAGAAGAATCCGCCTTATAGCAGAGTGCCCTGCACTTTGACTGTATTTCGGAAGCATGGCCATTGACGGAATTCATAGAACCCAGTGGTTTGGTATTTTGCAGTCTTTATGAAACCCACCCATTTTATGAAAACTTTCATAAAATAAAATTATTTACCACTTTTTCTTATGAATAAAAACTCAAACAATTATGAAATGAACCACAGGAGTAATTCTTTCTGAAGCATTTTTTTGGTCAACTGGTCTATCACTAAATGGTAATGTTTAATGGCAGATTTTTCAAAACCTTTTCCGTAATTCAAGTTATTTTTTAATTCTAAAATGACTACTGTCTTGGGCAATGGGATGTATTTACTTACTCGGGCCCTCAAAAGGTTCGAATCAGAAAAGCCCTCTTAGGTTTTACATTCAGAATTATTTTCTGCCAGGATTTGAGAAATGCTAATAATAACCTATATCTTCAGCTCAATGTCAGTAACTCTTACCAAACCAGAGTTCATGAAAAGCATATACTAAGGAAAAAACAGTCCTTTAAAAAGTATACATAACTTCCCCAATGGCCTTTCCCCTTGAGTTTTATGTAAAGTAGAACATTTAGCTCTTTATAATTCCCTCAAATCTATAAATCTCACCAGTCTCAGATTTACTTCCTGTTGCCTTCCTTCATTATACGTTTAAAGGTAATCAATAAAAACTGATTTCTCTTTGTAAGCACTTTCCTGTTCTGCCAGAAATAACAGTAGTCCCTGCCCTAAAACGAAGAAGAAAAGGAAAAGGAATATTTACCAGAAGAGGAGAAAAAGAAACCGCCCCAGTGTTTTTCCTGAGCCAAGTGAAACGCAAACAGCAAATCAAGTTTATTCTTAAAGGAGAAAAACCTTAAAAATATTCCTGGCATTAGTCCTATTCTTCAAATCTGTGTTATCAACAAGTTTTTAACTCTGGGTTTGTATTTCCACTCTCTACAAAAACCTCATTATACTGCCTAATAGCTTTACTGTACTGTCTTTCTGTAGGAATCCACACATCACACGCAAGACTTGTGCTCAATGCTGAACAGTGAAGCAGTAGAGGAAGGATAGTAAGTCCCCCAGCTTGCCTCCTAGGGCAGAGTGGGATGCAAGACCAGCAGGAAAAAACAGATGAGAACAAAGTTACATCTGGTAAGGAAATCAAGAACTGCAAACAACGTATCTCTGACTCAGAAACGCAAAACTTTCAGCCACTTGAATTTTTAGCACAAGAATTTTCTGACCCAAAATGTTACTTGAAGGTTTTATATTAAATCATCTGAAATCATCTGTTGGGGTTTCTCCAATATAGACTCTACTCCAGAACTCTCCATTTTTAATGTTTTTTCTTCTCCTGCATTTTTCAGCGAAGACCATGAGAAAACACCCAATGAAAGAGCAACAGACTTTTACTTTGTAATGAAGTTACGAATACATTTTATACGTTTCCCTGGCTTCCTGTTTTCTTGAACTCTGTACTATCTACAGAGGTTGTCCTATTTCACCAAGGCAGACTATAAATCACACGAGTTCAGCCCGTCAGGTTGAAAAATGGAGGTGAAAGGCACAGCAGAAAATACATGAAGTATAATTAAAACCATATGACCAGAGATATTGAAGCAATACTTGTTGGAGGCAACCCAAGTAAAAATCAAATCTTTTCTAGTGTTAGTGAGACTGGCCAGTCCCTTTGAAACAAACACACATCACTTGCTAAATACTTTTTTTTTTTTCTCTCCTTCACAGCAAAAGCACCGGGAGAAGTTCAGCCCTAACAAGGTACTGAAGCCTATCTTTGTGGTATGGTTAAATTCACAGTTGTTCATGTGAAACTGATCTCTCATTTAAAACAGTCATCATTTATTTAGAAATATAGTTTAAGATGGGGCAGGGCTCAATTTTACATCCACCAAAAAGGATAAAAGGCTTATGATGACAATGTTGAATCAAAAACCTTTTCTACTTTTCTATGAAGGTTTCATCTCCTAAGACCTGAGGATTCCAGAAAGACACAGATACTGTAATTGCTTGTTGTTGATCATAAAGAGCCAGCAGCTATAAAATCCAGACCGCCTCCTGGACTACATTATAAACAACCTAGACACTACTGCCTCACAGATGTGGTACTGAGCAGGCCAATGATGTCCATGTTTAAGGATGTACAGAATTAAGAGCTCTTGAAGTTGTAAAGCATCTTTGACTTTGGCAATCTGTCCCCAGAGCCTATGTCCCCTGAGCGTTCCAAGGGTCAATTACCATAATCTCAGTAGATAACTGGAACACAACTTTCAATATTGCTTTGGGGTTCCAGTAAACAATGTAAATTTAGCGAAGTCACTTACCCCCCAGAAACTGAATTCCTCCAGCCACTCTTCCCACTGTCCGGGAGATGAGCTCCGACACACAGCAGCCCATGAGGGCGGTGAGCGCCACAAGCAGGAGGAGGCCACAGCCCAGGCCTGTCACGATGGTAGAAATCCTCCATTCTGTGCTGGGGATGCCCTGGAAGGAGGCGTAGCGCCCACATTCCTCCACCATCACCATCATCTGCCGACTCTCATCGTGCACGGGATACGAGCACCTCCGGAAAGTACCGAAGGACACAGGCTTGCCCAGCTGAGATCCCCAGAGCCAGTAAGGCATGAAGAACCCCACGCAGGACGTGGCAGCACAAAGAAACGAGAGCAAAGCCCAGATGACCCCGGTGCAAGTCAGACTGGATGCCATCTTTCACCAGACGGGGCAAAGAGGACCCAAAGTAACTGTTCTGGGTCTGCAGGAGGGAGTGAAGGTGTGAAACCACCGGGGACCCACAGGTAATCCACAGTTCTGTGATGGGAGAGTGTCTATTAACAGAACGGATCTTCAGTCTTACTGGGCATCAACTTCCCATCCTGTGCAGTAAGGAAGATGGTCCCTGGTAAAACCATAAGAAATATTAAAAGTTAAATGTTTTTAGAAATGTGATTAACACCGATTCAGTTGGTCTACAACTTTCAATTAATAAACAGTCAAAGATGCCTCCATACTTCAAAAGTGAGAAGAATCCCTTCTCTCTATAAACTTCTCCGTAATTCAAATGTTGTCAGACTGGCTCAAACCTTTTTCATGTCTTTATCTCCTATAAATGTCCCCAAATTAACTCATGCACTTAAAGAAATGCATGATTTCTACTTGCCAAGCCAGTGAATTCATTTCATATACTCACATTAAAAGTAATGTAGCATATTTACCGGCAGTAAACATAATTCCGAATGTTATAATAAAATGAACCATACCGGGGTTTGTTCAGCTGGCTTGCAAGTTCATGCTCATAACTTGTCGCAACTTCTCTGTGTCCCTTTAGGTGCATTAACACTCTGCACGAGCCCGAACAAAATAATTAGGATCACAATTACACACTGCCCAGGCATACAGAAAGGATGGGACTATTAGGCATCCCCAGTCCTCATTCAGTAGCGTTTGTGAATGCCTTCAATCTCAACTAGCTTCTAGTGTCAACGAAAGAAAGCCTGCGTACGGCTTATTTTCATACCTGCAATTTTGATTCACGGCCTCCAATTAAATTATTGGAACCATCTCTACTGCTGAACGAGTGTCACTGTCTAATCTGAAAAAGAATCCACACCTGCCAGGACTCTACATCGATCCCCAGTCATTCTAGTGATTCCACGTGCATTCACTTCCATACCTCCCTCCCTCTGAGAGAGTTCCAGAACCACTTCCCACACTTTTCACAGAGAACGCAGAAGCCCAGAGCCACGCACCCCAGTTCCGTCCCCAGGACTCTTTTAACTCCAGCTTAACGTCACCCACCCCCTCCTTTCCCAACCCTCGCGCCTGCCCTTTCCTTCCCACCCACCACCCCATTTCCACCCCAGTGTGTCACTCCAGGGGAGTTCCGGCTACTTGTTTGTTTTTTTAAATCTTGTCAACTGCGGTCAGCATCAGCATTAGCGGCTGAAGTTGGTCTGCTGGGCCCGGAGGCTGGGGAAGACGGATGGCACGGGGACGTGGGGTGGAGACCGCCCTCACCTCGCGCGGGGGCAAGGCGCCCCGGGGTTAGCCAGCCCCCGGCAAAGGCCTCCCCCACTCCACCCCGAAGACACACAAGGATCCCTCAACCCCCAAAGCGGGAGAGGGGCGTTTTCCAGCCGGCTCCGCGCGGAGGGAGCAGATGAGGATGGGCAGGCAGCACCCCCCGGAGGCAGACGCCAGCAGCGGACGCGGCGGGCAGGGAGAGCCGGCCGGCAGCCCAGCTCAGGAAGTCCGAAGCCCGGGAGCAGCCCAACTCCGGCGTCCGGAGAAAAAAGGAGCGGGGCCCGCGCCCCGGGGCAGCCGCGCGCGGGACTCACATGGCTGGCGGGCGGCGGCCACCTTCTCTCCCGGCGCCGGGACGCACTCACAACTTGCTGTCTCTCCCGGGCGGAGCATCCACGGCACGCAAGACCGTCCTTCCCTCTTCGCCGCGGTCCCTAACAGCCGCGGAGCCCCCGGGCCCGACGCGGGAGGGAGAGCAGGGGCCGGCAGCAGGCGGAGGGCTCCGGGAGCACGCGCGGCGCCGCCGCCCGTGCAGCCCCGCTTCCCGCGGCTCTCTGGCGGCGGCTCGGGCGGAGCGCTGTGGCCGCGCGCGGGGCGGTGTAGCTCTCAGGCGGAGGGGCGGATCTGCCTTTGGCAGGCGAGGCACGCAGCGCCTCCTCCCCTCCGCCGCCCGGCCCTCCTCTCTCTCCTGTCCCCTCCCCTCGCGCCCGCCGGGACTCGGAGCGGACGCGGCGAGGGCGCGGCGCGCCAAGGCGGGGACCCTCCCGGCACGCGGGGCGGGGCGGGGGGCGCGGCCGCCGAGCGCCGGGGTCTCCTCCCACCCCCTGGGCGGCTGTCTGGGCTCCTCCAGCCCCGAGCCCTCTCCCGCCTTCGTGGCCCCGCGACTCCTTCCAACGCGAGAGTGGCGGAGGCAGAGACCGAGAAGTAGGGGCGAAAGTTGCTTGTCCTCTCGGATGCTCGCCAGGGGCTTGGAAGATGAAACACGCTCCCTGTTCGCTTTTCGGGGGTCTGGTATTTGGTGTTTAAGCTCCGGTCTCCGACCGCCTTTAGGAGACGGAGATGGAAAGGAACGCCTCAGAGACTGGGCGCGGTGACCCTTTTGAGCTTTCAGGAGCTCTTGGCACGTGGTCACTTTGTAAGGGGGTGAACAGGGCCAGTGTGGGCGTGGGAATGAGAGGCGAGAGCAGAGAACCCGAGGCTCAGGGATTCCGTCAGGCAGCCGCCTTTCCAGCCAAGCCAGGGAGAAAGCAGGGGGAGATGACAGCGAGCCTCCCCCAAGAAACATCCTCTTCAGGAACCTCTCTCAAAGCATTTCTCCCTGTCTGTCCCCCTCTCTCCTCCTCTTTCTCTCTCTGTCTCTGCCTCTCTCGCTCTCCCCCTCTCCTCTCTCTTCCCCTCCCCCCTTTCTCTTCCATCCCTCCGTCCAATCAATTTTGCAATCAATACCGCCATTGAATTTCTTTACTGAGAAACACGGATTCTGATTTCCCCTCTGGACTTAAGGTTTTTGTTTATTTTTTCTTGTCATTAGCGCTAACCTCTCTGGAAATTTAGAGCTACATTCAGTAGACTGTGGGTCTCTGCTGAAGACGGTATTTTAAGAATCCTGCCATCTGGGAATAGCAGTTTGTGAAGTAGCTACTTCCTCAGTACAGTTTGTGCTTTTTCAAAGCAGTTGAAAGTTAATAACTGGGTAGGTATATATTTCATAGTAAATTTTCAAATTGTACCCTTTAAATTAGCCATGGTAGAGTACTTTTTTTTTATTATAGCTGGAGATGTGCGTTCTTTCATTATTATTTTGAAAGGCTTTGTGTAATTAGTTCCAACCCTTTATGAGGTCATAGACCTTTTTAAGAATATGGTGAAACGGATAAGCCTCCCAGAAAAAGAAAAAAATGCACAGTAGTATCAAGTTTTCTCACAGTGGTTCTCAAGGGAGAGTGTGACCCCTCCCAGGGGATATTAGGCAAGGTCTGGAGATATTTTTGATTATCATGAACTAGCATCTGGTGGGCAGAGGTCAGGGGTGCTGCTAAACACCCTACAAGGCACAGGACAGACCCCCGGAATTATCCAGCCCCAAATATCAGTAGTTCTGAGGTTGAGAAAACCTGTTTCAATAAAATGTCCGATGGTTCCCTGTTCCCCTGCATCCCTTCCGTGATCAGAATCCCTGATCAAATGCTCTGATTTATTTTTATTTGTCTTGTACAAGTCACTGGTTAATGAGTTCAGTGACTGTGTTAATAATGATTGGCCTGACTTTCTGTTATGTATCATGACCTAGTTATTACACAGAGCCTTCAGATCTGTATCATGTATAGGTAGAAGGTATGACTCCATAAAGACAGAATAATGAGAGTGAGATTGGGACTCACCCTCCACACACCCACTGTGGATATTGGTCTAGGACACTTTCTCAATTTGGAGTTTGAAGCACCGAGATGGCTGGCTGAGATTTAAGTCCTGGCTGTGTCTCAGTCCCAACACTAAGTCTTCTTAATAGACTATTTTATCTAGTCCTCAAAAGAAAAGCGGAAAAATATGAAGGAGGTACAATTATTACTTTACAGAGAGGTTAAGTCATTTGGCTGAGACCTTACAGCTAAAAGGTGGACTTCAAAAAATATCTCATTATCTGCATTCTATTAAACAGTAAATGCTATTGAAGAGATTCTGCCTAAGATGAAGATGAAGACAGAGGAGGAGGCTGGTTGTTTTCTTTTTTAATCTGTCGGGAAGCAGTATCAATTACTCATGAAAGCATAGCGTATTACATACTAGGACTCACATTTCTGACTTAGAGGAGTGAATTTGGACAAGCGGTGCCCTTTCTGGGCCTAAGTTCTCTCATGTGTAAAAAGAGGTTGGAAATAGATGATTCTACCTCATGACTTCTAGCATCATGATTATATAGATACTGTTATATTTGAGAAGAAGTTTAGGGTCATCTAATTTTGTTCAAGTATATAATTTTACAGATGAGGAAGCAGAGGCTCAGAATCCTTCCAGTGTCTTACCCAGAGCTGAGCCTCGAATCCATGTATCCTGATCTCTCATTTCATTCCACCGTGTAATTATCTTCCCAAACTACCGAGCCATCTGTGTTACTCCTTGAGTTCTTGTTTGCATACTTCATAGGCAAAATGCATTATACTATTTTTTAAAACGCTTGCATTAAATTTGCACCTTCAAAAGGATCTTTAAATTACTTCCCAGCCAGAAGTTCTCACATAGCAAATGCTGCTTATACCTCTTATTCCAGGTTTGAGTTTCTAGCATGTTTGGATGGTAGTCCCATTAAGTCATAAGATGAGATCATGAATGTAAAAACATGTGGAAAGCTATAAGGCATCTAGGACAATACTCTTGGTTAGCTACCAAATATTAATTCCCAATCCCTCTTTCTTATTCACTAGATACTTTTGGTGGCCACATGACCCTATTCTAGACAATGAATCAGCTGAGGAGTCCTCTAGGGAAGACTGTATTCTCTGATTAAAGAAGGAAGCATGAGAGAACAGTTCTCTCACCATCTTGGCCGCCTTTTGGACACATTATTGAAAAATAAAATGCTTAGAGTTGTGGCAGCCTTTTTGTAACTACAAGGAAAATCACAGAAATAAATCCTAGCACCCTAAGATTGTGGAGCTATTCACCTTTTGAATTTTTTAGAAGTAAATTATAGACTGTAAGTAGATTTAAGTCATTGTTATTTAAAATTTCTGCTTTTTAGTATCTGAAAGCATTTCTAATTGATAAAGCACTGTACAGATAAGACATTTGCTCAATGATTAAAAAAATACACATTAGTCGACATTGTATCCCAGTGCTTGGCAATAGAAGATAGATACTCAATAATTTGAACATTAACTGAGGGAATTCATAAACAAATGAATATTATTGTGATTGTTTCCCTGTTCTAGTGTAGCCTACAGAGTGGGTATTTATCTTTTAAACAGAGAAAGTGTGCTATGTGAAATTAGGGAAGGAGTATGATAGTGAAATATAGGAAACACCATGGATCAATAACTGCTGACCATTGGGGATTGGTTGAAAAGGGGCTTCTTCAGTTCACATATGTGGCAATCACTATAGTTTGGCTGATACAGTGTCCTTTCCCAACCCTCTTCTTCCATACCTTTCTCTCCAATCGAAGCAGTGAAAGCTAAAATCTCCATTTCCCGGCTGGTCTTGAAATTTGAGGGGCATGTGACAGTGCTGGCCAATGAGAGGAAAGTGGAGGGATGCTGGTCTCATCACATCCACACCCTCTTTCTTCAACCTTAGAAAATGGATGTGGTACACTTTGTAGCACAGCAGGCACCTTTCAACCACGAGGTGAAAAGCATTAGGACAAAGCCCACATTCTAAGAATGATGGAGTAAAATGGTGAGTCTGATCCATGGTATCTTCCTTAGGCCGCTACATTATTCTCAGACTTCCCTTAGGTGAGACCAATAACCAACCCTTAGCTGTTTAAATCTGCGATTAGCATTAAATAAATACCTGCTAGACTATTCAAACTAACTGTTCTCTTGCAGTCCAAGAGCTGGCAACACAGTTAAGTGGATTAGAGCACGGACGCTAAGCAGAGCAGAGAAGAGAGAGGGCAGAACGATGTCAAGGGAGAATTCATTCTCCAGCAATCGGTGGCTGCAGTAGGCATTCCTCATCTATAGCATGTATTAGAGAAGATGGACCCTCCTTACAACTTGGCAATAGAAACAGGAATAGCTATGAAGATAGCTGATAAAATGTCTCCCCTTAAAGTCTTAACTTTGAGAAATTCAAGGAGACTGAAATTCTAAGCATTATAAATGGCCTGATACAGGGAGGTACACCTCAAAGACAGACCAGCAAGAGAGAGATGCAGGAAGATGTAAGATGCAAAAGAACTAGTGGATAACGAAAGGAGAGACTCCATATAGAGCCAAGGAAGAGAGATTTTCCTTAACTGTTCCTGGCTGGGGAGTTTATCAGTTTATTATCAGAATGGATCATTTGTTCCTCAACAGAGGCTGGGAGATACCCCAAGAAATGTTCCACTAGCTAAAAAACTATAATCAGATTTTTCAGCCCAGAAACAGCAAACGGTTAAAATAAGTAGAGACCATGGTAAGTTCTTCATTTTTTTTTGCCATTTCCTTCCTTCCTAAACTACCCCTTCCCTTCATGAATGCCTTCTTAAAACAGATTTAACGAGGTATTGCTATGGTGTCCATCTTATTTGTAGGGAAAAAAAAAAATCTCATGGGACAAGGGACCTTTCAGATTTCCTGGTCTCCATTTCAAGTAGTCTCTGGATGAGATCATGGATTGCTTTTAGGATGATTATTCTTCCATTTGTATACATACATTTACCACAGCCATCCTAACATCCTGTTTAAGTAAGGTTGCCTATTTCATTTTCTAGGACAGAAATAGCATAGGATAGGATGTGTTTGATAGACTCGAGACCCCTCTTCCCTGTAGAAATTGCATATGTCTCGTTATGTACTATTTCTAAACATAGTGATTTGTATGACTATATTCCCCAGAAGCTCTCATGGAAATAAGATGCATACAGTCTGTGGCCTGCTCCCAGAGGTGCTGTCTGCATTCTTTTTATGAATTAAAGTAGCATACACATTTTAAATCAATAACTCATTCATAAGAAGAAAAAACATGTGAAGTGTTAAATCACATTTAACACAGCGAACACTTGACATTAAACCATCAAAATGAGAAATGTCCATAATATATTTTTGCTACATGACCCAGTATACATTTTAAAGCAGTGCATAATTATGTTTAATACTGAATCAGTGTTATGCTTTTGCTACTTTTAAATTATGCTTCTTTTTTCTTCTGGTATCAAAAGTCATCTCAGGCTTTTTCAGTGTTACAACTATGTTTTCTAATTTTTAAAACTTTTCCCAGAATATGTAGAAAGAGGAATATAACAGTCTCCATAGAAACAGATAAAAATTTTGTGTGTATGTGGATAATAATATTTTCCACCAGTGTCATAACTTCTGAGAGAACTCACAAAGATTTGTACTACAGTATTTTAAAAATCTTAAATCCCACCCTCCTTCACCAAAATAAGATGCATTGCAAGGATTGAATATACTAATACAACAGTCTAACAGAAGAAAGCCAAACTTAAATGCTGAATTTGGTATTATAATACTAAGAGGGGTTAACAAACACTGATTTTTCTAAAGTAAATAATTTCGTATTACAGACATTGTGAAACGGCAGAGGGGGAATGCCTCTTCCCCAGTTCCCTGGATTTCCTCAGGAGAAATCTAGCTGAAATGTACCCGGGCTCTCTCCACTCATTCAAACCCTTGGGGCAACTGGTGTCTCCAGGGAGAAACCACCTGCCAGTGTGCTGGTCAGGGCTGCTTCTCTCTTGTAGGTGAATCTCCCACATGGGAGACCTGCCCTCATCCACATTGCTGAGAAGGGAGGGTGGGTGAATCTGCTGAGTTCTGGGCTCCATTAGCAGACCCTTTGCCCCTCACTAAGCCACATCCTCCACTTTAGCCTTTATCAGTAATAATCATAATATTTTAGTTTCCATCTGCCTCTTTTTCCCCTCAGTTTGTTCAGATTGCAGCTGGGGAAGAAAAGTGCTATTTATTGGCCCCCGTGAGAGACCCCACTAAGAACTATCACAAATTGAATGTGTGCATGCTTAAATATTACTTAAATATTACTATTTTGTGACCAATATGCCAGCAACACCAGGTCTTTACTAATAGGGATCAAGAAGAAAAGAAGGGAACTAATTTTCAGCAGTTAGCATTGAGTCAAAAGGCCAAAGACTGTCTCTTAAATGCTGTGCTTGGTTGAGTCGCCAACTAGAGT
Source organism: Stenella coeruleoalba (assembly GCF_951394435.1). NCBI lineage: Eukaryota > Metazoa > Chordata > Mammalia > Artiodactyla > Delphinidae > Stenella > Stenella coeruleoalba. The sequence continues at coordinate 14,263,111 of NC_137164.1, forward strand.
GAAGGGGTGGATGAAAAGAGAAAGCTTTCTTGCTAGTGATGTCTCTGAAAGATCAGTGTCTCCGTGTGTTAAAAGCAAAAGAGCATGGGCAAGGTGACAAGAAACAGAAGATATAAGAATAAAAATAGAATTAAGAGCAGTGTACATCAACCATGTCAACAGGTAGACATTAGAAGCGGTCATGGGGGTAATAAACAGAGTTGGAGAGAGGAGAGGGGGAGAGAGAGGAAGAGAGGCTGGGAAGGGGAGAGAGGGAGAGAGTGACAGAGACAGAGGGAGGGAGGAGGAGGGGGGAGGAGAGGGGCAGAAAGAGAGCCACACAGAGAGGGAGGCCAACAAAGAGTGAGAAGACAGGTGTTCTGTTTCTGGCTTTCGGTTCTGTTTTGCTTTGTCTCCTGGGAGGGAGGGATAGAGAACAATGCTGTATCTTCTACCTTGAAGGCAACATAGGATACTTGCCATGTCTGGTGAAGGATGGGAAAAATACGGATCCCGTGATGCAATTGCTACTACGAGGGCATTAATGTGTCATGAGGAGGACATGTCCACTTGGAGTGTCAAAGGGACATTCACTATGTCGACTGAAATAAAAACGCACGATGGAAGAGCTGTGCATTTCAGGTTTATTTGGGGACTACTGAGGACTATATAGCCCAGTAGACAGCCTCTCAGAGAGCTCTGAGGGACTGCTCTGAAGAGGTAAGGGTGGGGGGGTTAGTGTATATGTGATTTGGGCAAAGGGGGTACATGCAACCAAGCACATTTCTGCAGAAGTTTGCTGCTAGTCACAAGGAATAGACATCTTAGTTAATGGTTTCAGTGCTTTTCTAAGTATGGGAAGATGCAAGAATCCAGGTTCCCACAAAATCTCTCCTGAAAGTATCTGACTACCTGAAGGCCTGCTCTACCAGTTTTCCCAGAGCACGGAGTGCCTCATTCCTGATCTCCGCCCTGAACTCCTTTCAGGGTGTGCTGAAGGTCAGTGACTGCAGTGGCCAGTGCCTTCATTCTTGTAGAACCAGATGGCAAATGACATGTTTTAGTTGTCAACTATATGCAGGGAGATGATGAGGTAGACCTGGCCTAAATCAAACATAGTTAACTCTTAGCATAAAAGTATTTTCTGGTTTGTGGACTTCCAGGTCTTTAATGACTCTTCATTCCTACACCCATTCTCTGCCGTTGGCTGAAAGGCTAAACTTAGCATTCTTACCAGAGGTTAAGTAAGCAGGGAATAAAAAAGGAAGCTTGCATCAATCAGTATTGTTTTTGTTATTTGATGGTTTAAAAAAATATGAAGTTTCCTTACAGAAGGGTTCTAAATAATATATGTAGACACCCCCGCCATCTCCACTCAGGAGGCGGAACTGATCCCCTCCCCAACTCCGTGGAGGGTGGGTGGGCTCAATGTCTCACGAAGAATGAAGTATGGAAAGGAAAAAAAACCAGTAACTTTCCAGTGGAGAAGGCTGACAGATAACACCTTAACCAGGTGACCTAGATGAACATTACTGGCCACGTGTGGATTCCAGTTTCCCCCGATATGATGTGACCAAAGCACACTTCACTTCCATGGTATTCTCTCCAAAAACCTATCACCCCACTCTAATCACACCCGACCAAACCATATTGGGGGACATTCTACAAAATACCAGATCAGTACTCCTCAGAACTGTCAAGGTTACGAAAAAACCAGGGGAGGCTGAGACACTGTCACAGATCAGAGGAGACTGAGGAGATGTGGTAACTAAATGCAATGTGGTCTCCTGGATGGGGATCCTGCAACAGAAAATGGGTGTCAGTAGAAACACTGGGGAAACCCAAATAAAGTCTGGAGTTTAGTCCATAGTAAGATGCCAATGTTGGTTTCTTAGTTTTGACAAATGTACCACAGTATGTAAGATGAAAACATCTGAGGGGAAACTGAAACTGGATGAAGGGTATATGGGAATACTGTCTTCTATCTTTGCAAAATTCTGTGCAGTTCCAAGTAGTCCAAAATAACAAATTTATTTTTTTTAAGTATTATTTGTTGTATGTCCTTTTCTACGCTGGACGTTCTTGAGGACGACGCTTCACATTTGAACACGTCACACATGAAAACACGTTTTCGTGTACCTTCATCTAAACTTCCATGGCAGCCTGCAAGGCAGGCAAGATGGGATTATCTCCATGGACAGTGTAGAGATGAGGCAGCAGAAATTAAGAGTTTCTGTCCTTCTGCAAGTCACTCAAGGAGGAAGAAGAAGAGCCAGGACTCAAGCCAGGACTCTTTCTATACCTCATAAATTCTTCACTTTTAAATTCTAGTCCTAGTGGTTCTGGGCTTCCCTGGTGGTGCAGTGGTTAAGAATCTGCCTGCCAACTCAGGGGACATGGGTTCGAGCCCTGGTCCGGGAAGATCCCACATGCCGTGGAGCAACAAAGCCCGTGAGCCACAACTACTGAGCCTGCACTCTAGAGCCCGCAAGCCACAACTAGAGAAAACTTGCACGCAGCAACGAAGACCCAACGCAGCCAAAAATAAATAAATAAAAATTTAAAAAATAATAATAATAAATTCTAATCCTAGTGGTTCTGTTGGGCGTGATTGATATGAGATTGTTAGACTTAATGTACTCACGTTATCCTGACCCCTCTGTGTGAGGATTTGAGTGTGGAAAATAGCAATGAATGCTATAAGAAAAAAAACTGAAATGGGAAAGAATACGTCAAAGTTCCAATATTTACTCCCAGACTTCATCATGAAGTAATAAAGTTCCCTCCGCCAAGAAAAATCCCTCTCATCCTTTAGGGATTGGCTCAGGAATTACTTTGTGAGTCTGTCCTACGGGCTCCCCACTGCATTCCCGGTGCACACGTCTCCAAAGCCTGTACTTCCGTAGCACGTTTCACTGCTTCTTTTGCTTGTTTCTTTGTTTGGGATAAACATTAGAAATATACATTCATATTTGTGCTACATATAAAATGACTCTCCCATTTCTCCTTTTCTTAAGCCACTTTTTCTATCCAAATTTAATCCTCAAATTTTATTAATTTAATCCTCATTTTTTTTTCTAGCCAAATGGCTCACTGTGGATGGGCATGTTAAATTTCTTAAGTTAAAAGTCTCAAAGTCAAATGTCTACGGGAACCAGGGAAGGAGTATAAATGGGTAAAGTAGATCCAAGCATAAGAAAAGTCAATTGGCCTCTGTGTCTCTATTTTCCCACTTTTAAAAAACCAACAAAAATGGATATTTTTCTACTATAAGAAAAACGGTACTTGATGATGCATGGTAACTGACATTTGACCTCAGGATTTGTAGGGGAACAAGAGAGTGATCTGGGGACTTCCCTGCTGGCACAGTGGTTAAGAATCCCCTTGCCAATGCAGGGGACACAGTTCGATCCTTGGTCCGGGAAGATCCCACCTGCCCCGGAGAAACTAAGCCCGTGTGCAACAACTACTGAGCTCGCGTACCACAACTACTGAAGCCTGCACGCCTAGAGCCTGTGCTCTGCAACAAGAGAAGCCACTGCAATGAGAAGCCTGCGCACCACAACAAAGGGTAGCTCCCGCTCGCCGCAACTAGAGAAAGCCCGCACACACAACGAAGATCCAACGCAGCCATAAATAAATATATAAATAAATAACTTTTTTAAAAAAGAGAGAGTGATCTGAATTGTGGCAAATAGGAAAGTTAATGCTTGAATAACTAGAGATGCTCTGAGAATTATGGAAGATCCTTTGACAGACTCAAATGTTGCCTTGATTATTCCTTAAGTCTACCATATAGAAGCAATCAGAGATGCTGTCAAGCACTTAAAGGTCCAGCAGAGAAGTAGCAAGGTAACAGGAGGTGGGAGAACTGAGGACAAATTCCCAGGCAAAGATATGACATTGTCATGTCGACTCACAAGGTCAACTATGGGCAAAACAATGACACAGACTATACTTTCTAACCTTCCCAATTCTCCATGTCTAGTTTGGGGCTTCTCTCTTTTCATAAAACGTTCACTACCCTGAGGTAAGGCTGCCCCAGCTATGCACAAGCCTTCTCAGGCAAGTCCAGCCCCTTCCATCTCCCATTCTTTGTGGCCATTTCCCATTCTTCCAAGTTCTCTCAGCTGAAATTCTATTGGAATAACAATACCTCTTTCATTGGATGTATTTTAAGTAGGACTCTATGTCTATGATGTTGAGCAGTTTTTCCTATGCTTCTTGACAATTAAGTATTCTCTTTTGTGAATTTTCTGTCCAAATCCTTTGCCTAATTTCTATTAGGTTACATACAGGGGATTAAACAAATAAGTAAATATATTAGGGCTAACGAAAACTAAGTTTCTTACGGCTTGAGGAGGGAGTTACAATCACAGAAAGGAAGAAAATGAAAATGAATCCTGTGTTGTTGATTGGAAATAGAAGGATTGAAGTGAGGTCATGGTTTTCCGTATACATAGATGGATACGTAGACATCTGTGTAGGCAGGGAAAAGTACGAGATAAGCCTGCAATATATTATTATGACAGAAAGAAAGCAAATACTCAGTGATGGAATTGTATTAAGATACCACAGAAGCCGGTTTGGATAGCCTTCCTCAGGTCAAGTCTAAGACAATAAAAATAAATAACAATAGCAATATTATGACTCATTGAATAAGATAAGAAACTATGAGTCCTAAACAAACAAGCAAGTTTTAAACTTGTTTGAGGGAATTCCCTGATGGTGCAGTGGTTAAGAATCCGCCTGCCAGTGTGGGGGACATGGGTTCGAGCCCTGGTCTGGGAAGATACTACGTGCCGCGGAGCAACTAAGCCCACGCGCCACCACTACTGAGCCCGCGTGCTACAACTACTGAAGCCCACGCGCCTAGAGCCCGTGCTCCGCAACAACAGAAGCCACTGCAAGAGAAGCCCGTACACCTCAACGAAGAGTAGCCCCCGCTCGCTGCAAATAGAGAAAGCCTGCACGCAGCAACGAAGACCCAATGCAGCCAAAAATAAATAAATAAATAAAAATAAAAATAAATAAACTTGTTTGATGAGAAATGGGATATTTACATAGTTTCAAATTACTTTCCATGAAACACTTATTAATGGAAAGGAGAAAGGCATCATATTACAGCGAAGAATTCTGGCAGGCACCGCCTTAATCAAACGATAAAAGTGAATATCACCAGTAATTGGACAAACTAAAATTCTGTACCACCTGATAAGATGCAATTACAACACAGCATCAACTACAGTGATGTTCCTACCGATAACGCATCCTGAATCTCGTTATGAGGAAAATCAGAGAAAGTGAAATCGAGGGGCATTCTATAAAATGGCCAATATCTTCAAAAGTGTCAAAGGCATAAATGGTGAAGAAGGGTTGAGAAGCTGTCCCAGGCTGAAGGAGAATAAGAGATGTGACACATAAAGACAATCACGTGATTCCGAACTATGTCTTTGGTGAAATTCATGGGATCTGAGGACTTCTTTTTAAGACCATCAAATAATTTATTGCAATTCAGCTTGTGCCCGAAGGGCGAGGAGAGGGTTGGGAAGAGAGTAAACAATTGGGGTGCCAGTGGCATCCGGGACAGTTCATGACGGTCTGCCCAAAGCGTCCGTGGGAGGGTCTGCGGTCACCTGGGTCCACTGTTCCCGAGCTGGCGGGCCTCCTGCGGGGCTTCCTTCCTTCCCTCCCTCCTCCCTCCTGTGTCTGTGCCTCCTCCCCGCATCCGGTGGCTCCAGGCCCGGTGCCTGGGCCGGACAGGTAGAGGGTTGGGAAGTGGGCGGGTGGAACAAGCGACGAGCAGGGACTTCACAGTGGACGCAGTGGCCAGGACAGCAGGTACTGGCCGTCCATGCAGCCCGGGCGCCCTGGTGGGGAGGGCTCAGCTGCGCACCAGCCTGTAGAGGGCGCCCTCCACGCCACCAATGGGTCCCAGGGGTCCCCGGGGGTCCCGGAGGCTCGAGGACCTGGAGCCAGAAGGGCTGCCCTGGCACATCGTGGCCAAGGCCTCGACATAGGATGTAGGGGCTGCTGTAGCTGCGGTGCGCCCAGCCAGGTCACAGTTGTTCGCCGCCAGCACCCTGGGCCAGTCTCCCAAATTCTCACCTGAGAACTCTCACCTCTACTCCCTGTACTGACGGGTGTCCTTAGAGGACTCGGTGGTGCTGATGGTGAAGACACAGAGCTAGGAAATCTACACAGCCAGTAAATTTTCAAAGTTATTTTCTTGATTTTGATGTCTTTATTGTGGTTATGTTTGTGAGAAATAGACACTAAAGTATTTGATGTGATGGGGGTCAGGTGGGATTTGATTTTACCTTATTACAAGCTGATCAATTAGCCTGTTACCATTTCAGGGATGCTGGCAGAAGACGTAAGAGGCCTGGGTCAGAGACAAAGTATTTTATTACTCACGGCACAGGAAGCAGTGTGAACACCATCATTTGCATCTGTCCCCGTTCCCTCAAAGTCCCATGGGGGCAACACAGAGGACCCACGTGGCACCTGCACATGCAGTGGGCTGCAATACAGGGAGAAACACTGACCTTGGGGAACCTGCTGTTTTATAGCGAACAGTAAGCCTAATCTTTGCCCAGAACATTGCCTCATCCCTCAACGTTGCTCATTGCAGACAGAACCCTGATACGTACCCAAGGAATAGTGTGTGCCACAGGAAATTTTGTGGCAGTATTCCTATTATTCCTACTATTGCAAGGTTCTGAACAACTGAAGTGTCCATCAATAGTACATAAGTAAATTATGGTGTATTCAGAACTGAAGGAAAAGCAATGCACTAGTGTTCCATAAAAGAACATGGATGAATCTTCAAATCTAAGGTTAAATGATTGCATTCAGACACAGAAAATAGACAGCGTTCTGTTTCATTTGTATAAAGTTGACAAATGGACAAAACTATGGGACACAGAGGTCAAAAGAGATGGGGTCCTGGAAGTAGTGTCTAGAAGGGGCTTGAGGGAGGTTTCTGAGATGCTAGCAGTTGTTTTTTCTTTATCTGTGCGGTGGTGTCATGCTTGGGTTCGCTTTGTGATAATTCATTGAGCAGAACACGCATGATATGTGCAGTTTCCTATGTTTTTACTTCAACTAAAGATTTAAATGTGAAAAGAATGCTAGTGCATGCTTATATAAGTGAAATAATATAAAGATGTGTAAAAGAAATGCTAATAACTTTCCCAGCTTCCTAGTCTCCTGGGGTATCCATTTTTAATAGACCAGCATGCCTCCTGTTATATTGTCTCCTAATTAAACAAGCAAATACACTCATGGATACACAAATATCTCTGCTTTCTCTTTTTTTGTTTTTATCCATTATGTAATACACTTTATAGACTTTAAACTCTAATATTTTTATTTGACAATTTGTCATGGACTTTCTGTGAGTCAATAGCTATAGTTAGAACTTTTAGTCTATTTTTCTACCCACACTTCTGTAATTTTACACAAATAAGTACATATACTGTTGTCTGTTTTTAGTGATGCCTTTTTTTTTCTATGCATCCCCCCCTCACACATGATCTCTCTCACTTCTTGAAAAATCTGGTATTTTTCCCCCTACTTATATTACCATTTATAAATGAATAATTTGTGTATTTAATCATTCATGTATACAAAATGAAAATTTATATACAAATGTATAAAATGTGTTCATATTAATAATCTCAAACTTATTAATTTTGTTTAATATTTCTACTCTATCTTGCTCCCAAAATACATTTAATGTAGTACGTTCACATATGTAATAATCAAAGCTCCATATGGTGTATGGCCCTTCAAAATACACAAACATACACAGTTATTATAAACACAGCATTTTAAAGGTAAAAAAAGTGTGACTAGTTTTACTTTTCATCACAATTCGATTACTTGGGCAAATAGTACCTTCTCTGAATTAAACATAAGGCTTTACCAGGGTGTATTGTTTACACCAACTGGAAGCAAATGGAAATATTAGGCTCAGTAACATGCACTAATTTTTCTGTCCAATATCTGCATTTTAATCTCCTATCTCTGTTGGGAAAAAAATCTCATTATTAAATCATTAATGTCATTGCCTATAAGTTAACTAGATGTTCTTTTGTTATACTTAATTTAAATTATCCCTTATCTCTTGCAGGATACCATAATTTCAACAAATAATTAAATTTGCTTTCTATTTTTTAAGTAAGTCACCCTGTAAATTGACATCTATTGCTTCAGAAAACAAGGTTAATTAACATGTGGAATTAAAACAAATGCAGTGGCACGTTATGGCATTTTCATTGTTTTCTTTAAACAAAAGCTTACAAAAATTTTACGTTGCTTTATAAAGTTACATGGGAATGAGGAACATCAGTGACTTTAAAATAAATTTTCAATTTAAAAATCCATCATTGTAAATTTGTGTCAAGCATGGCAAAGTATGTAGACATATACTTCACCAGTAATTTTTATTTTGATGTAAATTTCCTATCAGAGGCAGGTGATTTATAAGCTTTTTAGTGTTAGTAACAAAATTAATAACAGTGCCTATCCTTTACCTTAAAAAGTAGAAAATAAGCTTTAGAAATAGGACTTCAAGGGATAGCCTGGAATTGTGCAAGAGAGCATTTCTCCTTTTTTTATTAAAAAAACTTTTTAAATAAATTTATTTATTTAATTTATTTATTTTTGGCTGTGTTGGGTCTTTGTTGCTGTGCGCGGGCTTTCTCTGGTTGCGGTGAGCGGGGGCTATTCTTCGTTGCGGTGCATGGGCTTCTCACTGCGGTGGCTTCTCTTGTTGCGGAGCACGGGCTCTAGCTGCGCGGGCTTCAGTAGTTGTGGCTTGCAGGCTCAGTAGTTGTGGCGCACGGGTTTAGTTGCTGCACGGCATGTGGGATCTTCCCCGACCACGCTCGATCCCGTGTCCCCTGCATTGGCAGGCGATTCTTAACCACTGCGCCACCAGGGGAGCCCCAGATTTCTCCTTTTATATCATCATTCATCTGGTATGCTTTCTGGTCTGTGGTCCCAAAGAGAGATTGGGTGTGATTTCTGCTAATTAGGCTTTGGAATCATGTTTTGATTAAAGAACCTCCCCTAAAGAAAAATCTGTTTACTCTGAGATTATTAGAGCACACTGTTTTTGCTCCTTCAGACGTAAAGAATAGGGCTGGCTCAATAACACGCATCCACATTTTATCAGGCCTCTCACACCAATATGTTGGTTCATCGCAAAGCTTGCTGTTCACCTGTTGTCACACCTCCCCAAGCTTTTCTCTCTACTCTTCTCTCCTCTGGTACGAAGTGCCAGCTGGTTTTGGTGGCTCTGTTCCTCGGCCTCACGATTAAATTTCTTGTTCAGAATGAACCACTCCATCTCTGACACTAGGCAGCTCTTGAAACAGATAGGCCCCAAACTGCAAACCAAATAACCCCAGGGGTCAGCTATTAATTAGGAGACAGTTGTTCATAATCATATGCCAATTGCTGGAGAGCAATTCCAGTTTTACTAACCAGTCCCTGTGGGCAGCTTTGCTTTCAAACCTCCTGTAATAGAGTCTCACCTGACTTAGGTCTTGCTGTTGCTGTGAGATTACTGCTTTAAGCTGACAAAAATTGCATTGCATGAATATTTAAAATAAAAATCAATGATTACTCTAGTACAGTGACAGAATGCTGCTGCTGAGTGCCATTGAATTTCTCATTAATATTAATTTGTAGTTTGTAGAGAAATGGTTTAACAACCATTGCGCTACACACATGTAATTCAAATATTGATGAACTGAGCCATAAGTCTGTAATCGTGAGAGAAATTGCTCATAGCTGTCTGTGTTTGATTATTTTCCAATTTCTGACCAGCATCAATTTGTTTTAGGTTGCCAGGAATGACAGAAAATTTCCCAAATGAGATTTGTATCTAAAGGCGTGATAACCCTGGTATCAATATTGTCATCATCAATCTGATTTATTGAGTATATTTTAAGGACCTGGGACTGAACTAAGACTGATTTTCCTTAGTATGAAAAGAGGATGCTGTTGATCCAAAATTAGTAGGATGCTTTTTTGAATTGTTCTTCTTGATCGTGGTAATTACCTTCCACTTAGCTATAAACACATATATCATGTTTGCAACATCAGATGAACATGTGCCCACCAAATAGTAATTAAAGATCCCCCATCCTAACTGGATGCATTTGTAAATTCCAAACAGAAAACTTGCTTTTTATAAGAGAAAAGTTTATTTGTTCATTAATAAATATTTATTGACGGTATGAGGCATTATACTAAGTTTTGCTGTGAGGTATATGGGTAAATAACACATGTATTGTACCGTAAGCTAGGAGATTAATGAAGCATGTATGCAGTAACCATAATACAAATTCCATTTTTTATACATTTATTTTATTACAACCTCCTGGGGTTTGTGAGAACCAGAGAGAAAGAATAACAAAATTATTGTAGAAATGAAGCTTCTCTTTGGGGCCTATCACCTACGGATGTGCTTTTACTGAAAAACACAGAGCAGCAGAACACAAAAGTCAACACGTATCAGAAGCTTCTGGAGGACTTGTTAAAACAGTTTGCTGGACCTCACCTTCAGAATTTCCAATTCAGTGGGCCTATGGCAGGGCCTGAGAATCTATATTTCTAACAAGTTTCCAGGTGATGATGAAGTTCTGCATTGAGGAATCACTTTGAAAAACCACTGGATTAGAGACTCCCAAAATTGTTTAGTAGTAAAAGAAAATATGCAGGGAGCATTTTCTTTCTTCCTTTCTTCCTTTTAAAACCTTTCCTTTCCTTTCTTCACTCCCACCCTTCCTTCCTCGTTTCTTTCTTTCCTTTTTATTTTATTTTTTATTTTATTATTTTTTTTGCGAAACACGGGTCTCTCACCGCTGTGGCCTTTCCCATCGTGGAGCACAGGCTCTGGACACGCAGGCTCATCGGCCATGGCTCACGGGCCCAGCCGCTCCGCGGCATGTGGGATCTTCCCAGACTGGGGCACGAACCTGTGTCCCCTGCATCGGCAGGCAGACTCTCAACCACTGCGCCACCAGGGAAGCCCCTTTCTTTCCTTTTTAATATAAATCTTCCTCTTCCTCAATCTTAAGAGACTCAGTGGGTCTGTGACGAGAATAAAAAGTCAACACTTTTTACGGACTTCCCTGGTGGCGCAGTGGTTAAGAATCCGCCAGCCAATGCAGGGGACGCAGGTTTGATCCCTAGTCCGGGCAGATGCCACATGCCGAGGAGCAACTAAGCCTGTGTGCACAACTACTGAGCCTGTGCGCCACAACTACTGAAGCCCGCGCGCCTAGAGCCCGTGCTCCGAAACAAGAGAAGCCACTGCAATGAGAAGCCCATGCACTGCAATGAAGAGTAGCCCCCGCTCGCTACCGCAACTAGACAAAGCCCGCACGCAGCAACAAAGACCCAAAATAGCCAAAAGAAAATAAATAATACAAATAAATTTATTAAAAAATAGTCAACACTTTTTAAAAGCTTCACTATAATTTTCTGAATTCCAGGTGAGTTAATTTTCCTTTCCACTGTACTGGGGAAAGTTAAATAGGGGAGAGGATTGCGTGAACATGGTAGGTAAGCACAGTATAAAGGGACTGGTTAAGTAAAGTGGAGAATTTGCACTCTTCGATTTGATTCACATACAGACACTAAAACTTCCCTCCATATAAACACCCAGTGGGCATCCTCAGATATCCAAAGGTGGCAGAATTTAAAACATTCTAAAAGGTCAGTTCTGGACTTCCCTGGCGGTCTAGTGGTTAAGACTCCGCACTTCCAGTGCAGGGGGCTCGGGCTGGATCCTGGTTGGGGAACTAAGATCCCACATGCCACACAGTGTGGCCAGAAAAAAGAAAAAGTCAGTTCTGATTGCTGACAGGCTGTGCACTTCCAGGCCTGGGGCCTATTAGGAGCCGAGGGTGGCGCTGCATCGGGGCAGTCATGAGGAATGACTGGATTACTGGGACCTTTCCTCCGCTTGCTCCACACATGGATGTTTCCCTATTTTTAAGCTACTTCAAGGTCCCATGTCATTTTTCACTCGCACCATCCTTAATCCAGTAACACATCTTTCTGTTTCCCAAACTGGAAAATAAGAACACCACAAATAGGTACGGGGTACCTTCCAGGAGCATCAGTTTCAATGAAAAAGGGCACTGCCACGTTATCTCCCAGAAGAAACTCTAATGCTATTTCAAGCACCATGGAAGTATGCGTGTGAATGCATGGGTGTGCATGTGTGTGTGTACTTTATACTTTTGTGCTGGGAGGAGAGTAACAGTTCTTCTGGTCATCAACAATACTTGCAACTATTTCTTCTGATTGCTGAATGGTCAAAACTGGGTGTGGAAGATAGAAAAACTAGCCCTGCAATAAATTATGTAACTTCCATTACATAAATTGCCTTCATTATCTGTGCCTATGGAACATGGCTGGATGATATCAGACTGAATTAACAGATTGAATAATTCTTGTTAGCAGCAGGACAGCCAGTCCTCCAGAATAAGCTGGGACATAATCAATTACTGAGCTAGTTAACTTGTAAAAGGATAAGCAAACCTATCAAAACCTGAAATCACTTCCTGTTCTTAAAATGGTATCTTATACATGTGTTAGTCAATAAATAAGACCAGAAATGGTTAATACAATTGAGATATGGCAGATGACTTTAAAATATAACAACATCTTCCTTGGGAGTGGCCTTTAGAGATTTGGTGTTTTCTTTCTGCTCCAAATCATAGACGCATGCCATTGAAAGGAACTTCAATTTGATGTCACACCAAGTGGAGAAGTCTCTTCTGCACCTCTCAAGGGATTGTCGGCTGGCGTCTACTGAGAGTAAATGTGTGACCATTCCCTTGTCGGTTATTTTGAAATGATAGAGGGTTCTTCCTTTCTAAAATTTTCACCAAAATGCTAATCCTTCTCCCATGAGTCAGGTCTCTTTGATTCCAAAGCCCATATCGTTTTACAGTATCACACTGCCTCCGAATGAATGCCTATTATGTGCCAAGACATTTGCAACATAATTTAGGAATAGAAAAATTAATGAGACCCAGCACCTCTTCTTAAAGGTGTTTAACCTGACCAAAGAACAGATAATACATGCACGTAATTCTTTCTAATTCAAGCGCCAAAGAGAACCTTTAACTTCTATGAACCTGTGTTCAGATGAGGTAAAAGGGATGATACCCAAATGGAAGGTTTCATGAAGGAGAAAAATGGTAGGTGGGGATACAGAAGTAAAGTGGGGAGAGCATATAAGGCAGAAGAGTGGGCATGTGCAGGGTGGGGATGAAAGGCACTGGGCATGCTTAGAAGAAGGGGATTAAATGCTCGCAGTGCAGCATAAGATAGGTATAGGGAAGCAATGAGAGTAAAATATAAGGATATATTTCTCAGATGGGTTGGGGTCAAATTACAGAGCAGCTGGAAGCCAGAGACAGCACTACGGACTTGATTCTCTACACTGGTGTGCTCCAACATGGGACATAACCCCAGGATGGATGTCAGAGAGTGGAGAGCGCAATGGGGTGCAAGATGATGTCAAAACTTTTATTTAGTTTTAATTTTTAATGTTAGAAATGATGCATTACTGAAATGCACTCTATGGGTTGACTCTAGTTCCCTCACCCTCCATATTTCAAGGTCATAGATCTCATGTCATGTACAGTCGGGGAGGCATCCTGAGGGAAGGGTGGGTGCTCCATAAGGCCAGGATTGGGAGGGAGTCATAGTTTTTTGCTAGTTTTCAGTGTGTTGCTCACTGCAACAGGCTACCTTGCAATGAGTTTGCAGACGTGAGGGTCCAGTTTGGTGGATTATATATTATGTCATTTAAGTTTAACTAAACATCCTCCAAAATGGCAAACAGCCTAAAAAGATGCCTTCAGAGAACCCACAGATTGAAGATAGTACTAATAATACAAACACAAATAAATTAAAATGTGGCAGAGCTGATATTCCTTATCCTCCAAGTATAAGATGTTCATCACCTACGTTACAAGACAAAACCAAGGATAATCTAATGAGAGGTGATAAGAAATAGTATTAGAAAAAGTGATATTTGAAATATAGGTATAGACCCCATGTTATTTATGATGACCCTTCTTATCAACGGTATAATAGTATTGTGCCTTTGCGAAATCCTGAGTTTTTTTCCATGACAGCCCTTGAACGAGGTATTAAAATAAACTGAACTTGGAATGAGAGCAGCCACTTCAGTTGCTGTATCACAAAGTATTAACCAAAGTTTTAAAAAATAATGAAGCATATATATATATATATATACATACCATAAATATGAATAAATACATATAAAATCTTTTAAAGTAAAATAATTAAGCAGACATATCTATAAATTGTATGCATATGTAAGTAACATGTATATGAATAATAAAAATTTAGATTTAAAAAGTTCTTTGAACCTTAATAAAATAAAAATTATTCAAAATATATTTTCTCTTTAGCTCAACCTTTTATGTTTTTGTGCCTGTTAAATAATGCAACGTATGCCCGTTTATGTCTCTAGCATGTTATTACAGTCATAACTTAAATATATAGTTATAAATATGTATGTATCTGTACACTGCACACTCTCAACATGTTTTAGCTGAAGGAGGGGTGATACTTTTGAAAAGTTTGGGGATCGCTGCTTTACATTTGGAATAGGGATGCATTGAAGGTTTTGATCCAGGAAGTGATATATCAATACATCAAGACATATCAAGAACTGTATTTAAGAAAAAAATCTGGTACCAATGTACTATGAGGCTATTTCACGGACTATAAAAGACTATTTTATAATGAACTGTGAAACAGAAAGAAGGGAAGTGGTTAATAAATTGTTGAGAAAATTCTGGTCTTGAATAGGGAGGTACCGATGGGACTAGGAAGGGGGAGCTAGAGGCATAGATATGAGAGTTCTGTGAAGGATTTCAATACACGATTCATTACCAGGGAAAGTGAGGGGCGTAGTGGAGATGAAGCAGAGATAACCCTGAGTTTCTCCTCTGGGTAAATGAGTGAAGGGTGAGGACATTAATATTAACAGAAATGCTGTGTTTTCAGCTTGGTTTAGAACAGAATATATTTTCTACAATTTGGGTCATCGTTTATTCAAATACATCAGTCTATTCATTTATTCATATTAATTTTTCATTTATTCAACAAATACTTATCAAATTCCAACAACATTACAGAAACTGCATGAAGTGCCAAGTATTCAAAGATGAATGAGATGGTTTCTAGACTCAGGGAGCTCACAGATTAGCGCGAATAATATCATAAAAATGTGTCGATAATGACACAGAGTGTGAAAGTGCAGTGAGAGAACCACCTTGAGGGTGATTCAAGAGCACATGGAAGGGACAGCTGGCCTGACTCGGTACATTTTTGGAAGAGGAGGCTCCTGAGACTCTAAAAGAATGAGTAAGTGATAGTCAAGGGAGGAAGAAAGGAAATGCGTTCCAGGCAAAGGGATGGATGTGATGGCCAAAGCACAGCGCAGCGTAGGTGGGAAACTCAAGCAGAAAAAGAGTTCAACAGACATCAGGTTCCCTGTGACTGGTGGACTGCTTAATTCCGATAAGAGGCCATGGACTCATCTATTCTGAAAACAAAATCAGTAACAATCAATTAAAAGTCCAAAGCTGTCAGACCTATGCAGAACAGTGACAGGTGGAGACCAAATCAAAAGAAGGGGAAATGGATGGTTTCTATGTTAAAGCTGCAGCACAGAAATTGGACAATGAAAATAGTACCTGTGGCTATTTAAACTGGAGACATTACTATCTGGTGATTACGTGTAGTATGTGTTAAATAAGAGAGGCCAGCTGGCAACCCTGTAGATTCGGACCACAGGAATGAACAAGTAGACACAATGAGGCTTGTTATTGGAGAATACATGCATATGTATAAGGAAAGAGGGAATGGCCAGAGGAAACTCTGGAAAGTGCACGGATGTTTACACCTTAGTATTAAACTATGTATTTACATGTATGCGTACACGTGAGTGCCAGATGAAACTTGAGGCTGAAAGGAGATAGGAAGTGTGTGAAAAAATATATATGCGTTATTTATCTGATAATGTGGGACTGTTGTATGAAACTTGGGCAGGAATGGATTACTGCATAGTTCCACTGAGAGTGTGTGAAATAGCTCAGATAAATGCGGCAACTACGTGTTACTTTCTCGATTATATAATACCTCTTACACCCATCTTACTTCATCTAGTCCTCATTACTCAATAACCCAGGTAGTGTTATAGCATTTTGTACAGGAGGAGATTGAGAATTGGAGGCAAAATATGACTTGCCCGGGGGCATATAGTGGCAGAGTTGAGATTCAAACCAGGCTTTCTGACTCTGGAACCAGGGTACCAATCATTTTACCAGTGGTTTCAACATATCAGTAGCTTTCTGGAGAAGTATCACTTGATAATTAAGGTTTTTGGGGTTTTTTAAAAATGTATAAAGATAGCTTTTGTGTGTAGAAACGAATTCTTACATCTGCATTCATTTTCACTAATAGTTCATACCTTACAATTTTGATTGTAAGTTGAAGATACAACTTAAATATTAAGTAAATCTACTTACAAACCTAGTGATTGTTAATTAATACTCAACTTGTTTCTAAATTTAAGATATTAAATTTCCCCAAGCATTTAAGTACAACTCATAAATTTAATTCATGTATTATTTTAAATATTTCATATTAAAGTCATGCAAGTTATGTTCTCCTAAATATTTAAGAATTTTTTTGTGATTGACTTAATTATCTAAAACTTTTCAACTTAAATATTTCATATATCTGGTTTTCTAAAGTACTTCAAACAGATAAGCAGGTGGAATTACAAACCTAACACACAAAATATTCTTAAGTACTTAAATGATACTTGAAAACCTAATAATAAAGATTTGATGATTCAGATTTATTTAAACTTATAAACGCTGTTAAAACTTATCAAATACTATTATACCTTTTAAAATTAAAATCACACACAAAAAATTTTCAAGTTGAAATTACAAGTTTAATATGTCAGATTTAAAAACAAGACAAGCTATATTTTTCAGATGATTATATACACTGCTCAAATTTCCCATTTTCTTTTTCATTTATTTTCTGCAATTGTGGTCACCTAGATTTGCCCTTAACATTCCAAACTGGTACAAAAATATTGATTCCAAGGATTTTATCATTATTTTCTCCATGCTTATTTTTACATATTCTTGGAGTTGCTAAGTCATTTTATCATCTCTTTACTCAAAAAATTTCAGGCTGTGGTTAGAGATTCTGGACAGAGACCTGGAACCTAGTGGCAATTTCCAGAATAATCTACCTGAGCTGCCTGTTAATATGCCAATCCTGTTTATCTAGAAATGGTTCCATCTGGCTACTTCTTAGCCATTTTATTTTTACACTAACTTCTGACACAACTCTTACTATAACCCCTGTCATAAATATAATCGTCTAATTTGGGTGCACAACATCTCATACTCACACTATCTCCCACCCCACTGAGTTGCAACTAATCTCTGTTTGCTGGAAGCTAATTAAAATCTGCATGACAGTCCCATCTACCCCCAGTGCTGGGGCTGTAACTAAACTCTTTATCTAGTTGGATTTTGCACCTTTTAAATATAGATTATTTCCTAATCTGTCTCACAGACCACAAATTTATAGTTATTATGTTGACCAGAATTACCTCTCCAGTACTGTGTGCTGTTGGGTTTGAAACCAAGCAGGACCCTGTAGGGCCTTCCCAGGCACAGACATCCTCATGTCCCCTGCCTCTTGTTTGTAAAAACCTTTAGCCTCCTAGGCCTTTCCAGAGTTCCAAAGAGCAAATTTAATCAGAGAAGTGAAAAAAATGCAGAAAGAAAGGAAAACAGTCAAACAAGACAATATCATAGTAGTTCTCTCATAAAACAAAATCAAGAACCTTTAATTCTTCCTCAATGGCTATAGATAAAATCCTTAGTCATATCCTTGAGTCGTTTGATAGATACTAAAACCCCAACCAGATGGAAGAAGTTAACTGCATGCTGACCACCAGCACGTAGAGCCCAAACTGGTTGGAACCAGAAGGTTGACGACGGAGATTCCTGAAACATCACCCTGTTACCTTACCATCAACCAATCAGAGAATTCTGCACAAGCCCATCAGGCATCCTGGGACTCTCTCCCTCACAGTCTTTAAAAACCCTGCCCTGAAAGCCACTGGGGAGTTCTGGTCTTTTGAGCATGAGCTTCACGTTTCCCTTGCTTTGTCCCACGCTTGGCACTTTGCAAGAAATGCTGCACTTTTCTTCACTACAACCTGGTGTTGGTAGATTGGCTTTGCTGCGCTTTGCCTGAGCGCACTCAAGTTTGGTTTGGGAACAGGTTGGAACCATAAAACATGGTGTCCTGACCAATGGATGGGCGTGTGGTCAAAGTTTACTCGCTTTAGGACTTCGAATGTTGAGCAAAAGCAGAAAAAAGAATTAGCAGCAGTGCCCTAAAAACCAAGTGGTTCTACTTACTGAGCTCCTGAGTTGCTGCTGGTTCCCAGCTGGACCTTCAGCCTTCAGTTCTTTGAGCTGCCTTCACATCCTTCCAGTAAATTACACTGTCTGTTACTTTGCAACCCCAAACTCCAACTGGTACAGGCAGCCAAGGGGAGGCTGCACAGATGAGAAAAAAAGGTGTACTTAGCAAAGAAAGCCGGCCCTTACCCAGGCTCCAGTCAGACCAGCCGCAGTTATTCATTCTGCAGATTTCATGTGCAGGTTTGAAATCATTTTATTGCTAAAGAGGTATGAAATCATTACATTCATGACTGCTAAGGTTTCAGTTATGAAACTTTAAAATTGGAGAATTTTAAGGACAAACTGAAGGATGAGAACTGCGGCAGAAAATACGCCTGAATCAAAAAAAGAAAATGAAAAATTTGAAGCAGCTTTCAAAATTCATGAGGTTTCAGAGAAAAGAGAGAAATCAGGAACTATTTCCATGTGAGAAGCCTCAATGCCTAAAAATCAAGGACTAGGCAGTAAAGCAGGTAACAGAAGATGCAAAGAAAAGGCGCAGGGAGTCGTGATTAAAAAGAGATAGGAAATGTGGGACCGATGCTTCAAAGTCCCTGAGAGAAATACACAGGAGAGACAGTACATGTTACTAGGACTTTCATGGAGAAATTGACATAACTAACGATGAAAGGTAAAAATTTCATACTCGATTTCTCAGCCTTTGTAGAAAACAGAGCATGGACATGTGCTTTAGGTTCAACTAAGCAGACACACAAATGTAGAAACAAAACCTGAGGACACAAAGAAATTGGCACTGCAGGGAATCAAGAGAAACTGACACAAAAAGCATAGATGGGGACAACTCCTCAGGAGGTGGTATAATTTTAAACAACAGTCTCCAGAGACAGCGCCGGCAGTTGTGCGGTGGAGGCATCCTAAAGGTCAGGGTCAGTGGGTGAAGTGACCTGTCGGTCCAGGCTTCAGCAGTAATGACATTGGGGTCCACGATGAGCTGTTCTCTGGAGGGATTTTGATGATGGCAATGTGTCCCCAGCTTGCTTTTGTTTCCCCATGTTCTCTTCCAAGTGTGGTCCTTCATCCTTGCTATTAATTTTGAGACTTACCCCAAATCCTCTTGTCAAATAAATTTCTATTGAAGTCGCCCCAGTCAGTTCCTATTCATTGCAATGAAGAACTCTAATTCCATTTTTAGTTTTTTAAGGAAACTCCATACTCTTCTCCATAGTGGCTGCACCAGTTTACATCGCACCAACAGTGCAGGAAGGTTCCCTTTTCTCCACACCCTCTCCAGCATTTACTGTTTGCAGGCTTTTTGATGATGGCCATCCTGACCAGTGTGAGGTGAAACCTCATTGTAGTTTTGATTTGCATTTCTCTAATAATTAGGGACGTTGAGCATCTTTTCATGTGCCTGTTGGCCACCTGTATGTCTTTGGAGAAATGTCTGTTTAGGTCTTCTGCCCATATTTTGATTGTTTGTTTGTTTGTTTTGATATTTAGCTGTATGAGCTGTTTGTATATTTTGGATATTAAGCCCTTGTAGGTTGCATCATTTGCAAATATTTTCTCCCATTCCGTAGGTTGCCTTTTCGTTTTGTTCATGGTTTCCTTTGCTGTGCAAGAGCTTATAAGTTCGAGTAAGCCCCATTTGTTTATTTTTGCTTTTATTTCTTTTGTCTTGAGAGACTGATCTAAGAAAACGTTATGATTATGTCAGAGCATTTTTTGCCTATGTTCTCTTCTAGAAGTTTTATAGTTTCATGTCTTATATTTAAGTCTTTCAGTCATTTTGAGTTCATTTTTGTATGATACAGCAATCTCACTCCTGGTCTTATATCTGGAAAAGACGAAAACTCTAATTTGAAAAGATGCACGCACCTCAATGTTCACAGCAGCACTATTTACAATAGCCAAGACATGGAAGCAACCTAAGTGTCCATCAACAGATGAATGGATAAAGAAGATTTATACAATGGAATATAACTCAGCCATAAAAAGGAATGAAATAATGTCATTTGCAGCAACATGGATGGACTTAGAGATTATCATACTAAGTGAAGTAAGTCAGACAGAGAAAGACAAATATCATATAATGTCACTTATATGTGGAATCTAAAAAAAGATACAAATGGATTTATTTATAAACCAGAAATAGACTCACAGACATAGAAAACAAACTTACGGTTATCAAAGGGGAAGAAGGGGAGGAATAAATGAGGAGCTTGGGATAACAGATACTACTATATGCAAAATAGATAAACGACAAGGTCCTACTGTATAGCACAGGGAACTATATTCAATACCTTGAAATAACCTATAATAGAAAAGAATCTGAAAAATAATTTATATATATACATATATATAACTGAATCACTTTGCTGTACAGCAGAAACTAACACAACATTGTAAATCAACTACACTTCAAAAGAAAAAAACTCTAACTTATAAAGCTGTAAAACTTTATTTCGGGACTTCCCTGGTGGTGCGGTGGTTAGGAGTCTGCCTGTCAATGCAGGGGACACAGGTTCAATCCCTGGTCTGGGAAGATCCCACTTGCTGCGGAGCAGCTAAACCCGTGTGCCACAACTACTGAGCCTGTCCTCTAGAGCCCGTGAGCCATAACTACTGAGCCTGTGCTCTAGAGCCCGTGCTCTGCAACAAGAGAAGCCACCACAATGAGAAGCCCACACACCACAACGAAGAGTAGCCCACAGTCGCCGCAACTAGAGAAAAGCCCATGCGCAGCAATGAAGACCCAACACAGCCAAAATTAATAAAATTAAAAAAACACAAAAACTTCATTTCAATACTTTTCATTCAGTAAGCCTTTAATCAGCACATATATTGTGTATGATATTGTGCTGGAAACCAGGAGGGCAAAGTCCCCATCATCCAGGTACTTAGAGTCTAGTGGAGGAACACAAAACTTAAGTAAATTTAAAAATAATTGTATGACACAAGTTATTAGAGGTGTTGTATTATATTAAGTGCTATGGAATTTGCATGACATATCAATTAATTCTGCCCAAGGCCAGATGGGGAGCTATGTGAAGGTACAGAGAAGAAGTGATATTTGAGTGGAGCCAGAAGGACAAATAGGATTTCACCAGTTTCACAGGAGCACACATTCCTGGAAGAGTGAGTTATATGAGCCAATGTATGGGGACTTAAAAGTTTGGGATGTGTTTGTGGCCCCAAAAATACAGGTGGCTTGAGTGTTGTAATCACAAACAAGTACCTAGAAATAAAACTACAGCGATACTCTGAGATCTGATTATGAAGGTACGGGTACACCATACTAAAACGTTATTTTCTTCAGTAACTGCCATTATGGTTTTTAAAGCGAAAAAGTGACAGGACCAAATCTGTTTTCGAGAAATAGTGCTGGTGTCAGTGCAAAGGTAGTAAGCACAGTGTCAAGGCAACACCGACACAGAATACATTTGAAAGTTTGGCTGCAAAAGTTTTTGCCTACATTCCAAGTGAGAGGTGTACACAACTCAAAATGAAAACTGAGGAAGCAGTAGTAGAATTTGAAAATTACTGTCAACTTAGCTGGTAACTAACGATGAGATGTGAGGTAGCCTTATGTCCTCGGAAAGACTTCTGTAGCCTTGGATTACTCATCATAAACAGAATACTAATGACATGATAAAATGGTAATGATCCCTACGTTGCAGGGTAGTTATGCAGATAACAATAGTGTATTAAAAGGATCCAGCATTGAGCCTGATTCTCAATAAATTTGGACACTAAATAATAGAAACTATTGTTTTTAATACAGGGAAGAATGTAGAGGACTGAGCATTCTATTTTGTTCTGTGATTCACCAGACGTGGCTTTAATAAATGCCATATTATACTTTGATGAAGTCACAGTGACCAAAATGATGTGACTTCCACTTATTTCAGAAGCCAAAGAGCAGGAAAGCTTTAATAACTAACCAAAGGGGAAGAGGGGGAAATTGAAGTGGCCCTCCTTTCAACTGATACTTGGAAGGTAAGTATGTCCACGTTTTACACTTCAGCATGGTTCTTCTGTGGTTATATAAAAATGCTTTCCCACATGCCGCGGAGCAACTAAGCCTGTGCGCCACAACTACTGAGCCTGCGCTCTAGAGCCTTCGAGCCACAACTACTGAGCCCACGTGCTACAACTACTGAAGCCCACGCACCTAGAGCCCATGCTCCGCAGCAAAGAGAAGCCACCACAATGAGAAGCCCACGCACCGCAACGAAGAGTAGCCCCACTTGCCACAACTAGAGAAAGCCACGTGAAGAAACGAAGACCCAACGCAGCCAAAAACAAACAAATAAATAAATTTATAAAAAAATTCTTTGTTATATAAAAATGCTTTACTCTTTTACATGCATGTATTTGCTCTCCCATTAAATTAAAATATTTAGGTCGGAGCCTGTCTCTAATACTTTCAGTGTCTACTATATTAAGGAAGTTCAATATACATAAATATCTTTTACATTTTCAATAAAAGAAAACCTTTATCTTCAATAAAAATTGTTATATATAAATATTACATATACACATATATATAGAAAACCTAGGTCTCTAACGAGGCTTACCTGAATATTTATTTTAACTGTTGGAAAATACTGATTTGAACTATTGAAAAGTATTGATTTCAAGCCCTTAACTTAGTATTTATAGTTAGCCTTATAAAAGAATGATAGATGAACATTAAAAAATATACAAATTGCTTTAAATATATTTAAATTTTACAATAATTTCCCTGTCTTCATCCTACTATATCATCCTAATTTTCAAATTATTTTGTTTCCTTTTTTTTTACAATTGCAAATTCAGAGAAGTACAAATAAACACAGAAAAGTAGGCCATAATTACCTTACCTTAATAACCGCTGTTGACATACTAAGTAACCCACGGGGAAGATTAGAAAATTCAGTCCGTTTGGAAAGGTACAAAATGAAAATTGGAAGCCTCTCTTCCAAAGGAATGTCATCCTAAAAAAAAAAAGCCTAAATTTACACGTACCTCTATTTCACACACACACCACACACACACCACACAAGTGATCACACTATACACACTGTAACTCGCCTTGCTTTTTCACATACTATATTTTGGAATTCTTTCCACATCTGCATTTAAATCTCCTTCATAGCAGGAAACAGTTACAAAGTATTCTACAGCGAATTTAACTTAGAGTTAGCTTCTACTGAACACAGTTGCCCAGGCACAGGCCTCAGTGTATTTTACTTAAGTCTAGCTCAGACTTTCACAGATTCAGGACCCCGAAGTGCCTTTAATCCCATAAACCATAATTCCCAAACTCCAAACCTGATTTGAATTTCAGTCCACTTTGCAAAATCTCGCGTTACTCTCCTCTCACCCGGCGGGTCTTGCTCCGCCTCCCCCAACTTCTCTACCCTCCCAGCAGCTGTTACCACTCCTAGCAGCCTGGCGGCACAGGAGTGGGCGAAGCAGAGCCTTCCGAGGGCGCATGCGCGGCAGATGCGCGCCTGCGCGCTACGGGGCTGCCGGCGCGCTACGGGGCTGCCGGCGCGTCAGTGCTCTGGGCTAAGGTAGTTGGGGCCGAGTTGGGGGGCGGGACGTGCGGCGCTATGGCCGAGGGCAGAGGGGAAGTAGTAGCAGTGCCCACCACCGGGGCTGCCAACGGCCTCAACGATGGGGCCGGCGGGCCCTCGGCGCAGACTAACAACCCGCTATCGCGGAAACTGCGTAAGATCCTGGACACACGGCTGGACAACGACAAGGTGAGCGGGACTGGCGGGGTCGAGGGTGCTGCGTCGTCCGCGGGTCGGACCCGGGCTGGGGGCGGTGTCTGTCCGGCGCCCTCGGGCTCGTCCCTGTCCCCGCCGCGGAGGGGACCCCAGGCCCGCGGGACCCGCTGCGCTGCCGGGTGGGGCAGGTGAGAAAGGGGAGGCCGAGGAGCCCCTGGAAGAGCAAAGAGGTTTCCTGGGTGTTGCCCCATATTTAATTAAAACTGTTCTTCGAAGACTCTGGATAGGGAAGGCAAACGGTGAAGTCCCCTGCCCCCGCAGGTGTCGGGGGTCTGAGCAGGGAGGGGAGAGGAGAGCCCCAGGCAGGAGAAGAAAAATGCAAAAGAGCAAACTACAAAATAAGACAGCGCGAATGGTGAGCTTAGGGGGAACAGGAGATCAGGGCTAAGCATCCTTGAGCCTTTCCATTGACAGGTGAAAACAATTAAAATAATTTGCAGCGTGAAAGGGCTACCACCTGCTCATGGCTACTAGTTTTTGTTGTGAGCTAAGCACTGTCTATGATGTATGGGCTCATGCTGTATTTCTTTACAAGATAGTTTATCTTGTAAACTATCTTGTATTTCTTTACAGGATAGTTTATCCTCTCCCAAGTACCTCCTGAAACTTAGATTGGACTTTCCATCTTCCGTGGTAGCAGATTATCTCTTCTGTATCACTGAGTCGCTAGGTATATTGGTCATGCCATGGTGGCATAAAGAAAAAAGAATGTGTATAAGTGAGAGTTTTATAGATAAGTTTCTATCTAAAATTTTTAGATAAGTTTCATAGATAAATTTTTATTTTTTATACATATTTTAGACTATGTTTAAGTGAGAGTTTTACAGATACATTTTTATAGATAAAAATAGAATTTTTAATCTATAGATACAGAATTTTTATCTATAAATTTTATTTTTATAGATAAATTTTTAGGTAACTGACAGTAAGCTGTCAATAAGAATTGGTGTGTAAAAAATAGCGTTATACTATAATAAGTAAGAAAGATTGGCTCTGGGACCACCACTTATTAGATATAACCACCAAATTGGTGCATTATGGTTTCAATAAGTCCCTTAACTTCTGTGAGCTTATGTTAAGTTTCTAAATTGGGAATACTGCCAGTAACCTCCTCAGGGTTGTTGTGCAGGTTCAATGAGAGAATCCAGGTGAAATGCTTAGCACAGTGCCGCAGCAGTTATTTCTTGTTAAATGTTAATTCATTTTTTAAAAATTTATTTATTTTTGGCTGCATTGGGTCTTCGTTGCTGCGTGCTGGCTTTCTCTAGTTTCGGCGACGGGGGGCTACTCTTGTGCGCGGGCTTCTCATTGCGGTGGCTTCTCTTATTGCGGAGCACGTGCTCTAGGCGTGCGGGCTTCAGTAGTTGTGGCGCACGGGCTCAGTAGTTGTGGCTCGCGGGCTCTAGAGTACAGACTTATTAGTAGTTGTGGCGCACAGACTCAATTGCTCCGCGGCATGTGGGATCTTCCCGGACCAGGGTTCAAACCCATGTCCCCTGCATTGGCAGGCAGATTCTTAACCACTGCGCTGCCAGGGAAGTCCCAAGAATTTCCACTTTTTTTCAATGGCTATATCATAATGTCTTTAAACCAATCCTTTTTAGATGGACATTACGGTTTTTTCTAATCTTTGCAGTTCCAAACAATTCTGCATTGAATAACGTATATATGTCACAATACACAAGTAAGTATGTCCTTATTGTGTCTCAGAAATAGGTTTACTGTTCAGTAATGTGAAGGTCATCCAATATATTTTGGATTGTGTAATGGAAACAAATTATTTGGAAATGATTTCATTAAATTTTTGCTTGAGATTAGAAAAACATTTGAAAATCGGTCCCAATAATGTTCTTTTATTATCAATTATGTAGGAGATGTTGGAAGCTCTCAAGGCACTCTCAACCTTTTTTGTTGAAAATAGTTTGCGCACTCGAAGAAATTTACGTGGAGATATTGAACGCAGAAGTTTAGCCATCAATGAAGAGTTTGTAAGCATTTTCAAGGAAGTGAAGGAAGTATGTAAACTTTTCACTTACCATTTATTGAGAGCTTACTATATGCCTGGCTCTGTGCTGAGCTTCTCTATGGATAGAGTTGATATGTTTGCAACTCATGTACCGTGCTCAAATAGAAATTTAGCTACTTACTCCAGCAGCTTCTAGGTCTTTCTCTGGATTAGCGTGATTTCTAAATCTCTAACCTCCACTAGTGCTGCTTTTTGGAAAGTTGTAACATATGTTCCAGGATGTTCTTTTAGGAATCTTCGCTTTTGAAACAAACAGACAAACAAACAAACAAAAAATAGCACTTCTCTGAGTGGTTTTCCAGTAGAAATAGTCCCTCACTGAATAAACCTCCCTTAGATAACCACTTCTCCGCTGGAGATGAATTAGGATTGAGTTACTTTACTGCATCCTAAATTATGAAATTTTCAGATTAATTAAGATCAATGACTTCAGTTAATAAATAATGTTTCATTACACTTGAGTGAGCAGTCTACTCACCATAGGGTGAAAATGAATTTTATTTATTATGTTATATTTTATTTATGTATTATATAATACATATTAATTCGTTAATTATGTTAATATTACTGAGTGATATTACATAGTTAATAGTTCTGTGTGAGTTGTATGAAAGTGTCATACATGGTTCTAGTGAGACAGATTATTTTTAACAGTGTAGTAGGATTTCATTGGCTGAAGGCTAATAATCTGGAAGATTAAAAGGGAAGTTTGGTAGTGTTCATAAAAATAGGGAGCGATAGTAGTGATGAGCACATCTAAACTGTACTCTCTACACACCATTTCCCTCTGGAAGGAGGTACCAAGTGAGGAGGCTGTATAAGACTACTGGGAAGTGTCAAAAGGACTCTGGAGCTATAACTTAAGAGGTTTCCACTGGCCAAATATAGGATGATTTGAGCATCAGTAGGAATGACTGCAGTGGACTGAAACACAGCAAGCGTATTTAAATCCATGAGTTCATAATGATACTAAAAACCAACAGAACCCTCACTGCTTATCTTAGGTGGATATGAGGGAACCAACTTATCGTTTTGAAAACAACTAAATAAAAGGAAAGAGTCAAGCATTTATCCTGTCTTTGGTACCAACTATATACAATTGTTGAGGCAAGGCTTCCCTTTATAGTAATATTCCACTTACTAAATGAAGAAATGATAGAAGAGTTTGTAACCACTGTTTAAAGGATCTAGCTCAGGGTTTCTGAGTCTTGGCACTATTGACATTTGGGGCCAGATAGTTGTTGAGGGTTGTCTTCTGCTTTGTAGGATGTTTGGCAGCATCCCTGGCCTCTGTCCACTATATACCAGGAGCACCACCTTTCCTCAAGTTGTTCCAGCCAAAAATGTTTCCAAACATTGCCAGGTGCCTCCTTGGGGGACAAATTTGCCCAAGTTGAAACCACTGATCATCAGTAACTGCTTATCTCACAAAAAGAAACAGTCATATATGTGACTCCTAACAAAGGTATACAACATCACCTGTGAAGAATTCTTGCAAGAAAATTGGACCAGAATATAATCAAGCTTCTAGATCTAATTGCAAGTTTATAGGAAATATTGGGGACAGAGGAGTATGTTAACAGTATGAAGAAGCAGTCAGCAAGTCTGGTGTGCTGGGAGCTGTGCAGGCAAATGAACTGGTTTCTTCAACAAATAAATTGTAAGAGAAAGACAATTTATTTAAAGAAATAAAGGAAATATCAACCAGTTGATGTTTGTGAATCTCATTTGGTTCCTGACTTGAACAAATTATTAAAAAATCTGAAACAACTGGGAAAATTTGAACACTGAATAGAAATTTCATATTAAGGGATTATTGTTGAATGTTTAGATGGGTAAATGGCATTTTTTTTTTTAGTTCTCTTAGAAGTGCATACCGATATGTTTATGGATGAAATGATATGCTATCTAGAATTCAAAATAATTCAGCTTGGGGAGGGAGAAAGTGGATGGGAAGAGAGTTAGAAAGTGGGTACAGAGATAGATTACACAAGAGTGGTCATGAGTTGCTAATTGTTAAAGCCGTGTGTTGTGTACATAGGCATTCACATTATCTCAACTTTTAGATAATTTTGAAATTTTTCCATAATAAAAGGTTTCTTTAAAGGTTATCATACTGCAATTGTATTTAACAACCTGTAATTTTATTTAATCGGGAATAAAAGGCAGTTTGAGTTCAAATGAAGACTTTACATACAAGCAATGTAAAGGTTCTTGAATTACAATTTAGCAAATCTCTGCATTTAAGTCATATATTAAGAGATGTAATTTCTATTATTTTACAAATCAGATTCATTCAGTGTACTATAGTAGCTAAAGTAAATATTAGGAGTAGTTATTCTTGACCTTGTTGGCTGATAATGTCATAGTGCTAGTCTTATACAGTGAGATTTAAGGAAATAGATTAATTTGCCTATTAGTACCTATTTGCTATTGCTGACATTAATTGCTATTTTGAAATCATTCTTTTATTGTTTAAAGCAGTTTAGCACTTAAATAATTTGATTTACATCCTATTAATGGTAAGATACAGAGAGTAACATTTGAAAATGTCTGGTGCTATGATTTTTATAATTCAAAGTACTTTATATAGAGAAAGGAAAAAATTTAATTCTGGAACTAGGATGTATGCTCATATTCTTGTAAGTGATTTCCTAACTCTGGTTCATCCTTACATTTTGTTCGTAGTCCTGCTTGGTTGCTTTCTTATCTCTTGCCCTATGATTGGCCCATCCCTTCATAAAACTGTCATGTTTTTATTTGAAGGTTTGGGCCTTGTGTTGAAAGAGACCATAATAAGGCCCTGTCTACCACTGAAACTTTCTTTCCTTGCATATCTTTCTGTTGTGTTACACTGAATTGAATTGGGAAAAAGAAGATAATAGTGCAGTATGAAGTTAAATAGAATTCTGTAATATCATTTTTTCATATTAAGAGATTGGTTCAGTAAAGATTGTAGAGAATGATTTAGTAAAGAGTTTGGAGCCTGGGAGGCCTGTTGGAAGACCGTTTTTTATCAGTCCATACAGGAGAAAGCAATTGAACTGAACTCAAGTAGTAGTTGTTTGGGTTGTAAAAAAAAGAAATGGATAAGATGTACATAATAAGGGCTATAAATGATAGACCTTAGTGACCAGCTAAATTCTTGCATATGTGGAGGGGGCTGGAGGTGGGAGTATATAGGGAAAGAATGTTACTGGGAGACTTACCAGATTTTTGGCATGATCTAATATGTGATTACTTTCAACCATATAGGAGGAGGCACTATTGTTAGTTTATTGGGTTTTCAAATTTTCTTGTTTTTTATTAATTAAAAGTTATAAATAATTCATTATAGAAAAGATAATAAATTCAGAAATAGAAGGAGCTAGCGATATTACTTATGATTCTACTACACAGAAATAACCTGTCAGTATTTTATTGTATAGCCCTTCATAGAGTCTTCCCTGTGTTCTTCTGCACACATATATATGTATTGCTTTATAAGCCTTTTTTTAGCTTTATATAGACGTCTTTCCATGCTAATTTACATACACACACACACACACACACACACACACACACACACACACAGATATTATCGTTGTTAATGTATGCACGGGTTTCCATTGTATGGTTGGAAACATTTCACATTTTCCGTTTGTTTTAGGCAACTCTGTGTTGATCATCTCTTACATATATTGCACACTTATCTGATTAATTTCTTAGGATAAATTCTTAGTGTGAGAATTTCTGAATAAACGGGTATTCATATTCTTAAAGCATTTGCCGTTTTCCTATTGTCAGACCCTCTAAAAAGAATATACTAGGTTTTCTTTTTTTACATCTTTTCTTATACTAGATATTATTCTTTTTAATCGTTTTCAGTCTTAAATATGGGATCTTTTGTCATGCTTTGGCAAGAAAGGGACAAAAATAAGGATTTGGCTAAGAGGAGAAATTTCTTTAACTATATATACTGCTTGATGTTACTTTTTTCCTTTTCAGGAACTTGAAAGCATACATGAAGATGTTCAGGCAATGAACAGCTGTTGTCAAGATATGACATGTCGCCTACAGGTACTGTATAATGTCTGGATTTTAGCCTAGTTCCTGATAAGCTTTCAGAAATTGCTAGATAGGTCTACAACATGTGTGGATATCTGATACATCATGCCCTGTAGGATGTTTGAATATAAATATTATGCTTATTTTTTTAACTATAAATGTCTTTGTGCCTCTTTGGTGATGGTTTACTAATATTGCACAGTTAACTCCAGAAGCCTTTATATTTTGATCTTGCCAGTATAGAGATAACTGTGGAATTTTGATAAACTTTTCAATCCCATAATGTTCAACAAATGCAGCAGAAATAAATTCCTTAGTGGAAAGCCTTAGGAATGATTTCAAACTAATGCTATGCCCAGTAAAGACCCAGCTTAATTATGATTTATGTTCAGCCTAAAAATATCTCAGGAAAATGTATGTAAGTTTAGGTCTGTTTATTAAAGCAGTTCCAAACCTCTAGTTTGGCTGTAGAGTTAACATTGACCTACATACTTCTGACTCATTTAATGCCCTGTGTTTCTACCTGCCTCACAACCACTGACTTGTTTCTCTTCTCGTTAGTAACTGCCTTAGTTTTGTAGTGTTCCCCAGTTCTGGTCTTTGAGAGAGAATCTCACTGGTTACACTTGTGATTTGTTTCAGTTCACTTTATAAATATTTTCCTAATCCTTGAAATACCTTTTCATCAAGTTTTCACTCCTGATCCTTTCAGCTCTGGTTTGGGAGAGAGAGGATTGTTTAGTATGACTTGGCCAGGAACAGCCCTCTGTCCTTTAGATGGGGCTATCTTTAATGTTCTCCAAAATCCTATATGAGGGTTTTCTTTTTTGTATATCCCAACTCTCAAATTTTTATCTCCATCTTGGGTATTTCTGTTGAGTTCCACAGCAGCGTATCAGTGACTTAACTTACAGCTTCATTCGGAGGTTTCCTGGTACCTCAACTCAGCATGTCTATAGCCGAAGTCCTCTTCTTCATCCTTACCTGGCTCTGGCAGTGCTTCTGTTCCACTAAGAAGCATCAGGAACTATTAAATTCCTTAATAAACATCGTTGTGATACCTTTTTCTTTCTTGTAAGCCTTAGCATTCTGTGTGTATTGAGAATTCTGAGTGAGTTCGTCTTATTAAACGTAGTGTATGAGCCTTTAAACATCTATTTCAGGTACTTGGGCCTTTTTTAAACTTTTGAGTTCTGGAGTGTGATCTCGTTTCCTATAGTCTGAACTCCAGTAAGTGGCAGTATTAGTTTTCTGAAGTTGAAAAAAGTTGAAATGTACTGATAATAGGTATGTTTATAATTTTAGGCAGCAAAGGAACAGACTCAAGATTTAATAATAAAAACCACTAAGCTTCAAGCTGAAAGGTAAGTTTTTCTTTACATAATCAACTCTTCATTAATTTGGAGATAACTAGGAAAGAAAATTATAGATAACTTCAAAGTTAAAACAATAATCAAAAACGTGACTCAAAAATGATACAAAGTATGAGGTTCTAAGCTGTTATCCAAGAGTAAAATAAACATAAAACAATAGTTTAGGAACATTGATAATTGGGATGATTGAGAGATTATCCCTCTTTGGAAGTGATGATGCATTGTTTGTTTGCCATAGAATTAAAAAATGACTGCTTTTTAAAATGTGGATTTTTCAAATTTTTAGTAATTTTATTATCTTTTTCTCACAATTGTCTTTTATTTTTTACTTCTGATTATGCATCTTGCTACAGTCAAGTTACAGAACCGTTCCATCACCACACAGGTCTCTCCCATTGGTGCATGGACCACAATGAGAAAAGTTGCAGCCTCAGCTGATGTGAAGAGGTGGTTGGCTCTACAGAGCAGCCAACTCTAAGGAAAGGCAGGTGCTGGATTTCTGTACTCAGAACGAAGCATGCACCTTGACCATCGAATGAGAATGTTTTTAGTATCAAAACTAATCTTTTGAAAGAAAAGTTTCCTAGAAAAGAAATTTGCAGTTAGAGACCCACACATAAATTTTTCTGTTACGTTATTGTTGGCTGACTATAAAAACATATATGGATTCAACTGAAAATTGTGACTAAAAAATAAAACTAAGAGTAACAGATCACCAATCCTGTATACAAAGTTTGTGGTCTGAGTTTCTGGTCTGAGTTAAATCTTTCTCTTGCCATCTTTACTGTAGTGTGTAGTACAGTCTCGTAACTAATGATTGGTT
The DNA here is from genome assembly GCF_951394435.1 of Stenella coeruleoalba. Classification (NCBI taxonomy): domain Eukaryota; kingdom Metazoa; phylum Chordata; class Mammalia; order Artiodactyla; family Delphinidae; genus Stenella; species Stenella coeruleoalba. The sequence goes on from NC_137164.1 coordinate 14,295,678, forward strand.
TGATTGACTCTCTTTCCTACTGAACTGTGAGCTCCTTGAGAACGATGACAGTTTCTTAGTCTCTTTTTGTGTCTCCAATGCGTAACACATTGTAGATTCAATAAATAATTTTGAGTGAATGAATATGAAATATAGCTATTCCAGTGTCAGGAAAGGAACATAAAATAAAAAATGAAAAATAAGCATTTTATTGGAGCTCGTAACATGTATGGGACTGGTTAGTGTCTGCAGGAGGCAATATTAGAATATTGTCCTTCTGTTCATATGTTGTCAAAACTATTTAAGCAAGGTTGTTTATGTTTATTATTTTAGTAAGCCTATGAAAAAAGTGTTTTGGCCTGGCATGTTTCTGGGAAGCAAACATTTATGACATTCTAGTATCCCAAGAGCTATGGATTTGATGTGCCAAATGAACATTTGTGTGAATGTATTTTAAGAAAATTACATAGCAGAAATCATAACAGATTCCTGGGTGCTGGCAGAGTTGTTTTTCCATTTTAAAAAATTACCTTTTCCTTTTTAACGAGAAACTTAGACAAGCATTTGGCTTTAGAAATAGAAATTCTATGGGCTTATTTGGATAACATGATATTCTTATTCAGACAAATTTATAAATGATATGAATATTTTTTCCAACTGAGTTAGAAGGAGGTCATTTTGACAGCTGTTGCTCTATAGGTAAAGTTTGGTGTAGAATTGTCTCCACAGAACTGCAGTTTAACATTTGCCCTTAATGTTTAATTGACAGTCAGAAGATGGCTTTCATTGATGATTAGGAAAGGCTATGTCCAGATGAACATACCTCCATATTTTTGAATACCACCGAAATCACTATTTATTATGTATTTTTTTGTCTCATGGAAAGGCCTACCAGCCAAATTTCTGTCTGGACTCAGAAAAACATAGCCTCTGGCTTATGTTTGTTTATTTTTGAGGTGTAGTATGTTAGTGGAAAGAATGTAGACCTTGAAAACCTGAATTCTAATACAAATCTTGGGTAAGAGGTCATTAGATTTTTAATCTTTAGCGAGTTATTTCTTAACCTCCCTCAGTCTCAGTTATCACATCTGAAAAAAGGAATAATAAACTATGTCACAGGGTATAGTCTGCTGAACACACTGTCTGACATACCTCAAGAAGCGTTACCCTCCATATTTCTCTCCCCTTATTAGACAAAGTTGTGTAGCACATCTTGTTTCTACATTGGCTTTGGTGGCTGGAAGTTTAGGCTGTTCTTCACTTAATTGCGATAGCTTTCCTCAACTATGTTATTTAAGTTCTCATTCTTTCTCTTTCTTTTTTTTATTTTTTAATTTTATTTATTTTTGGCTGCGTTGGGTCTTCGTTCCTGGGCGCAGGCTTTCTCTAGTTGGGGCAAGCAGGAGCTCCTCTTAGTTGCAGTGCACGGGCTTCTCATTGCGGTGGCTTCTCTTGTGGAGCACAGGCTGTAGGCACACAGGCTTCAGTAGTTGCAGCACGCGAGCTCAGTAGTTGCGGCACACGGGCCCTAGAGCATGTGGGCTTCAGTAGTTGCAGCGTGTGGGCCCAGGGCATGGGGGCTTCAGTAATGTGGCTTGCGGGCTCTAGAGCACAGGCTCAGTAGTTGTGGCACATGGGCTTAGTTGCTCCGCGGCATGTGGGATCTTCCCGGACCAGGGCTTGAACCCATGTCCCCTGCATTGGCAGGTGGATTCTTAACCACTGCGCCACCAGGGAAGTCCCTCTTTCTCTCTATTTTATTTTTTAATGGTTTTGTAATTTTAATTATTTGTTATAAACTATTTTAATTTAGGTTTTGAAGTTGGTAACATATAAAAATATAAAAAGGATTTATTTTGCACAAATATACATGTGAAAATATAGAGCATATGTGATACATATTCTTTCATTGCCTGGTAAAAAGTTAGGGGAAGGCAGGGGAGCATCACATCTTTCTTCTTTCTTCTCCTTTATGTATGTAAGACTTAAAGAAGAAAATTACAATCAGGTATAGTTTCACCACCCAGACATAGCCACTGTTAACAGTTCAGTGTATCTTCTCCCAGAGTTAGTATGTGTGCATAGTTACATTTTACTTCATTCATGTAAAATTTCATGTTCATTTTCCTATATCTCTTATTTTTAAAAAACATGTTTTTTAATGTGGCATTGTATTTTTTCTTGTGAATGAACAAGCATTTTTAAATTATCAGATATTGTTTCCATTATTAAACATAATGGTTTGGTAAGTGTTTTTAAATCATTTTGTGCATTTCAGATTATTTTCTTAGGATAAATTCCCAGAATTTAATTGTAATTAAAGAATCAAATGGTAAAAATTTTAAAAAGTATCTTCATATATATTGCCTAAATTTCTCTCCGGAAAGGCTATGCCAATTTCCAGCTTCATCAGCAATATATGAGAATGTCTATTTTATTAAACCCTGTAGACACTAGATGTTGTCATTAAATACAGCAATTTTATAGATGAAAAATGGTATCACACTATTTTAATTTACATTTAATCGAATATTGGTAGATCAACCTTGTTTTCATTTTATTTTGCCGTGTATATTTCTTTGCTTTTTTTTGTTTTGATCTATATCTTATGCCTCCCCACCCACCCCTTTTTTTTTGCTAGCTTTTTTCAATTATTTTGAAATTATTTGGTGGAGATGAGTTTAGAAGTTAGAGTTAAAATATGACAGGGGTATATTTTCAGGAAAAAAAATACCACAAGATTCATAAATCATGTTCTGGGATGGTTTAAAAGAATCATTATAAAAATGAAATAATCTGTTTATTTTATATACTCAGGCAGTATGTGAATACATGCCCTGAAAATTCCTGTGTACGTGTAAAGTTTCTTTCTAAAAGTACATGGGGGTTGCTGTACGTATTTTTCTGTGACTTGTTTTTTGTACCTATAAGTGCCTTATAGATAATTTTGTGTGAATACATATAGCTCGACCTCATTTTTTATTTGCTGCATATTATTCCACAGTATGCATTTGCCATATTCACTTATGTTTTATATAACTTACATCATATACAGCGATTACATGAATACACATCAGATACTCTTAGAAGTTTTAATTTACAGTAACCATTTATGTTTTATTTTAGCATTAATTTCATATACTTTTAATTTAGATACTAAAAGCCCTCCAAAAGTTACCATATTTCATTTGTATTGTACAGTAGGGCAGGGTCTGCCTCATGTGTACCATTTGTCACCTCAGACCCTAGCTCAGGGCCTTTACACCTTGGAGATCCCTGTTCATGCTACTTGATTGTACAAATACTCCTCAACTTCGTCAAGAATGGTTGTGAAATTTTACCTGGGAAGACTATATATGGTAAAACTAAAGAGTAATGTGATTTAAATAATATCTTGAATTTACAGTTGATCCTTGAGCAATACGGGTTTGAACTGCACAGGTCCACTTATATGTGGGTTTTTTTTTCAGTTAATACGTACTGCAGTCCTACACAGTCCATGGTGGGTTGAATCCTCTGGTGCAGAGGGCTGGCTGTAAAGTTGAATCTGGCTGGTGCAGATTTTCCATTGCACAGGGCAAGGGGTTGGGGGCTGGGGTCGGCGTCCCTGACCCCCATGTTGTTCAAGGGTCAACTGTACTAGATTTAGTTAAAGCAAAATGAACCAATAAAGCGATGAATTTTCCGTTGTGCGTGATAAATTGACTATAAAGATCCAAAAGAAACTCTCAAAACGTTTTCATTGAAATGGTTAATTTGTATAGTCTCAAGGAATTTTATGAAGTGTTAAAATTGCTTTAAATCCTGTATGATAACAATTTGACCTTTATCTAAAAATATAAAACAAAACCTGTTTAGGTAACTTTTAGATATCAGTATCAGTATTAATATGATGATTAAGGACATAGGCTATTTAAATCTGTATAAATTTAATTAGGTGATTTACATTATTTGAGAAAAACAGAACATTACTGCCACCTGGAGGACCTTTCCTTTCTAACCTTCTATGTCATTCAGCAGGGCATTTGACTGAATTTAAAACCTCACAACTCGAGTGCAAACAAAGATGGCATGCATTGTACTGTCTGTTCAGATAGGGTTAATGTTTATCTTTGTTCAGTTTCATTTGAATATTGGTAGATTGTAGAATATCACTGCCCTGTGAATACTACTAGTGAAACACTTATAATTTTATTTATATATCTTCACATCTAAGATCTAGAAGTCAGGGATGTTGAATTTCTGCTCTTGTAGTTTGTATTCCTGACTTACCCTTAGATGGGACCCTGCTCAGTCCTCCAGGTCCCTGCAGACTAGAGTGTGCCTTTTGCTAATTGTCAGCTAGTCTAGATAGGTTGCATTCGGATAGTATAATTGAAAAGACTTTTTTTTTTATTATCGTATGCAGAAAAAGTGGGGAAGGGAGAGTGGAAGAGTGATTTTTTTGATTTAATGAGGGATTACTAAATGAATTCTTGACTACTATTTCTAACCTAAAATAAAAAAATAATGGACCTGATTTTTGGTGGTTGTGTACTTCATGTGCAAGCTTCAAAGGCTTAGGGTTTTTTTAGTGACTGAGAAGAAATTAACTGGCATATTTCTCTTCTGTAAGATAACTTTGTTTTCAAGAGGCAAACTGTGCAAGTACACCTAAGTGGCTAAGGATTGTAATACCCGGACCATTCATGAACGTACTTCTTCTTCTGCTTAATGATTAATCATTTTACTGTGGCTTCTACTGAACAATATCAGCCAGTTTTATCACCTGCGTGCCTGATGGGCTTCTAATATTTGAGGCAGAAATAAGGCTTTTGAAGATACTGAGACTCTTCCACACCTTTGTTTTAAAAGTTATGTCAGATGTAACTTGTTTTAAAGCTATGCAGATGCATAGTGTGCTTGATTTTTTGTTGCCTTTTTTAAAATATTACAGTCAAACATTAGAAATAAGAGCGCAAGTTGCAGATGCCTTCTTATCCAAGTTCCAGCTGACTTCTGACGAAATGAGTCTTCTCCGAGGTACAAGAGAAGGACCTATCACTGAGGTATTTTGCTTTCTGTTAAAATCACTTAAAGCATAGCAGTTACAGATGTTATAGAGAAATCACTCTTTTTTTAAGGCTTTATTTTACCACCTAAAATTTTTTTTGATTTAAAAATGTTTTTAAATTTAGCAATTAAGGTGCATATTTTAAATTACCTTATTTTTCAAAGCAATACATATACTTTTGGTTGTTTTTAGAAGTCAAAGAGTACAACATGGCTTACAAAGAAAACCTACATCACCTATCCCACTCCTTCCCATCTCTAAGTCCTTTGGCAACCATTTTCAATCTTGTTAATTTCTTCTTTTGTAAATTCTGTATTCTAGATCTATAGTTAAAAAATATGCTTTAATTTTAAAGGATTTTTTCAAGGCATTGGGAAGAGTAAAACAGATTCATAATGATGTCAAAGTTCTCTTGCGTACAAACCAACAAACAGCAGGGTGAGTAGTCTTTTCAGTTCATGATTGTGTTACCTTTTATATTTCCAAAATTTAACGATTTTCTAGGTTCTTCAAGTATATGACATTATGACATTTTGTGAAATAGAAGTTTAATCTTTATGTATCTTTGGATAAGGAGAAAGTTATACCCTGATACGTTTAGAGTAAAACAGCAGTTGGGTATCTAAGTGATGGTGTTAAACTTGGCGACATTTAATTATAAACATTTACTGAAAAATTCCGCAAGATGATAAAAAGTTAATAGGCTATAACCAAATCACTCTGTAATTAAATAAAGTGATTAGGTTCTTAGATGTATTCAATAGCTATTGGCTAAAACTTTTTAATAAATTATAATAAACCTTTAATGTTTTTAGTTTAGAAATTATGGAACAGATGGCCTTGCTTCAAGAAACATCTTATGAAAGACTTTACCGGTGGGCTCAAAGTAGGTGATTTCTTTTATGCAGTCTAGATTCATGAATATTAGTGTTTGATTTTGTTATTTCACTTAGTCTTTATTTGATATCATTTTGATCTTAGTAATCAAAAACTATTTTTAAAAAGAAAAACTTTATATTTGAACATATTGTCTTTGTATGTGTCTCATAAACATCTATCATTTAAGCACTGTCTATGATTAAGGATGGGAATAAAAAAATAAAGTCAGTATTTCTGCCCCAGATTATCTTAAAGTTGATTAGACATCTCTTGTTATTTACATGACATGTTAGTTACATATAGTAGTTACTACAACTATAATAAATGGTGAGTTTTTCTATTACTGCTGTAACAAATTTAACACAATCTTAATGGCTTAAAATAACACAAATTTATTATTTTATAGTTCTGTAGTCAGAAATCACCATGCTAAAATTAAAATGTGGGCAGGGCTGCATTCATTTCTGGAGGCTCTAAGGAGTAGTCTGTTTCCTTGCTCATTCAGTTTGTTGGCATAACTAGTTCTTTGAGTCTGAGGACTGAGCTCTGAGTTGCCTTGCTGGCTGTCACTGAGGGTCTTTCCCAGCTTCTAGAGGCTGTCTGCATTCTTTGGCTTGTGGCCCCTTCCTCCATCTTCGAAGCCAGTAATGGGTAGATGGAGTCACTTTCTCACTTTGAATCTCTTCTGCCTCTTCTTCCATCTCATATCTCTAACTCTTCTGCTAGCCTTTTTTACTTTTAAGACCTATATGATTATCTTGGACCCACTTGGGTTATCTGGGAAAATGTCCCTATTTTAAGGTCTGTCACCTTAATTCCATCTGCAAAGTCCCTTTTGCCACGTAAGATGGCATATTCACAGGTTTCAGGGATTAGGGATCTTTGGAGGACCATTATTTTGCCTATCACAAATGGTTTATTTGCTTTAGATTTGCTTTAAAATGTTTCAGTAGTCTGTTCATAGAATTGCCTGTTAAAAACAAAGTAGTTAAGACTTCAAGAATGGAACATGTGCACAGGATATTTTAATAGATGTTACCAGCTGACTGTTGGAAGGAGTTGGGATTAAATCCAGTTAACCAGTATACTTGTACTTGACTGTGAAAAACCTTATGTGTTTCAGATGATTTACTCTTTATCTCCAAAATTTCTTTCTTTTTTTTTTTAATGTTTATTTATGTACGTATGTATGGCTGTGTTGAGTCTTCGTTGCTGCACGCGGGCTTTCCCTAGTTGTGGCGAGCAGGAGCTACTCTTCATTGCAGTGCACAGGCTTCTCATTGCGGTGGTTTCTCTTGTTGCGGAGCATGGGCTCTAGGTGCGCGGGCTTCAGTAGTTGTGGCTCGCGGGCTCTAGAGCGTAGGCTTAGTATTGTGGTGCACGGGCTCAGTTGCCCCATGGCATGTGGGCTTTTCCCGGACCAGGGATCGAACCTGCGTCCCCTGCATTGGCGGGCAGATTCTTATCCACTGCGCTACCAGGGAAGCCCCAAAACTTGTTTCTTTTTCTACTTCTCTTGTTTGCACTGTTTACTCCTATTTGGAGTATGGTCTGGCTTTCCCTTCTTTATATCCAAATCCTACCTCGGTCTTCAAAGTCAGGCTTAGGTTCTACATCTTCCTGGAACTCTCCACAACTACATGAAATCATAGTGGCTTTTCCCATCTCTGAACACTAACTACTGAATATATTTATTTGGTATTCAATAATTTACTACTCTAACATAACTTAACTTTTCATATATGTATGTCTTAGCTCTCCAGTTAGATTTCTGTTTTCATAAAGGCAAGGACATTGCCTCATATTTCTTTGTGCTCCCATGACGTCTAACATGGAAGTTCCAAACTGACATTCTGACTCCTAAGGACACTGGAGTCACCGTAAGATAGCTCCAGTCCCATACTCGTGTATGTTTTTCTCAGTCAGTGTGTGCCAGAAAAATATACTGCTAGCGTGAGGTCCTCATACTCCCAAAGGTTGGGAACTTCTGAACATGCTCTGAGTGTTTTGAGCAGAGCAGACATTTAATAAGTATTTTATAGATAGGATAGTAAAATAAAGGACATATTGGTGTACAGATTTTTTAAACAGTTTAAAATCTAAACAATTTTGAAATTATAATCTTAATACTATATATTAGTTACCCATATAAACATTTTAGCAAACTCCTTGAAGATTGCTCCCAAGGTAAGGAACTGGTAATATATGTTTAGTACTCCCTTCCCTCCTTGACATTGCCATGTGTATAGCAGTTATTTAGTGCACGTTTGTTCATTGACTGGTTTCTTCAGAACTGTAGTTTTTTATTATAATAAAATATGTGGGGACTTCCCTGGTGGCGCAGTGGTTAAGAATCTGCCTGCCAATGCAGGGGACACGGGTCTGAGCCCTGGTCCGGGAAGATCCCACATGCCGTGGAGCAACTAAGCCCGTGAGCCACAACTACTGAGCCAGTGCTCAAGAGCCCGGAAGGCACAATTACTGAGCCCGTGCGCCACAACCACTGAGCCCGCGTGCTGCAACTGCTGAGGCCCGCGCGCCTAGAGCCCGTGCTCCGCAACAAGAGAAGCCACCGCAATGAGAAGCCCGCGCACCGCAACAAAGAGTAGTCCCCGCTCGCTGCAACTAGAGAAAGCCCGCGCGCAGCAACAAAAGCCCAACACACCCCCCCCCAAAAAAAAAATACATATGTATATGTGTATATATATATATATGGTATACCAGATAGCAGATGTGGTCATTTGAAGTTATGTAGGTATTTAACCTTACATTTTTAGTTTGACAGCATGAACTGGTTTTTGATTGGCATGTTCTCTAGGCTTTTCCAAGCTTTTTTTTTTTTTTTTTTTTTTTGCGGTACGCGGGCCTCTCATTGTGGTGGCCTCTCCCGTTGCGGAGTACAGGCTCCGGATGCACAGGCTCAGCGGCCATGGCTCACGGGCCCAGCCGCTCTGTGGCATGTGGGATCTTCCCGGACCAGGGCACGAACCCGTGTCCCCTGAATCAGCAGGCGGACTCTCAACCACTGCGCCACCAGGGAAGCCCCCCAAGCATTTTTTTAATACAGTATTTAGACTCTGGCTGTACAACAGACATAATAAGGTACTTATTAATTGTACTTTAACAAGTGTTATAATGTTATAATGATTAAATAACACAATAAGTGTTATAATGATTTTTCAGGTGAATGCAGAGCATTGACACAAGAATCATGTGACATATCTCCAGTACTGACTCAGGCAATGGAAGCCCTGCAGGATAGACCTGTCTTATATAAGTGAGTGACTTTTTCCTAATTAAAAAAAAAACTTACTTTTTCCTCGATAATTTACATTGACTTTCAGTATTATCAAATTCACATACAATAGTGTGAGCAATATAATAATTTACAGTGATGTTTTTATCTCATCTCGGTACCATTGGGGCATCAGCTTATTTGCATATTATTACTTGCTGTAGAATGCAACATGGAGATGAAAACCAAGGCGTCCGTGTATCTAGACTACCTCTTATTTGTGTACAGGCTAAGGGCTTTTCCCCAATCTGTCATCTCGTTAACGACCTAGGAATTGTATGTAACTAAAACTCCTGTATCAACCCTGCCCTGGAGAGAAGGTCGAATAGACTGACAAATAATAATTGCCCAGAGATGAAAAAAGAAAATTTAAAATTAGAATTCCATCAGTAGGACTTAAGAAAGAAAGAGTTCAGGTATTTGATCCTGTAAGTTATGTCAGCCAAGCGCTATGTGATAATGCTTTGGATAAGAACTTTATGCACTATTAACTTATAAATTTTTTATTATTCTGTATTTTTTCTTTTACTTTTCATATAAAATAGAAGTAAATACCTTTTTACTTTTAATGCCTGAAATAGTATGGAAATAGGAAGACCAAGTGGGGAGTTAAAATTCAGGAAACAGAAAGCCAGGGGACTCCTGCATAGGCATCAGTCCTGCCCTGAGCCATGCCTTTCATATGCTTACGTATTTTTAGAGGATTTCCTTCTTACTCTGTTTTCTGACTGGAACATTGCTTGTCCTGTAATAAGGTTCCAGAACACAAATGCTGGACAGCTACATAAAATAATAACATCCCAGTGCTACTTACTGAGTACTCACTATGTGTTAAGCACAGTTCTAAGTGCAGCAGACTTAACATCAATAAAACATTGCCTTCAAATTGCTTTGTTTTATTGAACAAATAGACAAATCCACTTTAATGAATACATTAATTGCTTTTCTAAAAGTCAAGTCTCAAGTGCTCAAGTCTCAAGTGCTCAAGTCTCAAGTAGTCTGTGGTGAGGAAGGGGTGAATATTAGAGGAAATTCCCCTCAGGAAGTAGGTATGAAATGACTTCTTAAGGTGATAAGCATTTCCCAGGACGAAAAGGGAGGAGAGAAGATCCCAGGTTGAGGGAACAGCAGGTGCAGAGGTGTGGACTGAGGAGGAATATGTACCTTTAGGAAACTGTGACAGCTTGCCCTCGCGGTTGGGTTAGTAGCAAGAGCTGGATCATAATAGCCCTGCGTGTTGTGCCGGTGCCTGTGATAAGCTGATGTTTTCACTCTTGACCACCAGCGCAGCAGATCTTATCGACTTCGAAATTTCTTTCCCAGCTTTTTCACTGTAAGCTATTGGTGTTTGAATCTGAGAGTCCTTTGGTACTTAAAACATTTGGTGTTTGTTTAATAATGTGTAACATTGACCACAGATTCATAATTGTTCACAAGGTTAATCTTTTTTAAAAAATGCCTTTGTCTGTTTTGGGCATCTGAGAAGGTCAGCTGACTTCTACTATATAAACATATTTTTTCTAAATTTTGATTCTCGATCAACACTTGGAAAGGACCAATATTGCATAATGGTTTGAAAGGTGGGCTCTGAGTTAGAGTTTTTGATGAACCCATGCACCTTTATAAGCTTCAGTTTCCTTGAGCTGTAAAATGAGGATAAAAATAGTGCCTGTCTTGCCAGGTTGTTGGGAAGATTAAATTAGAATGTTCCCATAAGGTGTTTACCATAATGCTTTGCTCATCACAAAATATTAGCTATTATTTCTATTTTGAAAGGAGATAAACTGGAAAGTTTTCAGCTAAAGAGAAGTGTATTTAAGGCCTGCGCGACAGTAAGGCAAAATGCTTGAAAGACAAAGAATAGAACTAAAATAGGCAAAGATTTATCTCCAAAGGACACACGGGATGGGGGCAGTAGTGCAGTATGGAAGGTTGTAAGAAGCATTTGCGGGTTGAATGGGGAAGAGGGAGGATTTTAGTGACAGTTAAGTACCATAACATGAATGCTAAGAAAGAGAAAATGGTCCTTTCATCTTAAGTAATCACCTGTTTCCAAAAGTGGTGGTTTCTTTAAATTTAGGGAAAACTTAATAGTGTATCATGTTAACCACCAGATGGCACTATATGAACTTGATTTAAGTGATGTGTGAAGGCTTCACTGTTCATTATTGTGTCTCACGTGTGTAAGTATCACGTACAAGAAAATGTCAGTTATTGAAGTCTTTGGGGAAAGTTGCCATACTCAGTTTTTCTTAGGTATTATATAACCGAATGCTAATGCATTATTGACTTTTAGTAAATCAAGTACAGAAGTTTCTTCAAAAAAAATTTATTACAAGTAGAAATGAACAAATTGATGTTGTCTTCTTTCCATTCGTAAACCTTCAGCATATAGATTATTAAAGAACATAGTAATGTGTACAATGCTGATCTTTCTTCATTTTTTTATTTATTGCATTTCTTAGGTTTCTACACTATTTTATCTTTTAATTCTTTTTTGGACAAATTTTTTCATCTTTTAATTTGCTGTTTGACCAGAATTTTTCTTTCTCTACTATGGCTAGATACAAAAAAACGGAGATTTAAATTTTTATTTTAACTAGAGGCATTTTAGAATATTTACATAATTTTAACAGTCACCTTTGTAAAGCTACATTTTCAGTTTTTGACCTTTGTTGGAAGAGAATCCGTTTTGGTCAAAGAAATTTTCTTCTGTCTCTGGGAAAAGATGTTTCGTGTCTTCAGGTATCATTGAAGGTTCCTTTTAGCTCATGCTGTTCTTCAAATTATATCTATTGCAGGAAAATAAGCATTAATATTGTTTATATGTTATAGTAAACAGATTCTAGTGTTTGTTAGGCTTTTTAAATCGCCCCTCCCCCATTTAAAATGCCAGTGGACTCACTGGTTTCTAATATAACTTGTGGTCACAGTGAATAGTCCTAGAAACAGAAGTTACATTGTTTCTGTTTATTACATAGCCATTTGGGTCCAGAGGGTGAAGATTAGTTTTACATATTTAAAAAGTTAAAAGTTTGTGAATTTTGTGCTGTCATAAGGAGTCGTCTGATCACAAGTCATTTCATGGACTTGACGATCATTTAAAGCAGGGGTCCCCAACCCCCGGGCCGCAGACCAGTAGGGGTCCTCGGCCTGTTAGGAACCGGGCCGCACAGCAGGAGGTGAGCGCTGAGCCAGGGAAGCTTCATCTGCGGCTCCCCGTCGCCCCCATCGCTTGCGTTACAGCCTGAGCCATCCCCCCCCACCCTTCTGTGGAAGAATTGTCTTCCACGAAACGGGTCCCTGGTGCCAAAAAGGTTGGGGACCGCTGATTTAAAGGAATGCATTCTTTACCCTGAACGTTTATGATTTGAGAATATGAGGCAAAAAATAGAAATAAGCATTTTGGTTCTAATTTATTTTAAAAAATAGAAAGTGAATGCAAGGCAATTGTGTACTTTAGCAACACTCAGCTTGATACTGCGTTTTCCTCTTGACGTATATATCTGGTATGTCACTGCAGGGAATTTCAAAACCATTTCTTTTTAACCAAAACCAAAAAACCACAAACAACCATGATCTGATTACTAGTGAACAGTCCTCTAAAAAGGTTCAGAGTCCTAAAAATTCACAGCTATTGATTACTTCACTACACTTTGATTTAAAAATATTCCGTCTTCCAGCTTTCCTATGTTAAAAAAAAATGTGGGTTTTTCATTAAATCAGTAGCATATTAAAGAAAGCAGTATAGCCTAAGAAATTCTTCTGGAAACCTTTGGGGAATTTTGATAACTTTTATTTATATGTAAGGTAATGAAATAATTCTCAACATTTAGTAGAGTACTGTTTAGGGATTTAAAAGTTAATTGGTCTAGAATTCGCTGACATCGGACTATGAAAAAAATACTTTGTTTTCCTATGTACTTTTAAAATAGAACTTTCAGTTGGGCATCGGGTGTTGATAATGGGAAACAAAAGCTGATTCTAGTCGAAGAAACAGGTACTGTTGGTAACTCTAAGCCATCCTATAATTTGATCCCAAATTGTCTGATTCTTTCATTCAAAGCTTTTCTTTCCTACAAATTCCTCACCTTCAAAAGTCCATTTTTTTTTCCCCAACCATAATTGATAACTTGTAAATATATGTAAAAGTATTTGCTCTGTATGCATAGTTGGTCAGTAAATTTAAGGAACATATGTTTAACATTGGAGTCAAAATAAGCTTTTAAATATGAATAGTATATTTTGGACAAATTTTGATGGTAAATTTTGATAATATTGAATAAATATAAATGAGAATTTTTTAATGTAGAAGGAAAAGTCTTATATTTTGGATGGCAGAGTTCTAACTGTAACTAGCCTCTGAGAACTGGGTATTAGGCCTTATGTGTGCAGTGGAACATCATGTTTTGGGCAAGGGGGGCACTGAAACCTGAAGAGTCCCGGATTTCCACCTTGTCTTGATTTTTACTTTTACCAAATCCCCTGCTCTATCCCTTATTGCCACTGCCTCTGGTACTGATTCCAAATCCCAGCATTCTTTCTTAGGCATAAAAAGATGCACCTTTAGGTTGAATTATCATTATGATAAAGTTATTTCATAAATATTTTTTGTTGTTTAAAACAGTATTGCTTGAGAGAATTGTGTAAAAAAGCTTTAGATATCTTAGAAAGTGCATGAATACTTTGATGTAACCATTAGGAAGAAAAGCAACTGTTTGTTAATAACTTGTTTCTTCTAGGTATACCTTAGATGAGTTTGGAACAGCTAGAAGAAGTACAGTTGTTCGTGGATTTATCGATGCTCTTACAAGAGGGGGCCCAGGAGGTACACCTAGACCCATTGAAATGCACTCCCATGACCCTTTGAGGTATAGTAGTCAGACAGTATTGGAGTATTTGATGTTTTTCTGAAGGAAATCTTTACTAACATTTAGTTTTTTCATTAGATATGTAGGAGATATGTTGGCTTGGCTCCATCAGGCTACTGCTTCTGAAAAAGAACACCTTGAAGCTCTCTTAAAGCATGTAACTACACAAGGTGGGTCCTCTGATTGTTACCACTCATGCCTAGATCTAGTAAATCACGCAGGACTTCTCTGTTTCTGTTTTCTTCATGGAGATAAACTCTTCACACTAGGTGATTTAATAAGCATCCTAATTAATCTTCCTGTCTCTAGTTTCCCCCTTTTTCTGCTGATAGACTTTCTTTTCCGTCACTTTTATTTTGTCACACAACTGATCACATTTTTATACTGGACCCTTGGGACCTTTTCTTGTAAGCCTAGACCCCTCTGCTTCACTTTTAAGGCATCTCTGGAGTGCCTGGCCTACATTATCTCAGCCACCATCCTTTAAAGGCAAAAGGTGATGTTCTCTTCATTTTATCTTGAGTACACAGGCTCAGTCAGTGACTGGCCTAAGGTCGTTAAGCTACTACTTCTTTCATTTCTACTATCCAGCCCCTTTTGTCATTCTCATGTGACTATTTTAAAGTTTTTTGAATAATTACCTACGTACTGGGACTTCCCTGGTGGTCCGGTGGTAAAGAATCTGCCTTCTAGTGCAGGGGACGCAGGTTTGATCCCTGATCGGGGAACTAAGATCCCACATGCTGCGGGGCAACTAAGCCCGTGCACCACAACTAGAGAGCCTGCGTGCCGCAAACTACAGAGCCTATGCGCCCTGGAGCCTGTGCGCCACAACTAGAGAGAAGCCTGCACGCTGCAATGAAGAGCCTGTGTGTCGCAACAAAAGATCCTGCACGCCTCAACGAAGACCCAGCGTGCCACAACTAAGACCTGATGCAGCCAAATAAATAAATAATAAATAATTAGCTAGGTACGAAATGTACCTAAAATTTTGGTCTTGATTTCAAAGAAGAAAAATGATTATTTTTGAGTTGCAAACGTCTGTTTACAGAATTTCAAATCTTCTTAGTTGTGACTACCTTAAGATGCCTGTTGTAGAAGGGGTTAGTAGATAATTAAGATGCTCTGGCTTTGCTAGGAAGTGAAGAGAGATGTTGTGACTGGTATCACTTACCTATTTTGAATAGCTCAGCCCCACGTCATCCTGGTTCAGCACGTCATCTGCAGGAGAGGCTAGTATACGAATGGGTGCAGGACTTAACCTCTTCGTTTTTAACTCTTCGATATTGAGATTAGATTCAGCATATATGATAGGTTGGCACAAAGTCTGCACTTTTTAAAGTTGTTTTCTGTTATGCTAATTACCCAGTTTAAAAGAATGTATTTGTTAAAAGATGTAGGAAAATTTACATGAGAGGTAACATTAAGAAGTGGGAAGAAAATAATTGGAGTTAGAAATAAGTTATTCTGTGGGAATGGCATGAATTCTTCTAAACCTGAGTCTCTCCATCTGTAAAAATGAAGGTGGTTACAAGCAGTACATGTCAAGTACCCTGTACAGACCTTGATAAATAGTCAATAATCAGTAAATGTCGGTTTTTCCATTAGATTGCAAGGCGTGTTTTCCATCTTTATACCCGTAGTTTGTGTGCTTAGCACTACTGCCTAGAGTAAGGAGTTTGTGGAACGAGTGCTAATACATCTTCACATCACCTCCTTCAGTTAATAAATTTCACAGTCTGTTTTTCATACATTTACTCTTTTTCACAAAGAAATAATGTTCATTAATCAACAGTCAAATCAATTGATAGGGCTTTAGACTCATATTGATATAATTAGTAATGTCCTAAAGATATTAAACTTAATAAAATATCATTAATTGTTATTTTAAATGTTTATTAATGCCTTTAATCATATGTATTAGTGTTTGTTAATTTTCTGAACTTACGTGAAGCAAAGTGTAATATGGAAAAAAATTTTAGTTATGTTATAATTAATTGTAGGTGTTGAAGAAAATATTCAGGAAGTTGTTGGACATATTACTGAGGGTGTGTGCAGGCCCCTAAAGGTAAAATATTTTGTTTTTATATACGTTATATGGTAGCTGGTTAAATTAATGACTTATTCTGATTTTAAAGAAACAGCAGCTTGAATTCAGGCCGTAATTTTGTCAGATTAACACAATGTAGGGTAATAAAACGCATTTTAAAATAATCATTGCCAATTTTCTATGCAAGAGGTTTTTGCATACTCATATACATGTATTTATAAAATACCATTTTAGCAGATCACATTCGTTGATATTATGACATACTCCAAAATCTAAATGTTTTCAAAAGCATTTGTTTATTGAACATCTCTTGTGTATGTACTGTTCTACCAAATGCTGCAGAGATGTAAGTGAACCAGAAAACACAATGTCTGTGTTTAGAATCCAGTTAGGAAACAAGAAGGCACATATGTTATCAGCAGCTTAATAAGCATAGATGTAATATAATATGTAAGTAAGCACATTCAGTGTGGTTTAGATTGTGTTTGTTAATTAGGGAATATAAAGTAAGGGAAAGATTAGTGAGGGATGGATTTTAATTAGAAAAGATTCCTAGTAGTTAAACTTGAGCATATCAAGTTAACCTTGAACTAGATCTGAGGTATTGCCCTGGCAGTATTATAATTGGCCAAAGAGGTTGGTGCTAATTCAAGATTTATCTGCTTTCCGATTCTCTAATAGAAAGAAACTTGGTATAGTCGTTTAAAGAGAAAATTTTTTTTTTCATTTTTTTCCTTAATATTCATTCATAGAGCAGTACCTTTTCACTGATAATCTGTTTTTAGGAATGTAACAGCTGCTTTGCAATTTAGTGCTAAACTAAATTCCATTATACGCTGGTGAAAAACCTCGAGATGACCTCATTGTGTTATTTCTGATAGCAATTGTCTTGAACCACATTCTGTAGATAATGGATCATTTTTTTATAGAGCATATCTGTGCTAAAGTTTCTGTGTTGTTTTACCATCCTCTGTGATTTAATATTCAGAAATTCTTTATTTAGAAGGAATTTTGTGATTTCTGCAATAATAAAATTTAATCTTTTTAATGCTATTCATACCACATGTGATTAATGAAGAAAAGTTACACTTTTAGGAAATGTTTAGTTTTTTCTCATGTGTTTTTTAATAGGTTCGAATTGAACAAGTAATAGTTGCTGAACCTGGGGCAGTTTTATTATATAAAATTTCTAACCTCCTCAAATTTTATCACCATACAATCAGGTAAGTGGAATGGTTAAATGTGCTTCTTAAATCCCATGTGACACTTCATTTCCGTTAGAACACAGTGTAATATTTTTTTTGTGTGTATTCTATGCATGACTAAGTGTAACTAGTAGAACCGCCACACCATATGAATCATTATATGCCTATTATACATTCTGTACTTTTGAGGTCCATCGTTTCCTTTTCCCTTTCTTCTCCAAGCATAAGTACACACACACACACATAGCAGTGTAAGTCTATAATATAAGTATTTTTTGAGTCCTCCTATATTAGTAAAAGAGATCCATGGCACCTAAAGCAACTATATGTTATACTCAGAGTAGGGCATAATTAGTAACATGTCCTATTCTGGGTGTTTACATAAATTCTTCTTTAACATTTCGTTTTCCATTAGTGATAGAACAGAACGATAGCTTTACCTCCTCTAAGTAATAGCTGTCTTATCTTCTCTAAATAAAAGTGACTTTATAGATAAGACAAGTGGTTCTTAATCAGATAAAATATGATCTTCAACTCCAAAATTTGCATTCATTTTCACCTTGCAAATATCTTTTGGTGGTATACATAGACTTGAGCCTTATTGTAGATGTCACTATAAGACCATGTTATATGTGTAGTTGTGTTAAAAGTGTTCTTCCAAGCTATGTTTTTGATAGTTTTCATATTAGCCTATTAAAAAATGAATTTAAATTACTTTTTATCAAGCATGCCAGTATCAGGAACAGAAGAGTCACTTTCAATACATGAATAGGAGAATAACATAGGGAGTTGTTTTATATACATGCTTGTCTTACATTCTGCCAAAAATGAGAAACCCCATTGGGTAAGTCTAAGAAATATCCTTGTAATATAAAATTGAGAATTATGGAATGTAGAATAATTATTTCAAAATGTTATCGGATTTTTCGTAATTAGTCTAAATATATGCTATTTAGGTAGCTGTATAAAAATTGAGAAGCTTTATAATTTACAGGTGTGTTATTGATACAGTGTAACAGTTTTAATTTAAAAAACTCAGTATTAATAAAAATTATTTTCTCAATAGAGCTATTGATGGAATGGCTTCCTTAAAATCAGATCTTCTTGGATAATCAAAACATGCATTTACTATAATAGAGGAAAAATAGAGACATGGGTTTGCATATTACAAGTGTTTGTTCTAACCCACTGCTTTTCTAAGAGATTGTGAAATATTTAACACATGTAGTTTGTTTTCATTTGTTCATCACCTAACTTAAAAGGAAAAAAACCCTCATTTTTATATGAAACTAGAGTAATTGTTTTTAATTCACAGGTTATAGTCTATATAAAAACTTTTATTTAAATCTAGGTCTTTTTAAAGAATTCTACTCAGTTAAAGAGCTGGGTTGTTTTGGCCTGTTTTGCAACCTGAAATATTCTTTGCTTTTAGTGGCATTGTTGGAAATAGTGCAACTACATTGTTGACTACCATTGAAGAAATGCATTTGCTGAGCAAAAAAATATTCTTCAGTAGCTTGAGTCTTCATGCCAGCAAATTAATGGACAAGGTACGTTTGAAAAATGCAATTCTTGAACTCTGTGAATGTGAGTTTTTCACATTAAAAAATATTGTTTTACTGTTTCCATATTGGTGACAATTTTTTCCCATTCCATTCAGCGTTCTTTTGAGTTCTTCCTGTGAACAACAAAATTCATTTTGAGGTGGCTTACAGGATGTAGGCTTATAATCTGTTCCTGGAACAGTGTAATTTTGAGTCATATAATTAGTGGTAGAATCTCAAGCCCTAGTTTCACTACCATTTTTCAATAACCAAAAATTTGTAATTAAAGCAAACTTACTGTATTTAATAGGTCAGGGCTAAAATGACATACAGATTGGAAAACTTGAACTTTTACTAAATGTTTTTTCTAAACAGCTTACTTAAGTTTTACGTTCTTGGTCCAGCTTTGTCCTTATGAAATTTATGTTCCTTTGAGTTATATACTGTAATTAATTATGGAAACAAACAAGGTAACAAAAAACTCCCACAAAAACAAACAAGATAACAAAAAGTCCCACAAAAACAAACAACAAAAACCTGAAAGAGTTCTGTGAGAGCTAATATTTTAAATTGAGCATTGTGTTGTGCAGCAGTAAATTGGAAAGACCTTAAGGAATGGGTTTATGATGATCAAATCCTTCTTTGTTTTTATTTCATTATTAAAGACTCACGTTTTTCAAGGATGCATCACAATCACCATTCTGGCTTTTTTTTTTTTTTTTTTTAATTATACTGGTCTATCTAACAGCCTGGTTATATTAGACACAGGTTTGTAGTATAGTGTGGAACAATCAGTAGCAATCCAGTCCAAAGTACCTGGTCTATTTTTACATTCCTAAGCTCAGAGAAGCCTTAATAAGAGTCTGCTTTCTGACCCCCGGCAGCATGAATTTGTGGAGCTGGAGTATTTCCCTTATATATTTTCCTGTATCACAGGAAGTTTACTAACAGTCAATCAGTTCTCATTGTAGATATGTTTACATGAGTTCTTATTTAGACAGAATTTTTCTAAAATCATTCATACATGATATAGACTTTGAATGTGAACAAACATGTGCTTCCTAATGAGTACAAAGCAAACAGTCAAGGTCTGTTGGTCTCAGGTTACTTTTCCTTTCACAGAAAATAGACTAATAAATCGGTGATTACTATAGAATACATGTTTTATGAAAGACGTGCCCAAGGTGCTATGCTAGCACAATAAGAAGAGTATGTATAATAATATTCATATACAGAGAGGGAGCTTTCCAGAGAGGGAGTTAATAAGAATTGAACTTGAAGGACATGGGGGATTAGATAGGTAAAAAAGGAGTGGGTAGAGGAAACAAATAGAATATGCAAGCTAAGAGTCATCAATACACAAATTTTCATTTATTAAAAATCAGTTGGAAACTGGTGTGGCATGTAGGTAGGAGAGAGCCAGGTTGCAGACAGGATAGTTAAGGGATTGTCGAAGTAGTTTTAATGAAAATACATACTCTAAGGAAGAGCCATAAGGGGACAGATTCTTGGGGGCTAAAGGTAAACCTTCGGAAGTTGGTGACTGCTTGAATGTGGTTAAATGAGAGGGAAGAGTTCTAAACTAATTCCTAAGTTACCAATCTGGGAATATTGATACTAATCACAAGTATCTGGAATAGAGAGAAAGTGTAGAACTGGGGGGATAAAGGTGATGATATTGTCTAAGTTAGACAAGGTACCTGTGGGATGTCCTGCAATCAGTCTGGGCTAACGGGGAGCTGCACATTTGGGTTTATGGAGCTTCGCATGTAAAAGATAGGTGCGTCCATGTGTTTGTCTGAGGTCACTAGGAATCATGTTTAATAAGAGTAGAGCTTCCAGGACACACAGTCTTGAGAAACAGTGACATCTAAGAGAAGAAAATAAGCGCTACCAGGGTAGAATGCTGAGGAAGGATGATTGGAGAGTCAGGAGAGAAATGAGAAGAGGGTTTTATCAGAAAAGCCAAGAGAATAGTTTCAAGAAGGAGGGCATAGTTGATGACAGATACTATATGAAGAGTTCTGGTAAAACAAGGGTGACAGGTTTGTTATCTTTGTCAATATATAGATGATCCATGACTTACTGAGGGCAGTTTTATTCATGTGGTGGGGACCAGAGCCAAATTGCAATATGGGAAACACACATGAATGCGTTACCCAAAGCTTTACCAATTGGAAAACATCTGGGCTAAAAACTGGAAGTAAAATGTAGTAGGCATTCTTATTATGAAATTTGAAAGAGAATAATAAAGCAAAATGGTAAAAGGAAAGATGGAAGTACATTTCTATGATAAATTAGGAAACAGGAAAACAAAATTGATTATTTGTTGAAAAGGTCGACAAAATTGACAACCTTCTAGCAATTCTTTAACCAAGGAAAAAATAAAATTTAAAATTATAATATCAGAATTAGAGATAATAACCAGAGATGAGGATTAAACTTACTAGAGAATACCATATTAAAATATATAAATTTTATTCTAAAATATATAAAAAGGATGCTTTTAAGAAAATAAAATTGACAAAAAATGATTCAAAATGAGGTAGGAAACTTGAATACACCTAGGGAGGAAAGAAAAATTATTAATGAACATGCTGCTAGACTTAATTCAGTTTATATAGATAGCTTTATTTACACCTACAAAGAACAGAATTCTCCAGAACACAGAAAAATATGGAAAGCTTCCCAGTTCCTTTTAGGTGGTGTAACACTGACATAAAAACCTTTTAAAGACAGTACAAAAGTGAAAACCTCAAATCAGTCACTTTTTAAGTTTTTTAAAAAGGTAAATAATTATAAAAATAAAGCCAGTATTATATTAAAACCAAGTATTGGTTATTCCCAGGAATATAAGAATATTCCAGTGTTAGGAAATATATTAAATGTTTCAGTGTTAAATTATATTCTCATGATATTTAATTAAATTGTTGAGGGGAAAATATTAGTAAATAAAAAAGTAAAAATACTTAACCATATAAAGATTAATAAAACTAACAGCCAACCTCATGATTAACATAGAAGCACTAGTAATATATTCTATTTAAGTCAAGAAAGAACAAGAAAAGAATATTTGCCAATAACACATTTAAATAATAGAAAATCCAGATAAAGAAATGACAGATATAAATATTTTAAAGGAGGAAATATTAGATTATTTGTGGATGCTCTGACTGTACTTCAAAACCCAAGAGAATTAATTGAAAAGTTGTAGAACTAGTAAATGGATTTAGAAAGGTAATTGGTGACAAGATCAATATACAAAGATGAGTAATTTTCAGGGAAGATGGCAAAGTAGGAAGCACCAGGAATCTGTCACCCCACCTAGATGACAGTTGGACTAGCAGTATTTGTCTAATGTAACTGTTTTGGAACTCTGGAGTCTATTGAAGAATTGCAATTTCTAGGGGAAGGCTTGAATAGTAATAAATTGCAGTCAATTTTGGTCAGCTTCAACTCCTAGCATAGTTGCGACTACCCATCTTCCACCCCCAGTGCTGTGTCAGGCAGCTGTACACCTGTTCCTTGAGCACCTTGCACACAGCTTGTAGAGCCAGGGTGAACAAAAAGGAGGACACTGTCCTCTAAACTTCTGGGATCTGTGCTCTCATCCCAGAGTTGTGAAGAGGAGGGTGGCCATTGTTTTTGCACCTCCCCATTGTGTCAGACACCTCCTCCTGTGGCTAAAGTGACTTCCTGGGGATTTCAAAGACTAGTGCATTTTTCCACCCCCTTAATTTTTTTCTTTTTCCCATTTTGGGAGTCAGACATTAAAGTCTAGGACATTCAAAAGCAACTGTATATATGAGGAAAATTGGAAAGTGACCACATGTTCAGGGAAAGGAGCAGGCTCAGAAAGACCTGAGAAGAACTTCAGTTTATACCTTAACCTGATCCTTGGCTCAGAGAGAGGCTACAACAATGTTTTTTTAAAAACCCAAAGTAGTAACAGAAAATGGCATCCCTGGAGGAGGGGGAGAATCTGATTTCCAGGGTTAAATTATTACATTCAAATGTTGTTTTCAACAAAAAAATCACAAGGCACACAAAGGAACAGGAAAATATGGCCCATTCAAAGGAGAAAAAAATCAACAGAAACCATTCCTGAAAAAGACCTGATGGCATATCTACTAGACAGAGACTTTAAAACAGTCATGTTAAAGATGAGTCGAGAGAACAGCACATGAACAAAATGGAAATATCTATTAGAGTTAGAAAAATCTCAAGGGAAATCAAAAAGAAATTCTGGAGTTGAAAAGTATAACAACTAGCAAACCAAATGAGGAAGCCTTTAAAAAAGACTCTACAGCATGATCAACTGGGATTTATCCCTGGAATGCAAGGATAGTTCAGCCTATGAAAGTCAGTCAGTATAATTACCACAGTAACAGAACAAAGGGGGAAAAAAATCACATGATCATCTCGATGCAGAAAAAGCATTTGACAAAATGCAACACTTTTATCATAAAAATGCTCAACAAACTAGGAATAGAGGGAAACTACTGCAACATAATAAATACCATACATGAAAAACCCACAGCTAACATTGTATTCAATAGCGTAAGACTTAAAGCTTTTCGTTTAAGATCAGGAACAAGTGAAGGATGCCCACTTTTGCCACTTCTGTTCAACATAGTGCAGGCATTACCTCATTTTATCGTGCTTCTCTTTATTGCACTTTGCAGATAATTGCGTTTTGTTTTGTTTTGTTTTGTTTTTGCGGTACACGGGCCTCTCACTGTTGTGGCCTCTCCCGTTGTGGAGCACAGGCTCCGGACGCACAGGCTCAGTGGCCATGGCTCACAGGCCCAGCTGCTCCATGGCAGGTGGGATCCTCCCGGACCAGGGCACGAACCCGTGTCCCCTGCATCGGCAGGTGGACTCTCAACCACTGCGCCACCAGGGAAGCCCAATTGCATTTTTTTAACAAATTGAAGTTTTGTGGCAACTCTGTGTTTAGCAAGTCCATTGGTGCCATTTTCCAAGAGCATTTGCTCATTTCATGTCTTTGTGTCACATTTTAGTTAATTCTCACAATATTTCCAACTTTTCATTATTATTTGTTACGGTGTTCTGTGTGATCAGTGATCTTTAACATTATCGTAATCGTTTTTTTTGCTTTGTAGTTTTAAGTTATATACATTGTTTTTTAGACATAATGCCATTGCACTCTTAAAAGATTAAAGTATAGTTTAAACATTTTATGTGCACTGGGAAACCAAAAACTTTGGTCTCCAACATCAGCGAAGCCCTCCATGATGTCCAGCAATCCTGCATGTCCTCAGGCAGCCCCACATATTTAACTTCCTTTCACTTATTTTCTCAAATCTACCATACTGTCTCCTACCAGAAGTGCCAAATTTTGCAAAGTTGGATAATAGCCATTTTAAAATACCTTTGCCAATATGAGCAAAAGTGCTATCTTTTTTTTTTAAATTTAGATTTCAGTTTTTCTAGTGAGAATGAACATTTTAAAGTATGTTTATTGGCTGTTTGTGAATTGTTTTCTCATGTCCTTTGCCATTTTCCTACTAGGCTGTATCTTGTTATTTTCTGATATTTTTTATACATTGAGTATTATCTGTCATATATATTATAAATCTTTTCTCCATGTCATCGTGTACCATTTAATTTTGCTTGTAGTAATTTCTGATACGTCACTTTTAATGTTTACATGGTAAAATCTGTAACATTTTTTTTCCTTATTGTTTCTTCTTTGGGAACATGCCATAAAACATACTTCAAAAACTTCCCCACAACAAGAAAATACATGTAGAATTTATTATATGCTAAAGTTAGCATCTATCAGTAGGAAAGTGTTCGATTATTTAATAAATTCATTTAAATGTTTGTTCTTAGGTCTTCCTGTAGTTTCACTTTTATATCAAATTTTTAATCTACCTGAAGTTTATTTTTGTCCATGCTGGGAAGGAAGGATCATATTCCGTTTTCCCAATTGGTTATCCATTTATTTTATTTTATTTTCACTCAGAAAACCTCGTGAAGTTCTTAAATACTTTATTTCTCTTATAAAGTTAAAATGAAAGTTGCAGGAACATAAAATGGCTAATAAAAGGCAAGTTTTAAGCATGGTATCTTCCTGTTAAAACCCAGAATAGAATAGGATAAAAACAGGAAAAGAAAGAATTGTAATTTGAATATATTAAGTACCAATTAATACTGCAGCCTATGTGAGTTTATAGCAGTGACGGGTTTTGGCTATTATTGTTATTTACTGTTGTCATTATCATCAATAACTGTGCCCTGAAATGTTTTTCTTAGATATGAATTGGTCATATTTAGGGCTATTTTAACATTAAATTGAGATTGGAATATGATACTGTTTACAGTTTATGTGTTGCTTGTATATACAACCATTTCAGGTTTCTTTCAGGAATTATCTTTCCTTCACCAAATTTTTAATGTTCCATATTTTATATTAATTATATCTTCATCTTATTCTGCCTCTTGTAAACCATTCATCTCTTCTAAGAAGATTCTAGCCTTATGAGGAAAACAACACTTACTGCAGAATGGTCTTCATTAGCAAAGCACCCAAGTGGAAATTTTTGCTGATAGAATTTTAAGTGGATAGCAAAATTGTTAAGAACAGCTTTTAAAATGAATAAAGCCAGATATGCACTCTTTTCATGATTCCTTCTGTACTTTTAAAAAGACATATTTGGGAGCTAATTCTTTAGTATGAAAAAAGAAAATGCAAGGACATTATTTTATTGAAAGATGTACCTTTTCCCTAACAAAGCATTTGAAGCACTTAAGTATTCAAGTATGTGTACTCCCTTCCTTATCAGGCTCTTCTGAAACATTCATAACTGTGAATCTGGCAAAGTCTAAAGGGAATATGTGTCTGTACTACAAAAGATACAATGTCATATCCATTTTAGCTAGAGAGACATTTTCTAAAATTCTTTTCACTATAGTAATAGTACAATTCTAATTTAAAAGGGATGGTGTGTCATAAATGAAACCCATATCAAATTAATAGTAGGCAGGATTGACCAGCTCTGTGAAAATAAAACCTAAGTGGTCCTTTAAATTTTGATTTAAATTCTAGGATATCATTACTGTTTAGAATCTCTTTTTACTGTTCAAATTGTAGTACTTGGGCCAGCAGCTTGGAGATCACCTAGGAGTTTATTAGTTTATCTGAGATTAAAAATCTCAGGCCCCACCCCAGACCTACTGAATCAGAATGTGCATTTTAACCAGATTTCCCTGGTCACTCATATGCATGTTAAAGTTTGAAAAGTGCTTTTTTTTTTTTTTTTTTTTGGTGGTACGTGCGCCTCTCGCTGTTGTGGCCTCTCCTGTTGCGGAGCACAGGCTCCGGACGCGCAGGCTCAGCGGCCATGGCTCACGGGCCCAGCCGCTCCGTGGCATGTGGGATCCTCCCGGAACGGGGCACGAACCCGTGTCTCCTGCATCGGCAGGCGGACTCTCAACCACTGCGCCACCAGGGAAGCCCCTGAAAAGTGCTTTTTTTTATATGAGTATTTTGAGTTTTACATTATTCCTTGCAGATTATTCTGCTAGGAAAAACAAATAAGAACAGTGTTTTCAACTAAAATGCTTTTTAAATTTTAAATAAAAGTATGTGAAATAAAAAGTTGTAATTATTTGAAGTTATATCAAACAAATGTTAGTTTGCACTGTTAAATTTATCTTGAATAATATTATTGACTTAAAAAATTTAATTCCATAAATAAGGTAAGAGGAAACTTTTGGAGGTAATGGATATGGTTTATGGAATGTGGTGATGGTTTAATGGTTATGTTACCAAGTAGGTGCTCATGTGCCCGCAGTTCCAGAAAGCCGAACTCTGACAGTGGGTGTTTGCAGCAAAGTAAGGGTTTATTTGCAGGGTACCAAGCAAGGAGAATGGGCACCTCATGCTCAAAAGATTGGAATTCCTTGATGGCTTTCAGGCAAGGGTTTTTAAAGACAGTGTTAGGGGAGGGGGTCCTAGGATGCGTGATCAGCTTGTAGACCTTCTGGTTGGTTGGTGGTAAGGTAACAGGGTGATGTTTTGGGAATCTTAACCGTCTGGTTTCAATCAGTCTGGAGTCTAGTCCTTGTGGTCAGCAGGTAGTCACCATCCTCCACCTGGATGGGGGTCTTGGTTTCTCCAGGACAACTCAAAATATGCATCAGATTGTTATTTATATCCCTTCAGGAGGAGCTAGAAGTCTTGTGACTCTGTTGTCCTGATCATTAACTGCTTGGGTCAGCTCTTTGGAACTCACAGAAGGCCTAGGAGACTAAAGCCTTTTGTTCCACAAACAAGAAATGGGGGACATGGAGGGGATTTTGTACCTGGGAAGGCCTCACAGGGTCCTGCTTGGTTTCAGTCTCCCCTTTTCTTTGATACTTCTCAATCCTGAGGGGAACAGGGGCGGGACAAGAAAGAGAGTAAAGCTTTGGATAAAGAGGTTGTTCATAAACTCTGTAAGGGAACTTGGTTTTAGGGGGACTTGGTTTCAGGTATATACTTACCTCTAAATTCATCAAGTTGTATACGTTAAATATTTACAGCTTTTTATATGTCAATCATACCTCAATAAAGTGGTTTTAAAAAAAGCACTTTAGTTCCATTTACTGTTAATTACTAGAACATATATGTATTTAGAGTGAAAGGAGTCTATATATAAAATGAAGCAGTTAATTTAAAAATATGATGGTTTTGGGGCTTCCCTGGTGGCGCAGTGGTTGGGAATACACCTTCCGGTGCAGGGGACATGGGTTCGAGCCCTCGTCTGGGAAGATCCCACATGCCACGGAGCAACTAAGCCCGTGTGCCACAACTACTGAAGCCTGCATGCCTAGAGCCCATGCTCCGCAACAAGAGAAGCCACTGCATTGAGAAGCCTGCGTACCTCAATGAAGAGTAGCCCCCGCTCGCCACAACTAGGGAAAGCCAGGGTGCAGCAGTGAAGACCCAGCACAGCCAAAAATTTTTTTAAAAAAATTAATTAATTAAAAAAATTAAAGTATGTACTAAAAAATATGAGGGTTTTTGTTTGGTGTTGATTTTATTTTTTGAAAGCACATGGGCAAGTGGTCTTCTAAGAAGTTGCAGTACAGAAAATTGGAGGACCTTAAATGGAAGATATTTCAAAGAATAAAACTAAAGTTGGCAGTGGAATGAGGTTGTAAAAACAGCTTTTGGAACTTTTATGGTGCACCCTTTTCATTTTCCTCTAATGGAGCACGTATCGTAGTAAACAGTCACAAGAAGAATGAGAACTTTGTTCAGTGTTATAGCTCTATACATTAAAAAAAAAAGGTTCTAATATATAGAATATGAAGTTTTCAGTAGACCAAATGCTTTGAAATGTGAAATTTTTCTTTATACTTCAACTTTAACAGTTGGGAAATGTACATAAAAGTTGTGAATATATCTTTCATAAAGTTCTTCTGTGCCTTATAATTATTAATATTAATCACTTGAATTTTGGATATTTTTATAAAACCTTATTGATTATCAATATTTACATAATATAAACAAAAAAAGATTAAATGAACTTTCAGGGTAAATGGAGATAAAACTTACAGTATACAAATCTTAAGTTCATTGAATTTTTGTATTTGTATATATGTTCATTAATCATCACCCAGATCGACATATAAAACATTTCCAGCACCTCAGAAAGCTTCTTCTTGCTCCTTCCCAGTCAAAAGCCTCCAAAGTCAATCACCATCTGACTCCTGTTTCCTGTTTTTGTGTGCTGTTGAAATTCACATAAGTAAATTCACACAGGTGAACTCTTTTGGGTCTGACTTCTTGCATTTAGTATTATATCTCTAAGATTCGTCCATGTTGTGTTTAGCAGGAGTTCATTTTTTTAACCATGGTGTAATAATTCTAGTATACAAATTTACTACAGTTTATTGGTAGATGTTTGTATTGTTTCTGTTTCTTAGATATTGTAAATAAAGCGCTTATGAATATCCTTGTACATGTCTTTTGGTGGACATAAGTTTTCATTTCTCTTGTGTGTATACACGGTAATGGAATATCTGGGTTGATAGCTTTCATAGCTCTCCAAGCATTTTTGCAAAGTGGTTGTACCAGTTTACTCCACCAGAAATGTGTGGGAATTTGAGTTGCTCCACATCCTCTCCAGTACTTGATATTGTTGGTCTTTAATTTTAGCCTTTGTGGAAGTTGTGTGGTGGTATTTCATTTGTGATTTGTACTTTTCTGAAGGCTAATGATGTTGAAGAGTTTTTTGTGTGTTTATTGACTGCTGAATACATTCTTGTGTTAATCATCATCCATCAGTTTAACAACATTCTAGATATCTTTTTTAAATTGGATGAATGGGTAGAAAATACTTTTATAAAGATGACTTCATATTTTGGAGTTTTTCTAAGTTCAGTCTTATTTGAAGGTAATAGAAAAAAGGAACCAAAACTGAAGGAGGTATCAAACTCGACATAACTATTCCTTCGCCACAAGAGATACTTTTCCCTTCTGTTTTGTCAGTTTTGGCTTCATGTATTTTTTGGCTCTGTTGTTAGATGCATGTATGTTTAGAGTTGTTGTATCTTCTTTATAATAAACATTATAAAATGCCCTCCTTTCTAGCAGCAGTGTTTGTCTTAAAGTCGTCTTTGAAATAAGTATAGCTACTCTAGCACTCTTTTGGTTATTGTTTGCAAGATATATCTTTTTCTGTCCTTTTACTTTCAGTCTATTTTTGTCTTTAAAGTGTGTTTCTTGAATACAGCATATAGTTGGGTCAATGTATTTCTTTTTTCTTTTATCCATCTGCCAGCCTCTGCTTTTTTGGTTAGCATGTTTACATTTAATTTAATTGCTGATAAAGTAGCATTTATGTCTGCCGTTTTGCACCATATTTTTGTATGTTCTAAGTGTTTTTATTTCTCTGTCCCTCCATTACTGCCTTCTTTTGTGTTAAGTAAATATTTTCTAGTACACTGCTTTAGTTCCCTTATTGTTTATATAAATATATATGTATGTGTATGTGTGTAGTTAGTTATTTTCTTAGTGGTGCCCTGGGAATAATAATTACCATCTTAATTTTTTAATAATCTAGCTAGTTTGGATCAATACCAACTTACTTTCAATAGTGTACTAAAGCTTTGCTCCTGTATAGCCCCGTTTTCCCCTTCCTTTATGATACTGTTGTTACAAATTACATCTTTCTGCCTTGTGTGCTTATCAACATAGATTTAAAATGATTGCTTCATTCAGTTGTCTTTTAAATCCAGGAAAAAGGAGTTAAAAGCAGAAAGTACATTAAACTGCCTTTTATATTTACTGATACCAGAAACTTGACTGCTGTTCTTTATTCTTGCAAATTTGAGTTACTGTCTAGTGTCCCTTCATTTTAGCTTGAAGGATTCCCTTTAATATTTCTTGTAGAGCAGGTTTGCTGGTAAAGAATTCTTTGTTTTGTTTATTGGGAATGTCTTAATTTCTTCTTTATTCTTGCAGAGTAGTGTTGGGAATGTCTTAATTTCTTCTTCAGTCTTACAGAGTAGTTTTGTTGAATATAGAATTCTTGGTTGAAAATATATTTCTTTCAGCCCTTGAATATATCATCCAGTGCCTTCTAATCTCCATGTTTTCTGATGAGAAATCAAGTGTTAAGCTTATTGAGAATCCTTTGTTCAGAATGAGTTACTTCTTTCTTGTTGATTTCAAGATTCTCTCTTTGTCTTTTGACAGTTTGATTATGTGTCCCAGTGTAGATCTATTGAAGTTTATTCTGCTTGGAGTTCATGAACTTCTTGGAGGTTTAGATTAATTTTTTAAATCGAATTTGCTAAGTCTTCTCCCACTATTTCTTTAAATATTCTTTTTGCATGCCCCCTTTTTTCCTCCTTCTGAGATCCGCATTGTACTGATGATGTTGATGATGTTGCATAGGTGTCTGAGGCTCTGTTAATTTTCTTTCATTCTTTTTTCCTTCTATTCCTCACAGCAGTTAATCTTAATTGACCTGTCTTCAAGTTCACTGATTATTTATTCTGTCTGTTCAGATCTCCTGTTGATTCCCTGTAGTGAATTTTTCATTTCAGTTTTTGTGCTTTTTCAACTCCAACATTTCTGTTTGGTTATTTTTTTTAACCATTTCTATCTCTTTATTGATATTCTCTATTTTGTAAGATTTTTTTCTCATACTTTCCTTTAATTCATGAACAGTTTCCTTTAGTTTTTGAACATATTTAAAAGAGCTGATTTAAAGTCTTTGACTAGTATTTCCAACATCTGGGCTTCCTCAGGGAGTTGCTATTGATTGTTTTTTCTGTAAATGATCATACTTTTTTGTTTGTTGGCATGTCTCATAATTTTTGTTTTTGTTGCTTTTATGAAGGAGGGAGGATTTTCAGAGGTCCATACTTTGCCATTCCTGCTGACGTCACTTATGTATTAACTTTTATACATGAAACATTCTTAATATAAATACTGATATTATAAAATTCTTATGCCTTTCTATCTACCTGACATGAGAATGTAGTGTTACGTGGATCTCTGAGTACCAGATTTTGTTTCATTTACAAAATGTGACTATATTAGTATTATAAGTACTTTGAAAAATGTTTTAAAAAATTCTCAGGCACCTCTTCTGGGGTATCATGATGGTGTCAAGTAGGGATGATGAACGTAGCCAGTAAATAAGTATCAGATACTCTACTCAGTAGTTGAGATGCAGCAATCCCATTTAATCTTTACAGAATCCCTCTGAGCCTCCGAGAATTTAAATAACTTTTCCAAGGTCACACAACTAGTAAGTGCTAGTTACAAAATGTAAAATTAATCTCTTTAACTCCAGAATTCAGGATTTTAGTGGCAGTGTTGTACTGTTTCTGTGAAGTGTGTGGCTCATGGACCAGGGTCCTGAAAAGCACCTGGGGTGCTTGTTGAAAGGTAGATTTCTAGACCCTGAACCTATACATATTGAGCCACAGTATCTGACATTGGGGCATGCAGGTGAGTGATGATTCTCAATAATATTATAGTAGGTGAAGTGCTGGTCTCTGGATTACTTTCTTAAGACTTGGGCTAAAAAACAAAACAGGCCATTTCAAATCTATATGAAAATATAATTCTACAATTCAAAGACTGCTAAATTTCCGTGTAATTTTTGAATTAAAGTTCAAATTCTGTACTTTTAATTGTGATGTATTAATTCTGAGATAATCTAACAAAAAACTTGTGTCACTTTCTGTGCTGATTTTGATTAGTAGGATAAAAAATAAGCTGTTGCTAGATTGTAGATTTTGTAATGTATCAGCAAAGCTTTACATCTTTCGTATGAACTATTTTACCGTGAACTGGCATTTATGTAGACACTAAAATTTAGTAGAAAAATGCAAGCAGTGGATAAGTCATCCTTCATTTTAGGTTGAACTCCCACCACCTGATCTTGGACCAAGTTCTGCATTAAATCAGACACTCATGTTGTTGCGTGAAGTTTTGGCATCTCATGATTCTTCAGTTGTACCGTTAGATGCCCGTCAGGCCGACTTTGTGCAGGTAGGTTGTAAATTCACGTTTAATGATTCTTACTGCTCTTCTATTGTATGTTCTTTTGAAATTCTGGCACTTTATAGCCCATGTATCTTGACAATCCTTCTCATTGCTTTTTCCTTCAGATATTAAACCAGTTCCCTTTAATTTAAAAAGTATATATTCAGTGATGCTTGTTTTAAAAACTATTACAGTTGCGGTACCATTTAATCTTTTTCTTACGCGCTTCTGTAAGTTGGCCCGCTCCCCATTAGTTTGACATTCATTCTGAAGTGCCGTTAACACAGACCCGTATCACTGGTTGGGAAATAAGGAATACATTTGATTTTATTTTTCATTTATAGGTTTTATCATGTGTCTTGGATCCTCTCCTCCAGATGTGTACTGTATCAGCCAGCAATTTAGGCACAGCTGACATGGCCACCTTCATGGTCAATTCACTGTATATGATGAAGACAACATTAGCTCTGTTTGAGTTCACCGACAGACGTCTGGAAATGCTACAGTTCCAGGTTAATTTTGCCATAAAATGACTGCTCACTGTGATGAAATCTTTTTGCTATACATGATCTCAGTTACTGGCTTTAAGATAATTTCAGTGACCTGATTTATATGAATCCCTTGTTATAGTCTGATAGAACCCCTCCCTGCCCCCATGCATATTCAGTATTTCAGTTTCGTTTTGGAGAAGCCAGAATATGTAACAGGTAAGATATTTTATTCAAGCCATAGTATGTGGTGGTAGAATGGAGCTTTTCTGACTGATTTGAACTGTTATTCTGTATGCAGATTTCAGTTTCCATACTGTGAATAACATGCTATATTTTTCAAGCTGTGTAGCTAGTGCAGAAGGTGCTGCAGAGGACAGATATATTTTTATCTATGTGTAAATCAGTGTTAGGCACAACATTACAGTTTGTCATGCCAATCGCTCTGGTCCTATAAGCCAAATGGTATCACTTAAGAGTCACAACAAGGCCATTTATAAAATTTACCAGATACTTGGCTTTTGATTTTGAAAGAGTGATTTTTGGTAGATAGAATGTTTAAAAAGAAAAACAATAACAACCCTGAGTCTTCTTTGTTATCACAAGTATATAAACAGTTTGGCAGTGGCTACAGTAAAAATTTGTCATTTGGGGTTTTTCTAAGGACTGAGTTTGAGACCTCCAAGTTTGTGATGTTTTCTACTTTCTAATTCTTTCTTTTAAAAGAAATATAATGAAGTATGATTAATTTTTCTTTTTTGCATAATTGTTTAAGTATAATTAGTAAAATCTTTTTAAAAAATAGTCATTGGTTTTTAATGTGTTTATCACTAATTCAACCCGAAACTCTGCCATTTGTCTAAATCTCTTCTCAAGATGTGCACCTATATCAGTTGGTCCAGCAATCTGTTTTATCACCAGTTATCTTTGTTTCTCAAATATTCCAAAGTTGTTTTTTGCATTCCAAGAGGACAAGCCCCACCATGTAAGTGCTTCTTGAGCCTGCATCATTCTTGCTGATGGGCTGGTGGCTGGCACTGGTCACGTGGACCAGCCAGAGTCAGTGTGGAGAGGACTGGGCAAGGGTGTGGATGCTGGAAGGCGCGGGCCCCACAGTGATAGTTTTCCTTGTCGAGTAAAAGATTCTTATTTTCAGATCTTTTCTATCACTAGTCCATTAATTTTCTTCCATTCTTTCTTCTTCCAGTGTTTCAAGTGAGAAATCTAGGCTAGTCTGATTCTCTGTTGTTTGTGATAACCTATTTTATTCATGTGGAAGCTTGCGAGGATTTTCCTTTGAGTTCACATATTTCCTCAGGATATTTTTTGGTATGTCTCTTTTTCTATTATTTCCATCTTGGATTTTGCAAAGCCTTTTCAGTCTGAAGATTCCACCCTTTTGTTTTTTGCTCAGTAAAGTTTTCTGTTATCTGTTCACTTCTCCATCTGTTACTTTTTATATTCTGAAGCTCCTGTCCTTAGTTGGCTTTATCTCCTAAATTTGCCTTCTAATTTCTGTTTAAATCTCTTCCCTTTAATATATTTCTTTGATATTTACTCTGTATTACTATTCTTCCACTTTTCTTTCAGATACTAATTTGGTTCTTGGCAGTAACTCTTTCATTAAATATTTCCATTTGCAATCTTGTTTTTCTTGGATTTTCCAGTAAGACTAGTAAGTAAGGGTTCTAAGGTTCTAATTGTACTTTCTTGGGCATTCACTTAAAAAAAAACTAAGGTACCCTGCGTCTTTCAGTAGTGTTGCCTCAGGAAAAGATACTTGTTCTCATT
The DNA here is from genome assembly GCF_951394435.1 of Stenella coeruleoalba. NCBI lineage: Eukaryota > Metazoa > Chordata > Mammalia > Artiodactyla > Delphinidae > Stenella > Stenella coeruleoalba. The sequence continues at coordinate 14,330,355 of NC_137164.1, forward strand.
ATTCAGGTGGGTTTTCTCATAGAACCTACTCACCTCTTTTAAATCAGTTGTAAGTTTTTTACGGGGAGGGGCTCAGCTGCTGGAGTGACTTGCACGGTGGCAAACATTCAGATGGTAGCAGATAGCATCTCTTAATAGCATACTGTGCCACTGGTAAACAAGCTGGTAAAACTGAGGGGAGTGTCCAGTGAGGGGTAACAGGAAGATCTGTAGACTTACAGGCCTGTACTGGTTAAAGGAAGGAGCAGCCACTTCTCCCCACCTGGGAATACTTCATCCCATCAGGTAGTTTCCTTCTGCGGCTTCTGCCCCCATGAGCATTAGGTGGCTTCCCCAAGAATAGCACCAAACAGGTGACCACGTACAAGTCCCACCTGCTAGCTGGCAGCTCCTGAACTTGACATCTTTGCCCAGCCTTCTGCTGGTTCCTCAACAGTCCCCTAGTTGTCGCAAATCCGCCTTCCTCTGGAGGACTTACTGCCTCAGCCCCCGTGGGATTTCCTTCAGACTTCTCCAGATGATGTATTTGATTGGTTGAGTTAGTCCAGCAAGTTGGGAGCAGGAGGCAGTGTGGATGTGAGGGACATCAGGTCCTCATCTTCCCACAATTCTTTCTAAGTATTTTATTTTACACTGTTGTTCATGAGTAGTTTTTGTTTGTGTCTTGCTTAATACCAGCTTTTAAAAGAGCCAAGAAGCAACCCAAATTTTTCGACTAGTGGCTAGTCCTGGAATCCTCAAGTAAGACTTTCCCTCCCTTTCGTAGGAGGACTTCCTCTTTGGGGAAGGAAAAGTCTTTGTACAGGAGCAGTCCCTATCCTTCATATTTTGGCCTCATAGCCGCTGCAAGGAACACGTCCATGATGAAGAGCTAAGACTCCAGGCTAGTCTACTTCTACTCTCAATCAGTCTTATTCTTCTTTTAAAATATTTTCTTTTAACTGTGTTTTATTTTAGATTGAAGCACATTTGGACACACTTATAAATGAGCAAGCTTCTTATGTTTTAACTAGAGCAGGCGTGAGTTACATCTATAACACCATACAGCAACATAAACCCGAACAGGTAAGCACATGGATCTTCCTAACTAGAGAGATACACCAATTTAGAGTACGGCTTCTAGAGCTAGACACTTAGTAGTAATTTTTCACTGGGAAGGTGACTTCTCTCTCTGATTCCTCATCATCTGTAGATTGAGGGTAATAATATCTGTAACATAGAATTGTTCTAAGATTGAGATAATACCTGTGTAGTTCTTGGAGGACTATCTGAGATATAGTAGGGTGTCCCAAAATACTATCTTTTTTACTATAGATAGTTTGGGTTACAAGTAATGAAAATATACAAAAATTAGTATTGAAAAATATATAAAGAATACTCATATTGGTAAATTTTTTAGTCCTTTATCACCATTGATTTATTAAGTGCATAGATTACTATATAAATAGCAGTCATCCCCCCTTTTAATTTAGCAAATCATGGTCTATTACTTCGGAAAGGTAAATACTTCTGGGGCTAACATCTGATCTTAAGTTATAGAACTCCAGTAGAATTAGAAAATGGAGTGGTGGGAACCCTAGAAAACCATGTAAGCCTCTTTCTTTAAAAAGCAAAATACTTTTAAATAACATTAACATGAATATTTTATAGCCCAGGGACAAGGTTTGAATTTTTTCTTTTGATAAGGTAATAAGCAAATTTCTACCAGTAGGAGCAAATTCTGCTGCCTTTTTATATTATCTAAAATTATCAAGGCAACTCTTAAAGCCCCCATGTCTTACTGCCATTCCTCAGTGCTTTATTGCCCTTTTTTTCTTGCTTATGATTAAATCTGAAGTATCCTTTTATTTCCATTGTTAATAAACTTATGTGCTTCTCCAACAAATATTATTGAGTGCCTTCACGCTAGTTATACAAAATGAACAAATCACAGTCCCTCTTTTAATTGAGGTTGGAGATAGGACACTTGAGTTCTTTGGAAATAAGCTAAATTTTCAAATTCGGGCAATCTACTAATGGATTGTATTTGAGAAGTGAAGTGTAACATATAGCACCTGTTTTCATCTTGGTTTTGTCCCTTTTTTTTTTAAGGGCCCTTTAGCTAATTTTCCCAACCTAGATTCTGTGGCACTGAAGGCTGCAATGGTAAGTACATAATAAAGCATTTCAACATACGTTTCCTTATGGAACATTATTCTTATTTTTTCCTGTGTGATAATTATTGTCTCGGGTGATAATTTTATCTCTTCATATGCAGTATTCACGTTGGGTCCAGTCATAATGTTGCACATGTATTCCTTTAACTAAGGAGATCTGACCAAGGCATAACATTTGTAGTAATATTGCACCATACCCTAATAGTGTCATTATTCCTGTTTAGGTTTTCTTCAGTTTCAGAGTTTTACTCCTAACCTAATGGAGAAAGGAATGAGAGACACGAAGGAGTTAGCTATATATCATCATAGACGTCCATCTGTCAGTGATCCTGGGCTTATAGTTCTTGACTTCTTCCTGAGTTGATAACTGAAATTGGATTCCAATCTTAAAATATACTCTTGACTGTGACGCTCACCGAACCTCCACTTTATTACCTTCTTTTCAAGTGATGAGCTTGCTTGCACATCCCTTTCTGCATGAGCACCACTTCTTATAGCATGTTTCCACATCTTAAGTACATACTTTGCCTATATATGTGTGTGTGTATACACACATGCACACACAGCCATCAGTTGGATGACACTCATTTAGTCCTCATAGGAATGATCCCCTTTGGAAGCTTTATGATACGAATTCTAGTGGTAGTAATAATAAACAGTAAGTAATGACAACGTCCATTAACATATATTGAGCATGACACACATTTTTAATGTACTAACTCTTTAATCCTCCTAACAACCCCATTCAACCCAGTACTTACGCTCTTACCTACTATATGTACTGCCTGTCCTATGTGTTTCAATACTCACTGCCACAATGGTTTGACTTCGATAAATAGTTCTCTTGGGTGACTTCTCTGATGCCAGGGCTTTCCTATCCATCATCTGACAGAGCTAAATTTAACTGAAAATAAAGGGTAGACCCACAAGATACCCAACAAATGCAAAGAATACAGAGCTGACAGAGTTAACATTAGACAAGGTAGATTTTAAAAACACTAAATATCATAAATAAGGAACATTATGTCATGATAAAAGACAGTATATAAAAAGTAAGTCATAACTTGTGTATATCCAACATAACAGTAAAAACTGTAGAAATGCAAAGATTTGATTCTGAAAAGTGCAAAAATAAATGAATACATTTTACATTCATTAAAAAAGATAAGTTTCTTAGAAAGTTAAATGTACACTCACCATACCACCCAGTAATTCCACTTTAAGGTATTTACTGCCCTCCCCCGCACCCCCGCCCCAGCAAAATGAGGATATAGGTCTACGCAGAGATCAGTAACCTTAGTACTCAGTAAATGTGTGCGTCCCGCCTATTTCTCCTTCTCCAGTGACGCATATCCAGTTCATAATATAAACTCACAAAATATATTTAAGCCCTATTACAGGTTCGTATACTCTTAACTTTAAAAACAATTGAGTTGAATATCTTAGGTGTCTCTAAAGAAACAAACTCTTGATTGAGTTTTATGTGTGATCCATTGTTTTATCTATAACTGTTTGGTGCCCCAACTTGGATGCTTCAAAGGCACGTCAGTTCACCATATCCCAAACTGAGCTCTTCTAACTCTTCCCCACCAGCCCCAACCCCAGGTCCTTTTCCAAGTGTTCTTAACTCAGAAAGTATAAGAGCATCTGTCCACTAATTATTTCAGCATTTATTAACCAAGTATCTGCTATTATCTAGGTATCATGCTGAGAACTGGAATGATCTAGTAAGAGATGCAGTTATCACACAACTAAATAAATATATAAAGAGTACAGTTGTGAATTGTGATAATGCTGTGAATTACACAGATCCAAAACCTGGGCGTCAGCCCCTTTATCCTGTCTGTCACTAACCAAATCTTGATGATTTTGCTCTTTAATTCTCTCAGATATCTAATCTTCTCTTCACTCCTATTGCCCTTGGCGTCTAAGATGCCGCAAGAACTACCTATGTGGTGTCCTTTCATCTGCTATTACAACCTCCCCTTCCATTCTTCTTGCTGTAGCCAGATTTAGCTTCTTAAAATTTAAATCAGATGATTTCCCTTCTTTGGTGGTTTCCTAATGCTTTTACAGTAAGAATTAAAATCTCCTAGAAACCATGCAAGTCCTGCATGGAGTGATCTCTGGTAGGCATCCTCTTTCTCACCTAAGTCTTCCTCCACACCAGCCCCACTACACACTTAACCTAACATCTATTCATCATTAAGATTTCACGTAAAACGACCTTTCCTCAGAAATGCTTTTGCCAAACGTACAGGTTAGGTCTGTGTCCTCCTGATTGATGCTTTTGTAGTATCTTGGTTTTTCCTTTATTTACATTATTATTTGTTCACTACCTCTCTCACTAGGCCATAAGCTCTGTGAAGCTAGGGACTGCCCTCTTTTGCTCACCGTTCTATTTACATTATGTTATATGGCACCTTACCAATAACAGGCACTCCATAAATATTAATTTAATGAATAGAGGAGTGAATAATTAAGAGATACATTGCATTTAAGAAAGTAAGGTAGACTTGAGATCTGAAGACTTTACTTCTTGCTAATATTATTACCCAAGAAGTTTGGTGAGGGAGATCAGGATAAATGGCTTGGATCAGAATTTTGAAAGTAGGTATTGCTGATACTGACTGCATTAAAGAGTTGACACTTTCAGTGAGTTTTTAGTTAAAATGTGTAAGGAATAGCTCATTTTGATCATGAAGAACTCGTTATTTGGAATATGGGATTTTTACTAAGATTTAATCCTTAAAAGAGATGCTTATTTGGGATGTCTGTTAGCAGATATATGCACTTTGTGTTTTGGATGTCTCTGTTTTGTTTTAGGTTCAGTTTGATCGCTATCTGTCAGCCCCAGACAACCTGTTAATGCCACAGCTGAACTTTCTTCTAAGTGCCACAGTGAAGTAAGTATTTTTTGGTCCCAATTAGCTGGTAAAGAGTCACATATTTTTAAATGCCAAGCACATTTATAAGAAAAAAAATTACTTTCAAGGTATTTTGATTGTATAGTATGGACCTAGCATCCTGTTATAAATTCATACTAATTATAATGACATTAAAAAATTGAGATATACATATGGTTTATGTAAATAATAGTGCAACTAAGAATTGGTCAGTACCTATTTACCCCTTTTTTCATTCAGAAAATTTCTAAAATGTTTTTTGCAAAGTATTCTAAAATTAAATGTAACCTATGAATGTATTTTCAGGTTTCTTTAAGAAGAAAAATTATGGTATCAGTTTGGCTACTTATTTTAAAAATCAGGTTGCTATGAAAATGTAAGTCATTTAACACATTTAAGATTCAACATTAAAGCAGATTTTCTAACTGCTTTTTCCCCCTTTTTTGATTGATGGCAGGTCCTACCCTCAAAAATACGTTCTGTTCTTATTTCTCCTACTGTATAGGCATAGTATTATATTTGATCTTATTTATAAAGCATTTGAAATAATAGGAGATAACTTTCATTTAGTTAAATTTTGAACCTTTTCAAAATGATAATTCATTTTTAAGCAAAAATGTTTTCACGTCTTTATGTTCTCAATTTCTTTCTATTCATATTGTATTTAAAATGTCAATTGTTTCTTTGAAATAGAGCTTTGAAATGTAAAACTTTCTTTTTTTCATTCCGTCTCATTTTGTTTTGTTAATATTCTGTTCTCCTGAACTTTGCTTGTCTCTGCGGTTGCAGTACCTTTGGGACACCTGTCATTGTCTCCCTTTTTCTCGTCTTGTAGTTTGACTGCCTTTCAAAGGAGATTTTGACTGAGCACTTCATCCTTGGCATAAACTATTGAATACACTTAGGTAGCCAGAAAGTGAGGTTGTATAGATAATAAAGAAAAGAATAGAAAATTAAAATACCCTTAAAGAATTCTTCCTTCCTTGTAATGAATTAGAAGGGCGTTGTTCTTTTTTCAACGCCAGACTCCAACATTTACCTTTTAATGGTATAAAAATAGAGGTTTGACTACAGAAACCACAGCTATGCATATTTATAAAATATTCTCAGTGTCTTTTCTTACTGAGTCAGAATTGTTTATATGAGTAATTTAAGAAATAAAGAGACCATAGATACTTCCTGAAGTGAGCTTGTGGAAAAGTGGATATGATTTTGAGGATTCTTTCAGGAATCTTCCTCTATTATATATGCTAGAAACAAAGCAGGTATCTTTAAAAAGAATTACTTTGGTTTTTTAAAAGAGGTAGGGGCTTCCCTGGTGGCACAGTGGTTGAGAGTCCGCCTGCCGATGCAGGGGACATGGGTTCGTGCCCCAGTCTGGGAAGATCCCACATGCTGCGGAGCGGCTAGGCCCGTGAGCCATGGCCGCTGAGCCTGCGCGTCCGGAGCCTGTGCTCCGCAACGGGAGAGGCCACAACAGTGAGAGAATAGTTTTCTTCTCTTTAACTGCCTCCTTTTAAGCCACCTGTCTTTAACTCTCAGGAATACCTGTGTAAACAAAAATAACGCAGGTTTGGGAGTGGGGGTGGGGTTAGCCTACCAGAGAAATAACGACTAATTGGAAACAGTCTCAAACAGTGCTTTAGAGACCTCGGAAAGTCCAAGCCTTAAAAGTAAGGCTAGTCTGTTCTACAGTAAAGGCTACTTTTTTTTTTTTTTTTGCGGTACACGGGCCTCTCACTGTTGTGGCCTCTCCCGTTGCGGAGCACAGGCTCCGGACGCGGAGGCTTAGTGGCCATGGCTCACGGGCCCAGCCGCTCCACGGCATGTGGGATCTTCCCAGACCGGAGCACGAACCCGTGTCCCCTGCATCGGCACGCGGACTCTCAACCACTGCGCCACCAGGGAAGCCCTAAAGGCTACTTTTGACTCACAGTAATAAAGCTTAAAAACAAACCTCTAGAAGATCACGTGGATCTTTACTAAATTAACTGCCTTCCAGAACAAAACTTAGCACTCGTAAGTATGACAGAATACAGACAATCAACAGTGTAGCATTTATAATGCTGAGCATGCAATAAAAAAAAACCACTTAGGTTTTAAGTAGTAGGAAAATATGAACCAAAACTAGAAGCAAAATCTGTCAACAGAAACAGACTTACTGACAGAGTTTACAGAATTAGCAGGTAAGGTCTTTAAAAAGTGTGTTCAACAACTTAAAGGAAAATTATATTGAGAGGAAAAGTTAGGAATTTTACAAAATGGGAATTCTAGGCCTGAAAAGTACAGTATCTAAAATGAAAATCTCACTGGATAGGCTTAACTGTCAGTTGGACATTCTAGAACGAAAGATAAGTCAACTTGAAAAAAGGACAATAGAAATTGTCCAAATGGAAGCACAGATAGGAAAAAATTAAAAGCTGGAAAAAAGATGAAGAGAGTCTAGGTGAATTGTGAGATAATAATAAACATTCTAATACAGGTGTAAGTGAAGTGTCATAGTAAGATTGAGGCATAAAAAATTTGAAGGCATAAAAGAATTTTTTTCAAATCTGATGGAAAACATGAACCCACAGACTGAAGAAGCTAAATAAATCACAACAAGGAAAGCTGTACCAAGGTACACTGTAATTAAATTATTGAAAACCAGTGATAAAGAGAGAAAAACTTAAAAAGTAGCCAGAGGAAAAAAGATGTATTATATGTGGGAACAATGATAAGTATACTACTGACTTCTTGTTAGAAACAGTTCAAACCAGAAAACAATAGAATAGCATCTTTAAAAAGGTGGATGTTAAAACACTTTCAACTTTGTGTATTCATCAGAAGTATTTTTCAAACTGAAAGTGAAATAAATACATTTTGAGATAAGATAAACAAAAGTAGAGAGGATTGGGCTTCCCTGGGCGCAGTGGTTGAGAGTCTGCCTGCCGATGCAGGGGACACGGGTTCGTGCCCCGGTCCGGGAAGATCCCACGTGCCGCGGAGCAGCTGGGCCCGTGAGCCATGGCCGCTGAGCCTGTGCATCTGGACCCTGTGCTCCGCAACGGGAGAGATCACAACAGTGAGAGGCCCGCGTACCACAAAAGAAAAAAAAAAAAGTAGAGAGGATTTATCATCAGTATACTGCAAGAAATGATAAAGGAAGTTCTTCAGGCTGAAGGAAAGTGATACCAGAAGAAAACTCCTATTTACACAGAGGAATGACAAGTGCAGGAAATGCTAAATATAAAAGATAGTAGACCATTTGAAATAAAAATAATAACTGAATTGTGGAGTTCTTAACACAGAGAAATAAAGTTTATGACTACAAAAGCACAAAAGATGGAGTGGGAGGGAAGTAGAAGTATACTGTTGTGATGTTGTAAGTTTACTCATGAAGTGTATAATATTGTTTAAAGGTAGATTGTAAACCTTACAGCAAGCACTAAAATAAATTATCTAACACGCCAACAGATAAAATAGAATGTTAAAAAAACTGTTATATCAAAAGAAGGCAGAAAAGAAAAGAATAGATGGGACAAATATAAAACAAGTAACAAGATGATAGACTTAAATTCATCCTTATAAGTAACTATATTAAATGTAAAAGAACTACACACTCCAGTTAAAAAGCAGTGGTCTTAGATTGGGTGAAAATGCACGTGACCAAACTGTCTGCTGTCTATAACAAATCCACTTTAAATATAAGGACACAGTTTAAAAATATGGTATAATATATACCATGCAAATAAAAATTATAATAAAGTTGAAGTAGCTATATTCTGATATTAATATCAGAAAAATTAGACTGATAGATAATACCAAAGATAAAGAGGGATATTTCATAATTATAGGATCAATTCATGAAGAAGATATAATAGTAAATATGGGCAACTAGTAGCAGAACTTCATAAAACATGAAGTATAAGTTTATAGAATTGAGGAAGAATAGATAAATTGACATTTATTTTGACATTTCAACCCTCCTCTGTCAATAATTGATAGGAAAATTAGAAAACTAGCTCAGTGTAAAAGAACTGAACAATGTTGCTAATCAGCTCAGCCCAATAGAAAGAGAAGACCACACACAACTATGGAAAATAACATTCTTTTAAAGTGCATATAAAACATTCACCAAGCTAATGTAAAAATGAACAAAAAGAAAATAAGAAAGCCACTAGTGAGTATTCCCATCTATGAACATGGTGTGCCTGTTTATCCAGATCTTCTTTTAGAATTTTCAGTAAAGATTTACAGTTTCTTCATATAATTTTCCATGTATGTTACTGGGTTTATTCCTAGGAAACAATTCTGTGGCTTTTATAAGGTCTTTTATTTTCCATTACATGTTCTGATTAGATACTGCTGATGTACAGGGAAAGTACTAAATTTTTTGTTAATTTTGAATCTGGCCAGTTAACTAAACTCTTAGTTCTATTAGTTTATCAGTTGTTTGCCTTGGTTTTTTGTTTTTGGTACAGACATCTAAAGTTAATGAGTTTCATTAATTTTTTTCAGTTTTATGACTAAACTCATTGTATTGGCTAGGTGCTCCAAAGTAAACAGTAGATATAATGGTGAGTGTGCATATTTCATTTTGAACTTTAATGTTTCTGATGTTTCATCATCAAGTGTGATGTTTGTTGTAGATTTCCAGTGTTCCAACATGGACACATGGTATTCATCTCTAACTGGGTGTGTAGTGTAGTAATCTGTAAATTCAGCATAACTGCAGTCAAAATTGCCGTGGAACCATTTTATTAAATATTTATCTAGAAAGAAATATATGAGAGGAGACTCTGGTCACTTTTGACCATCTCCACAGTTGCCACTCTGGTCCAAGGTGGTATCATCTGTGCCTGGGTTATCATGTTAGCCTTGGATCTATTCTGTTTTCGCCCTTGCTCTCTCTATCATTGCCACACCAACCTCTACGATCTAATCTTAGCATCTCAACTAGAGTGATCCTTGAAAGGGTCACCTTCACTTAACCCTCCATTTTACAGAAGAGGACATTTTTAGAAAGGTTAAATAATTGAAACAAGGTGAAACAATTAGCAAGAAGCAGAGCCAAGATTCGAATCCAGTATTCCAGAGCCTATTCTCTTTAACACTAGCTTGTACTGTATTTTTATTAACTCCTTCTATGTTGAGATTACATTGTTTTATTATTTTTAGAGGAAGCTCAGAAATGTTAGGCATGTGTAATAGATAAGGCTTATGTGAGATATGTGCCTTGGTCTCATCTAAAATATGCTTTAATTTTACTCCGAATGACAGAAAGCTGACCCACTATGGCATCTTTGGTGTGTATATTGTGATAAAGAGAAAACAAAAATGTACATTTTTAAACCAGTCTATTGTAAGTGTATTTTTTTCTTAGTTTTCCAGGTTTAAACTGTTAACACCTTCTTTTCTCCTGTGGCGTGTTTGATTGCACTCTTAACTGTGGCACTGTAATAAAGCTCAATTTTAGTGATCACAGAACCTGAATGTTGAAATAAGTTATTTTTAGAAGTGCTGGGTTTATGGTAATGATGAAAGTTGTATTACGTTGTTATGGCAACCAAAATCCTAAAGTACTGATTAATGACAAGCTCACTGATTCTGGAAGTAAGCAGTTCATTTCTTATCACGGCTCAGTACTTTAAATAATTATTTAAAATATACATAATTTCAGTGAACGTATTTTAAAGTGAGAACGGTATCTCCGTTTAGTTATACAATTATCTCTGTTAGTATTTTTAAAATTTATAATACCATATTTTTATGGCATTATGACATTTATAACTGGGCAAGTTAAATTTCTTAAGGTATGGAATTCCCGTGCATAGGTAACTAAAATATGTTGCCTTTATGTGAAATTACGTAACAAACTCATCTTCTCCTCATTTATTTCTTCTTCTTTTTTCTCATAGCACGTTAGCTATATCTTTGATATATACTGGTATAGCAAACTATATGGGAAAAGAAAAACTGTACTTTGCAAAAGTAAGAAAGACTTTCCAAAACATGAAAATAAGGCACATAGGGTCTGGGAGAACAGCACGTCTTTTTTTTTTTTTTTAAATTAATTAAGTTATTTATTTTTGGCTCTGTTGGGTCTTCGTTGTTGTGCGTGGGCTTTCTCTAGTTGCGGCGAGAGGGGGCTGCTCTTCGTTGCGGTGTGCGGGCTTCTCGTTGCGGTGGCTTCTCTTGTTGCCGGGCACGGGCCCTAGGTGCATGGACTTCAGTAGTTGTGGCATGCGGACTCAGTAGTTGTGGCTCGTGGGCTCTAGAGCACAGGCTCAGGAGTTGTGGTGCATGGGCTTAGTTGCTCCGCGGCATGTGGGATCTTCCCGGACCAGGGCTCGAACCTGTGTCCCCTGCATTGGCAGGTGGATTCTTAACCACTGCACCACCAGGGAAGCCCCATCATGTCTTTTCAGTGTCATACTGAAACATTGTTAACAGGCCCATCAAAAATTATTTAATTATTTAAGAGGAATGCACCCTTGTTTGATTCTCTGTTTTCTGTTGATTAAAGGTTCCATGGTTTTCCATGTCCTGTGTTTTTTCTTGCTCCATGGGATGTTAACTCATTTTATTTGTAACTTAATTTATTCTAACCTTCCTTTTTAAATACCTGTAAATGACCAGTTCCTCAGAATGTTTTAACCAGCTTTACCATCTTAGTAATTTCCTCATTGAGTTATTAAATTTTTGACATTCTTTATTTGTATGAGTCATGTTTTTAAATTTTTTGAAATTACCGTGAGAATTTTATGGTAGTAAAGAAACCAAGAAAGTTAATGGTCTAACTTTATAGATGAATCTTGGCTTACATTCAGATTTTGCTTTTCCATTTTAGCTGGCCTTTTGCATGTCTGTTGGTCGTGTGAAAAGCAGAACTTACCTTTAGAATTTTGACATAGAGAAACAGTTCTGAATGTACTGTCCATCAGCTATGTGATTGGCTGTGATTGATCAAAATATAGAAAGTAAAATCTGAGGTGGGTACCCATGCTGGAAAATAGCATACATGACTTAAAGGAAAAAAAAAGTACTGCTTTTCTTTACCTGTAGACGAAGTGATCAGTAGATAAGGACATTCCACGTTTTCAGAAGCACATGACTAGACTGAGATGATTTGCTGGTCATTTTGTATTTATAGAATTCCTGAATTTTTCTATTTTGAATATTGATTTTATTTGTCACTATAATTTATCATTATTTGAACTCTGTATTTCATACATGGTATTAGTGAATAATTTGGGCCACGACACCAGGCAGGCAGGCAGATATACAGATACATGTGTATACTTTTTCACATAAAGGATGAACTTACATAGTAATTAGCATTATAAATAAGGAGGAGGAGATAGTAAAATGGCAAGAAAATTGCTTTAGCACTTTAGAAACACCACCCATTTTTATACAAGTAACTGATATGCTTACTACAGTTCATTATTTAGGGAACCCAATTCTCCAAAGTAATGTGTGTGTCTGTATGTATATGTGTATGTATGGGTGTAAATAAACACATAGAGATGTTTTAACCACAGTTCATTAAATGCTCTTAACTCTCAATGAAATGATATAATTTTAAAGCTGGAAGTGTCTTGTAAAGATTATCGAGGTCAGTATTTTGTTTTACAATAGTGAAATTAAGTCCTGGAACGGTTAAATTACTTGTTCGAGGCAGCAGTAAGTAGCAGAACTTCAACTAGAGTCGAGATCTCCTGACAGTAATGTCCTTCACTATACCATTTTATCTCTACCATATATAATTCATTAGGAAAACATCAATGAACATGAGAGTATGGGCATGTACCTGGCTTTGGTAGTGATAAATGAACTCTTAACATTTGTCCAGAAATATGGACTCACTATCAGGCACAGTTCTTGCTCTTTACAGTTTGGATTTGACTCAGATTCACTTGGAGAATGTCTATTTCCATTGCATTTCTATCCTCTGGTTTTTTTTCTTACTAAGTTATGAGCACTTTTTTTTTCTTATTAATCATCCATTTAATACACATCAGTGTATACATGTCAATCCCAATCGCCCAGTTCATCACCCCCCACCCCCACCCCGCTGCTTTCCCCCCTTGGTGTCCATACGTTTGTTCTCTACATCTGTGTCTCTATTATTTCAGCCCTGCAAACCGGTTCATCTGTACCATTTTTCTAGGTTCCACATATATGCGTTAATATACGATATTTGTTTTTCTCTTTCTGACTTACTTCACTCTGTATGACAGTCTCTAGATCCATTCATGTCTCAACAAATGACCCAGTTATGTTCCTTTTTATGGCTGAGTAATAATCCATTGTATATATGTACCACATCTTCTTTATCTATTCGTCTGTCGATGGGCATTTAGGTTGCTTCCATGACCTGGCTATTGTAAATAGTGCTGCAGTGAGAATTGTGGTACATGACTCTTTTTGAATTATGGTGTTATCTGGGTATATGCCCAGTAGTGGGATTGCTGTGTCATATGGTAATTCTATTTTTAGTTCTTTAAGGAACCTCCATACTGTTCTCCATAGTGTCTGTATCAATTTACGTTCCCAACAGTGCAGGAGGGTTCCCTTTTCTCCACACCCTCTCCAGCATTTGTTGTTTGTAGATTTTCTGATGATGCCCATTCTAACTGGTGTGAGGTGATACCTCATTGCAGTTTTGATTTGCATTTCTCTAAGAATTAGTGATGTTGAGCAGCCTTTCATGTGCTTCTTGGCCATCTGTATGTCTTCTTTGGAGAAATGTCTATTTAGGTCTTCTGCCCATTTTTGGATTGGGTTGATTGTTTTTTTAATATTGAGCTGCATGAGCTGTTTATATATTTTGGAGATTAATCCTTTGTCCGTTGACTCGTTTGCAAATATTTTCTCCCATTTTGAGGGTTGTCTTTTCATCTTGTTAATGGTTTCCTTTGCTGTGCAAAAGCTTTGACATTTCATTAGGTCCCATTTGTTTATTTCTGTTTTTATTTCCATTACTCTAGGAGGTGTATCAAAAAAGATCTTGCTGTGATTTATGTCAAAGAGTGTTCTTCCTGTGTTTTCCTCTAAGAGTTTTATAGTGTCTGGTCTTACATTTAGGTCTCTAATCCATTTTGAGTTTATTTGTGTCTGTGGCGTTAGGGAGTGTTCAAATTTCATTCTTTTACATGTAGCTGTCCAGTTTTCCCAGCACCACTTATTGAAGAGACTGTCTTTTCTCCATTGTATATCCTTGCCTCCTTTGTCATAGATTAGTTGACCATAGGTGCGTGGGTTTATCTCTGGGCTTTCTATCTTGTTCCATTGATCTATGTTTTTTTTGTGTGCCAGTACCATATTGTCTTGATTACTGTAGTTTTGTAGTATAGTCTGAAGTCAGGGAGTCTGATTCCTCCAGCTCTGTTTTTTTCCCTCAAGACTGCTTTGGCTATTTGGGGTCTTTTGTGTCTCCATACAAATTTTAAGATTTTTCGTTCTGGTTCTGTAAAAAATGCCTTTGGTGATTTGATAGGGATTGCATTGAATCTGTAGATTGCTTTGGGTAGTGTAGTCATTTTCACAATATTGATTCTTCCAATCCAAGAACATGTTATATCTCTCCATCTGTTGCTGTCATCTTTAATTTCTTTCATCAGTATCTTATAGTTTTCTGCATACAGGTCTTTTGTCTCCCTAGGTAGGTTTATTCCTAGGTATTTTATTCTTTCTGTTGCAATGGTAAATGGGAGTGTTTCCTTAATTTCTCTTTCAGATTTTTCATCATTAGTGTATAGGAATGCAAGAGATTTCTGTGCATTAATTTTGTATCCTGCAACATTACCAAATTCATTGATTAGCTCTAGTATTTTTCTGGTGGCATCTTTAGGATTCTCTATGTATAGTATCATGTCATCTGCAGTGACAGTTTTAGTTATTTTTCAATTTGTATTTCTTTTTCTTCTCTGGTTGCCGTGGCTAGGACTTCCAAAACTGTGTTGAATAATAGTGGTGAGAGTGGAAATCCATGTCTTGTTCCTGATCTTAGAGGAAATGCTTTCAGTTTTTCACCATTGAGAATGATGTTTGCTGTGAGTTTGTCATATATGGCCTGTATTATGTTGAGGTAGGTTCCCTCTATGCCCACTTTCTTGAGAGTTTTATCATAAACAGGTGTTGAATTTTGTCAAAAGCTTTTTCTGCATCTATTGAGATGATCATATGGCTTTTATTCTTCAATTTGTTAATAGGGTTATCCCATTGATTGGTTTGCATATATTGAAGAATCCTTGCATCCCTGGGATAAATCCCACTTGATCATGGTGTATGATCCTTTTAATGTGTTGTTGGATTCTGTTTGCTAGTATTTTGTTGAGGATTTTTGCATCTATATTCATCATTGATATTAGTCTGTAATATTCTTGTTTTCTAGTATCTTTGTCTGGTTTTGGTAGCAGGGTGATGGTGGCCCCGTAGAATGAGTTTGTGAGTGTTCCTTCCTCTGCAATTTTTGGAAGAGTTTGAGAAGGATGGGTGTTAGCTCTTCTCTAAATGTTTGATAGAATTCACCTGTGAAGCCATCTGGTCCTGGACTTTTGTTTGTTGGAAGATTTTTAAATCACAGTTTCACTTTCATTACGTGTGATTTGTCTGTTCATATTTTGTATTTCTTCCTGGTTCAGTCTTGGAAGGTTATACGTTTCTATGAATTTGGCCATTTCTTCCAGGTTGTCCATTTTATTGGCATACAGTTGCTTGTAGTAGTCTCTTAGGATGCTTTGTATTTCTGTGGTGTCTGTTGTAACCTTTTCCTTTTCATTTCTAATTTTATTGATTTGAGTCCTCTCCCCCTTTTTCTTGATGAGTCTGGCTAATGGTTTGTCAATTTTGTTTACCTTCTCAAAGAACCAGCTTTTAGTTTTATTGATCTTTGCTATTGCTTTCTTTGTTTCTATTTCATTTATTTCTGCTCTGATCTTTATGATTTCTTTCCTTCTGCTAGCTTTGGGTTTTGTTTGTTCTTCTTTCTCCTGTTCCTTTAGTGTAAGGTTAGATTGTTTATTTGAGCTTTTTCTTGTTTCTTGAGGTAGGCTTGTATAGCTATAAACTTCCCTCTTAGAACTGCTTTTGCTGCATCCCATAGGTTTTGGATCGTTGTGTTTTCATTGTCATTTGTCTCTAGGTAGTTTTTGATTTCTTCTTTGATTTCTTCAGTGATCTCTTGGTTATTTGGTAATGTATTGTTTAGCCTCCATGTGTTTGTGCTTTTTATGTTTTTTTTCCCTGTAATTCTTTTCTAATCTCATAGCGTTGTGGTCAGAAAAGATGCTTGGTATGATTTCAGTTTTCTTAAATTTATTGAGGCTTGATTTGTGACCCAAAATGTGATCTATCCTGGAGAATGTTCTGTGCACACTTGAGAAGAAAGTGTAATCTGCTGTTTTTGGATGGAATGTCGTATAAATATCAATTAAATCTATCTGGTCTGTTGTGTCATTTAAAGCTTATGTTTCCTTATTTATTTTCATTTTGGATGATCTGTCCATTTGTGTAAGTGAGGTGTTAATGTCCCCCACTATTATTGTGTTACTGTCGATTTCCTCTATTATAGCTGTTAGCAGTTGCCTTATATATTGAGGTGCTCCTGTGTTGGGTGCATATATATTTATAATTGTTATATCTTCTTCTTGGATTGATCCGTTGATCATTATGTAGTGTCCTTCCTTGTCTCTTGTAACAGTCTTTATTTTAAAGTCTACTTTATCTGATACGAGTATTGCTACTTCAGCTTTCTTTTGATTTCCATTTGCATGGAATATCTTTTTCTATCCCCTCACTTTGAGTCTGTATGTGTCCGTAGGTCTGAAGTGGGTCTCTTGTAGACAGCATATATATGGGTCTTGCTTTTGTATCCAGTCAGCAAGCCTGTGTCTTTTGGTTGTAGCATTTAATCCATTCATGTTTAAGGTAATTATCGATATGTATGTTCCTATGACCATTTTCTTAATTGCTTTGGGTTTGTTTTTGTAGGTCCTTTCTTTTCTTGTGTTTCCCACTTAGAGAAGTTCCTCTAGCATTTGTTGTAGAGCTCGTTTGGTGGTGCTGAATTCTCTTAGCTTTTGCTTCTCTGTAAAGCTTTTGATTTCTCCATAGAATCTGAGTGAGATCCTTGCTGGGCAGAGTAATCTTGCTTGTAGGTTCTTCCCTTTCATCACTTTAAGTATATCATGCCACTTCCTTCTGGCTTATAGAGTTTCTGCTGAGAAATCAGCTGTTAACCTTATGGGAGTTCCCTTGTATGTTATTTGTCATTTTTCCCTTGCTGCTTTCAATAATTTTTCTTTATCTTTAATTTTTGCCAGTGTGATTACTGTGTTTCTTGGCATGCTTTTCCTTGGGTTTATCCTCTATGGGACTCTCTGCGCTTCCTGGACTTGGGTGGCTATTTCCTTTCCAGTGTTAGGGAAGTTTTCTATTATAATCTCTTCAAATACTTTCTCTGGTCCTTCCTCTCTCTCTTCTCCTTCTGGGACCCCTATAATGCATATGTTGTTGCATTTAATGTTGTCCCAGAGGTCTCTTAGGCTGTCTTCATTTCTTTTCATTCTTTTTTCTTTATTCTTTTCCACAGCAGTGAATTCCACCATTCTGTCTTCCAGGTCACTTATCCGTTCTTCTGCCTCAGTTAATATGCTGTTGATTCCTTCTAGTGTAGTTTTCATTTCAATTATTGTTCATCTCTGTTTGTTTGTTCTTTAATTCTTCTAGGTCTTTGTTAAACATTTCTTACATCTTCTCGATCTTTGTCTCCATTCTTTTTCCGAGGTCCTGGATCATCTTCACTATCATTATTCTGAATTCTTTTTCTGGAAGGTTGCCTGTCTCCACTTCATTTAGTTTTTTTTCTGGGGTTTTATCTTGTTCCTTCATCTGGTACATAGCCCTCTGCCTTTTCATCTTGTCTGTCTTTCTGTGAATGTGGTTTTTGTTCCACAGGCTGCAGGATTGTAGTTCTTCTTGCCTCTGCTCTCGCCTCTGGATTTTAAAAAATGTGTTTAATATTCATTATTGTACCTTATTCTGATTTTAAACTTCATGTGAGGAGGAGTAGCCCTGTTTTTGTATTCCTTATGTAGTATAAGTATACACTGTGTTCAGACTGAGTATAGATCTTAGAGTATGAGGTGTGAGTAATGAATGCCTTATACACCTCCAGAAATCTTCCTGCTTTTTGAGGGGGAGGTAGAGGGATGGGCTGGGAATTTGGGGCTGGTAGATGCAAACGATTACATTTAGAATGGGTAAACCACAAAGTCCAAGTTTATAGCACAGAGAATTATATCCAGTCTCCTGGGATAAACCATAATGGAGAAGAATATTAAAAAAAGAATCTATGTGTAAATGTCACTGTGCTGTATAGCAGAGATTGCGACAGCCTTTTAAATCCGCTACACTTCAATAAAAAATAAAATACAACAATTCAAATAAAACATCTTACTGCTTTTCGTAAAGAACTAAAAGTGCTGTAGCTAAAAATCCATTATTTAAAGTACCAGGGATGTAATGCACAACATGATAAATATAATCAACACTGCTGAGTATATATGGAAGTTGTTAAGAGTAAATCCTAAAAGTTGTCATCACAAGAAAAAAATTTTTATTTCTTTAATTTTCAACCTATATGAGATGATGGATGTTCACTAAAGTTATTGTGATAATCATTAATGATGGATGTAAATCAAATCATGATGCTGTACACCTTATACAGTGCTGTATGTCAATTATATCTCAATAAAGCTGGTATAAAAAAGATAAAATAAATCCATTATTTACCTTCTTGCAAAATGGGTATCAAATGTATAGTTAACAAGTTTTCCAGATGCTAGAGTATTTTCAGCTGTGTCATTTATGGAAAATAATTTTTATGTCATTTTGATGCATTTATTGTTAGGCTCAGTTAATTACAGGAACAATCACTAATCAACAGATTAAAAAAAAATCTCAAAGCCTCATCTGGATAAGTAGTTTTCCAAACCAGTTTCTACCGTCCTCCCTTCCAACAAAAAGGTAGTACAGCCAATAGCATTCCTCCACTCTGCTCAGAAAATTGACTCAGTGTATCTTCCTTCTACCCAGTCTCATTTTGGGAGCTTTAGCAATTTTGGGAAAATGTTAGGTTGCTCCAGCAAATCAAAGTTGCTTAAATCAAGAGTCTGAGACCCCATGGGAACAGTGTGCTGATGACTCGAGATCCAAGTGGACTCCCCTTCTCTTTCCATCTAACTAGTTTTGTTCTTTTTTAGACCACAGATCCACTTATTTCTGCAGATAATTTTACAAATGTTTTAGTTTGGTCATGGATGTTCTAAAAACGGATTATTTCTAGCTCAGAAGATCAGAGAGGCTTCTTGGATGAGAGAGTACATTTTTACTGAGAATTAAGGGAGTTTAAAGTGGGTGAGACAGACATTCTATGCAAATGGAGGTACGTGAGTAAGCAAGGGAATTGAGGTCAGGAAGAGCAGGGCAGATAGAACAGTCAGGAGCTGCGCTGGATTGCAGCATTAGAGTAGTGATGCAGAAGGTGTTGTAAAGGGTTCTGAGTGATAGGGTAAGGAATTTTGACTTCTCTGAAAGCAGAAGAAGCCATGGAACCTCCTTGAAGAAAGGCCCTGGGTGGGGGAGAGACACGATAAAAGGTTTACTTTAGAAAGATTAATCTACAAGCAGTGCTCATGATACATTAAATGGGGAACAGACTGGATGGGGGAAGACCGGGTAGGAGTTTTTCTTAGATACTCCAGGCAAGAAAAGTTTGTTAGGGCCTGAACTGAGGTGATGAGACATAGTTATGCCATTGACAGAAGCAGGAGACATAAGAGAAGTAGGTTTGGGAGTAAAGCTTTAAAGACACATTTTTAATTTAGTTATAAAAATCAGAAAAAGATGTTTTCATCAGTAAGTATATAGAAATAGAAGTAGCTGGGGATGACGAAGTAAATGTCATGAAAACATAAGGGGTTAATGCAGATTTAATGAGCCCAGTGTTATTTTTTTCTAAAAACATTTGCTTCAGTTTATTTAAAACTATTTCTATTCTTTTATGTACTTATGTAGAAATGCGTATTTGAAAATGCTGTGATTTGTTGTAGGCAAGTGTCACGTTTTTGTGAGAGATAAGAAATCTAGGAGATATGGTTATTAGTGTAGGAGCTATAGGTGAAAGGACAGTATATTGTAAGTTATTCTGAGATTTGAAGTATTGAGAAATTTGAATAATTATAAGTCTCTTTAAGGTTAATGTGTTATCAGTCATGTTTTCAAAATCAGCACATTGATGGTGGGTCACGGTTTCTGTTTCTTCTTTAGTAATCCACGGTATATCAGGCACTGTTCTAGCCCTAAAGATAAGGCAGTGAACAAAACACAGCTCCTACCCTCCTGCAACCTGCGTACTGATGGAGAAGATTTAATAAAGAAATAATAAATATAAAGAAACCTTTTATCCCCAAACCAAAGTAACTAACTCATGTAGCTGTACAGTGGTTGTAATAATATATGTGTGATAGTTACGAAAACAAAATTCGTCGGTTCATGCGTGGAGCCTTCTTACAGTGCTTGGTGTTTCATTCTCAGATTATGTGTTCACATTCTGTTTGTTTATCAATAGAGAGCAGATCATAAAACAGTCTACAGAATTAGTCTGCAGAGCCTATGGTGAAGTGTATGCAGCTGTGATGAATCCAGTCAATGAATACAAAGATCCAGAGAGCATTCTACACCGATCGCCGCAGCAAGTGCAGACACTTCTCTCCTGATTGTCTTAGAATGTGTTAGCAAAACATTGCATTCCTAAAACACTGAAGGTTTTCTTGGTTTTTAGTCTGTTAATCTTTACTTTGAAATTTGTTGGTTACAGTTTTCTTTGTATCATAAGAATGCAGCTCCCAATAATTGCTTTGCTTTGGTCACAGTAAAGTGAAAGTAAGTAACACGTGTTGACCTGAGTTGGCATTGCTCTGTGTCTGCACTCCACGTCTCTCCAGCTCTGCAGTTCCCCTCAATTCTGGAATATAAATGTGTGGGGAAAGAGTAGTATGAGAGGTTTGAGGGATTTTTTTTTTTACAAGATTAGTTCTAAATTAACTGTACATTAAAAAATTATCTAAACTTAGGAATTAGTTGGAAGATAGGACCTAATAAATATCTCTTTACTTAAAGATTCATTTGCTTTTTTGCTAGATATTGTGAGTAGGTATACTTAAACTGAGGAGCAGAAATGTGCATTCAGCAAAAATAGGAAAAGAGAGAAGTAATTTAAAGGTGGCTTCTGCTCTGTGTCTGCCCTAGACTGAATTCAAGGTGAAGTTCGGCACTTCATATGGGATGTAGGCATCCTGTGCTGCGTGTAAATCTAGTGTCTAAAAAAGAATACTTGTGGTACAGTGCGGACTCTAACTTCAACACACTTTGGTGTTCAAACCAAAGAAATAAGGTGTACTCTAACCCTGCAGGAAAAAGGCCAGAGTAGCGATTGCTAATTGACGTTATGTCTAGCCTTATGGTGGCCCCTTGTTTGGGCTCTGACTTTAGAACCGTACCAAGAGTAAGATTCAAAATCACTGTTTTTGTTTTTGTTTTTTAAAAAAAAAAAATCTAAATGTGTTTGATGTGACTTGACTTTGACTTTGTTGGTAAGACTTTGAGGACAGATTTTATTAGCAAAATATCTTAATTTCTGGGCTTCCCTGGTGGCACAGTGTTTGAGAGTCCGCCTGCCGATGCAGGGGACACGGGTTCGTGCCCCGGTCCGGGAAGATCCCACATGCCGCAGAGCGGCTGGGCCTATGAACCATGGCCGCTGAGCCTGCGCGTCCGGAGCCTGTGCTCCACAACGGGGGAGGCCACAACAGTGAGAGTCCTGCGTACCGCAAAAAAAAAAAAAATCTTAATTTCTGGTAAATCCATAAAAAGAGCTAAGTCTCTAAATTATATATGAGAAAATGAGGCATAAGGAAAAAATTGACTAGGTTAAAATATTTAGAAAAGTAGTAAGATAAAATTACTATTTATATAGCAAATATAGAATATATAACAAATTAGTATTTACAGAACATGGTGTGTTCATCTATCTGAAATATGGTTTTTTTGGAGCAAGAGTGATTGATTATATATCATCTCTTTTGGTATTTAATCTGTATTTTTAGTCTTTTTCCTTCAATGAGTATATGTGATATATAAAAGATAGAAAATAAAGTATGATATAAATCAAGAGCTTAAATTTTATATAATTTATATCTACTGTGAGAAAAGATTGCTTACTTACCATTAGTGAATTCCTTTGATTTCTAGGAAAAAAGTATATTTAGGTTTTTACTTAATTTTTTCAAATAAAATATTAAACTGTTTTTAGAGTAGCAATCATTGCAGTATTTTTATACATTGCATCAGTGTGTTTTTAGAAAATATGCTAATAGGAAAGAAAGTACAATATAGGGCCAAATTGAGATAGCCAATGGAAGATTGATGAGCAGAATGTGGTTATCAGTGTGATCTTGAAAACTTAATTAAAATAAAGGATTGTAAGTGTTAATTCATTAGCTTAACACTGCATTTGCTATTTACTTCATAGTTTGCATCTTGAACTGTTTTGAGATGGCCTAGGTATAACCTTAGGTAATGCGTGTCAGCCTTTCCTTCAGAGAGAAAAGGTATTTGCCTGACCAAAACCCTCTCTGGTTGAACGTTTCCATTTCTTTCTTTGTGCTTGTACTTGGAACAGGTGAATGTTATCTGAGAAAAATCACACAAATAGACTGATTGACTTTTTAAATTCATGATCACAGTCTTCAAATGGCACTCAATATTGCTTTGTAGTTCTACTCTGTCTCTGGTAAACTCACCTCCCCACTTTTCAAGATGACTTTTCCACCCTCACTTAGTTAATGACCTTCATAATTCATTGAGAAAACAGCCGGTAGGCTAATCTCCTGCATTTTTCTACCCTCATATATTGCACTCATCTTCATCTTTCCTCCTTTTGTGCTGGAGACAGTGTCCCTCCTCCTGTGACAGGCTGTTCCCTTCCTCTGGACTCTGGATTCCATTCTCTCACCTTCTCCGAGACGTTTCTGAGTTATCCCTCTCTTTTGCTTCAGCAACGTGTGACTTCTCTGTAGGATTATTCTCGACAGCATACACAGTGCTCTAGTGTTGATAGTATTTTTTAAAACTTTCCGCCTCCCAGATCCTCACACCTCCATTTCTCTGCTGCTTTTTTAGTGATCGTCTATGCATGCTGTCTTATATTTCTGCTGCCGTTATGTCTTAAATTAGCCCCATATGGCTTCAGCATCACCACTACGACACAACTAACCCTGATGAGATCTCCATAGTATTATATGTTGTCAAATCCAATGGATTCTTCTCATTCCTTATTTTATTAAACTTTCAATAGCATTCCACACACTTATGTCTGAAATACTATACTTCCTAGGCTTTCACAGCACAACTTTCTGCTAGTTTTCCTTCCAGTTCATTAGCCAAACCCCTCTCAACCTCCTTCCCTGGTTCTTTTGCCTCTTTGTGACCTTTAAAAGTTCGCATACTCTAGGGTTTGATCCTCAAATTTTTTTCCTTGCCTTAGGAGTTTTTTATTATCTCACTATAGCCTGGCCTTTTCTGACTGCTATTAGCTCACGTCCTTAGGTCTATCCATATAGTGGAATACTCTACAGTAGTGAAAAATGAAGTAATTTCCAAATACATAATGCTGAACCAAAAAAAAAATTACAGAATAATATAGTATGAGTCCATTTATAGAATTAAAAAAAAAGATAAAACAAATTTATACATTCATGGATACACGTGGTAAAGCTATAAGGAAATACAGGAAATGATGTGGAATTCAAGATTATCTCACAGGATCTTTAGAAGTTACTAATGTTCTGTTCTTACAATGGAGTGTTGGTATATGTATATTATTTTGTTATTTTCTAAAATTTACATATATGTGACGTGAACTCTTGTCTATATATTCCACAATTTTAAAAAGAGTTTAAAAAAATTGTTTAACACGGCCTGGGATAAAGTTAGAACTCAGTATGTTAGCTAATATTTTTCATTGTGCTTGTTATTAAACACGTTTATTAAGTGCCAGCTGGGGCAGGCTCTGTGATAAGCAACAAGGTTTTAAAAGACCACTAAAATGTGCTTCTGTCATTGAATTCCCTGTCTTGCACAGATACCACATGTATTATAAGTAGACACAATGCAGTTTGATAGGGCGTTTGTGCATGTAGGTAAGAGGAAAAAATGAACTAACATCATTTTTTATGAAAACCACATGTATGTACTTGGGGTTGAAGAGGCTGAGAGCATAGAAAAGAAAGTTTTAAAACACAACCATACATTTTTAATTCTTTGATGATCATAATGACTGGGTTACATTAATTAGCTATTTGATTAAGATGCAAAATTGTCTTATAGGTTGGGGACATCAACAAAAACATTGGATTAAGGAATTCCAAAATTCTGCCTCTCCCTAAAAGAAACAATAAAACTGGCCTTCAAAAACTGTCAAGATCAACTTTTTCAGAACGCTAGAAACCAACTAAAAGCTAATAGCAGTTAGATTGTGCTTATTAAAAAACTAAGCAAAACAAGCTGCGTCTCGGCATGCTTTGTGGTATTTTAACTTAGGCTAGTCCTATGCTTTGCTCCCAAACTCAGCAATAGCCTTGAAAATAGCATCCCACGCTTCGTAGTGCTGGAGAAAGCAGAATGGACCAGGTTTGCAAAGATTGTCCTTACTTGAAGTGTCTCATGCCTCCCTGGGAGACCCATTTGAAAAGCTTATTTTTCTCTTGCCTAACTTGGAACTTGCCCAGGGCTAAAGCCACTACCCAGGGGGAGGGGCCAGTTGAGGGGAGGGGCCAGTTGAGGGGAGGATACTTCTCTGCTGCCTGAAGTTAGGACAAATGGTAGACTAAGGTAAAAGCTTGGGAAGAAAAGTTAGAAATGAAATAATAAGGGTTTTGAAACACTCTGACATATTCTTGGCGATCTAGAAATCTAGTGCACATGTCTAGCACTGTGCATGCTCAAGAAGGACCAGAAAGACCCTAAGCACTCACCTCTGGGTAACCTTGAGGCTTTGTGGAAGCAGAAAGTGAAGGCTGAAGCAAAGTTAGAAGCTACCTGGCTGAATGTTGAAGGAATGCCCCAACTCTCACACACAACATCTCAGCAAAGACTGGGAGATTTTTTTGGTTCCAGACATTGAAATCTCTGTCCAGTTATTAGCTGACAACTAAGCTAATGGACCACTTTAACTGGTCACGCACAACAAAGAATATAGATTTTACAAAATTAGTTCAGGAAGGTCACTGAAACATGCAATAACAACCACGAAAGGCACCAACAGCAGACTCTGAGGGATGGGGTGAGAAAATCTGATTTCCCAACAGAATGGGCACATTCCAACAGAATGGGCACATATTAAAAATGCTCATGCTTCAAGAAGAAACAAGCAAGGTGCTCAAAGTATGGCCAATACACAGAAGGAAAAAAAAAACAGTCAATAGAAGTTGTCCCTGAGTAAGCCCAGATGTTGGACTTACTAGGCAAAAGACTTTAAAACATCTCTTCTAAATATGTTCAAGGGCTGAAAGTAAGTATGAAAACAATATCTTACCGAATACAGAATATCAATAAAGAGGTAGAAATTTCAAAAAGGATGTTTTTATAGTTATAAATTTATAATCATAAAAATAATTTAGTCATAATTTTATAAAAATTATAGAAAAGAAACTTCTGCAGTTGAAAAGTATATTAACTGAAATGAAAAATTCACTATAGGAGTTCATCAGATTTGAGCAGGCAGAAAAAAGTATCAGCAAACTTGAAGATAGGTCAATTGAGATTATCCAGTCTGAGGAACAGAAAGAAAAGAATGAAAGAGAATGAACAGAACCTCAGAGACCTTTGGGATATTATCAACAATATTCACACAATGGGAGTCTCAGAAAGAAAAAATAGGGAGAAAAGGACCAAAAGAATATTTGAAGAAATATTGGCAGGAAACTTTACAAATTTGATGAAAACCTTAACATACACACTCAAGAAATTCACCAAGCTCTATTGTAGGATAAATTCAAAGAAATACACCAAGACGCATCACAATCAAACTATCAAAAGGCAAAGACCAAGAAGGATTCTTGAAAGCAAGAGAACTCATCATTTGCAAGTGATCCCCAATAACACCTGATTTCTCATCAGAAACCACAGAGGCCAGAAAGCACTGGATGACATATTCAAAATGGTGGAAGAACAACTGTTAGAATTCTATATCCAGCAAAACTGAAAATATAGGAGAAAGTAAGACAGTCTAATATAAAAAACAATCATACCATACATGAATGTTTAAGGGTTCTTGAGGCTGAAATGAAAGGGTACTAGACAGTAACTAAAATTAGCAAAGAAATAAAGAATAGCAAGGAAATACAATACATGGGCAACCCTATAAACCAACTAGATTTAATAGACATCTACAGAACACCCCATCCAGCAACAGAGTATACAGCCCTCTCATGGGCACATGCTGAATTATCTAAGACCACATGTTAGACCACAATACAAGTCTCAGGAAATTTAAAAAGATTAAAGTGTGTTCTCCAGCCACAATGACATGAAATTAGAAATCAGTAACAAAAGGAACTTTTGAAAATGAATATGTGGAAATTAAATAGCATACTCTTAAATAACCAATGGGTCAAAGAAGAAATAAGGAAATTAGAGAAAACTTCGAGATAAAAGTTTCGTATTAAACAGCATATCAATTCTTATGGGATACAGCAAAAAGTGCTCAGAGGGAAATTTATAGACTACATTAAAGAAAAATAAATTTAAAACCTACCTTTATACCTTAAAAAACTAGGAAAAGAAAAGCAAACAACTGAAAGCAAGAAGAAGGAAATAGTAAAGATTATAGCAGACAGAAAAAATATAGAATAGAGAAGTAACTGTTATTTCAGCAGATTGATGTGCTAAGCATTCTGTAATGCATGTACAGATGTGTTTGAGTACACATGTAAAAAAGATGTTTCAAAAATTGTTTCTTACACAGCATGTTGAAAAGAGTGTTATTTCTGAGAATGTATGGGCTGACGATTGTGTAATGCATGCAGACAGGTGTTTAAAGACATGTAAGAAGAAGTTTCTAGGAGTGCTCCCTGCTCATTGTGTTAAGAATAATGTTATTTCAGTTACTGGATGTGCTGACCATTCAGTATTGCATGTAGAGAGGTGTTTATATATTTAAAAATATAAAATAGGAAAATACAGAACAGAAAAGTTGGTTTTTTGAAAAATCTTTTTAAAAAATTGACTACCCTTTAGCTGGACAAAGAAAAAAAAGACAAAATTACTAAAATCAGATATGAAAAGAAGGGACATTACTACCTCACAAAAATAAAAATGATAACAATACTACAAATAAATACATGTCAACAGATAATATAGATGAAATGGACAAATATTAAAAAAAACAAAGTAAACTGGCTCAGGAAGAAATAGAAAATCTGAATAGACCTATAGCAAAGAGACTGAGCCAATAATAAAAACACTTCTAATTTTAAAAAAAGCCCAGGACTAGATGACTTCACTGGTGAATTCTACCAAATGTTTGAAGGATTAACACTAATTCTTATCAAATTCTTCCAAAAAATAGAAGAGCAGGGAGCATATCCTAACATATTCTATGAGCCCAGTATTTGTTATTGGTATGACGAAGCCAGAAAAGGCACCACAAGAAAACTACAGACCAATATTCTTTGTGAATATTGACACAAAATCCTTAACAAAATACTAGCGAACAGAATCTAGCAACATATTAAAGGGTTATATACTATGATTAAGTGGATTTATTCCAGATGCAAGGTCAGTTTAACATGAAAGTTAGTCAATGTACTATACCATATTAATAGAATAAATGAAGAAAAAAATGCATGATCACCTCAACAGATGCAGGAAAATCTAACGCCCTTTCATGCTAAAATAAAGAAATACTCAACAAACCAGGAATAGAGGAGAATTTCTTCAACTGAAAGGACATTTATGAAAAACACACTGCTAACATTGTACTTAGTGATGAAAAGCTGAAGACTGCCCCCTGCCAAGATTATGAACAAGATAAGGATGTACACTCTTGCCACTTCTATTCCACATTATACCAGAAATTCTAGCAGAGCAATTAGGTAAGAAAAAATTAATTAAAGACACACAAATTGAAAAGGAAGAAGAAACCCTATGTTTATTTGCTGATGATTATGGTCTGTATATATTTATATATATATAATACTAAAGAACAAAAAAACCCAAAACTATAAGAATAAACAATGTAGCAACATTGCAGTATACAAGATGAGTATGCAAAAGTCTGTTGTATTTCTAAACATTAGCAGTGAACAATCTGAAAATTAAAAAAACAATTCCATTTATGGTAGCACCACAAAGAATAAAATACTTAGTAGATTTAACCAAGGAAGTGAAATACTTTTCCACTGAAAACTACAATACCCTATTGAAAGAAATT
This sequence comes from Stenella coeruleoalba, assembly GCF_951394435.1. Lineage (NCBI taxonomy): Eukaryota > Metazoa > Chordata > Mammalia > Artiodactyla > Delphinidae > Stenella > Stenella coeruleoalba. The sequence goes on from NC_137164.1 coordinate 14,358,959, forward strand.
AAAGGTGCCCTAAATAAATGGAAAGACATTTCATGTTCATGGATTGGAAGACTAAAGATTGTTAAGATGGCAGTATTCCCCAAATTGATCTGTAGATTCAATGCAACCTCTATCAAAATTCCATCTGCCTTTTTGTGTTCCAGAAATAGACAGGCTGATTCTAAAATTCATATGGCCATACGGGGGACCTTGAATAGCCAAAACAATCTTGAATCTTCCCAGTTTCAAAACTTGTTACAATGCCACAGTAATCGAAACAGTGTGATAGTAGCATAAGGATAGACATACAGTTCAGTGGAACAATTTAGAGTTCAGAAATAAATCCATGCATCCATCATCAACTGATTTTTTTACAAGGCTGCCAAGACCATTCAATGGGGAAAGAATAGTCTTTTTAACCAATGGCACTGGAACAACTGGAAAACCACATGGAAAAGATTGAAGCTGGACCTATATCTCATACCATATCCAAAAATCAACTCAATATCAAAGATCTAAATGTAAAAGCTAAAAACTAAAACTCTGAGAAGGAAACATAGGTGTAAATCTTTGTGCCTTTGTATTAAGCAACAAGTTTTCGTCTTTTATACAATAATGGATTTTTAAATAAAAATATAAGTAAAATGTAGAGTCACATAATGTTGAATACTTGCAGTAGGTCAGTTTATTTTTCCTATTAGTTAAATATGCTGTTAACAATTATAAATAGATAGGCCTACATATGGTTACTTCTGGGCTATAGTTGTATTTAAGCACAACTATTTGGAAAATACATACTTACTCCTCCTCAGAGAGAATGTGCTTTTGGAAATGGATAATATAATTATGTATTTTTATGGATCCAAATATAAAACTACCATAAATTGGCTACGAAATGAATCATATTAATCATATTAATAACGGCATGCCAGCCTATCAAATTCAACTAACATTAATGCCAGTGAATATTAAAAAATAAAAACTTTCCTAGCACTGATAATGTAATAAGTAAAAATAAATTGTACTAAGTTTATAAAAATGAGATGAATTGGGGGAAAATTTTGATAGGGCCAAAAATATCCATATGAAATATTTGCTTGCTCTGAGGGGATATATCATTTTTTGACAAAGTGTTTTGTCATTGTGTATTTTAAACAGGGAAAGTCCAAGCCAGTCTAGAGTTTTCAAAGTTTATAGCTTGGCCACCAGGAAATTAATGTACTTGAGTATGCTCTTTATTTCCATTAATGTCAAGATCTGAAATTCCCCTGGAACAAGCATTACTTTTTTGCCCACTAACTGCAGAATGACAAGGAGCAAGAGTGATTTTCCTTATGCAAGCCATCATCAAAAGTTGGGTCTCCTGTGTAGAGCCCAGCCTTTCTACGGGTGTCATATGTATGAGCCTAGTCTGCAGGATTCAGACAAGAGCTGCTACTGTTGCTAGCCAGGCCTCTGATGGAACATGAAATGGTGATGGGGATTGAACTGGGGTAGAAAAATGCACTTGCCTTAGAAGCCACGTCTTAAAAAGGAAACCAAAGATTTGATTAATATTCCACAGACCTGTAATATGTAGTTAATAGCAGATCAGGAATCTTTCTTGCTTAACAGCTGTATTAGTTCCTTTTCATAAACAAAGATGTAAGCAAAGCAAGCATTCGAAAGCCAAAAGGCTGTCGTTAAAAACAAAAGTCAACAACAAAAAGAAAAACATCAAGGTACCCTGCGTTTATTCTGCATCTTACAAAGAAGAAAATCACTTATCCACTGAGTAGTAACAGGTTAAGGTAATGAATCATACAATATTAAACCATGATGGAATTTGCAGAAACCAAAAATGTGCAAATTCACTCTTACGATTTCCCGAAAGACGCTCTTTTTGCAAGTGGTAAATCATTAGCAGTGGTGTTGCTCTTGGTAACCGCAGGTCCTGAGGGATGGTGCAGAATTAGTATTGCTTCCTACTTTCTGTATGTCGTCATGGTGGGGTGAGGCTAGTGCCATCTCTGTCATATATCTAATTTCCACATATGTGGATACATTTCTGGATCTTTGTTGCATTCTTCTCATGGGTGTATTTATTCCTGCACCAATAACTGCTACTTGAATTGTCAGAGCTTTATAATAAATCTTGATATCAGGTAGGGTGTTCCATTTTATTTTCTTCATCTAGAGTGCTTTGGGCGTTCTTGGCTTTCAGCTATTTCACTTAGATTTTAGAATCAACTTTATATTTCTCAAACAGCAGTTGGGAATATGGTTGTGATTACTTTGAATCTATATATAAATTTGGATAGAATGAATATGTCTATGATCTTAAATAATTCAATTTGTGAACCTGTTGAATTTTCCCTATTTATTCAGGGTAGGGTTAGTGTCCCTTAGAAAAACTTTTATAATTTTCTCCATATAAATCTAAGAAAATTTTGTTATATTTTTTTCCTAAGAAACTTACAATTCTTGTTTATAGTGTAAGTGGTATCTTTTTAAGTTACATTTTTAAATTATTGGTTGCTGTATATAGAAATGGAATTGATTTTTGTGTGTTGATTACATTAGATCCAAGCATTAACTAACTTTTTATTTCTGATGATTTTACTTTGGGTTTTCTGTATAGACATTTATATTATTTGAGACTAGATGACACTTTTGTTTCTTTCTTTGCAATCTATAAGCCCTTTATTTCTTTCCCTTGCCTTAATGTGCTGACTACAACCTCTAGCACGATGTAACTAATAGCAATGATAATAGACACTTAATTCTGATTTTAAAGGTAATGCTTGCAGTATCTCACCACTAAGAATTAGGTTTTTAGTTGATTAATCAGAGAGGAAGTTCTTTATATTCTTACATGCTCTTAGTTATTAATTATGAATAAGTGTTGAATTTTATTAAGTGACTTTCAGAATCTATTGAGATGTGCATGTGGCTTTTTTCTTTTACTTTTTAATCTGGTAAATGACATTTATATTTTTTCTGATGATAAAGAACTCTTGCATTCCTGGGATAATCCTAAATTGATCATATTATTTTCTCTTTTTGTATAAACCACTGGATTTAGTTTTGTTTATTTTTGTATGTTGACTAGTGACCTTGCTAAATTTACCAATTAATTCTAAATTTTATCTGTAGATTCTTTTGTAAACTTTATCCATGCATTCCATCACATAGTCGGTGATTAATGGGAGTTTTGATTCTTCTTTTAATTTTTCTAGCTCTATGGTACTGTATAATGTTTAACCAGTATGATGTTACAGTGTCGAATAGAAGCGGTGAGGGTAGTCACCCTTGTCACCCTTGACTACCCTTTAGAGGGTAGTCACCCTTCTAAAATGTGGGGAAGGAGGGAAAGCTTTCACTAGTAGATATTTTGTAGATAAGCTTTATCAAATTAATAAAGTTCACTTCTGTTCTAATTACTTTAAATTATGAATGAGTATTGAATATTATCAAAAATTTTTTTTCTCTATTTAGATAACCATATGTTACCCCTCCCCATTATTTGCTTAATGTGGAGAATTTCAAATGTCAAAATAACCTTGCCTTCCTGGAATAAATCCAGTGGGCATAATGTACAATCTCTTTCTATATATCTCTTGATTTGTTTTATTAATATTCTATTTAGAATTTTTGCATCATGTTCATGAGAGATTGCTCTGTAATTTTCCTTTTTTTTCAATGTCCTTGTCAGGTTTTGGTAACCAAACCTCATAAAGCTAAGTGGGACGTGTTTTCCCTTTTTCTCTTGTCTGGAATAGTTTGTGTAAAATTGTTATTACTTCTTCCTTAAATGTTTAGAAGAATTCCAGGTGAAACCAGCTTACCTGGTGTTGTCTTTGTGGAAAGGGTTTAAATTACAGGATTAGTTTTAAAAATAGATACGGGACTATGCATATGGTCTATTTCTTCTTGTGTTAGTTTTGATGAATTCTGTTTTTCAAGGTATATGTCCATTTCATCTAAATGTATTGTCATCCTCTTATCTTTTTTAATGTCTGTGGACCTGGTAATAGTAATTTGTGTTTTCTTTATTTCTTTTTTTGTTTCCTTCTTAGTCTTGCTAAGAGTTATGGACTTTGCTAGTCTTGTCAGAGAATCTGTTTTTGATGTGATTGATTATGTTTGTTTTCTATTTTGTTGATTTTTTTCCTTATCTGTATTATATCCTTCCTACTACTTTACTGGTATTTTATTTGCTCTTCTTCTTCTACCTTCTGTTTTTTTGGCCATGCTGCTCAGTTTGCAGGATCTTAGTTCCCTGACTGGGATCCAACCCGTGCCCCCTACAGTGGAAGCGTGGAGTCCTAACCACTGGGCCACTGGGGAATTCCCTTTTTCTACCTTCTTGAAGTGGAAGTTGTATCATCAGTTTTCAAATTTTCTTCTTTTGTAATATATTCACTTAAATATGTTCATCTGTATTTCCTTCTAACACAGACTTAGCTATATCCATAACTTTTATGTCATATTTTTATTATCTTTCACTTCAAAGTATTCTCTCGTTTCCATTGTGATTTCTTTTTTGACTCATGAATTATTTAGAAATGTATTTACAAATATATGAAGACTTCCTAGTTATCTTTTTATTATTGATTTTGAGCTTAATTCTACCGTAGCCAGGAAATATATACTGTATATCAGTCCTTCTATATTTGTTCATACTTGCTTTAGGGTCCAGCATATGACCTATTTAAGTGAACGATATCCCCCTTACACTTGAAAATGATGTGTTCTGTAGTTACTGGGTGCAGCGTTCCACATGTGTTAAGAGGATAAACATTGTTAATCTTGTGCAGATCATCTGTAGTCATGATGTTTGATCTGCATGTTGTCTCAGCTACTGAGAGAGATTTAAAAACAAAATTTTTAACTGTGATCGTGGATTGGCTTATATTTCTTTTTAGTTTTGTCAGTTTATGTTTTATATGCTTTGAAGCTATTTCTCAATATTTAAATTTTATTCATTATAATTTTTTCTTTGAACCATTAGTTACTTAGAAGTACATTATTTGCATTTTTGCTATTAAAGTTTTTAGCAAGGGAATGAGGCAATAAAATTTATTTCTTAAAAAGCAATATTGATGATGATGTCGATTTCCTTCTGCCATGCCCCTTGGGCATCCACTGGCTGTGTCCTACTCCACAGTTATAAACGTAAACTACAGACTCACCAATTAAGCTGATGTATGAACTAGTGGTAGCTCCAGTCACTATGATCCCATGATAAATTCAGCTAAATCCTCACGTTCGTACTGTTCACTCCTGTCCTTCTCTCTCAGACCCTGGGTTGGGTGACGTGGATTCTGTTGGCTTTTACTGGTGTTTGAATACTAGCCTATGACTTTAATCTCTAAGAGATCTTGATGTCTTATATACTAATCTGATTTAATTGACCAAAACGACCTCATCTCAAAGCGAGTTATGGTAAATAAAAACGTTAACAAGTATAAGCAAATATATCACACTGGTTTCCAGCTCCCAGTTTTTTGAGATAATAAAATGTGAATCCTTTTTATCACTGAACGCTGCAACATTCATTGTAGATGGTTTTTCTTGAACAAAATAAGGAGGCAGTTTTCTTGTTTGGTGGACATTCTGCTATTTATAAAATCTTCCATAACCTGAAGCATACACGTAATGTAAAATTCAGTTTGGTTTATATCCAATAGCTTCTGAGAGTTTTCCATGGACTTTTGGTGGTCGGCAAAGGACTTATTGGAATAGAAATATCACAGCTTCTGTGCTGTGTGCAGATGCTTACTGAGTGTGATGAAGGAATCATTCTCTATCTAACTGAGCACATATTCTGAGCAATTAGGCCAAGTGCCAAAACCATTAAGGCTCAAATGCCAAGTGCCTGTAGGGAGGGTTCTGTTACTGGATTTAGCAACCAACCCCTGGCTCACTTACCAGAGGGGGGCACTCCAGGCTTCCTGATCGCCGTGCCAGCCTGGCTGAGACTCAGCAGCTGTCACCCGGCTGCTGCTGGCTTCTACACGCTCTCCCCATCGCTGCCTCTGTCCCCCCTCTTCTTGCCCATCTGCCCTCCATGTGGCTGCCACTTGAGTGGTGGGCGCACAGTTGGAGGCACCTTACAAGTTGAGTCATGACACCAGCTGACACATTGCATTCACCTTCCCAGTGCCTCCATACCCCGCAAGCCCCTTCTACAGCTTGGCAGCTTGAAAGGAAAGGATTGCCAATTCCTGTTTCATAACATTTCAAGGGCTCCATTCTGAGTCTCTGGAGTATCCTGGCACTCAAGGAAACTGAGCACGGGGGCGGGAGAGGGAGAGCCACACGGGAAATTATGGACATCCAGGCAAGCCCTGGCCTGCACCCAACAAAACCTGGGGAGACAGGGAACGAGAGTAGCATTTGTAACTCCAAAATTGTATCAAGATGAGCTGAAGTCTGGTTCTGTCACTTCCCCATCCTGCCCTGTCCCACAACCATCACCCCCCCCAAAAAAAAGAGCGGTGCAATTTCTTAACAATTTGACTTTTATCCAGAACTGAGGCTCTTTGTTTGTTAGAGCTAAGCATTTGGTCCAAGACTGTCTGATTCTTTCTGTGGGAACTTGAATCAGCACCCGCCACCCCAGGCCCCATAGAAGAAGCAGATGGGGATCTTGGCGAGGTTCGGAAGTCCAGGACTTGGACAGGTTGAGAGTTCTATCTGCCAGACTGACTGGCTTGTAATTAAAAAGCTTCTCCTCTTCCTCTTTTGCACTTCTCAACTTATCTGAGGAATCAAGAGAGTGTTCAATCATGCATAAAGACAAATCTGTCCGTATAAGTGCAGATCTGCATTTGAAGTCAAGGGCTTACCAGCAGAGATGAGTCACGCAGGCTGGTTAGGGCGATGGGGCACACCCAGTGTTCTCTGCACGGTTAGGGCTGGGGTGTGCAACCCCCCTTCCCCTCTGTTTGCATCTCTAGTCCCTCACCTAAGCTGCGCCTACACTAAACACCCCTTGACTGCAGGATTCTGAAGCGGGTTTTGGGTCTTGTTAGTGACACTGACACCAGATTGTTAATGTTTATCTGCTTTCTAATACTCAAAAGAAAATAAGTCGGGCTTCCCTGGTGGCGCAGTGGTTGAGAATCTGCCTGCCGATGCAGGGGACACGGGTTTGTGCCCCGATCCGGGAGGATCCCACATGCCGCGGAGCGGCTGGGCCCGTGAGCCATGGCCGCTGAGCCTGCGCGTCCGGAGCCTGTGCTTCTCAACGGGAGAGGCCACAGCAGTGAGAGGCCCGCGTGCCACAAAAAAAAAAAAAAAAAGTCATTAGTCTCGACATTTTAATGTGTGAGCGTTCTGAGAAAAAACTTAAACTTGCTCCTTTGGACTAAGTTGTGCTCGTTGTCAGATTGAATGCATGTTAGAAACTTAAGAACAAAGTGAGGCATGACCACTTACGGCTCTTGGCGTAATAAGAACTTGGAGTTATTTTCACAAATATCTGTGTTTTTCTTTAAAATGTTCTAAAGTGCCGAGGAGTTGGGGTCTTCTCCCTAGAGGAGCTCTTCTGTGGGGCATTGGTGATTTGGAGGGGGCAACAGCAGGAAGCACTGCGGTCAGTGCCCACCTGTGACGGAAGAAGAGTGTTATTTCTCTGTGTGTTCATGGAGGGATCGTTTACGGATCTCACCAGAGTCGTGTGCACACTTCCAGGGCAGGAGGGGAAGATGTCACTTGTAGGGGTTTCCTTACGGGTTGGCAAGGACTGTGCTGCTACCTGGGGGTGTTTCCCCTGGAGTCATTCTCTGATGCTTAGATTTCCCTCTCACACAGGCAGACGGCTCCCATTCCAGCTCTGAATTCTGCCGGGATAGCAGGAGAGGTGCCAGTTGTCCAGCTTGCTTGGGTAGCCACACCAGGAGGAACTCTGGAGACGGTGGAGGGACAGGGATCTCTCCTCTGCAAGACTAGAGCTTTATCTTCCAAAGTGGAGACGCCCCAGCAGGAGGTGAGACCTGCTTACCATTAGTTGGTCCCGCTCTGAGTCATCACTGCCTGAAGCAGCTACCAGCTGTGGGCTTCACCAGTCCTTCGGAGGACCCCATGGTCACCGGGGTCTCCTCCGACCTCGTGGCACAGTCAGGCATTCTCAGATCGCTCCCACTCACATTCGTTTATGCAATTTTGTTTTTCTTGCAGTTTAACACACGCATCTCCGTCTCTCTCTTTCACACCCAGGCACAGTGAGATTTAGTAACCCATTTTAATGAGGCAATTATATTTTAACTCTATTATGTGCAATTATCCACTCACTTCAATTGCCTCAGCTGGAGAGCCTGGTGTTGAGGTCCCGCTGGCACTCGCTTGCTGGCCCCGGGTGCAGCCGGGTGGCTGGGCCTCTGAATGCTGGAACGCGGACACTCCCGCTGCCCCCCGCCCCCGCTCTCCACAGGTGGCTCAGTGCTACCACGGGGCAGGGACAACTGCAGTTTCTGGCCCACCCAGTGAAGCTCTTGATTGCTGTGTGGGTGGCCTAGATCTTTCCCATCTGCTCTGCTCTGCTGGCTGGGTTGTTTATCCAGGCCCCAGAGCCCCAGGTAGCCTTCAAGCTTGGAGGGACCAGAAAAACAGACTTGGGTAATCGGAGCCATGCACCTTGGTCTGGGTTTTTTTCCTATAGTCACCTAGGCTTTAGGTACCTAGGAGTGAGGGTGGGAGACGGGGGCTGCCGTATGCCCATCCTACCTTTGCAGGAAAGTCCCAGTAGTAACTTTAAAAAGGAAGGTTTTAATTATATCTGCTTCATGCAGAGTAATATATCTAATTTATGTGGTAGCACAATGCATAACAAAGCGGTCACCCATGGACTTAACCACCCAGCTTAATAACTAGAATATTTCCGATACTTTTGCATCTACCTGTGGCCATTTAGTCCACCCTTGCCTATGCTTAGAGGGAGCCATTTGCTTGAATTTTGTCCCTACTTTTCACTTGGTTTTCTTCAAACTTTTAGCCCATATGTATGTATCTGCATTCGTTATCTGTTAGTTTTGCTTGCTTTGAGTTTAATTGAAACGGTGTCCTTCTATAGGTAGCCTTCAGTAACTTACTCTTCTCCACGTAGTGTAATGTTAAAGATTCATCTTTGCCGCTGTGTTGAGTTGCAGTTCATTTATACTCACTGCTGTATAATATCCCAAGTTATTTGTCCATCCTCCCATCAAAGGAACTTCTGGCTTTTCTTGATATTTTTTGTTTTGTTTTTTTGGTTTTCATTATGAACAATGCTTCCATACATTCCTGTGTACATATACCAGTGCACATGCGCGAGAATTCCTCTATCTTGGACTGGAATTTCTGGGTTGTAGAGCATGAAAATGTTCAGGATTATAAAAGAGTGCCAAATTGTTTTCTAAAGTGGTTCAACCGACTCGTAGCCCTTCCAGCCAGGCAGTATCTTTTGGCTTTTTCAGATTCCTAAGTGTTCTATGTCCAATGTGACACGAGGGTTAAGAGCATTATTTGGAATATGAATTCCAGATGTTGGCTCTGGGACCTTGCAAAAATTAGTTGTTCTCTCTAAGCCTCAGTTTTTTCATCTGTAAAGTGTGGGGAAATACTTGAGTACAGTTCATTAAGGCAGACTCCTTGCCTTAATGAAAATGCAGCATCCCCCAGCAGCCCAGTGCCAAGTGGAGCAAACCAAAGTCCCCTGTGCTGTTGTTCAGGATATTAGCTACTTAGTACCATTCACAATTTAAATCTGTCCTGCAAAGAAAATGAGAGATCAGTAAGATATCAGAAGGTATAAACATTTTCTGGTTTGTATCAGAGGTGGTAATTTGGTGATTTACCTAATTAACACCCACCACTACTGCTGGTATCTCGTACATATCAGTTGGGTTTTCTCTCTGGGCTGTCGGTGGAACACCGGTGCCCTCAGAGCCCCATAGACAGCGGGAGCTACACCAAGACTCCCTCTCATTGGAGCTGCCCTCAGAGACAGCCAATGATGATGCTACAAGCAGTAACTAGGACCGGGCTTTCACAAAGCACATTTCTGTAAGGCCTATCATTGTCTCCCCACTGAGGTCCTCATAGTTAAATGTTATTTCTATTCCCATGTTTTACAGATAAAGAAACTGAGCATTAGAGGCAATTAAGTGACTTGTGTCATGTAAATTGCAGAAGCTTGACTGAGGCCCAAGTCTTCTGTCCCTGGATCCAGTGCTTTCCCCACCTCCTCACTATGTCTTACTGTGTCATGCTCCTAGTACGTGTTCATTCATTTTTCCTTTCTATGTTATTAATATAATCCACTCGATTATAGAAAAACAAAAAGAAATCCATTTGTGTCTGCGGAGGTGGCTGTAGCCAATAGCCAGGATACCGAACAAAGTCCACTGTCAAATGTGCTTTAAGAACAGTTCAAGAATTAAATTGTGAAAGGCTCATTCATAATGAAAAAGGCTTCAGATCACGGGCTTTAATTTCTCCAAGTTTTAATGACTGAAAGGTTTGGTGACAGCTGAAGCGAGTAGTTCCTGCATCTTTATTGCTGGGATGCTTTTTCACGAGGAGCTTTTTCACCAGGCATTTTCATCACCGCCTCATCATCTTCTCCTCTCGTTTCTACAAGACCTCACTTGATAATCTTAATCGTCTTTTTAGTGTTCACTTTCACTAAAAAAAACCTCTCTGGGCTCAGGCGTCAGCTGCTCCTTGGTGACCGGGCTTCACGTCTGTCTGGCTGCCGCTCAGATGGTGAGGGCTCAGATGGTGAGGGCCCAGCTGTGGCTCTGTCCCGCTCCACCACCTGCACAGGCCAGCAGGAGGACACAGTGCCGCCGCTTGGGTCATTCCACTCAAGACTGAGGGATGAGAACCACCCCGATTCCCAATGACTCAGGGCCCAGCCTGCCCTCCGGAGTCTCACTCGGCAGGTCACAGATCCAACAGTCTTTCTGGCTTATTTCCCACAGATGCTGAAAGGCACTCGCCCCGCTCAGGTCACACTGCAAGATTTCCGAGCCCTTCTTTGTGCACCGTCTTGATGTCGCGCGAGATCAGCCGGGTGTGATTGTCCCGGAGGCGTCCAGATGGAGGTAGAGTGTGCGGTGAGCCTCAGCCTTCCCCCCGGTCTCCCCAGTCAGACCCTGCCCTGCTGTCAGTCCTGTCACACGGTCATCACAGAGAGCGGTGACTGGACCCTGGAGCAGGGAGTTGAGGAAGTGCATCGGCCCAGGTTTTGTCTCTGCAGGCGAGTCCTGATTTAAGCCCTGATTTGAGTAAATGTGACTTTACTGGCCCTTTCTTTTCTTACAGACATGTTTCCTGCCCTCAGGGAGCTTATAGTCTTTATTTCCTCAGCTCTTCATTGCTTGAGGGCAAGAGCTGGGTCTTACTTTGTGTTCTTTGCAGGGACACCAGCCCCTGAATATTAGTTGAACTGACTTGGTCTTCGAATCTCAGAGAAGCCATCAGGTGTAGTGGTGGGTACACAGCCTCTGGAGCCCAGGCCTTAGAGTCCCATCCTCTCTCTGTCATCTGTTACCTAAGGCAGGTTACCCTGGCAAAGTAACATTGCCTTCTTGTGCCTCATAAACACCTGAAATGGACTTTGCTAAAGTTAATCCCTGGCACTGTGGTGTCACATAATTTACCATCCAGGACTTTTGAATCTCAGAGAAGTTCTCAGTGAACACCTGAAATGGACTTTGCTAAAGTTAATCCCTGGCACTGTGGTGTCACATAATTTACCATCCAGGACTTTTGAATCTCAGAGAAGTTCTCAGTGAACACCTGAAATGGACTTTGCTGAAGTTAATCCCTGGCACTGTGGTGTCACATAATTTACCATCTACTTCCTGGCTCTGAGACCCTTCTCAGACTCCCCTTCCTGGCCTGAGAACTCAGTTCTTGACCTCTTATGGATGGTTCCAGTAAACAAGTAGTTGACTCCACTTACAGTCTCTTTAGAAAACAGAAAAACATCCCTCTTCCAATTACCCTGGGCTCTCTTGCCCCTGCTGAGGACCTGAAGGATTTTCCAAAGCAACCAAATACTCTAGCCAGAGGTCCTAGTCTCAGACTAGCGACCAGCTAGTAAAGACCTATACTCTTGCCAATTTCCCAGGGACCGAATTCCTTCTATACACTTGCCATTTTAAATCACCCGTTTGGGGCCGGGCCCTTTGTATATTTCACGTCTCACCGTCACCTAAGCCCCACAAGGCAGACATCGGTATTGCTGTTGTCCAGTGAGAATCAGGAGGGTCTGAGAGGTTGAGGCTCGCTCCCCGGTGGCAGAGCATGGATCAAAGCCAATTCTGTCCCCTCTCCACTCTTCTTCCATCCTAGCTACAGGAAGGGAGAAATAGCAAATCTGTCTCCAAGGCAACCAGAGGAAGGAGGGTGGCCTTCCGAGAGCGCAGCTCATTTGGGATATTTATGTACACTTGTGTCTTGGGAAGAGGCTTGGGCTGGGGTTGAGGCAGCCACGAGCACTTTGCAAATGGACTTCCCTGGCTGTTGGAGGGGAGAGAGCTTCGTGTGGTCTGGATTCCCCTAACAGTGAGAGTCTTGAGCAGCGGCTCTTCCTTTTTCTTCTGACAAAGAAAAAAAGATTTTATGCCATTTATATATTTTTCCACTAACCACCAGAGAGGCTGGGACACAATGATTTTCCATAATTAGAAGCTGATTATCTGTTTCTACGTCTGCTTTGATTAGAACAGGAGGAAAAGAAAACAAAATACAAACTCTGAACTGAAGATTGTCTGATTTTAGATGGGCAGTGCCCAGTCATTAAGGAGCCGGGCCACTATCTTTGGTCCGTTATCTGGGGAATAGTAGTCACTGGACTATAGAAATTCTGCCCCAGCCTAATTTCAATCAGGATACTTTTAATGCTGGTAGTTTTGTAGAACTAGGTTAATTCTTTCCTATGACTTGAGCACCATCCACCTAATAATCAGCTGCTTATTATTTAAAAGTAAATGCATTCCTTAGAATAAGAAATGCTGTGATAGCTTGTGCAAAACCTATCATGCTGTACTCTCTCAGTTCAGGTGGAAATGGAAGTTATGAATCTACCGACATTGTTGTTTGCTCCATGATATCTAACTATTGGCTGAAATGTACCTAAAAATGAATCACGAAACGGAACACGAAGGTGGTAAGGAGTTTGTGTAAAGTGGTTAGGTGAACACCCACGTGTGTGTGGTGTGTGCTGAGTGGACAAACCCCAAAGTGGTCCCTCGGTTCCCAGAGCGGGACTGTCTAATTGCAGGAAAGGGCCCAGCCAACTGCTTCCCTAACTGTATTAATAGGGCAAACCAGAGCGTGCTGTTTATAGAATGCTCACCAGTAAGCCCCCAGTTCATATCTGCCAAAGGAGACCTTAGTCTCGACTTTCAGAGTCTTCCATATTCTCTATTTTTCCCCAAACTTCATATAATTTTAAAACTTTATAAATGCAGTGTACATTTTGAAGACTCCTTTCTTCTAATAGAAAGTTATTTTTTATAAGTTATTACCAATAATTTCTGGTGCTCAGAACAGAATGTAACGTACACATTAAATATGGGTTTTTTTTAAAGCTCTTTTAAAAATTTTATTTATTTTTGACTGCGTTGCGTCTCCATTGATGCGCGCGGGCTTTCTCTAGTTGCGGCCAGCAGGGGCTACTCTTCATTGCGGTGCGGGGGCTTCTCATTGCAGTGGTTTCTCTTGTTGTGGAGCACGGGCTCTAGGCACGCAGGCTTCAGTAGTTGTGGCTTGCGGGCTCTAGAGCGCAGGCTCAGTCGTTGTGGAGCACAGGCTTAGTTGCTCCGCGGCATGTGGGATCTTCCTGGACCAGGGCTTGAACCCATGTCCCCTGCATTGGCAGGTGGATTCTTAACCGCTGCACCACCAGGGAAGCCCTTAAATACGGTTTTGAAACACTCTGAGAACTATGTTTAGTGTCTGGTACAACTTACATTCTTCTCAAAAGCTCTTCTCTTTGATCTGTGGATTTGGATGTTAAATTTCTTTCCTATAGATTTTTATACTGGTTCTTTTGTCAGTCTTCTTGTTTATAATTATTTTTATCAGCGGTTTGGGGCAAACTTTTTAATATTTTACACCTAGAAAGTTTACAAAGATGCAAAATTTGCAGTTTGTGTTTTCACATTATTGAGAAATCACCATGGTTATATTCGGGAAATTCCGAAGAAGTGAGACTGCAAATTCATTGGTAATGATTGTGTAAAATAGGGGTTATGAAAATGCAGAGCCACAACAGTGACACTGAAGCATCAATGAAATATCAACACTTCGACAGGGGAACAGCATTTCCATTGCTTTCCCAGCCCCCAGGGAAGGTCTGCTTTTACTGAGAAGCCATCAGGTGTAGTGATGGGTACACAGCCTCTGGAGCCCAGGCCTTAGAGTCCCATCCTCTCTCTGTTATCTGTTACCCAGGCAGGTTACCCTGGCAAAGTAACATTGCCTTCTTGTGCCTCATTTTCCTCATTGGTAAGAGGGGGGATAATGGTTTTGCGACTCAAGCTAAAGCACATAAAAAGTGTAGAATAATGCAGTGCACATAGTAAGAATTCACGGGATGTTAGCTGTTCTTAGCTTCATTACAATTATATTGCTGAAATTCGGATTGGAGAAAAAGGAAAAAACACACAACTCAGTGATCTCTACCCATTTAATCCTTGGTATAACAGACAAAGGTCTAGACAAAGAGTGAAGACATCTGGGTTCTGGTCCTGGCTTTGACTCACTCTAGCTTTGTGACCCTACTGCGCATCCAGGGGCTTGGTTTCCTCAGCACTAAAATGAGAGGATTGTAGTGGAGATCCATTCCCTTCACCTCTAACATCTAAGGTAGTGCTCTAGTGGGTCAAAAAACCCCTAAGAATTTAGTTATTTTTTTCATGTAGTATCACATCTTAATACATCAAAACAAAGCCTCCAGATGCCAGCTGAAGTGAGAGCTGGAAATATTCTGAAACAGGGTTTTCAGAGATACTCTGAAAGACACTTTTTAGGCAAAATTCTGATCAACAAAGAGTTGGGAAAATATGACTGTTTTTAAAAAGCTAAAGAAAACAACTGCAAGAGAATAGTAATATCAGCTCTTTTATTCTAGTGTCTGGCTTTGTTTCTAGGAACCATTAGATGAAACAAACAAGCAGAGGAAGGAGGAGGAGGGAACAAGAGAAATAAAGTACAACTTGTGTGTCATGTATGGTTGTTATTTTAAGAAAATGTATTCTGACCAATTTTATTCAAAGAATAAGTCAACAAATACCAAGTAGCAGTCTGCCCCAAGACTTTTTTTCCCCCAGTATAGACCTAATCAAAATAATCAGGTTATGTCAAAAAAGTTTCCAGTAGAATGGTTGTCTCTATCTTTTCCAGTGTTATTGTTAAATGCTAGCCACTGTGGAGTTGCACAGCCCCCTTGCCTGGTAGTCTTAGCTGAGTAAACATGAACACTGTTCATTTTCCCCTTGGAAAAATGAAGGCGAACAATGGGAAAAGATGTAACAAATGTTTTGCAGCCTTATTATAAATATTTTATGAGTGAATCAGAGAAATTAAAGATGAAAAGCCCACTGACTCTTGCCGGTACCCTGAAGTCTACTGCTGTATACTTCTAAGTGGTTTGTCTGGTCTAGTTTTTAGTGACTCAGGTGGTAGGGAATTTACCACTTCCCTCAGAGCTGCTTTCCAAGTGGAGACTATCTGGCCTGCTAGGAAAGTTCGACAAATTCCCCTTGCTTTGTTCGATTTTCTCATTAGTCTCATCTGATTTAGCCCGTTCAGTTGCTCATCTTTAGTGTCTTTAGAGTCTTCATTGTTTCCTATGAAACAGGGTGTTTTTCGTTTCTTTCTTTTCTTTTCATTTAGCCTTTCTCTCTTCACTTTTTGCCCGGAAGGGAGCAAAGATTTTTATTTTTTGCTTGTGGATAGGTGAACAGTAACCATCATTCAGCAAATTCACAACAGCAACCACAACGTGAAGTGATCACTTACCATGTCAGGTGTCGTGTTAAATACTTTGTATACATTATCTCATTTAAGTACCTACTATTCGCCAGATACCAGGAATGCAAAGTTAAATACGATCCTACATTTTTGGCAAAGCTTATAATGTACCGGAGGGGACAAGCATTCAAACAGGTAACGTCAGCATAGCGTACCCAGTACGTGGGGCTGTCTTCAGAGTATTGTTGGGACATGGAGGATGTCCAGTCCAGCAGTGAAGAGAAGGGGACAAAGGCAGAGGTCAGGTGGGGTGGGAGGATGATATCCCAGAGGAGACGAACTCTACACCGAATCCTTAAAGAGTTAGAAAGGGCGTGTGAAGTTGGAGAGAAATTACATAGAGTTCAATGTTTTTAAGTTGAAAATCACGAGGATTGTTGGGAGGTAAGCTAGTCCAGGGCCCGCTTGTAGAAAACTCTGTATTACCTGGTGTGAAAACCTTGGACTTTGCTTTGGATTTTAAGCAGGGAAGTGACGTGACTGCCGAAAACATCCAGGAGTGGGGGCAGGAGATGGTGACTGTGGATTCTGTCCTGGTGAGATGCAGTGAGTGTTGAGATTCCAGGGTCAGGTTAGCTGTTCTTGGCTGGAATATATTTAAGGCCACCTGTCGCCTTTGACTCTAAGTAATCAAGTCCCTTCTGAATCTCTGCTCCAGATACCTTGATACTGAAAAGCTGGTAATGGAGAACACGTATTTGCTGCAGCCAGTGGGGTTATGTCAGATGATGGTGATTTGCTGACAATTATCTAACAAGTGCTGAGGAAGACTAACTTTCCCTTGATGGCACATGTGAGGTGTGATGGGAGAGAGATACGAACTACCGCTTCCGAAGCATCCACTCTGTGCAAAGCCCAGTGCTACGGGCATGAACATTTATTGTATCAGCAAGGTGGCAGCAGAAGGTCAACCTTCTGAAAGTTAAGCAGTTCTAATCAACACATAATGGGAAACAACCACTTGCAGAAGTGATCCTATCTAAGATCACTTAGATAGGATCTAAGAGATGAGTTGTTTCTATTTTCCCCACAGCCTAAAAGTAATAGATGATAAAAGAAGCCTAATACTTGAGGTCAGTATCCAACTTGGTTAAGGTGATGATGGTATAGCCTCAGGATAGAAATGGCACTAAAGGAAGCTTCAATCTGATAAATTATACTGTAACAGGCTTGTCTGAAGTAGTAGAGAAGTAATGTCTGTCTGAAGTTTAGAAAAAGCGGGATAAGGCAAAAGGTCTCTATCAGGATTCATTCAGAACATCCAAGGAAAGGAGTGACTGTATGTAGCTGATGTGTGCATTGCCATCCTTGGGTTTCTAAGGGTCTAGAAACACAGGATGTTCAGGAGCTTGGGTTAAATTGTCCTCCCAATTATTGAACACGTTTTCTGGAATCTGAGCTCATCAGATAATCTCCTTTGTATGAGCAGAGATGGAATGGGACAGTGGTAAACTGTGGCCTCTGCATTCAGACCCCCTGGGCTGGTATCTTGGCTCTGACCCTCAGAAGCTATGTGTATTAGTTATCCATTGATGCATAACAAATTACCCCGACCTAGCAGTTCCGAACAATAAACAGCTCACAGTTTCTAGAGGTCAGAGATTTACAAGTGGCTAAGCTGGGCAGTTTTGGCTCAAGGTCTGTCGTGTGGTTGCTGTCATCTGAAGGCTTGACTGAGGCAGAAGGACCTACTTCCAGGGTGGCTCCCTTACACGGTGCTGGTTGTTGGTCTTCCCACGTGGGGAGAGTTCTGAAGATGTGATGATGGGCTTTCCCCAGGGTGAGCAATCCAAGAGAGAGCTGGGAAGAAGGGGCAGTGTCTTTCATCCTAACCTAGGAAGTATATTCCATCACTTACACCACATTCTACTCACTCGATTTGAGTCTCTAAGTCTGGTTCAAACCAAGCGAGGGGGAGAATTATGCTCCGCTTTTTGAAAAGAGGACTTTCCAAGAATTGTGCACACAATTTTGCACCATCACACTGTGTAACCTTGGGCAATTTATCTAAAATCTCTGTGCTCCAGTTTCTTCATCAGTAAAATAGAAATGATATTAGTATCTGCCTTATAGAGTTGTATGAATAAAACCAATTAGTGGAAAGACCTTGAAACAGTGCAGGATATATGATAAGTGCTCAGTAAGTATTAGCAACTGTTACACTGATGACTAACTCTACTCCAGACCCTCTAGCCTGGGATGGAGCTAATCTGGAAGCAAGAGGAATGTATGCTGGCGCCAGTCATGGGTTCCCCTTAAACTGATCCTTCTTACTAGCAACAGAGTTATCTCCACACCCTGCTGTTGGGCTTTGATGAGCCTCAACACTGTTCTTGCCTATGCTGGGGATTCAGGACAGGCAGTATGTTTACTTCTTTGTTATGAAGACGACTTATTATTTTCTCACCAGAGGAAGTGGTCTGGAAAGGTGTCAGCCAGACTGGGTGACCTCTCAGGTTCAATGGCATGGTGATGAGGAAAACCAAATGGCATCCAGGGGTCCTGCTGAAACCAGAGGTATAAATCTCAGCTGAGCCATCAGGAGCCACCCAAGAACCCTTAAATAGGGTTTAGGGTGGCTTCCCTGAGGAAGGGCCTCTCCAGAGCTCTGTCCTGAAGTCACCTCAGAAAGCTGTGTCTCTGACATCACAGGAAATGGATCCAGGGCCAGAAATCACTTCAAAATTACCCACCTCGGTTCCGAGAACTGAGCTATCAGGAAAAAACATTGCGGGTTTGTTCAATAATCCGGCTTCCAAATAGTCCTTAGAGATATTATCCTAGATTAAATCAAATTAATAAGTATTTATTAGGTATCTAGTATGAGTAAGTCACAGTGTTGCCTAAATTGGAAGAAACTTTCTGAAGGCCAAAGAATGATTAGCATTTTAACCCATGTAGGATCTTAGAAAGATTAATTTGCTGTCTGCCACAGTCAAATTCACAGTGATATTCCAAGACCATGTGTCAGGAAGCTAAATAAGGAGAGAGTTTTAAATTTTTTACTTACAAACACACTGTTCAAACTAGAAACCCAAGTCACTACCTACTCCTCACGGGAGCAGCCCTCACAACAGCAAGCTTGCCTTCAAAAAGAGAGAAGAAGAAATTTGATAGGGTGTACAAACATCCCAAGTCTGCTAACTAACCAAATTAAAGTTAAAAGTTCAGAGCTTTTAATATATAAAGCAACATAATGACTTGTTTCCATGGAAGGTGAGACCCCCAGGAAGCAGAAAAGTCACCCTCAGGCATGCATGCCCTGGGGCTGACCCTCCCCTGAAAGAAATGTCCCTTCTATTCAACGTGGTATCAGGGTGAAGTAATTTATATATTTTAATACAACAAATGAACATTGCTATTTCTGGTCGGGTATTCATATTAATGTAGTTTCTCAAGGTATTACGCTTTCAGCTAATTTAATAGAAAACTCAGCTTCAGGATGAATATTTGGAAATTTACATACACTCATATATTACTTAGGGAGTTCTGAAGCTATTTGGACATAGAATATTATGATCAAGTGCTAGCACAGAATTTTCAGGCAAAATTTACCTTCTTGAAAATGGATTATACACGACATAATTTCCCCTGGTGTTTATTCCCATGAAAGGATGCCACACAAGGAACCAGGCAGAGACACAAAGAGAAGAGTCTTTTCCCTGCACAAAAGTCTACCCAAGAAAAGGCGGGGGGCCCCTCAGCACCACGCACAGATGCGTGGCTGTGAACCACGACCCCTCTTTTCTTCTCGGAAAATGTTCTCCAATTAGACGAGCACGCGAGGTGAACTGCTGCTAACTAAGTAAAAAGTTCGTTACTTTCTGCAACAGTGAATGCCATTGAGTTATACCAGCGATGCCAAATTCTTTTTCCTCCGAAGGCCCCATTTGGCCTCTAAATCTCTTTCACGACACCCCACCCCCCCTTAAAAATGTCTCCTATTCACTGGGAGGCTCTCATCCAAGGGAAATAGATGGTGGTGAAGGACCTGGGGGCTGGGGACGCTGAGGGGAGCTGCTTTAGAGAAGAGGGGCCGTGAGGACCGCTCCCCACCGAATCCATGGTTGCTTATTAGGGTCGGAGGACGCTTTCGGCAAACATCAAATTAGGACCAAGCATTCACCCCAGTTCACTGGAACGTGCAAATTTGGTTGACAGGTTAGAGAAGAGAGGTTTTAAAAAATTAAATTCTTTTCCCTGAAAATGTGAAATGACTTTGTGCCGTAGAAGAAAAGTGGTAGCTAATGAGAAGGACTTTTTTGTAGCATGAGAAGCAAAGAGGCTGGAAGAGAACTATTTCATATTTTAGATGCAGTCTGCAATAGCTGAATAACCTTCTTCTTTTGACTCACAGCTTCACACAATGCAGGCTTTCATCACATGAAGAGCCACAGCAGAGAGTTTTGGGCCATTTTCTCTTTTTATTCCTTTTCTGAGCCCTCCCCCTTCCCCACCTCCATTCCCCCGTTTCCTCTGTCTGGGTTTGAATAGTCGAAGTGTGCCCACAATATGTATGTACTAGACACATTGTTACCTCCCTTTTACTAAAAGCACCTGGCGGGGTCACCAGCCTCCAGAGCCCCGTGGTGGAGTCTGGCTTAACTCTTTGAGTGACAGATGTCCAAATACATATGTTACAATGATTTTAACAAATATTAGAAACAGACTGACAAACCCATGAAAACCTAAAAAGAAAATCGATCCTGTTATGGTTTGTTCAGTTTTATAATTTCCCTTCCACTCTGCCTGGCTCTGGTGTCCCTTTCCCTTAGGTCCTTAACACGAAGATGTGAATTTGTTCTTCCCCCGCTGAATCGGTGGGATGGTTCATTGCTTTTAAATCGAATCCTGACAATATCTACAGACTTTGTGGTCACGAAACGAGCAACCACACATATGTGGTAAAGGGAAAAAAACTCAGTACCTATTATATAGCAAAGCATAAGAATAATCACATGCCTTGTATTTCTAAAAACCTTTTCTTCTCAAAAGGCTGGAGGACTGTCAGAGAGTAACGTTTCAGATTTCTGCTTCCAGCCAAGATGGAGTGATAGGGGCTGGATGTACCCTCCTGTCTGAAACAACTCCAAACCCAAAAAAGCTATAGGAAATAATAGTTTCGAGGCACTGGACCATGGACATCTTAGGGTAATTTAAATCACGTGGAGATTTATCTTAGTTAGAAGTGGTAGTTTGGGTCATAAATAAAAGAGTTTAATTTCTTACTTGGCATGGGTGTAGAATGCTGCCCATGCTGATTGTAGTGACCAGTGGGCACCTCCACTCTTGTCCAAATCAGAGAGGAGTCTTCCCCAAGTACTACACACCAATATTCTGCAAGGAGTATACATGGAAGGGGTTTTCTGAGGACAAACCTCGATCTGCTTCATTTTCATAGGGCCTTAGCTTAATGAAGATGAGGGCAGACCTATCCTTGGACATGACCATGAGCTGATCGGGTTTGGAGCCCCGGTGAAAGACAGGAGCTGCTGCCTTCTCACCGTCACAGCAGGGCTGGCGGTGGGCCTCTCAGGGGCAGCTCCTGGACCAGGCTGCTTGGGAAGCAGGAGTCTGTCTGTGGCTTGTGGCTTCCTCTCTTTCTTAGGATGACTAGCTTAAAGGCTAAGGTTTTCAAATCTGGCTTTAAAAATAAGTGCAGTCAGGGAGATCAGCTCGGTGCTTTGTGACCACCTAGAGGGGTGGGATAGGAAGGGTGGGAGGGAGAAGCAAGAGGGAGGGGATATGGGGATGTATGTATACGTATAGCTGATTCAGTTTGTTATACAGCAGAAGCTAACGCACCATTGTAAAGCAATTATACTCCAATAAAGATGTTAAAAATAAATAAATAAATATGAGTTAAAGAAAAAGATTTAAAAAAATAAGGTGAATTCAAGAATTATTACATTATCTATAGCACAAGGAACTATATTCAATATCCTGTGATAAACCATAATGGAAAATAATATAAAAAGAGAATGTCTCTACATGTATAACTGAGTCACTTTGCTGTACAGCAGAGATCGGCACAGCGTTGTAAATTAACTATACTTCCAAAAAAAAAAAAAGAATTATTAAAAAAAAAAGTGCAGTTTGTAAGGGAGCTTCTGGGGTGCTGGTGATGACCTGTTTCTTGTTCTGATTGATGGTGACCAGTATGTTCACTTTGAAATAGTTCATCAAGGTGTACACTGGTCATGGTGAATTTTTCTCTGTGTTTAAGTTCATTAAGAAGTTATAGAGGGAGTTCCCTGGTGGTCTAGTGGTTAGAATTTGGTACTTTCACTGTCACGGCCCGAGTTCAATCCCTGGTCGGGGAACTGAGATCCTGAAAGCTGAGTGGCATGGCCAAATAAATAAATAAAATTTGTTAAAAAAAAAGAAGTTATAGAAATAAGCACAGTCGTTCACGTTAATTATGTACGTCTTTTAACTGACCCTGTTTTGATCCAATTATTACTTTATTATAGAAGAACGTGAAGTAAAGCCTGACTACTGATTCTACCTCATATTTTTAATGGTGATCCCAAAGGCCTTACATATTTTCAGATAAGGACAACAACAAAAGAATTCAGTCTCTTCATTCCTGCAGGTGGAGACAAAGCTATATTATTCTATCCTGTGCTCTTTGTTAGGAAACTTTTACTTCTCAAACAGAAATAAATATTCTCACTAACAAGAGCACGGTGGCCATGGGGCTAGTGGGATGGGATTATTTAGAAATTTACTGATGATCGGCAGCATAAAAGCCTGGCTTTTTCAATTACTGCATGACTAATATTTATTTATTTAATATTCATTTGGGGTTTTTTCTTTAGTTTTCTTTTTTTCATTCCTAATGTTATAAGTGAACACAATATCTTATTTTAAAATTGTTTTACTCTCTTCTGTGTTTCATGTTAAATTCTTAAAGTCAGGAACTCTGTCTTTTCTGTTTCAAAATGATGCTACAGTTAGCAGGGTTACTCATGTGCTTGTGAGATTGAAAAGGACGATACTTCCTAGAGGGCTTCTTAGACTACAGACCAATCCAAAGTAACCAGATATTCCGTATTATGCAATACAGTCTCCAGTTTGGATTCTGATTCCACACCAGCGAATTACCCAGAATCTATCTCAGTTTAATCCCAGGACATCTGGACATGGTTTATCTGTTGACCTGGATCCCCCTCAAGTTAGGAGTAGCCATACACAGAGTAATACAGTTTTCACATACACGTGCAACTTCTGAGTTTAGAGAGAGGAATTTTTCATGCTTATATTGTTGAAGATCTTTGGAAATAAAAGTAACCCCAAGCCAGGTGAGATTATTTTTCATACTAGCCTAGAAAAAGCAGAAGCTGGGCTGGAGGTGTTCCCAAACAGCATGGAGCCTGGGGACTGGAAGTGTGGTCGACAGAGAAGCAAGGTGGTTGCCATGTGGCTTGACTTAGAGCTGGCGCAATCTGGTCCATTCCAGGCAGGATATCTAGCGTCAAGGAAGGGTAATGAGAAGGCTGTGCCTGGAAAAGTTGCCATTACCTTCGTGGTGAGCTGGGAGCTTATATTCCTGGAGCTCTTAGGAGATACCTGTAAGCACCAGTCTGCCTAGGTCAGAGTACAGCCCATCTGACCTCACCAGCAAAGAAGGGCTCAGATGCAGGACCTTTCAGGCAAGCATACCTCAAGGGCAATGGTGCAGCTGATAATAGCTGTGAGAAGTGAGTGGTCAAATCCAGGCGAAGTAGAGGCTTAGATTAGTTGGGAGACTCCAGCAGAGAGTTGGAGGAGACCACAGCCACCCAGAAGGAGCAGGTAGCCCCTGGGCACCAGGTCTAAGCATCCAGTATTGGCTGAACATACATTCTGCTCTAGGGGCTATAAGCATTGGATCCAGAAGTCAAGACTGCCTTCAAGGAGTTCACAATCTAGAACACAGCAGGCTCTCCACTGAGTTGGAATTAGTTGAAACTGTAAATTACCAGAGTTTTAAGTTTACTGTGAGAAAGTGAGTGATTCATATAGCAGTTGTCCATATGCCTGTAAGATTTCCAACTCCTTTTTTCTTAGATTCAAAGTTAAGGAAACCTATGTGGATAAAGACGATGTCTTAACCAAGGCCCAGGGCCAGGAGAGAACAGTGAGTCCTTCCAGATAAATTCCCCAAGAGGGTAGAAAGAGAGTCATTTCTGAGCTGGCTGTTGCCGGAGGAGGTGGTGCTTTGGAGTCGAGCTTCATGACCTGCCGTGGATTGGGCAGGAATTGGAGCAGAGGCCCCGTTTCAGGCCCACAGCTTTGGTCAGGACCAACTGCAATATGTTTCAGCCTCATGGCCACTGCATGGCCAACAGAAGACCTCTTTGGACTGTCCAGTGGCAGCGTGGTTATCTTGCAATGGCACTGAAGGTGACCTTGAGGGATGCATCTGAGTCCCTGCTCTAGTCGTGAGGCTGGAAAGCCAGGAACTGCTAATAGTAACACCTGGGAACTCTGGGCTGTATCAGGGTATATGGTAGGGAGATGAGGGGACAGGATGTAGGATGGCTGGAAGTAATGAGACTGGACTTCCTGCTATAGGACCATGTGAGAAATGCAGTATTTTATTATGGGTCTCCACTGGTAAATGTTATCTTTCCAGATTTAAAGTGGACTTCTCTCTATGATCATTTTCTAGTTACTATTCAGGAGTTTTTTTTTCATATATGCCATCCATATTTTAAATTGGTATGTCTACCTAAACTTCACCATCTGAATCAAAAAGGATCAGAGAACTTACCCTAATTCAAGTATATCTACCAACCCTTTTATTTTCAAATTATTTGATGTTTTAAATATTTAGGGTACTCAGAAGAGATTTCAGCTGGAAGGTTATATCTCATGCAACATTTTGATTTTCTAGCTATTAACTCGACTATCATTTTAACGAATTCCTCCAGCTTAGGGATTGAAGCAGAAGTAGCAAAGCAAAGCGGGAAGAGAGTAGGGGGCTAGCGTACTTGGAGGATGAAGGATTTTCTGCTTTGCTCAGCTTTGGGGAATGAAGGAAATGGTATATCAAAGCCAGGACCGGCCTCAGTGCCCTGGGATATAAATACGACGTGTTGTACAGAGAGTGGGATGAGCCCTGCGAGGTGCGGTCACGGTAGAGCCCAGCAGTGCCGCCTCTGTGTATACATCCCCGGCTCAGGAAATCCTGCGCTCTTCGCTGAAACCCTAGGGCTTAGAGGAGAGTCCTCACCCTTGGAGGAGGGCTAGCAGGCTGAGCAGAGGAAGCTATATGAACTCACGGGAGAAGAGAGGAGGAAACCTGCTACCCAAAACAACTAGGCTCACAGACTGTGCTAAAGGGAGAAGTTTTCCCCTCCAAGATTACAGGAAGCTGGTCCAGACCTCCGCAGCGGCATGAATAGGCAGAGGAAGAAGTGTGAAGGCAGATAAAGAGGGTGGCTGGAACGCTGGCTCTGCCTGTTCCCGTTCATCTGACACGGAGTAAAGAATAGTGGAAGCCCGGAAATGGGCATGTGGCTCTGACGACGCGGGGGGAGGGGGGGGAGGGGAGGCGGGAGGCGCGGGTGTTCGGACTGGAAGGTTTAGGAATCACATCTCCGGAAAACGACCACCCCTCTGCCGTCAGTGATACTGAAACAGGCTTTGCAGAGAGAAAACCGTATTCATGCTTGCACTTGCGAGACTCAACTTTCCGGCAATAGAATTTCAGACAAACGTGAAACTGAGAATCATGTGTTAAAGCGCCCCCAGGAAGAGCCGCTCTGTGATGCCCGTTCTCTTTAGCCCCGCTGAGTTGAGGTCTGCAGATTCCGGAGGTGACATCGGGTTTTACCCACAGCAGCACTCTTAATTCATTGGTAGATTCAAGCAAACTTTTAACGTGCTGAATGACCAGTCGATTCCCACTCACCCCTCTGAGAGTCTAGCATAGATGTGAATAGAAAGAAGACAGATCACATAGCCTCCCGCTCACAATTCAGCAACTGTACCTTCTTAAGACACTGTTTCATCTGAAATACTAGAAGCAACTGAGACACAATATTATTAATCACATTATGAGCCCCTGGAGATTGCTTACTGGAAAGTATTTTGAGAAATTTACAGATGGGAAATGGAAGGCACCACAAGTCTGCTGGTTCTCTGCCCATTTTTTTTTTCAAAGGTAGGAAATGTCTCTTTTCACTGTGAGATTGGCTCACCACTCTATGAACTGAAGTGAGTAGACTGGGTCAAGGGTCAGGGGAGTGGAGTGAACAAAAGGGCGTGGTGGTCCCTGCACAAAGGACCAGCTCCTGGCAAGGGGGTCAAGTTTGGTTTCAGCAAAGGGCTTTTGCACTGCCTGCCAAGAAGATGGGGCTAATTAGGTAGGAAAGCGGAGGAGGAAACTGATGTTAGTGGAACATTTAACTGGATGCTTTAGCATTTAACTCGATTCTGTATCAGATGGGGTGTGTGAGTCTATATTTAATTCTCACAACAACCCTATGAAATGAGAACTAGTAGTCTGATTTTACAGATGAGGAGACAAACTCAGATTAAGTGAACTTGCCTGGTGGCACAGAGTTATGAAAGGCATAGTAAGATCTAGAACAAACATCTGACACAGACTTCTATGCTTTTGCACTTTTAAAATAATTCACTATTTTATTTAGCATTAGCCACACATGTATATAATTTTATTTTTACTTAAATAGTGGAGTTGGCAGACAACAATGCTTCCTTCTGGAATTTCAGGCACTCAGGACAGAGGTGTGGAGAAAAGATATTATGGAGTGGGATTTTCTCAAAGTGCCATGCTTACAGCTTCCCCTGCGTGACAGCTGTCACCGCGACGCAATAACTACTGTAAGCAGAGCGCCCAGTTGCCCTCTCCATCTTCACCACCCTCACATGGTCCTCACATGTGAGGTCCACCCTCACATGGCACTCAGTACATGGTCCTGGGTGAGTCGTTCCATCAGCCATCACTGTGAGTGCTCAGGAATGTGGAGCATTCCATGAAGGAAATTGCACTGTCAGCAACATTGTCTTTGAATGTTGACACTTGGCTCAAGGTCAGGCCACCCCAGGGACCATCATCGTCATCTTGTGACCTGTGCAGGACCTTATGCCTCTGGAACCGTTCCAGGTGTGGGAGGTGATGAGGTCTTGGAAAACTCTGCTCGGTGGCCTGGCTTGTAGAAACGTGGCCAGATGGTTTTGTCATCAGCCTTTGTCTACACTGTACTCCATTGGATGGGAATGAACCAAATGGAAACTCAGATTTACTGAGACAGACAATAATATGCACATACAGCACGTAGGATATAGCATGTAGGATTGCTGCGAGCATTAAACAAATAAACATACGAAAAGCACTGAACATAGTGTCTGACAAACTGTTAGCACTAATTAAACATTAGTTATTATTATTATTGATATTCTTGTCTTAAATGTATGTTCTCTAAATGATTTTAATTTTCATAGATTATTAAAAGATAGAATGAACTGAAGAAAATTAAGCCCTAGAGATCCATTTATTGAACAACCTTTTTTCCCTATCACTCCTTCCTTTTCCTCTTAAACATCACAATTCCCTTTTGTGTTGTCACAAAAGTTACTTACTTCAGTTGGCAGAGATAGTATTATGCAGGGGATGATTAAAATATCCTCACTTGTAGTTGTTGTTTTAAATTTTATTATTTATTAGTAGGTAATAACATGTATACTGCAAAAAATTCCCAAGGTATGCAAGGATATAGAGTGAAAATGTAGTCTCCCCCTCACCCAGAACCTTAGTCATCAAAGTCTCTCCCCCAGAAGAATTCTCTTACTTTTTATGGTATATCTTTTTAGCTGATTCCCTTAGGTTTTCCAGAGAAAACAGTTGTTTCCCAAAATACAATCACATCACCTGCAAGAATGATTCTGCCTCCTTAAATTTTATACCTCTTTTTTTTCCTATGGTCTAATTGCAGTGACTGGTAGCTATGGAACAAAATAAACGATATTGCAGACAAAGGACATGTTTTCTTGTTGCAGAGTTTAAAGATAATGCTTTAGCAAGAGGCTGGTATACATACATACATACGTACGTAAATACATTCATACACACATCCTTCCTCTCCCTTTTTCTCTATCTCTGCATCTAGATACATACTATATCTATATCTAAATGTCTAGACATTAGATATAGATATGTCTATGTGTGTGTAATTCATGTTAAGTAGCTATTTTTAGTATTTAACATTTTTTATCTAAAATGGATATTATATTAAAGGTCTTTAAGCATCTATGGAGATGATAGTATGAGTTTTCTCTTTTAACCAATTAATATGATGATCTATATTAATATAGTAATAGATCTCCTAATATTTAATGATCTGGGCATTACTGGAGGATTCTGTTTGCTGACCTTTTATTTAGGGTTTTGCATCAGTATTCATAAGTGAGCATGGTCTGTAGGTTTCCTTTTTTTGTATGTCATCTTTGTGGAATTTTTGTAATTTAGCTTTGCAAGAAATTTTTACAGACTTCTACTTATGAAAATATGGTGTGGGACTTCCCTGGCAGTCCAGTGGTTAAGACTCCACGCTTCCACTGTAGGGGGCACGGGTTCGATCCCTGCTCCAGGAACTAAGATCCTGTGTGCTGTGTAGAGTGGCCAAAAAACTTAAAAAAAGAAAAATGGTGTGTTACATATCTGAAAATAACTTCTCATTACAGAGCACGTAAAAATGTTGACTAAAATAATGGAAACATATTTTTTTAATTAATTAGGCTTTTTAAAATCTCTTCTGGTGTCAGTTTTGGAAAGTTTTATTTTAATAAACAATCACGCATTACATTTTGGTTCCCAAATTTATTTGCGGAGAGTTGAAGTACTTTCCTATGATTCCGTTGAAGTCTTTGTATCTGTGATCATTTTTTATTAGTTCTACTTAATACTTATTTTCTTTATTAAATTAGGTAATTGTTTATTCACTTTATTTTTTAAAAATATGTAATCCTTGAATTTATTAACTATTATTTTTTGAATTGACTAATTACAATTTTCATGCTTATCAAATCTTTCCTATTGCTCTACTTTTGTCATTTACTTTCTAGCTTCTTGAGATAGATTTTTTTCCAAGATTTTACTGTGGTAAACTTTAAACATAGAACACAGTTGAAATAATTTTAGAGGGAATGCACAGATTTCCTCACCTCATAGAGTCTACCAAGAACATTTTTCTATGCTCATTTTATGACATATCTGTCTATCCATCCAGCAATCCATCTTACTTTGTTGACTCATTTCAAAGTAAATTACAGAAATCAGTTCACTTCCTCCGTTTCACATACATATCATAAAATGGTTAAACATTTGCTACAATTTTTCCTTTTGGTGTAAGAGTTACATACAATGAAAAACACAAATCTTAAATATACATTTGCTGGGTTTTGACAGATATATACATATGTGTAGCTAAGACCCTAAGACCCTATCAAGATATAGAATACGAACATAACCCCCGAATTTTCCTCCTGCCCCTCCAACTCAATCACTGCCTCACATCCCTTCCAGAGACTATCATTATTTTGATCTTTTCTCAAGATAGATCAGTTTTGCCTGTTTCGGAAACTCATAAAATGTACTCATACAGAATGTACTCTGTTGCGTAAGTTTCTTTTACTCAACCTGTTTTTGAGATTTATCCATGCTGGTGCCCGTATCAGTAGTTGTTTCTTGTTATTGCTTAGTAGTATTCCCTGGTATCCTATTATTAACAGACACCGAGCTTTTCCCTGAGTGTGACTCTTATGAATAAAGCTACAGTGAACAATGTCTGTGAATATATTTTTCATTTTTCTTAGGTCAAAACTTAGGAGTTGAGGTTTTACAAGACACCGCCAGAACTTTTTCCAAAGTGGTTTTACCATATTCCCATCAACAGTATATGAGAATTCCAGTTCTACATCCTTACCAATGTTTGCTGTGGTATTTTTAATTTCTAATTTTGGTCGTTCTGGTGAAGAGTAATGTTATCTCATTGTTTTAATTTGCACCCCCTGGTGACTAATGATGTTAGTGACTTTTTCATGTGCTTAATGATTAGTTATGTATCTTTTTTGGTAAAGTGTATGCTCAAGTCTTTTGTGCATTTTTACTTTGTTAGCGATTTTTTGTGGTTTATATTATTGAGACCTTGCATGCCTTTTGTTAAATTTATTTCTAAGTATTTTATGGGGTTGTGTTTTTGGTGTTAAGATAAATGGAATTTTATTTCATCTTATTTTCTGGTAAAATAATTTTTAATCTTGTTACTTTTTAGTAACAGTTTTATAGATTTTAAAGCATTTTCTATACAGACAGTGCTACCTGAAAATGCAGTCAGGTTTTCTTCTTCCTTTCTGACACTATGCCTCTGCTTGTTTATTTGTTGTATTGTAAAGTTTCGGACCTCTAATACAAAGTTGAATCAGAATGGTGAGAGTAGGCATCCTTGCCTTGTTCTCAATATTATGGGGAGAAAAAGTTTTGAAATTTCCCATTAGGTGTGATGTTAACTATTGGCTTTTGGCATATGTCCTTTGTCAAAATGAGGGATTCAGGAAGTTATCTTCTGAGGTCTTAGTTTGCTGAGAGGTATTTTGTTTGCTTTTGTTTTGTTTGTTTAATCCTGAATGGGTGTTGAGTTTTGTTCAGTGCTTTTCTTTGCATTTTAAAAATGATCATATATTGATTGATTTTTAAATCTTAAACCAATTTTACAATCCTGAGGTAAACTCTACTTAGTTTTGATGTATCATTCTTGTATATGTTACTGAGCTCTATTTGCTAATATTTTATTAAAACTTTTTGGATCTGTGTTTGAGGAATGTTAAATGATTATTTTTAATCGTCTCCTTTTTTGTTATTTGTATTTAAGGTCCCAAATCTTTTTTACCAAGCATTACTTTACCTGTTAGTAAGAAGTTCCCTATATGGTGTTTTTATATCCTTATGTTCTGAAATATTCTGCAATTCACATTTTAAATTTCTCTTTTTTAGATTGGCAGGTGGTAGAGGTTTTTTCCTACTTTTTAGTTTTTATATTAATTTCTAGATTTATTTCATGTAATCAGAGAATGTTATTTGTGTTATTTCTACATGTTAGAATTAATGGATTTTCTCACTGTGGCCTAATACATGACATTGTAGTGAGTGTTGCATGGACACTTGAGACCAGAGTTTGCCTGGGACCGAAAGAGTACCCGGGACGTAAGACTTAACAGTGCAAAAGCTGGGACTGCCCTGAATAAACTAGGGCAGGTTGGTCACCTTATTTAAGAATAGAATTCTTAGGTCACTTTCATTCATTGAAGACTTTGTAGGCCTTGCTGACCTTTAGCTGTGAACATAACAATAAAATAGTTTGAGAACAGTGTGAGTGTTTTTCCTCCACTATAGGTGATTTGATATTTTATCTTTAAAATCAGTAACTTTACTGTCTCAAAATCAATTCTGCTATGTCAGTTTTTCCTGGGGCATTCTATATCACCTTAATTGTAGAATCAAATCTTTACGTAATTCCTGAACGTTAAAAAAATTTAACATTCAATAAATATTCTCCACTTCCATTAGGTTTTCCCTTCTTTAAGGACATCAGTTATACCTTTTTGACCCTCCTCAATTTTATATCTATATGGATATAAACTTGCTTTTCTCAATTCCCCTCTCTATAATCCTTGCTGTATTTCTCATTTGTTTGCTTCAATTTAGGCTTTGTTTATGGGAGAATTTTAGTTTTTAATTTCCCTTTTTCCTGATTTCCCTTTTTTATGAGTTATATCAGCTCATGTGTCACCTCCTTCTGTTGTCCAACCATGACTTCTCTGAGCTCTTACATTTCTGCTTTATGCCTTTGATTTAGAGATGTGTTTTCTTCTTCATGAGTTAAAATTGTTTCAGTGATATCTTTGGTTTACATTTTCATTTGTTAAATGCAACTTTTTTTTTCTGGTGTAAGTGCTTTCTGTATTTTTTAAGTTTATGTTTAATCCATCTGCCCCCCTCTGTGATATCTTTGAAGGAGATGAATTCTTTCTGGGCCAGCTATTTGTAATCGTTTTATGTGGAAGATGCGTGACTTCTGTGTTTCAGGCTAGCGGAAAGTCTTCCTAATACTCAGGGTTGTGTGTGTATGTGAGTGAATAAAGGTTGAAACCTTGTGTCTCTCTAACTACTCAGAAACTCAGTACTCTGCCTCCTTGTCTCATAGACTGTTTCCTGGAAGGTGGCTTGTCTCTGCGATTCCTCATTTAATCTTACCTTCCATGCTTCCTGAAGCTACCAAGAGTATCTGTGCTTCTTGTTTCAAACAAGAGATGGCTGGTTTTGTACCTCTAAGGGACAAACCTCCTAGAATTGTACTCTGTTGATTCTCTGACAACTGCAGCTGTGAACCTTCCAGCTCGGTACTTGATCTTTATTGCTTTTGTCAGCTTATCTTACGTACTGTATTTGTCAGCGTATCTTACGTCAGCTTATCTTACATACTGTATTTCAGGATTACTATACCTCCTTGTTTGCCATCAATGGAGTGTGCATTTCTATTTCTGCTCCTTGTTGTTTTCCTCTGCACTTTTTCTATAATTCCAGTGTTATTCTAAGTGGCCTATTTTGAAAGGGCCCAGAGCATTAACATTAATAATTTAAAAAATCCTTTCTTCCTCTCTCAGATATCTCTGCAACAAAAAAATGGAGAAATTTTTGTTGATGTGAAGTGGTTAAACTGATGGGTGTGGAGAGGCAGCTGGGATCATCAAAATTTTAGGTGAAACATCTTGAAGAGTCAATTTTCATGGAGGAGTGGTAAGGAAAAAGAGACAAGAGAGGGTAATTACCGCAGAGCTGATAGTCAGTGAGTACACATAGGTACAGATGAACCACATATTTACAGATGACATTGAATCAGGTTGGGCAAGTATCTGTTCTGATTTTTAGTTTCTGTACCATACTATTTTGTTACATATTTTGAACATTACCCATCTACTGAACACAAAGTAGAGATTTGTTCATTGTTTGAATACTTCAGTCTGTGTGGATAGCCAGTTTGGAGGCGTTCTTCAATTTTTCTGCACTGACTACATTAACCAAGTAATTGCCGTATATGCAAAGTATTACCTGATGCCGACACCAGCTCTTCTATTTCTTCCTCTTGTTTCTTCTTTACTTTACAGAAAAATTAACTCTGTGTTGGCTTCACTTCTTATCCAGATATTTTATCTATGAATAGGACACCTTGATTCAGATTTTCTCTGTTAATGCCAAAGCACTGTTTATATACTAACAGTAAACTGGGCTGTTTATGCAGTATAGCCAGACTGGCCTGTCATGGTTTCAGGGGAGCCCTTTTCTCAGGACATGAAAGCTCTAGTGTTAGAGATTAATAAACTCTTTCAGAACCCATCAACAGTAGCCAAAAACCCTTTCCATCCAGCCACATGTACTAGTTTGGGTCCTTTCCTCCATCAAGGATTAAAGAAACAAAAACAAAAACACCCTACTGAATCACACCCCTGAGCTGTGTTAAGCCCATTTCTTTGAGGCGAGAATGAGAGTTCTGATTGCATTCAGATTGATTCTATCTTCCTCCAGTGCTCTTATGAAATGTTGCCACCCTGCAAGACTGGCTTAATTCACATCTTATCTGGTAAGATTCTGCAGGGCAGTTACTAATGCTTACATTTAATGAGCATTTACCGTGTGCCAGGAGCTGTGCTTTCCATGCCTTACCTCATTTGATCCTCAGAACAACTCTATTAAGATGGAACCATTACCAACCCAATTTATGGAAATTAGATCTCCGATTTAAGGAAATTGATGATGAGGGAGGATAAGCACATTGTAAGCTAGTTAGCGTGAGTACCAACAGTCTAACCTGGCCCGTATGACCCCACTAAGCAATGCCTACCCTGTGTGCACACTTCCTCTACTTTGGGCTTCTGTTATTTATACCCTGCCTTCCGAACCCAATGGTTTTCAATCCTGGCTGCACGTTAGAATGACCTGTTGAACTTTTTAAACAGTATTAATTTCCGAAGATACTAATTTAATCTGTTTGAATGCGGCTCCGACTGGTATTTTTTAAAAGTTCCCAAGGTTGAGAAACACAACCTTGGCACCTAACATGCTGATTTACGTATATTAGGTCCCCAATAAGTACATCTTTAAATGAATTAGAGACTAAATTATTATCTGATTTATTTAGTAGGGTTTGTAGTACAGCTGTGTACGCCAAAAAAAAAAAAAAAATCAGTGTCTTAAATGAACAGTTCTTGTCAAGTAAAAAGACATTTGATTTTTTATTCCCATCCTCTCATGAATGGATAGTGGAGTTTTCCTGAGACTTTGAGATTGTAGAATGACATTATCATTCTGACAGATAATAGAATATATGCTGATGTGTTCTTGTGTTTTAAAATGTTCTCAGATTTAATTTCAAATATTGTGAATACAAATGGGTATGATTTTTTGGTTTCACAATAATTTTTAAGATGATAAAAGAGGTTCTGAGACCAAAAGTTTGAGAACTGCTACCTTAAGTGATGCTTTGGTGGCTTTGGTTAGTAAATACATGTTTAGAAATTGTGAAACTTACATCTGCACTCACAGCAGGGCCTAAAATCATTAAAGTTCTTGCTCCTCAAAGTGTAATCCATGTAGCAGGAGCAATAACATTTCCAGGAGCCTGTTTGAAATGCAGAATCTTGGGGTCACCCAGACTTTCTGAATCAAAACCTTCATTTTGACAAGATCCCCATATAATTTTTGTGACCATTATAATCCAAGAAGCGCTGACTTAGAGAATTAGCCTTATTGATTATACTTGTTAGTAACAGTCCCACATCATTTTTCTCATCTGTCGTAGAACACACATTTGTTTTTCCCTTTCACTTCTAGCATTATGCCTTTATTGAATTTACTCTTATATAGAAGTTCATGACAAGTATCAGCATCTCGATTTATAGATGGAGAAACTGAGAAACAAAAAGTTGGAGAGGTTTGACTGTGTCCCAGAGTTAAATCAAATGCCAAAGTGACAGGAAAATGCAGAGCAGCTGACTCATGCACTGATGCGCCTCCCATTAAAGGACAGGAAGACAGCCCCAAACGCACAACATGGAAACTCACTATTACATAGGACCTTGGGATTTTATAAATGTAAAGGGCTTAAGAACATCTCCAGGGCTTCCCTGGTGGCGCAGTGGTTAAGAATCCGCCTGCCAATGCAGGAGATGCAGGTTTGAGCCCTGGTCCAGGAAGATCCCACATGCTGCAGATCAACTAAGCCCGTGCACCACAACTACTGAGTCTGCGCTCTAGAGCCCAAGTGCCACAACTACTGTAGCCCATGCGCCTAGAGCCCGTGCTCTGCAACAAGAGAAGCCACTGCAACAAGAAGCCCACGCACCACAACGAAGAGTAGCGCCCGCTCACTACAACTAGAGAAAGCTCATGTGCAGCAACGAAAACCCAACGCAGCCAAAAATAAATAAATTAAATAAATAAATTAAAAAAAAAAGAATAAGACACAATTCTTTAAAAAAAAAAAGAACCTCTCCAAACATGAAATAGATCCATTCAATGATAAGAAGATTTAAAGCTTTCCTCCTCAGTGCTCCCATGGTGCTCTATGTTTTGTGTCTACAGAAGTATTGATCATTTTATGTTGAAATGATTGGTTTATATGTCTGTTTCCCAAGCTGGACTCCACGGTTTCTAAGATCAAGGACTATGTTTTATTTTTCTTTCACTCTCATGGTTTAACCCAGTACTGGGCACATAGAAAGTGCTCAGTAAACACTATCTTAGTTGGCTCAAGCTACCATAACAAAATACCATAGACTTGGTGGCTTAAACAACAGAAATTTATTTTCTCATGGTTTCTGGAAGCTGGAGGTCCAAGGTCGGAGTACCAGCATGGTCACCTTCTGGTGAGGATTCCCCTCCTGGCTTGTCCATGGCCTCCTTTTCACTGTGTCCTTACGTGGCAGACCTTAAGCTCTCATTCTAGACTGATCTCAAGGCTCAGGGGCCTGCAAATTGGTGAAGATCTTCCATGCCAGTCTGCAAAGACTGGAGAAGGTAACTGTTTTTTCAAATGCCCAATTTCAACAAAAGATCACAGGCATGCAAAGAAACAAGGAAATCTGACTCATTCAAAAAGACAAAATAGATATCTGGAAACAGTCCCTGAAAAAGCATATGCTTCAGACTTACTTTAAAACAACTATCTCGGGCTTCCCTGGTGGCGCAGTGGTTGAGAGTCCGCCTGCCGATGCAGGGGACGCGGGTTCGTGCCCCGGTCCGGGAGGATCCCACATGCCGCGGAGCGGCTGGGCCCGTGGGCCATGGCCACTGGGCCGGCACGTCCGGAGCCTGTGCTCCGCAACGGGAGAGGCCGCGACAGTGAGAGGCCCGCATAACGCAAAAGAAAAAAAAAAAAACTATCTCAAGTATGCTCAAAGAACTAAGGGAAATGAGGAAAACAATATTTGAATGAAGTGAGAGCATCTACAAGAAGATAGGAATTATTTAAAAAACAAACAAATTCTGGAGCTGAAAGATACAATAACTGAATTGGAAAATGTACTAGAGAGAGTCAAAGACAAACCAAACAGGCAGAAAAATGAGTCAGCAAATATGAAGATAGGTCATTTGAAATTACTGAGTCTGAGAAGCAAAAAGAAAAAAGAATAAAAAAATTGAATAGACCCTAAGGGACTTATGGGATACCATAAAAAAGCAATATATGCATTATGAGAACTCCAGAAGAAGAAGAGAGAGAAGAGAACAGAGAGATTATTTGAAGAATTAATGGATGATAACTTCCAAAATTAGAGGAAAGACATGGTTATACTAATTCAAGAAGCTCATTGAAATCTAAGTAGGATAAATCCAAAGAGATCCACATGCAGACACATTATAGTTAAACTGTCAAAAACCAAGGACATAGAGTCTTGGAAGTAGCAAGAGAAAAGTGACATCATGCACAAGGGAGCCTCAGTAAGATTTCTAGCAGATTTCTCAGCAGAAACCTTGAAGGCCAGAGGCAGTGAGATGATATAGTTAAAGTGGTGAAAAACAAAGCCTGTCAACCAAGAATTCCATATATGGCAAACTGTCTTTTAAAAAATGAGGGAAAATTAAGAGATTCCCAGACAAACAAAAAGTAAGAGAGTTCATTACCACTAGACCTGCCCAACAGGAGATGCTAAAGGCAGTCCTTTAAGCTGAAATAAAAGGCCACTAGACAGAAACTTGAAGCCATACAAAAATATAAAGTTTTCCAGTAAAAGTAAATACATGAATAAATATCAAAAATACAGTATTATTGTAATTTTGGCTTATAACTCCACTTTTAATTTTTTTACAGAATTTAAAAGACAAATGCATAATAAATAATTATAAATCTATGTTAATGAGTATATAATATTATTATAAAGATGTAATTGTGACATCAATAACATAAAGTGAGAGTGGAGCTATAAATGAATAGTTTTTGTATGTGATTGAAGTTAAGTTGGTATCAACTTAAAGTTGATTATTATAAATTTAGGATGTTATATGTAATCCTGATGGTAACCACAAAGAAAATATCTGTAGAATACACACAGAAGGAAATGAGAAGGGAATTAAAGTGTGTCACTACAAAAAATTAAACACAGAGAAATGCAGAAATGGAGGAAATGTGGGGAAAATGCTATAATATGTGCAGAAAACAAATAACAAAATGGTGGGATGAATTGGGAGATTGGGATTGACATATATACACTAATATGTGTAAATTAGATAACAAGAACCTGCTGTATTAAAAATAAAATAAAATAAATTAAAAAAAAGAAAATACAACAACAAAAACCAAAATGGCAAAAGTAAGTCCTTCATTATCAATAATCACTTTAAATGTAAAGAAATTAAATTTCCCAATCAAAAGACATAGATTGGAATAAAAAAATGAGATTCAACTCTATGCTGTCTACACTGTAGATGTAAGGGCATGCATAAGTTTAAAGTGAAAGCATGGAGAAAGATATTCCATGCAGATAGTAATGAAAAGAGAGCAGGGTGGCTATACAAATATTAGATAAAACACACTAAATAAAAAACTTATGACACAAAGAAGGACATTATATAATGACAAACAGGTCAATTCACCAGAATATATTAATGAACATTTATATACCAAACATTGGAGTTTCAAACTATATGAAGCAAAATTGATAGAATTGAAGAGAGAAACAGACAACTCTACAATAATAGTAGGAATCTTCAATATCACACTTGCAATAATGCGTACAACAACCAGACAGAAGATCTATAAAGGAAATACAGGACTTGAACAACACTATAGACCAACTGGACCTAATAAAAATGTTACAGAATACTGTATCCAGTGACAACAGAATAGACATTTTTCTCAATTGCACATAGATCATTAACCATGATAGACAATATTTTAGGCCAAAAAATAAGTCTTAATAAATTTTACAAGATTGAAATCATACAAAGTGTCTTTTCTGATCACAGTAGAATGAAACTAGAAATTAACAGCAGAAGGAAAACTAGAAAATTGACAAACGTGGAAATAAAACAAAATACTCTTAAGCAACCAATGGATTAAGGAAGAAATTACAAAGAAAATATCTTGAGACAAATGAAAATGAGAAAAACAGCATACCAACTTAATGGATGCAGCAAAAGCAGTTCTAAGAGGGAAATCTATAGTTATAAATACATGAAAAGAAGAAAAGCCTCAAATCAGTAACCTAACACTATACCTTAAGGAACTAGAAAAAACCAAACTAATTCCAAAACTAGTAGAAGGAAGGAAATCATAAAGATTAAATCAGAGATAAATAAAATAAGGAATAGAAAAACAGAAAAGACAGTCTTTTCAACATATGGTGTTAGGAAAACTGTATACCCCCATACAGAAGAAAGAAATTAGACCCTTACCTTATATGAAAATGAACTCAAAATAGATTAAAACCTAAACATAAGATATAAAACTCTTAGAAGAAAACATGGAGGAAAATCTTTGTGTCTTTTGATTTGGCAATGAGTTCTTGGATATCACACTAAAGAAACAGAGAATAAAAGAAAAAATAATTAAGTGGACTTCAAAATTAAAACTTTTGTACACCAACAGAATGAAAGGTAACCCACAGAATGGGAGAAAATATTTGCAAATCAAATATCTGATAAAGGATTTTTACAGAGAATATACAAAGAATTCTCACAACTCAACAATAACAACAAAAAACAACCCAATTAAGAAATGGGCACAGGACTTAAATAGACATCACTCCAAAGAAGATATATGCAAATGGCCAATAAGCACATGAAAAGATGGTCAACATCACTAATCATTAGGCAAATGCAAATCTGAACCACAATGAGATACCACTTAATACCCATTAGGTTGGCTATTATTGAGAAAACAGAAAATAACAAGTGTTGACAAGCTTTTGGAGTAGTTGGAACCCTTGTGCATTGCTGGTGGGAATGTTAAGAGTGAATCTGTCATGGAAAACAGTATGGTGATTCCTCAAAAAATTAAACATAGAATTACCATATGGTCCAGTAATTCCATTTCTGATATATATGCAAAAGAAATGAAATCAGGGACTCGAACAGATGTTCATAGCAGCACTATTCACAATAACCAAAAAGTGGAAACAACACGTGTCTTTCAGTGGATGAATGGATGAACAAAATGCGGTATATGCATGCAATGGAATACTATTCAGCCTTAAAAAGGAAGGAAATTTTGACGCATGCTACAACATGGATGAATCTTGAAGACATTTTGCTACGTGAAATAAGCCAGACACAAAAGGACAAATTTGTATATGATTCCACTTTTGTGTGGTACCTAGAGTAGTCAAACTCTTAAGGACAGAAAGTAGAATGGTGGTTACTCTGGTCTGAGGGGAGAGTCAATGGTGAGTTAGTGATTAATGGGTAGAAAGTTTCAGTTGGAGAAGATGAAGTTTTGGAGATGGACGGTGATTGATGGTTGCACAATAATGTGAATGTACTTATTGCAACAGAAGTGTACACTTAAAAATGGCTAAAATGGTACAATTTGTTATGTATATTTTACCACAAAAATTAATAATGCCAGAAAAGAGTCAAATCTTAAAAAGAAAGAGCTTTATTAGATCAGATGACCCATCAAATTTGCTTTTTTTCCTGGAAAACTTGCTCCTGGGGGCCTCCTTTCTTTTCTCTAATGTGGATGCATTAATGATCTCCAGAGACTCAGTGGTCATCCAGGGATTTCCCTGCCCAGCTCTATTGTTGGGGCCACTGCTTCCTTAATCTATTTCTTGATTTACTCCCTTGTTTAGGTGGATGATATTCTCTATGAAAGGATGCATGGGTATTTAATCTTCTGGATCCTCGTGTGTTCCAGAATGTCTTTATTTTTGCCCTTAGCTAAATTGTGGTTCGGTTTTCCTCAGAACTTCTCCATTTACTTCTAGCCTTCAAGGCAGTTCTTTCTTAGTTGTTCCATCACCCCTTTGTCCTTATGCCTCAACCTCTGTCCATCATCTCTATCTTGTAGGTTTTAGTGAATCTGATTTCTGACTTGAAGACTGTGTCCCGCTACATGTTTTTGTAAAATGAACAAGACAATTGGTGAATACTGTTCACTGATGTTTTCTTCCCATGTTTACCTCCTGGGTTCAATCCTTTGCTCCCTGCTGTGCCCAGGAAATCGTTGGGACTCCAGAGCTATAACCCAACTGTATAAAAAGCGGCTTTGTAAATTGTCCATAGTCTTAACTTTCCCTGACTTTTTGTTTCATTTCAGAATAGCCTTGGAGTTGGATTTGCTATTTCTGGTCTTTAGAATTTTTTTAAAAAGTAGATCCCCAGAAGAACAAAACAGCAACTAAATAAAAACCTCTATTTGTTTGAAAACTTAACTTGTTAGCTATTATGCTACCTTCATAATTTTCATCTTAGACTGTTATTATTATTATTATTATTTGCGGTACGCGGGCCTCTCACTGTTGTGGCCTCTTCCGTTGCGGAGCACAGGCTCCGGATGTGCAGACTCAGCGGCCATGGCTCATGGGCCCAGCCGCTCCGCGGCATGTGGGATCTTCCCTGACCGGGACACGAACCCGTGTCCCCTGCATCGGCAGGTGGACTCTCAACCAGTGCGCCACCAGAGAAGCCCTAGACTGTTATTATTAACCAAAAACCTGTGTTTGCAGAGATTAGATCCTTCCGCCTGAGACAGCATGGCACTGAGGGTTAAGAAAACATATTTCAGATTTCATTTTCCATTTTTTTGTTTTGTTTACTTTGTCCCTTTGTATGTGTTCCCATCTAAGTGTTTTCAGTTTTTAAATAAATATTTAAGACCCAGATCTACCTTTGAATGCATGCATAATCAACATCACCTTCAGTTAAATCTTCTACATTTTGCAACAAATGGCAGAAATTGACCTTGATATTTTCCAGGAGGACAAATTTATAAATATGAAAAGAGAAAAGAAAATCCTGCACCAAGATAGCAGATGACTCAATATAGTTTCTATAGTGAAATGAAGACAGTTCACAAGGCTGGCATATTTATGAAAAGTACAATAAATTACGTAATACCGCAAATGAGCACAGATAATATGAGCCTGCGCCTTTTTCTTCATGCTGGCAACGTTATGTATCTAAGCCCTTATGTGTTTTACCTTCAGTGGGTTTTGTCCATAAAAGCTAAATGTTCTGGAAAGACCCGCCACGCCCCACGGTGAAACTGTCATTTGAAATCCTCCTTTTGCTTTGTTACAGATGCTTTGTGTGGAAAGGAATAAAACCAGCCTTTGTTTTTTTGATGTAAAGAGGGTTAGAGAAAACATTGATGAAGGATATCTATACATAACTTAAAAAAAAAAAGGCCACTATTTGACCTTCCTGACTCAGTAAATCTTTTTAACTGAGCAGGGAGTCATTGGACTAGTGGGTTAGTTGGAGTTTCACCGCACTTTCATTTTTTCCCAACCTGTCCTTTGACAAGCACAGAAAGGCTACATGGTGGAGCAAAGGAGGAAGAAGGAAGTGGAAGAAAGTCCTGGGCAGCATGTACATAGAGACATGGGTGTGGGCTCTAGGCATCCCAGGTTTCCCCCAGCAGGATATAGTGCTACGAGCGGGGTGCTTCCTCAGGCTCCGCCCATTCTCCCTGCGTTCCTTGTAGCCACCAGGGAAGATTCACTTGTCTTCACCCATCACCACTCACTTTATCCCAGGAAGTTCACACCCACCTCCTCCTCCTGCCTCCGCAAGCCTTCGTGAAGAGCGGGCCCAGTACATGAGCCGCCCTGATATTCGCTGTTTCCTGAGACACGTCCTTTTAAAACGAGCTTAGTGCATAAGGGGAAGATGCGGATGAAGAAGCCCAAGCCTAGCGTTGGCTGGGGTGTCCCCAGGTGATCAGCACAATCCGGGGGCTGTACGTCCGCTGTCACCTTCAGTCCTTCTGAAGAGCTGCCTGTCCGAGGCAGGGCACCTCATGTCTCAGCGAGGTTAGGGAGTTTTCCCTAGGCCACTTCAATGCCCACATTCTTTATATGAAACCACGCCCCCCAGACCAAGTGACAGAGTCTAACGAAGTTCCAAGGCTCCCCATCGGAAGCCCCTGATCCCTCTGTTGCCTCTGCTTCTTACACAGCGCCCCTGCCACCCAGAGGTCACCACTGAGGAAGAACGTATGCGCTTTGTGTTTCTTGAGAAGATAAGTTGCAGATGACAGCGTCTGGGGAGGGCCCACAGGTCCTGCTGGTCTTGGTCTGTGCCAGGAGAGAGCCGTTTCTGCCACCACACTTCAGGTATCTGTCACCCCCCCCCCCCAGTGCTCCACCCCCAGCGGCTGATGCCTCTGGGGCTTGGAAGGTAGTTGGAGGAGAGTCCTCAAAATTGGAATTGGACACGCCCTTCCCATTAAAATGGAAATGCTGATTTTGTGAAATGAAGTTTGGCCGGCAAAGAGCGTTTTAAGACTGGCTAGGAGACTCAGTAGGCATGCGTTCGTATTCTTCCAATAATCTCAGGTTGTTGAATGTAACCTGGTGGGTGTGCGTTGCTCTTTCAAAGCACTTTCGCATATATTCACTTATCCTATTTTACAAGGGAGGAAATTAAGACTCAAAGAAGTGGCTTGTCCAAGAAAAAAGAAAAAAAGGGGCGGGGAAGCTGAAGTAAAATACAGATATTTTGAAATCTATGCTAGAAAACTTTTCCCTATGACTTTGTGGCTTTTTTTTTTTTTTTTTTTTTGCGGTACGCAGGCCGCTCACTGTTGTGGTCTCTCCCGTTGCGGAGCACAGGCTCCGGATGCGCAGGCTCAGCGGCCATGGCTCACGGGCCCAGCCGCTCTGCGGCATGTGGGATCTTCCCGGACTGGGGCACGAACCCGTGTCCCCTGCATAGGCAGGTGGACTCTCAACCACTGCACCACCAGGGAAGCCCTGTGCCCTTTTCTTTAATATCAGGTCCTACTGGACATCACTCCCTTCTCACAGCTATTTCTTTTCATCTCTTGTATTTTCTTTTTTTCTTTTGGACAGAGTTACTTCACTTATTATTGATATTGATTAAGGGAGACAGCAGAAACTTGAGAATTGATTACTTATACAGTTGACCTTTGAAGAATCCAGGGGTTGGGACGCCAGCACCC
Organism: Stenella coeruleoalba; assembly: GCF_951394435.1. NCBI lineage: Eukaryota > Metazoa > Chordata > Mammalia > Artiodactyla > Delphinidae > Stenella > Stenella coeruleoalba. Next base: position 14,402,641 of record NC_137164.1, read on the forward strand.
GTGCAGTCGAAAATCCGCGTATAACTTATAGTGAACCCTCCATATCCACAGTTCCATATCCTCAGATTCAACCAACTACTGTAGTACCTACCACAGAAAAGAATCCGCATGTAAAAGAACCTGTGTTGTTCAAGGGTCAACTGTACTACCTTCTTCGGGTTCTGGGCTGACAGAAAAGAAAACATAATCTTTAGGGAACACTACTTTAGTATGGAAATATTAAAGCAGGGACTCATTTTTATAATGCCCACAACTACATATTTTACAGTTATTGCTGATAAGAATATGAATATCAATAACTGAGAAGTTTCAAGAGGAATATATATGTGTGTGTGTATATATATATATATATATATATATATATGGTCTGCATGCATATATATCCACGCATGTATAAACAAACATACATTTGTATACAAGAAAAATACAGGGACTTCCCTGGTGGCGCAGTGGTTAAGAATCCACCTGCCAATGCAGAGGACACGGGTTCGAGCCCTGGTCTGGGAAGATCCCACATGCATTGGAGCAACTAAGCCTGTGCACCACAGCTACTGAGCCTGCGCTCTAGATCCCGCTCGCCACAACTAGAGAAAGCCTGAGCACAGCAACAAAGACCTAGCACAGCCAAAAAAAAAAAAAAAAAAAAAAATACTATGTACTCAATACCATTGTTGTTATTTAAAAAAACAAAAGAAAAATACAAATGGCTCCAGTAGAATAATAGAACTCTAAATTAATTTTTTGTTTGTTTGTTTTAGATAAATGTTTGCTTCTTATTGTCCTTCTACAGCTGATTTCTTTTCTGCTTTAGAGTGCCATTACTATGGTTTCCTGCTCAGCGTAATAATTTCTATCTGTATGAAACTATCCTGATTTCTACCTGCAAGTCTCTGTGATTTCTATTGTGTGAGGAACATGGTGTCATTCAGATAATGTTCAAAAGTGCAAATATTACCAGTAGGAATGTCCACAGAAGTCTTTCCCCCACATTACATCGGAGAAAAAAACAGAAGCAGAAGTGTGATGGTAGTAAATGTGTACAAAAGAACCAAAACACTGCGGGGGTGATTGTTAAAAAGTTAAAGTGAGGAAGACAGCATTCTTGTTGAAAGTTTTTACAAATCAGTGGTATAAACTCAACCGCCTCAAACTCTGATTTTCATGTGAAATGAAACCAACGAAGGACCTTGTCCGGTTTCAGGTTCTACTTGGAACGGTTTTAGAATCTGCTCCCAGGTGTTTCTGATTAGAGTGTCTACCTCTTGACGCTGTTTGAGCCAAGCTATGTTTTTAAGCATCTGCAGACTTTTGCTACCTCGAGCTTCAGGACTCCTGATTTCTGTGTATCAACGTCAAGCTTCTGGCTGTTTAAGTCATAGACAGGGGGCAGAGTGTGTCCTATTGATGGGGAAGATGGAGGCTCTAGAAACTCGTGTAGTTAGGGAGACAAAGAGTGAAGGAGAGGGGCGCAGGCAGACTGGACTCTGGACGTCTGGGGCCGTAAGTCCAGCCCCGAGCAGCCGACTCCTCTGGAGTTGAAACCACCCGTTTTAAGGACTGTGAAGCCAATTCCTAATGAGTCAGCTCCTCCTCTTGTTGTTCGTCTGTCAGGAACACAGAGCAGGGTTTCTCAACATTGGTAGTACTGACGTTTGGGGCCACATCATTCTTAGTCATGGGGGCTGCCCTGTGCATTAAACAAAATTTAGCGGCGTCCCCGGCTAGCACCCACTAGATGTCAGTAGCGCCCCCTTAGCTGTGACAATCAGAAATGTCTCCAGACGTTACCAAACGCCCACTGGGGTAAGGGCGCAGAGCAGTATTGCTCCTGGCGGAGCCGCTGAAATACAATATTGTTTGGGGCACTTATTCATTAAGACCAATTTTTCCAAATTTTTGGCTCTCAAACATTATTTTCCTCTTGCCTTAAAAAGGAAAGTATTAAAAGTTTTACAGTTATATGGCCCCTAATATGTATTACACTTTTAATAATTAATTAATTTTCGTTCATGTTGGGTCTTCGTTGCCGCGCACGGGCTCTTCTCTAGGTGCGGCGAGCAGGGGCTACTCTTCGTTGCAGCGCACGGGCTTCTCATTGCGGTGGCTTCTCTTGTTGCAGAGCACAGGCTCTAGGCGCGCGGGCTTCAGTAGTTGTTGCAGGCGGGCTAAGTAGTTGTGGTGCCCGGGCTCAGTTGCTCCGCGGTGTGTGGGATCTTCCTGGACCAGGGCTTGAACCCGTGTTCCCTGCATTGGGAGGTGGATTCTTAACCGCTGCGCTACCAGGGAAGTCCCCTACACTTTTTTTAATGATGAATTTTTTATATAACAGTAGTGACCACTTTATAAAGGCGACTCTTTTTTTTTAAAGAACCTGTTTCCAGGACTCTCGTTCCCTCTATTTTTCTCTTGTCCTTCTTCTCCATACCCCAGTTCTTCCAGAACCTTCATAAACAGTAAAAGGAATGGAGGTGGCGGTTCCCTCCGTAAGGTTCAAGATACGATGATGCATTTTGGGGAGATTGCTAGATCTAAGAGGAAACAGAGAAAGCAAGATGAGGAATGATGATGCTAGATTAAATTCTAACTCAGAAAAATAAGGAGCTTGGTGATATATAATATTAGACATTTTGGAAGATGGTGACTATGTCCTCTTTATATTTGTCCTGGAGAAGAATACACTGAAGGACTCAGATATGTACCCTAGACTTTGGACCCCTGAAGCAGACCTCTACAATCTTAGAGGTTGATGTAGTTATAGAAAGGGAACACCCATAAGAAATATGGCTCTGGCGGAAGGAAGAGTCTCAGGTATCACGAGGTGACTCCCAGTGAGGATAAGAGACGAACCATCCAAAGACCCAATGTGAAATTCCTGAAGAACCAGAACCGAAGAACCTGATTTTAAATTCCTCTTTATCCCGCACCTTGCCCTCTACCTTTTGCGTGGTTTATATAATATATTGAAAACACTGAATTTAAGCTCTTAATGTTATGCGGATTGTGCTAGATTGTTGAGATAAAGGTAGACATCGTTGAGTCTGTTTTTGGAAATCTTCCAAACCCAGCCTGATTCATTTCAATTTTACATTGTGGTTTGGGCCCCAGCGTTAATCGTAATAAAGGGTGTCCTTTGGTGCTTGTCCGCAGTGTGTGTATTTCCCTTGGGCCATGAGTAAAAGAAATGTCTGGGTTTGGGTATTCTTGGTGTCCTTTGCACGATCTTTTTAAATTTTGCCTTTTATTTTTAACACTGTTATCTTTGTTTTGTTCATTAGTTTGAATTTTTGTTGCTCAAATAGCAACAGAGACTTTTACCAGAGGCTTTACGTGTCTTCTTGCTTCCTAAAGTTTTTAGGCAGGCCAGTCACCCTGTGAAGCCATTAGAAATACTAGATTTTGAAACATGCTTGAAAAGTGACAAGATTTAGTCTTCTACTTGGGCAAAATCTCTATAGGCTTATGACAGTTTTACAGACCCAACACGTTATTCTAGGCGAGTCTGTTCATTTCATCTCATCAACATTCTCACTCAGATCAGCCAGAAATTCTGAATTTATGACGTGTATTTCATAGAATCATATTCACAACTTGTTGCTGGATCAAATTTGACCCTAGATGACAAATTTCAAAGCTTTAATTCCTTTATGCACTTTGGTTTTAGCAGAGAAATTTGTCCATGTGCTTGGACCATATTGGTCCCCAATAAAACAACATGTGTAGATATTGTCTGGAGATAAAAAAAATAACCAGAATAGATTCTTATACTACCTCTATTTTTAATACTGTTCTTTTTTAAAAAGAAACTTTATGAGATGCCATATATAACATGGGTGTATGAAAAGATATTCTGAAGTTTAAGGGAGATTTCTCCCTCAAATTGTAACAATTTAAGTGCTTTTCTTAAGGATTTTTATTTGTTTATTTTATTTTATTATTTTTTGGCCATGCCCCGCGGCATGTGGGATCTTAGTTCCCCAACCAGGGATTGAACCCATGCCCCCTGCATTGGAAGCACAGAGTTTTAACCACTGGACCGCCAGGGAAGTCCTCAGGATTTTTATTTTAAAAGATAAAGGTTTTGATTTGAAGTATTTGCTCCTTTCTTAACCTTCAAAATCCTGAGGTCAGTATGTCGCTGCTCTCCAAGTGAGCTGGAGATGATACCGACTGAAAACAGAACCCCATGTGCTTGAAGATGCTCTGATTCAAGTACTTACAAAGTTCAGAACTCTTTTTAAGAAATTGAAAGTCTCTCATGCCGGCAGCCAGAAGGTGAATGTGAGAAGAATGGAATAGGTTTTAATTTTTTTAACCAAATACATTTCCCATCAGGACAGCCTACATAATTTTTCTAGGCCAGTGTCAAATGAACACGCAGGGCCTCTTATTCAAAACATTAAGAATTTCAGGACAGTGACAGCAGACCATGAAACCAAGTGAGGGCCTTTTTTAAGCATGACATTGTTTGAGAGACACTTTTCCTTCTGCTTATCGAGTCCCTCCCTCTAGTTCAGCTGGGTACTTTGTCACTCAGGGAATGCTTCTACTTGTTCAGAATGGGCCAGGGAGATTAATTCCATGGTTCATCTTGTATTTACAAGAAAACACGTGAATTTTGGATAGTAGCATAAACCTGCAAAATACTTTTAACCCAAACTGTATTTTATTAAATTTAGCCATCCTCCATTGTAGGAAACACTAGTGTTTTATGTAAATTAAGAAAGAAAAGATGCTGCTGTTCAGTATGATGCATCATCCATTGTAAAATGAACTGTAAATTCAGAGACATTAAAATGTTAAAGACCTTAGGGATGATGAAGCTGTGGATCTCAATAGAGAGGGTTTGCAACGCCATGGGTGATCTGCCATTATCTCCCCACCACCCAGTTGTATAAGGCTCTTTTGTTAATAGAAGTGAGGCACAGGGCCTTAAGGAGATGTGCTGGGGTCATGTGCTTTGTTGGGGGTAGAGCGGTAGGCGCGGCCACTGGGACCGAGCTGGGGCTTTCTCCTCACAGCTCAACTGCCTTGTCTCTTCAGTGGAGTCTTTCCCTGGGTCAGAGAAGGTCAGTGGCAAAGAAAGAAGAAAATGACAGAAAACTAGATAGAAAAGGAGAAACATGCATGCAAATATTAATGTTTTCTCTGTCTCTCTCTTCACACACACACACACACACATACATATATATGTATTTTACTATATATACATATTTTTTTAATGAATTTGGGAAGCAGTATTTTTGATGTGAAATTTAATCAGTTTATGCCTCACTTTTAATTAGTTTCAAGCTGTTGATGATTACATATCTATACTTATCTATATCATTTCAAGCTGTTGATGTATGTACGTATATGAATATGCATTTTATATTTGCGGGGGTGAGTGGTGTAATTATCTGTGCAATAAACACCATAGAAGTTTAATGTAGACTATACATAAGTTACCATGAAGATGAAAGACATTCAGTAAATAAGCCACAGGGTCAGTGAAGATTAGGGGAAGTGTTGTCATCTCTGTATTTAAAGTGTCTTGAATGTGAGCAATCTGAAATTGAAAAAGAACTGTTTTGGAGATATTTACCAGAAATTCTTTCTTCTTCACTAGCATCCACCTTACCCACACACACGCATGCACACGCCCTCGCCCACAGTATGCCCACACACCATCTCCCGAAGCCTCCATTGCAACCCTACGGTCTTGTAACTGAGGTGCATTGTGTGACTGAAAAAGCAAAAAAGAGGAAAATTTCCACTTCTGTTGCTCCTCCTAAGAGATGGGCTCTTCCTTCAGAGACCAAAATCTCCGGGACAGGCTTTGTCTCTCACCCTCACTCCATCCTGCTTTGGGAGTGGAGGATGGGGGCTGGGCCGGGATGTGGCAATGTGGGAATTTGCTTCAATACACTGGGTCCCCTGGTGGAGAGCCCTGGGGGGACAGGGCTCAGATGCCTCTGGAAGTCCAGGGGGACAATGGCAAATGGGCACTGTGGGCTGTGTCTGCGTGCCAACGACTAAAGCTCAGACATCTAATACAAGGTACTGGAGCCAAACAGAAGCCAATATTGAAGCTGATCCTTTGGAAAAGGAGGAGTGAAAGGAAAGAGATTTGGAGAAAAGCTGTTGGCACCATAGCTTTTAAGACTCAAGCAGCCAAAGACAAATTCAAGTTACGTTCTTCCAAAGATACTCTTCTTCAGCCTGAAAGCCACAACTGGTAGAAATTTGCAAAAGCCTCGTACAGAGGTGGACTTAACCAGATTCAGGTGGGAAAAAATAAATGAGGAATGCGTTAGAAAATAAACTTTAGTTCCTAACTTCCTCCCCCGTCTCCTTTTCCCTTTGCTTTCCTTTGGCTACTTAATGAGAGGGGGAAAAAAAAAAGATATCCATTCTATTATTCCTTAATTTTCATCTTGCAGCTCATTATCTCAATCAGCACATCACAGATGAGTGCACTGATTTCTGAGAAAAATTCCAGTGGGTCCTTGTAGCTGTTGATGAGCTGTGGCTAATCGCCACAGTTAAGATTTTCTGTCATGACCTGAAATGGATGGTAAGCGTTTGATTGGCAGGAAGGTTAAATAAAGGAACAGCGGGCAGAAGTGTTCATGTTCTTTCTTGGCTCCTGGAGATCTGGGGTGGGAAGAAGGAGGTCAGGGATCATGAAACAGTAACCACCCAAGACCAATGAAAGAATAATTTTATCTGGACCCAAATGTGGTCCCAGCATTACAGTGTACATTGAAGGAGAGGCACGGGTGCCCAGGGCTTTGGAATAAAGCATCTTCTGATGTGAAAGGTGGAAGCATCTGGTCTACAAAGGGAAGGCTAGTCACTGGGACTCGATGGAGAACTTGGACGAAGACAGCAGACTCCCTTGGGTGAGAATAGCCAGAAGCAAGGGCTGGGAGTTGGAATCACTGCTTACCTCTAGTTTGGTGCTCTAGACTCAGTCTCTCTCCGCTTTCAGCCTCCCCATGTGTGAAATGAAGGAAATAGAAGCGAATTTACCTCCTAGGGTGTCTTCATAGCGTAATGTATAAAAAAGGTTTGCAAGGGACAAATGGAACAATCTGAGGACATTCTGGGCCACAGTTAACACCAGTTAGCTGGAGAATTAAAGCACATGAGGCTTGAAATGAAAGAATGCAAAACCCAAACCTATAGTGTCCCCCGCAAAAGAAAGAATGAAAAAAATACATAAGAAAGAAAACTGAAAACTGTGAAAGAAAAGCCCATGGGGCATGATGTCCCTCAGGGGTGTGATACATCAATGTGATCAGTGTCAAGTGTGCACTGAGAACCTCCGGAGAGGGCAGTAGGTTTATAAACTGCAACATTTATAAGACCAGGACACATCTGTGACTGTGGGTGGCAGTGGAAATTGAAGAGATGCAAAAGAGAAATTAACGTTGGTCTATAAACAGAAGGAGCATGACATAATCAGAAAGAAGGAAGAGAAGCAAAAAGGGTAAAGGGAGTGGAATATATGAAATACAGTTTAAAACAATCAGTTAAAAAAAACCCCACACCCTCCCCTGCACCAAAACAAAAAAACCCTAGTTAATTTAGAGTAAAAAAACAAAAACTAAACTAAAACAAACAAAAAAAGCCTTCTCTCATCTCTCCACAACCAAACGGATCGTTGGAATTACACAGGCAGTGAAGCCAGAATGGTTACCTGGTTGCTTCTTGCAAACACAATCTTAACGAGCAGCCTTACACTTGCTCCTAGAATACGTAGGACCAGATTCTGGGGAGGACCAGGTAAAACACAATGAGTCATGAATCAGAGCCATCCAATTCGTCTGCAGTAGAAAGAGAGCAAAGCAGATGTTTCCTCTTTGCTGCTGAAGCCCTTGGCATCGAGGCTGGATGGTTGTATTTGGGGAGAGCGGGCAGGATGGGTGAGGGGCACAGGCCTCCCTTGTTCTTTCCTTCTCTCTGGTAGAGTCACCTGTGGACTATGGGGAACGGGGTTAGAGGGAGGGTTCTTTGTATTCTAAACAAAGTAAAGGGACCGGTGCTGCCTTCCTCTGCCTATGATAGAACCTGAATTCCAAAATGCTGAGGTAGGGCACAGGGGAGCAAAGCATAATAAAGTATTGCTTTGGAAACCAACCCAGATCAAACCTTATTTTCAAGGCAATATGAAAGAAAAATAAGCTTTCAGAATCAAGGCTGATGATTGATGCCCTCTTTCTTTTCATTTCAGCATGTGATTAGCTAGCCAAGGCAAAGGCAAATGAAATCTAAGTCACCAGTGTCCTGGTCAAGTATCAGGAAATGCCTTCCCTACCACAGCCGTCTTCCACGGAATTTCAAAACTGTGGTGTTTCTGCATCATACTTGAATAGTTTGTGGCTTCCAGGGAGGCATCAGGCTTGTTAGAACTACACATGCTTTGGATATTGAATATTTTTCTTTGAAACTCAAGAGGAAAGACACAGCAGATGTAAAATAGGTTCCCCGCCCACCACTTCCTGCCACTGTGTCTTCTCTACACTGATAATACCACCTTCCTCAATAGGCACAGCAGGTGGACACCTCCCGGGAAGATGGGCAGATCCTCCCACCTCTTGGTGTTCTCAACACAATTTCCTTCTTCCAGCGTTTTTCCAAAAAGAAGAAACATTTCCTAACCAAAAGAAGAAAGGCTTTGGATTAGGAGAATTAGAAATGGAGAATGTCCTGAGTCGTTTGCAATCTTATCTCAGATGAAACTGAAAGGAGGGAGCCCTGTCCAAGCCGCTGGCTGTGCTCACTGTTTATTTCCCTTAAATCAAGACCGCAGGCACTGGGCCCTGGAAAAGTAGGTTTTGGACACGTCTTAGTACCTGTCATCAAGGACTCATGTCTTCCATGACATATGGACATTTTAAGATCTGCAAATAAATATACTAGGCAATAAAAGGTCTGTCTGTGAGCTCAGAGTGGCAAATGGAAAATTCTGGGGGATTTTCAAAGTTCTCACATCAAAGCAGATGGGGACACACATCATTCGTTTTTAGTTTGAGCCAACACCATTTCCCGGGAAAATGGCACTAACCTCCTAACTGGCTCCTCCTTTTATGTCCTAACCACCCCCGTCCACCCTTCTCTTTTTCTATGAAATACGTGTGAACACAGCTTTCTCTGGAAGTGAGCCCTAAGACTCAAATTTATGCTGCTTATTTGAAACGATTTAAAACAAATATTTTTGTGAAGCTTGGATCCTCGATTTGGGAAGAACTGTTTATAAACAGACACGGACACAGTTGATGACACAGTTGGCTTGAAAAACGTAAGCCTGCCTTCAATCTGGCCCCTGAAATAGTATTTGTAAATGATGAATTTGTGTATAAAGGAACAATTTCCTGTAAATCAATGTACCTTACTTTAGATTTCAGTTTAATACAGAAAACCCTCCGTCCTTGGAAATCAAACGGCACACAAATTGTTCATGGTCTTCATAGGAAAAAGCCATACATTATTTGGAGTGATTTATCTAGACTTTCAATCCCTTCTCATTGGAAACCTGTATTTTTCAGTAGTGTTCCAATTAACCTGACCCAGCAGAATAAATCTGGGATACCTGTGTTGACAATAGATGAACACAGGCTGATTCTTTGGGCATTTTCATCGTAGGATGCACCCTAATAAAGAAAAACAGATGCTTTTAATGATACCATTGCCATGAAATGACTCTTGGTTTTTCCAGTTTCAGACCTTCTCAGAGCTATTTCAGTTATTAAAGAGAAGAAAAACAAACAAGGGCCACTCATTATGATTGAGGACAAGCATGGTGGAGTCAGTGCACAGGAAGGAAAATCCTTTGTCAGTTTCAGCCATATTATCCAAGGCAGGTTGTTGAAGCTAGACTCACGTTTGAGGTGTGTTAGAATAGCAGATTTTTTTGGTCTCTTTGCAGGGGTATTTATAAAAGTGTCATATGATTCTGCTTGTCTTTTAAAAGAGAATATGGGCAAAAACATTCTCTTTTCTAGTGGGTACTTTTCCTGCAGAAATCAAATGCCTCACTCCCTAAAATTTAGGCCTGAGGGAAGTACCTTGTTGTTTCTTGCATCTCGGGAATCTCTGCACCAATTGGGAGAAACTTGAATGTACCCAAGGGAGCATTTTTGACTACTGAGCAGGAAATTACATCCTGGGAGGAGCAGTCTTTTGCATAGTTCCCAGAGGCCTGGAGAGCTGGAGGGACCCTGGAATAAGCATAAGAAGGGCCTAAACTACCAAGGATAGGGTGCTTTCCATTGGTTAGGAGAAAACAGAGCAAGGTCGGCTAGAAATTCAGGGAGCTACTGTTCAACTCCGTGTTTCCATCTTCCAGAAGCATTGGCTCAGAGGTCATTTCCTGGGAATTTTTGTTACAAAGGAACACCTTTCTCCTGTAATGTAAACAGGATGATGACCTGGACCAAGGTTTTGATGCTGTTTTTTTAAATATCACATTCTAGCCAAAACGTCTTGTTCCATGACTATTTATTTGACAAGTAATTTTATTTGGTCCTCATTTTTGCCTCCAACAAAGTGATGACAATATTTTCTGCCCCAAATAGCCTGAAACGGGTCTTATAAAAATAATTATGAGCATTTATATAATTTACTTCTCCTTGTGTTAAAGTAAATAAAGACAAGATGTTTTATAGGATTACTATTTTTATTTTCAGTAACATGAATCCCAAGACAAGCATGATTACGGTATCATGGTTTTATAGTGCTCTGTGGTTTATAAAGCATTTTTTAATATATGCTAACTCATTTGATATTTACAAAAAATACTAGAAGATAAACCAGATAGCTGTTATTTTTTCTATTTCATAAATTAAGAAATAAATAAGCAGAAAGGTTAAAGGATTTATATGAGGTCACACAGTCTGGAAAAGAAGATTTAAAACCCTTGGTTTATGATCATTTTTAATGTCTTTCACTCCTCTTTCGTGCCAGGGTTTTATCACATCACTAAATCTGTCTTTACTTTCTGAGCCAAGTTGCTTAAAATCTTAATATTCTTATTTTTCAAGTATTGCAATGTTAGCGTAGAAATAAAACTGTGACCAGTCTGTTGGGTTGTGAGTCAAGGTGCGAAAGATTTGACAGCATGGTAAAACTCAACCTAGATGCCTCATAAACAAACTGACTTAATAGAGAGTTAGGGGATTTCCATTTCCAAGTTTATGATGGAAAGAAGTATTAGTATCTAACTAGTTTTTTTTCTGTGCAGACCTTATTGAATTTTTTCCCCAACTTACCCTTTAATAATTCTTCAGGGTCTTTTCATATAATAATTTCCCGCTCTCCTGGCCTCAACTTTTGGTCTTAGTGTAGACCCCCCCCACAACCAAACAACCAATCAGAGTCCTTTCCCTGGGAGTCACAGGCAGAGGGAGATGCAGTCTTCTCCAGTGGATAGGCCTGTGATGGGTAGATTTCTGGGACCATGGTTTTCGTCACATGGATTCCAGAGCAGAAGAACACAGAGACTGAGAGAGAGAGAGAGAGAGAGACAGGGGGAGGGAGGTGGGGGGTTGGGACAGGGGACGGGGGCGTGGAGGGAGAGAGAGAGAGAGAGATCTGAAGTAAGGCTTTGGGAGAAGAGATGAGATTCAGAGGGAGTCCTGACAGATTTCCAAACCCTAGTTCCAATCACTTCCTGGGGACTTGTGGCATCCCTGCCCTTGGGTTTTGGGAGATAGCCCTGTAGCCTTATTAATATATGAACCTGGATTTAATGTGCTTAAGATCACCTTTCAATCCCACTGAAACAGTTGCTCAAAGTAATTGCCTTCCCGGGCAGAACATTTTACCTTCAGCTCTTTAATCCTCACCATGTATCATAAACACAGTGAAGCATTGATGTAATTATGTGAAGGACAGAGTGGAAATGAAAACGAGGAAACGCAGGCTGGTGGTTAGATTGGCAAACTAAATGTCAGAAGTTTTGTTTCTGTTTTTGACATGACCCTGGGGACACACTCAGTCTTAGGCTCTCTGCTGTCACCCCCCAGAGCCCAAGAGACCAGGTCTGTCTCCTACTTAGATGAGCATAGCTTCTGATACTCTGGGACCCTTGTGATGCTAAGAAGATGCTTCTAAAAGTGGAGAAGTCACAAGCCCAGGCAGAGTGAAAGGTCAGTTTCACAGTTGGCCCATATTTTCTCATCTCCAAAGCAGAGGACAGCGTAAGTCATACTTGATAGGGCCAGTTTCAATTACAGGAATCAAAGGCAACGTGCTTTTTATCTTGTGACATAGTTACCAGCTCAACACGGAGGAAATCTGGTATGGTGGGACTGACAGTTTTTTCTGTGTATTTGAATAGAGACAAGTACTCTTTTTAAAAAACTCCTGCCCTTCTACTTCCATAGAACAATCACTTGTCTTTCAAAACCATGATGTGGCAGCACTCTTTAGTCCAGAATCCTTTATGTTTTCTATTAGGATTTTCTGATTGGCTCAAAAAATCATTGCACATTCCTTCTTACATATGACATGATTGTCTGTGTAGAAAATCCCCCCCAAAATAAAATATGTATAAATTAAACAAAACATGGACAAGATCTGTATACTGAAAGTTATAAAATGCTGATAAAAGAAATCAAAAAACACCTAAATAAATGGAAAGATATACCGTGTTCACTGATGGGAAAATTTAATATAGTAAAGATATCAATTCTTCCTAAATCGATCTATAGGTTTAATGTAATTCCTATCAAAATACCAGCAAAGTTTTTTGTAGACATAAACAACCTTTTTCTAAATTTATGGTGCAAATCCTAGAATAGCTAAAATCATCTTGACAAAGAAGGATGGAGAGGAATCACTCTACCTACTGTTAAGGCTCACTGTGGAGCTCTAGGAATCAAGACAATGTGGTATTAACAGACGGATAGACATATATTCAGTACATCACGGAACAGAGTAGAGAACCAGATATAGACCCACACAGATGTGCTCCTTTGATTTTTTTTGAGGAAAGTGGAAAAGCAGTTCAATGTAGGATAGCCTTATCAACAAATGCTGCTGGAATGATTGAACATCTATAGGTTAAAAAAATTGAACATTATACAAAAATTATTCCAAATGGATCGCTAACTGAAAAATAAAGTGTAAAATTTAAAAACTTTTAGAAAAAAACTTAGGAGAAAAATCTTCAGAATCTAAAACTAGGCAAAGAGCTCTTAGACTTGTTGCCAAAAGGATAAACTGATAAAATGGACTTCATCAAAATTTAAAAGTTTGACTCTGCAAGAGACTCTGTTAAGATGAAAATACACGGTACAGACTAAGAAAGAATATTTGCAAACCACATATTGACAAAGGACTAATATCTAAACTATATAAAGTACTCTTAAAACTCAATGGTGAAAAAACAAATAATTCAGTTAGAAAACATTCAAAAGACGAGAACAGACGCTTCACCAGAGGAGATTTACAGGCAAGTACATGTGTGTAAAGATGCTCATCATCAATCACTATTAGGGAAATGAAAACTAGAAGCTAAATGAGATACCACTACATACCTATCAGAATGGCTGAAATTAAAAAAAACCAAACAGTGACAGCACCAAATGATGGAGATGAAGCTGAATCATTTATACATCACTGATGGGAATTTAAAATGGAACATACAGTACCATTTAAAATGAAAAATAGTTCAGCAGTTTCTTATGAAATGAAATACTTAATTACCATTTGACCCAACAATTGCAGTCTTTGTCATTTATCCCAGAGAAATGGAATTTATTTTCATACTAAAACCCATACCTGTTTATAGCAGCTTTATTTGTAATAGCCCCAAAGTGGAAACAACCCAAGTGTTCTTCAGTAGATGAATGGATAAACAAACGGTACATCAACATCATGGACCACTACTCAGCGATAAAAAGGGACAGACCACATTGATTCACACAACAGCTTGGATAAATCTCAGTGGAATTACCGTGAGGTAGAAAAAGCCAGTATCCCGAAAGGTCACATACTGTATTACTTTTATGTTGCTCCTGCAACAAATTACCACGAACTTAGTGGCTTAAACACAAATTTTTAATCTTACAGCTCTGGAAGTTAGGACTCTGAAATCGATCTCTAAAGCTTTAAAAAGTCAGGGTGTTGACAGGGTTCGTGCCTTGTGGAAACTCTAAGGGAAAATCCACTTCCTTGACTTTTTCAGCTTCTAGAGGATATCTACACCCCTTGGCTTGTGGCCCTTGTATCTCCCCAACCTCTGTCTCCATCACATCTCCTACTACTGTATCTCTGATCTCTTGCCTCCCTCTAATCAGAACTTTTTGGATTCATTCAGATAATCCAGGAAAGCCTCCCTCTCTGAAGATGCTTAACATGATGACATCTATAAAGTATCTTTCACTATGTAGGCTAATGAATTCACAGGTTCAAGGAATTAGGATGTGAACATCTTTGGGAGACCATTTTTCAGCCTATTACATATACTGCTTGATTTGATTTCTGTAACATTATTTAAATGAAAAAAAATCATAGAACTGAAGAACAGATTAGTGGTTGCCAGGGGGAGGGGGAGAGGGTAGGTGTGGCTCTAAAAGGGCCACACAAGGGGTGTGTGTTGACTGCTTTGTACCTTGAGTCTGGTGGTGGTACAGGCTACACATGGGTAAAATTGCATGGAACTAAATACACACAAACACAAGTGAGTATAAATAAAACTGGGAAAATTTGAACAAGATAGGTGGATTGTATCAAAGCTAATATCCTGCTTCTGATATTGTCCTATGGTTTTGCAAGATGTTATTATTGAAGGAAACTAGGTAAAGGAAACTAGGTTATTATTGAAGGAAACTAGAAAACTAGGTAAAGGGTATGTAGAATCTCTTTGTGTTTCTTACAACTGCAAAATATTATCTCAAAATAGAAAGTTTAAAAAAGCAAAACAGCAAACCCCAGAAAGTCATAGTGATTATTCTAGAAAGGTCATAATACCTTAGGTTGGATCCCAAGCCCAGCTGGTAGTCAGAATTATTTGCAGGCCGGGCAGGGGGGTGTTGTAAGGATACAGATTCCGTGACCCCATCTTGGACCTACTTGACTAGAATTTTGTGGGATAAAAGCCAAGAACCTCCAGTTTTAAAAACTTCACAAGTGATTTATTATCAACTAGGTTTAGAAACCACTGTATCATAGCCAGGACATGGAAGCAACCTAAGTGTCCATCGACAGATGAATGGATAAAGAAGATGTGGCACATATATACAATGGAATATTACTCAGCCATAAAATGAAACGAAATTGAGTTATTTGTAGTGAGGTGGATAGACCTAGAGTCTGTCATATAGAGTGAAGTAAGTCAGAAAGAGAAAAACAAATACCGTATGCTAACACATATATATGGAATCTAAAAAAAAAAAAAGGTTCTGATGAACCTAAGGGCAGGATAGGAATAAAGACGCAGATGTAGAGAATGCACTTGACGCAGGGAGGGGGAAGGGTAAGCTGAGACGAAGTGAGAGAGTGGCACTGACATATATACACTACCAAACGTAAAATAGATAGCTAGTGGGAAGCAGCCGCATATCACAGCGATCAGCTCGGTGCTTTGTGACCACCTGGAGGGGTGGAATAGTGAGGGTGGGTGGGAGGGAGATGCAAGAGGGAGGGGATATGAGGATATATGTATGCACATAGCTGATTCACTTTGGTATAAGGCAGAAACTAACACAACATTGTAAAGCAATTTTACTCCAATAAAGATGTTAAAAAAAAATGATCCCTCATTAAAAAAAAAGGAATATTTTGAGAGTGATTTTAAATTTTTCTTCTTGGTTTTCACATGACTCTTATTTTTGAAAAAAAATTACATACAACTGTAAAAATATTTTGAAAAGAAAATGCCTATGATGTCATAACCATAAAATTTATTCTCATTTTTCATATAACTTATTAGCCCTTGACTCCATGTATGTGTTTTTTATGTAATTGGCTAATATATGCATACCATTTTGTTTTCTGCTCTTTTACGTAATAATCATTTCCCCTGTGTCTAAAAAAAAGAAACCACTGTACCATATGATGTACTGCTTTTCTTCAAATGGTTTTGCATGTAGTACTCTTTGTTTACATAAAATTTCAAGAAACACATAGGTCCGTCTTACCAAGATGATAGCAGAGGAATAGACAGTCCCTTCACATATACTCGTCAGGTGTAGTTCTGAGTAAGATGAGAGAAAAATTGGGTAAGAATGGGAGAAACTTGGGATATTGAGTTTAACCGTGATCAGGTAGATGATTGAATCAGAATTAACCTACTAGAAAGATAGTAGTTTTGAGATTCTCCCCAACAGGGGAGGAGGCTGTTGTTTGGAGGAGACCCCTAGCAAGAGAGAGGTGACAGCTGTGACATAAAAAGGAGACACGTTGATTGGAGATACTCTGGGTGCTGCTTTGGATGTAAAATTTATTTTAAAATTTTATTTTGTGTTACTGTGCATGATTGTTTGAAGGGAGTCAGGATATGAAGAGAGCCTTCATGTTAAGTTTCCAAATTGGTGGGAAAACCAACATGGCCAGATACAGAGACTGGAGAAGAGAATAGATTAAATGGTAATTCAAAGGGCAAAGGTAACTTAAAGGTTTGTGAGTGGAAAAAAAATTTCTGAGTGCGCTTGGGTGGGAGCCAATAGAAATATCTCTTAAAAGATAATGTGTGTCTGTTGTGCTTGTTTGACATAAATAGGTGTTGTACGAATAAAGGTGAGAACCCTACAGTCTATGAGTTGACACTAGCCCGATTCAATTAATTGAGAAATTGTTAATTTGGAAGCTTTCCCTAAAAACCAGGGCCTGTGTCCCATCCACAAAGTTAATAAAAGACCTGATGGGGGTAAATTAAGACCTGCAGGCAGTTAAAATTAGATGTCATGGAAGGAAACAGTATACGCGGTTCCTACACAGCAAGCTTGGTATTGACTGATAACCAGCCCTAAGCCAACTGGTACTTTCCTGATTACTGCTCACATCACCATTCCTCTCAGCACTGGAGAGGTCTAAGAGCCAAGATCAAGACAGCCAATATTTGGAACTTCATCAGAAAAGCCTGTGTGATGAGATTACCTACCCTGTAACCCACCTTGGGCAGCATTTGCCCCGTGTTTCCAAGGGTGGAGGGAATAGGTCTTAAGATAGTGACCCTGTTCCTGCCCAAATCCCTCCCTATGCAAAGGCAGCCACTGTACATACTCTCCTCTGCCCACAGATGCTCATCATTCAGTGAAGGGACTCCCTGCTTTGATACCATATTCCTAGAGCTGTAGCTCTGCAAGTAGAGCTATCATCACTGGCCATGTACAGGGAGAAACGAATACTTCTGCCAGCAATATTTGCTAAGAGATTAAGTGATATTAGATGATACTTGCTGCGGGGACTTAATGGGTTCTGGGACCTTAATCTACTGTAATGTGCCAGCCTCAGGGTATGTAATATTTGTTAATGTTCTTTTTTATAAAATTTATTTCTTTATTTTTGGCTGTGTTGGGTTTTCTCCAGTTGCATCGAGCGGGGGCTTCTCTTGCTGCGGAGCGTGGGCTCTAGGCACGCGGGCTTCAGTAGTTGCAGTGCATGGGCTCAGTAGTTGTGGCACTTGGACTTAGTTGCTCCGCGGCATGTGGGATCTTCCTGGACCAGGGCTCGAACCCGTGTCCCCTGCATTGGCAGGCGGATTCTTAACCACTGCGCCACCAGGGAAGTCCCTAGTGTTCTTTTTAGTAATAAAATATTCCTTTAATATGCTGTAGCCAGAGTTCTTGGGAAGGGAGCTGTTGCTAGTTTACTGGACTTTTGAGGGAACTTGCAACGGTGTTTGGGTGGGAGCCGGCGGACATGTATGCCTCTGGAAAGATAGTTAAGTCTATTGTGCATCACAGATGGAACAGGAGATGCGTGAATGGAGGTGTTAATCTGCAGCCCATGAGCAGACCCTCTCACAGTTGATACACAACTGGGGCCGTGTCTCCATTCTGCTTCCTGACCCTCAACGGTTGGGGAAGAAGCAGTATCCTCCCAGCAGACGCTCGGCTTGGAAACTGGACACTTTTGAGAATGATTGTCTCTGGGGTCAAAGATGATGCTCTCGATTCTAGTCCTTGATATTGAATCCAAACTTCAGGAAGCGGACTTATTTGGCCAGGATCATCTCATTCTGCCCCATGCTATTCCAAGCCCTTCCCTATACATTCTTAACATGATTATTTATATCAGATCACCTGTCTGGCCCTGAAACACTGCAAGAATCCCACATCTTGAACCTTAAAGCCTAATCCTTAATGCCTTCTAGTTTTCTAGTATTTTTTCACATAACTCTCTGGCTCAGACTCCCCTGACCTTTGGGGCGTGTTCTCTGTTGTGTTCTGCTCATTGGCACACGCATGTCGGAACGTGCTAGAGTGGAATGGTGACCCATTAGTCAGTGAGCTGAAAGGAGTAAATAATTTAGGTATTGTTGGAGATGTCCACAATTTCCTACAGGTGAGCAACTCATCCAACGCTGTACTTAAAATTCCAATACCATTCTCCTCTGGAGCTTAATAAACATTTTGGGAACTAAGCCAACATTACTCTCCCATATCTGCCCTTTCAAATCAAAGGGATAAAGGCTGAGATTGTTCCTCTACGGTTTTATCATTAGCTTTTCTTTTCCTGGGTCAAGTACTTTCCTTTGGCCTCAGAAACCCAATACCATCACCCCAGTCTCACTTTGCTGACCAACATCTGTACCTAGTCCCTTGGGTGTGAGATAACTTTAATCAAATCAGTACAGACTTGGCTGCGATCTGAAACACTTGTGAATACAAGGATTGTCTCCCATCCCCCTGGCCTTTTTACTATAGGATTACTGTGTTGAAATAAGGCTGGAGATCCTGTGACAAAGATCAGATTTACTGTAAACACCGTAATTTATTCCTCCCCAGAGACTTTTAAGAGACCAGGTATTCTGTTGCTCTGGTGTTTTAATTCCATGTCAGCAACAGAGGTAGAGAATTAACTTGATTCTCAATGACATCTCAAGTCCCTAGCTACTTCTCACCTCCAAGCCCATACTTCTAGTAAATGGCTGGGTTATATATCACCGCTGTAGCCAGGAGCCACTCTTTTCATGTCATTTCCTGAGTGTAGGTACTTGCATTCTGAAGGGCTTTTGAAATTTCTTTCAGATCTTCTTTGTAAATCCATTATGGAACAACCCTGTGAGGCGTGTAAGGCACATTTCTTTTGAATGTATAGAGTATCATCATTTGGATATGAAATGTCTCAAAATGTATAATAGTACACGCTTGGGGATATGTGCTTTTTTTTTTTTTTTGCGGTACACGGGCCTCCCACCGCCACGGCCTCTCCCTCTGTGGAGCACAGGCTCCGGACGCACAGACTCAGCGGCCATGGCTCACGGGCCCAGCCGCTCCACGGCATGTGGGATCCTCCCAGACCGGGGCACGAACCCGTGTCCCTTGCATCGGCAGGTGGACTCTCAACCACTGCGCCACCAGGGAAGCCCGGGATATGTGCTTTTGAAAATTGATCATGGCATTCTCTCTGGGATTTGTCACTCTGGCTTCTTATCTGAGGTCCAAGTTGATGGCAACCATGTAAGATACACAGCACCAGACCACAGGGTGGACCCCAGGCAACAAGGCCCAACACACCTGGCCTACTTTACTCAGACTGCCTAGCACTGCTCCTTGCCCAGATCTTCTGGGTATTGGGCTGCCCCCAATGCCCTCACACACGTGCCACATTCCAACTTCTCTTTTTCTCTTTTATTATTTCATCTTCACCTTTGCCCTTTTACCAACATGAATCTCAACATCTTAACCTCTGAATGCCAGATCTTCCTACCATCAACACCCAATTCAAGTTCTTCTTTGTCATTCATCCAACACACATTTATTGGGTACCTAGTCTATACCAATCAACATGCTAGGTTTGGGGTACCCACTGGTGAACAAACAAGCCTGCTCTCTGCCCGGGGGAGGTCACAGCGTATAGAGGGAGGCGGACAAGTAACTGGAAAGCCAACAAATAAGCAATAAAAAATGAGCAGTGAGATAGAATAACAGGGAGCAGGCACTTAGAGAAGGTGCTGACCTTTAAGCTAAGACCTGAAAACTCAGAAGTCAGGTGTCCTTTGAGAGTGAGAGCGGAGGGCACCTGGCAGAGCATGTGGCGTGATCGGATGCACGCCCTAAAAAGCTGCACGTGGACAACAGATGGGAGGGGGACAGGAGTTAAAGCGGGGAGACCAGTAGGTGGTGTGGAGGTAGTCCAGAGGAAGGATGATGGATGAGATGGTGGCGGTGAAAATGCAGGGAAGGGACCACACTGGATTGGATATAGGGTGAGACAGATGGAGAGGAGCCAGGAACGGATCGTTCCCAACTAATTTAAGCCCCTACTCGCTCTTGCAGACTAATGCCAGGCACCTAGTAAAGATCAAAACATCTTCCTTTCCTACTTTCTTTGAAGGCTTAGCAATTCCATACATGCCTTGTTTGGCAGTAACGCAGGTAACATCCTGCGACATCTCTTCTACTGTTTTTTAATCAAAGATACTAGAACACACCATCAGCTAAACACTAAGAAGTGTACAATGTACCATCCTAGGACACAACTCACATAGCTCCTGGAGGAAATAATCTCTTTCTGTGATAGTAAGGCCATGATTACAAAAAAGAACATCAATGATCACGTCTCTCTACAGTTGCAATTTTATCTGATATTCAATTCTTGATTAATTATGTCCTTAGGTTCCAGGGTAATGGGAATTCCGGGTTCTTTTGCAGAGGTCCGAGGCATATTTCAGGCATGACCCTTACTCATGATCGTAGGCCAGGAAGTAAATGGCAGAATTGCACTGGTGGCAAATGCTGAGGCCGAGCTGTGTCTACAGCGGATGGCCACGTTGCAAGGGGTCAATCAAATGTTGTCACGTCGGGCTCCTTTGCACAGTAGAAGCAGAGGAGTCTGTGCTTGCCTGTTGGAGATTGGGGATGGGGGGAAAGAGAAACACGCTGCTAAGGGAAGCTGAGTACAGATTGGTCCCCGTCACCTGTGGGTCAGTGTGCTTCGCTGTGGTTTCCAGTGGCGGTCTGAGAGCCAAAAGATGTCAGGTGGACTTGTGGCTGGCTTAGCTAGAGAATGTTCTGAGTGAGGTCCCTCAAAGACGAGTCTTGAGGCTGGAAATTTTTGAGCAGGAATGTTTGGAAGACCCATGTGTAACCCGCTGGCGGGGTAGGGATGGGACACTCAGCTGAGGAAATATGAGAGAGCCCCAGCCGTCAGACATCAATATTTAGAGGGAGGGGGAAACCTTTTGTTAAGGAAAAAGACAGTCTTCATATAAATGCTTCTATTGTGTAAACATGTCCAGAACGTTGTGAAATCAACTTAGTGAGCATTCTGCTGTGCCTAAACTAGCCAAACAACAAACACAGGTTATTCCGTTTTTCCACTTGGGAAAAAGAAACACTGCCTCAGTTCAACCCCCAATTTCAGCCTGTGACCATGAGCTCTTTCCATAGTAGAGGAGGGGTCTGACAGTGGCTTTGCTGCTGGCCACTCCAGCCATTTAGAAAGAGCCCCAGGCTGGTGCCTGCTGTGGGGAAAAACTGTGTCTAAACAGCTGCCCCTGAATCAACGGACTGAGAATGTGGGTGAAGCCAGTGAGCTGAGGCTCGGCCGGGCGAGTGAGCCACAGGCTGGGACATCAGCTCAGTCTCCGCCCTTGTCTAGCGCAGGCAAATGCCTAACCAATTATAGCTACTGCATTTTGATGCCCTATTCTGTTCTCCCACAGGACAGACATATGCTCCTTTACTTTTTCAAGTACTAAAATGAAAATAAATACTGCCAGTCAAAAAGTACTAACTGAGAACGTGGAATGGAGAATGAGCGAGGAATTGTCGCCTCTTGGTGATGGCATGGAAAAGCAAAGCTTTTGGAATCAGGTACTTTCATTTTGCAATGGTATGGGTTTATTGTGCTTGTCCGTTCACGGAAATACACTGCTTTATTTTCAGTTCTGTGCTCAGCCTCCAGGTCCCACCTCAGTCCCCAGAGATACACGTACTTGGCTATCATTTTCCTCCACATACTGGAAAGAAAACAAACTGATCAGGAGACCTTCCTGAGTTAAGAGCTTTATAATGATACCAGTTACAATAGTAAAATGATTTTTTTACCCATTTACTTGTATGAGTCCCTTTTCTTACTACGTTGATGCATTTTCAAAAATGCAGACTGCCAAATTCAATACTATAATTCAGTTCTTTACTCTAAAATATTATTTATATGTCTGTCCTGGCAAACTAATCAAATGTTGATCACCTATATTCTTTGAGTTTCAAAAGGAGATACTTTGGCTTCTCCCATGGCCTTTGTAAAAGTGATACCGTGATGCTTACTCAGACTGGATTTCTGTTTGAGTGACTGTTGCTTTTCTGTGCAGATGAGTTTCCTGGGATGGCATTCCTTTTAAGTTTCTTACAGGAGCCATCTAATCAAGGTGATATTTGGATTGAAGTTGTCTAAGACTGAAACCGTATCACAGATCATTAACCCGGTCAGGTGCGGCTGCTTTGAGAACTGTATGCTGTTATAAAATAAGAAAACAAAGCTTGTGGTTCCTATGTTGGGGATCACCCACATTTCACTCCTCATAAGGACCAGGTGAGGGTCAGAAGTCCCCTAAGAGAATGTTACTCTCCACCATGCTCTCTTATAGCTTCACTGTACACACCTGCATGATAGCATTAATCCCTTTGAAGGTAATTGTACATATTTGTTTGTCTCTTTCACTTAGTTATGAAGGTTGAGGCAGTATGGTAGAACAGGGTTGGGTTCAAATCCGTTTGGGCCACATTTTAATCTTGAGACGCAGGTCAAACTGTGTAACCTCCCTGAGTCTCTGTTTTATCATTTGGTAAAAAGATGAGAATAGTAATACCTACATCACAGGGTTGAATAAGGGATACATATGTACTGACCTGCTGTATATACTAGGTGCCTAAGAAATAAGATCGTCTGCATCTAATTTTCAGGCTGTAATTTATCTTGCCATAATCAGTGCTTAGCCCTGTACCTGCCCTTAGGAGAGGATGCAATAAATGTACGTTAAATAAATAAATTGATGAGAAAATGCTGAGGGAGTCAGCAAGATCTCTGAGAAGGGCGTTTGTCTGGAAGACACTCCGTTCTTCTGCCCCCAGTCAGTATCCCTCACCCAAATTCCTAACGCTTCGTACACACATCCAGGGTTTGTTTACTCTTAGCATGGAGGTGGGGTGGAAGGGAAGGGCAGGGGCTCTGGACTTCCACTGCCTACTTTTGAGTGAGTGAGTCAGTTGAGTTGATTAGAGACCACTGTTCTGTTTCTAAGCCTAAATCCACTAAAATGGGAACAAGTAGGTATTTCTCAAAATTCTTGCTGCCAGGTGTGAAGAAAAGCTTACAATGTTATAAAGTGTGTCCCCAGATAGCCCACTGGTGGTGACCCCTTGGCCCTGTGCTGGCGCAACCTTCGAGGGGACTAGAGAAAGATGGAACTCTGCTCCCCGCCCACCATGTTTTAGTGCCAAGTACTTTCCATAAGCACTTTCTAAGCTAAAAGACAGACTTACACATCCATCGCTACTATTTCATTAGTTCCCCCTTCAAAATCATCTATCTCTTTCTCTATGTCTATGCCTGTTGCTCCAGGAGCAGTAAGTGATGAAAGGCAAGACTCCTCCAAGAAGATGAAAGGTCCACTTGTTATGAAACATTGCCTTTTCCATGGTTTAATACTCTTCAGATCACAGGTAGAGCCCAGAGCACTTTCCCTGGTGTTTGCCAAACCCCAAGCCGCAGACGGTAGAAGAGGCAGAACATGAGCAATGCAGGGATGTGGGCTGAGGGATTCTGTGTTTAGACAGATGCTGTCCAGCTGTGTGTTGAGCCAGAGAAAGCAGGAGTCCACACCTGGAGCACGGGCCCCAGGGGAGCGAGTGGAGACGTTTGCACCAACCATGTGAGGTCATGGGGAGAGCCAAGCGTGAAGACAGGATTCTCAGTCATCATCACCCACAAAGTGTCATCAGGAAAGAGAGGGGTTTTAGTCATAAACTGGATAAATGGCTTATTTTTCTTGCAGAAGAGTATGAGAATGAAGTCATATGAAAAGGGATATCAACATAAGAAGCACTAGTGACAGATTTGGGTGGGTGGGAGTGGTGAGGGGATGGTAATCCTACTTCCTTGTTATCTCCTGACCACTATGTATCCTTAGTCTAGACCTGGTTTATTCACTAGGTTTTAGTTCGTGTGTCCACACAGATCAATTGGTAATGGCTACCTGGAATGTAGGGAAAGAGCTGATGATTGATTACTGATGTCTGCCCCAGGACAGGAAAGAGGAATAGTTGGATTAATGCCGTTTACTGGTCAGCCCTGGTCTAGAACTCAGCTTGCTTTAGGCTTTACTTTCCTCATCTTGAAAACCAGACCAACCAGATTTGTGTGAATTATTTTAAGCCTAAGGTGTAACTAATGAGAGTATTGTTTGAGGGTCATTGTGGTTATATTAAGTTCACTGGCTTATAACACCATGTTTAGCATTCAAGTAAATGAAAGTTATTTAACCTTTTACATTATTTATCATAATCCACTCATTGTGCATTGGTATCTGGGATTATAGTAGTCCTGGTATTATGTTATCATTTACATAATGCAGTGGTACCTGATATAGCCTTACGGATTATAGGCTTGGTGTTGGTTGGTGTTTTATAGTGAAATGTTAAAGACTGAAACACTGCACAATTTATTAAAGAAAAGGAGGGGGCACTTGAAACTGTCTTGGAGATCTATGTCTGTCTGTCCATCTCTATCTATCCATCTTCAACATGTGGGAAATAAGAGTATTAGAGGTAAATAATAATATAAGCCTATATTTTAAACAACTGCTTTATAACAAATAAGCTTTTGGATTGCAAAACCTTCAAAAAATAGTCCTAGTCTCAAGGGTCTGGAAGAGACTTTGGGAATCCCCCTAACTTTCTAACCACCCCTTGTATTCAGGCAGGACTTCATGTAAAGAGCTTCCAGAACTATTTTGCACAATTTTCTTCTTTAGAGTTCCTAAAGCAGATTTGACCATCTCCTTGAATCCGTTATTGCATGACGGATCCAAGTTTTGTGGGACCTGGAACTCAGACAAATTTCGGGGTTCCTTGTAGAGAAAAGGGATACAAGAATCTCTTTTAGAAGTTTTACATAAACATGAGACATGTAAACACATTACCAAGTCCTCTGCCAGGGTTTTGGAAGGGGCTCGTAGCCTTAACTTTATCAGCTCTGAAATGTTAACTTTATCATCTTGGTATTCTTAGCAGTCAGTAGTTTGGGCTAATTTCCTAATCCTGCAGGAATTGAGGAAATAGCTCCTTACACACTTACCTAAGGTAAGAAAGTATGTAATGGACTCTGATTTCAGGTATCACATTCTTCTAGGAAGCAGAGTCCAAGAAGTGAAAATGTGGGAGTGAGTGTATTTTAAAAAATTGTTTATAAGACTATAGGCAATTATGTATAGAATAGCCATTTATACACTGGCACACGTACAAAGAAGTTGGGGAGTTTTTCTCACTCTTTTCTGTGGTAAAATAATCTGGCCTCCAAAAATAGCTAAAATTTTTTATTCTTTCCCCCTTTCCACCCGCTGGCCTTCTCACCTCTCCTCTCCTCTTCCTTTTTCCTTCCTTCTCCTTTTCCACCTGCTTCTTTAATTTTCTTTTTCATTCTTTTCTTTCTTCTTCTCCACCTCCTGACCCTGCTGTCCTTCCTGCATCTCCTTTTTTGTATCTTTTTCTCTTCCTTCTCCTTTTAAGCTGCATATGAAAAATTCCAAAATATCACAACCAAACTGTTGACAACAGCGAAAAGTTAGGCTCATTGTTCCTAAATATCCCTTTCTTATTTACTTAATTTTTTTAGGGATATTGAACAAACTCAAATTAATTGTGAGCCCATAAAAGGAACTGAAGGCCTAAGAATTACCCAAGAACAGAATCAGTAAAAATAAGGTAGCAGTCAAACCCCCAAAGTACAGATATTGGATGTAGACACATTTCTGGTATCCTGAACTCCAAACACAGGGCTAAATCATTGAAACACAAAGAAAGGAAAAAAATTGTGTTTTTAATTTTCTTCTTTCAGAAAGCACTCTATTTCATTTTTTTCTCTAACCAGGTCTGCAGACATATTTTGCAGTTTTGTGAATTTTTGTCCTTTTGAAGTGATCTTCCCATTACTCAAATTTAGGAACTTTGTTTTAAAATTTTAAAACATGAAATATTTCAAATCTCAGAAAACAATACAACAAACACCAAGAGAGCCCATCAATCAAATTGAGTAGATTTGCTGTATTGTTTCTGATCTCCAATTTTTTTTTTGAAGGAATAAGATATTTTTCATGTACAGTTAAGCCCTTCAGTATCAATGCTCCTTGGACCACAGACTGTAACTTGAATCACTAGGTTAGAACAGAAACATATTAAAAAGACATGTATTCACAGTTCAGCTTTTCTATACCCTCAATATATTCTATTTTGGTACTTTTATAATATAAAACACTGCATGATGAGAAGGTTTACAGACTGCCGCTGTTAAGCAAATTTGTACATTGATTGCCCAAGTTAGTTTTAAGCAAGATGATCTTTTCACATCAATTAAGTTATTTCCATTAGTTTAACTTTGAAATGATGTTTGTCTGTTTTTTCCCATGGTGCCAGCGGCAGCTCCGACACACAAATACATGTGGACACATTTTTTTCTTGAAAGAAATGTTCAGAAATGTAAACATCTTTTGCTGAAGTTAGTGTAACAAATTTCTGATTTTCAGAAAACTTCCATGTTAAAAAAAATTGCTAAAGCTCAATGATTATTTCACCCAGGTCTATGGACATTTGGAAGTCAGCAATATGGAAGTGGTAATAAAAATGGTTTTTAATTTTTAAAAATATTAGTACATGTGATTCTTCTGGGCGAGAATCATTATTTAGCATGTTCTAAAACGCAATGAAGGCAGCAACATATAGCACTACGTTGGGCAAGTTATTTAATTCTCTGTATTTTATTTCCTTTTTTGTAAAGTGAGGATAATAATACCAATTCTTACCTCACAGATTGCTGAGGGTGTTTAATGAGCTGATATATGTTAAGCACCCGAAACAGTCACTGATATAAACTAAGCATTCAGTCATTGTTATCTATTATTATTATTAATAATAACATTATTAGGAGTAGTAATGCAAAAAACTGATAACAGAAATACATTTGGGCTCTTCCCCCTGTCTATTTTAAAGATTTCAAGTCTTAATTTAGAACCCTTCTTTCCTTCTACTGAAGTCTAAAGCACTCAGTCGAAGACTTCTGTTACAAAGACATGATTTTATATGTCAAAGAAGACTATTATTCAAAGTCTAATTACAGTTTGGATGAAGAATTGATGTCTTTAGGCAATTGGCATTTCTTTCTAAATGCCTGCACTATAAAGAAAAGGGCTGTTAACTCTTGATGGTAGCATCTGCAGTCTCAGGCTAGTCTAGTAACGCAATCCTAGTTTCATTAATTTAGAAGAGACCCCATGAAGATGATTTGTGTGACCCAACGTAGATAAAATTTTCATCAGTCAGGGTTCCAAGAAGAAGTGGATGAGACCCTCCAGTGGGGCAATCTGAAGAGCAGAGTTAACCAAGGGGACCCCGCCCGGTTAGCAACTTCCCGAGCTTTTACCCGCGGGGCCTGAAGGGGGCGCGCGGAGGCAGCCGTTACAGACCCTGGAGACCCAGAGGGTCTAAGCGGGGGCCGTCCTGTAGGACTGGAGAAGGCAGCAGGCCCTTGGTGACCCTACAGGGAGGGAGCTGGGGACCAGCAGGAACTCCACTCTCCTCCTCTGATCTCCCTAGCTTGCTTTCCACGGACCAGACCCAACTGGAAGCCAGAGAGTGTGGGTACCACAGCCAGTGAAAAACGATGGAGAGTGGACCCTCAGGGCTGAAGGGAAAAGATCCAGTGCAGAGGTGCAGGCGATGAACACGGGACTAATGAGAAAGCTGTTCTCTTTCCCCCCATCCTCTTACCCCATGAAGCTGGACCTAGAGAAGTAAGGTGGCTACTCCAAAGTTTAAATTGTCTAAGCAACAAGTCCATTTAACATGTCCGCTTCAGAGACGTATGCCTCTCAGGTTAAATCTGAAAGTGACTTTATTTAAGATACTCACACATCCAAGGAAAGCATGTGCGCCCCAGAAGGAAGCCTGACAGAGCTGCTGCTTTCTAATGGCATGAGCGATTTTCTTTCCAAATTCCACCTGAATCTCAACTCTTTCTTCACTTATAATCACACAAACACGAAATCAGACAAATGACCTGCTCCAGATACGGACACTGGTGAATTGGGGTATGCTTACTTTCGCTTTAGAGTTTCAGGATTTTAAGTCATTTTATGATAAAATCATTAGGGCCTCATATACTTTTTTTTTTCTTCGCGGTACGCGGGCCTCTCACTGTTGTGGCCTCTCCCGTTGCGGAGCACAGGCTCCGGACGCGCAGGCTCAGCGGCCATGGCTCACGGGCCCAGCCGCTCCGCGGCATGTGGGATCTTCCCAGACGGGGGCACGAACCCGCGTCCCCTGCATCGGCAGGCGGATTCTCAACCACCACGCCACCAGGGAAGCCCTCTCACATACTTTTGAAAACTGCAGTTTATTCAAAAATATAAACTAGTGGATATATTTGGTTATTTGATAATAATCATTTTAAAGTATGTCTCACAGATGCACATGGGCAGCATTTAGTGTTTTTCAGATGGGCTTATATAGATTCTGCTTTTATCTTGGTCTCTATAGTAAAATTATTGACAAAGTAATGAAACAAAAGATATATTGTTCTACGATTGTATGCCTTGTGCAATAGCTCTCAGCCTCTTACACCTTCCACCAGCAATTGTCTCCAATAGGTCTCAACATTAATGTTTCAGATTTATTAGATTAATTAATTTACTTATTTATTAGAAATTTAAAAGCCCTCACTTTCAGGAAAGGTCAGATTTCATAAATAGCCTGTTATTATGTTTATCATTTATTATGTTAAACCTGTGAAAAATTGTAGTTGAAATTGCTAAGGCTTTAAAATAAGTAAGAACTATTCTTTTAGCAGTTGAAAATTGCAATTATATAGTTGAGTATAAGTATATATAGTTGAGTACTATAAGTATAATTGCAATTATATAGTTGAGTGTAAGTTTTATTACTTTGATGACAGTAAAACATGTTCAGTAAAAACTATTGCCATCGAAGTGTTTTGTAAAATTCTAAAATGGCAGGTGGACAAAACAGGCTTATTGGGAAGCTGGACAACAAAGACTTGTTGCACACACGGGAAGCAAGGGTTAGAAGAAATTTAGTCCAAGGTGACAACAAGCATATCAACAGTTATAGATCCCTGGAAGCGAGGGTCAGAAGAATGTGGCACGCCACAGACACGAGTGACAGCCAGTTATGAAGCTGCAGTGTTAATTCTGTGTCTCCTCTAGGCTCTAGTGGGTCACAGAGCTTCTGGCCCGACCGTGGTACTTGGATCCCACAATACTGGAATACCATCCCATGGTACTGGGAGGCCTTAGCATATGTTGTGGCTCAGTGCTTCTTAGAAAACATGTTTTAGCTTGTTAGATATTCACAATGACTTCAATTATATGTCTGCTAAAAGTTATTTTCCTTCTGAATCTAAGAATGCATTGCTTAAAGTAAACAACATATAAAAATCAGAATTAAAAAAAAAAAAAGAAAGATGCTGATTTCAGCTCTGAGTTCAGAGAAAAGAATGTCACTTGCACACTGGCTAAGGTTTCCAACATAAGCCTGGGGACTAGAGAGGAGTGACAGTGGCAGGGACAGGCTCCAGCAGAGGTGGATGGCTTGCTGGCAGCATCATTAATATCTTTCACCTGCTCCCCTGGTTTGACTCATCTATGAAGCCTCTTCCTGATAATAATCTGGCTTTCCTTGTAGATTTGTCTACAGGGGAGCAAATGAACAAGCAAGAAGATCTGGTCTGGTCCTTTGCTTTATGTTTCATTGTAAGTTAATCAGTTGCCATTCTGGTTATTATACATCAGTAACTGGGGATCCAATTAATGTGAGTCTTTCTGGAGAGCAGGATCTACTATTGATGTTCTGATTGACTGGGTTTCTAAGCTTGCAGGGCTCAGGACCAGACCCTGAGTAGCAATGAATTCACTTAATTCACCAAGGTTGTGGCATCCTTGGGGACCTCACTGGGAAATCTTTGCTAAGTTTGCTTTTCCATTCAAACCATAACAGGAGGTCTGATAAGACTGACTTTTACAAACCCCATAATGATCCCAATGGTTCGAATTGGTACACTTGATACACTTAATCTTGCTTACCTGAGCCTTGAGCTAACACGAATTCTAGAAATTTTCCTGGTTTGGACATTGCTCAACACAAAACCTTCATACAAATCAGTTAACTGAAAGAACAAGGAACAAATCTAAAAAGGATAAAGCTTTCTTCTGTATTTTTCTTCTTGGGGGAGAGCTACTACAGTGTGGAAGAAATGACATATGTCATAACTCAGATACAAACTCTGAAGCTGGGATATTAAGCTAGAGTATTAAAGGTATTAACAGTGAGCTCTAAAAACATGCAAGGATAGCCGGAAAGTAATTAAGAGTAAAAAGACGGAAATAGGAATGGAAAGACAAAATTTTATTAGCCCTCAGCTGACAAAGTAAACCTTGAGGCTGAGTGGAATTTTGTCCCTCAGATCAATAAGTTGAACTGCAGATTATATCTATAAGCTAAGCCTCATAAGCTGAAATAAAGGCAAAGCATTTGAACTCACTTCTCCTTTAATTATTTATAATTTGTATATTTCCTAAAAGGACTGTGTGGTAGTTTATGCCATATAGCATGGATATAATAAAAGATAAAATCCAGTTATGTAAGTGTGAACCACTTAGCCACTTGAATAAAAAGCATCTTAGGTCCACCCCATCCCCCCACCAAATATCAAACAAAATCTGTCTTTGAGTAAGATTTTGTAAGACACACAAATCAAATATTAATTTTGGTATCTTCCCCACCTTTATTAGAGTAAACTAGTACATTGCCCCAGCAATACAGGGAGGATACTTGTTCTTAGTTGACGGAGTTGCTGACTGTTACATTAGCTTCAGAAGTGATCTGACCTGCGCAGCTGTCTGCCCGGTCCCGATGTTGAAGGAGGATCGCAGAGACCCCCCTACAGTGGCTTCTTCTTTTGTTTCAGTCTCAAGCACGGAAACGTTTCCTATTGTTTTTAGCACCAAGACACTTGGTATGCACATGGTTCCCCCTTATCCGAGTTCCTCCCATCTCTGGGGTGATATAGGGGAGGGGTCATTGGTGTCTTCAGGTGTTTACATGTGTCCACCCCTCATGGTCCCCCATCTTGTCTCCCAGGCCCAAGGTCTTGGAACCATGGCCATCTCCTGTCTTTGTTTTCATCCTCTCATTAAAGCTCAAATCCCCAGTCACTCTCCTGTTTAATGCCCATCTCCTTGTTTGCTTCTCCCAAAGTGCTAAACATTTCCAAACAGAGACTGGGGGAAGGAATTATTTAGAGCTCTAGTCCTTGAAACACTGCCAAGTCTCCCAAAGGCAGAACTTCAGAACTCAGACCCCAAAGGCCTTGCTGTGCTTTCTATAAAGAAAGAAAAAGAGGAAATTACTTTCTTTTTCTTCTTTACAAAACTGTATTTATAGTATAAATATAATCAAGACCTCCAAGTGACTTCTTTAATGTAATAGCACAGAAATAAAATACCAAGACCTAAACAGTAAAAGATGTAAAATGATTATATTAGAAACGTCAGCAAATGAAGATTGGCTTGTTTTCCACTATTGTACCAACTTTTATCTGAGCGTCTCAGCAGCTATGGTGATAAAGGAAACAGTGGATTACCAAGCTCTTGCCTAAAAATAGTGGGTGAACACCTATCTGCACTGTATTGATAAACTACATACACTAGTAAAGCGTCTTCAGTATATGCTTTAATGAAACACAGGACTCTACAGAAATTTGCTAAAATACTACCAGTGATTTGCAAGTAGAATTAAGCTTTCAGGCACCTTTAACTCAGGTCTGGGTCTGTTCTTGGAAAATGGGGATTGTCTATAATTGTTGTCGAGGAGTTATTCATGTTTTTAAAAAGCACTTTGGTCTGATTTGTTGATGTAACTTTTACTTTCTGTTTTTCACTGTCAAACCTAAGAGTATGCAGTTGGCAGTTCTCACAAGAAGCTGTTACGGCCCCTGGTGTCAGGTGACAGCAGCACAGGGAGGTCTTGGTGGGGAGAGCTCTGGAGACCCACTGGAGAGAAGGGTGGGTGTGCAAGCAGGGGAGGAGCTGCATCTCAGAACGGCCAGAGCAACAGCCAGAGTGCAGAGAAAAGCTCACTCTGAGCCAGGGATGAAGGAAGGTGAGGAACTCAAGGACTCAGAGCTGTGCCGAACCAGGAAATGGAAATCCACATGCAACACCCAAGCGGAGGCAGGGGCTGGGAACAGAAGGAGCTGTGGTCAGTAGTCTAGAGCCAAACAGAATCCAGAGGAGGGGATGGGGATCTTTAACCGTGTTACCTGTACTGCCAGATGGTCTGTGTTTTCTGCAATGCTCACACAATCCGGATGGTACGTATTATTATCCTTGTTGTTTCACGTCATCACAGTAGCCAAGAACATGGTCCAGTGCATCACTAGCTTAAATGATAGAAGAAACTCATTAATATTCAGATCCATTTACTAATAAATCTAAATTTATATTAATAAAACGTTTATTTGTGGGCACAATAAACACTGTGTACTTAACACAAGAGTTACCATTGTCTTTAGTGAGAGAGTTGAAAGCAGCAAGACCTAAGGGCCCAGCCCACCAGCGATGCTCGTCTTCCTGTGTGAGATGCACTTTTAGTAACTACAAGTGAATAAAAAGGAAAAAAAAGGCAAATATAGAAAGGCAAGAATTCTTTTTATGAAAGATGTAATTGCCTACTTAGAAAGTTCAAGGACGGTAACCAAAAATTACTCATGGTAATTAAAAGGTGGAAAAAGAGATCCATAGAAAATCTTTTATCTTTTTTTCAAATTTAATTTTATTTATTTATTCATACAGCAGGTTCTTATTAGTCATCAATTTTATACACATCAGTGTATACATGTCAATCCCAATTGCCCAGTTCATCACACCACCACCTCCACCCTTTGTCCTCTACATCGTGTCTCAATTTCTGCCCTGCAAACCGGTTCATCTGTACCATTTTTCTAGGTTCCACATATATGCGTTAATATACAATATTTGTTTTTCTCTTTCTGACTTACTTCACTCTGTATGACAGTCTCTAGATCCATCCACGTCTCAACAAATGACCCAATTTTGTTCCTTTTTGTGGCTGAGTAATATGTACCACAACTTCTTTATCCATTCATCTGTCGATGAGCATTTAGGTTGCTTCCATGACCTGGCTATTGTAAATAGTGCTGCAGTGAGAATTGTGGTACATGACTCTTTTTGAATTATGGCTTTTGCTGGGTATATGCCCAGTAGTGGGATTGCTGTGTCATATGGTAATTCTATTTTTAGTTTTTTAAGGAGCCTCCATACTGTTCTCCATAGTGGCTGTATCAATTTACATTCCCACCAACAGTGCAAGAGGGTTCCCTTTTCTCCACACCCTCTCCAGCATTTGTTGTTTGTAGATTTTCTGATGATACACATTCTAACTGGTGTGAGGTGATACCCCATTGTAGTTTTGATTTGCATTTCTCTAATAATTAGTGATGTTGACCAGCTTTTCATGTGCTTCTTGGCCATCTGTATGTCTTCTTTGGAGAAATGCCTATTTAGGTCTTCTGCCCATTTTTGGATTGGGTTGTTTGTTTTTTTAATATTGAGCTGCATGAGCTGTTTATATATTTTGAAGATTAATCCTTTGTCTGTTGATTCATTAGTAAATATTTTCTCCCATTCTGAGGGTTGTCTTTTCGTCTTGTTTATGGTTTCCTTTGCTGTGCAAAAGCTTTGAAGTTTCATTAGGTCCCATTTGTTTATTTTTGCTTTTATTTCCATTACTCTAGGAGGTGGATCAAAAAATATTTTGCTGTGATTTATGTCAAAGAGTGTTCTTCCTGTGTTTTCCTCTAAGAGTTTTATAGTGTCTGGTCTTACATTTAGGTCTCTAATCCATTTTGAGTTTATTTTTGCGTATGCTGTTAGGGAGTGCTCTAATTTCATTCTTTTACATATAGCTGTCCAGTTTTCCAAGCACCATTTATTGAAGAGACTGTCTTTTCTCCATTGTATATCTTTGCCTCCTTTGTCATAGATTAGTTGACCATAGGTGCGTGGGTTTACCTCTGGGATTTCTATCTTGTTCCATTGATCTATGTTTCTGTTTTTGTGCCAGTACCATGTTGTCTTGATTACTGTAGCTTTGTAGTATAGTCTGAAGTCAGGGAGTATGATTCCTCCAGCTCCTTCCTTGTCTCTTGTAACATTCTTTATTTTAAAGTCTATTTTATCTGATATGAGTATTGCTACTCCAGCTTTCTTTTGATTTCCATTTGCATGGAATATCTTTTTCCATCCCCTCACTTTCAGTTTGTATGTGTCCCTAAGTCTGAAGTGGGTCTCTTGTGGACAGCATATATATGGGCCTTGTTTTTGTATCCATTCAGCAAGCCTGTGTCTTTTGCTTGGAGCATTTAATCCATTCACGTTTAAGGTAATTATTGATATGTATGTTCCTATTACCATTTTCTTAATTGTTTTGGGTTTGTTTTTGTAGGTCTTTTCCTTCTCTTGTGTTTCCCACTTAGAGAAGCTCCTTTAGCATTTGTTGTAGAGCTGGTTTGGTGGCGCTGAATTCTCTTAGCTTTTGCTTCTCTGTAACGCTTTTGATTTCCTCATTGAATCTGAATGAGATCCTTGCCTGGTAGAGTAATCTTGGTTGTAGGTTCTTCCCTTTCATCACTTTAAGTATATCATGCCACTCCCTTCTGGCTTGTAGAGTTTCTGCTGAGAAATCCGCTGTTAACCTTATGGGAGTTCCCTTGTATATTATTTGTCGTTTTTCCCTTGCTGCTTTCAATAATTTTTCTTTGTCTTTAATTTTTGCCAATTTGATGACTATGTGTCTCGGCATGTTTCTCCTTGGGTTTATCCTGTATGGGACTCTCTGCGCTTCCTGGACTTGGGTGGCTTTTCCTTTTCCATGTTAGGGAAGTTTTCGACTCTAATCTCTTCAAATATTTTCTCTGGTCCTTTCTGTCTCTCTTCTCCTTCTGGGACCCCTATAATGCGAATGTTGTTGCATTTAATATTGTCCCAGAGGCCTCTTAGCCTGTCTTCATTTCTTTTCATTCTTTTTTCTTTATTCTGTTCCGCAGCAGTGAATTCCACCATTCTGTCTTCCAGGTCACTTATCTGTTCTTCTGCCTCAGTTAATATGCTATTGATTCCTTCTAGTGTAATTTTCATTTCAGTTATTGTATTGTTCATCTCTGTTTGTTTGTTCTTTAATTCTTCTAGGTCTTTGTTAAACATTTCTTGCGTCTTCTCGATCTTTGCCTCCGTTCTTTTTCCGAGGTCCTGGATCATCTTCACTATCATTATTCTGAATTCTTTTTCTGGAAGGTTGCCTATCTCCACTTCATTTAGTTGTTTTTCTGGGGTTTTATCTTGTTCCTTAATCTGGTACATAGCCCTCTGCTTTTTCATCTTGTCTATCTATCTGTGAATGTGGTTTTTGTTCCACAGGCTGCAGGATTGTAGTTCTTCTTGCTTCTGCTGTCTGCCCTCTGGTGGATGAGGCTATCTAAGAGGCTTGTGCAAGTTTCCTGATGGGAGGGACTCAAAACCTTTTATCTTTATATGTAGTTTTGCTATTTTTTAGTCATTGCATAGCATAACATACATGGGATGTGATACTGAAGAAATTAAATTCCA
The DNA here is from genome assembly GCF_951394435.1 of Stenella coeruleoalba. NCBI lineage: Eukaryota > Metazoa > Chordata > Mammalia > Artiodactyla > Delphinidae > Stenella > Stenella coeruleoalba. Next base: position 14,438,711 of record NC_137164.1, read on the forward strand.
ATAGAAATACTGGGCCAGAAACAGTCAAAAGGTCACAGTTTTTCACATTAGTTAACATAATCAGTTCATTCATTTACTTATTCATTCACTAACTCATTCTTTTATTAGTTCTTTTTGTAAATATATAAAACCACAGGCCCTGTGTTGGGGAAGTGAGACAGCTTCCAGGGTTCCTGTGAAGTTTCCAGGCTACTGGAGGAGAAAGCTGTTAAATATGTTGTTACTCTGAAGGTTGAGAAGTGCTGTCATGGGCGAGATGCTGCCATTTCCCCACACACCAGCACAGTGTAGGTTTCAGAGATAATTTTTGTGTCATACCAGAAATACAGTTTTGTTAGTTTAGGGGTCTAGCTCATTTAATCAAACAAAGACAAAGCCAGCCAAGCAAAAACTCTCCTTTTATGCTTTGCATTTACTGGGTGGCTTTACAAAGAGATAATATTGGCAATGTTGAATCTCATTTGCCGAACTGGGCTTCAGGTGACATTTGGATCTTTTCAAAGGACAAAGTTTTGTCATCATTGAGAATATGTGAAGAAGTGTTTTAAGCCCTGAAAGTACTCCCTTCAGAGGGGCAACAGTGCTGAGTGAGACAGCATCATTACAATAAATGTCAAATACCCCAAAGGGACTTCTACGAAGGAGACAATACTCCCTGAGCTGCATCAACGTGGGTTTAAAAATGCTGTCTCCGAACTTAAATATCACCCCTTTTATGGTAGAGCTTGTCCTGGTTTTGCATAGCTCTTATTGACCCAGAATTCAGTACTTACCTGTACTGCAACCTTCCTTTAAACACTGAACAATAATGATTTTCTTAAATATTCCCATTGCTCATGGGAACTGGGATCAGATGAACTAGATTTGGGTCTCAGCCCATCCTCAGACTGTAACCTAAAGGCAGGTTTCATCTCTCTAAGCCTCCATTTTCCCCCCAAACATTTTATTATAAAAAATTTCAACTGAAAGACTTTTACAGTGAATACCCATGATCCTATCACCTAGACTTTACCATTAACCTTTACTATACTTTCTTCATCACATTGTCTATTCATGTATGCAACCCTCCATCCATCCATTAGTTTATTCCATTTTTTTTGATGGATTTCAAAGTAAATTTGCAGAGAGTAGTATCCTTTCCCCTAAATACTTCAGCATATATATTGTTAACTAGATTGGATATTTGCTTACAATTTTTATTTTTGATATAAAATGGATAAATCTTGTGTATGAACCACCCTTTTTTAAGTTATAAAATGGAGTGGAGAGTACTTGTCTCAAAGAGTTGTGAGAATAACATGGGCTAATGTGAAAAGTTCTTTGTAACTTACAAAGTGAGGTATCAGGGTGAGGCACTGTTTTTACAATTGTAATTAATGTAATCATTGTCTCTTTGATAACTGTGACTATTAGATGGGAAGCCAACTCTGAGAGAGTGGCCATTTCTGTTAGACACATTACCTGCATGAGTATAAAAGCTATCACGGCCCCAATGTTAATTGTCAAACAATTTGCACACAAGTACTCACACAATCATGACAGGGCTGCTTGTATGACATCCATCCCAGTAGTCTGGGCAACTGTGCAGCGTCTGGAATATGTCTGGCAAAATGGTGATGGCAACGTTCCCTTCCCCTCGATTCGATTACCATCGCTGGACTGCATTTTCCATGCTATCTGGGTGGCCCCAGAGGCCGGCCCCGGCTTTACATCCATCTTTGAGTTCTGTCACATTTCATGGATGGTTGACAAATCAGAATGCTGTGGTCAGAGAGGGAGCTTGGTTTCCTGTCCCCCCTTAACAAAACCACCAATGGCACTAAAGTTTCAAATGTGGACGCTTGTCAACCAAATGCTGTTATTTGGTGCCAGTTAATCCTCATTATTAATATTGTGAATGATTAGGTTATAATGTATTTGGTTAATAAAATGCTACTGTGGAGAAGCTTGGATAGGACTGGTCTGGAGCTCGACCTGCCTGAAAATACTGAGCAGGTGTTGGAAGTTTATGGCTAGATTTGGGTCATGGGAGAAAGTCCTGTCCAGTGGTGTGGATGTGGCATGGCTGCTGAGAAGAGGTGGTTGAAGCAAGTTGCCAGCATCAGAGCATAATGATTCCACAAGGAATAAGGAGGGTAGAACTCCACATACATGGAACAGGGGCTCTAAGGGTTATCACAGACTGTGAAGGGCCTGAGATTTTTACCCTTCTTGCAAACTAATAAGTTAGCCTGCCACAGTTTCATGGATGTTGGCAGAAGACACGAGACTCTCGGTCAGAAACAAAGGACTTTGTTTGTCAGCAAGTGGCATGAGGTCAGGTTTGCGCTGCTTCCCTCGGTTCTTGAACAATGGCCAATAATCATAAAAGCATTTGATATTTATGAGCACTTACTACGTGTTGGCACTGTTCTGAATGCTTTTCTTCCTTACTTCGTTCAACAATACGATGACCTTATTTGTGTCCTTATTTACAGATAAGAAAACAGGCACAGTGAAGTTAAGCAACCAGCTCAACTAGCAGCATAGTTGAAAGAAGTGGAATCAGGATTCCAGAGTAGGTAGCATCTGAGGCTGTGTTTTTAATCCCTTTGACATGTATTTCCAGGTAACCAAGTCCTAGAGAGCTATGGTCAGAGCTGCTTGTTCTCAGTCAGGGAGGTTCAGGTGACCGGTACCTGACAATGTTAAAAGTCCAGAGCATCCCAGGAAATGAGTTTGGAACAGAGTATGCTAACACGACCTATTTTGTTAGTGTAAATACTTTCAGTTGTGTAGGACAAATGTGCCTGGGAGGCTACTTTGAATGAAGGTAGCAGTGGTTTCTCTCTTTTTTATAGAGGGTTTCCCAACTACTGCGATACTATGGTAATGTGTTTTTCTGTAACCTTATAACTCAATGTAATTACCATTGCACATTACAAGCCCCAGTGAGCTCATTTTACACTTTAAGTTGGAATTCTATATATAGCAACATCCAAGCAAAAGAGTTTACAATCCTATTATTCCTTAGTCTGTCTCCCACATTCCATATTTTGTTACTTTCCTCAAACTTCTCATCACTTCACCCCCATCCATGCTCTCAGTTGACGACTTGCTTGCTATTTAACTGAGATCAAAGCAATCGCAAAAGAACTTGCACAAGCGTCCAAAGCATATCTCACTGACTCTGCATCTGAGACCTTATAGTCTATTTTCTCTTTTGCTATTATGAATATACTAACCTGGCTCCTTGCCAAGGGCAACCCTGCACTTGTACATGAAATTGGAATGCCATTTCCTGTGTTCTACCCAAGGATATTGCCCAGCAGTTTTCTCCTCTCTTTCTTGAATAATCAGAAAGAGAGGAGAATAATTTCCAGAAGCAGTTATTTGTCCCATCTACCGTGCTACTTTTCTATCACCCTTTACAGTAAAACTCCTTAATAGGGTTGACTCTCCTTCATGTCTCCTGAGTTTCTCCTCCCATTCTCTCTCAAGTCTATCCCAGGTATGCTTTCGTTCTCACCTCTCCACCTAAATTGCTTTTGTCGAGTTCACGAGTGACCTCCATATTGCTAAATCCAATAATCAAAACTTAAGTCTAGTCAAACCATAAGTGACATTGTGGATCACTCCTTCCTCCTTGAAACTGTTTCTTCATGTGACTTCCAAGTTACCACACTCCCAGTTTTCTGTTTATCTCTAGTTGCTCCTTCTCAGTCCTCTGCTGTATATCTCTGACCTCTAACACTGGAGTGTCCTAGACTTCTAGACAGCTTCTAGACACTCATATTTAGTCCCTTTCCCTACGTAAGCTCTCCATAGAATGCAGAAGATATGCAGAGCAACTTCTAAGCAAGAACAGCTTTAGACTGGTGACACTGCCAAGGTAGTGAATCAATTCTTTGTCTCTCTCAGACTTGATCTGAATAACAGTTTTTCTTTTAAGACAGTTTTGTGTTCCTGAGTCATTTATATATTCATTTATTCAACAAATATTCATTAGGCATTAACTAGAAGGAAGCCATTGTTTTAGATGATGGGGGAAGAGTGTGGAAGGTGACAGACAGTGCCCCTACTTTCAAGGAGCTTTCACTCTAGTGGGGAGGGTGTGGGGGGAAGGATACAGCCAGTAAACAGGTCAATAAACTATCAAGATAATTTCTGAAGGGCTTGGACAAAGTGACATGATAAAGGATAACGGGGTGGGGAAGGATCGTGGGTGGTCAGGTTAACGTTCTTTAAGATGACTTTGGAGCTTAGATACAAAGAATGAGAAGGACCTCCCCAGTTATGCAAAACCAGGGAGGGCTAATCCAGGCAGAGAAGAGCTCACTGCAACAGCTCTGAAGTCGGCATGAGCTGAACTTGTTGAAGGAGTAGAAAGAAAGCCAGTGGAGCTAGAACACAGGGCGGGGCCAAAGAGGTACAGATGGCAGATCACGTGGGGTTTGTGACCTTGGGAAAACATATGATGTAACAAAGTAGGGCCATGGAAACCACTGGACGGTTTATTCAGGGAGCAATTCAAACTGATTTATATTATTTATTTATTTATAAAGAAGATGTTGGGGGTAGGAGTTTATTAATTAATTTATTTATTTTTTCTGTGTTGGGTCTTCGTTTCTGTGTGAGGGCTTTCTCTAGTTGCGGCAAGCAGGGGCCACTCTTCATCGCGGTGCACGGGCCTCTCACTATCGCGGCCTCTCTTGTCGCGGAGCACAGGCTCCAGATGCGCAGACTCAGTAGTTGTGGCTCACGGGCCTAGTTGCTCCGCGGTACGTGGGATCTTCCCAGACCGGGGCTCGAACCCGTGTCCCCTGCATTAGCAGGCAGATTCTCAACCACTGCACCACCAGGGAAGCCCGATTCCAAGTTTTTGACCTGAGTAAGTAGTAGATGGTTGTGCCATTTGCAAAGATGAGAAAGATTAGGAGACAGACTGGTTTAGGAATGGTAATCAAGACTCTGTTCTGGACATTATATATTTACAAAGAGATATCTAGTAGATAAATGGATGTATTACACACACACACACACACACACACACACACACACACACATCTGTTTGTGGTAACAAGCATGTATTAGCTTCTTGTGTCTGCCGTAACTAATTACCACAAACTTGGTGGCTTAAAATATCTATCCTCTCACAGTTCTAGAGGTCAGAAATCCAAATGGTTTCACTAGGTTGGAATCAAGCTGTCATCAGGGCTACACTCCTTCCAGAAGCTCTAGGAGAGACTCTGTTCCTTGCCTCTTCCAGCTTCTGTTGGCCAGCATTCCTTGTCTTGTGGCCACATCACTCTAATCCCTACCTCTCTGGTCACATTGCCTTCTCCTCTTCTGTACTCTAATATTCCTCTGCTTCTCTCCTACAAGGAGACTTGTGGTTGCATAGGGTACACCCAGATAATCCAGGTTAATCTCCCCATCTCAAAATCCTTAATTTAAGTTACATCTACGAAGTTTTTTTTTTTTTTTTTCCATATTAGGTTACATTTAAAGGTTGTAGGGATTAGAATGTGGATATCTTTGGGGGGGGCATTATGCAGCCTCTCAAAATATATATATTCAGACAAATAGAAAGTCCCTGACTCCAAGAGTAAGGGTATACGCCCTACCTAGCTCAAAGAATTTTCTTTATGGGTGCCCAACAAGGATGTGTCCTCTACCTGTCTTGATGCTCTCTGTGACTCTCAAAGTTCTTGTCCCTGTTTTTTTTTTTTTTTTATTCCATCTTGTTTGATTTTCCTGCAGTAAATACTTTCTGTTTGAATGAGGTTCATGATCTAATCAACTTTCACTGTTTGCTTACTGCTATACTCCCACGCCTAGAACAGTTCCTGGCAGTAGGTGCTCAATGAATACTGGTTGATTGAATGAATGAGGAGATGGCACTGAACAAGCAGACATGTACTTGATACTTGAGTTCAGATGACTCTAATTTCATGGGACTTACATCGAGCCAGTGATGCTGGATTTCTGTATTTATAACACTGAGTCAGTGTCTAGCCTTGTGTCTTTGAAGACAGGTGCTAATGGTCTCTGGAACCTGGACACATTATAGCAGTTCATTCAATGCCCAGCAATAGATTAATTTCAGATTCATATTTCCAAGTGAGTGAATCAATTTTGGAATGCACTGAATTACTACTTTCTGTCAGAAATGTTCCTCCAATTCTCACAGCTTTGCAGAATGAGGTTGATGGAGGAGTTTTGGGTCTCAATGAAGAATCAAATGCTGCCTAACCCAGGTTATTCACTCCCTTACTTTCATGGGTTCTTTGATGACCTTTAATCCTTTAGGTCACGTCTTATCCTGGAAGGAGGTATTCTTCTCAAATGCCTCAGCTACATGTGCATTCATGGTGCTAGTAGAGCTTTATACTGTTTGTTTTAATCACACTTTTACAATAACAATAACAAACAAAACTTCATTAAAGGAAAAGAGAGTTACATCTATTGATATGTCATGCTCTGCTATTTTTTGGCCACTATTGAAAACACTCATTTTATAACTAACCTAGCAAGCTATGAGACTAGGGAAGTGGTAAAACAGCTCCTATCACTTTTGTTTAAAATGTAACCTAGAGGAGAAAATTAAAATTCTGGGAAAACACCTAACAAAATAAGGGAAATTAGGCATTCTGGTGCAGAATTAAATTTAACATACATCTCAGAATTTTCAAACTCTGCCTCTTGGAATAAACAATTTAGGCTACCAAAACATGGTGATTGTTTCTGAATTGCTTTCAAACTTGGGGACAGACTTAGGCATCACAGCAGACATATCAATAAATGTGTCTGCGCAAAGGGTGTTCGTAAATTGTTTGTTCTTTGAACAAAATGCCAGTGTGTGGTAAGAAGAGAGAATTACGTAGAAAAATATTATGCCACTATGGAAATTGACAATAAACTTGCAGTGTCAGCACCAGGATCTTTTAAAAACACAGAATCTAAAAATAGATGAATAGAAAAAGAAACTGACAAAGTAGCGCCAAGCAAATGTCTTTATATTAAAGGAGGAATAGAACTATGGAAAGAAGGACTTATTTAAATAAGCTGTAAATAAAATGTCTGCATCATTACTTTAAGAGTATCTTCAAGAGCAGAAATATAGTAGTTGTTACTGTCATCATCCACGTTATCATCATTACTATCATCATCATCATCAAAAACCATCAAGAGCATTTTACATCAATAAAAATGTGGCACCAAAAAACGGGAATTTCATAGTTTTCTAGGAGTTAATATTTTAAAAGTAAATCACCCTGGGGCTTCCCTGGTGGCACAGTGGTTAAGAATCTCCCTGCCAATGCAGGAGACATGGGTTCGAGCCCTGGTCTGGGAAGATCCCACATGCCATGGAGCAACTAAGCCCTTGCACCATAACCACTGAGCCTGCACTCTAAAGCCCACGAGCCACAGCTACTGAAGCCCGCTCACCTAGAGCCCATGCTCCACAACAACAGAAGCCACTGCAATGGGAAGCCCACGCACCACAACGAAGAGTAGCCCCAGCTAAAGAAAGCCCGTGTGCAGCAATGAGGAACCAACACAGCCAAAAATAAATAAATAAATTTATAAAAAAAGTAAATCACCCTGAAATGTCTACACAAGTGAAAATCATACTGTTGTCTACTTAAGTATAAGACATGCTGACATAGAAGAGTTATAGAAATTCTCACTTAAAAAGCAAATCTTGTATGGGACTTTTCTGGACTATCTTCTTTATTTTTCTGTTAACCTAAAAGTCTCCTAAGAAAATAAGTGTATTAAAAAAAAAAATAAACTTTAGGTTCCATTGCACTTTGGAAGTGATTGAAATGTGGTGGAGGTGACACAGTAAACATTGCAGAAGTACATGAAGAAAGACAAGAACTCAAGAAAATCCTTGAGTTCTCATCTGAGCAATTCGTTGAAGCTTTATGGAGAAAAACAGTACTTTCACAGCAGTTTGAAGGATGGAACCGAGATGGTTGGAGAGGAATGAAGTCGTTGTAGCCACATGGTTCAATTTGAAAGAGGGCTCACAGGTAGCTGTGAGGTGCCTGGACATTGGAGCTTCTGCAGGGCTTAGGAAGAAATAATATATATATCTGAGAAGAGAACCCTAAGTAAGGAACCCTGCTTCCTAACAACCAACGCTGACATTTTGGATTTAGTAAATCATAATTTACTTTAGACACTCTGAACTTGTATATTACAATTGATGAAATAAATGGAAATTTATTTATTTCTTAATTACAAGACCATAATGGGACTTAACATTTCTAATTGCCCTGGTCTTCTGAACAGTTTGACTAGCTTAAAGTGGAGCCTGGTTTTAGAGAGCAGACCAATGTCTGTACTAAATTGTCTGTTTGTGCAACTAGAGGGAGCTAGATGCAGCCGGGACTGTGAAAGAGGACTGAAAAGATTTGCCAGAAGACTGATTATTTGGTTTAGAGGACAGAAGTCTATCTCACACCTTATTTCTATATAAATCCCAGATTAATTAATAATTTCAATGTGAAATGGAAACGACACAAATATTTGAAGTAAAAAATCAATATATAATCTTGGGAGTGCAGAAGCACATTTTTAAGCATACCAAAAGGAAATACAATTTAAAAAACAATCAACAGTTTTTATCATTTTTAGCATGAATAACCTAAGTAACATTTTTAGGCTTAGAGCACTGGAAAAAATATTTGTTGCATACATATCAGATAGAAGATTAAGATCCTTAAAATATAATGAGTCCTTAGAAATCAATGATTAATAAATAAGTGCAACAACAGGAAAATGGGAAAAGACATGAGTAGACACTGCCCAAAGAAGAAATACAGATGGTCAATACATATTTGATACAATGTTCACTTTTACCACAACAGACAGAATTTCAAATTAAGGCAAGAATAAGATACAATCCCCCCTCCATCAATTGGTAAAGATTAAAACTGGTAATACCCAATGTTGGCTAGGGTGCAGGGAAACAAGAAAAAAAATGGTAGCAGAAGTATAGATTTATCCTTCCATAGGAAAATTCGGCAATATTTATTACAAATATTTAATATTTATTAAAAACACTCCCTCTGCCACTGGAATTCCAACTACAGGAATGAGGATGGGGCTTCCCTGGTGGCGCAGTGGTTGAGAGTCTGCCTGCCGATGCAGGGGACGCGGGTTTGTGCCCCGGTCCAGGAAGATCCCACATGCCGCAGAGCGGCTAGGCCCGTGAGCCATGGCCGCTGAACCTGCACGTCTGGAGCCTGTGCTCCACAACGGGAGAGGCCACAGCAGTGAGAGGCCCGCGTACTGCAAACAAAACAAAACAAAAGAATGAGGATGAAGGTATAAGTATATTCATCTCAGGATTTTTATGATCAAAAAAATTGTAACATCTTAGCAGTTACAATCTGAAGAGTTTTCCAACTTTAGGAGAATTGAGAAATGAGTTAAATTACACACCTTACATAGCCATTAAAAATTATTGTAGAAGAATATTAATTAACATGGGCAAATGATCAGGCTCTGTTTTTTAAAGTCAAAACAGCAGATTTTAAAACTGTGCATTGTATGAGCTTACTGCTGTAGAATAATGTTATGTACACATAGAGAAGATATGGAAGAACAAACAATAATGTGTTAATAAAAACTGTGTTTTGATGTTAGATTATAGGTAATACTGAGCAGTTGGATTGCAAAGTTCCTTATGCATTGCCCAGCAAAACCTGCTTTTGTCACCTTTAATTAGAATTGGTAATAGAATTTTGAGTCAGTGTTACCTTGTTGACAGACATTGAATACAGGACAAAAGTTAGGCGGGACATCTAGCATGATGGAAAGTGAATGACAAAATGATTTGTTAATGGAATGATTTTAAACCATTCTGTGTGGCTTAAAATGAGGACTTTGGAACAAAGAGGAGAATATGATAAATGTAGCTGGGCCAGTGGCATTCACTACTGGGATTTGGATCAGCTCCTTTGGTAGATTTCTCAGGAATCTGTTTGCATAAAGTCCTGAGCAGCCAACTGGGAGAGAGCACCTCAGGACAAGCTTGCCTCATAGCAAAGCTTCACAGCGAGGTGCTAAGTGGCTCTGTTATCACAGTGCCTTCCACTCACGTGTGTCCCAGTATAATCCTCCAGGATTTCCTGAGTCCCGGGAAGGGGCCTGTTTCAGTTTAAAAACAAAAAACAGAAAAACAAAAACAACTTGGGCACACCATCGGGACTCAGCATGCTGCTTTGGTACCATTCTTGTAGAAAGAAACTCCAAAGGAGAGAAAGACGTTCTGCCAAATGGCTCGGCTTGAAGCTTGTGGAATTACACCATCCTCTGCAGAAGCAGCGTGGCTCCCTGAATCATGCCACCCAACCTCACCTCTCAGGTGAACCTCGTCCTGGTGCTTATGCTCTGACAGCTCCAGATCAGTTTTGATCAGCTTTTAGTGGGGAATGCCAAGGAGAGGGAAATTAGAGTCTGGAATACTACTGAGCCCCAAATTATGTTAATATGGAATAGGAATGTCATTTTGGTCCAGTGGGTTTTAAACTTTTCTTTTTAACAGTAAGATACGTTTTTTGTGAATTAAATATTACATGTAATCCAAAATGTAATATTGATAAGGCAGAGCTGATTGACATGGGAATGGGGAGGGGCTAGAAACCCAGCTGTTCCATGTCACCCCCTCGCTAAGCTAGGGGTACTTCCTGGAACCACTAAGGCTGAAAACCACAAATATATCCAACTTCCAGAGATGTGCAATGACTTAGTCAAGATATGCAGCAGCAGAGTGAAGGCTGGAATCCAGGACTATTTACCCTGTGGTGTTTTTCCCACTACATCACTTTCTCTACCACTCCTGTAGCACTTCTGCCCTAGAAATCCTCCACAAACACTAGGTGAAGGATGTGTTAACTAACCTTATTGTGGTAAACATTTAGCAACATCTACGAAGATCAAACCATCACACTGTACACCTTAAACTTACATAATGTTATATGCCAATTACATCTCAATAAAGCCGGGAAAAAAATCAAACAGAAAAAGAAAAGAAAAAAAAAGAAAACTTCTATGGTGACGCTTTTAGAGAAACAGACTAAGTCTTGCAGGTAGAAATGGAGAGGAACAGAGTAGGTGTCACAGGTGGGATGACCCTGGAGAGACATGACAAGCTACAAAAACCCCATGGAAAAGCCACACAGGGCCTCGACACATCTGCCCCTGAGCCCCTAGACAATACAGCCGAAATCTGCTTCGGGCTCTTTCCTGGGGGACGTGAAGGGGCCCTGAGCTGAGTGGGTTCCCCGCAGGCGTTCCCTCCTGCTGTCGTCCTCCAATATGGTTTGAATCTGCTGGCCTCCCAAGGTCACTGTGGGCCCTCTGATGGAGCCTTTGATTTAACATGTAAGGGGATTCCCACTGGCTGATAAAATATTTTTATATTTTATCACTTTCCTGCAGCTAGCGGCTTTTGGCACGCAGGGTGTTTTTATAAATGTTATAAGTAAATATTTTGGGGTCCATCACCGAGATGAGCATGGACCTGCAAGCCTGGGACTGGAAGATATTAGGCTCCACTGGAAAGAAGTGGGAATAGAAAAAGTAAAATATTGAGGACGTGAAAGTACTTGTCAAAGCACTGCAACTCTGCACTGTGGCTCCAACATCCAAAGTTAATAGAATTAGACCAATAAAAGCAAATTGATTTTAAGCAATATATCTAGATATCCAAGGGCTTTAAGTGCTTTTACTTGGATTATGGGCCATTTAGTAGAGGAAGGAGAATAAGTAGGGCTACATTTTCACATTAATGACCATCACTTTTGTTCTCCAGACAGAACCAGACCCTTCAAGACCCTTCCACAAAGCACGGCAGACAGATTCCTAAGATGTCAAGCCACTACTCAGGGTTTCCAGGAGTCATGGGCCACTTTTGGTCCAAATGTCCCTTTGAAAAATACCCCCCAACATAAATAAAGTGTGGGCTATGGTCGTGGTATGCTCCACTGCCCTTTCGAGTAGTAAAGTCTCAATGAGCCGCTCGGAAGCTGAGGTCAGGAAAATTCTCTTTCACACTGGGTGATTCACTACGTAGGAAACTTACTCCTTCCTGGGGAACCGCTAAACCTCAGCAGTGGCTGGGAATCCGGGGAAATCCACACAGAGTGTATTGGTCAGCAGATCCAAAGTGACATCTGCCCCAAGACCCACACGGCATCTTTTCCACTTTTCTCTCAGCTCCCATAGCCCTTGGCGCAGGTCAGAATGAATGGGGGGTGCTCAACAAATACCTTTAACTTGCCTTGTTGATCTCTTTTTGCCCCGTTAGTCTCACCCCACCTACTCTCCCAGTGGTTGGCTGTTTGCCCCATGCTCCCTTGAGTCTAAACTTATTTGAGTCCAAATCACTTCACAATTTTTCTAATTACCTCCAGTGCATTTATTCAACACACTCATAAATTTTCTTCCTGTTCAAGGTGCTTTCAACACTATTTACTGTCATCTTCAAATTTAAGAGCTTAGTGTAAACTCAGATAATTAACAAAGTCAGTGCCAGGCATCTAGCAGATAGTCAATAATATGTTGGCAGGAAGGAGGAAAGGAAGAGAGGGAGGGAGGGAAGGATGAAGCGGAGGAGGAATCACCCTGGACCACAGCCCACATTCCTCCAGGGTGATTTTGAAACACCTGGTTAACATCCTGATTGAAGGGTGGGACGCGGTCCAGCATACGTAAGCATCCTCCTCTGGTGCAGTGGAGATAAGATGACAGCAAGGGCATGGCAGGAAGAAAAGTGCAGAAAGGTCAGATAGAGTAAGAGCAGGGCTGAGGAGGCAGGAGAACGCTGCTGAGGATGCAGACCCCGGCCACGGGAGGAGGTCGTGGTAAAGATCCTGCCACGTCCCACAGCATCAGTCCCTGTGGTCCTCAGGATCCTCTGTAAACCCTGTTTGAAAAGCATGAGTCTAGATTGGGACATCCTTCAAGTGGGTCCAAATGGACTGAAAACATTTCTGGGGTCTAGGTGTGATGGTATCCTCTATTTCCTGCTTGCCTACCTGTCCTGTCTCTGGAACGTGAGGGAAAGAGCACACAGTACTGGAGCCAGTCTCTGCCTGCACGGCTGAAGAATGTTCTTACCATTCACCCCACCTTTCCACGGATGCTGGCCGTCTTCACCCCCGATGAGAGCTGGCTTCTAGGGGCTGTGAAAGAGAATCACAGAAGGAGATTCGCTGCCCTCTAGAAGCTACCCTAGAAGGTTGTCCTTTTTTGTTTTCTCTGATTGGAGCCTGTAGTACCAACTGACCATTTGGGTTTAGGTCATCCTTGGAGAAGGTCTGGTGGGATTTCAGAACAGGATCTTCTGAAAATATGTGAGGAGGAACCTACTACGGGACACAATTATTTCAGTTGCAGGAAATGAGACTTTATTTACATCCCAGGTAAATTCTTCAAGGTCAGAACATAGCTAGGGAGGGAACAGAGGGGAAAACAGATAGTAATTTTTTAAACTTGGCAAATTGTGGCAAATTAAGGGCAAGATTTACTGTCTAGATATGCAACATAGGTCTTTGATGATAATAGTAATATTGAATGAGATGAAATACTTACTAAGGGCCAGGCTGTGTTAAACTCTTATCTCACTGCTTACAAGAAGCCTATGAATTAGGTGCTCTCATATCTCCATTTTACAGATAAGGAAACTGAGGCTGACAAAATGCGGCAAAGTGCTCAGGGGCACATAGCTGGTATATGGTAGAATCTGAATCGCTGAATTTGTATTTCCAGTTGAAATCCTATTCTCTGCACTTTGGGCCACATGTATATATACACAAGCTGAATAAATCCTGTTGCAAGATTAAAACTGACAATTGCTTTCTCCCCCAGGTTCAAAAGCGTTTTCACTACTTGAACCTGCTGTTGCCTACCTCTGGGGCAGGTTTGCTTACCCACTAAATTATACCACCTGGTAAACTGGTGGGATCCCTGTCCCCACCTTCCGGGTCCCCCCCCCCCACCCCCCCAGGCCCACAGCACAAGCGCGTGTGTACTCACAGGGGTTTGCTCTTTCTGGTAGGTCTGGGACCCTGGACTAAAGATTCCCATTCCTGTTGACTGACTTTATTAGTGCAACTCAAGTTTCTTGGTTTTCTGTTTCTTCCCAAAGATGCTTGAGTGCCTCTGGCCCACTGCTTCTGACCTAATTACTCTTGCCCTGATAGAGTATATCTTGATTATGGGATTCTTGAGCCATCTTCCAATTTGGGTCCACTCTGCTTTTTTGCATTTATGCAGGGAGCTCTTGAAAGGAAGTTTAGGTTTTTGTTCAGCAGTTTTTCTTGTCTTGATCTTATTTCCAGCCTCTGTGCAAACAAGATTACATATAAGACTTCAGCCCTGGATCACTCTGTAGCTAACCGCAGTCCTTCAGCATGTGAAGGCTGTTCTCAGGATCTCAACAACACCTATTCTATGGCTTCTAGAAAAGTTTCATTGAAAAAGAGGCATATTTCCTAAATTCTAGCAGTTGCCATTTCTTAATAGAAGTAATTGGAATGCATAGTCTGTTCCTATGTTGGAAGTTACTGAGAAACCAAAGTCCCCCATAGCAACAGTATTGTTCTGTCCTAGCCCACTGTTCCCACTTTCAAGATATGTTGAAACAATAATAATAATAAAGCTATTTCAAATATGCCAAATCTAAAAAATCTGCACTCCCAGACTCCACTATTGTGACTGTGTTTCTGGTTGATAGTCTATAATCTTATCACTTTTGGCCACACATCCACATACCATCCTGGGTTATTTATGAAGATAAATCCTGTGCTGAGATCAAAATCAACAATCATTTTTTGCTGCATCTAAATTTATTTTTGCTACTTAAAAAATGATTTTGAAAATATTTTCCAGTGGGTTTATTTGTTTTAAAAAGATTTTGGTAAAGAGATTCCTCTGAACAAAAAGTAGCTCTTGGGTTGTCAACTACCAACTGCGACACATTTGGAATATCTTGAATTGTTATCCAGTAACAGACAATTCAGTTTTAAGAGTATTTGTACCCTTGGCTATGTTATTACGTTTTAATGTTTTCAAAGTTTGTCTATCTAAAAATATAACTCCAGTTATTAATTTCTGGCTCACTGAGAGCATGGATTTATTAGCTAAATGAACTGTATGTTACCCATACTTTCTGAGTTTCGATTTCCTCATCTCTGAAGTGGAAAGAGTAACACCCACTTTATAGAATTGCCATGAGATTTCAACGATGTAATCCAGGTAAAATAATGATTTCCCATCACACAGTAAGTGCTCAGTAAAAGGTAGCTTGAAAATAGCATCTAAAGAGTGAAGTTTAAAATGAATAACTGAGGGACTTCCCTAGTGGTCCAGCGGTTAAGACTCCACGCTTCCACTGCAGGGGGCACGGGTTCAATCCCTGGTCTGGGAACTAAGATCCTGCATGCCGCATGGCATGGCCAAAATAAATAAATAAGACAAAATAAAACAAAATAATTGCGTTACAAAATTTGTGCCCACCTTCTATCCCCACAAGCCTGCGTGCTCAGGAAGGTAGTAGCCTCCTTTGACCTCCAACCTTCCCCAGCTTTCGGCTCAGTTCTGACACAGAGCAGTCTCTCAATGGATATTGGTGGAATGAAATTCACCTGAGTATCCACTTGCCATGCCCTCCATTGCATTGATTAGTAGTTGTCTATGTTTATCTTCAGAATCGATTTCTTTTTTCTAAATACATTAAAAAAACTTTAATCTCTGATTTTTAAAGGTACTGTTTTTGTTTCACTCTTCTGTTTAAGAAACTGACATTGAAATTCTAATGCAAATTCAGTACAATGGTGTTAAGAGGCTTATACCTAAAAAGAGTCAGCAGATAAATGATGTAACTGGCTTTTCCAAGGAGAGGTAAATGGAGACAACTTGGGAGAACAGCAGGAATTTGTCATCTGCTTTGGGGCTTGTCTCAAAAACAATCAGCTACAGTCTGGAGAGCTGACCTACAACTATGCAAAAATTTGACCTCACATGTGAATGCGTTGGCCACTCTGCTGTGAGAAGACCAATGTCATCAGGGCCATTGCGTGAAAGAGGCAATTCAAAGCACACTGGGCTTGAACATAGAGCTTTTCCTCTATAAGGAATATCTTTCCCAACTATTCATCTAATAGACCTTTTCTACTCTTTAACTATATACAAAGAAATGTATGGGCAAATGCTCCAAGCTAATTTATAAATATTTCTGGTGCTACTGCAATATTCTAAACATATTTGGCTCAGATTTAAATGTTAGGTGTGTGTGTGTTTAGAGAACTTTATTTCCTAAGACTGTATCAACGTTAGCCTAACAAATATTTCAAACACCCAATATGTGCTAGGAATGGTGCAAAAGGCTAAATGCATGGCACAAAAGAGCAAGAGGAAACGTGCCGAGATGCTAGAATGGAAGATTGGGGCCAGATTGTGTTATGCTATGCTTTTGAATTTGGAACATATTTTATCTTATAGGACAAGGTTGGAACATATGCTTACCTTGAAGGAAAAGCAGTGTCAGTACTGGCTGCCTGGAGAGCTGTGACGGAAACCAGTCTGTGACTGAAAGCTGCAATCATGCCACGGGAGGTGAGAGTGAGGGTGACCGCCCACATGGTAAGTGTTTGTCATTCTTTGTTTTGTGGTCAAAGGCAGCCACTGGAAGTGTCTGGCAAAGGAAATGGGTCTCATCAGGTCTCTGCTTAAGAAGACTGTCAACAGGTCAACAGTGAGGGAGATGAATTAGAGAAGGAGCAATTAACATATTTGATCTCACTTCATAGGCAGCTCTTTTCTAGACACAGGAGACACTAGCTATCTCCCTGGGCACCCATCTTCTCAGTTTATGGGAAGGCAGGTTACTGTGGGACAGGTTACTGCAATGGATGGAGGATTGCTGCCCCACTCTGCCCACCCATGAAAGGAGGGCAATCTTCATTCACTTGTCTTGTGGGAATTGAGCCGGACATCTGTTCACCTCTCAGATTACACGACCAAGTTTCATGTTACACGAGAGACATTCTCTGAACTCCAAGCTGAGTATCATCCTGATAAATATTACAAACTCATTCAGGAAAGTGAATTCCTATCTTTTCACCCAAAGTAGGATCCTGAATATGCTGGTATCTGAGTACATTTCACCAAAATGAGAAGCATTTCTCAGAAAGAGAAATTAGCAGCCAACAGTACAATGTGTTAGAGTTCCAGCAGGAAACAGATGGCACTCTCAAACTCAGTGAGGAGTGTTAACAAAAGGGTGATTTACAAAGGTCTGGAAAGATTTAGGGACGTGTACAAAGGATGTTGAAGGACCCTGGGGCTGAAGTAGCAGAAGGTGATGGTGATTGGTAAGCTCTTTGTTACCACCAGGTCTAAAGGAAAATGTGCCAGTTCCAGATCTCAGGGTGGGCAGCTCTAAGGAAAGGGTCACTGGAGAAGAGCCGTGACATTTGATGGAAAGATGTGGCCAACCTGTGTATACGGCAGGCAAAGAGTTAAATGCACAGCCTCCTTCTCACCCCACTGGGGCTGAGAACCCATTGATGTGGCCTGTACAGATCAGCCTGCAGGGCACAGACTAGAACAGAGGAGGGTGGAGTGTGGGTCTGGAAGGCAAAGAGAAAATAACAAGCTCAGTGCAATTTTTGGTATGTGATGAATTCACATGAAATAATAACGATAAGAAATCAGCAAAATGTGGGCTAGGAAACCCCAAGCTCCATGTTCCTTCATAAAATCATCAACAAACAAACAAACAAACCCAAACCCACCCTTGCCTGAATGGAAACAGTCTTGGTCTTGAGTGTGGCAACTCAACTCCCAGTTTCACTCTTTAAATCACAGGGAGGGAGCAGACCTTATTTACAAATTATTGTGTATATCTGTTCTAAAGTGGCTGGGGACACCAGAGGATCTGACTCGCTGTCTCTTGCTCTCATAACGCAGAACACATGCAGGAAAAGCTGTAGGCTTTGCTCACAAAAGCTACAAGGAGATTACACACCCACAGAAACCTGGGGCAATAGATGCTCACTGGAGACATACAGTAGACCATCTGAGGACCAGAGGAGACAGTGAGATGAGACTTTTTGGGAAATGAGGAGATTCAAAATCAGCCATTTTTACAGGGGAATCTAGAAAGCCACATGCATAACCAAGTAGGACATATGCTCAGAAGAAAAACTAAGAAGACCTAAAAATTTCACCTAAGGCTGATTCCTAGTCTCAGAGAAAACCTAACTAAGTAGAAGGAATACCCCAGCACAGAGTCAGTCTACCAAGACTGGGAGTTGTAATTGCTCTCTCTCTTTTTTCTCTCTGTATTTTTTTCTTTGTCCGTTTCATCTCCTGGCATTCAAAGAAGTTTCTATCAAAACATTAGTTGAGCACAAACTAAAGTAAAAGAGATTTCAGTGAGAACACATGGCAAGAAATAGACTTTGAAAAAATGGTTTGGAAAAGTCTCAAAACAAATGGACTATCATAGCCTTCAACAATCAAACAAACAACAAAAAGTAAATTCTGGGGAAGGGGGGAAATCTGATTCCCAGACTTAACACATTATAATAATCAAATGTCAAATTTTACTTTATCTCTAAAGACAGAATTAGGTTGGAAGGGAAAGGAAGAAAAAGATATTTAATGCAAATAGTAGCTAAAGAGAATTGGGGTGGCTATACTAATATTAGAGAAAATAGACTTTAAGTAAAAAATTATTACAAGAGACAAAGAAGGATATTATATATTGATAAAATATCAATTCATCAAGAAGATATAACAATTATAAACATCAGAGCTCTAAAATATATCAAGCAAACACTGAAAGAATTGAAGGGAGAAATACACACTGTAAGATAATAGTAGGAGACTTCAATGCCCCCACTGTCAATAAAGAATAGAACAACCAGACAAAAGATCAATAAGGAAACAGTGGACTTGAACAACACTGTAGACCAACAGAATCTATCAGACATATACAGAACACTCACCCAACAACAGCAGAAAACACATTTTTCTCAATTGAGCATGAGCATTCTCCAGGATCTGTTAGACCGCAAAACAAATTTTATTAAATTTTAAAAGATTGAAATCATATAAAGTTTCTTTTCTAAACATCCTGGAATGAAGCTAGAAATCAATAACAGAAGGAAAACTGGAAAATCCACAAATATGTGCAAATTAAACAACATATTCTTAAAAAAACCAATGAATCAAAGAAGACATCACAAGGGAGATTAGAAAATATCTTGAGACAAAAAGATAATGAAAAACATAACATACCAAAATTAACTAATGCAGAGAAGCAGTGCTAAGAGGGAAATTTATAGCTGTAAATGCTTACATTAAAAAAAAGAGGGCTTCCCTGGTGACGCAGTGGTTGAGAGTCCACCTGCCATTGCAGGGGACACAGGTTCGTGCCCCGGTCCGGGAAGATCCCACATGCCGCGGAGCGGCTGGGCCCGTGAGCCATGGCCGCTGAGCCTGCGCGTCTGGAGCCTGTGCTCCGCAACGGGAGAGGCCACAACAGTGAAAGGCCTGCGTACCACAAAAAAAAAAAAAAAAAAAAGGAGAAATCTCAAATCAATAACCTAACTTACTCTTTAAGGAAAAAGAAAAGCAAACCAAAGCTAGCAAAAGGAAGGAAATAATAAAAATTAGAGGAGAGATAAACAAAATAGAGAATAGAAAAACAATGAGAAAAATCAACGAAACCAAAATTTGATTCTTTGAAAAGATCAACAAGGCTGACAAACCTGTAGATGGATTGACTAAGAAAAAAGAGAAGACTCATGTAACTAAAATCAGAAATCAAGTGGGACATTATGACTGATTTTTCAGAAATAAAAACTATAAGAGAATATTATGAACATTTGTATGCCAACAAATTGGATAACCTAAATGAAATGGACAAATTCCTAGAAATACATATCTACCAAATCTGAATCATGAATAAATAGAAAGTACGAGTAGATTTATAACTAATATGAAGATTAATCAGTAATCAAAACCTCTCAAAAAGAAAAGTCACGGGCCAAATGGCTTCACTGGAGAATTCTACCAAACCTTTAAAGAAAAATTAACATTGATCCTCAACTGTTCCAAAAAATTGAAGAAGTGAGAACATTTCCTAACTCATGCTATGAAGCCAGAATTACCCTGATAGCAAACGCAGCAAAAATGCTATAAGAAAAGAAAACTACAGATCAATATTCTTTATGAACATTGATGCAAAAATCCTCAACAAACTACTAGCAAGCTGAATTCAACAGCCTATTAAAAAGGTCATATACCATGGCCAAGTGACGCAAAGATAATTCAATATACAAAAATTAACCAATATAACACACCACATTAACAGGATGAAGGAAAGCCCCCTGCATGATCGTCTCAACTGATGCAGAAAAAGCATTTGGCAAACTATCAGAATATCAATATACAAAATATTAGTTACAACTTCTCTTTATTTGGGACGTGCCACGTGCCAAGCAGTATAATGAGGCATTTGATATAGGATGTTTCGAATCCACAAGGCAACACCCTAAGATATGTAATATTATATTAGCACATCCCTCTTACATATGAAGAAACTGAGGCTGGGGCTTCAAAACTGAAGTCATGTGTCAAAATCACATATATAGTGAGGAGCAGAGTAAGTACCTACGTTCTAGATTTTCAGCTTACAAAGCCTAGGACATTTCTGCGGTGTATTGTGGCTTTTGCTTCTGTTGTTTGTTTGTTTGATCACACCATTTTGTTGAGGGGCTTCAGGGAAGGAGTGAAGCCTGGGAGGCCAATGAAGATACAATGTCCTTGCCCCAGGTGGGATCTCCCCAGCTTACAGTTTGCTGAAATCTGCTTCTATATGAAGGAGAATCAAAATGAAGGTACCAAGAGCAGATCTGACAAAGTCACTACCTAACTGATGGGCTTAATAAAATGGCCTCTGATGTCTTCACCCCTGTCACCATCCCGACCGGTAATAAAGGGCTACAGTTTTGGTTGCGTGTTAGCTTTCATTGCTGGAATGGAGGTCTGGCCCATCTCACTCCCAAACTGACTGTGGACTGCCGGATGATGTCTCTTCCCTTTCCACAGTCTCCCCAGGGAAAGACCGGTTCACCCGGGACCAGCAGCCCAATAATAGAGCAGACCCCACGTGGCGGCAGGAAGAACAGAAACAAAAAGGCAGCTAATAAATTGAGAAAGCTGGAATCGATCTGGTTTTGACTCAGAGTCATACTCTGTCTCTCTTGGAAAAAAAAAATTTCTCTCTGAAAGATTGGTGCCAGCTCACTGTACTTGAGTTATAAATAGAAGTCAGAATTAGAGTTTCCAATTTTTTAATGAGTTTTAATAGATGTATTGTTTAGCTTCCTGACAAACTGATGAAATGCAGACCAACTAAATTGCAAAAATGCCTCTGACATTTGTTTACTTGGACTATTACAAGAAAAGAGATTGTTCAAGCTTATATCCTTTTATTTGTAGTGAAGCCCAAAAGTCTGCTTCTGCTGACTCCTGAATTTGTACATTTTCAACCAGAAAAATCTCTTTCCAGCTAATACCTTGCTTTAGGCCCACAGCTGGGGAGGCGGTGTACCTGTCAGGTCAAGTGCTTCTGCGCTATGAATGGTGGGAATGGTGACATCTGCAGACTAGGAAGTAAAAGAGCTTTTGAGGATCCAGCTTTTGTGGATGAGGTGAAGGGGCGTTCACCTAACCTAAAAGCCTGGGTTTTTCTAAGACTTAGAGACCGGAGATTTCTGGGGAGGAGCTGCTGGTATGTGAACTCCTTTTCACTGGAGTTATCCACAGAAGTAACCCCACATTTTGTTTAGGTTCCATTGATTGCCCTCTGCTCTTTGACGGTTTTCACAGTCTCCCTTGTCTATCACTGGGCATGCGTGTAGAGTGACAATGACAGAGGAAGCACTTAATGTTAACCAAGACAGGAAAGCCCTTAAATGCTCTGCGTGAGGTGAATTCTGGCTGCTCTAAAAGGTTATGTGATGCTGTAATATGGTATGTCATGCCAGTTTCATCATTCCAACCCAAGTTGTCTTATGTGAACCTGGTCTATTAAAGGAAAAGCCTTCCTCCTTTAAGAAAACAGAAGTTAAAAAAATAAGAAAAAAAAAAAACCTCTTTCATTTCCACGTCTCACCAGGTCAGGTGACTTCTGTTATCTTCTCTGGGTTGAAGGCTTTAACCACGGGAAATAGAGTGGCACTAAGCAAGAATTTTCCTATCACTGAGAAAATCTGCTTGTTAAGTTTGCCAGAAACTGTCTACCTCTCAGCCAAAATGACAGGCTGGCGAATCCCATGCCAGTGGGTGTGGGCGGCTCATCGGGCTCTCATCTCTGAAGGCAGAGCGTACAAGTAGGTCACAGGCAAAGGAATTGGTGGCTTCCTTTCAGTCTTGCCTTTCCAGTTGGGATTTTAAAGAAAACCTCTGGAGGGGAGGCTCGGAGGCAAGTTAGCAGGTATGGGATACCTGGGGACCAAGTAGCCCCGGTCATGAGCAACGATTAGGAGGACAAAACCCACGTAGGCTAATGAGAGCCTGTGGTACCATCCCTTCCTACCAAAATGTTTACTAAACCCTGAAATCAAAGACTGGCAAATCCCCAAAGATCAACTCTACCCTCTGGGGTCTGTCAAAATCAATCCCATCCTTCTGGGTCTTAGGAGATGTGATCCTTGCCCTCTGCCTGTCTGCACTTCTCAGCTCTGACCATCAGTCAACTCTGCTGTCAGCATTAACTTTTGTTCAAGTTCAAATCTGGAAATATCTTCCCTTTATTCTCTGTGCTCCTTTTCTCAACCCACTGCGACACTCCCCTGTCAAAGAAAGCCTTTGTAGAGCTCAAAGTAAAACGCTGTTTCAGAATGGTCACCACGCCAGGGTGTAGCCCGCATTCAGCAGAACAGAAGCGGAATGTGGCCTTTGGCTTGTATAGTTGTCGTGTCTAAAAATAGCAGAGACGCCCCTTACTGTACTGGTGACACAGACGCATGAGGGATGAATAATCATCTTGGCAGTCATTGGGGGTGGGTAAGCAATAGAGAACAATGAGTAAAAAGTGATCTCAAAATATTAAAATGAGGAGCACAAACTTCAAAGGATGTTTTCATTGTGAACTAGGGTTTTCATTCCTTGATCAATTCCTCTGCCCCTTTATTCTTTATTTCTAAAACCTGAGTTGGCCAAGGACCTTTTTTTTTTTTTTTTGGTCTTTACTAAGGCCAGTTTCCTTCATTCACAGTCTAAGGCCTGTGTAATTTAGCTACGGCTGTCCAAGAGTATTTGCAAGTACTCTACACATTGTGAAGCATTTTCCTACGCATAATGTCCTTTGTTTGTCCCCTTATATTTGAAGTACAGATAATCATCCTTTTTTGCAGTCGAGGAAATTGAGGCTCAGAAAGATGAAGTGGCTGGTTCCAAACCATGAGACTGTACGCAGTGGGGCTGGGACTGAGGCTCGGTTTGGTTTTATACACTCTGTGCCTTTGTCACTAGGTTATGCCACCCTGTCTGCAGCTAGAAGAGCATACGTCGTCCAGCAAACCTTTATTGTGTGCTTTCTAGGTGCCGGTATCATACACAGCTCTGTAATCTGTGTTCCTGCTGCACCTAAGCCATTAATAAGATGATGCTGGGTTTCCCTGGTGGTCCAGTGGTTAAGACTTCACAATCCTACTGCAGTGGGGCACGGGTTCGATCCCTGGTCATCCCGATGCTTTGCAGCATGGCCAAAAAAAAAAAAAAAAAAAGATGATGCTGCATAATCGGAATAAACTTTATCTTTTGCTCATTTTTATTTCATTAGAGACATAAATACAAGGACCTTTTTTTTTGGTCTTTACTTTCCTGTGCAGGTAAGGAGTCTCATTTTGGCTTCCCTCATGAAAGTGGTACTAACATACCCAACAAAGATGATCATAAGATCTCCTGGGGAGGTACCTGGGAGAGTACCAAATCCAACTTTGTCACATTTAGAGATGAGAAAATTAACACCAGAAACTTCAAGTAACTTTTCTAAGGCCACACAGCTAACTAGATGCTGAGCCAGAACTGAAAACCAAAATGTCTGATTTATTTCTCCTAGAAAATAAATTCTAGTTTATTTCTCCTAGAAACTGAATCGTTTTCGGCCAAGTGTAGTTTGACTGCTTCGTATTCGTACTTCTTTTTCCAGGACAGTTTTTACAAAGCGGTAAGATAAAAAGGGACACCTTTAGGTTTTAGGTTATATATAAATATGTATATACCTGATAGAAGCATACAGGAAGATTAGCAGTCAAGCCCATTAATCGGAAACAAATGAGAAAAATGAGGAGCATCTCTGTTCTCACTTACATTTGTCCTTTCTAATCAAGACCATGTGAAGCTAGAAAAGAACCAGGAGCACAGCGTGACTGCCAAAGACAAAGAAAGAACAGCAGAGAAAGAAAACCGAGGGAAGAATGGAGTAGAGACGCGGTGCTGTTTCCAGCATCTCAGCACAGGGCCACACTTCCAGCTCTTCATCAGCTAAGAATGTTCTGCTCACATCGGGCCAGTTCACGCTGCACAGGAAAGCCTGTAGCCCTCTGCTCACAGCCCCCACTTCCTGTGGGAGGCAGCAGATCAGGCTCAGCCCTGCCATTCCCTTGACTGACATGCTTCCAAGCCCGAAGAAGGACCTCGCTGCTCACCCTGCCCTTTGGTGGAAAAGGGTCCACTGTCACCTGCCGACAGTGATCAGGAAACGATTGTCCATTTCTCAGGTGTCTTTTTCCCACCTGTGTGTATGTAGGAAAGCGCAACCTTCTTTGGGCCCACAGCACTCCAAGAACTCACCATTCATGCAAGTTAATTATTTACACTCATCCTGGAGCCGATTCTAGGCTGGCACTATGAATATGGGAAACAAAATGGCAACTTCTCGCTCAGGAATTGAGCCCATTGCGGTGAAATGACGTGCCCACCATCACACAGTTAGTGGAAAAGGCAGTAACGAAAAGACTCAGATCTGAGTTTCAACTCCATTTTCTTTCCAGCATCCCAGTGTTGGCCGAGGCAAGCATCAGGGACCACTGGCACAGGGTCAGCTGGGGGAATTTCCTGCTCAGAGGACTTGGTCCTTCGCTTTTTGATTATATTTCTTACTGAGTAGAAGGAAATATTTATTTTCATTAGGAAAGCTAAAGGGGTAGAAGACCCAGAAGTCCTGGGTGGGATTGTATAATTTATAGAGAACTCCGTGGAGGGCAGGGCACAGGAAAAGAGAATGATTGATGTGCCCAAAGGTTCAAGAAATGAAAGAAACCCAAAGATCTTCATAAATGTCAGATTCTCAGATATTCTAAAGACACTCTTGCTAAGTGTTTTCCACATTTTTAAGCCCATGTTCTCACACAATGCTTTTTCAATGAAGCCTCCATGAATCTCTAAAACCCAAGAAGATTTTGAGTAATTTCACGTGTCATATTTGGGATCATGAAAATATACACCCTTATAGATTTTTAGGTGTCCCCAGGGCAACTAGGTACTTCTCCTCCCCACACCCACCGATAATCCCTGTAGCCCAATCCTGCAGATGAAGAAAATGCCAAGAGATGACCTGCCTAAGATCCTCTAGCTGGTTAGCTGCCTGCCCAAGATAAGAACATATGTTTCCTGTCTTCTAGTCAAGAGCTTTATCCTCTATAACGTCCTGTGTCCCAAGAGTTCGAGTGTATCAGAAATGTGAGCTGTACTTCGAGTATTCAATTCTTCAAATTCTTTAAAGCGCTCAAAATATTTCCTTGGGGAAGTTATTCTAGGCATCTTCTGGGAAACAAGCACATGGTATATCCATTATCCAAATGGCTCTTTAGTCAGAGAAAGAAACGTTGTTGTTAGCTGCAGAGAATAGAGCCCCAGCCAAAGTCTCAATCTGCCTCTGAACAAAGGGGTGGGAGAGTGAATGAGAAGAGGAATTACAGAAAAGAAGACACCGGTGTCCACTTGAATTTGGCATAGTGAAAATTGATGAACACATGGCCCAAAGCAGTATAAGCCCTCATTCCTAGACTTAAAATTGTAAGAAGAAAACTAATCAGCCAAGTGAAATGAGAATTATTAAATGCTTGGAAGTGCCTCAGGAATCTTTAGAAATTTAAGCAACACTCTATAGTTAATACATATGGGATTTTTGTTTTAAAGAAAGGAAAACTACAGCTGTACTGTGGACTCACAAAGGAAGATAGAGGATTTCATCTTGAAAGACAGAAAATGATCTCTCTCTGAGAATATGAAAGAAGGTGGATTCACACTGGAACATGCCTGAGAACTGCAAGGGACAGGAAACGACAGCAGCAGTCCCTGGAAGGAATGCGTGGGCAGAAGGGTTATAGGAACTTTCAAGGCATTTATAAAAGGATCGGAGAGAAAAGAGACATAGGAGGCCCATTAGTAAATCAGAAGAAAGATGGATTTAATGATGCCCATGACATTATTGAGATCATGAACTGCATCATTAAATTCACCTTTTAAAAAGAAGAAAGAAAATATATCCCCAGGAGTCTTTTTGTGTGGAGAGGAGGGGCAGGGAGGGTAGAAATCTGAATCTTTTAAAACATGGCCACTTGTAAACAAGCAAATTTTCAAACCAGACGAATTCAAAAGCAAGCAAAGCTAATCAATGGCGTGAGAAGTTGAGAGAGGGATGACCTTGGAGAGGAGGGGTGGGGGGCTTCTGGGATACTGGTGATGTTCTATGTCTACACCTGTGTGAGATTCCGGGGGTGGGAAATTTTCTATGAAAATTAATTGAGCTGGACTCTGCGACCCATGTACTTTTATGTATGTGCCATACAGTAATAAAAAGTAAAAATAGAAATGAAATGAGAGTTTTGAAAAAGGTAATTATCAAAATGATAGTGATGTGACACCAGAATCCAAGGTGGGGTGGTAAGGTGCCGGATTATGAAGCAACACATAGATAGTTTCAAAAATCATTAGAGGGCTGAAATGGAGTGGAATAGCCATCAGTCAGGGTACAACCACATTTTACTTTGCAATCAATATATTCCTGTACAATTATGAGTATGCATTTATGCGTGTAATTTTGTGGTGGACATTTCTCATGAATAGGAATCTTATACCCCATTTGAAATTAAATCATCACTGTCTAATTTTTCTTATTTAAGAGAAAATCCAAATTTCCATCTATACAATTTGTTTAAATTGAAGTGTATCCAAATTGGCAGAAAGGAATGAAATCATATAGCCATATGTGACTTTTAAGAAAAAGACTAGTCAATTCAACCAGAAATAATTTGATTGCTAATTACGTGGCCAATTCAATACTAGTTATCCCTGAGGATAAAAAAGAAGTAAAAGATTTTGTTTCTGTTAAGGACTAGTAATCTAGTCGGGGAGAGAAGACTAATACATGTGAGTGGCACAGAAATGCTACATTGTTCATTCAATGCTGTCTCTAAGTGGTAATATGCATGTAATAGTATGAACACATGGTATCTTAGAGTATGATTTTGACTTTCTCTTTTCATAAAAAACGGTGGAATGAGAACTACTGTATTGATTGAAATTTGTATAGACTTTAAACTGAAAACTCATTTCACAGGAATTATCTGATGGAGATCAAATTAGATGTCATTTTAGTAAACAGGTTCATTAAAATTTTCTAAGAAATTCTTTACAACAATAAAATATGCAGTTGTTTTACTAATCCGTAACATTCTGTGAAAGCTCTAGAACATTTAAAAAGGGGGAAGGGGAGGAAATAAGGAGATCTCTCAAGTTGAATGCCAGTACCACTGGAAATCAATTACCAACATGGTATGTGGGAAGACATTGGTCAAGTCCAAGTGCTAAAAGCAATGCTGAGGTCAGAGTGCACAACAAACTACATTAGAATTGGGAACATGACTTAGTAGGAAACGGCAAAACAGATAAGCAGAGTCTAGGTCTCTGTCTACACAGTAGTAAAAACTCCCATGTTGAAAAGGAAAAAATAGTCTAGTAGAATGAGCAATAGCTCATCTGAATGTCCACATTTCAGCCTTGTTTCCAGCCACATCTGTGAATGAATCAGAAGTTTCCCTCAGTCGAGTTGACTTCTGGCTGAGTACAATAGGCTGAATAATTGTTCCCCCAAAATATCTCTGTCCTAATCCCAGGAGCCTGTGACTGTTACCTTATATGGCAAAAGGGACTTTGCAGTTGTAATTAACATAAGGTTTTTTTTTTTTTTACATCTTTATTGGAGTATAATTGCTTTACAATGGTGTGTTAGTTTCTGCTTTATAACAAAGTGAATCAGTTATACATATATTCCCATATCTCTTCCCTCTTGTGTCTCCCTCCCACCCTCCCTATCCCACCCCTCTAGGTGGTCACAAAGCACCGAGCTGATCTCCCTGTGCTATGCGGCTGCTTCCCACTAGCTATCTGTTTTACGTTTGGTAGTGTATATATGTCCATGCCACTCTCTCGCTTTGTCACAGCTTACCCTTCCCCCTCCCCATATCCTCAAGTCTGTTCTCCAGTAGGTCTGTGTCTTTATTCCTGTCTTACCCCTAGGTTCTTCATGACATTTTTTTTCCTTAAATTCCACATATATGTGTTAGCATACGGTATTTGCCTTTCTCTTTCTGACTTACTTCACTCTGTATGACAGACTCTAGGTCCATCCACCTCATTACAAATAGCTCAATTTTGTTTCTTTTTATGGCTGAGTAATATTCCATTGTATATATGTGCCACATCTTCTTCATCCATTCATCCGATCATAGACACTTAGGTTGTTTCCACCTCCGGGCTATTGTAAATAGAGCTGCAATGAACATTGTGGTACATGACTCTTTTTGAATTATGGTTTTCTCAGGGTATATGCCCAGTAGTGGGATTGCTGGGTCATATGGTAGTTCTATTTGTAGTTTTTTAAGGAACCTCCATAGTGTTCTCCATAGTGGCTGTACCAATTCACATTCCCACCAGCAGTGCAAGAGGGTTCCCTTTTCTCCACACCCTCTCCAGCATTTATTGTTTCTAGATTTTTTGATGATGGCCATTCTGACTGGTGTGAGATGATATCTCATTGTAGTTTTAACATAAGCTTTTTGATACGGGGATACTCAGGGGCTCAATGTAATCCCAGCGGTCCTTATAAGAGGGAGGCGGGAAGGTCAAAAGAGGAATTAGAAGATATATGACCATGGAAGCAAAAAGTTGAGCAATAAAAGGAATGGATAGTGCATGGACCAGGGAAGCAAGGCAGACTCCAGGAGCTGGAAAAGACAAGGACGTGGATTCTACCCCAGACCCTTGAGACAGACCCAGCCCTGTGGACACCCGGATTTTAGCCCAGTGAAGCTTATTTCAGACTTCTGGTCTCCTGAACATGAGGGAGTAGATTGGTGGTGTTTTACACCACTACCTTTGTGGTAATTGTTTATGGCAGCATTAGGAAACTAATACACTGTGTAAGGTAATCAGTCTACTTAGACTTGATTTTCTCCAAGATGCCTGTCATGTCAGGCACTGGATTGGAGCATAGCTTTTGCAGACTAACAGGTAGTTCACTGAGAAGCAGGGTCTCCTCTCAGGGTATTTCTTATGCCACTTTCTTGAGTTTTTTTCACTTTTTTTTGTGTGTGTGTGTGTGTGGCTTTAGAAGTTCTAAGCTTGAATTTTAAATCCACGATGAAGCCCTTGGTATTATCAGCTCTGAATTATTGCAGGAAGCCAGTCCCTGAGCTAGTTTCCTGAAATTCATATCTATCAAGGCTATGGCCCACCTCCAGAATGCACGGGGACTGGGACCCAGACTCCAGGAAAAAAGAAACTAGCCACACGGCTAAAGAAAGATTGTTATAGCACACCTAAAACTAATATAATATTGTATGTCAGCTGTATTTCAGTTAAAAAAAAAAGCAAGATTGTTACCCTTGGAAGATCATAGATGATTAAGACATCAGCTCTAAAGTGTAAGTTTTAATGTGTTTCTATAGGGATTGTTCGACTCAAATTTCCTTTTAGTAAGTAATTTGTTCCCCGTCTCCACAGTAGCAAAAAAAAAGGGGAAAAGGATACTTTTAAAGAAAGGGCTTATCCATTAACACATGTTTCTCCCTTACTGGATCATCAGCTCCTTGAGGATAGAGCCCATGAATTATTACTCTTTGGTTCCACAACAACTAGTTGAGTGCTGCTCAACAGTAGCTGATGAGACTTTTCTGTTTGTTTTTTTTTTCCATAAAGGAGGGGAAGAAGGAAGAAAGGAGAAAAAGAAACTCTTTCAAAAAATACTTTTCTTGAAATCATGAATTGGGGAACCAGAGTAGATTTCATCAGTCAGGAGCTACAAATTTTAAAAATTCATTTATAAAAATATTGGTTTACTTTTTCATTAGTAGCAGCCTACCAAGTAAGCTCACTACTGAGCCTAGATTGGAGAACAAAAATTAGGTACAATGGTTTGGGTATTGAAAAGCGATAGAAAATGCTAACGTTGGTGAATGAAATTTCGAATGGAATTTGCAATGAATATTTTGGGTATTTTCACGCTAAATAACTAGCTCCACGTTTTTTTGGTGACTTTTGTTGTAAAACTGAAGGCTAACTGTATGCAGAACCTTAGGGAAGATTTCATACATTGTACAAGCATGCAAATATTGGCATAAGAAAGACACTTGTCAACTCTTCTAGAAACTTAAGTATAATGATAAAAACGTAATACATTCAAAGAAAAAGGTTAGTGCTTAAATAGGAAGGGCTCAATATATATTTGTTGTTTGATCAAATCTTTAGTAATGATGGCCCTAAGAAGAGAAGCACTTTAATGTGGAGACAGGAAGTACTTGAGTTACTTGTGGGATTGATGCAAAAACAAAGGCTTACCAAATGTTGTAAGCTTTATTCAACTCTTCTAGGCTTATCATTTCTTTTTTTAAAAAAATTAATTAATCAATTTTTGGCTGCATTGGGTCTTAGTTGCTGCATGCGGACTTTCTCTAGTTGCGGCGAGTGGGGGCTACTCTTCCTTGTGGTGCATGGGCTTCTCGTTGCGGTGGCTTCTCTTGTTGCAGAGCACGGGCTCTGGGCACATGGGCTTCAGTAGTTGTGGCACATGGGCTCAGTAGTTGTGGCTTGTGGGCTCTAGAGAGCAAGCTCAGTAGTTGTGGCACACAGGCTTAGTTGCTCCATGGCATGTGGGATCTTCCCGGACCAGGGTTCGAACCCTGGCATGGGTTTTTAAACACCGGACCACCAGAGAAGCCCCTAGTCTTATTATTTCTTAAGTGTGTTAGAATTTGCAGTATCCAGGCAAGGATGACAACCCGTATTGACAAAGATGGTCTACATGGTTTGTGTATGATTTGTACAAGGCATGGCATTGGACTAGCCTTGTGCTGGACCCCACCAGGAAGGGGACCCTCCGTGCTTCCACAGTGAAGGCATCTTCCCAGCACAGAAACAGTGGGAAGTCAGGAAACATGGATTCGAGTCCAACTATGACCTTGTGAAAGTGACTTATCATCCTCAGACATCAGTTTCCTCTTTTGGAACATGAGGGGGTTAAATTAGAGCACTGCCGAAGTCCCTTCCTTTTCTGAAATCCTATAACTTTACACTTGGCCTAGAGAACAGCGCTATCCATTAAAAAGGAATTTTGTCCTCTGTCAGGTTCCTCTGCCCTAAATATTCCAGGTCTTGACTTGTACACAGTAGGGAGCAAGAGGCACGTCCTTTGGATCCTGCGGTTAAAAATATTTAGTTCTTTGGTGTTGGAAACATTTTCTTCAACTAAATATTGTAACCTTGACATAGCTGGATGTGTACTTAACTGTAAACACACGCTATTGGCAAGACCTCATGAAATAACTGACTTATAGTGACCTTGGGGCTGGCAGC
Source organism: Stenella coeruleoalba (assembly GCF_951394435.1). Lineage (NCBI taxonomy): Eukaryota > Metazoa > Chordata > Mammalia > Artiodactyla > Delphinidae > Stenella > Stenella coeruleoalba. Next base: position 14,470,649 of record NC_137164.1, read on the forward strand.
CTAGCAGCTCAGGTTTCTCATTATCATTCTGTGCCAGATAAGATAGTTTTCCTCCCATTCAGCTGAGTTTCAGCCTTTGTTTGTGGGGAGGTGGGTAGTGAGAGCTTTAAAACGCTCAGCATCATATGTTGTGATGTGAATTTCAGCAGCCTATTTTGGGGAGCTATTTTTAATCTCTCAATACATGATTAATGTGACCACTTTCTCCTTATCACTCTTTGATTTAATTAACAACTGGTGTGATTACTCTTTCTGGTTGTGATACCAGACTATTAAGATTTTGAATCGTGAATGCAGCCATGTTGGTTACAAAGCCAACAAAACTGTTTTTGATGGGACAAGAGTGTCTCTGTGGGCTAGTGAGTTTTGTGAGGTCTGTTTGCAAGACCACGTAAGGGATTGATTGTAAAATAAGTTTAAGTGGTGCTGCCGTTCAATTAGAAAGGACCATAACAAAAGTGAACTGTATTGCTCCATAAAAACCTCACGTTATATAAGCTTAATGAGCATTTCTATTGTGTAGAAAAAGACTTGGAAAGATTACTGTTCAGCCTAGGTTATTCTCTTCCTTTGTATTATTCCTTTTCATATCAATTATATAACTGAGGAAGAGAGATGCTGGCTGCATCTCCAATATTTGACTGCTCCCATAAAGGCTATTTTGTTCCTCCTAAATTAGAATCTGGTTCAATGGTGAGCAGTAGCCTTGGGGATAGGATCTTGATTTACCAAAACCGATAAAAATGTGTTTCGAGATATCTGGGAACCACGTGGCAAAATAAGACCTTTTGATCAATCTTCAGGAAGTAGATATTAACCGGAACTTATCTTCTCTTACTCCTGCCCAATTTATTATTCTCATCACAAATTAAAAACAATACATCAACCAAAAATGTTTAATTCCCTTATTAGTTACCCAAACTAACCAAAAGTTTGAATTTCCAGTGAATCAAAGTTGCAGGACCTTGAAAGAGAAAATGGCTGAGAATAAATGAATGGAAAGAGCTTAGTACAAGGGCTGATACATTTTAGATGCTCAGTAAAAATGATGACTGTTATTAACAGCATAACATCTTTGACTTTGCCATTTGTCTTTTCGTTAATTTATTTCAGAGCAATCATACACCAGTCTTGTTTTCTGTCTTCTTCTTGCTGCTGAGGGATCTGATACCTAAATTCACAGTAGCAAAATTCCTCTAGAATTAATTAACACATCCCATTGAGTAAGTTATTATGGGATTTAAACTGCATCTCTAAAAACTGTATTATTACATTTATAAATTAAAAATCAGTTTTGAAAGGGGGTTCAAAATGGAGTCATTTATGGCGTCAAGAGGTATATACTTTTACTCCAAAAGGCATTGGCTTGTGGACAATGTTATTTATCTTATAAAAGAAACCGTGTACTAATAAAAAATCAGGAAGCTTCAGGAAGCTACTTGGAAGTTGATAATTTGAGCTTTGAGGGAATTTTAATCCAGACTCTATAATAAACTCGATTTGATAGCTTAGGAAACTTAAGTAGTCTACCTTAATTTCTTCATCTATAAAATGAGAATTATGATATAACAGAGGATTCATAGTTTATAAAATTATGGTAGAAGTGTACATTCCTAGAAGAATTACCCCGAAAGAAGGTACATTCCCTTCTTAGCATAATGGTGTAAAGTCACTTCTGACCAGGAAGATGGGTGAGGTGGATGGTCCTGATGCATGTGTTTCTGTGATTTTGTGATTCTATGACCGCCCCAGATGGGGTAATGCCACTAGTTCTGAGTAGCTGAAGTGGAGGTGGCATAAAGAGAAGGAATCATGGTTATGGGAGAAAAATAATCCGAGCCTCCACTTTACCTTCCCAGCTGATAAAATTTGCTTCTATTCAAAGTTGAAAGAGTACGTATTTCAAAAACGTTTACTGGCTGATTACAGAGCTGTAACAGTAACGATGCCAAATCAAATTGGATAAATGCTGCCGGGCACATAGAAGGCCCTCAGTCAGTGTTTGTAAAATTAAACCTGAATATAAATGATTGCAAGGCATTTTGGAAATTAAAACTTCCTTGAAATAGTAGATATCAAAAATATGAGCCAACTATGATTCAGAAAAAATTAAAGATCAAAGATGAAATGATTAGATTCCTAATCAATGATTCATCTCATAGGGATCTTCTGAGAAATGTTTAATTGATGAACATAAAGACTTTGGATTTTTAAATGATCTTTTGAATGCATTTTTAGCTTGTTTTATGAGTTTGCACATTTCAGCTCTTTATCATCATATATTTATCGGATGACTACCAGATGTCAGATACTATTCTAAGCCCTGGGGAAGCAGGAGTGAACAAACAGGAGAAAAATCATACCTTCATGAAACTTCCTTTAGAGCGGGGGAAACAAACAAATATGAAAAAGACACAGCATCTCAAATGTAATGTTATATAGAGACAAGCAAAACAGGGAAGGAGGGGAGGAGAACGCTTGGAGGAATGTGTTTTCGTTATAAACAGAGTGGTCAGGAAAGCCTTGCTGAGAAGATGCTTCTGAGCAAAGATGTGATTCTGGAGGCAGGTGGTGAGCCCTGGGGGATCCTGGGGGATCCTGGGGGACCGGCACCCCAGGTAGAGCAAGGAGCACCACCTGTGGAGGCGCCATGCCCTGGCTGTTTGAGGATAACAGGAGGTCACCGTGGCTGGCGTGGAGTGAGCGAGGGTGACAGTCAAGGCACTTAGATGTCGGGGCTGGGGGGCGTGCGTGGTGACATGGAATGAGATCACACAGAGCCTTTCGGTCAATATTAGAATTTATGCTTTGAGTCTGAGACGGTTGACCATTCATGTTATAGACATAACATAAAATTTATCGTTTTCACCTTTTTTAAGTATACAGTGCAGTGACATTAAGTACCTTCACATGGCTGGGCAACTGTCACCGTCATCCATCTCTAGAACTTTTTCATCTTGTCCCACTGAAACGCTACACTTGTTCAACAATAATTCCCTTTTCCCTCCTACTCCCAGCTTCTGGCAACCACAATTCTACTTTCCTTGTCTATGAATTTACCTGTTCCACATACCTCACTCATATAAGTGGAATCACTACATCTGTCCTTTTGTGAGTGGCTTATGTCATCCACAGATGGACACTCAGATTGCTTCAACCTTTTGGTTATTGTGAATGACACTGTTATGAACATTGATGTGCAAGGATCTCTTTGGATCCTTACTTTCAATTCTTTTGGGTCTATACTCAGAAGTGTTCATTCAAGGCTTTTGACTAGAGGGGTGGCAGGTTTCTCTGTATTACTCTGGCTCTTATGAGAAGAATAGGCTGTGAAGAGATCAGGGTGAATAGAGGCGACCTGTTAAGAAGATATTTTTTATTGGATCTTGAATAGCTTTTGAAGGAAGAGCCCACAAGATTTTCTGGCAGATAGGCTTCTGGGAGTGAGAAATAGAGAGGGGGCTTCCCTTCCGTGGTGGCGCAGTGGTTAAGAATCTGCCTGCCAGTGCAGGGGACACGGGTTAGAGCCCTGGTCGGGAAGATCCCACATGCTGCAGAGCAACTAAGCCCGTGCGCCACAACTCTAGAACCTGTGCTCTAGAGCCCGTGAGCCACAACTACTGAAGCCCGTGCACCTTGAGCCCGCGCTCCGCACCAAGAGAAGCCACCACAATGAGAAGCCCATGCACCACAACGAAGAGTAGCCCCCACTCGCCTGCCGCAACTAGAGAAAGCCCGCGCACACCAGTGAAGACCCAATGCAGCCAAAAATAAACAAAGTAAAATAAATTAATTTTTAAGAAAAGAAATAGAGAGGAATCAAGGATGACTCCAAGAATTTTTCTTGTTATAATACTAAAAATGTTCATCATTTGTCATTTTGAAATAAAAAAATGACTGATGAAAGTTTCTAAATGGACATATTTCTGCACATTTCAAAGGCTACTACATATTTGCAGGGAAGATTCAGGCAGGTACAAAGAAGTCTATGCATTGATGTGGCTCTCCAAAGGCATATACTTGGTGATAGATATATCATCATATATCATATACCACCAAATATATATATATGCGTGTATATATATATATGTGTGTATATATATATATACACACATATATATATATATATATATATGCATATATATATATATAGTAGGGCCCGTTGAGGCTTTCTGAGACCTTACAGGAAGCAAGAGATAAATGCTATGTGCAAATATGACAAAGCCTCAGAAGTCGTGACCCAACATTGTTTGAATGCCTAGGAATCTGACACAAGTTTGGTTTATTTTTGAGCAAATATATTAGAGCTAAAATCTAAATGTTTATTTTCAATAAAAACTTTCATATTTACTGTTAACAATATCATTATAACAATATATAATAATATTATAAAAATAATAATAGGCTATCTGTGAGTTTTAGAATTGTTAGCAAGTCTGGGGAGGCAAACTTAAGGACTGGCATAGGACACCTCCAGGAGTTCATGTGGCTGGAATTACCAGTCCTAGTAAAGGAAAAGTTGAGCTTTGCTGACAGCCACTGCAGCCATGACCATGGGCACTGTTGCCTGCACCACCATGACTGTGTCCCATGTAAGATGAACTAACTCTACCTGGTCACCATCTTAGTATCACATGCAGGATTTAGTCTCCAGTTGGCACAGCCAATGGGCTGATCCTGGGTCACATTGCCTGTGCCCTTGGAGCAGGCAGAGGAAAGATCTAGCTGACCCAACACACAAAGGGGATTTCCACCCCACAGGAATGGGGATTGGATGTGGGACAGCAAACCCCTCTCCTGATAAGAAATGTTACCATAGATTTCTCACAGCTACCTCAAACACAAGACACTTAAAGCAGGACACTGTTTGTTACCCAGGCAACTTGTGCCTGAAAACATCTACCTCATGTATTCAGGCTAAGGAATCTTGCTTCACAAGGCTTTATTTTAATAGTTGTTTGGTTTTATTCAGTAATTGCATTGGTCAGATTGTTAAATTTTGATCACTTCTTGCTTTTCTTTTCCAGTCCTGGCACACAGGTTTTGTTAGGAAGTGATTAATGAAGGAATGGTTTAGGGACTCAAGGCAACACAAAGCGAGTCTCAAGGTAGAGTTTTATTGATCCAGGGCAAAATAATCTTGACTTGAATTCTTACTCTTTTATGTGATTTTCATGACGGTTTCTCCCTTGTAATTTTCAATGAGCTTCAGTTACCAAGCAATGCTTTTTCAACCCCACGAATGACAGAGAGCAGAACCTGGTGATTCAGGGCTTACCTTCTATTAGAAAAGGAATGATTATGCATACATCTCATGATTAATATCTAAACCAAAATTGGTGTCTTTAGAACTGACTTGACTGACAGATATTATTGTTTTGCTTAATGCCTTTTGGTTTGTATGTTGGGTAATAGAAAACAGAAGGTGTGTTTGGTAAGCCCTTAGGAAGAAATTAGAGAAAAAACATGGACTTAGAATAAGGAGTCCATGGAAAGGGTTAAAGAGTAGAGAGCACTGGGAACAGTACCTCTTAACATTGTCTGAGTTTGTGCTGATTTGGAAATCTTTTCTATAAAGCTGAGACTGGTCCCCTTCTTTTTCAGTTCTTCCACAGTGCTATAAATTGTTTAAAGAGGCCATTCCAGCAGAAATCAGCATATAACAATTGATTACTCCTCTGTCTTTCTTTTTCTCTCCACATTATTGAGGGCCTTGTCTCTTTTGATTCTTGTCAGGCATGGTGTTTTAGAGTGCATGCGGTATATCACTGAGCATTGTAACCTCAAGGAAAATAGTTTTGGTTTGTATGTAGCATGGTATTATTCCTTAAGGCAGAGCTTTAAAGAACTTTCATACAAGGGTCTACAACAATTGTATTTTTTATAATATTTTCCCTTGCATTGTCATTTTAAGTATTTGTCATTTTATAGTACATGTGTAAAGTTAAGATAGATTTTAAACATCTGAGCCTTGTATAAAATAATGATTCATTTACCTGGGTTGTACGGACTAAATATTGACAATAAATCTATTTTATACTGACTGAAATTTGTTAATCTAGCTCCGTAACATCTTGGAGCATAATTAAAATGAATACTCTCCCCATTTAAAAAGAAAAGGAGAGCGTACAGAGGCAAAGCTTTCCCTGGTCTTTTTTTTTTTAATTTATTTTTGACTGTGTTGAGTCTTTGTTGCTGCGCACGGGCTTTCTCCAGTTGCCACGATCAGGAGCTATTCTTCGTTGTGGTGCGTGGCCGTCTCATTGTGGTGGCTTCTGTTGTTGCAGAGCATGGGCTCTAGGCGTGCAGGCTTCAGTAGTTGTGGCTCACGGGCTTCAGTAGTTGTGGCTCGTGGGCTCTAGAGCGCAGGCTCAGTAGTTGTGGTGCACGGGTTTATTTGCTCCGTGGCATGTGCAATCTTCCCAGACCAGGGCTCGAACCCGTGTCCTACTGCATTGGCAGGTGGATTCTTAACCACTGCGCCACGAGGGAAGCCCTCCTTAGTCTTTTACTCTTTCGCTATGAAGCAGATCACAACACCCTCAACACTTAGAATAATCACCATCTTTGGAAAGTATATTTAATTCAAATATTTAAACATTTTCATGTGTTGATGAGGAAACCATCCCAATACGTTAAGCCTGATTTGTACCTGTGGAAGTCTACAGACGAAGAGGAGGTGAAGGTGTGTCCTTGTTCGAAAAGACATATTTTCCTTTGCTTTTGTTGGTGAAACTCAGCATGTCCCCTGCATTCATGAAACTATAAAGGAGATAATGTGATGTTATTTGAACATCTATAAATATCCACAGAGGATAATAGACGCCTTTGCTACCTTTAAGCCCGTGTGTTACATGAATTTTCAGTGTCTGGCAGTTATCACAGATGCACTTTATGGTTTTTAAACTTAGGATCTGATTATATACTCGCTGGGCTCTTCACTGAAGTACCTATTTGAAAAAGGAAACCACCCACCATATTTAAAATTAGAACCTACCCCTACCACCTAAGCATTCCTAATCCCCTGACCCAGCTCTGCCTTTCTTTTTATTTCCTATAGCAACTTGTAGCCTTCTAAAATACTATATGGTCTGGGCTTCCCTGGTGGCGCAGTGGTTGAGTCCGCCTGCCGATGCAGGGTATGCGGGTTCGTGCCCCAGTCCGGGAGGATCTCGCATGCCATGGAGCGGCTGGGCCCGTGAGCCGTGGCCACTGAGCCTGCGCGTCCGGAGCCTGTGCTCCACGGCGGGAGAGGCCACAATAGTGAGAGGCCCGCGTACCGCAACCACTGCGCCACCAGGGAAGCCCTCCACCACTTTGTGTGTGTGTGTGTGTGTGTGTGTGTGTGTGTGTGTGTGTGTGCGCATGGCTTATATAGTCTAGCAGGGGTAACTTTGGTTTGAAGAGAATTAGACTCAATCTCTTGGATCATTACATGAGATTCCTAATGTATGCATTTGTTGTGAAGGGATATTTGTCCAAAGAGAGTTGTGGCCTCTTTTTCAAGATTTTACTGAAAACCATGTGTTCCGTAGAAAACAAAATAAGCATAAATCATAGTCTAATCACGCGATGCTTGGTATTTTCCTCAACTGCTCTAGAAGACCTGAACTCACCATCATAATGTGAATTGCTTTTATCTTACTTTCTTTCTTTTTAAAATCTATAAATCATCACCATCATCATGGTCATGGCCATCCTCACCATCACCAACATCATCATCACCATCTCATCAGCATCCTCGGTATCATCACCATCGCCATCACCATCCTCATCATCCCACGAAGTCTGAGACTACATTATTTAAAATTTCTTAACCAAATACAGTAAAACCTTGCTTATCTGAAGGTCATAACCAGAAACCACAACTCTGGAATTGAGTCAATAAATGGTCTGTAGCTGTTCTGAATCACCTAATTAAAAGTATCTTTTCAAGATCTCCCTTCCTTTCTTCTTGCCAGCTTTTACTATCCTGCTGGCTCTTGGCCTGCAGTGGAGGTCCTCTGGGGCAACCTGGTTTCTTGCAGCCATTTGGCCTTGGCTGCTGAAGGGGAATTAGGAAGAATGTGGTTGGGCCGGAGCTGGGGAGGAAAGCAGGGCCTGAGGGAAACACGATATGACTACGCTATTGTTTTCTAGGCTAATCTCATTGTAAATTAAAGAAAAGAAAGTTCAGTCATTTGAGATGCCCTATTCTAACTTTACACTTGATTTATTGTTTGAGTGGTCATTAGAAGTTAAATTAAAAATTTTTTTTCTGCTGATTTTAGAGGCATTTCTCCTTTGGCTTTTATCCCTGTATTTGGCCTGTTTTCTGTTTCTTTCTCTTCTTTTTTTCTTTTGTTTTTGGCCACGCCACATGGCATGTGGGAGCTTAGTTCCCCAACCGGGGATCAAACCCTCCCCCACTGCAGTGGAAGCATGGAGCCCTAACCACTGGACTGCCCTGGAAGTCCCCTTCTTTCTTTTAAGTCTCTAGAAGCTTTTAGATTATTTTCTTCATCATTAGTGGGCTGAAATTTCTAATTAGTGAGTCCTTATGTAGGTCTCTTTTTGAAACAAAGTTTTTTTGGCTATACGTTTGAAGAGCCCTCTCTAAACGAGGGTCCTGAATCCTTCAGTCTGAGAAATTATTCTTGCATAATTTCTTCTTGGCTAATTTTTTTTTTTTTTTTGCGGTACGCAGGCCTCTCACCGTTGTGGCCTCTCCCATTGCGGAGCACAGGCTCCGGACACGCAGGCTCAGCAGCCGTGGCTCACGGGCCCAGCCGCTCCGCGGCATGTGGGATCTTCCCGGACCAGGGCACGAACCCGTGTCCCCTGCATCGGCAGGCGGACTCTCAACCACTGCGCCACCAGGGAAGCCCTGTTTGTAGATTTTTTGATGATGGCCATTCTGACTGGTATGAGGTGAAACCTCGTAGTTTTAATTTGCATTTCTCTAATGATTAGTGATGTTGGGCATCCTTTCATATGTTTGTTGTTAATCTGTATATCTTCTTTGGAGAAATGTCTATTTAGGTCTTCTGCCCATCTTTGGATTGGGTTGTTTGTTTTTTTGATACTGAGCTGCATGAGCTGCTTGTATATTTTGAAGATTAATCCTTTGTCAGTTGCTTCATTTGCAAATATTTTCTCCCATTTTGAGGGTTGTCTTTTGGTCTTGTTTATGGTTTCCTTTGCTGTGCAAAAGCTTTGAAGTTTCATTAGGTCCCATTTGTTTATTTTTGTTTTTATTTCCATTTCTCTAGGAGGTGGGTCAAAAAGGATCTTGCTGTGATTTATGTCATAAAGTGTTCTGCCTATGTTTTCCTCTACGAGTTTTATAGTGTCTGGCCTTACATTTAGGTTTTTAATCCATTTTGAGTTTATTTTTGTGTATGGTGTTAGGAAGTGTTCTAAGTTCATTCTTTTACGTGTAGCTGTCCAGTTTTCCCAGCACCACTTATTGAAGAGGCTGTTTTTTCTCCATTGTACATTCTTGGGCAGGTGTATTCTTAACCACTGCACCACCAGGGAAGTCCCTGCCTCTAATTTGTATTTGTGAAATACAAATTTATTTAGCTTTATTTAGTTCAAGTGATCAGCTCCTTGATCATTTGGAAGCTGATTTTGCTTTAAGTTACATAGTATCTCAATTTTGGACGAAAAAAGACAATTTTTGGAGGTTGGCTGGAAACTTACTTCGGTTGGTAAGTTAAGAGCATCATTCGTCACCACTGGCTCCTTCTCCAGTGCTCTCTAGCTCAGTAGCTGATATCACTAGTGTCTCAGGGTACTAGTTTTCTGGACTGCCTTAACAAATATTACAAACTGTGTGATTTCAACAGTAGAAATTTATTGTCTCACAGTTCTAGAGATTAAAAGTTGGAGATCGAGGTGTCAGTAGTATTGGTGTCTTATGAGGGCTGTGAGGGAGGATCTGCCCCATGCCTCTCCCCTAGCTTCTGGTGCTTTGCTGTCAATTTTCGGCCTTCCTTGGTGTACAGAACATCACCTTGATCTCTGCCTTATCTTCACATGGTGTTCTTCTCATGTGCGTGTCTGTCTCCAAATTTCCCCTTTTTATAAGGACACCAGTCATATTGGATTAGAGCCCATGCTAATGAACTTGTTTTAACTAGAGAATCTCTGTAAAGACCCTATCTCCAAATAAAGTCACATTCTGAGGAACTAGGGGTTAGGACTTCAACATATGAATTTGGTGGGGTCACAATTCAACCCACAATACTCAGGAACCTAGATGTCATTTCTGGAAGCTCATTCCCTTCCCCCTCTGCATCCAGTCCATGGCTGACTCCAACTGTTCAGCCAGTTCTACCTTAACCACTTTGGGTCTAGCTATTTCTTTCTATCCTTAAGCCAACACTATCATTCTTTCTCTTGGACTATGGTAGTAATTTTCTCACTAGTCTTCTGCTTCCACTCTACTCTCTCCTAAACTATTTTCCAAACACTAGCCAGAGAGCTTCCAAAAGTACATATTTGGCTATATCTCTCCTCCTCTTACAGCATTTTATGGCTTCCCACTGCCTAGAGATAAACGTAGAACTCCTTCATGTGGCTTACATGCAATTTGGCTCTAGCCCTGTCTCCCCTATTTTATTCTCCCAGTGCTCTGAGCTGGGGCCAAACAGGAACTTCTTTCAGTTCCTTGATCGCACCATGCTCTTGCCTCTACGATTTGGACATGCTGTTCCCAGTCTGGAACACTCCTCAACCCCAACTTCCCAGACACTGAGTCATGCTTTAGGCCTCAACTTTAACGTCGACTCGTTTCAGGAAGTCTAGCTCTCTGTAACAGGCTGGATTGTGGCCCTCAAAAAGATATGTCCATGTCTTCATCCCTGGAACCTGTCATTATGACCTTGTCTCAAAGGAAGGTCTTTGTAAATGTAATTAAAATTCATGGCTGTATCCCCAGTGTGTAGCCCAGTGCCTGTGGCACATCATAGGTGCTAATAGTCAATATTAACAATGTTAATAAAAATAACTTTTCTTGAATAAATAAATGAATGACTTAGCCCATGCTGCAATCTAGGCACTATTCTAATAGTACAGATTGGGAAAAATATCAGAGGTCTGGCACCCGTGAACCCTCCCTAGATCTGACCTTCCTAGTATCTTAAGAAACTTTCAGTCTCCCTAGCAGACAAAATGCTCACATCTGGCCAGATACATTATAAGCCCCCAAATAACACCACTCCCCAAAATGAAAATAAATACAATTTAACTTGATTTTTACAAATATTTTAAGGGATTCTCTTATCAAGACATTTGTCAAAATGTAATTCTTATGGAACGCCACGTTAGTTATTTAAAGCTGTTCTTAAAGGAGTGACCTGGTTCTTAACCTATAAAATTCCATAGTTTAAATGAGAGAAAAGGAGAACCCCAGTTTTCTTCTTATATGCAAAAAATTCGAAATATATGAGAAGATATATATTATTAAAGACTAAAAGAAAACTAACAATGACAGGAAGGCATAATAATAAGCAAATTCACAAGTTCCATGTCTGTTTACATTCCATTCTTGAGCTCAACGTCATAACCAGTGGTACTTCCTTGAATGTCCAACTGCTTTTCCTTTCAGAAATGGCTCCTTCCCAAATTCCTGGTGAGCAATAAAGCCCATGACCCCACCTCTTCCGCCTTGGGAGGGGCTGATGAGAGTATCCCTTATTCCTGGATATCACGATTTTTTTCAACGGTGGGCATGAATTTCAAGTCAGATCAGTCAGACTGATTTTCAGGAATTGCTGTGGATTTCATGAGAAAGAGGTGATTTTATTATTTTCTTTTTCTTCTGAGATTGCTCGTTCTAAAGGCAATGCAATCTAAGCTTCTCATGGCCATCATACCCGGCATGTGGTGACAGCCTGCCTGAAAAGGAAGCCAACAAAGAGGAACGCAAAGGCAAAAAAAGGAAGAGAGAGACAGAATCTTGCTGAAGTTGTTTCAGCGTTGAGACCCAGGAGTGCTTGGGACTCAGTTTACCCTTAGGTTATTCCTATTGTGATACAAGATAAGAAGGGGTCTGGGTGATGTGATAGGGAGAGGCGGGATGGAGGGGAATGTGATAGATGTTCTTAAAAAAAACCGGTGCTCCCACTTCCATGGGGTAGAGTTGTCACTGGGCAGTGACTGTCCATTAGGGACTACATTTCTCAGCTCCCTGGCAGCTGGATAAGGACATGTGACGTTGTTTTTGCAAATGGAGTGAGGGTGGGAATGAAGTTTGCCCCTTTATTTGTTTATTTTCTGTGAATAGACTTAAACATTTTCAAAATTCCATGTTAATCGTCCTGTTAATATTGTAAAACTAAGCAACTTTTTCCAGCTGTATTGAGATGTAATTGACATAGAACATTGTGTAAGTTTAATGAAGCACGTCCCCTTAGACCCCAGGAGGTTCAGACCTGGGTGTGCTTCCTCTACCCTCTCTTGCCCTCTTTTGTGGTCTCTGGGGCAGTTTTACTTCAGATCAATAGAAAAGGGAGTACATTCCTGAAAATTAGTCTATAAAAAGATGCACAAGAATTTAAGACTGAACTAGTAAGAAAGAGGCATTTAAAGAATATCTCAGTGCTGAAATGTTCTGTGCCCTTTTTGAGCTAAAAGAAATAATCCAATCTGATTAATGGTGATGACAGTTAAATGACCTACCAAACCATGTCCCTATTACGTGAATACCAAGCATCAAAACCTTACTCTCCTGGTCTGGAAGCTCTCTCCCTCACTAGAAAAGCATTTGGTTTTGGTCACTTCTCAAGCCCTCAGTTTCGTCATACAGATCATTGTTTCCTTCCCTCCCTACTGTCCAGATTCCATCATCTCGTTGCCTCATTGGAGCTCTTGCAGCCACCAGCCTACCACTCACTGGGGGACGTTTCAGCCCCGACTTTGTGTTGGAGCCAAAGAGTGAAATTGTCAGGGCTTTGTAGTCGACAGGCTTTCCTGTCTGTTAAAACTTAGTCCCATTATTTTAGCAACAAAGCCTCCTCTGTTTGGCCTATGCAGTTCTACTATTTTTAGCCTTTCTTCCGGGTGTGTGCACGTTTGAAATTTAAGCTGAAATGGGACGTGGATTCTTTAACTGTATCTAGGAGGCTCAGTGGATATTTGAACTTTCAAGTAAGAATTAACCAGTTAGCCACAAAAAGAGAGGAAATGTTTCGATTGTTTTAAGATAACAGTAATCCTATTGTTTTGATTTGGAAACTTTAGGTTTGAAGAAACCTTCCAGAGACTTGGAAGATGTGTGCGGACTCCGCCACAGGCTAACTTGCACTGTAAATGCCAGACTCCTGGGATAGTTGTTTAGCTTTATGAAGCAGCAGACTATAGGTCCCCTGGAGCCAGAAGAGCTTTTCTCTTTTATTTTATCCATGTGATCACCTATTGCAGAAGCATCCCTGGCAGTCATGAATGTTGCATGCTTGAGAAATGTGCTTTCTTCTTCACTGAGTCAGTCATTGGTAATTGGGTTATTATTAAAAGACAGGTAGTCAGCCGGAGCACCACTGCTTGACGCCGATATTCTTTCCCTGGGATCTTTGGATAAGTGACTGTCCGTTTTGATTGTCTTGTCCCTGTAGACATGCCTTGAACTACTTTGGATTAGCAGTGGGATGAGTGAGGAGTGGTGGATGGTGTTGGTTTGGAAAACAACAGATTGAAAAGCCAGAAGTCAGGGATTCTTTGGTGGTCCAGTGGTTAGGACTCAGTGCTCTCAGTGTTGGGGCCCCGGGTTCAATCCCTGGTCAGGGAACGAAGATCCCGCAAGCCGCAGGGCGCTGGGGGAAGCAGGGGGGAAGAAAAGGCAGAAGTGTCGTGAAGAAAGACATGAGAATGAGAGAGAGAGGAAGGGAAAGTGAAGGGGAGGCGTGGGGAGGGGAGATCAGTCCAAAGGTCAACCAGCTGGGATGATTTCATAATATTGTAGGAATAGAAATGTTGGCTGAAGGAGTTGGAGGCCTGCCTGTATGAAAACTATGGCCAAGCACGTTTGGATCATCCGTGCATTTATTATTATAGACAATAAACATGTAATTGAGTTGCCCACTATGTGCCAAACTTCAGATCGGGAGCCACATCTTCTGAAAGAAGGCCATTATTTTACCTCGGTGTTTTGCGAGTGTTTCATGATGATTTTCATGAGTGCTGACACTAATGTGCACATTTTGCAGATGAGGAAATGTGAACCACTGAGAGGTTAAGTGATTTGCCTAAGGTCACAAAACAAATGACTGGCTGCTAGTGATTAGAAGATAGAGACTTTTAAATTTCAAATGGATTGCCTCTGGCTAGATAGCAACTAAGGTTTAATTGATCTAACATGATTTTTTAGAAAACAATTTTCTTCTAAGAGACATAAGACTGGGTTTATCAGCAAATACAAAGCTCACAATGCTTGCCCTTTTCCGGGACCATTCCCTTGTGGTGTGAAGCCAAAAACATTGAATGCTAATTACTCATTTGATCATTTTAAAAAACTTATTATCAGATGATGTCCTTGGTGGAGAAAAGGCTTTTTGATTTTTTAATACGCTTTTGCAAATCGGGGGCGAGAGCAGTGATACTGTAGCATCTGGGCTTTCTTCACAAACATCAGCCATTTGTGACTGTCATCTTGTCTCCTAGACTAAAATTACTCATAAAATTGGACTACAGAGCGTAACATACCAGAGACTGGAGCTACAGGAATCCCAGCTAATATGAGAAAGAGGAGAATCACAAATCAAGGGATGATAATCTTAAGATTATTAATAATTTATAATATTATTAATTATAATATTATAATTATTAATAATATAATTATTATATTAATAATATATAATATAATATATGACATATAATATAATATATAATAATATATATTATATTATATAATAATATCATTATATTAATAATATAATCATTAATTATAATATTATAATTATTAACTATAATATTATTAATATTAATAATTCAAATAATTTGAACTCTTGAAGTGTAGGAAGTGCCTCGGTCCAATTATACTTCACCCAGAGATGAGCCAATAGATGTATAAAGAAGTGAGAAGGGACTGAGTGAAAGGGTGAATGAAGGTTTGCAAGTTGTCTGAGATCCATCAGTTGCAGCCTGATGTTGGTCGTTGGATAAAGAATTTGAATCCTCTCAGCCTTGCTGAGAATTATCCTGCCTGTTTTAAGCTTCAAGGATAACGACCATCTTGTCCTGCTCGATGACCAGTGATGGAAGCCGGTCTTTCTTGGTGGCTGTTGGGTGGCACTCCCCTTGATTTATACACCCTGTGAGAGGGACAGAACCTGACATCCTGTTTGTTGTCACAAACAGCTCTAAATTGTAAATCAGGTGACAGCCATACTCGTCTATTTAAAGGATATCCTCCTTTTTTTTTTCTAAACAACTTTTTCTGCCTATTGTCCTGGCTTTACAATCTTTGGAAGCAACCGTTTGAAGCATGAGGGTTTTCCTCAGTAAATGCATCAGACCTCATGGCAAATGCCACATTATCTCCTTAACCAGAAGGCACTGAATTGCAGACGGTAGGTGGAGGTGAGAAATTGTTTCAAGTCAGACAGGAGTTTGAAAATTACCTTCTCATGAACTCAAAGTTGCCTATTCCTTATTTTGGAAATAGAGAATTCACATTCAATAGTCAAGGGGCTGTGAATGGCTTCCAGGGTCCGGAAACCTAACTTCCTCTCTGCTTTTTTCTGAGACAGAGGTCCACCGCTTTTAATAAATTATTTTTTAAAGTCTAGGACCCCACTGTAGTATTGCATACCTGCTTAATTGTGCCTTTTGGAGTCTCTTTAGCCAAGTCTGATATACTGAATATGATTCGACAAGGGGACCAGAATGGGAGTGCCAGCCCAGTCTTCATGTCTGCTTGAATCTAACCATTTGTAGATAAATATAACCAATGTAAAAATTTCCCAGGCTGATGGAAAGAAGAGGTGTAAACAATACACAGAAAGGTGGCTGAAAAGGTGAAATTGGCTCTGGTATCCCATGGGACGTTCACATTCAATGAGACATACAATCATAAACTTATATTGTGTCTTACTGTGTTCAGCACAATTCCATCTTGTCATGAACATATCTTTGAAAGTCTGCCACGTCAGGCAGTTGAGGGGGTGGACCTTAAGTCCTTATGAAGAATCTACATAACAGAGAGTGTTCTTTCCCATGACTGACTGAGAATTACTAATTCTTTTCCCTGGGGCAGGAGTCTCAGTCATGTCTGCTGGGATGGGAATCAGCAGGTTCTACTGGGGGAAAATAATTTTCGATGCATCAGAAGGGATTGGAAAGAGAACATTGGATGAGGTGAGCTTTCTGCCTGAGAAGGTGCTAGAAAAGGTACACGTCTGAACACGACCACGTCTTTTGTCAATAAGAGGTGACCTATTAAATGTCTGCTTTTTCACAAGAGCCAGTAGTCTGGAATTCAAGGAAGAAGCAGATGGGAAAAGTACCCTTATAGTTCAAGATGAAATAATTCAGACCTTTGAAAGTGATCATTTATTTTTGTACTTTTCCTTGAACAGTTCCACACTCTTTAAATAATAATTCATTCCTATATTTTCCTTCTCATTTTCATTCTGTTTCCAGCAACTCCCTTCCTACTATATAATCCCATAATACTCATTCTTCTCATCTCAGTAAATGTGTGATCTGGGCAAAGATGGTGAGATGGAGCTCAAAACTAGAAAAGGGAAGGGAGGCTGGTGCTTCCTAATGCGTGTCAACCAAGCCATGTCAGTCTGTGGCCGGATAGTAGAGGAAGGCATGTGGGCTTTGAAAAGAAAACATCTCTCTGCTTCTGCAAGTTCGTTTTGGCCTTTCTAATGTGTCTTCTCAGTATGGACTCTTGAAAAACTAACCTTGACTGTCTTGAAATTAAGAGAAAAGGGATTGGCCCACACTCTGTCAAGAATGGTTATAGGCTTTACTGTGAGATGAGGGGTAGCAGTGGAACAGCCGGCTGTGAATGGGAGGGGAGTCAGGAGAACCAGTGGGACCGGAGGGGTTGGGGCAGTGATGGAAAAGGAAGCAGGAAGCCTGGATGGACTCAGGCAGGCACAGCTGGGTGTGCCATCTCCTTTCTTGAGTCTTTGAATGCAGGCTCTTTCCAATGGCGTGTACCCTTTCTCCTTCCCCAACTCATTACAAATAGTGCACATCGTGAATTACTGGAGGCTTCCCTCTTAAGAGGACCAGATATCCCAGTTGTACTCGGCAGCCTCCTCCTACACTTCAGTGTTCACTCTCCCTCATTTCCATTGCTCCCCCAGCCCCAGCATAATTTGGGGGTTTGGCTAGAGATATAGGTTGTCCCTTTTTCTATTTTGTCCTTATCCAGTCCTCTTTCATTCCTTAAAACCTTCTAATGTATTTCTCCCTAATACTTATCCATGATTCCATTTACATAGGTTTTAAACGTTTTTGTTAAACATTCAGAATTATTCTTTTACATAATTTGAATAATCAAATAGTTTTTCAAGATTTGTTTTTAAAACAACCCCAGCAACTGCATCCTCTGCACTTCCCTCCTTTCCCCATTTCTGAGAGGTTATCATTTTCAAGCATTCATCTCCATATTTCCAAATAACATACTTCTTGGTTTTTCAGCTTCAGGCATTTTTGGACCTCCCGTTACAGGTGAGGACTCACTCTCTTTTACCTTGCTTCGCATGCATCTTCTATGCATGTCTTACCTAATCAGCAATTACATAATTATTACAATGTAAATGCTGCTTATAGCTGAGTCATATGAGAAATGTAAGTTTTCTTGTGTAACTTTATATTCTCCTTGGAATTTTTTCCCAATGTTATTGAGATATAATTGACATCCAACACTGTAAGCCTAAGAAGTACAGCATGACTTGACATATATATTGTGAAATAATTACCATAAGAAGAGTTAGCATCCATCATCTCATAGAGGTTTTTTAAAAATGTGTTTTCCTTTTGATGAAAAGTCTTAGGATCTCTTAGGATTGGATGAAGGTGGTCAAAAGGTACAAACTTCCAGTTATAGGATAAATGACTACTGGGGATGTAACATACAACATGATAACTATACCTAACAGTGCTGTTCAGTATATCTGAAAGTTAAGAGAGTAGATCCAAGAGTTCTCCTTGGAATTAATAATTGCCTTGGTTCTGGTTTCCTTGGCTTTCTATGTCCTTATTACTAAACATCCCCAAACTCTCCTCCAGTTTCTCCATTGTCTGTTCTAGAACTCCTAATTTCTTAATGTTGGTCATCCTAGACTGATCCTCCAATTTTCTTCTCTTTTCTACTTTTTCAAAGATTTCTCAGCTTTGCAATCCAATAACTCTATCAACTTTTTCATTCCTTCTAGTATATTTTTAACTTATAGCTCTTTTTTTCAGAATGTTCCTCTTAAAGAATAATATTATTGTATTGTGCTTTATGGAGCTAATATCTGCTCTGATTTCCGCAAGAATATCGATAGTTTTTTTTAACGCCCTGTATAGGTTCTGTTTCCCCAACTTGTTTTTTTCCTGTTTGTGACTGTTGGTCTTTGTCATTGGTGATTGAGACTTTCTCAAATACGTGGCGATCCTCTGCTGATCTGCTAAAATTTAAGAAAGAGGCCCTCAAAAGCTGAAAGGCAGCCCTGTATGTGGTCTCACCTTTAGGAACACAAGAGGATGATCTGGGAACCCCTGCTGTCAGATCAGGGATCTGATCAGGATGGTCAGATTTCAAGTGAAGAAGGTTTTGTCCTCTGTAGGGTATGAGCCTGGCTGCCAGTGTCCTAGAAACTGAGTGGTTATAGAGGATTTATGGTCCCAATATTCAATAGCCAAGTGGACTTTGACTTGACCACCTATTTTCAATAGGTAGCCCCATCTTCCACTGTGCCTGTTTTCCCTCATTCCAGAGACCCCCTTATTCTTCCTGTCCTGAGAGCAAACCTCCAGGCTTCCACCAAGGTGGGGAGATGCTGAGCTGAATGAGAACTGTTCAGGGAATCCGACAGTCTGAGTGTTTCTTATACAGATTTTCAAATAATCACCCTGTCTTCATCTCTGCTGTCATTCCCAAGTCCACAGCTACCTAGTGCTGCCAATTTCTAATCTTTGGGGAGGGTTCTACAGTGCAAGTCATGTTCAGCTGTTACCACTGGCCAGTTTAGTATTCATTTTAATTCCTGCTATTTCACTTATCATTCATCCCTTTGCTTGCTAGCTTTCACAATTTTATTGCTATTTCTTTCTCTCTTGCTCTTTGACCTTGTAGATGAATGCCTTGATTTTTTTTTTCTTTTACTTTCCTTTTATTGAGGTTTCAGGAGAGTGAGTTCAACCTACCATATTTAACCACAAGTCCTCTTGTGATCTCTAAAAGTAGTTTTCTCAGGAGCAAGAGCACAAGAGCAGGGTTGTCATGTGCAGTTGCATAGGTTGTACAGTGCACAACTCTAAGGGGAACTATTCCCATCGTATGTTGTACATTTCTATATTTATTTCGACAAATATCTGGAAAATGACAGTAAAATGTCTTGTTCTATAAAAATAAGTATAACATAGCAATTGTTTAATAGATAGAAGTAAAGTTTCTTCAGGAAGAGATTACTTTCTCTAAATTCAAGCAAAGGAGCCATGTGTGCTAATAGCTGTTCTGAACAAGGGATTTGAACTGAGACTTCTGAATTCAATGATGTTTCTGAGTCTTCTAGTTTAAGTTGGACCAGACTGACTTCCAAAAATGGGCTGAGAAGAGTTTGAGAGTGCCAAGCAAATAGGGAGTTTCAACAGGTGGCCTCTCCGTAGTCTGATCAGGATTTTTAAAATGTCTACTGTGAGGGAAATAACCGAAATTTTCTTGCCAACATGGTGAAATAAGATCTTCCTAATTGGTAATAGTTGTAGACAAAATTGTATTTAAAAATAAAATCGGCAGCAGATTTCTGGTTGAAAGTCAGTTGGCTAACAGATCCTGACAGGACCTCTCTTAACTTCCTATTCAAATAACCATGAAGACAGCAAAAAAAATGAGCATTTGTACAAAACCCAAACTCACAGCCAACCTATTGCCAGAATCTTGGAAGAAAGTCCACCAATAATGAGGTCTATGGGGTGAAACTAGACATCAAAATTGGTGCCCTAGGTGTGCGTTTCCAGCTGAAATGGAACTCAATCAACTGCTTTAGATGAGGTAGGAGATCTGAGGGGCCCGGTTCAGAGATCCAAGGTCATCATAAAGCCCCAAACAGGGGGCCGGGCCACAATGCAGTTGCACGGATACTTCTTTTAGATTCACAGGACTGATGTCTCCGTATACACCTGACCCCATCAGTAATTTCCCTTCCTCATTTACTTGGAGATTTTAACCCCTTGGAAAATATGTAGCAGGAAGTGTGTCTGGAGGGAGATGAGAAGAGAAAAAGGCAGGAGAAAGCATGGCAGTGGCATGTTGCATCCTGGGAAAATCCCAACAAATAGTTAGAGGTGGGAGCAGATACCAGAAGGGCATGCTGAGATTCATTTATCAGGGTAAGGAACCACATTGGGTGTAAGAGACTGCCTCAGTCTACAACAATTGTACTAGTGGGATGATGTGGGCCAGTCACTGGGAATTAGGCAAGAAATTGTGCACCTCAACTTGCACTCCAATTGTAAATCATTTCCATTGTAAATGAACAACACATGAGATCAAGGGCAAGTCCCAGTTCTTGTCTTCTGGAGAACACCAACCTCTAAGATAAGCAAATAGGAAAACCTACAATAGTGCAAGGAGTATGTGAGAAAAATACTGTAGAGCAATAAAGTGGAGACTTGAGAAAGTCTCCTGAAATATCACAAAATGATTTCCTGGATGTTTGGTAAACTTGGTATCATGATTTCAAGTTTTACACACATTGTTACCATACCAGTAAGAAAGAAAGAAACAACATTTTTTAAAAATTGAAAAGACACAGCTGTTGCCACACCGCAAGATGCGCGTCTCTGTGCATCAGAGGTAGAGCAGAAATTAGAAAGCCGTCACGGACTGCTTAAGCTCTCACACTAGAATCGATCAAGGTGACTGGGGGGGCTGATTCCTTTAGAATATTGGAAACACAGCATGCCCCATATGTGTCAGCAGCCCAAAGCCAGCCCACTGCTGAAACCGGCGCTTGCGGCGGGCGCCCCGCCTCCGAAAGGAAGTGGAAACACTTACAGTTGCTGCCGAGAGCTTTGGCTTGCACCAATGTACTTACACGGGCTACACGGAGGGAGCAAAGACAACTGGGTAACCAGGACCTGGGCCAGCTGCTGCTACAGGCTCCGGGGCTGGGTCTGTGATGCACCCCCAATCTCATGATGGAAGGAACCCAAGCTCCAGTCCAAAACCTGATTCTGCTGCTAGATGTGTGTGTGTGTGTGTGTGAAAGAAAGAGAGAGAGAGAGAGAGAAATGAGATAAAATAGCTAAGAAATAGGAACAATAAAAACAACTAGAGAATAAACTCCTAAAGAAATGCAAATAATAGAGCAATAAGAAAATGACTTATAAAGTTCTTGTAAACTATGTCTAAGAAAGTATAGCTCGTAATGTATCAAATCCTTCTAAACCTAGCTCTACGTCTTATTAGCTGTGCGACCTAAGCAAGCCACTGCTGAGTCTTGGTTTCCTCATCCAAAAACATGGGGACTAAAATAGTACCTATTTCATTGACTTATTGGGACTATTAAATTAGTTACAACACTGCCTAGCATAGATCAAACTAAAATGCAATGATGGAATTAAAATCTTCATTAGAAATGGTAAAAAATCAGAATTGGTAACAGAAAATCTGATGAATAACCTAGAAGATAAACTTGAGAAGTTCTGTCAAAGTTTCTAAGAAAATGAAAAGAGATTAAAAAATAATGATAGAAAATAAAATAAGCATAGAGGACACAGAAAAGCATCCTGACATTTAATATAAGCATTCTGACATTTAAATAAGGACATACATTTTTGAATTATTGTTGATAACCTTGAATTAACAATATATAAATCTGTATGAAAAGACAGTTTGCCTTCTTTTCAAGGATCCATGAAATACGTCTCTTGATTATATACTAAGACACATTGTGCTATGCAAAACTGTAGGTTTTCAAGAGATCCTTTGGGTTGCCTTGGTCAAAACCAAGGGTCCCTAATTGTAAGTAGGTTTCTAGGCCTCTCAATTCTCCATTCAACTAAAAATGTTCTGCTTTTTATCTTTTTACAAATGGTAGTTTCTATTAAGGTTTAATTTTTTTAGTGTTGCATTGGTTAAAAAATAACGGATTGAAAACTTCTGCTCTGAAAGTTAATAAATTCCTAAGAGTTGAAATAGGGTGTATAAACCCAATTCTCAGACTATCAGAAAAGTGATACCAGAAATTAGTAATGAAAGTTAAAAACAAAGCAAAACACCCCCCCCCCCGGCTGTTTGGACATTAAAATTATTGTTCTAACACATTATTGACTTAAAGAAATAATCAAACTACAATTATAATTAAACTACAATTAAATTACAATTTCATATACATGAAAATGTTACATATCGAAACCTATAAGATGTGATGAAAAAATAGGGTATAATTATAACCTAATATTTCCATTATTAAATGAGAATTTTTAAAAAACATGCACTTCACTCTCCTATTAGGAAATTAAAAAAAATTAACTCGATGAAAAAGGGAATTTTAGAGATAAAAGTAAAAAATAAGTGAAAGCAGGAAATAAATATTATAATCAATACATCCAAGAGTTGAAACTTTGTGAGTTAAAAAACAAACAGAACCACTAAATTAGACAAATCTCTGGCATTTATAATTTTTAAAAGGAGAAAAAACACAAATTAACAAAATTCATTTAATAAAGAGTAGTAATGAGGTAATAATGAGTAGTAATGTATAGTAATGAGGAAGTGGTTATAATCCCAGACCCAAAGAATATATCAGGTTTATAAGAGAATTTATAGACTCTGGGCAGGGACGATAAATCAATCCCATATATTAGGAAAGAATTTGATATATGAGTCAAAATTCTTTAGTGTGCCAACTTTTTGACCCAGAAATTTGTTTCTAGTCATAAGTTTGACAAAATTATTATAGAGGTGAACCAGAACTTATTTAAAAGGGAGTTTATTTTTGCATTATCCAAGAGAGCAAAACATTAGAAATTTCATAAATGTTCAACCACGAGGGACTATTAAATACGATATAGTACATTTATTCAGTTCAATGCCATGTAACCATTAAAAAGCTTTAGAATATTTGACATGTTTATTTCACTTGGGAAAGTGAAAAAGGCAAGCTTCAAAACTTCAGTCCAGGCTCTTTTTTTTTTTTTTTTTTTTTTGCGGTACGCGGGCCTCTCACTGTTGTGGCCTCTCCCGTTGGGGAGCACAGGCTCCGGACGCGCAGGCTCAGCGGCCATGGCTCACGGGCCCAGCTGCTCCGCGGCATGTGGGATCTTCCCGGACCGGGGCACGAACCCGTGTCCCCTGCATCGGCAGGCGGACTCTCAACCGCTGCGCCACCAGGGAATCCCCCAGTCCAGGCTCTTTGGGTGGATTAAATGATTTCATTAATTTATGTCATGCCATCAGTGGAGAAGACATTTAACATGTGTTAGTTTCCTCTCCTGCTCAGGATTATTCTGAGAGCTAGTTGTACATAAGGTGGCTGCTCCAGGCCTGGCACGTGGTTATCACCCATCATGTAGACTCTGCCGCTCTACCTCTCGCCCGTGTTGACGAGAGCTAAGGTTTAACTCTTGCACACATTGGCATCTTTGTCCCAGGATGCCTCAAGCTAAAATGTGGTTTCTGTTGTGGTGAGGAAACACAACCTGATAGCGTGTGTGTGTTGACCTCTTACCTACTGCTCTCTCTAAACACGTGTTTAGCACTGAAAGCCTTGCTGATAAATCAGAAGAGAGCCACTGCATGAAAACTAGAGATCATGGGACTTCCCTGGTGGTGCAGTTGTTAAGAATTGGCCTGCTAATGCGGAGACAAGGGTTCGAACCCTGGTCCAGGAAGATCCCACGTGCTGTGGAGCAACTAAGCCCATGCGCCACAACTACTGAGCCCACGTGCCACAACTGCTGAAGCCCACGCGCCTAGAGCCCGTGCTCCACAACAAAGAGAAGTTACTACAATGAGAAGCCTGTGCACGGCAAAGAAGAGTAGCCCCCGCTCGCCACAACTAGAGAAAGCCCATGCGTAGCAACAAAGACTCAATGCAGCCAAAAATAAATGAATAACTTAATTAGTTAAAAAACAAAAAAACTAGAGATCGTACTAGAGATCCAGCCACTATTTCTTAGTCTGGCTGTGAGCCAAGCTCTCTGTGTATATGTCTTCTCTAGCTCTACAGCATGTGTTCAGAGAGACCCTGGGACATCCTACTAGTTGCCGCATCCATTAGAAGACAAAACTCCCCTTACGACTGTTTTCCTTGAACTTAGTGTATTTTACCAAGAGCTTTCATAAAATTCTCTAGGTAGGAAGTCTGAAACCATTACAGTTGATTTTAATTTTTTTTATTTTAATTTTTATAACGTGTTATGTTGAGTTAGAACTGGACTCGGTCTTCCTTGAAGGAATAGTTTCCCTGAAATATTCAAAATATGACCTTGCTCCTGACCCCTTCTTTTGCCTTCACACGGTCAAGGTGATGGCCTATTACGTGTGTCTGATGGAGATTCTGAGGGGAAGCTGCAGCAAGTCTTTGCCGGGTACCTCAGCATTAATGACGGTTATGTATTCCTGCACCAGTCCTGCATAAAATACCATCTTTGCAAAGTGTGACGGCATAATCTGCCTAGGGTTCTCTCCCCCGACAATTGGGATTTTTAGAACTCTCATTGCAGGACCGTGTGGGTTCATGCCCTTCAGGTTCATGACTCCCTATGTGGCTTACTGGGTAGGATTTCTTTATCCTCCTGTCCTTCAGTATTTCCGATAATCCCAAGCACTATTCTGCATCTATTTCAAGCTTTCAATTATCCTTCTATTTTGTGTCTTTTATGTACATTTTTCTTCCTAATTCATCTACTGTTATCTCATCCCAATATTGGGCAAGACACATTTGTTGCTATCTAAGGGCCTCTGGAGTCACTGGTTGTTTTGGTAGCACACATACGAGCGTATTTCCTTTCTTGGAATTGGGAAATCATGTGGTATCAACCCATTAAGTTAGAATTGTTTCAGGGATCTGGTTTATGAATGTATAATAATAAGTTCAGGTTCTAGGGCCCATGGGCAAATGTGACCTCTTTGTAGAATGAGGACTTCTGTGGTGTGAGAAGCAGGGTTCCACCGATGCTCAAAAGTTTTCCTGGTTACCTAAATAATCTTACAAAACAACATTTTAATGACTTAAGTGTAAATAGATTAGACACATATGGATTCAATTTCCCTTCAAATACACAAGACTTGGTAAAATCCAGGGGAAAGAGCTTAGGGCAAAATGTGTTTTGGTTTATAAAAACCCAAACATTGGAAAATACCAACTGGAACGTTTGTCTATAGCCCCAAATACCATGGGGTCAGCTTATTCCTTACCATCAGTTTACAGCTTGTTCCAGGAAAGCAGAACATGTCTCATCTATTCCTGTCTTATGTGATAAAGTACTCTTAAAATAAGGGGACATCTTCGAGAAAAATCTTTGAAGACAAACTCATCAAGCCTCCCAAATGTAGGGTATCATTTGCTCTGTCCAATGCGACTCTGATATCTTTCCTCTCCTGTTGGTTCCATCTTTGGGTCTTTGCATTTGCTTACTTCGGATTATTTGGTGAGTACTGGGCAGCTCCTTGGGGAAAACTTGTAACGGCAATAATGAATAATGTATATATAATATATATAAATATTATATATAACAATATATGTAATATATATATTATATATAGTAATTATATATATATATTTTTCAAAGACTCAACACTCTCTGAAAATAAAAAGTACTTTGAAACACAGTATAAAATTGTTTGAAACTCTTCTAGATCCACTGGGCCTGTAAGCTCACCCCATTTCCCTGCAGTGCCTCTCGAGTTTTTGTTCAAAGAAGGGGAGTGCAATGGATCACCCCATCTTTTTGTTAAGGTGATATGTAAGAAGGGCCAGTGATTGTGCAGCCCGTGAGGACAGTGGGTGTTGAAGACTTGCCCACCAAACAGAGAGGTAGTTCATTGCACACAGCACAGTGTGTGTGCATGTGTGACTGTGTGTTTGGTGGTGGTGGTGACTTGTCCCTAATTCCTAAAAAAAAACAGACAAGAGCTCTGAATGGGAAAAATGTGACTAATCGGTAAATCAAGTCAAATTGTTGTTGATGGACCCTGCCTTCAGCCCGTTGTAACCATTTATATTGGGCATTGTGCATTCTGATTGTTAGAAATATTTACATCTACTTGTGTGAGTTTTTTTTCTCTTTTCATTAACGCAAGGGTGTTCCCGTGCTGCAATTGGGGATACAAACTAAAAATAAAAGGGTGTACCTTGATAACAATAGAAATTCTTCAAAACGGATGCTCACGCGCTGACATTTTGATGGAGTCAGCATTGCCACAGATAAATAAAATCAGTTGATAATCAAAACTGTTAGTCGATCAGTCGATCACACCCTCCCTTACTGAATCATTTGATCAGAAGTGCTCACCTGGAAGGTCATAAGGGTGGTGATAATGATAAACATCTACTAAGTGCCATGTGTTTTATCTCAAGTATTCCTGATCTTCACCAAAACTCTTCCACTTAGACGTTCTTAACCCCATTGTCTGGATGAGAAAACTGAGGATCAGAGTCTATAAATGACTTAACAAAGGTCACACACTTGTAAGTAATGGAGATGCTATTTGAATCCAGATCTGGGTGATCACAAATCCATTCTGTTCCTTTTCCTAGTCCTCCACCAGCCCTTTGTTTATAAGATGATAAGGAGGGGCAGGAAAACTATGACAGTGGTAATAACAGCAAAATAACAGCTAACCGTTACTGAGATATCATGGTAGGAGAAGCAACATTTTAAGTTCCTTGTGAAATGGTCCTCAGAACAACCACATTTATTGAGTGCTTATTGGGTGGCAGACTATGTTTTCACCTTTAATGCATTTCATGTTTAATGTAATCAAAACTACTTTGACTCTCATGGTGTCAGAAATATTATCAGTATGGATTAGGTAAGGAAACTAACTAGGTTAACTTTTCCAAGGTCTTCCAGCTGGTAAGTGGCAGAGCCAGGATTCAAGTGCGTGGAGTATGCTCTAGAGCGTCAGCATTTGTGATAGACTGTCTTTCTTAGACAAGTCGCTGGAGAAGGAAGAAGCCAGGGCCCAGAGATTTGGGGAAGTTGAAGGTTTCAGGAAGAGACAACACTGGCAAAGACTAGAGCCTTCCTCTGAGTTGAGTGACGTAAAAGGATCAGGGATGGAGAGGTGAGCAGACCTGCATTGGATAATTTAGATATTCTTCCAGAATGGAGGACAAACCTCTGATCTGAGTAAGAAGGTGAGGTTAGAATTGAGGGCTTGCAAATCATGAAAAAATAAGTAAAGCATCCTCACAGGATAGGCCAGAAAGGAATCCTCAAGAAATTAATGGAGTTGCAGTGGACCCAGCTTTTGTTAGGACAGATGAATGAGGGGGAGGGATGAGGGGTGACCATCATTGACACAAGGTCAGGACCGAGAGCTGCTTTTCCAGTCTCAGAAAAGAATTTGCCTTGCTCCACTGGCCCCAACCTCCCCCTATCACAGACACGAGGCTTTGAAGCAGCTTCCAGGGACAGAAGGGCTAGAGCCTGTGACCTGGGGTAGGGTGAGGCGGCCTGGCCTCCTGCAGGGAGGAACTTGTGGTTCCATCCCATCAGCTTCCGGCTGGTCCCAACCAAGGCTGTCATCTGCAGAGCAGAATTACGCATGTCACCTACACCAAGGGACCAGAGAAAGCCCTTCTGACAGAAAACCTCCCAAAGATTATTTCAACATTGCCATTTCTTTCAATTTCTTTCTTTTTTCATTAGTGTGAAATAAAACATAACTTTATTTATTTTATGATGATTTCTATTGAAGTTTAGTTGACTTACAATGTTGTGTTAGTTTCGGGTGTACAACACAGTGATTCGATCATCTCTAATGGACATCTCAATCTGTAGAGGGGCCGGGAGCTCTAAGTGTTTGGAATGGTTCTAATTAAATATCAGATTGAATCTGTGCCCCAATTCTAGGAGAGGCAAACAGATACTCCATTTAACTTACCTTAGGTTGCCCGGTTTGGCATAAATCCAACGCATCCATCCTAACTTTAGGGGCACAGGACATTAGCTTGTGCGTGTGTGTGTTCACAAATAATTCCAAGAAGTTTCATTTGCTCACCTGCTCTCAGCAGCTGTAGATTATGAAGGGAAGTTTCTACAATCCCATCTGCATGGGTGCCTGTTTCAGGCAGGGAGATTCCCACTGTAAGTCACAGGTGTCCTGAACAGCCTGCTTAAATGATAGGGTGTGTATTGAATGTGTAACCAGAGATTTAGAAAGAGAGAGTCAGAGTCAGTTTAACCCAGTGGCTCCAAGTCCATCTCCTCACGGTCCCCAGGCTCCTCCCTTCTCTGTGTGCAGCTTCCCTTGGGGCAGCAGAAATAGATACCGTGATTTCGGACTACACGTCCACACACCGCAATGTCCAGAGGAGGAGAAAACAGCCGCCTCTTCCAATGGCTCAGTCTTCAAAGAGAGGAAATTTCTTACCTAGGAGCCCTCATCACACTCCTTCTAGTACCTAACCGACGCACATTCCTTTGGCACAGGGAACGCTATGTATTGATTGACTAAGTCTTGGCATCTCCGTCAACCAATGGCAAGAGGGATGCAGCTGTCCGAGACCAACCAGGTCTGCTCCTGGTCGTGGATGGGGCAGCTTTCCTGAGGCCCAAGAGTGCTGAGAGGAGTGGTGGATAACAGCCCAGAGGTGGGGTTCCCTTAGGCAGAAGAAAAGGGTAAAAGGGGTTTGGGGCAGGTTATGCCCTGAAGGGCATGGGGGGGGGCGGGGTAGGGGAAATAAAGAGGAGTGTGAAGCTTAGCAGCTCCTACAGAGCTGAACTCTGCCAGTGGTACCAAGGGGTGATGAGCCCTATACCGCAGTCCCTCTCAAGGGACCTCCATGGAGACAGCCGCCTGGCTCTAGGAGCAGGTCCATGGGGCTGGGTCCTGCTCCAGCAATGGCTGCAAAGAGTTGCTTGGAGATGTGATCCTTGCTGTGCTCCTAGGATGGTACTTTAGTGGGATTCTTTCACTAAGTTCCAGAAGTGGTGTTTTTGCATGGTCCCGTGCATCCCGACAGCAGCCACTAGAGGGCTCACGGGGACACCTTTCCCAGCTGCCCTCTAGAGGCGGAGGCTGATGCTGAAAGCTGATGCTAAGCTGTCCTGTGGTGCAGAGCCCTGGGAGCTGATTGGAAGGCAGGCGGTCACAGGAGACCTTGGAGGAGCAGGGCTGGGGATGAACAAGCTGGTTGAGCTCTCAAAGACAACGTATTAGTCACGCATGAGAATGACATGTGCAAGAGTTATACTGACGTCTGTGGGGTCCGATACGGAGCCAAGAGCCTTGTGTGGTTACTGAGTGCTTGAAATGTGGCTCCTTCAAATGGAGAGGTCCTCAGAGTGCAAAATACACACCGGATCTCAAAGGCTTAGGACGAAAGAAAGAAACGTAGAATGTCTCAGTTTTGTATATTGATTATATGTTGAAATTATAATATTTGAATATATTGGGCTAAACAAAATATATTATTAAAATTAATATCACTTGATTTACTTTTGTTATTTAAAAGTAATTTACTTATTTTATTATTATTTTCTAAACAGCGTGAATGGACTTAGGACCTTGTGTAAATAGTCATTTTCCCATATAATTGTTTTTGCGCGTGTTTTTTTAATTGAAGTGTAGCCGACCTACAATATTATATTAGTTTTAGGTGTACAATATAGTGATTTGACATTTATAAAAGAAATTTAAAATTGCCTATGTTTGTGGCTCGCGTTATATTTCTGTTAGATGGCGCTGTGCTGAGCCATTTGCTAAGGAGAGAGTAGCTTGGTGGAGGTCGGTGGGGGGGGGGGAAGCTTGAGCCAATTCACAGAGACCCTCCCACAGGTGCGTGGCCTGGGGTCAGAGGCGCTCCCTAAGATTTTGGAACGGTCCAGCCTCTATCAGGTGCCACCTTCATCCTCTAGGCACTCCTGAAAAACAGCTCCATTGCCTGGGCGTTCATGCCACTACCACAGTTTCTGCTTTCCCAGCTCCACGGCTCACTTTCCTTATACATAAAACCACATGCCTGATGAACCTGCCCCAAATCGCACCATTAAAAAATCCTGTGTGTCAGATTAAACTCAACACCCAGCTTATTAACTGCATCCCACAGTTGCCCCAGAGCTTCTGTGTGAATCAGAACAGATGACTAATGTCAAACCTGGATACAGAGGGGAAAAAAAAAACACCTTACACATGCATTTATCTTTTTTTGTTGTTTTTTGCGGTATTTGACCATTTAGCACCTAGAGACTGGGAAAATGAGCTTTCATGAAACGCTGTTGCTTGTATGATCTGTCTCTTCAGAGGCAGACGCCTCTGACCTCTCTGTGAACATGACCTGTCGCTGCTCGGCATGTGTCAGGCAGATAAGTATGTTGTGCGTCACCTCTTTTTTCGGAGAACACAATGGAAATCTTCCAGCCCCTTCCTCTCTCAGAAGGCAGAAGTTCATTACTTTTCAATACTCTTTACGTAACTTGTAGACAGATGAATAATATAAGCTGTTAAAACAGAGGCTTCCCAAAAGGTTTGGCCAAGGCTAACGCAAAGAATCAAATCAGATAGAAATGGAAGCAATTGTGTGAAGCAACAGCTAAAATGGTGACTCTTAATTACAAATCCTGGGGCATTAGTGTGGGCCTTCCTGAGACTCTCAAAGTGGCAGGAGCTAATGGTATCAATACCTGAGGTTCTGTTCCCAGAATAAGTCCCGGGCCTTCTTGTGCCATCTGATCCTTCCTGTTCACCATCTCTGCCCCTGACCTCCAGGGCAGTGTCCACTTTTGACTTCAAAGGCACCCCCAAGGCCGTACCACAGGTCACTTCATCCCTCTACCTTTCCCCTCCAACCTTCCCAAAGTGAAGAAACCAAGATTCCTCCACCTGCCAACCGAAGCTGGGGACTCCTTTTATTCCATAACTGGCAATATTGATTAAATTGTAAATATTTATTTCACATTAAGAAAGGCAGGATTAGCATTGAACAATGGATTGGGTTTTGTTCTAGAAATCATACGACAAAACTGTATGCATCTTTTAGCCGTAGTGTCAGGGGTTAACTTAAAAATACCCACACCTCAGGAATTCCCTGGCGGTCCAGTGGTTAGGACTCTGTGCTCTCACTGCCGAGGGCCTGAGGGCCTGAGTTCGAACCCTGGTCGGGGAACTAAGACCCCACATTGCAGCGCGGCCAAAAAAAAAAGAAAAAAATACCCATACCTCAAACAGGCACAGTCCCCACATGCTGCAACTCTAAAGGGGACACCCCTCATTGGAACATACAAGTTCCAGTGGATCTGACAAATGTCAACCCCACCACTGATGCAAACGTTACCCGATTCACGAGCATTGCATTCCTTTTTGCCTGAATTCTATTTCATTCCTTTCAAAACAAAAGCAAAGCTCATTTTGCCTTTTGTTTAGGATTTTTTAGATAATTTTTCAGACCTACTGAAGTGATAGCACACTTCCTTCTTCACTCACCTTTCAAATCCAGTACAACCCACAAAACACGTACTGCAAGCGTTTTAACAAACACAAAGTACTAAGGAGGTTTAGTACAAAGAGGATAAGATGCAGCAAAGGTTAGCATGTAAAACATGCTTCCTGATCTTGTTTAGAGCCTAAGTATTCCTTTCATCAGTTAATAATTCTACTCTGCCTAAGACCCTGTGGTAGAAACTGTGAGAGATACAAGGGTCAAGAAAACAGGATTGCTGTCTTCAGGGTGCAGTTAGAAGAAGGAAGAACTAAACAAGTACACAGATAACTATAGGGTCCCCATAATATGTGAGTGCCTTGGTCACACACAAGGCAGTAGTCCTTCAAAACCCCACTCCACTGTTTCAATGTTTAGTGTTGAACCCCTATCTATTGCTAATGAAGACTCTTCTAAAAATGCCCCAAAAAATTGCTGTATACACTACTGACAGTAAGTATAAAAGAGACAACTAAGGAGAACATACTGTATGGCACAGGGAACTCTACTTAATTCACTGTGGTGACCTAAATGGGAAGGAAATCCAAAAAAGAGAGGATATATGCATATGTATAGCTGATTCATTTTGCTGTGCAGCAGAAACTAACACAACATTGTAAAGCAACTCTACTCCAATAAGAATTAATTTGAAAAAATTGCTGTAATTATGTGCGACAAAGTTCAAGCACAATGCAGGTCCTGCTGTGAGCTATCTCTGTTTCATTCTGTGGCCAATATTCTGCGTCTGCAGGGCGGGACTGGTCTAGAAGCCACAGGTGTTGCAGAGGTGCAGCTGCGAAGAACAGGTGGGTGGCAGAGGAGGGGCAGGAAGGAGAGGTCAGGAGAGGGCTGGGACCAGCTGGAGTGCTGGGTACGGAGGGGAGTGATGCAAAAACTTTGGGCTTTGTCAGAGGCATAGATGGGGCCATTGAGACGAGACATGGAGGGCGGTGTTCCCTGAGCTGTGGTTTGGGGCTAGCTATATAACACAAGCACTTTGAAGCTTCTGGGCAAAGCGTTCTAGCTGCCTTCCTATCAGCCCAATGTTCAAGGGAAAGTATACAATTCCTTTCCTTTCCTTTTTATCTCCACACTTTATATTTCCACGGGGCCAGGAACTTTCAACAAGTCAAGACATCTTTTTTCTTCTAAAGACTCTGTTACTCTAATCTGCGGTTCTATCTCCTAAGAGTCATTTGATATCTTTGTATTAGGTTTTATTTTTACATTTCAGCAGAGAATTCCTTGGTTTTCGAACAATTTTATTTGTTCTCATGCTCCAAGTAGTTTATTTCAGAATCCTGGGATCTTTGAAGTAAAAAGCCCAAGGAACTGATAGATAGTTAACAGGAACGGCAGCTTTGCTTCTTGGGTAGTGTGCATATTATCAAGAATATTATTATTGATAACAATACAGCCCTCTTTAAAAGAAATGAGGAGACGAAAAGCTCTCTTATCATGAGAATTCTTGTGCTGCAGTATTAAGGTAGTGTCAGGTTTTTAAAAGGGGGAACTAGGATATTTTAAATATAGACTTTCCCTGCCCCCTCAGAAGATAAAAAGTAGTGCTTTTGGCCATGGTGGTAATTTCATACAAAGAATAAAAATTTAAAAACCACTAATACATCTGAAAATACAATTTACCAAATTTTACTGACTGGTAAGTTAGAGACTGCATAAGGGTTTCCCTGGTGGCATGGTGGTTAAGAATCCGCCTGCCAGTGTAGGGGACATGGGTTCGAGCCCTTGGCCAGGAAGATCCCACATGCCACGGAGGAACTAAGCCCGTACACAACTACTGAGCCTGCTCTCTATAGCCCGTGAGCCACAACTACTGAGCCTCTGTGCCACAACTACTGAAGCCCGCGCGCCTAAGAGAAGCCACCGCAGTGAGAAGCCCGGGCACGGCAACAAAGAGTAGGCCCTGCTCGCCGCAACTAAAGAAAGCCTGCACGCAGCAACGAAGACCCAACACAGCCAGAAATAAAATAAATAAAATTTAAAAATAGACTGCATTGAGTTACTATGAAAAATAGTTAATGGAATATGGGAATTTAAATGCTGCTTTCCCATTGGCTGGTGACTGGTCTTTAACTGTGAGAGAAAACAAGCCCGGTAAACAGGAAGTCATCTCCATGGCAACGGGCCATTCAGCTTAACTTTTTAACCCATGAAGAGGTAATTACTTTATTTTTTATTTCCATTTTTACAATTTTCACAGTTTATAATAGCAGTGAGGACCTCTGGGTCAGGCATTTCCCGGCTGTTAATAACAGGCTGTTTTCAGGCCACCAGTGCTTGAACATTGTGCCAATTTTTTTTTTTTTTAAATGAAAAGAGAGCTGTGATTTTCTTTTTCTCCTTCCTGAAGTCCGCAGCGTAAATAAACGACAGGATTTGATGTTCGCACACATGGTGTTTTGATTTCCTGCGGATGATAGCGTGAGGGCAGACACTGATCTTCACTGGTGGGTGGCCAAGAGGGTGGGGCTTGGGATGGAAACGCCACGGGGGATCCCTCTGGATGGCAGGTTAGAAGATGACCCCGGGAAACTGAGAGAGAAGATGACACCCGCGGCCACACTAGGCAGAACTCAGAACACGAAGTTGCACGGCCTCAGAGACCAGGGAAGGGTCTGGTGGAGGCTATCATCAGTCAGTGCTGCTTTCCGAACTCACCACAGAGGCCAGAATCCTGGGCAGCTTCCCTGGCCTTTGCTCGCCCAGGAAAATTGGTCTTCCAGAGTAGAAACTTTAGTGATCTATGCATTTGAAAATCATAAGGCAACCTACAGTCATGAGTTGTCTTGGGAACAAAAGGAGAAGATTGGGCAAAGCCATTATTTTAGGTACCAGAGCATCACCTTAGGTAGCTAGAACACCCACCAGCCACTCTCTGCAGGAGAGGCAGGACCCAGGCACAGAGGCGCATCCCTCCCCCGCAGACTGTGGAAAATTATTTTATTTTTTTACAATATATATCACTTTTTATTTTATTTTATTTTATTATTTTTTATTTATTTATTTTTGTCCGTGCCGAGTGGCTTGCGGGATCTTAGTTCCCCGACCAGGGATTGAACCAGCGCCCTTGGTAGTGAAAGCTCGGAGTCCTAACCACTGGACCACTGGGGAAGCCCCATTTTTTGTTTTTGTTTTGTTCTGTTTTGTTTTTTACAAACCTATCAATAATTACCTTATTTAAAAAAAATTTTACATATGTATGTAAGTACAGTTGATTTACAATATTATATAAGTTTCAGGTATACAATATAGTGATTCACGGGGTTGTTTGTTTGTTTGTTTTTGCCGTACCACACGGGATCTTAGTTCTTGGACCAAGGATGGAACCTGTGCCCCCTGCAGTAGAAGGGCAGAGTCTTAACCATCGGACCATCGGGGAAGTCCCTGGGCAATTTTTAATCCAGCTTTAAAGTCTCTTCTCCCCCAGCTTCTGGTCTCTGAAGGGGAGCGGGAAAGGACACAAGAACTCTGTAGCAATCCTCTTCAGCTGTCCTGACCATAGCCCAACCCGATTAACCATCAATGTGGAGGCATCAGTGTGAAAAAGAGCAGACAGGAGGAAAGGAGGAAAATCTCTGAAGCCACAGCCACTGCCGCCAGAGCCCGGGGAGAGGCGAAGGGAAAAGAGGAGTCATGGGGTGCAGGTGGGGATGGGCTGGGGGGAGGGGCCAGAGGGGAACCAAATCCGGCCACCGGCCAAATGCCTCCCAATGCAGAACTCAAACCCGAGTAGGCTCTCAAAACAAAGAGAGAGGTGCCACCCACCCACAGGAAGAGAGGGAAGACTGATGCCAGAGAAGAGGAAAGAGTTCTGCCTGAAAAAGGAGACGCACACGGCTCAGGCCTGGGTCCCCAGAATCCCTGAGATGCTCGGAGAGTTTGCAGTTCTTTGAAAAATGCTGGTATTCTGATGACCGCGCAGTTTGAGATAAGATTATTTTCAAGTTTTATTTAAAAAAAAAAACAGAAATTCATTTTGCATTTCTTCTTAAGCTGTGTTATTAGCGCACAGAACCCGTCACTGTAGGAGAAAGGATAAATGCGCCTGATAGAATGTCTCCGGAGCTGGGCGACAATGAAGGGACAGGGAGAATTTGATAGGATTCCTCCTGGACTCCTCTTGTAGGGATTTTGTGATCCTCACCCTCTTCAGCCACATTGACACAACTGTCTTTGGATGAGGGACCATTAAAATTAGTTCTTTCCTTTCCAGTCTCTCATCACAGATTTTGTTACCCTGAAATCTGAGCTTTTGTGATCTGCTCCCCTGCCTGTGGTCAAAACCCAGTCCATCTGGATTTTCTAACACTATCCTTAAGATGACATGGCTCCCGGGGGGGCCAGAACTATTTTTCTCAGATCAGGGATTCTCAGATTTAGAATTCTTTTATCTTTCTTCTATTCCTTCAAAGTCAGGGTCACCTTGTGAGAAGTTGTTATACAATGTACTAAGTGTGGACGTGTCCATCCGCCCTCTAAATTTCTTATCCAAACTATACAACGAGAACATCATTGGATTTTATCCTGCCTTAATATTTTTAGCATATCCTCCAGAGGAGTTTTATGCTCTCATGTGCTATCACCCACGTCCTGCCTAAATTACCCTAAATATTAGTAAAAAGAATCCTTAATAAGCTGGATAGAATAGAGGGTAAACAGCAGTGCCTATCACGTGTCTTCTGTCAGCCAAGCCCTCTGCGGCTAAAACAGGAACGTTTGACTCTCCTGTGTCTGCGGATTCCGCAGTTGGTTGAATCCGCAGATAAGGAGGACCGTCTGTACTAAGCAATTTTATACCACGGACTTGAGCATTTGTGGATTTTGATATCTGTGGGGTTCCTGGAAGCAGTCCCTTGTGGATACAGAGGGACAGCAGTATCTCCTGCAGCCCACACGAGGCTGGGTGTAGCAAAGCAAGCAAGGTGCTCTGCTCTCCAGCTGGCTTGCCGAATAGTCTCTCCAATTAAGCCCTTCTTTTAATCAGGTTGAGAGAAGAATCCAGACATCTCAATTCACAGACCGTTTTCTACACTTTTTTGTATTCTTTTCAACACCATGAACACAGGCTCAATAAATGTTGAGAAATGCACAGTTTGGTTCATGGTCTTCCCATTGCATTGAGGGCTGTGACTCTCAAAAGAGGGTCACACACAAACCCAAGCCTTGGAGTTGGTTTTGGTTAGGTACCACTCAGGACGATGAGACTGTTTTGAAAAATGGAAGCTTTTTTGACCAACCTTAATACTAATTTCAAGCAGATTCCTTGCAATGACTTGCAGCTGTGACTGTCATCCTGCCATGAGGAAAGTGTCAGCAAGACCAAGAATAGTAGCAGTCTGTCATCTCCCTGTTTTTGACGTTCTCATCTAAAATGTTAATTAACTAGTTGCTCTGCACAGAATGAAAATAAAAGTCAAGAAAAGTAGCAAAGGCAAAAAGTGCAATCGTGCTAGTATTAAAATGCGGAGTTTGTTTCCCTGGGTTGTACATGAGCCCCATTCTCCTCATTTAGGCTGTAAACATGTTGTAACTAGCAAACAACTAAACACTGAT
The DNA here is from genome assembly GCF_951394435.1 of Stenella coeruleoalba. Classification (NCBI taxonomy): domain Eukaryota; kingdom Metazoa; phylum Chordata; class Mammalia; order Artiodactyla; family Delphinidae; genus Stenella; species Stenella coeruleoalba. The sequence goes on from NC_137164.1 coordinate 14,508,028, forward strand.
GCCCACCAAATGAGAGGAAAATTCAGTAGGTACCTGATTTTTGTTTCTGTTTAAAATGATTAACAAAGATAGTTACTTAAGTAGATTCTCTTTTGATTAATCCCTTAGTAACTGAAACCGCTTTTCTTTCACACATTTGTTTGAGTTTCCTATGTCTTGCACTTCACAGTAGAGAGGCCAATTCAGCAATAACTTCATGAATCAGTGCCTCAAGGGAATCCACAAGACCTTAATTTTTTAAACTAACTTTAATGAAAAGGTGATCAGAAGATTTTAACTGTTAATTAGCATGGTTAGACAAATATACATACTTTTGTGATCATGCTAGAATTTGAAATCGGAAGACTATTACTTCTAAGACCAGTTTAGTAAAAATTCATGTTTCCTTAAGGGCTTATATGGTGATTACCTTTTATGTTTTAGGTTAATTCTTTTCCAGAATAATAAGACTCCCAGAGAGTATTTGAAAATGTTATTTATTTGTAAACAAACAATGGTGTCATTCATAGAATCAGAGCCTTCTCTGTCTGGGAAGGAGTTACTGTCAGAAATAGCAAAGCCTGGATGGAACTGAAGTTTGGCATTTAACCTTTGCCGGAAGCATGATATTTCAATTATCTTAAGAATGTGTCAGATAAGGGAAGTGAGTCAACAAGATAAACGGAGACAGAGAGAAAGGAAATTATACTGGACCAGAGAAATCAATGAACCAATAATATTTGTTGATCAACTACTCTATATAGGTGCTACGGAGATTTAAAAAATAAAGGTTAAAAAATGGATTACTTATTCTCAAAATGTAGTGGGATATATAGGAATAATACAGGGAAGTAACAGCAAAAAGTTCAAGAGAATCTTAGATTACGTCTTACATATATGCCTTATAGAAATCTAAAGAGACAGTGGTCCACGAAGGCCTGAAGAGACAAGAGAGGGGTTCGCAGAGGAATGGAATCTGAAGTGGACATATTGCAAGATTCAGACAGGAAGAGAAGAAATGGTGGGTTTTGTTCGTTGTTTTGCAAGGGAACAACATCCTGAAAGGAAGAGCAGTGAGGACCATGTGTCTTTGGAGCGTTGAAGTGTCTGGTCTGATTTGATGACTGGGTTGTTACTGAGAAGTCAGAAGAAAAGCTAGAAGAAAGGGTGGAGTCATACGGCAGAAGCCCTGGCGGTCACGTCTGACACAGTCCGTTCTATATACAGAATAAGGAAATAGCATTTAGGGAAGATCCGTCTGGAGATGGGCCCCAGGATGGATGAATAGATGCTCTCAGCCTTTCGGGGCAGGATGGGAAGGGGTTGGAGCAGCTGCCATCAGAGAAACCAGGAGCAAACTGTTGCAGGAATCCACGTACGCCATGATAGGGGCCTGGACCACAGCAGAGGGGAGCTGGCGGAACAACTTGTTAATTCCATTCAGGTCAGAGGGTGAGTGCATAAACGTTCTTGGCAAATTTAGCCTAGAAAGGGCACTCACAAACAGTCTTGTAAGTGTCCTCTTCTTATTTCCACCTCAAAACCACCATTGAGTACTGACTACCCGATCCTCTGCTGGATTGAAACCCACTTTGGAATACATTTCTCCTCTGTAGCCTCAGCACCGTCCCTTGCAGGGTGATGATGGCTGTGGCCCGAGGCCTCTGTCCGTCCCCCAGGTCTTTACCGGAGTCTAAGTCTCTCTCACTCCCGGAATCTGTATGGCCATGAAGACCCAGCATGAGGACAGAAGAAGCTACTTTTATTAATATAAATGTAGGCTGTTTTGAAGAGGTCATTTTCTCTTCTTTTTTCTGGTACTTTGATTACAGATGTATTGGAGGTCACTATTGTCTAAAATATACGGTACTACAGCTTGTTCATTGTGCACTCCTACTAGGAGGACACTTCAGCGTCCTCCCCAGGATTGGTATATTTATTTATCATGATGCATTTCCTTAGGTTAAAAGTCATATTTTAGGGAGAATAAAACATATAAATGTGCTTTATAATTTTTAAAATCTTGGTTTACCACCCTGTGATACAATCATATCTTCAGGATATAGATTGGGTTTATTTACGTCCTGGGTTTAGACCTGTCATAGCTGGCAGAGACACCCCAAACTATGAGCGGTTCCAGGTGGAGGATGTGCTCCAAGCTGCTGCTGCTAAATGGTGCTTTTTATCCATCTTCTCCAATAATTATGTAAAAGTTTTAGTTGAAATGTGGCTAGTAATTTTCCGTCTTCCCTGATGTCAATCAGATGTTCCTCTAACTAATCAGAACTTGTTACATTTTAACACGTTTAACAAACCGGCTTAAAAACCACTGAAACACTTTTTGGGGGAAGATTTTTTTAAACATGGTAGAAAAAAGTTTGCAAGTTTCCTAAATGTATCAATTAGGAGTTTTTAAGGCGAAACACATTGCTCCTGGCACTAAGATAATAAAACAATGGAAACATTTCCAGTGCTTCCAGAGTGTTCTCTCTATAGCCAGTTTCTTTCCAAAAGCAGGTGGTTTTTTATTCATTGTTGTACTGTCACCTGTACACTGAAGGAAAAGTTTGCATTTGCATCTAATAAAAGTTTGTGTTAGAAGGAGAAGCTCTACTTACTGATAACTTACTTTTTCATTGTTAGAATTGCATTGAATGTTATCTATATTTAATTTTTAGAAACATTTTTGAACCACTTGTATAGTTGGGGGAATAATTAAGTTAGTTCGAATTAAATGGTACAATCCAGTTAATTATGGCATACATCAGCTGCAACACATCACAGTAGACTCAGGGAGGTAACTGATTTCATCCCTCACCTGCCATTGGTGATCGGGGACCACCAGACATATGGACTGAGTGAGGAAGCCAGTATTAATCCTTACATCACATATTAGTACATTTCATTTCACTTATCCTTTTATATATGATAATATATAAAAATAGAAGTTCAAATGTTTTCCCATACCTCCCCAGGGGATCATCTTTTTTTATATAGACTTTGTTTTTTAAGAGCAGTTTTAGGTTCATCGGACCATTTTTTAAATCCATCCTTGACAATCACTATCTTAAATGCATGGTGGTAGGGTGGTACCAAAACTATAATAATGACTTCTTGTAGCTGTGTCATCGGAACCTCCCTGAACCTCACAAGAAAGATTATTAACAGCGACATTTTTAATTTCGCAGTCATCTTGAACTTACCTGCCTATTGTAAGACATCCAATTTCTCCTAAAGTCTCAATAAATAATTGCTGGGTCTTCCTGGTGGCATCTTACCCATATTTATAAATCATCTTTTCAAGCTCTCCTCCATGCCTTCCACGTTGGTGTCTGCTGCCCAGGCAGTCACCCAAGGTGTGTGTTTTGCCACTGTCCCCGGGGCTGCTGTCCTTGGTGAAGACGGATTCTTTGCCCAGAGCCCTGCATCCTGGAACTCGCTTGAGATGCCAACATTTCAAAATGTTGTTTTGGAGGAAAACAAGTAACTGAAGACAATAATTTGGTTGAAATGATAACATGATCTAAATGAAATACCCCCAATTGATATTTTGTTCCTTGACAATTACTTCCACTTATACAATTTTTAATTTCAAAATTATTTCAGCCAAATGTTCCTGCCTGTACAAATTGTAATATTGTGGAGTTGGAAACCATCTTTAAATTGCTACCACATTTTCACGATTATGAACTCCACAGAGTACAATGATTTCACTGGCAGAAAATATATTGGAAGGAAGAAAATCAGGGGAAAAAAGGAAAGAAATGTATCCAGCTACTAATAAATTCTTTCAAAAGGCAAAAATAATTGATGTTTGTGTAAATAGTTATAAAACTGGCTGATGATGAAACCAAATTATCAACACAGATAAAATACAGTATTTGAGAAACATTCTTTTCTTTAAAAGAAATCATCCAAATACTCATCCTAAGACAAGTTGTTGATTTTCATCACTGCCATGTTTTTGTTTTAAGATCTTTTGATGTTGATCATTTTTAAAGTCTTTATTGAATTTGTTACAATATTGCTTCTGTTCTATGTTTTGGGTTTTTGGCCCCCAGGCATGTGGGATCTTAGTTCCCCTACCAGGGATTGAACCCGCACTCCCTGCATTGGAAGCCGAGGTCTTAACCACTGGACTGCCACGGAAGTCCCTGCCATTTTGTTTCGAATTAAATTGCTGATGATCAAATTATTTTTAGCCAAATTACCTGAGGGAAATATCTTTCTCCCCAGTTCTGAGTCACTTTCTGTCACTCAAGTTTTGAAGGTGCACTCTTCAGGTCCTGGTTATTTTCAGAGCGTTTCATGGAAACGGGTTCTTACTTCAGCCAGCAGCCTCGCCCACCAAGAGGCGTCAACCAATCACTGCAGCCTATTGGATGCTGTCGCCTCTTCCTTCTGGGAGCTCTTCCCAACCACCCTCTCTCCTCCCTCAAGACAACTCAGAAGACCTGGCAGTTTGATCGAGCTGCTTACTGGGTCAGCATTGAAAACCTCTAGGTTGAATAGCATTTTATAATGTTTAAAAAACCCACATGATGTAAAATGCGTATTACAAAGCAGCATTTTATAATTTAAAAACACCACATTCACATCCATTATTATTTGTTTAATTCTGCCAACACATCTGTAAGGAAGTCAGAGAAGAATTGGTTTGATCATTTTACAGATGACAAAAACAAGTTTTAGGCCTGGAAGGAAGCTTCAGTATGATTTTAAAAGTCCAATTTCCTCATTTTCCATGGTGCATAAGGTAGTCTGGACAATTTTACACTCTTTTTTTTTTTAAACAGGGACATTCCCCCTCCTTACTCTTACCCAACCAATTCTTCCAGGGAAGCACAGTATGTACATAGATATCAAGAAATATTTTATAAATGTGAATTTATTGATATGAACTGAAACTAGTTCAGTGAAAAAAAATGAGGGTAGCCTACTGAATGCAAAAAGTTGAAATTTGAAGTTAGAGATGACAATAGCCCTCTTACCCTCAGCATCAAGTCATTTCTCATCTTTGTTTCGGTTTCACAATGTTTGGAATAGAACGTTCCACCCCGTGTGGTAAACTGACTTCTAAGATGGTCCCCAATGATCCTTGCTTCCTACTGTCCACGTCTTTGTGTAATTTCCTCCTTTGAATATAGGCTGGACTTCTGACTTGCTTCTAAAGACTAGAATACAGCATAGGCAATAAGATGTCACTTCTGAGATAAGGTTATAAAAAGACTGTGGCTTCTGTCTTGCTAGCATTCATGTTCCTTGGCTCTCCTCCCTTGCTTGTTCTCGTGAAGTCAGCTGCCATGTTGTGACTTGCCCACTGGAGAGACCCACCCACATGGCAAGGAACTGAGAGAGGCCTCCATTCAATAGCCTGCAAAGAACTGAATCCTGCCAACCACGAGGGGAGTGAACTTAGAATGGAATTCTTCCCCAATGGGGCCTTCAGATGACTACAGCCAACACCTTGATAGCAGCCTGGGAGAAACTCAGAGAACCAGTTAAGCTGTGCCCAGATTCCTGACCTACAGAAACTGTGAGATAACCAATGTTAGTTTAAGCCATTAAATTGTGAGACAACTTGTTATGCAGCAACAACTAATACACCAGGCAAACAGCTGCAAAAGGTGATGGACTTTTAACATCTCCCCTTGCAATCTCTGGATTCTCTTGAATTAGGCAGAGAAGGAAGACAGGGGAAGCTTTAGTCCATTTTCCACATAAATTTAATAAACTCAACAGCAGAAAGTAATGTCTCCAATGTTGTAGCCTGTGTAATAAACACACTTGAGTGTACTTTTTGGTTTGTTACAGTGTAAACAGTAAACACAGTTTTTCTTTTTTAACATCTTTATTGGAGTATAATTGCTTTACAATGGTGTGTTAGTTTCTGCTGTATAACAAAGTGAATCAGCTATACATATACATATATCCCCCTATCCCCTCTCTCTTGCATCTCCCTCCCACCCTCCCTATCCCACCCCTCTAGGTGGTCACAAAGCACCGAGCTGATCTCCCTGTGCTATGCGGCTGCTTCCCACGAGCTATCTATTTTACATTTGGTAGTGTATATATGTCCATGCCACTCTCTCCCTTCGTCCCAGCTTACCCTTCCCACCCCGCCGTGTCCTCAAGTCCATTCTCTATGTCTATGTCTTGATTCCTGTCCTGCCCCTAAGTTCTTCAGAACCACTTTTTTTAGATTCCATATATATGTGTTAGTATACAGTATTTTTCTCTTTCTTACTTCACTCTGTATGACAGACTCTAGGTCCATCCACATCACTACAAGTAACTCAATTTCATTTCTTTTTATGGCTGAGTAATATTCCATTTAAACACAGACTTTTAAAAAGTGAATTTTATATGAAATGTTTGTGGAAATCATGGAAGATGACACATGTAGTGGAAAGAGACCAGGTCTTAAAAGTAGACTGACTTGTGGAGGCTTGGTTTCCTCATCGTAAAATTGGAATAATAATCCCTAGCTCATAGATCCTAAATGACATTGGCACTCAGTTCAGTGCCGGATCAACCAATGCTCTTTACCTTCCCTTGTGGCACTGAGACAGGTGAGGTGACTTGATGTACCCAAAGAGGACGGGATCGAGGACTCGAATTTGAAATACCCCAAATTACCAAGCTATTGAATGACAGATTTTGAACTCTGAATCCAGGTCTCTGGCTTCTTCCATTTCACACAGGGAGCGCCAACCCACCACCTCTGTGTCTTAACTCCCAAGAAGAATTCTCCTTGGCACTCCTGTTTAAGCTGATAACTCTAGTGGAGTTTGTAACACACTAAGAACAAAGGCTTACAAATATAGATGGAAGAAGAATGGCATTTCGTTTAGCTAATCCACATTTAAAATACCACATTTAAAATACCACATTTAAAATATCTTTCTAAACACAGTCTTTCCTCCACCCTCTATCTTTGATTTTGACATTGATAGAGAAGCTTTCAAGAGAGCAGCATCGCTCAATTAGGTGAAGCTACTAATTTGAAGGAACAATACATGATGAAAGGCACTTACATGTGGTGATTGTAACAGCAAATGTCTTCTACCATTTCTCTCCCTGAAACATTGTATCTTGTCTTTTCCTCCATTTATGTATTGTTAAGGACTATTGAAAGAGAGAGAGAGAGTGAAAAGAAGAAAGAGAGTAGAAGTACTGCTTTGGAAGAATAAAGGTTGTAGAAAAAGATGAGCCTGATGACAGGTGTATATGGCAGCAGTAAGAGCACCCAGACCACTTAAGAGGGGATTGGGTCCTTTCCCAAGTACTCAGGTCTGGGCGTCCTGGTCCACAGGATGAACAAACCAGAAGAAAAGCCATCCTTCAAACCTCCTGGAGTGCTTTGAATTAGCACAGGACCCTGCTACGCTCCTTCGGCGTCTCATCCTATAAAGACTGGTGCAGAGAGCTTCAGGGCACCCGTCCAATCTTTTGTCCTTCATTCGGCAGATAGCTAACATCCTCTTGGACGCTAAAAGGAAAATCTTTGAGCTTATTAATAACTTATTGCACATTCTTATACAACAAAAGCATCTGGGTAAATACGTTCCAAATAAAAACCATTTATGAATACATAAGTGAATGATAAAAAGGAAAATAGAAAACTATATATAATCTCTTGCTCACTTTTTCTCCCTTCATTTTACTTGGAATATCCATGTCACTGGTGTGTTATACTTTTTGACAGCCCTTCAAATCAAAGGGATTTGACTGAGAGCCCAAAGAATAGTATTTGCCCAAGCTTTATAAATCTTTTTACTCTTTAGAATTGGCATCATGTAGTGGAAAAACCACTGCCAAGGAGAGGGGAAGACCTAGTTTCTAGTTTGGGTTCTATAACCAGCTGGGTCATAAGCAGCAGCGTGCTTTCTGCAAGGCTCTCTCCTTCCTGCTCTGTCCAGGGCAAACACTGAAACTTCTCCCATCTTCATGGTCATTATCTTGTCTGAGTCATGTTCCCCTCTTACCTGCACCACCTGAAATAGCCTTTATGCTAGTCTGCCAGCTTCACCTTCACCCCCTCCAGTCCATTCTTTCCCACACAGCTGTCGGAATGTATTTACAGAAGTGAATCAGGGCATGCCACTCTTTACTTAAACGTCCCATGGTTTCCCACTGCCCATCTTTCATGTCTCATCTCGGCCAGTCCCCCGTCTGTCCACTACATGCCTTACAGTCTGGTCTTTTGTCACTTCTAAAGCCAAGCTCTTTCTTCAGAGCATTTTCCTTTCTTCTTACCTCTGCCTAGGATATACTTCCCCCAGTTCTTCTCCCAAATCACTCCAAAGTTGGTGTGTAATAAATATTAATTGAAGTAAATGAACCCAATTCCTAATTTGCTCCTTGTCATACTTCAACTTAAATACCAGGTCCTAAGAGAATCTTCTCCCCGTCATTTGAACTAAAGGAACAATTCTTTCTCATTATTTTCCCACATCTGTCTTTATTTTCTTTTCAGCACCCACCGCAAAGGTGACTATTTTTTCTTTTATCTTTGTTTGCTTATTGTGAACCTTTTCCATCAGAATTTAAATTTCCTGAGGGTACGGACCATGTCTGTCTTTTCAGCATTATATTCTCTGTGCTCAGCATGGAACAGTGCCCCGCCCAGAGCTGATTTGTAATAAACATTCATTGAATCAAATGACTACATAAATGCACCCAAATTCTACCATATTTATTCCTTACCTAGAGTCCTTCCAAGGCCGTCCATAGCCTGTCAGAGAAATACTAGATTCTGCATGATCTAGAGACGTCATTTTTTAAAAAATTGAAGTATAGTTGATTTACAATGTTGTGTTAGTTTCAGGTGTACAGCACAGTGATTCAGCCATATACATATATATATATACATATATATCTATCTGTATTCTTTTTCAGATTCTTTTCCCTTATAGGTTGTCACAAAATATTGACTACAGTTCCCTGTGCTGTGCAGTAGGTCCTTTTTGGTTATCTATTGATATTTTATAGATAATAGTGTGTATATGTTAATCCCAAACTCCTAATTTGTCCCTCCCCTGCTTTCCCCTTTGGTAACCATAAGTTTGTTTTCTATGTCTGTGGGTCTGTTTCTCGTTTGTAAATAAGTTCATTTGTATCATTTTTTTTTTTTAGATTCCACATATAAGCGACATCATATGATATTTGTCTTTCTCTGTCTGACTTACTTCACTTAGTATGATACTCTAGGTCCGTCCATGTTGCTGCAAATGGCATTCTTTCTTTTTTATGGCCGAGTAATATTCCATTGTATATATATTTATGACATCTAGAGATGTCATCTTGTTGTGGTTCCTCCTCTCTTATCTAGAGTTTTAAAGTTACTTGCATTTACAATTAAGCCATATTCTTTTTAGCTTCCATTTTTTGGGGCACAAAGTGTTTGCCTGGAATGTCAGCCATTACCTCTCCTGCACATGATCTTCCTGGCTGATTCCTGTTTGTCATTCAAAATTCAGTTCAAGCATTCCCTTCCTCCGGGAAGCCCTCTTGGATTACTTTCTCCTTCTGTCTCTCCTACTCTGTACCTGTTGGTAACCCATGCTTCCTTTTATCATAGCACATGTCACACTCGAGCGGGATGTCTTCCTGACTAGGGGGGTTGTTTCTCAAGGGCCAAGATTGTTTCTTCTTACTCTTGTCTGTTTGTTGCCCAGTACATAGTAGATATTCAATAAAAGTTTGTGAATAAATATTAGTGAATGGCTGACTCACTCCTCCTCCATGGTGTAAGAGTGTAAGAAGTGCCATTACTAAGGGCACATCCCACAGAACGCACTCACAAACGGGTAGTAAGTCAAGTGCATTTAGTGCTAAAATAAACCACCTTGACACCATGGCTTAAATTCATATGTCAAGCCACCAAAGCTTTTGACTTTGCAAACCATTGTCACTTGAGGTCATCCTCTCCAAAAAGGTGGCATATACCCTGGGCAGTCATCAGACTGTCCTGATTTTGTCCTTGCAATAAAAATGTAAACTCCAACTTGCTTTTGGCCATGGAATCGAGCACTTAGATGGAATAAGTGCACCACATGGTCAAGCTGAAGTCTGAGCATCACGTGAAGTCTTGGGACTTTAAAAGTTGTCAGGTAAATGAAGAAGAGATGAAGGGTCCTGTGTGCCTGGTTTGTCAGAGTGGCTAGTGGCCTGCTTGCCTCCGAATCGTTGGGGCCTCAGGCGTCACAGGGGGACAGAGCGCGCCTCTTGAGTGGGAATGGTAGAGCTAAGGTCTGCCTCAAACCCAGCCAGAGTAAACTCGCCTGCAGTCTCTCTCTGCTTTTGTGTAGTTCTTGACGTTCCCTTTCTTTCTTCTACCTTGTAAAGTGAGGGAAGAATCAAGGTGATTTGCAGTAAAGCCGATTTTATCCTAGAAAAATATTCAAAATAATAAACATAACACCTTATATCTGTTTACTTGTCTAACGTTTTATAATTGTAGGATGTTGTCATTCATGGAAAACAATTGTAAGCCTGATGGAAAATTTGAAACTGTGTATTTGGAAGTGAAAAATGTCTTGTAAAGCAATGTTTCTCAAAATCTACCCAAAACCCACCCAGAATTTTTTGTTGAAAATGTAAGTTGCCAGACCCCTGAAAGACATACAGAGGCAGAACCCCTCTGGGTACAGCCCGGGAATTTGCATTTTTCAGTGAGCTCTCTGGTGAGTCTTACACATACGCAAGTTTGAGAAACCACATTGAAAGCATGTGACATTTTCATTAAAGGATAGCAAGGCCATGGAGGTAATATCAGGACAAGTGTCCCTGGGAACATGTAACTAGAGGATTTGGGCAGAACTGAAAAGATAGGTTATTTTAGAGGAAAAGAATGAAAGAAACCCAAGATCCTGCATTGAAAGGGCTAAAATTTATATGGTAGAACTGAGGCCCTGACTACAAAGGACGGCCTATTTTTCCCAGTGTGGGGATAGGGTGTGTGGGCACAATTACCATCATCAAAGTGTTGTTCCTTGTCGCTAAATAAAAAGTAGCTCTGGGACCACAGTCGCCTATTATTAGAAATGTAATAGTCCTATCTTATTTTAAAACCTGTTTTTAATCTATTGCCACCTGTAAAACTAGACTAAACAGATCAAATGTTAAGGCTATCTAAAAATACTCTGAGCGGAAACATAATTAGGGCTCTAATTGGGATTATCATTAAGTAGGCTATGCAGAAAAGCTTGAAGAGATAAGCCCCTATCAGAGGCATTAAGTTCTAAGTCTTTATTAGATTTATGGGACCCAGCCATGTGTTTTTTGGACAGTATAGAAATTATGTTGAATTGGTTTCAAAATCCAAGTAATGATCGCAATTTATTTTCATTTAAAGAATATTCTAAGTGCCTTGGTTTTAAAAGACTAAACAATGTGTTGCTTTGAGGCTTCTGGCTCATGAGAAAACTTAGCTATAGGTCTGATGCTTTCTGAATTTTCAGATACCACTTCAGGAGAAAACTCAGAGCCGTTTTGATTCCCCCTCTCAAGGTTCTCATGTTTGTGCCATATGCTATGGGACCATGTGAAATCTCTTGATTTGATCACATATCATAGAAGCTACTCTCTGTGCAGAAGACGAAAAGTAAATATGTTCAGCAATAGTCAATACTTTATTTTTTTTGTTCTAACAAGGAAACCTAGAAGTGTCATTATTTTATATATGATCTTTGGTGTTTGTATATTAAATGATCATATCAAAGTGGTCATTGGAAAAAAAACCTCACATACTCAAAATTAACAATTCAAAATGACTGAAATAATAGGGTTTCACTGTAGAAACTAATCTTAAAATGAGAAGAAAAATGTTTAAGCCTCCCTATCTGGTTCCCTTAATATAATATTTCATTCTGGAAATGATTCTTTAGCAGATGAAAAAAACTAGCTTAAGGAAAATTATCTGTCCTGCCTCCTTAAATCACCTGCCCTGACTCACGGTTTCCTTGAGCTTGGAAAAGGTTATTAGAAGTTTTAGCTGAAAAAGATGGAAGGATCTAAGGGAGGCTCAGCGCCAGTTGTCTGCAAGCCCAGCTGGGGAACTTGTTGGCCAAGACGGCATCTGTGCTTTTGTGCCAGTGATGTGTTCTCTCTGGAATTGGTGAGTCTATCAGGTTCTTTATCTCAAAAATGTGTCTCAGAGATCTTATGCCTCCCTCACCCACAAACCAGCTCTTTTCTCATAAACTCATAAATGTCACTACAGTTCTTCAAACAGAACCTTGAGAGGCATCTTGATTCTTCTTCCCCATCATCCCTGCATCCAATCCCACCAAGTATTAGATTTGTCACTTTTTTCCTTCTAGATACACCTCACATTTTTCTCGTCTCTGTCTTCAGTGACATTTTTGTCCAAGTCACTATCACATCTTGTCTGATTAGTGACAAGTCTTATAGCCTAAGTAGGTACCCTTACATCTACTCTTTACATTCCCTGATACGTTTCACACATAGCGCCAGAGTGATTATAAACATAAGTTATATCTTATCACTCCCCTTCTAAAAGCCTTTAATGACTCCCCATTGCACTTAGAATGAAACCTGAAATCCTTAACAGTGCTTACAAAATTCAGTATTACCTGGACACTGCTTATCTGTCCAACATGATTGCCTGCCATGCTTTCCCTTGCCTAGTACCCTCTAGAGATCTTCTTCCAAGAGATCAAGGCCTTTCCTCCCTCACTGTTCCCTAGCCCAGAGTGGTCCACCCTCCCCCCAGCACAACCTAACTACTTGACCAATCCTACACATCCATCATCCCTCAGCTCCAACGTCATTTCCTCAGGGAGGATTTCTCTGATTCCCCACCCATCTAACTTGGATTCCCTCTCTACTTATCTGATCGATTTTATCTTCCTCTATGGATTAGAAGCTCCACAAGGGTAGGGACCATATATAATTTGCTCACCACTGTCTCCCCAGCCTTGCATAGTTCAGGAAAAAGTTTTAGAATAAATGAATAATTGAGAGAACAATTTCCTTTAGTATCTTAACACAAAATTAAAACTGCCAATAGAAATAGAAACAAGTGGATTTCCAGTTATTCTATGTCAGGTTCCACTTTTCCATAGAAGAACTGCAACAGAGCAGGCATTACACCAGAGCCCTAAAGTTCCTTCCCCTCCAAAGTTCATATTCATGAACTCGAAAAAGATCAGTAAAACTTCTTTTCCATAGGAAATGTTTGTATTTGGTTTTGAAGCAATGCAGGAACAGATGTTTTCTCCTGGTGAATGGCATTTGCATTAACCAAGTTGTTTTCACTTCCTTTGAAGTATTCCATCAGACTCTTCAAAAAGAACGAGGCTCCTTGAGAGAACCAGTCTCCTTGACATTGGTCTGGGCAATGATTTTTTGGATATGACACCAAAAGCACAAGCAATAAAAGCAAAAATCAACAAGTGGCACTATATCAAACTAAAAAGCTCTGTACCGCAAAAGAAACAATCAACAAAACGAAAAAGCAACCTGCAGAATGGGAGAAAATATTTGCAAGCCATATATCTGATAAAGCATTAATGTCCAAAGTATATAGAGAACTCCTATAAAGAACTCAATGAAAAACCAAACTACCCAATTAAAAAATGGGCAGAGAAACTAAATAGACATTTCTTCAGAGAAGACTTCCAATGGCCAACAGGCACATGAAAAGATACTTGACATCACTAATCTTCAGGGAAATGCAAATCAAAACCACAATGAGATATCACCTCACACTAATGTTAGAATAGCTATCATCAGGAAGACAAGAGATAATAAATGTTGGCAAGTGTGTGGAGAAAAGGGAACCCTGGTGCACTGTTGGGGGGACTGTACACTGTTGGTACAGCCACTATAGAAAACAGCATGGAGGTTCCTCAAAAAATTAAAAATAGAACTACCATATGATCCAGCAATTCCACTTCTGGGTATATATCCAAAGGAAATGAAAACAGGGTATTGAAAAGATATATGCACTCCCATTTTTACTGTAGCATTATTCACAATAACCAAGGTATAGAAACAACCTAAGTGTCTGTCAATACTTACACAATGGAATATTATTCGGTCATGAGAAATAAGGAAAACCCACCATTTGTGGCAACATGGATGGACCTGGAGGGCATTATGCCAATGAGATAAGTCAGACTGAGAAAAACAAATACCGTATATCACTTATATGTGGAATCGAAAAAAGCCAAACTCATAGAAACAGAGAGTAGAATGGTGGTTGCCAAGGGCTGGTGGGTGGGGGGTAGGAATAGGGAATAGGGATGTTGGTCAAAGGATACGAACTTGCAGTTAGAAGAGAAATAAGTTCTGGAGATCTAATGCACAACACTGTTATTATAGACAACAATACTGTAGTCTATACTTTAAAGTTGCTGAGAGACTAAATCTTAAATATTCTCACCACAAAATGAAATGATCATTATGTGATGCGATGAAGGTGTTAGCTAACTTAGTGTTGGTAATCATACTGCAATATACACATGTATCAAAACAACATGTGGACCCTTAAACTTTCCTAAAGTTATATGTCATTTAGGGCTCAAAAAAAAAAGACAAAAAGAACAAGGAAATTGAAGGACAGATGTTGAAGAGCTGCTGTTATTCAGCGATGAATTATACACCAACCCCCTGGGTAGTCAGGATCCCTTTGCTTGGTTAATCTTGGTTTTTCCACTTCTCAGTTTTCCTTGTACATTTCTATCTTTAAATGGGCACAAGATTTAATAGAGAATTAGTTTTCTGAGCCTTTGAGAATATAGAACTTACAGGGGTAGCAGAGGGTATCAACATGAAATATAAGAAGCATTGAATTAGCAGACTGAGCTGCATCTCCGAGGATAGATTTGAACTCCTGAACTCATAGAATGTGTCTGAGAACAATGATACCCAGCCTGATTGCTGGGCTTAGATGAAATAAAAAGAATGTTGTGTTTGCCAACTAATCATTTGCATTAAGTATCCTGACATTTGCACTATTCCAATGCAAATCTTCAATAATCTTTCCTCCCTCCCTTCATTCCTTCCTTCCTTCTCCTTTCTCTCTTTCTTTCTTTCTCTTTCTTCCTTCCTTCCTTCCTTCCTTCCTTCCTTCCTTCCTTCCTTCCTTCCTTCCTCCCTTCCTTCTTTCCTCCCTCTGTCCCTCTCTTCTTTCTTTCCTTTCAAAAATTACTCTGCTCTTTGACTTTCTCTAAATATCAACCAATATTTGTTCTTAGAAAATGATATCTAGTATTGCCTCTGTGGAAGGGGGAAGAGGATTGAAATTAAAAAGGGGGATGTAAAAAACATCAACTTTTTTTGCAGAGTTTTATTTCATAAAAAAAGAATTGAGGCAAATATTATAAAATGTTGGTATATTTTAAATTCAGTGTGTTGGTTACATGGGTGTTTGTTATATTAACTTTTTTATGATGTTTTTTTTTTTTGCAAGTTTATTTTCTTTTTTTTTTTTTAATTTTATTTATTTATTTTTGGCTGGGTTGGGCCTTCGTTGCTGTGTGAGGGCTTTCTCTAGTTGCGGCGAGCAGGGGCCACTCTTCATCTCATCATGGTGCGCGGGCCTCTCACTGTCGCGGACTCTCTTGTTGCGGAGCACAAGCTCCAGACGCGCAGGCTCAGTAGTTGTGGCTCACAGGCCTAGTTGCTCCGCGGCATGTGGGACCTTCCCAGACCAGGGCTCGAACCCGCGTCCTCTGCATTGGCAGGCAGATTCTCAACCACTGCCCCACCAGGGAAGCCCTATGATGCATTTTTTAAATTAGAGAATCTGATTTGAAATCGTACAATTAGTTCATATGTTAATTAATTATTAATTAATACACACAGCAAAGAGCCATCAGGCACCTACGACATTCCTGGATTTGTGCTGAGAAATGTGATATGAAGACAGCACTCTACCCATGTACAGTGTCTTACTGTAGTATGAACTTCCTGATTTAGGTTTCCCTGCAGTAAGAGATGATTTTTGATTTTTAATTGAGATTGGAGACAGGTCTATTTATGAAATGTTTAAAATGGCCGTGCTCTTTACAACCTGATATAGGGCAGATGTCTTTCCTACTTATCTCCTCTTTGTATCCCGTCTTCCTTTCCAAGTTCATTCCAACTGCTAACTCATTTCTTCTAAAGTAACAAGTCTTCATAAAGTGTTTGAGTAGACACGTTCAATCAAATAACAGTGTTAAATATTCTGTCAAACAAAAGACTCGGAAAATCTCAAGCGAGAATCTAAGAATGGGTATCCTTTATGCCAAAAGATCCTAGGTAAGCTTGCTTGTTGTTGGTTCAGTTTCTAAATTGAGTTAGCATAACCAACAAGTTTGGGGATGAATTACAAGAACTTTTTTTCAAATATTGTCTTAATTTATGATGGTTACTTAAATAAGAGCTAAACTCCTTAAATCAAATATTACAGAAGGGTGCTGCCAATGTCAGTTGGCCCAAACAGTGAGTCTAAAATTGAAACTACAAATCTGAGTGCCATGCATACTCATTCATGTTCATCATACCTTTGAGTGGTTAAGGACTTACCTGAACGTGGGGGATTACCTACTAAGATTTAGATAACTTACCAATGACAAGAGATTAAAGGAATCTCGCTCAGGCAGTCAATGAGCAAATATTGCCTCCGTGTTATTAAATAGGTCTTTGCCAGTGTTTCTATCCCTTCATCTAATTCCTGACAAAATGGTATTCTAATCATGAAAGGCTTCTCTCCTGAAAGTACATAATTCCTTCTGTATTCAGGCTCTTTACTCATCATTTTCATGGCGAAGACAAAGAAAACAATAACCAACAAGACATAAAAGACTGAAAGCAATGGGTCTCTTGAGCTTTGTGCCCTTTTTTTAAAAATTCATTAACAAGAATGGCATTGTGCATGTATTGCCGCTATTATGATTATGGATAAGTGAATACATTAATAATTGAGTCCCTTTTTTGTTTTTTTTCATATTATTTCAAAGTTTGTCTCATTTATAAGTGTATTGACTGATGTGGTCATAAGTGATGGAAACAAAATATTCTCTTCATAATATATTCTGTAACCTTGAGCACCAATGTGGTAGGAAAAAACTGAACAATGGAAACGAGGGGCTCGAATCCTGGCTGAGTTCAGAGTACTACTTGGTTATTTTGCTGTAATTTCTTCCCTGTGAAGAATATGTGAGATGGGGAATTCTTAGAATAAATAACAGTTTAGTAGCTAGTATGAAAAAGGGAGTGAGCTTATGTGGAGTATCTGTCCATTTCAGTCCACGTCAGAGACCTACTCTCCAACAAAGATGGGCTTGTAATTTCAATTTCACCAAAATGCAGCTGGAATTCTGGGGCACAGGACACCTTGTCTGGAATCTAGTTTAGTGCATCTTTATTAAACTCCTTTCTCAGTGTCTTCTTTAATCATTATTAGGATGAACAACAAGTAGTTTTTGCCCAGATTCCTTTTTTGAAACCTTAGTTCTCACCTTAGCAAGCTTGTATCCCAAGTTGGGGGTCCACACCTCTGAAAAGCCTTATTCCTACAAAGCCTCATGTAACGGCCTCAGAGGAGGCTTGTGCCTGAAAATGACAAGATGCAATGGGGAGGATTGGCAACAACATTAAAAAAAGACACAAAATAGTCTCCACCTACCAGTCAGATGCTGCTCCATCAGAATGGAAAACAATGGAAGGAACGAAGATCATTCAGTTGCACAGGATCCATTTCGAGCAATCGCTAATCAATTCAGGGACACCTCCTCTCCACCCCCTTTCCCCCTCCATCATCTGTCTGCCTTTGTGTAGCTCTGAGAGCAGCATTAAGAATACTTTGACAAGGGTGTCATTTTAATCTGAATGTCTCAAAATGATTGGGGAGGAAAAAAGTTCTCCTTTGCCTTCAACTCCAAAATAAAATGATCTGGGAAGGGGGAAAAAAGCTTTCCTCCAAGAGATCTTCTTTTTGTGCCAAGTCTTCTAGGACTGCCCTGAGGATGGAGATAATTTGGGGATAGAAGGGAAGGTGTGACATTTGTCGTCATTCATCAGGAAAGGATTAGTCAAGCCAGCCCAACAGAGGCTGATTTCTCCCCACTTACAAGGACTTTAAGGAGAAAGAACTTAGAATCTGTAGCCAGGAGTTTGAATTCAGGCTCTGTGCCTTATTTTCTATGTGACCTTGCTCATCTCTTTCATATCTTGGAGCGTGTTTTTTCAATTTGTAAAGAACAGATAATACCTAAGTCAGGGTAGTGTGAAAATTAAATTAGTGATGCATGTGAAGATGCTTCTGGCGTATTTACCCATTATTTACATGGGTAAATAATGATATTTGAAATGAATAAAGACACAGTGTGTAAAGTCTGTGATAATGAGAACTTAACCTAGGGTTACCATTAGGTTGAGAGGTGATCCCTAGATGGGGTAACATGCATTAAACCATACACTCCACATATGCCCCAAAGGTACCCGTACATTTCTTAAGCCAGGTCAACCTTGAGCATGAGCGGAAGGAGGGAAGACTTGGCATTAGGGCCTCCGCTCACACTCTCTATTTGTGTGGTTTCCTCTCTGAGGTCTCCCACTCGCCCTCCAGTAGCAATGACCCCCCACGGGATTTGCTTGCCGATGACGCGTCCTCAATCATCAGTACCTTTGAAACTATGCCGTTGTGTTTCTTGTCCCAAGAGTTCTTGCTGTATGCATTTGGTTGCTACATCTCCCATCACATCTATAGGTTCTCTCCCTCTCAGTTCTTCTCTCTCCCCTATTGCAATATACTTATTAAAGAAATTGGGTGATTTGTTCTGTAGAGCTTCCTACATTCTGGATTTGCTACCTGCATCCCTATGTTCCCAACCTTTTTCTTTATCTCTTCTATTCTTTGTAAAGTGGAAGCTAGACCCAGAGGTTTTTAGATTCAGGTTGGATGTGTGGTTAAGAATAGCTTACAGGTGATGTGGTGGGCTTTCCACTGCATCTTCAAGAGGCATGTATTCTCTGGTTGTTTCTCTTTTCAATGACATTGAGATTGACTGGTGGGTTGGAGCATGATTGGCCTGATTCATTCTTCATAAAGTTCACCTAATGGTTTACACAGTCCCTGGTAAGTGCTGGGAGAGTCACTATTTCAAGAGGGTTTGCAAAATACTAATATTCCAATTCTATCATTTTTTAATTTATTGGCTGTCATTCTTTTATAAGTAAAAACTCACACACATCAAGTGTACTTACTCTTAGGTAAAACATGGACAGGAAAGACAATATAAATATTTGCATTTTTCACTTTGCCAGTTTTCAGAATAATGAGTTGGTTCGCAAGCATTCTTCAAATGCGACCCATGACGTTGCTGTGGTTTCTATTTTTCAGTGTAATAATGAATGTGTAGATTTTGACGTATTTAATATGTGTCAATCCATTATGGTTACTCTCTTTTGTAACATCCAAATGATCTCAGCTTTGGCCAGCAGAACTGCCTACAAGTTGGCTACTAAATTCTTTTAACATGACTCCAGTAACCTTGAATCATGCTTAGCTTCTTAAACTCCCAGACTCAGGTAACTATCTTGAAGGGAGAGCCATCCATGTGCTCGAGGCCTAGTTCTCTGACCCACTCTTTTCACCAGGAGCTTAGTCTATCAGGACTCTAATTTTGACTTTTCATCCCCATGTGACTGCCACAGTCTCTGCTGGTTTTTCTTTTTCTGTGGTGGCCTCTGCCTGGGGAAAGCTCAGTTTCTTTTCCTGCACCCAGATTCAGCAACTGTTCCCAGGCAGATGGGAACTCTCATTTTCCACTCTTCGGCCTCTTTTCAGAATCTTGAGGCCCCTAGTCCTGGTTGTTTCAGCATCTCTCTCATGCACTAAAATAGAGTTTTTGTAATTTACCAGGCAAGAGTTATTGTTTAGCTGCAAACTGCTTTAGCAACCCAGGTCTTCTGATACTAAGCTGGGTGCTTTCCCAGGATCATCACAGCAGTAGATGTGTTTGGTGGACAGCAGCACAGGTGGAAACAATGGACTCGGTGTGGTGACATCAGGATGGAGAAAGTGTGGTTGGCTGAACTTTGCAGTTGGCTGGACCTCAGAGACCTTGGCAGTGATGTTCGGCCTGGGTCTGAGCCAAGCAGGCCCTGCTGAACAATGGGAAGCTGGCAACGGTCACTTCCTGCACACTCAGCTCTCCATTTAGGTGATGTCAGAGAAAACCGAGCAGAGACTGCCTGAAACTCCAGGCCCTGGGATGGAGCTTTGTCCTGGGCACAATAATTTAAAGGGGCAAAATTTTAATAGAATGACTTGCAAACTTTTTCCTGCCTTTAATTGCCCTCCTCTATCAGCAAATATACTGTAGCTGCTTCTCCAGTGATCATGGTGATCTCTTTCCTGGCCTTGAATCAGACACCAACATGGCCAGTTGAGGGGATGGATGTGGTTGGATATCCAAGGTCGAAGGTGGGAGGTCTCCAGTCTGGGCCTTCTCCTCTTCCTTCCTCTTCCTCATCTAGGGTATTTTTTGTGCCACTTGCTTTGCACCAATGACATAATTTCCTGCTATTGGGCACCAGGCCTCCATCCGCCAGATTCCAGGAGCTATAATTTCTCCCCTTACTGTTAGCAAAACCTTCTAAGGGGGTTCTGAACTAATTTACCCTGATGAGGAAGGGCAGGCAAATCAACGAATGGGACCTTATCTCACTCCCGGGTGTTTCCATCGTGCGGGGCTTAGAAAAACGCTGAGCTCAAAGCTTGACGCACCGACCAACTCAAACAGCCTTCTAAGGAGAGAGGGGATTTCTGGTTTTTTACCTTGTTTTTGCCTATCCTGAAATTTCAAAGGCCATTTCCTATTCATAATGGACTCCTCAAAGCAAAGTCAAATTTTTAATCAATAAAATATTTTAAAAGGGAGCAAAGAGATCATACATTTTCCAGGCAAGATGAATATTCTGGGAAAACATTGAGTTGCTATCATGGATTAGAGAAATATAAAATGTCCTCTTAAAAATTATTTCATACGTGATGACTAAATGTAATGTAGCATCCTGGATGGGATCTTGAAACTGAAAAGAAGCACAGTGGGTAAAACTAAGGAAATCTGAATAAAAAATGGATTTTAGTTAATAATAAGGTATCAGGTAAGATGTTAATAACAGGGGAAACTGGGTGTAGAGTATAGAGGAACTTTCTGCAGTGTCTTCACAACTTTTTGGTAGATCTAAAGTTATTCTGAAATAAAAGGCTTATTTTAAACAATGATTTCATATACAAAGAATCTGTTGAAAAGCAAAGGGAGGTGAGACAATCAAAGGTTACACTTATGACTCAAGTCATAAAACAAAATAGAAATATAATATTCCATGCAGATTTGCAGAAATGATGTCAGCAAATCACATGTATCTAGAAATAGCAATAGTGGAATAGAGCATTTCAAATGGGGAAAGCAGCATTACAGAGCCCAGCATCACCAAGTTCTTGTTCACTTACCAATAACCCTGAGAAACTTTCTGTGAATGAAAATGTATATAATTTCCAGTTTTTAAAGAGCTATGGGCTGGGAACCAAAATACATCCTTGGGCTCCATTCTTTCAGTATCCTAAAATTAACCTATTGGAATGAACTATTCTACTCAGCTGTTTCAAATGGGAAATCTATCTCTAAAAGTAAACATTTTATTTGAGGTGTTTTGAAATGAAGCATTTGATTTTTTTAAAAATGTCAGACATACACACAAAAATGTATAGAACAGTATAAGAACGCCTATGTGTCCATTACCCAGCTTTATCAGTAGTGGAGACTCCCTAAGCTCATTTCAGCTCTTTCCTCTCCCCTCTCCTATTTTTCCCTAGAATAATATAAAGCAACTCTCAGATAGTAGAGTCATTTGCTTTTTAAATAAACCGACATTTTAGATATTCTTTTGTAAACATTGAAGGAGTACCTACTTTTTAAAAATCCTTATTTTATATTAGAGAACAGTTGATTTACAATTTTATGTTAGTTTCAGGTGTACAGCAAAGTGATTCAGTTATACATATACATGTATTTATTCTTTTTCAAGTTCTTTCCCCATTGAGGTTATTACAGAATATTGAGCAGAGTTCCCTGTGATATACAGTAGGTCCTTTTTGGTTATCTATTTTACATATAGCCGTGTGTACGTGTCAGTCCCAAACTCCCTCCCCCGCACCACTCCCTGCCAGTAACCATAAGTTTGTTCTCTAGGTCTGGAGCACCTACCTTCAAGGCAGCTATTTTAGGAGGTGAACATAGAGATGAGTGAGATATGGCTCTCGCTGGAAAGGAGGAGCTTAGTTTCAGAAGAAAACTAAGACATAAACATAATATCCCCAATCACAATATAATGGGATAAATGCTGTGATAGATACCCAGAAAGTGTGCTGTAGGGGTTCAGAGTAGGGGTAGAGAACTTCAGTTGGGATGACTGAGAGGAAACATTGTAGGAGAGGCTGCATCTGACTCAGATCGCAAATGAGGACCAGAATTACACGCACAGAAGGACAAAGGGTGAGGAAGACCTGGCTGCTGCCCCCAGCCTGTGCCCCTAGCCTGTGCCCACCCCTTTCTCCTTCAGACACACACGCAGGGCAGGGGCATCTCAGAAGAAAGCCATTTCTCCTAAAAGAAAATGGATCCACCATAATGGGCCAAATATCAGAAGCAACTTCAGCCTAATTTTGATAAAAGAGAACCTGAAGGAAGTTAAGTTTTCTACGAACCTGACAGAATGGAGACTCTGAAAGAAATTAAATCATTATTAAAAAATCAAGATAATTCTAGTTCTTTCACCCCTGAGTTTGAGATATGACCTGCTGTGAGTATTTGAAGATGTTGGTGTGAGACTAGATAATTATTATTATTTTTTTAACAACTTTATTGGAGTATAATTGCTTTACAATGGTGTGTTAGTTTCTGCTGTATAACAAAGGGAATCAGCTATATGTATACATATACATATATCCCCATATCCCCTCCCTCTTGCATCTCCCTCCCACCCTCCCTATCCCACCCCTCTAGGTGGTCACAAAGCACCGAGCTGATCTCCCTGTGCTATGCGGCTGCTTCCCACTAGCCATCTATTTTACATTTGGTAGTATATATATGTCCATGCTACTCTCTCACTTCGTCCCAGCTTACCCTTCCCCCTCCCCGTGTCCTCAAGTCAATTCTCTATGTCTGTGTCTTGATTCCTGTCCTGCCCCTAAGTTCTTCAGAACCATTTTTTTTTAATTAGAGTCCATATATATGTGTTAGCATACGATATTTGTTTTTCTCTTTCAGACTTACTTCACTCTGTATGACAGACTCTAGGTCCATCCACCTCACTACAAATAACTCAATTTCATTTCTTTTTATGGCTGAGTAATATTCCATTGTATATATGTGCCACATCTTCTTCATCCATTCTTATGTCGCTGGACACTTAGGTTGCTTCCATGTCCTGGCTATTGTAAACAGTGCTGCAGTGAACATTGTGGTACATGGCTCTTTTTGAATTATGGTTTTCTCAGGGTATATGCTTAGTAGTGGGATTGCTGGGTCGTATGGTAGTTCTGTTTTTACTTTTCTAAGGAACCTCCATACTGTTCTCCCTAGTGGCTGTATCATTCCCACCAACAGTGCAAGAGGGTTGCCTTTTCTCCACACCCTCTCCAGCATTTATTGTTTGTAGACTTTTTGATGATGGCCATTCTGCCCGGTGTGAGGTGATACCTCATTGTAGTTTTGATTTGCATTTCTCTAATGATTAATGATGTTGAGCATCCTTTCATGTGTTTGTTGGCAATCTGTATATCTTCTTTGCAGAAATGTCTATTTAGGTCTTCTGCCCATTTTTGGATTGGGTTGTTTGCTTTTTTGATGTTGAGCTGCATGAGCTGCTTGTATATTTTGGAGATTAATCCTTTGTCAGTTGCTTCGTTTGCAAATATTGTCTCCCATTCTGAGGGTTGTCTTTTCATCTTGTTTATGGTTTCCTTTGCTGTGCAAAAGCTTTTAAGTTTCATTAGGTCCTATTTGTTTCTTTTTGTTTTTATTTCCATTCCTCTAAGAGGTGGGTCAAAAGGACCTTGCTGTGATTTATGTCATAAAGTGTTCTGCCTATGCTTTCCTCTAAAAGTTTCATAGTGTCTGGCCTTACATTTAGATCTTTAATCCATATTGAGTTTATTTTTGTGTATGGTGTTAGGGAGTGTTCTAATTTCATTCTTTTACACGTAGCTGTCCAGTTTTCCCAGCACCACTTATTGAAGAGGCTGTCTTTTCTCCATTGTATATTCTTGCCTCCTTTATCAAAAACAAGGTGACCATATGTGCATGGGTTTATCTCTGGGCTTTCTACCCTGTTCCATTGATCTATATTTCTGTTTTTGTGCCAGTACCATACTGTCTTGATTAATTAGCTTTTTAGTATAGTCTGAAGTCAGGGAGCCTGATTCCTCCAGCTCCATTTTTCTTTCTCAAGATTGCTTTGGCTATTTGGGATTTTTTGTGTTTCCATACAAATTGTGAAATTTTTTGTTCTACTTCTGTGAAAAATGCCATTCATAGTTTGATAGGGATTGCATTGAATCTGTAGATTGCTTTGGATAGTAGAGACATTTTCACAATGTTGATTCTTCCAATCCAAGAACATGGTATATCTCTCCATCTGTTTGTATCCTCTTTAATTTCTTTCAACAGTGAGACTAGATAATTATAGAATTAAGTTTGGGCTTGGAGGTAGCAAAAATGTCAAAGAGCAAAGGAGCATAGTGACCGAGGAAACCTTAGAAATGAGGGGAGCCACTCCTTCAGCCTCTTGGAGTTGAGGTATCAAGGAAAAGGAGGGATGAGAAAGGAGGAAGTGATTGTCATAATAACTTGGTTTTTCTCAGTGAAGTGGAAGTAGGATCATGTGCTAACCATGGGAAGCAAAGGAATTAGCTAGCAATGGTGACAGCAGTGGTGCTGTCTCCACTCCCCAGGCTCTTCCCTACAATTTCCATCCAACTAGTGATGAGGTGAGACCACGTGGCTAGTCCAGGCCCATGGTATGTGACCATAAATGACTCGTGTCCCTTGCATGATGAGGCACTGGGGACCGGGGGTGCCAACTTTATTCAGCCTTCTCTGGCCACAGCAACCCTGGGAGCCACGTGGTGAGATGGTGGCATCCCAAGATTGGGAAAGCTGGATCCCTAATTATTGTACAGTGGAGAGCCAGCCAATAGGCTGTGGCTGTGACCCAACTGAGGTGTGACCTTCTGTTCTAACATCTTGAGGTTTGTTTGCTAGTGCAGCCCAGCGTAGCTACCCTCACTAGAGCCACACTCAGTGCCACACTGAATTTAGGTTACATCTGTAGCCAGGCTCACCATGGAAGCACCTGTAAGATTTCCTCTACTGGGTCTTCTGGATCCCAGTAACTAGATGAAACTCGAAGAACAGAGACCGTGTCTCACGTGCCCTTCAGTGGACCCAACCCAAGTGGACCCAAGCATTTTACAAAGATTCACAGAATGTGAAAATAGATGGAAGAAAACCTCAGAGAGTGACCTTTTGGAATTCTCACGCTTCATAAAGAGAAAGGCACAAATCTCAAATGTTTCAGTTGGAAAAATAAGGCGGTGGTCTAAAAAGACAACTCTGGGAAGAGTGTTTGGATTTTCAGGGTCATCTTTTCATCGCGTGCAATAACAGTGAAACAATTGTGTGGGGTGAGTTCTCACAGGCAAAGGTTCGGTTTAAATATCAGATCAGAGGCCAGGACGCTAACTTGGACACCATGCTGACTTAGAAATTATACTTATTCTCAGTTGTTCCCCCAATTATTTTGATCAACTATACAGTTTCAAAGCAACTGTAGATGTGAGTCCTGGATCTGGAACAGTCTTGGGGAATGTTTCAAAAACAACAAAATCATGATAGAATCAAGACATTTTAGAGATGATCTGCAGGAATCATAAACCTGTGTACTTGGGGGAAGAAAGGCATCTCCTGCCAACAGCACTGATGTTAGGTCAGTAGGTTTCCCATCTTGAGCGCCTACAAAACTCAGGGGAAAGAACATGGAGAAAATATAAGTAACAGCCTAAGAAATGATGATAGAGAATAGAATTCCATAATACTTTGGTAGACATAGCAGTTTAGTACTTAAAAGAGTGAACTGGAATAAACTCACAGTTTCTTATTATAGAAGCTAATAATTATAATTCACATTTGTATAGCATTTTGTAATAAAAAGCATTTTGTCTCATTTATTTCTTACAACAAATGTTTGGGGTTGGTAATATTATTAGTTCTCTTTACAGTAAAGCAAACAACAGGCTATAGACACTCATCACTTTCTATTATAGGAACACTGGCAGAAATTAGGCATCAGAGTGGGTGCCCCACTGAACCCCTTTTGCTGCTTGAGCAAGAATTGGGTGGAAGCATGGAGGGGTCAGCTGGACCACAGGGGGCCCCTCACTCCCCGCTTCCCTATGGGCTGGCTTGTCTGTCCAGTCTGTCAGGTGGGATCCTTGCAGCATGGTGTACCAAGGCCAGGGAGCAAGTGACACCCACCCCTGGATGACCCAGGGCATCAATGAGCCATGTTACTTCTCAGATACACCCAACCTTCCTTGTGTTTTTCCGGTGAAGAGAAGTTTGCTTATTGTTGACGAGCCGATGCATGCTGGTCGGCAGGTGTGTGTGCACCTTTCAGCAGACTGATGTCTCCTGCACAGACAGAAAAGTCTCTGGGTTTGGGTTAATGGTGGAGACTAACTAGCTCGTTGCTCTAACCACACGCTGCTCTGTGGCCGGTGCTCGCAGTCTGGCAGTGTCTTCATTTGCAGAAGGTGAAGATGCTCGTTTGCAGGGGAAGCAGAGCCGTGCCAGAGAGGACATGGACTGGGCGATCTCTCCGTGCTTGCGGAGAGCTTGGGAAGGAGTCGGGAAGAGGCTGGTGCAGTTCATCATGGACTGGGTCATCCTTCTCTCACACACAGTGTTGTTTCAAATGGAATAGCCCAGGCTCTGGTAAATCAACTGATAAGGAGGTATTGTAGCATTTTCTGGAAGTCTTAGGTGCAGATCACACCTGTGGAAAGGGTGAGCTATTTCCTAAAGGGAAGGAGTATTTATATAGTCAATCATCCTGGAGAAGGTGATCCTAGGAAGGAAAGGAGGAAGCTGGCCTTAGACTGGGTCAAGAGACAGCTCGCTCCTTCCTCTGAATTAACTGTGGCCAGCACAGTGGTGTAAAATGCTTCCGGTGGTGGGAAGGGACATTGGCTCTGTCGTGCGGCGTGAGCTGGTGGCTACACAAGGAGGTGGTCCAGTAAGCAGCCCTTTGCTAAGGGCTCATGTGGTGAATATCTACATTATAATCCACATAATATTATTTACATCGGTCATAGTATGTACAGGGCACTTTTCTTCCATTATCACCGAATCCTCAGTATAATCATGTCAAAAGTGATAGTCTAGTTTTCGTTGTGAGGAATTCCTGAGAGACGGTCTGTCCCCAGTTTGGCACTGAGTGTGGAAGGCAAGGAGGAGTCGTGGGGACCATGGGGCCACAGGGAGATGCTGCTGAGCCTGGTGGAGGGGTTACCATAGGA
Source organism: Stenella coeruleoalba (assembly GCF_951394435.1). Classification (NCBI taxonomy): domain Eukaryota; kingdom Metazoa; phylum Chordata; class Mammalia; order Artiodactyla; family Delphinidae; genus Stenella; species Stenella coeruleoalba. The sequence goes on from NC_137164.1 coordinate 14,535,611, forward strand.
TGATGGTGAACAGCACAGGCAACAGCTGGGCAGCACAGAGACAAGATGGGAACAGAGGAACGAGGTCCCTGGAGTCTGCAACCCGAGGATGCTCCAAAAACAATGGGCAGAGGAAGCTGTGCCAGTAAAGAGGTGGGGCCTCCGACCACTGAACTGGGCTCCACTTAGAGATGGGACAGACTAAAACCATTTCTATCCAGAAGGTTCTGTAGGAAAGAAAATGAGCCCAATGGTTGATATGTGTTATTGTACCGCTGAAACATCTGGGGTAACATCATAGCAAATTCCTTTCGTTTTGATTGTTTTTAGCTACATTTACAGGAGAAAGAGAAAAATCGCAAGAAAGCAATCAGAGCTCAATATTTTCTAGTATGTGTTTCAACAATTCCATGACCAGAAAGATTACTTGAGACAATGCAAAATCTTGTCAATTTTGAAGTGTTTTTGTTGTATCGTATTTATTAAGATTAGAAAGTCAACTAATGTGTTCTAGAAACATTTTTCATGACCATTATTGAAACGTTATGGTAATGTCATCAATAGGAAAGATCTGTGCTAAAATATGCAATAGTAATTCTAAATTTTCAGGTCTGAGACTGGGCGAGCTCAGGCTTTATGGACAAAGAAACTTGATTTTATGACTCCTAACACCTGGATTTATACCTGGCAGTCTGCCAGGTAAAGGGAGGAATGGGGGGAAATTTGGATTGAACGTTTTCCTCTAGTGGGGGGAAATTCTTTATAGGGGAAAAACACCCTTGAAAGACAGAGTCTACCAATTTAGTTAATTTGGATTAACCTTTGATCCCCACTACTGACTTATGAGTTGGGTGCTGTGTACAAGTTGTTACATGTAACTCAATCTCAGTTTTGTCATCCTTAAAATGGGGTCATAATAGTTCTACCTCATAGCTGTTCTAAGAATTAAGAGATCCAGAGCATGGTACACACAGCACGTGCTCAGTACATATCTGCTATTGTCCCAATACTACTGTCCAGTCACAGACACTTTCACAGCGACGCACAGCAGTTCGCAAATGTTTTCTATTTCACTTATACTATAGTTATGATCATATCGCCTGTGTTGGAGATTGAACTCTCAAGGCACTCAACCTACATATAGAAAACACTTTCCTGCCCGAAAAAAGTTTTAATCATTCCATAATCTTTATCATTATAAGTCTTTATCATCATAAGTTGTGATTTTTCCCAATACCTGAATTACACGGATATATCTGAAAGTAGCACAGGCGCCTACACTGAGGGAACTGTTAGGAATTTGCAGACAGTGCCCCTAAATATTCTCACATAGACACGTATTTACAATTTTTATTATGTGCAATTGACACATATTTGCAAGATATTTTTAAGGGACAGACTATGTGTTTCATTTGAAAGAGCAAAATTGCTCCCCACCAGAGCCAGGGAACACTTGTAGAGAAAGAAGAAAGAGTAGCGTGTCTGCAGCGGGTGGAGAGCCCTGAAAGTCTGAAGCTGGGTGTGTTATTTCTGGCTTCCCCACCGGCCTCCTCCATGACTTTGGCAAAGCTACACAGGGCGTGGAAACAAGAGCCTACCCACACGATAGCATGGTTATTCTGGCGTGAGAGTGGGTGTTGCAAATTGGCGAGCTACTTCCAAAGAACTGGAAAATAAAAGCAGATGTGAGTTTTGACATACGCTCTGGGAGGGAGCTGGGGAAACGAGCATGCAGAAGGGGAAATACTCCTTTTGGTTTAAGCCGGCGAAGGATCCAACTATTGAAGTAGGAGGTTTGCTCAACTGATGCTTTTATAAGTGAACTAGACTTTACATATTGGATTCCTTGCTCCCAAATATTTTGATTTACTTTGGGGGGTGTCTTGAGAAACATTTTTTTTCTCTTCGTCATTCTTAGGATTCTCCTCTCCGTTTGTTTCTCTGTCCCACCAAATAGAAATCCATCAGTGGGAACAGAAGTCTCTTTCTAGTTGAAGATTTATGAGGGCCTTGTAATAATCCTCTCCAAAGAGGAGCAACAAGAACCCCATGACAAAGCGTCACTGTAATATCTGATGATCATCTTCCTCGTTTGCCAGTAACATTGAGATGTTTTCTGGCAATGCAAAGAACTGGCCAGGTCCACTCAATTCCATTTCCTTGTCAAAACTGAGCGGCACGAAAAGCCCAGCCTTTGGGAACCTCTGAATGTTTGGGACGCTGGGGAAGAGAACGCACAAGCTCCCATTATGAGGGGGCAGCCGCACACTGTGAGGGGAAGAGAGACAGAGAACCAGAGCAGAATCGTGGCACCCTGCCCATCCGCGGGAGAAGCTGGCAGCTCACCTGAGAAATGGAAACAGCATTCCTCCAATTAGTTCTCTCTCATCTTAGAAGCCTTCGTGAAGGAGCCTGTGTTCTGGGGAGGCAGCCCCACAAAGTGATTAAGTCATTTGGAGGACCTACGGAATTGCTCATCAAGGAAGGAGCTGGCCTTAGAGGGCAGATGAAGAGAACGGGGCAAGGGAAAGAAGTGTAAGCGGTACAGTGTAGGGTGATTGGCGACGTTTATACTAAAGGGTTTAAGGAAAGAGTGACGCATCCTCTTTTCAGTATCCTTCGGAGAACTTTTTCTTCCCACCTTTCTGGTCCCTCCTCAGTCTCCCAGGCAAATCAACCCAGCCCTTCAATGCAGGTGCTTCTTGGGACTCTACTGGGTCCCTTTCCTTCTCATACTATGCACTGTCCCTGGATAACCCCAAATATTTCTGTGGTGTCAATAACTAACTGAATTTTGTAGATTCCTCCAAGCATAGCCTCAAGTTAGACCCTTCTTTTGACCCTTCTTCATATTATACCTCTAACTGCCCGCGGGGCTTCTCTACATGAGTACCCCCGAGACCTCAAACTCAGCAAGGTCAACACAACTCACCAGTTTTGTCCAGGCTTGTCCTCAAATCCTGCTCCTCTCTCTCTATGTCATGTATCTGCCAACAGCATGGTCACTCACCCAACACTCAACCTCAATGAATATCTCACACATCCATCTCCTCCTCTCCGTTCCCATGACCACTACTTCAGTTCAGACTCCATTCATTTCTCACCTGGATTGCTACCTGAAATCCCTCTCTCACGTCTCATCTCCTTCACGTCAGTTCTTCACAGGGTTATCGTGGTACTATTTATACAAGATGAAGCATGTTGTGAAGTGGGGTTTTGCTCCTGTCCTGCTTTTTGTCTGGAATCCCATTACTAAGAACCATAGGCCACTCTGAAGAGCCATGGAACTAGCAGGCACTCCCTCCCAGGGCTGACTGACCGGAGGCCAAATGAGATGCAGATCTCACTCCCAACACTGTCTCCAAAATATGTCTATGGAAGACTGGAGCTCAATAAGTTATCAGGGAAGAGGGGGTCATCGAGGCCTGGGGTGAAGGAAAACAATGTTTTGGCTTTTCTCCTCTCTTTCTCATAGGGACAAGAGGCTTCACTGTCCCTTGAGTCAAGGAAAGTGGGACATAAGAATTGTTCACGAAGACTGGAGGTGCCTTCAAGGAAGGACACTGGAAACTCACTTCCCAGCTGATGTTCACTGAGCGACATTAGCTTGGAGCAGAGGGTTCTCGGGAAAACTTGACTTGCATCCTCTGGAGTCTGCCAACATGTGTGAAGATAGAGGCAGATGTCTGCTTTTCTCCTGGAGTAGTCTGAAGACAACTCAACTGGGGGAAGAGAAGAGCCAGTGGATCAGCCTGAGTTCCCAGCAAGGATACACACATTTTCATGGGAAGGTCATGTCACAGAGGGAAGCTGGACTCCTGCCATCTTTAAGGTATCCTGACCTGCCAGGAGAAAGGCATTGGAGGATACACTTTTGGACACAGGAGCTGGGGAGGTATCACAAGGGCTGATCTCTGGAAAACATCACCCATGTCAGGGAAGTACATGGTACAGAGAGCTTACAGAGTCTTCCAAATCTGAAAATGAACCCGCAAAAGGACACTTTCCTCTTTTCCTTGAATCCCCCCTTCCTTCAAATCTTCTCCTGGAGGAGCCGAAACAGAAACGATAGAACAAACGGCAGGCTCCACGCCCCAGCTCAGGACTGAGCAGAAGGAAGAGAAGCTGTGGATTGATCGTGAGATTGCTGTCTGTGTGTAGACTCTGCTGGACTTTTTAATATCTGTAAATGAGTCCATTGTCAAAGCAAGACTGTTCTTAGAGCTGAACCTGACTGGAAGCCTACAGGATCTTCTAGAGATGTCGTCAAAGGTTGAGGACAAAGGACCTGGCAAACACATTTGAAAGCAGTGCTGGGAGAAAAACAAAGTCATGTCTCATGTTCCAAAGTCAAAAATAACATGTCATTCCTGCTTAAAATCCCTCAGTGGCTTCCAAGCATTACTCTTGGCACATAATAAGCCTAACTGGTTTCGTTTTTTATTGACTCTTTTCATATGCTTAATTTTCTTGTTTTTTCATCTATTTATTTATTGTTTTTGGCTGAGTTGGGTTTTCGTTGCTGCGCGTGGGCTTTCTCTAGTTGTGGCGAGCAGGGGCTACTGTTTGTTGCGGTGCATGGGCTTCTCGTTGCAGCGGCTTCTCTTGTTGCAGAGCACGGGCTCTAGGAGCGCGGGCTTCAGTAGTTGTGGTACGTGGGCTTCAGTAGTTGCAGTGCGCGGGCTTCAGTAGTTGTGGGGTGCAGGCTCAGTAGTTGTGGTACACGGGCTTAGTTGCTCCCTGGCATGTGGGATCTTCCCGGACCAGGGATCGAACCTGTGTCCCCTGCATTGGCAGGGGGATTCTTAACCACTGTGCCACCAGAGAAGTCCCAGCATAACTGTTTTTTAAAAAAATAAATGAATGAGCACATCCATATTAGAAAAAAAAAAGTAAAGCTACTCCTACTCACATATTTCTGACCTACAAAAAAGAAAGACATTGAGAAGGCAGGTTATTAAACACTTTCAGAATATTAAGTAGACCACGAATTGACCATCTCTTGTTCTTCCAGCTCCACCCATCTTGCCCCAAATATAATGTCTATACTATATCTCTATCTATAGCTACATCTAAATCCATACTCTTGTCCGTATTGTATCTTATGTCATTAATGAAAACATACGGACAGATGTTCTTATTTTGTAGCTTTCATTACTTTGAGTGCTCATAGAACGTTTTACCATGTTCAAATCAGTAACCAATGAAGATGAGGGAATGAAATATAATTTGTTAGACATTGATATCTATATGGTTATCCGTATCTATAGAGATGTACAGATACAGGTATTCCTTTTTCCTTCCTTGTGTCCCAGCCTGTTTCAGCTTTGCTGCTGAGAAGCCCCCGGAAGTGTGGCTGCAACTGACCCCTGGGACTCTCTCTGGCCACCATAGTGAACCCAGTGGCAATCTTGCAGGCCAGCATCATTAGCTACCCACCCAAGGCACAGAAACTCCTTAGAAAATCCTTTTCACTCTTGACAAAGCCTAGCTCCCAAGACTTGATGCAAAATCATATTCTGGTAATTAAAAAAAATAAATGAACAAATGACTTTTTCTTTCTCTTTGCATTCCCCTCTCAACAGCCCTGTAGATAATATTTCAGGCTGACTTGAGAGAAAGGCTTAGAAATGTGAAAAAGGAAATAAAAGGAAATAATTTTTTCTTTTAAATGATGCTGATACAAATCTGAACCATGAACTGGATCAGGCTCTGTGCTTGTCTATGGAGTTAAAAAGATGAAAAAGATATGACCCCAGCATACAGAATGCTCTTTCTGGTGGAGATTTATGTAAATGGATAATTATAACATGGAATGAAAATGCACAGATAGACTCAACACTCAGACATTCCCGGGCTCCCGAAATCCTCCTTCCTCTGCTTTATTTTGTGATGTCCTGAACACTGGCTGGGCAGTGAAAAATCCAAAGTTAAGACTTCTTATTTGGGCTCAGTTATTTGGCACATAGTTTATTAGGGACAGTCAAGAGAACACATCCAAACATTTCCAAACATACACTCTGGGAAGCAGTGGCCTCGTGGCACCCAAGGTGAAGAGCTGATAGGGGTGGCAAGAAATGATTCTTTTTCTAATGGAAGAGTTTCAAAAAGATACTAAAAATCTGTTGCTATGTAACATTTAGAAAAAAATAAGTTGTGCATGAATCCGAATCTACACCTCCTAGAATGAACAATAGGTACAGATTTAGTAGCTTTCGTAGCAAAATTGATCTGGAAAGTTGGTGAAAATGGATACCAAAACATCAGATGGGAAAGCACATCGCAAAATAGCTTTATAATCTTAAGCACGAAAGGATGATACCGTCTCCATTAAATATGATGGATCAAAACTATTTTCTAATCTCTTATGTAATTTTTACCAAACATTATGTTGCTGCAATAATAATGATTCAAATAAAAATGGAAATATCCAATCAATTAGATAATCTTGGCTGACTGAGTACTGAATCAGCATCTCACACAAACAGAGTATCTTCCCCTGCAAATAAGTAACTCCTGGGGTGTGTGTGCTCTGGGGTTTGTGAAGCCAGGATTGTTTGTGTGAATCAAGTAACTCCTTCTAACTGCATTGTTTTTTAGACGCTCTGCTATCCAAAAATCGTGTTTGACCTTGTGGGGATTTTTTTGTAAATGGTCCACAGGAATTAAATATATTAATAAGTTCACTTGGTTCTAAATATTATTAGCATAATCGTGTAAAGCCTAAATCCTTCCAGTTACGATGTACACAGCTACTTGGTCCAAGCTTTAAGCAAAAGGAAAGGAGCTCTTCAGCAATGCACAGTGGGAATGAGGGCTTGTTTTATAAGTTCATTGCCAATCATTTTATAAGGTTAATGATGCTGCTTTGATAATGGATCCCCAGTATCAATCCTTCTAAGTATGACTTTATCATGTGTGGAGAGACTTGTCAGTCATAAAAATCAGGAATTTTTTAAATCAAACATGTATACATTATTTCAAAATATGAACTTACTGAAGAGTTGGATTAGATGTCCTGGAATTGATGTCTAAGCCTATTCCAAGTGTTACATGCTGAGAGTGTGTTTATCTCTGGGTTCTGACCATCAATTAATCATTCCCATAAAATGTGAACTGAAAGGTAAATCCTCCTTAAAAGTTGAAGGCTGAAATGCAGATATCTGGCACCAGATATTTCCCCACACTCCATTTAATAATCCTCCTGCTTCATGGTTACTAAATTGCCCATCAATCAGCGAAGAAGGACTTGTAAACTGGGCAGGTGGATGAACCTGGACCAGGTGTATTTAGGCACAATTTACTGTCTGTCTGCTTCTCTTGTTTGGAGGGGACTGAGTGGGCGTGCAGTGGGGGCCATGCCATGGGGAGGAAGGGCAGCAGGTTTCTGGAAGTGCCTGGGGCTGGAGAAAAACATGAAACTGGGTCGCACCAGCAAGTTGTATTCTTGTGACAGCAAGTTTTTGATACTAGTAACTATTCGACCTCTGAAATCTCTAAATCTTAGGTAAGATCTGAGTGATCAACAAGTTTGGGGTCCCCAGCAAATTGGGGGAGACTAATTTCCTCTGCTTTAACCCTTCCCTTTTCAGATCCATCATAAGTTCTATGTGCAGGTATATTACTCCCAAGCCCCCATCACTCTCCTCTGTACTTTCTCTCTCCTACACACACACACACACACACACACACACACACACACACACACACACACACACACACACACACAGAGAGATACACACACACACAGCAGAACACGCTCAAGAAACCCAATCTGGGCCATCTTGACTAATTGTGTCTTGTCTACTTTCTGTAGTAATCTTTTTAGGGGAAACATTTGAGCTGTTTTAGAAATGAGACAGGGCTTTTTGGGTTCCGTGTGGCTGCCATCTTCTCCTGCCTTTCATCAAGGAGGCCAAACCCTGAGAACTGCTGTTTTGGCATCAAGAATCACAAGAACTGTGTTGAGACATGGGTGAAACATCAGGAAAACTCTTCACCAGGCTGGGAGGGAGGCGGAGCTGGCCGCTTCTGAGGAGGGACTGACTAGGTGGGGGCAACCCGCCGCAGAGGACCCCTGGGGCACCAGATACCCTGTACCCCAAAGACGCTCCTTAAAGGCAGGACCGTAGAGACAAAGGAATAGAAACCCGGGAACAGTGACCCAGAATGACTGAATCATAAGAATGAAAGTAACCAGGAGCCTGTTTTCTGTTTCCCCTAAAGCCAACCAGCAAAGGTTGCCCTTCGGCTATATCAGCAGAAAGACTGATCTGAAGAAACATGCTCCCTGTCTGGCAAGCCTCCTTTGGCATTTGAGACTCTGGTATCCACAGTCTTGGAACAAAGAAGTTTCATTTTTCAAGAGCTGGCTGGGAATTTTAGAGAAGGAGAACTCCTCTTGAGTTTCACACGTTCGAGAGATTAGAAGAAGGGTGGGGTACAAGTGTGCTGACACAGTCTACTCTTACTCCCTGATTTCTGGGAAAACACCATGTTGTCACTGATTCCTAGGGCTTCAGAGCTATCCAGGTGCGGCTGCTCCAGTGAATGGGCTGTCCCCAAGCTGGTATCTGGGCAACCCTCTCTTTAGTTCAGTACAAACCAAAGCACATGACACAGTCAGTGATGAAGGGCTGACCGCTGTAGCATACCCACATCACCAAAGTTAGGGGCAACAAGAACAGTCTGTTCCTGTGGGGTCCCGGCTTTCGCTTGTAGTTTCTTGTTTGCTTCTGATCTTCTCCTCCTGACTGCCTGCCTTTGATTGCTCTTGCACAGCATGGTAGGAGCACGAGATTTAGGGGAGAAAATGAATTTTGATACTTACCATTTATCACGTACATGGCTTTGACAAGCCACGTAACTTCCGTTTCTTCATGAATGGAGTGGAGCTCAGAGGTTTGTGGGGATTAAATTGGATAGAGGTATTTGTGGTGCTTTCAAACTATTGTGCCGTAGCATTGTTAAGGGATTAGGTCCTGTATTAGTCAGAATACCTGATGTTAGCTGATGTAACAAACAAACTCTAAACCAGGGGTTTAAGAAAGTAAAGGTCTATTTCTTGCTCATGACAGTGCCCAATGCAGGTTGGTGGGATGGGAAGTAGGTGGGTGGACTTTGCTGCTAGCTGTCGTGTAACGACCCAGGCTCCTTCCTTTACGTTGCTCTACCTTCTTCTAATGCCTTGTCCTCAACCAAGGAAAGAGGTAAAATATGGGGAAACGTATCTGCTCTTAACTGCCTTGGCTGGAATGTGACTCACACACCAGGGGGTTGGAAGCAGCATTCTGGCTGTGCCCATGAAGAAGAGGACAGCATACATATTGGTGAACGCTAGAATTCCCTGCTACAGAGCCTGACAGTGTTAATGACTGTATCCCTCCATGGAGAAATTATTTCATGCTTATTACGCTCTGCTTAAAGTCAAATGCCATTAGGAAAGACACACTCTCTTTGACCATCGCCGTCAGAGATCAAGTTGAGCAAGCTGCTTTGAATGTTTGATAAATACATTCAATCTTTCAATGCAAATTTTAGGCAACGGATCATAAAGAAAGAAGTTTATTTTGGAGCTGCTGAATAAAATAGAAAAAAAGAAGAAGAACCCCCTGATTGAAAGATGGCCATCAGTATTTATGTATGTCAATCACATAGCCAGGTCCTTTGCTTCCTCTTACACTTAGGATCGACTAGTATGCTAGTGCACGTCAGTAACGGCCGACGCTAAAATTGCTCAGTGGCTAAGGTTTGCTATTTCCTTTTCATGCTTTATGTCAAACACAGTTGGCAGAGGGCTCTGCTGATCTTCGTCACTCATGGGGCCAGCATCCCTCTCTACACGTGCTCCTATAATCACGCGGGCAGGAAAAGAGGACAGAAGCTCTTAAAGTTTCTCTCTGGAAGAAGCAGACCTCACTTCTGCTCGCATTTCATTAGCCAAAAAGGTCGTGTGACCACGCCAACCTTCAAAGGAAGCAGAACATGACCCAGTAGGAAGGATGCATTGGTACCTGGGTCAATGGTTTTCGCTCACACCCTCTCTGTCTCTTATTCCTTGTTGGGAGGAAAAGCAAGTGAATGAAGACAGGGTGAATGGAGAGACAAACAGAAATATTTTGTCTAGTGATCTGGAGGCATTTCAAACTATGTTGATAGAAAAAAATAATCTGCATCATCAAACAGAACTTACAAATGATGTTGAAGTCGTATTGCCCTTGAATCCAGAGCCAAAGCTGTATACAACCCTAAAGTTTTTGTTTGTTTGTTTTTACGTGGGCCTCTCACTGTTGTGGCCTCTCCCGTTGCGGAGCACAGGCTCCGGACGCGCAGGCTCAGCGGCCATGGCTCACGGGCCCAGCCGCTCCGCGGCATGTGGGATCTTTCAGGACCAGGAAACGAACCCGTGTCCCCTGCATCGGCAGGCGGACTCTCAACCACTGCGCCACCAGGGAAGCCCAACCCTAACGTTATTTTAAACAACAACATGGATGAACCTCAGAAGATGGATGCTAAGCGAAAGAAGCTAGATGCAAAAGACCACATACTGCATGGCCCCATTGATACGAGATTTTAGAAAAGGCAAAACAATGGTGTCAGAAAGGAGATTAGCGGCTGCTGAGGACTGGTGTGTGGGTGGAGAGGACTGACTGCAAAGGGACATGAGGACACTTCTTAAGGTGATGGAAATATTATATATCATGATTGCGCTGGTGGTACCATCACTATATGCATTTGTGAAACTCATCAGATTGTACTCTTAAAACTGACCAGTTGTATTGTGCTTAGATTGAATGTCAGTACAAAGCCAGTGCTTTAGAGACCTTATGGTGCATCATCTGTAAACTTTGTTTTAAACTTAGGTTTGTATTTGAACTGTGTGTTCTTGAAAACTTACACGAAGTGTTTTCTTGAGGATAAACATGTTGTTCTCTTTGTTTCAATTAATATGACTATGGGGAATCGAGTAGTTCCTGACTGCACAAATGAAGAGTCCATGAAACCCTAATTGATCGCTCTGTCCAGTGCTTCCTTCTGAAATAAAATCATCCAAGGGGTTGTTGACATTGTTTTTATTCCTAGGCTGTCCCATTTGAAGTAGTGTAACTACAGCTGTGGACAGAACCAACAGACAAGAGAGCAGTGTCTCAGACGTTGGCAGAAGTCTGCGGGTTGGGCCTCAAGGTAGCCTGTGGCCTGAGGTATGATTTGGCTTCAGAGCTCTTCCTAAATACAGTGCTCCATATCAGAAAACAGAACAAAATAAAAAAGCAAAACCTCTTCCTCGGAGAGTATAAAATACACAGCCCAAGTCCACAGGAAGAGCACAGATCCTCCAAGTTCCTTCTCCCAAACAGGGGCCTTTTCAACTTTTTATCAAGGCTATTGAGCCAGGATGATGAAAATTAGAGGAAGTGTAGGAAAGAAAAACGGAGACAAGAGGGGGTCCAAGGTGGACCGTGTTCTCTAGGCTTGCCTTCTCTCCCAGCGGTAGCAGGCCCTGACTCCCCTTAACCGAGTTCTTCCCCCACGTGAGAACCTGCCTGCAGCTTAGCTCTGAGCAGGAGACCCCAACAGGAGCTGCAGGCAGAAGCCATGGGAGAAAAGGCACCAGCTGTCACTAGCGGGATGACCGTTGATGGTATGATAAGCCCATGCGGTAGAGTGAAGGAAGGATAAAGAGAGAGCAGAGAGGGATCAGAATAGGCTATCAGAGCAGAAGCAGAGGCAGCGGTAGACAGTTGAAGAACGATGGGCACCAGAGTTACTTTTATCCTACACAACGTCCAACTTTTGGTGGGACATGAGTGGGCAGCAGCTGCTGACTGATTTCCTGTGCTTTTCTCAATTCCCTGCACATCTATCTACCACGGTTTGCATCCTTTCTTCTTTACTCCAGCTCTTTTCCATCTGTGTCAGTTCTTCCGGTTTTACAAATCAACTGATATCTTTTTCTTCTCAAGTTCAGACCTCCCAGCTCTGTGGTTGGCCCCTCTTACCTGACACAAGTTAAAGGTCCTAATCTTTATTTTTGTGCCAAATCAGGTGACTGGTGGCCCAAAGACAGCAATCTCCACCTTTGCACTTACTGTTAGTACCTCTCCCTCGTCAATTGATTGCATTTATTTGTGCATCTCTTGAACTCTGCTTGAAGGTGAAGATCACTTCTTACATCTTTTTACCCAAACAGCGCTGTAAATTTGACATAATAGGTGTAAAATACAGAACTGTTGCTTTTATTTAATTTTTCTTGGAGTAACAAAGATCTGGAATTCTCTGACAAATCAGTTTGTCTAGAAACCAGTGGTATCTCTAGGTTTCCCTAGAAAATATCAGTACCACTATACTTAAGCTATTTTATATGGTGATCTTTAATATTTCAACAAATTCCCACCTAACTCTATGCTAGAGACCCCAAGGTCCTTCCAGATACTTCCAAGAAGGTCCAGAATTTAACAAATAAGATTAGTTTTAATTTATTGAAGATTAGAACAAGATGGAATCTTAAAGATGAGCACATTCAACTCTTTAATATCACGAAGGAGAAAACTGCATCCCTGGGATTTCACTGACTTTGCCTAAAACCCTACAGCCAGTTAATGGCAGAAATGAGTCTTAAACCAAGATTTACTAATGTTTATTCTTTTCTGTTTATCATGACAGGAGGTCTCTTCTCTACTTAATTTTTAAAATAAAATAAATGCGTGGAAATTTTAACAGGAGTGGGGAGTCTTACTGCAAAACCAGTGACAACTTGGTACAGTGGTTTTCAGGTAGGGTTTTCTTCAGCATCACTGGTGGGCTTTGTAAAAGAGACTGATTCCCAAGTCCCCCTTCAATCAGCAGGATAAAAACTCTCAAGGTAGACCCAGAAATGTGTAATATAAGAATAGTTATTATTGATTCTGATGAACCTCAGTTAAGAGCCACTGAAAGTAGGAAAAACTGGACTTTGATTTCAATGGCTCTGAAATGGAATCTGAGAGATTCTACTTGCTGTGTGATCTTGAGCCAGTTGCCTAACCTCTCTGAGCTTCACGTTCCTCATCTGTAAAAAAGGAGATGACAATGGTAGCTCTATAGAGTTAATGACATGAAACACTTAGCACAGTTCCTAGCACAAAGGACACCCACAATACACACTGTTTTTACACGGCATCCTGGAAATTCTCATATTCTTCTCTAAGAAGAGATCTCATTTGCCCTAGTAGTTGAAGGCATGGGCTCCAAGATCAGAGAAACCTGAGTTCCAAGCCCACCTCTGCCGTTTAATGTTTATATAGCTTTGGAAAAATTACTCAAATTGTCTATGTCTGAGTGTTTTCTTCTGCATGGGTTAACAATAGCATAGTGGTTGGCGTATGCCCAAAAAAACCCCTATATTATTATTACCATTATTATTACTATTATTACCACTCTCTTCTGACACCTAATATACAGATTTTACCAGCTGAAGGCTCTTCATTTTATTGTGACTAAATGGGACTAGCTATTCAGGTGCTGAATAAGGCATCGTAAGATGGCATAAATCCACCATTAGAAGCTGTTTTACGGTGCACTTATATTTTTATTGACATAATTTACATACAATTGAATGTGTAGGTATTCACTGTACAGATAAATTAGTTCTGAAAAATGCAAACACTCATTTAATTCACTTGTCTGTCGGGTATGGAACTATTGTTTTCACTCCAGAAAGTTCCCACACGCCCCTTCCCAGTCAAGCCCACTTCTCCGCCCGTGAAGGGACAACTACCATCCGGATTTCTCTCATGATGGTTTAGCCTGATGTTTCTGGAATATTTTCCATCATGTTTTCAAAATCTTCCGCTTTGTTGCCTGTATCGATAGTTTACTCCTGAATACACTTTGTTATTGTAGTATCGTTAATTTACAATGTTGTGTTCATTTCTGCTGTACAGCTGAATACACTTTTAATTATTTAATAGGTGAAAGATTACTTCACTCGCTGCACTCATTCTGTAAGTCCTATACCAGAGAAATAACTTACATGATCAACTTTTAAAAAAGAAGTAGTAAGGATTATAGACACAACATTGCTGATGCAGAACTCTTTTAACAGCTGGTGGCAGGAATAAAACTGAAACATGATAACTGTACAATCTGGATTCGGCCATTTTGTCACCTCAGTGGGGAAAAGGTAGACCAGTCCTGGCTTGAGAGCTTTACTCCGGTCTGATGTTTTCGTGGAGAGATCTGAACATTAAAATGGGGCACTGCCCGGGTCACAAAATGCCTTCAAAGTGTTTTCAAAGTTAGGAGGCACCCTGTTTGAAAAATTCCCTAGAGCAGCGGTGTCCAATGTGCATGGTTCCACAGGCACAACCGGAAAGCAGTGTATTAGGTCTTCCACATTTATCTAAAAATAAGAAAGATGTCGAGCTTTACTAACATGTATGATGTGGATTGCCTTGTGTCCATGGTGGGAAGTCAGGTGAGGGAGGAAGAGGAGGTCCACCAGCATCCTCCTGGCGCTCTTAGCGCTTTTCAGTGTATGGCATTTACGCGAGCCCTTGTGGAAAGGACTTAAGGATGATATCATCTAGTTTTTTGTTTTGTTCTGCTTTTGCGGTACGCGGGCCTCTCACTGTTGTGGCCTCTCCCGCTGCGGAGCAACAGGCTCCGGACGCGCAGGCTCAGCGGCCATGGCTCACGGACCCAGCCGCTCCGCGGCATCTGGGATCTTCCCAAACCGGGGCACGAACCCGCGTCCCCTGCATCGGCAGGCGGACTCTCAACCACTGTGCCACCGGGGAAGCCCCATCTAGTTTTAATTAAATCAACCATCACAAAATATGGGCTTAAAATTAATCCTGCAAAGAGCTCACAATGAAAGATGACACGGTAAAGTAAGCACCAGCGAGGATGGCAGCATTGACCTTTCTCTTCCTGGGAAGTTCTTTGTCAACTGCACTGTGAACTTAAGACATTAGTAGTCTCATCACCCCTGAGAAGCATTGGGCAGAAAACATTTGAAATTATCAAGAAGACTATTTGAAACAGGGACTCACTTTCATTATCATTAAAGATAAGCTTTGGCTGAGTTTATGCCGAGCCCGTCTGTTAACTCACCATAACATGAAGCCATCATGGTTAGCGAGACATTTAAAAATATTGCCGATTTTATCTTCATCTTTCAAGTGCTCTATTTTTGGGACATTCTGGTTCTATTTTTGTATATGTTTTAATATATATACTATTCCGTATGTTAAGTAATTTCTGAATAAATATACATGTATTGGAGGTATTCAAATATTTTACCACAAGAATGAACAATCTAGTGTAATGCAACATGAAGCTACTTCTGTGTGTCCTCTCCACTGTGAAGTACTTTTTATCTCTGAATTACAAAGTGAAGAGCGATGAACTTAGGGATACGTGGGATCAAGTTCACTACGTTCTAATGACGTGTGGTTTGGTCTCACGAAGCTGCTTCGCCCCGTAGTTGTGCTTCTGAAATGTGGTTAGATGAAATGTATATTACATTTAAAGAATATAGTGCCTTCCAAAGTAATGCAAAACACCCTTTTTTTGACTATTCTTCCAGAAATTTGCATATTCCCTTACTACCTGGATGTGTTGAACACTTACTACCAGGTTCCTTAATGTCCACAATCATGTAGGTTCACGCAACTAGGTTTTGCTATTTTGAATCTTGAATTTATTCGACCCCCATGAGCTTGCTTATTGTTTTACTGGAATGTTTAATGAGTGGGAAGAGAAAAAAAATAGAAAAGAGAGAAAGAGAAAAACAGAAGCTTCTAAATATCAGAAGTGAAACTGGGATTCTTCTTAGGCAACTAATCGTAGTATCTGCTACCGTAATAATCCTCTGCTTTGTGTAGCGCTTTTCTTCCAAAGAATGTAAAACACTTTATAGACAGCTTGAGATCACGTGATGAAACCACATCCAAACCAGGAAGGCGTTAGCTCCTGGTTAATTTTTATGGATAAATGCCTTTGGGACTTATACCTGAGGTGAGGGTTTAATTACTCATCTAAGAAATGAGAGGGGAATTTTGATGGGAAGAGGAAAAAATAAAAAAGAGAGAAATAGAACAGCAGAAAGAGCGATAGCAAACGTCACTGGTTATTTTCCAGTTAACTTTGTTTTCTTCTGTCACTTACCACCTCTGCGAAATTTAATTGGTTTTCATCAGGTGGTGGCCAGATCCCAGTTTGGTGATTACCTTCCGCCTGCTCAGAGTGTTCCTAGCAGTTTCAATTTTCTCTCTTTCTTAAGTTGCTTGTGCTGCTACTTGGTGGAACTGTGTTTATGTGAGGGACAAAGCACTTGCTGAGAAATATTTTTCGTGTGCCCACATTATAGACTAAACATTCCCAATACGTGTGCTCGAGACCTTCTCATAAACATTCCTCAAATGTCCTTATTCTATAACGTGTAGATGAGCATATCCTTAAAAATACTTTCTAGTTTTGGCCATGAATTGATTTATTTCTACATAACAGATGCTTTTCTGATAAAGCTCCTTGACTCACCATTTTTAGAAGGCAGCCCATGCTGGATTTAACTGCCCCTGTTGATATGCTGTTTCGTAGATCTAGTCTATTTTTTCTTGCGTTGTATGTTTAGTCTACCTGATTAGTTTGCAATCTCTCAAGGACAGTAGCTGTACTCATTGCTTCCTTTGGCGGTATTTACTCAGTGGAAGCATTTTCTTCACTACTGTGATCATAAGCTAGAGTTCCCCACCCACCCCCAATTTTCAGGAGGCATGCGGAGCCTTGTATACAGGGTACATTTAGACGGCAGTGCAGAGCTTATGCTTATGATTTACTCATTCGTTCAACTAATATTTTTGATCTCCTACTACCTGCCAGAAGCTATTTTAAACTCAACAGTAAACAGACAAGAATTTCTGACCTCATGTGGCTGGCGTTTCAGTGAGGGCAAAACAGATGATAAACAAAATAAACGGAAAATATTGAGTAAGTTAGCTAGTTCTAAATACCAAAAGGAATAAAACACCTAAAAAGGTAGCATCTGGATATAGATCAAGAAAATGAGGGAGTAATCCATGGAACAATCTGGAAGGAAAACGGTCCCTGCAGGGGAGAGAAAGTGCACTAAGGCGGGAGCAGGAATAGTTTGTTCAAGGAAGAACAAAGAGGCCGTCAGGCAGTAGCAGAGTGAGCATCTGGGAAAGCAGTGGGAGGAGAACTCAGAAACGTCCTGGGTCCAGCAGTGCAGGGGCTTGTGGGTTACTGAAGAGACCTTACTTTTACTCTGAGGAGAAGGAAAGCTATTTGTTTACTAGGGCTGCTGTACCAAGTCACAAATCACCCACAAACTGGGTGATTTAGGCAACAGAAATTTACTGTCTCACCATCCTGGAGGCTAGAAGTTCAAAATCAAGGTGTTGGCAGGGTCGATTCCTCCTGAGGGAGAATCTGGAGCAAGCCTCTCTCCTTGGCTTGTAGATGGCCGTCTTCATGTTCACATGACATTCTCCCTGTATTTGAGTCTGTGTCCAAATTTCCCTTTTTAATAAGGACACCGGTCGTGTTGGATTACGGTCCACCCTCATGACCTCATTTTAAGTTGGTAAAGACCCTATCTCCAAATAAGGTCATACTCTGAATTACAAGAGTTGAGGATTTCAACATAAGAATTTTGGAGGGACACAGTTCAATCTGTAACAGAAGCTACTGCAGGCTGTGGAGTACAGCAGTACAGGGGCTAACTCTACTTAAAAGAATCGCTTGGGCTTCCCTGGTGGCGCAGTGGTTGAGAGTCCGCCTGCTGATGCGGGGGACACGGGTTCGTGCCCCGGTCTGGGAAGATCCCACATGCCGCGGAGCGGCTAGGCCTGCGAGCCATGGCCGCTGAGCCTGCACGTCCGGAGCCTGTGTTCCGCAACGGGAGAGGCCACAACAGTGAGAGGCCTGCGTACCGCAAAAAAAAAAAAAAAAAAAAAAAATTTCTACCTTAAAGGAAGAGATTAATATAAGGAAGTGAAAGGGTTTATATCAAAGTTGCAACATGTAGGAAACATCCAGTACACTCTTCCTGGATTACAGGAGCCAAGCCCCACCCACGTCAGTCTAATCATCTTCTAGGCTTTAAAGTTATCAGTCAATGTTTTCCAAAGGTGCTTTTCGGAACCTATGTAATTAAAAAGATTTTAAAGTAGCCATACTTTAAAGAAGCCCTGCTCTTCATCATGTCTTTGAAAAGAGAGGCAAGATCTTGGTGGTCTGAGCACTGTAGCTGTACAATAATCGAGCACAGTCCCAGTATGATAAAATAAGCAGGTCAGCCCCTTTAGGGGCCATAAGATGATGTGGCTTTTGTGAAACAAACCTGTATGTTTAACGAGAGGGCCTGCATCAGCCTCTGTTACTGAAGATGTTTACTATTAGTGATTCTTGCTATGGAGGGACTAAATGTTTCCCCGCTTCCCCAGCCCTAGGGAACAATTGCTCCATGTAAGTTACAACCAGTAGATTTGTTGACTGAGCAGAAGAATGGATTTTGGTGTTTTGGGAGAGGCCACCGCAGGTATAGCTCAGTTATAGGAACAGCAGTGATACATCCTGAGGAGGGTGGGATTGAGTGCAGGCAGGAAGCATCTCTCTGAACCACAAGGATGGAGTCCTCCTCTAATGTTGACGTCATAAATGGTCAAGGATGGGCAGGGTCCCCAAAGTCAGCAGACTCATTCAAAATTAAACCATCCTAGGAAAACTATCAACCATTTTGTTTTTAAAAACTGACTCCAGAGAAGGGCATTACAATGGCGGCCAAGGTTGGGCTCCTAAGCAAAAGTAATTTTTCTTGCCTCTAACTTGGATGATTTTCTTTTCCTTTAAGATACCTTTTAAAAGTCATATATCACACCAATAACAGATCAACATCGACTTTTATAGGATGAGAGGCAGATTCATGGATTTTAGTTTTAGACAGACATTTACTTTTCAGATAATTTGAAACTTGAGAATTTAACAAATTAGCTCATTTCATCTAAGAACTAATGGTCTTTCTCTGAGTCATTCACAACTGAGGGATTAAAGAAAACATGTTCTTGGTATATTAGTCACGGAGGAGCCTTGACTTAGCTTGGAGAATGTTTATGGGAATGATAAGTAGTTTTTCAGTTTCAGATTTCTAGTGTGCTAATTTCCTTTTATGAGTAAACCAGTCATGAGTTTGGAAAGATGAGCGTCAACATGAATGCAACTTACTGATTTGGTGGTTATTTGAACAAGAATCTATATAATTCAGCAGATATCAGGAGCCTTACATGAAGTTCTAACAGTTTATGTGAACTTTAGTCATGAAAACATCTATAATATGGGTAATGAAATACCGGGAAAACTATTTGGAGACAATTTTCCATGGATCTCTTGGGTTTCTGCAAGTCTCGCGAGTCGAGACGCTGACTGGCTTTGCTCTGGACTATCTTTTCCAGGATGCTTTTATATCAACGGGCTTGGAAGACAGACACTTCTCTTCCCAGAGCACAGGGCAGGCTTGTTTATAACATTGGAGGATGGAGACAGTGTCTCCTTCCAGAGTAAGGATAGGCGTGCTTATTGCTCAGTATAATAAAGGTAGTACCTCCTTTGGAGCAAAGGGAAGGCATGATTGCTGCCCATTATAAAAAAAAAATCTGGGTTCCTTAAGCTCAGGGCTCCTCCCCTGTAATGCAAACCTCTGTGTGTGCAGGTGTCCCCTGTCCCTCTTTGTGTTTCATGGGAGCATTGAGTCTCAGGGGAACAAGGAAATGCTGATATTCTTACTACCGCTACTGCTGTGAGTCATAAAGTCCTCTGTCTCTGATTTAGGCATCTCATGTCTTCTGCCAGCGTCTGGCAGACTGTGACCGGCTGACTCCTTAGCTTGCAAGTAGGGTAAAATCTCAGACCTGACACAGTTCTTTTTGTTTTTTGTTTTTTTATAAATTTATTTATTTAATTTATTTGGCTGCATTGGGTCTTCATTGCTGTGCGTGGGCCTTCTCTAGTTGCAGCCAGCAGGGGCTACTCTTCACTGCGGTGCGCGGGCTTCTCATTGCAGTGGCTTCTCTTGTTGCAGAGCACAGGCTCTAGGCGCGCAGGCTTCAGTAGTTGTGGCTCACGGGCTCTAGAGTGCAGGCTCAGTAGTTGTGGCTCACGGGCTTAGTTGCTCCGCGGAGTGTGAGATCTCCCCAGACCAGGGCTCCAACCCGTGTCCCCTGCAATGGCAGGCGGATTCTTAACCACTGCACCACCAGGGAAGCCCCCGACACAGTTTTGACAGTCACATTGATATGCATTGGAAAGGTATTGTGTGTGTGCACATGTGTGTGTGTGTGTGAGAGAGAGAGAGAGAGAGAGAGAGAGAGAGAGACCTTCCATGTAAATGAGTTGGTTTAGAATTTCTGATAAACTAGCAAAATAACTAAACATTTTTAAAAGGCTGTCTCCACCACTGTTACATTTTAAAGCTGGTGGTTATCCCCTAGATTGTAGATTCTTAACAGGAAAGAACTATGCCTTCATTTCTGAAGTCACAGCTCCTTGCTCTGTGCCTGACGCATAGTAGGTATTCAGTAAGTATTTGTGGAACCAAAGTTAAATAAAGCACACCACTATAGGGTGCTTTTATATTGCACAGTCTCTTTTAATAAGTTCATTTGATAATTATTAAGCTTTACTCTTGAAAAGGGGTGTTACTAATATTTTGAGTATTAAATCATACAAATGTGCATTTTACTATAATTTTATCAAAACCTAGCTTTTCTTTAAAGGCTGGTTATCAAGCTGCTCTGCATTTTCTAATGTGTTTTGACTCTATCCAGCCTCATGGAACAGAGCAGAGCTGGTGAGTTAAGATATTTTGCTTCTCATCATTGGACAAAATGAGGTTGAAAATCATTTTCACCCTCTGTGATCCTATGGTACTGATCTCCTATCTTTCTCCCATGAATCTAAAGAGTATTAATATTCATTTCAAAGTCATTCTCTTTGTAAGTCACATTTTCTGGGATTCCTTTTCTCTCTTTAGGAAGGCACACCTGTCTCTGCCTGGAGATGGAAAAATGTAAACAAAAAAATAATTCACCAGGAGGGAAAAGCAGTGCAAATCCTAAGCCTATGGTTATTTGTGCATCTGAGGCTGGGATTCTCTCTCACAGTCTATTCCAGACAGTTTATCTGAGCCCAGGTGGGTCAGGCGTTCTTTGGGTCTGGGGCCGGGATGGAGTGCAAAGCTGGAGCTGAAGATTGGGAACTCTCCTTATAAAGTTCCCATTACCATCCTTGGAATAGAGCAAGGATTACTTTACTCTAAACGACTAGTATTAAAAATATTGCTGTGAATGAAAAATTCAGTTTAATGGTTGAAAACATGAGGCTTAGAGTTGGGCAGATCTCCTGTCTGGCCTGGGAATGAAACCTGCGCCCCAGAGCTGAATGGGGGTGAAATGTCATCGTATCTGCCGTGGCCCCAGTGCTGTGACTGCCCTGTGGAGAAGGGTTCAGAAATCTTAATTATAGCAACTGCTATTTCACCTGTTATTTGTATGCCAGGTAGGCAGGCCAGAAAGAAACACATTTGCCTTTCCGTTGGCATGGGGTAGGGGGGAACGGGGCGGAGGGTTGGGTCCGGTGAGGAACTGGGGCAGAAAAAGAAATAGCAGGTGTGAATAGATCTCCTGTTAGAGAAGGTTCTGGCGAAGGTGATGTCTCTGCATCCGAAGGTCCTGGGTTTTTTTCTGTGTTTTTATTTTTGTCACAGGTACTTGGGAGACAATAACTCTCATAAAGATTCATCACTCCACAGGTGTTTTGAATCAGAAAATAATGAAGAATAGGACCCAGGTTCTGGCCTCAGGATCTCCTACCGTCCATTCAAAGGTCTTTCATAAACGGTATCTTAAATAGGGATCAGGGCACTAATTCTATTAGAACTGAATATTTCTTTTCTTAGAAAAGCGCATGGTACCTTTTCTGGCTGAAATCTAACTTGAATGTGCCGCCGAACACTTTCTGCAACAAACTATGATGTAGAAAATCTGTCCCCAAATTCTGCGGAGGAACGAGGCATCACCTAGTGTGCAGAGACGGACTCGTCTGAACGAGGTTCATCTCCAGAGCTTGTTTAGTTCAAAATACTCTGTATTCATTAATTCCTTGTCATTTGTGACACACAGAGAGAAGAAGCATGTGCACATCTGCGTGTGTGCATGTACCTGCGTGTGTGACACAGAAGAGGAAAACTGAAGGGGGAAACATGACCGAAGCTTGATGTGAAAAGGAACACTGAGTCAGTTATTCTAGGCAGCACACACACATTTCAACTTAGAAACTGCCAAGTTGGTTGTATTTTTCAGATGCGCAAAGTGCATACTTTCAGAATGATGGAAGACTATTTCAGCATGATATTTAATAAGTCTTTTATATTGATGACAAAATGCCAGGCGCAACCAGACTGAGCCGAGCTACCACCATTCGATCTGGGGCAACCACTTTCTCAAGGGACCAAGACGCTCCCTGGTGAGCCAGACCGCACTCCGGGGGAGAGACGTTTTATTTATTTTGTGGATGAAACGATACGGCATACGCCACGGGTCTACTTGACTTTCTGCCTGGTTTCACTGCCGACTGTCTGGACCAACTTCACTATTCCTCTGTCAAAGAGCATCCCCAGCCAGCCAGCCCTCACAGCGCACGCCTGAGTCAGGAGCCAGCAACTCAGGTTTCAAAGTGACTTAGACAACTTACTGACGCCTTGGTCCCCAGTTTCCTATCTGTGAGACAGTTTTGCTTGCCCCGCTACATTTAAGAAGACGTTGAGAGAGTTCTACAATGTCTCTGGGTCCATCTGAGCTCCTTCCAAGAATGACAACTGTTGGGGGCCGCTTTTAGGGTGGTTGCCTTGCCCAGACCACACTCCTCTGAGAACTGCCTCTCCCACCAGCAGCCCTGGGCCCCAGCAGCTGGCTCACTTGACGTGTTGCTGAGCTCCTGGCCAGAGTGAGTGGAACCAAGGGTGGACGAGAGGAGGTGCCCTCTAGGAAGCCGACCCTCAGAAATCTGGAAAGGGAACCTAGAACCTGGCTCAGCTGGTTGGGAGCCGTGGCCGCTGAGCCTGCACGTCTGGAGCCTGTGCTCCGCAGCGGGAGAGGCCACAGAAGTGAGAGGCCCGTGTACCACACACACACACACACAAAATCCCTTCACTAAACAAAACAACACACATCAGCTTCCTGCTTGTTCCTTGGCATCCTTGTTTGTTAGGGTTAAGTCCATTTATTCAACATTAACGTGAAACTGAGCAGAACTTGAAAGCAGAGCCCAGAACTGAACCATTAGCAGAGTTTTTATTTTTCTTAGCACATTGAAAGATGACCCATCTCAAAGCATGTGCTGGGTTTTGACTCCTGTCCATACACAGGTGGACCCTGGCTCCATTCACCAGCCGCGGCCGCCCCACGTCACGGGTGAAACATGCATGTCGTTCACAGCACAGTTGGCCCATTCCAAATACACTGTCAAGGGCATCAAATGAGCCAGAAGAATTTGGGGCTGAGACCAGACGCCGTCCACCACCACTGTCCAGTGGGCCCTGGAGGTGTGAGAAGCCAAGTCATTTCTGTTCACAGGGAACCAGAGTGCATCATGACCATTTCTGTCAGCCTGAGGTTGAAAGTGAAACCCTATTCAACCATCAAGATTTGCTCAACAGGAGGTTGGTTACGGTGGGAAGCAAAGCACAGCATATACTCATAAGTAGTCCCAGACCTGTAGGTGGAGAGCTTTCCTTTCTGGTCCCTGGTTCAGCACATCATCAAAGAGTCTCTCTCTCTCTCTCCTTCATAGAAAAAGGGCCAGTACACTGTTTTAAACAGATCATTAGATGAAAAGTTGAAATACTGCTTTTAACCCCAGCTGTGTGTCCTCGAGCAAATTATTGGCTTCTCTGAGTCTCAATTTCCTTGTCTTTATTTATTTTTCACTTTTTCTTCCTAGCTTTATTAAGATATAGTTAACGTATAACATTGTGTAAGTTGAAAGTGTTATATCGCACTATGATTATCACCGAGTGTGAGCTAACACCTCGATCACGTCACATAATTACCATTTCTTATTTTTTTAAGGGGCATTAGACTATATCACCTCCAGGTTTCCTTCCAGGTGTAAAGATGAGCGGCTCTTCTCCTTATCGTAGAAACTCTTTGGAGTAGGGGTCGTAATTTCAACTCCTGTGGCCCCTCCCCATTGCCCCCTCCACAGTGACGGTCTTTTCTAAAGGGGGGTGAATGTGTCATGAAAGTCTTCCTCTAAAATGCACACACTTAGGCGTCACAAACCTCAACCATTAAGCTACAAACCACCCCAACGATAAAGGCCCCTTTCCGCCGAGTAACTTCATCACAACAAGAGATTACTATCAAAAGGATGTTTGATCCTGCAACTTCCCAAGAGAGATAAGGCTTCTAAACTGATATCTATGAACTCTGTCTTTCTACAGAGGCAGACAGCGACTCATATTTCCCCACAGAAGAAGTGGGGTTAGCAGGAAAATAAGAGTGTGTTTCAACTCCTTTTCAGTGGAATTTATGGGTAAACCGAGGGGATTCACCTTGCGTTTTTTTTTTTTTATTTTTATTGGGGTAGAGTTGATTTACAATGTTGTGTTAGTTTCAGGTGTACAGCAAAGTGAATCAGTTATAAATATACATATATCCACTCTTTTTTAGATTCTTTTCCCATATAGGTCATCACAGAGTATTGAGTAGAGTTCCCTGCGCTATGCAGTAGGTCCTTACTAGTTCTCCATTTTATATATAGTGGTGTGTGTATGTCAGTCCCAATCTTCCAATTTATCCCTCCCCCCTGCCTTAACCCTGGTAATCATGTTTGTTTTCTACATCTGTGACTCTACTTCTGTTTTGTAGATAAGTTCGTTTGCACCCTTTTTTTAAATCCCGAGAGGCCAGACTCTGACTGAGAATGTCCTGATATCTGGGCATACCCAGTCTACAGCGCAGCCACAGAGAGGGTAGTTCACCTCCCCGGCCTCCCGGTCTGTTCTTCTGCTGACTCCTGCCTTGTGGGTCACACAAGGGTGCAAGCAGAGGGCACTCTTGTGAGAAAAAGTGCCAGGAACTGTGCCTCCTCTAGAAATGTCACCAAGACTCCGTTATGGAACAAGAATGAGACATCCCATCGACTTGCAGGCATTTAGGTTCTGCGGGCTGGCGTGCGTGGGGTGTTTGCTTGCTCTGTGCCGCCAACGTCCTTGCTGACTTTTGCAGCCACGTGAGGCTGAGCTATTATCAACGGTGCAACAGGAATAGGGCTCCTTGTTTGATGCAAAAACATTTGGCCAAAAATGCATACATCTTGGAGGATCCATGAAACTTTAAAGATAAGAAAAACCCAGTGTCTGAAATCAGAGACAGCTCTCTGGAAAACTGAGTGTGTAAGACGGTCAAAGGGGACATAAATGCCAGTGATGTGTGCAGACCACACCACGTCTGCTCATTCTGTGACCTGATGAGTGTTATTTTGAACGGAAGTGACTTTGTATAAGCATGGATATTTTCCCTTTTTTCTTCTATTTTTTCAAGAAGGAAGAAAATAAATTAAACCCAGTAGTAGCCAATGAGTAAATATGTTATCTATTGTTAAAATTTATCTATAGCCGTACCCATAGAAAAATTCATGTAAGAGTGTAACTTCATAATTAATTTTAATATGTACTTTTGGATCATTTCTTTTATAATTTTCATCACAGTGATTTTTTTTTATAGAAAAGTAACATTTTTATGGCAGTCTCTGATGTCTCTATTCCCCACAGAGAACAGACACACTTGTCTCCGACTGTTAAACTTCCTTTTACTGAGTCGGTGATCACTCTGCATTGTCAATCACTGCTTGTAAGTACATCTCCTTCAACAGACCATGGAGTCCTTGAAATAAAGGGACATCCCTCCCTTAGGCTTAAAATACTTAGCAATTGGTACATATGAGATATATAATAAAGAATTATTACATAAATAAGTAAATTTACCATTACAGAACCATGTTACATAATGCAAAAAAATGTATATCTATATCTATATCTATATATAATGAAGTCTCAAGTCTAATGGGCCAAAACAAAAACAGAAAAGGAAAAAACTAACTTAATTTGTAACATTCCTTTTTATCTGATGTCAATGTTTTTCTCCAATAAGCCATCGATAGGTAAAAGGCAAATGTTAAATCCCCATTGCTAGCAATGCATCATACAGAAGCAACACCATCCAAACAAAAGCACATTCTTGGTCAACTTGAGTTTTCTCTCAAATATATATAAATTGAGATCCAATAAAAGGAATTTAATTCCTGTCCAGAGTAATTCAGGGAATCTTTTCTGGAGGAGATCTCTGTCAAGATGAAATAATGCAGTCTGCTTGAGCTGAGTCCAAGTATTTTAGAATGTGTTGCCCTCACCATTTTTGAAAGTCCAAAATAGAGGATCTAAAAAAAAAAATCCACAACTTTTTTTTTTTCTCTGAATGGAACATTCCGTTTCAGTGCAATTCATCAATTTTTTCCACCTTGCTCTTATTACTGTTTTTTTACCAGATGCCCATTTCTTTCTGTTATTTCTTTCCATGCCCATGCATCCATGCCTGGTAACCTGAGGTTTATTTATTTTTATTTTTTAATTGAAGTATAGTTGATTTACAATGTCGTGTTAATTACTGCTATACAGCAAAGTGATTCAGTTATACATATATATATATATATATATATATATATATATATACACTTCTTAATATCTATTCTTTTCCATTATGGTTTATCATAGGATATTGAATATAGTTTTCTGTGCTATGCAGTAGGTCCTTGTTGTTTACCCATTATATACGTAAAGGCTTACACCTGCTAACCCCAACCTCCCACTTCACCCCTCCCCCCAGCCTCCTCCTCCTTGGCAACTACCAGTCCCAGGTTTATTTTGGTGGAGCGTTCTGGCTGTGGCCAGGGTCAGAGGAAAAAAGTTAGTCTTCACTTGCAAGTTTTAAAATGCTGTTTTATGGACCATATCGAGGATTGTTTTTCTTTCTCAAAATCTTTCTAAGAGAAAAAATGTACACCATTTAGGGAGCTTCATACTGGGAACAGTCTGCATCCTGGGCTGTATTGTCTCTTCACTCTTAGGGGGCAAAGCAGGCACTGTGCTTCCCACAATCACATGATTAAGATGACCCCATTTTTGTCCTCTGCTCCAAGGTCTCTGGACTAGGAAAGAGCCTGGTAGCCTGTACAGCAAGACAAAACGTGGCAGTTGGATCATATCCTGTATCTAGAGAAGAGCTTCAGGGAAGATGGTCTGCTTAGCTCTGCATTACGCTTCATTGGAGCACAGCTCACCAGAAGCAAAGCACTAGCAAGTGACATTGTCCGGGACCCTTACCTTGAACTTTTTTCTACCGGAAAAAGGGGGATAGACTGGGGAGGGGAGGGGATGGAAGATTCTTCCCTCCGTGTCTGACTTGAACATCATCCATTTATACCTCCTGGACCCCAGCATTAGTTAATGGAAGTAGGATGTGAGAAAGTAAAATGAGAACATAGACAGTCAGACAATAGAATCTCAGCCTAGGAAAGGACTTTAAAGCATTTCTGTTCTACCCGGTTACCTGCCGTTGAAATTCCTCTATAATATCTCTGCCAAGCAGTTACCTGGTGTTTAGTTAGACAGTGAATAAGACAATCCACTCAGAGTGTGGCTATCACCGTCCTCAGAAGGATGCACTGTTCTCAGGAGGACCCTGTCACCTCTTGGAGATCTAGATGTTTTGGCCATAGGTGTGACTATTCTGACCTCAGGCATTTTGTGTTGATCTGGTTAGATCGTTGGTCAGAATGCAGGGTCACAGCTTCCATCGTTAGGTCTCATGACACTAGGAGGCTTATTTGTTTATTTTGCAAGGAGAGCCCAAGAGGAGATGAAAAAACCCCCAAATGTTCTGCAAGCCCTTTCGCTTCCCAAACATGGTAGCCAGCACTTCCACTGGCTCTGTTTAAGGGTTTCTTTCCCTTTGCTGTGTGTGACCATGCCTAGCCACCCAAGGAACGGCCTGCTATAGGCTCTGACCTGTGCTCTGATCTTTCCTGAGGGATAGTTTATCGCACCAGACATCTCGGCAGTCTGGTTCAGGCCACAGATTCGGACCCCTGGATTTCCCTTCCGGATCCTAATTTTGCCGTCACACCTCAAGGACACCACTACCCATTCAAGCCCCATTGCTTCCTCTTCCCTTTGTTTATTTTCAGTCATAGAGTTTGCCAGTATGATAGTAAAATACCACCATATTCACGTATTCTTTACTTCTAAAGAATTGAATGAAAATAAAGTGAGCCATTGCCTTCTTCTAAGGAGCTGAGGATCTTTTGGTCAATAACCATTACTAAGCTCTCATTATATGCCAGAAGTCAACTTGATATTTTTTTCTAATCCCATCATTGTTTTGAAATACATATTTTGAAATTGACCCTGAAATTGACAGATCTTTTAATCTTTTTTTTTTCTTTTTTTTTTGGCGATACGCGGGTCTCTCACTGCTGTGGCCTCCCCCGTTGCGGAGCACAGGCTCCGGACGCGCAGGCTCAGCGGCCATGGCTCACGGGCCCAGCCGCTCCGCGGCATGTGGGATCTTCCCGGACCGGGGCACGAACCCGTGTCCCCTGCATCGGCAGGCGGACTCTCAACCACTGCGCCACCAGGGAAGCCCCTTTTTATCTTTTTAAACATCATTTTAATGGTGTGGCTCTTCTGCTTCCTCCCATCACAATCCTTCTTGCATTTTCTGCTCCAAGAGGTGGAGGAGTAGAGTTCTGTTCTACACCAAGGAGACAGTTGGCACTCAATGAATAAAAGAGATCGTAGACCAGGGGAACACTCAGAAAATATAATTATTAAAGCAGAGATGTATGGTAGGGCTTTCAGCAACAGAGCTGCTTGAAACTCCTTCAGAAAGAAGAGCTAGAATTCCTTATCTTCCTTTTATTTTAGCATCCAGACTTCCCCTCCTGGCTCCTAAAAACCAGCTTAAGCTCCTTTCTGCTCCATAGCTTGTCCGTGACTAATCATAGTATAAACGTTCCTCTCCAGCTATAAGTAACACTGGAGATGCCAAAACTCAGAGAAGCATTAAATCACATGGAACGTTCGTATCAGTAGAACGCAGGTCCTCTAATGATCACTACCTGCTATAACAGTACGATTCAAGGATCCACCTGGAAACAGACCCCCTTATCATTTGCTGACAAAGAAGGCTAAGAAGTGCTTCTTAGCTGGAAAGACACTCAACTTATATTGTACCACTCTTGTTTTCTCCTCCCACATGGGCCGTGTACCCTGAAGGAAATACTTCTTAGATGTGTTCGGAGGTTCTGTCCATTCTTCAACCCTGAGGTGACAGTGGCAGATGGCTACCGCCCTTCTCTTAGGCACCATGATACCTAAATTACCACGTAACGATGGGACCCATTCTGATGTCAGAAGCTAATGTCCTGTGAGGCGAATGGGCTGCTTCTCAGAAGACCTGGAATGAATGAGGGGCAGTGGAAGTGGTCCCCCCACCGAGTGCAAGTAGTAAGCAGGTGCATGGTGTGCAGAGAATTTAAAAGCAATGATAAGATCAACTATCTTGTGTGTGTGTGTGTGTGTGTGTGTGTGTGTGTGCCTGTGTTTGTATCTTTGGCTCCCAGAAGCCCCACTGAGAGTGATTTGTTTTGAATATCGATGCCTGTTCTGGTTGAGACTTTTCCTTCCCTCTTAAAGGTTTCAGCAGAAGCTGTGAAAAGGTACAGATCAGAGCATATAACATTCCCTAAGGGACTTCTCGGAGGCTCACACTTCATGTGCCAGACTCGCTCGTTTCAGGATAAGTATTTGACATGCTTTGTTACCTGATTAAACCTGCATGTTTTTCCTTCTGGCTTATTACTGTCTGAGGCACTGTGTTGTGAAATGAAAATTACTGGCATTTGCCTGCCAAATGCAGTGATTCAGAGAATTGTGAATTAGGATTCTTTAATTACAGAGATCTGTGCCTGATAGGTTAATTTCAAAAGCAAAGTTAACCACATGTGTTCTATTTATTTTCAAACTAATTCTATTGAATTACATTTCACTTAAAAGGCCTTCTTGGTCCCCTTTTAATAAACAAAGAACAAAAGACAAATGCTTTGTTAAGATTCAATCTCATTTCACCTGGGCTACAGAATGAAGAGGAAAATTACATTCTCATGAAATAGAATTCAAACACCAGTGATTTTTATGAGATGTTGCTTTAATAGTACTATTATTTGGTATTATTATTCTGAACTATTTTTATATTAAATTATTTGAGAATAAATAAGGTGATTTATGGGGGGAAGACAGAAGGTTCTGTTTTAAGCTCACATGGTCTTCTCTATTTCCCATTGATGTTTAGATTTTGCGGAGCACAGGCTCTAGGCGTGCGGGCTTCAGTAGTTGTGGCGCACGGGCTTAGTTGTTCCACGGCATGTGGGATCTTCCCGGACCAGGGTTCAAACCCATGTCTCCTGCACTGGCAGGCGGATTCTTAACCACTGCGCCACCAGGGAAGCCCCAAAGACATTTACTTTTAAAGGATATATCCATTATAGTTATTTTAAGTTTTTCTTCCTTTATTAAAAGCAAGGTGTGCACATAATAGTAATTTGCAAAAGATCCAGACAGTAGAGCCCCAAATAAGAAGTTTGTCTCCCACCATCCCCATTACACAGAATCACAGACTGTTAACAGTTTCAGAATTTATTTCCTCTAGAGCTGGTTTTATATTTTATATGAGATGCCTCTATTCTTTTCAAGAACTTTTTTTTTTTTTTTTTAGCATATGCCCCTCTGTTACATTAACCTCCAATTTCCTAGGCTCCTCCCCAGAAGCAAAGCATCTTGGGTGCCTCTTACGCATGCTCCTGGATATTATATTATCTAGGTAATTATTTAAATGACTCTCAAGTGGAAGATAGTTTCAAAATGCTAACAACTTCTGCATTTAAATAAAATGTGAATATAAGCATGAAAATGCTGTAGGGAAAGCACAGGTTGTTTCTCCTTTTATATAATCCTTCAGGATGTCATTCCCTTGGAAAACTCTTCAGAAGTGGTGTCCCCCTCATTGCCTCTGTCCAGGGACCTCACTGTCCTTCATACACGGTGCATACACTCCTCGTCCCCAGATTATTTACACTCACAGGGAGATGCAGCTACCCCCAACTGGGTAGGAAAACCTTGCTTTGTTTGGGGGCTCCTTGTGACTCTGTTCTTTGATTCTGTGCCATGACACGCTTTGCAGGTAAACTCACCTCATACCACCAAGAGCTTGTAGTATTAAATTGATCTCACTTCTTAGGTTGGCATCCAAGATAAACTCTCCCTATACCAAATTCTAACCATTAAAATAAAGCTCAAATGTTTGGAGGGTAGTTTTAAAACTGTAACATTATTTCTTTAAAATGACCACAACACAACAAACTTTTCTGGCCTTTCACACACCTTGAATTTTGGTAACTCTTCCCAAAGCTAAATGGGAAAAAATTAAAGGCCAATATATTAGTTTATATTTACTTTTAAAACAATTATTTTATGTTTCTATAACTGATTTATAACCAGTTGATAAGAACTTCCATCTTTCTGTTGCCCTCCTGGCTGTTTTTAAGGCACTGAGGTTCTACTGAGAAGCCTTCTAAGAAGATGTGTTGGGACCCAGTTCTTGATTTAACATAAATTCTGAGATTCCCTGCTGTTCCCTGTGAATCCTTGAGTGGATTGAGGAAAATGAGAGAAACATAATTCTAAAACAGTATAGCACGATGCTACAAACTTTCTGTGGTTTTATTTCTTTTATGTTCCCTTTAAAAACAAGGTATAGGGTCTTCCCTGGTGGCGCAGTGGCTAAGAATCCACCTGCTGATGCAGCGGACACGGGTTCGAGCCCTGGTCTGGGAAGATCCCACCCCAGACCGTGGAGTAACTAAGCCCGTGCGCCACAACTACTGAGCCTGCACTCTAGAGCCCGCGAGCCACAACTACTGAAGCCCGTGCGCCTAGAGCCCGTGCTCCACAACAAGAGAAGCCACCGCCATGAGAAGCCCGTGCACCACAATGAAGAGTAGCCCCCGCTCACCGCAAGTAGAGAACGCCTGCGCGCAGCAATAAAGACCCAACACAGCCAATAAATAAATAAATAAATGAAAATAAAAAGTAAAAACAAGATAAAATGAAAAACAACAGATTTTTTCAAAAATTGTTTTGTGATACCACCAGCCCTGCAGCCGCTCATGCAGGCACCCAGCCTTGCTCAGTAGCTGATTAGTCCTCACTTCATGAGGCAGGGTCTGGCAGCCAGCTGGGCTGGGGGCCAAACCCACCCACCAGGACACTCAGAGTAGTTGGTTGCCCCACAACAGAAGGGCCCACTCAGCCCACGTAGGGGCACCCCTAGGGCGTAGAGTTCTGGTATCCAAAGGGGACTATGCTAGGCCTACATCTCCTACATTGGCCACTTTTCCAAGATCCAGAAACGTAATAGGCAAGATATAGAAGCAAGCTAAGTGTCCATCAACTTAAGTGTCCAGATGAATGGATAAAGAAGATGTACAATGGAATATTACTCAGCCATAAAAAAGGAATGAAACCTTGCCATTTGCAACAACATGGATGGATCTAGAGAGTATTACGCTAAGTGAAGTAAGTCAGACAGAAGAAGACAAATACAGCATGATCTCACTTGTATGAGGAATCTAAAAAACAAACAAACAAAACACAATGAGAACAGACTCATAGACACAGAGAATAAATGGTTGCCAGAAGGGAGGGGAGTGGAGGTGGGGGAATAGGTGTAGAAGATTAAGAGGTATAACCTCTAGTTATATAATGAAAAGTCACAGGGATGAAGTACACAGCATATGGTTAATAATTATTGTGACAACTTTGTATGAGGACAGATGGTTACTAGACTTACCATAGTGATCATTTCATAATGTATGCCAATGTCAAATCACTATGTAATACACCTGAAACGAACATATTAGTTATATTTCAATTTCAACTATAGTTCAATATTTGAAAATGGCTTCCACTCCTTTGCGATCTATTCACCCCCCCATTTTAATAGCCATGTTGGATGGGTTGCATGAATGAGTTCATTGTAAGGGTGGATATCGGCTCATTAATGCTGTTTAAAAATATTCACGTGCAACTTCCTGAGTTAATGGTTTCAAACATTTAAATTCGTTCGTTGGAAAATAAATAAAAAATGGAAAATCTGTGCTTTTTTGCATGTCAGACTCTGTTCTGGGCACCAAGAAGACAGACTCCCAGAGCCACAATCCTCAACAGGAAGAGTCACAGCCTGCTGGGTGAGGCAGGTCACAGACCACCAGCCCAACGTCACGATGGCTCTTGGAATAAGAGTGAGGAGACACGAACTCTGCCTGGGATCCTGGAGAAGCTTCCACAGAGGAAATGATGGTTATCCTGCGTTATAACGAAAGACGGAGACTTTGGAGGTGAGGATGGATGTTCACGCTGAGGGAGCTGAGGGTACAGACGTCGCTTTGGTGACTGGTCTGGTGAGGCTGGAGCGGAGAGGGAAAGGGCGAGGTCGCTGATACACCAGGCTAATGATGCCTTGTGGGTGCTAAGGGCTCACTGGAGATTTTGCAGTAGGGGAGTCAGAGCCGGCCCTCTCCCTGCTTAGGGCCAAATCAAGGAAACAGCCTGTTACTAACCTCTGCACCCCCCTGAGTGCAGCAGGCACCCCAGGGGGAGTCCGGACAGGAGTGTGACGGTGTTTCTCAAATCAACAGGATGTATTTGTAGGAGAGATACCAAAATAACTCTTTCCACCCCGTCCCCGTCCCCCCAGCCCTGTCCCTCCGACAGATCCCAGCTTAGTCACAGTTATTTTCCCCAGAGCAATCCCTCCTCCTAGAACTGGGAGAGGAGGTATTCCCAGACCCTTGCTGGGAGGCTTACTGACGTCTAACCACAAAGCTGTGCAGAGCAGACAGCCCTTGAATGAGAAGGCTGCTTCCCCAGCCCACGGGCATAGCAGGAGGACGACTCTAGCCCAGACGGCCTGCGGAAGTCAGAGCAGACCTCTTAGAAAGCGGTGCTTCTTTGCTACCTCCATGCTTTACATTTTTCTCTTTGTGGAAGTTCTGTTCCTGCCCGAAGTTACTTGCAGAAGAGCAAAAGGATCTGTACAAAGATTTATGTTACAGAGGTTTTCATTGCCACTTGATGACTTTTGGCGAAACATGGAAAACAACCCTAAATTTCTAACAATGAGGAGCTGGTTAAATCAACTATGGTATATCCATGCAATGTTATACCACGCGGCCATTTTAAATGGCGGAGGAAAGAACATATAATGAGATGGTACAATGGTCTTGATTTCTAAATGCTAGAATTACGCGTGATTTCTTCTTTCGGCTTATATGCATCTACTAAATTTTCGGTAATGCATGTACACATTTTAATTAAAAGGAGTGCTATTTTTGAAATCAACAGTCATTTTTTCTTTATTTTGAGGTCCAAACACTCTGGGATTCAATACCAATTTAAGGCACTATAAATATAGCAAATGCTTAAACCGGATCTTCATGTATAATTTACTGAAGGAGTCAAGTGTACATTTCGGAACAATTCAAAGCTCTAATTTGGACTGTGGTCCTGGGGACATGGTAAATCCTCAAGAGTAAAATTTAAGATGTTTCATCATCCATCCAAACCCCTTGACACACAGATTTTCTTTACGCAAGGTTGTTCAGACACCATATTTTTTGTTATTGAACGTGTA
Source organism: Stenella coeruleoalba (assembly GCF_951394435.1). Classification (NCBI taxonomy): domain Eukaryota; kingdom Metazoa; phylum Chordata; class Mammalia; order Artiodactyla; family Delphinidae; genus Stenella; species Stenella coeruleoalba. The sequence continues at coordinate 14,570,455 of NC_137164.1, forward strand.
ATTTGACAAATTGTTTTCTCTGTCTCAACTCTGGGATTTAATAGTTACAAATAGGACCTTAAAAGGTAGACATTCTTTACCTCCCCACATAATTATTACTTACTGTTTATCACTCCCGCTCACTGGTCCTACCAACCGCTGTCCCCAGCAGGCGTACGCAAGTGTAACAGTTCTGTCCCGGTTGCCATTCTGAAAATAAATTTGATTTAATTGTGGATCAGCAATATGGAATATAATTTATATACATGTAGTTGAAAGGGGCCTTTATAGAATTTCTATTTATTGCTTTTATAAGCTCAAGCAAAATAATGTTTTTCTCAGGTTTTTTTTTTGCGGTACGCAGGCCTCTCACTGCTGTGGCCTCTCCCGTTGCGGAGCACAGGCTCCGGATGCGCAGGCTCAGCGACCATGGCTCACGGGCCCAGCCGCTCCGCGGCATGTGGGATCTTCCCGGACCGGGGCACGAACGCGCGTCCCCTGCCTCGGCAGGCGGACTCTCAACCACTGCGCCACCAGGGGAGCTCTTTTCTCAGTTTTGCCATGAATGCTCCTCTTCTGGATTTTGATGAAGAGTCTTCCTCGCATCTCTGGCGAGTGATTCCCAAGTAAGCAGAATTCTAGGTGACTGATGGTTTCTCTGGAAACGGGAATATACCTCTCGTGCTTTCACCCACTTTTAAATTTTACGCCTTTTATTTGTCTTCTTTTTTCTTCTTCCATACCTCCTGTGTAAGTTTTCCTTTTCTTTTCCCCTGGGCTGACAGTTTTCGCCAGTGGAGCACACAGGCTTTTGCTTAATGTTCTGGGGGGTAATTCGGGACTGCAAATTGCTATGATTTTCATAGACTCTCACTCTATAAAAATCCCTGTATGAATGTATAAATCTAAAAGAGAGTTTGTGGAGAAACAGGAAAAAGGCACAAGCCCTGAACTTCAGGTACCGTTTCTACATAAGGAAGAAAACAAGGAAAATGAAACAGCAAAGCCAATGGAAGGACCAGGAGAGTATGTTCTTCTAAGACCTCACATAGAAATGTCATCCCCAGATGCCCACAGAGACTTTAACTATTTTCCCTTAATTTTGGAAGGGCAGGCTTAAAAGTGTTTTAATATTAGAAGTGTCAGAATAAGCTTCATGAAAACATTCTTTCTTATTGGAAAGGGAACATTAATTTCAGATTAGCAATTTAAACAATTTTTTTATCACTTTAATTTCGGAGCTGTCAGAAGAGAAGCTTCATAAATATTCTTTCTTGTTCGGAAGGGGCATTCTTATAAAATGGAAACTCTGGGGTGGCCCAACTGAATATGCCCTGTAGAGAAACTATAGAAAATGTTAAAATAATGAGATCTTACCTTCCAAGTGCCCAGGGAGTGGGACCCAGGGAGGCAGTTTGGAAGAAGTGTTAACATTTAAAAACCACCTGGGTTCCATATAATACGAGGGAGTAGCAGTCCAGCCGAGCTAATGGTAATTTTGAAAAGTGTTTTAGGGGCTTCCCTGGTGGCACAGTGGTTGGGAGTCCGCCTGCCGATGCAGGGGACACGGGTTCGCGCCCCGGTCCAGGAAGATCCCACATGCCGTGGAGCGGCTGGGCCCATGAGCTATCCATGGTCGCTGAGCCTGCGCGTCCGGAGCCTGTGCTCCGCAACAGGAGAGGCCACAACAGTGAGAGGCCCGCGTACCACAAAAAAAAAAAAAAAAAAAAGTAAAGTGTTTTACTTACTCTGCGGGGAGCTCAGACATAAGGAAAATCTGGCTCGGCTGTTTGTGGTTTTAGAGCGGCCATATTCAAGAAAGCCAAAGTGAAATATAGGCATTATATAAAAATCCCCTTTACATATCAATGTGCTGTATGGAGTCCTAATTGCAGATAGGGAAACTGAGGTCTCTGAGAATAGATTTGAACTTGCCCAAAGACATAGCAAAGCAGTCATTTAAAAGAAAACTTCTAAGTCAGACAAAGACAAGAATTAGACAACTGCTAAGTCAGACAAAGATTCTATGTGGAATCTAAAAAGTTAAATATGGGGAATTCCCTGGCAGTTCAGTGGTTAGGACTCCGTGCTTTCACTGCTGAGGGTCCGGGTTCAATCCGTGATTGGGGAACTAAGATCCCGCAAGCTGCGTGGCGTGCCAAAAAAATAAAAACAAAACAAAATAAAATAAAAAGTTAAATAGGTAAAAAACAGAGAGTAAAATGGTGGTTACCGGGGGATGGTGTGGGAGGGATAAGGATTATGGCGTTTAAGGGTAATAATTTGTAACAAGTAGTAAATAAGCCCTAGAGATCTAATGCACAGCATAAAGAATAGAGACAATAATATTGTCTTATAATTATGTAATGTGATAACTCTCACTATTTTGGCAATCATATTACAATATGTAAATATATCAAAGTAACACAATGTGCACCCTAAACTTACATAATATCATATGTCAAATTTATTCAATAAAAAAAAACTTCATACAAATGTGATACATTTAAAAAAACTTGAAGGTGTTTCCAATTTTGTTCACATGCTCTGAATGTCTGTTAATTCCTTAACTCCAAATATTTGGATAACTTGACTTTATTTGAACAGCACTTTAAAATTTAATACACAGCCCCCTTTTCAGCATTATAAAATTTTGTCTCCAGAAATAAGTGTAGTCTTGAAAATTCCCCATCCCATATACTCTCCCACAAAAGTGTAAGAAGCACATCTTCTTCCCTAATTCCTGGCCCAGATTCAGGCTGTAAACATTTCCAAACACCTGCGTGCGTATCAGCAGGCTCCACATCTGCTAAAGGGCCTGTACGTGGGTCCGAGACCCGCTTCAGGCGTCATACATCCTTTCCAAAAAGATCTTGCCTTTTTCTTTTCAGGAATGATTAGGAAAAGCTTGTGTGATAAGCTTGATCGCTTATCACAAGAAAGAAGGCATGGGCTGGCCCAGCTTAGTGGGAGGGAAGAGAAAAGGGAAAGTGATTTTGGAACCATGTGTAAGCGTGGACTGATCTCACGGAATCTGATCAGGGATAGGGTTCCATTAGACCTTCTCATGAGGGAAGCAAAACTCCAAAGAGAACTGGAGCTGGAGGTCCAAAGTTAGTGATATTTGAAAAGACCCGACTCTTCACTTTTAATAGTGTGATATTTACATGGTTCATGAAGACTCTTGGACATGCTTGGAGTTCCATGAATATGTAATGTTGTTTTGAATATTACTCCTATTCAAGTGGGTCCTTTTTAAACATCATACAAACACTGTCGTTTTCTCGGGGCTTGATGCTACTGGTTGACCATCGGTAGGACCTCTACCCTAAATTTCCTCTCCAGGAATAGTGACAAATGCATGTGAATCCTTTGTTCTCTTTTGTTTGGCCCACTTATCACCAATGGCTTGTATTTGCAAGAACGAGTTGTGTACTGTTAAGTCAGACCTTATGAGGCGTATGACCTTGGACAAAGTCACTTAACTTTCCCAAATTTTGGCTTCCTCATTTGTAACATAAGAGTAATTAATCATAGAGCCTACCTCAAAGATTTCTTCTACATATCATGCAACATAATGCAATGTAAAGCATTTAACCCAGTTCTGGCACCAAGTAAGGATTTAATTTTTCTAAAGAAAGTAGCAACTAACATTTATTAAGTGCTTATTATTTGTCAGGCAAGGTTCTAATCACTTGATAGGTATTAACTCATTTAATACTATTATTACCTCATTTTACAGATGAGGGAGTTGAGCCACTTATTTGTCAGAAATTTAAAAGATCAATAAGTAATACTGCTTACTTCTTTTCCCAGGTTGGAAAAAAAAATTGAGAGAGAGACACACAGGAATAGGTCGATGAAGCTCTAAGTATTACTTTTATTATTAATACAGTCAGTCAGAGGAAATGTCTTCAGATCTGCAGCCTTGCTAGTACTTTTTTTCCCAGAAGACAATTTACCCTCCCACCTATGGACATCACTGGACAATTGCTGGACTGCAGGTTATTTCCTGCAGAGAAGAGAGCAGATCACAAGGCTTCCTCTCAGCAGGAAGTGAGATCTGAATAAAGAGAAGGAAAAACCGAGTTGAGCATGTCTTGTTTCTTCCCTCAACTCCTCTGTCAGGTAATCCCTTCTCCTGTCAGGAGGAATAAATGAGAGGATCCAGCCATTAGGCTAAGAAAACTCCCACAACATTAAAAATGGAAGTTAGGGTCTAAGAGGCTCTCCAAATATCATCACCATCATCATGACTGTATTTATTAAGATTCAATTTCTTAAATAGATAGTAGACTCCTCAGAGTTTTTAAAATTTCTGTTTCTATCAATTTGGGCAAGTTGTGTCTTTCTAAGAGTTCATCTATTTCACATACATTTTCAACTTTGTTGGCATAAAAATGTTTCTATAACCTCATTATCTTTTTAATGTCTGTCAGATCATAGCAAAACTCCCTTATTTACTTCCTGATAAGAATAACTTACGCCCTCTCTTAGTTCTGCTTGATCAGTCTTGCTAGAGATTTATACATCTTCTTGGACTTTTTGAAATTTATTTTTAAGATATTAGCTTTGTTGAATCTAATGTATAGTGTATATTTGCCTTCCAATTCACTGATTTTTGCTCTTATCTTTATTATTTCCTTCCTTCTACTTTATTTGGCTTTAACAGATCTAGCTTTCTGGGCTGGATACTTAGGTCATTGAATTTTCAGCCTTTCTTTTCTAATCCATGCACTTAAAAGTATAAATGTCTCTCTAACAGTGGCTTCAGCAGCATACTACAAGGTTTGGTATACAGTATTCTCATTATCATTAAGTTCCAAATATTTTCTAATTTCCATTTTCTAGTCCCATTTATCTCATTTCTTTCTTTCATCTATTTCTACCATAATTTCAGTGTAGTCAAAGAACATGAAGTCTCTGGATGATTTCAATTGTTTGAAGTTTTTCAAGAGAGATTTACAGCGTAGCATATTGTCTATTTTGATCAATATTTTCTTCAGAGATTGGGTCAAGTTTGCTAATCATGACGCACAGATCTACTGTGTTTTATTGACTTTTTGTTAAAATCTCCATTTCTTATTGTGGCTTTGTCTATTATTCCTTTTAATTCTGTTGATTTTTCCTTATATATATTGGGGCTATATTACTAGAAACATATAAATCTAGAATTATTATATTCTTGATGAATTGACTATTTTATCTTCATGAAATGTTTTTCTTTTTCTAGTAATGCTTTTTTCCCTCAAACTCTACTCTTTTGCTATAACTACACCAATTTTCTTTTGGTTAACATTTGTATGAATATAAATATGTATTTTTTCATTTTTTTATTCTTAGCTTTTCTAAATCCATATGTAGAAGCTGTATCTTGTGCCCCAGATATAGATATTCATAGGGATATAGATATGGGTAATATACAGACATAAACATAGATCAATATCTGCAACCTTATCTATGTCTACATTTATGTCATTATTATGTCGATAATATTATATTATAATTTAGAAATATAAAAATCTATTTAACAAACTAGTGTCACAACATACATGATATTCTGTAACCTGGTTTTCCTACTTAATATATATTATAGAAGTCTCTACCTATGGATGCCATGTTATTTTTTCAATATTTTATCATGAAAAGTTTCAGCTGAATAACAAAGTTAAAAGAACTTTATAGAACACTTGTATGTCCATCACCTAGACTCTACCACCAACAATTTACCAGCATTTTACTAAATTTGCTTTCTCACTTGTCTGTCCATCTATTCATCCATTAATCCACACCTACATCTATATCATCTATATCTATACCTGGAAAGTATATATACACTGTAAAAACTTTTTTATCTCCAGGTAGAATTGAATTATAGAGTTAAGAGGTATAGAATTTTTATTTTTATATTTTAATTATGTCTGTATCATTTAGGTATTAGAAAGTAAGCAGGAATAACTTTTGAAAGAAAAAAATAAAGGAAGAGGTATTAAAAATAATAAAACAGATTCCCAGACCTGATCCTTAGATACTGTGTGTCAGTGGATCTGAAAACCAGCCTCTTTTCCACCAGCCAGTCCGGCCTCTCCCCATGTGTGTCCTGCAAGCATTTCTTGAGCATTTAGTAAGTGCCAGACATGGAAAGAAATCCATTCCTCATGCTATTCCATTGACTGCTAACAACCACCACATGAATTAGGTACTATTATTAACTCCATTTGAAAAAGAAAAAAACAACAAGCACAGAAAAGGTCAATTTCCCTCCAAGTTGCACAGTGGTGGGTGGTGAATAGCAGAACAGGATTAGAGACCAGAGTCTGACTCATTTTTAAATGAATCAACTCAAAGAAGACACAGAGTGTCCACTATGAGCCAGACAAGGGAAGCGGCAGACACCACGTATACAAAAATGAACAAGATCTGGTCCCTGACCTGAAGAAGTCTTCAGTCTGTTGAGAACGACAGGGCATTTTGATACTGTCTGGCAAGGGCCCTGATGGGGTAATCACGGGGCATCTGGGGAGCACGTGTTAAGTGCACTTGACCCATTGGTGGGGGGGTGGGGTGGGGGGTATTGTCTGGAAAGATCTTCTGGAAGAACTAATATCTAAAGCTGAGACCTGGAGATAAGGAGGCATTAAGTAGATCACAGTACTCTGCCGGATGCTTTAGGACATGGCATAAACCCAGGGCCAAGGGTGGGAAAAAGGCAGGGGTCCAGGGTCAAGAGAGATCCTGGCCCATTTTAGTTTTATGTCACAGCAGGAGTTGTATTTCTAAAACACAGATCTGATCGTGTCATTCTTCTATTAAGAGCCTCTAATGTTCCCTGCTCCCTACAGAGAAATACCCCAACTCCTTAGCAAACACGCAAGGCCCTTCATAACCGGCTCAGCTTACTTGCTCTATTTTTGCTCCTCCAGCCATGCTGAAATACCCAACTGCCTCCACCACATCCTAGCTCCTGCTTTTCCCTCTGTTGAGATACCCCTTCTCCCCTCTCTGCTCGGTGAATTTCTACCTATTTTTCAAAGTCCACTTAAAAGTCACTTCTCCCCTGGGCATCCAGATGAAATTAAATGTTTCTTCATTGTTCACATGATATCTTTCTCCATGCCTTAATGCGTAAATTATTATATTATTATTTTTGTGGCTGTGTTTATCTTATCTAATGGAAGCTGAGCTCCTTGACAGCTATGCACTTCTCTCCTCCAGGCCTAGTGGGTTGGCAGAACCTCGGTAGGTCACCGACAAATACCTGTGTAATTGAATCGATTTGAACTCTAATTTCGCCAATCGTTGATTCGATGTTTCTAACTTCACATTTTTCCTCTAAATTATAGTTAAAATTGTCAGTTTGTACGACCTCATTTTTAGTCCAAGAAGTCTGGCTCATTTAATTTCTTTATAAATAATGATTTATGAAAAGGTTAAGTGCGGTCAAGGTTAAGTTGCAAGCCTTGCTGCCGTGGAATAACCCCAGGAGAAACGATGAGAAGAGATTTGAAGGATAACAATTGAGCAGAAATCACATCTGCAGCTTTGATTCCTGGGCACTGGCACAGGAAGTGAAAGAACCCCCCTGAGGGTCCAGCTTTAGATTAAGAGATTATTCATGGCCAATCTGCCAACTGGAGTCTCAGGGAGTGGAGCCCAGGATTCTGTGCTTATTAACAATCCCCAATCCTTGCCCCCAAACATGCCCTCACTCAGTGCCTGCTCCCTCCCAGGTGATTCTTATGCAAAGTAAAGTTCCAGAACCACTGCTAATAATCTCCCCTGGCAATATAATCAGTCAAAATTTTTTCCCATTAAATTGCACTTTCCTGGGAGGTATAGTCCAAAGCACATATTGTTGAACAGCATGAAGGATTCCGTCCATGGTGTCTAGGTGAAATCACATAACTGACAAATATGTAGAAGTCCCACTAAACACTTTGACATGATGATAATTATAAAGAGTTTGAACTTCTAGTTGTTCCAATGTGAAAAACTGTAGTCAGGAGCCAGAGAATTTGAAAAGTGATTTTATGCTAATTAATTATGCGATTCCAGGCAGATCTTTTTGGAGATAGGACTATTTTAAAGTCGGGATCCTGCTTTTCCCAACATATCCTTTTCACAGGAACGTTAAACTTAGTAGTTAATAATAATCACCAGAAGTAATATGACACTAACTTTAAAAGCCTGTCTTCACAAGGAAAATGGCAAATGTCACCATGCTGCAATAATAATATGGTTATTATTATTCCAAATCCCATTATTATTGCAAACTCATAGACCATGAATTAAATTATGTTCACAAAATTGAGTATTAGAGTGCAGAAAAATACAAATATTTAAGACACATATAACAGTTTTAATGTGCAGGCAGAGGGAGAGTGAGAGGAAAATGGTCTCCTTCTGGCATACATTTAATAATACTAGTGCGTGGCAAAGCATTCAGGTGGTTAGAGTTCAGTGAATATAATAATAATAATTAATTATAGCACCAGGTATTACTATCCACGTGCCCCAGCTGTGCTGGAGCTTTCTATACATTATCTCTGGTCTTCAAAATAACCCTCCAAAGAAAATATCATTCCAGTGTTTACATTTGAATACACTGTGTGTAGGCAATTGTCTAAGGTTTCACAACTAGTTAGTGACACTAGTTTCTGAACCCAGGACTGTCTAAGCTCAGAGTTCATACTCCTTTTCCTTTAGATGATAAACTGCACGAAAGCAGAGCATGTATCTGTTTTTATTCCCTGTTCAATTCCCAGAGCCTTGAACAGAATGTGGTATAAGGGGCTTCCCTGGTGGCGCAGTGGTTGAGAGTCCGCCTGCCGATGCAGGGGACATGGGTTCGTGCCCTGGTCCGGGAAGATCCCACATGCCGTGGAGCAGCTGGGCCCGTGAGCCATGGCCGCTGAGCCTGCGCGTCTGGAGCCTGTGCTCCGCAACGGGAGAGGCCACAACAGTGAGAGGCCCGCGTACCGCAAAAAAAAAAAAAAAACTAGGTGCTCAATAAATAAAAGAATGATAGCATGCTACCCAGATCAAGAATTTCATCCTTGTCAATTTCCTGGAAACAATCCTTAATTTCACAGTTTATGATGTCCTGACCCAAAGAAAAATAACATTAATCATGATGATAGGCAAAAATATACTAATAAAAACTTTGGATTAATCCAAAAAAGGGCAAGCGCAGGTCAAAAAAATAAATAAATAAACAGGACAAACAGAAAACAAATACTAAGACGGGAGACACAAGAGAAGAAAAGGACCTACAAAAACAAACCCAAAACAATTAAGAAAATGGTCATAGGAACATACATATCGATAATTACCTTAAACGTGAATGGATTAAATGCTCCAACCAAAAGACACAGTCTCGCTGAATGGATACAAAAACAAGACCCATATATATGCTGTCTACAAGAGACCCACTTCAGACCTAGGGACACATACAGACTGAAAGTGAGGAGATGGAAAAAGATATTCCATGCAAATGGAAATCAAAAGAAAGCTGGAGTAGCAATACTCATATCAGATAAAATAGACTTTAAAATAAAGAATGTTACAAGAGACAAGGAAGGACACTACATAATGATCAAGGGAAAATGATCAATCCAAAAAGAAGGTATAACAATTATAAATATATATACACCAACATAGGAGCACCTCAATACATAAGGCAATTGCTAACAGCTCTAAAAGAGGAAATCGACAGTAACACAATAATAGTGGGGGACTTTAACACCTCACTTACACCAATGGACAGATCATCCAAAATGAAAATAAATAAGGAAACAGAAGCTTTAAATGACACAACAGACCAGATAGATTTAATTGATATTTATAGGACATTCCATCCAAAAACAGCAGATTACACTTTCTTCTCAAGTGTGCACAGAACATTCTCCAGGATAGATCACAACTTGATTAAAAATCTTCCAAGAAACAAAAGTACAGGACCAGATGGCTTCACAGGTGAATTCTATCAAACATTTAGAGAAGAGCTAACACCCATCCTTCTCAAACTCTTCCAAAAAATTGCAGAGGAAGGAACATTCCCAAACTCATTCTATGAGGCCACCATCATCCTGACACCAAACCCAGACAAAGATACTACAGAAAAAGAAAATTACAGACCAATCTCACTAATGAATATAGATTCAAAAATCCTCAACAAAATACTAGCAAACAGAATCCAACAACACATTAAAAGGATCATACACCATGATCAAGTGGGATTTATCCCAGGGATGCAAGGATTCTTCAATATATGCAAATCAATCAATGTGATACACCATATTAACAAATTGAAGAATAAAAACCATATGATCATCTCAATAGATGTAGAAAAAGCTTTTGACAAAATCCAACACCATTTATGATAAAAGCTCTCCAGAAAGTGGGCATAGAGGGAACCTACCTAAACATAATAAAGGCCGTATATGACAAACCCACAGCAAACATTCTCAATGGTGAAAAACTGAAAGCATTTCCTCTAAGATCAGGAACAAGACAAGGATGTCCACTCTCACCACTATTATTCAACATAGTTTTGGAAGTCCTAGCCACGGCAATCAGAGAAGAAAAAGAAATAAAAGGAATACAAATTGGAAAAGAAGAACTAAAACTGTCACTGTTTGCAAATGACATGATACTATACATAGAGAATCCTAAATATGCCACCAGAAAACTACTAGAGCTAATCAATGAATTTGGTAAAGTTGCAGGATACAAAAGTAATGCTCAGAAATCTCTTGCATTCCTATACAGTAATGATGAAAAATTTGAAGGCAAAATTAAGGAAACACTCCCATTTACCACTGCAACAAAAAGAATAAAATGCCTAGGAATAAACCTACCTAGGGAGACAAAAGACCTGTATGCAGAAAACTATAAGACACTGATGAAAGAAATTAACGATGATACCAACAGATGGAGAGATATACCATGTTCTTAGATTGGAAGAATCAATATTGTGAAAATGACTATACTACCCAAAGCAATCTACAGATTCAATGCAATCCCTATCTATTTACCAATGGCATTTCTTACAGAACTAGAACAAAAAATCTTAAAATTTGTATAGAGACACAAAAGACCCCGAATAGCCAAAGCAGTCTTGAGGGAAAAAAACTGTGAGTAAAAATCTTCCAACAAACAAAATCAGACTCCCTGACTTCAGACTATACTACAAAGCTACAGTAATCAAGACAATATGGTACTGGCACAAAAACAGAAACATAGATCAATGGAACAAGATAGAAAGCACAGAGATAAACCCATGCACCTATGGTCAACTAATCTATGACAAAGGAGGCAAGGATATACAAAGGAGAAAAGACAGTCTCTTCAATAAGTGGTGCTGGGAAAACTGGACAGCTACATGTAAAAGAATAAAATTAGAACATTCCCTAACACCATACACAAAAATAAACTCAAAATGGATTAAAGACCTAAATGTAAGACCAGACACTATAAAACTCTTAGAGGAAAACATAGGAATAACACTCTTTGATATAAATCACAGCAAGATATTTTTTGATCCACCTCCTAGAGTAATGGAAATAAAAACAAAAATAAACAAATGGGACCTAATGAAACTTCAGAGCTTTTGCACAGCAAAGGAAACCATAAACAAGACGAAAAGACAACCCTCAGAATGGGAGAAAATATTTGCAAACCAATCAATGGACAAAGGATTAATCTCCAAAATATATAAACAGCTTATGCAGCTCAATATTAAAGAAACAAACAACCCAATCCAAAAATGGGCAGCAGACCTAAATAGACATTTCTCCAAAGAAGACATACAGATGGCCAAGAAGCACATGAAAGGATGCTCAACATCACTAATTATTAGAGAAATGCAAATCAACACTACAATGTGGTATCACCTCACACCAGTTAGAATGGGCATCATCAGAAAATCTACAAACAACAAATCTGGAGAGGGTGTGGAGAAAAGGGAACCCTCTTGCACTCTTGGTGGGAATGTAAATTGATACAGCCAGTATGGAGAACAGCATGGAGGTTCCTTAACAAACTAAACATAGAATTACCGTATGATCCAGCAATCCCACTACTGGGCATATACCCAGAGAAAACCATAATTCAAAAAGACGCATGCACCCCATGTTCATTGCAGCACTACTTACAATAGCCAGGTCATGGAAGCAACCTAAATGCCCATCGACAGATGAATGGATAAAGAAGTTGTGATACATATATTCAATGGAATATTACTCAGCCATAAAAAGGAACGAAATTGGGTCATTTGTAGAGATGTGGATAGATCTAGACACTGTCATACAGAGTGAAGTAAGTCAGAAAGAGAAAAACAAATATCATATATTAACGCATGTAGGTGGAACCTAGAAAAATGGTACAGATGAACCGGTTTGCAGGGCAGAAGTTGAGACACAGCTGTAGAGAACAAACGTATGGACACCAAGGGGGGAAAGCTGCCGTGGGTTGGGGATGGTGGTGTGATGAATTGGGACATTGGGATTGACATGTATACACTGATGTGTATAAAATGGATGACTAATAAGAACCTGCTGTATAAAAAAAATAAAATTAAATTTTTAAAAAAAGAAAGCAAATACTAAGATGGAAAAGTTAAACTCAGTCTACCAGTGATTAAATTTAGTATTTAGTAAACGAACTACTCCAAGTAAAAAATAAAGATTGTTAGACTGGAATTTTAAAATTACATTCATACTGTTCACTTAATTCTTGTAATTCTCTATTTATATCTGTTTTATGGGTGAAAAAAATGGTGACTTCAGGGAGTAAAGAAACTTGACAAAATGACATAGCTAATAAACAGTCAAGTCAGGATAAGGGCCCTAGTTGTCCAGCCCACAATCCTCACTTGTGCTGGTTTAGTACTGCTCAGCAAAAAGAAGGTACTGTCGAGCTTGGCAAGAATTGTGTACGTGCAATTCCAGGGGCAGAGCCAGATTGTAGCAGGCGTGGTGAATGGTGAAGTTTAACCCCACCATAAAGAAGTGAAAGCTCTTTGGGACTAGATAGGATTTCTGGGCAGTGTTAAGGAAACAACTGACATCAGACACCACCAATCTGTAGTGCAATCAATATACAAAAAAGTATGATTTTCTCCAATAGCATCTGCCTATCCTGGTTAAAAGTAGAGAAAATGGATGGTTGATCTATTCTGGGTTTGCATTTTGCTGGAAAGTGGCAAAATACGAGATGGACAATAGAGACTAGGGTCTGGGGGAGAGGCTTCTGCCTTGGGGTCTGAGCTGCAGAGGCAGGCTGCATAGTCAGGGGGCGGGGTATCTAAAGAGGGCAAGGGCAGAGGTACAGGGGCTAGATGTCTGTATGAGGCTGAAGAGCAGGTATCCCAGGAGGAAGAGAGGGAGAGATCTAGAAGGATTGACCCGTGCTCTCAGAGACCAGAATGGGTATCCAGACAACGTCTTGTAAGACATTCTGGAGATAAATTAGAAACAACGGTAAAGTAGATTTATTTTGTATCATTAAATTTCAAGGAGAAAGCTAAAAGCTGGAGACTGCAACTCACTTCTTGTTGTTACCTGAACCACCATTTTCTTGAGTTTCTTAAAAATTCTGATCAAAGATCATTAAAAAATTCTAAATTCCTCCAGGTAACAGATTGCTTTCTCTGCATCACTCAATTTTTTTTTTTCTAAAACAGGGAGGAGGAAGATAGTTAAAATTAGCCACCTCTTTATAATGCATTTGCTGAAACTAATTGGTAATTATTTTTTAACAGAGGCAGTTGGTGTGAGAGTGGTGATAATATATTTACAATATACACTTAGCATCATTAATGAGGTTGTCATTTCTATGTGGGATGGAGATGGTCAGAAGCTGTCGCCTTTATGGCAGAGAGTTGCTCTTTCAGTTCCGGGGTGGGATGTGGGATTAGAAAACTCTTAAGAAACGGCCCTGCGGTAATAATGCGTGTCATGATATGTATTTGAAGAGCAGTAAAACATACAGTTTTTCAAGAATTTCCACATAGCAAATGAATCATTTTTATCCTAAAGCTTGAGTATTTTAAACATCTATTAACATAAAAGTGTGGCTTCTTTACAGTAAAGTATTGACATGGATGGAAACTCCCCGATTCTCTGATAATAAATATATCTTTCCATCCTAATTCTTAAGCATTCTAATATTAGCCTTTGCCCTTCTAAATTCCCGTATTTGGATTCAGAGTGAGACTTTCTTTTCGCTTCTCATTTAATCAGCGTTGGCACCCAACTCCCCTCTGTCAGCTTGATATCCAGCTCTGGTCTGACCTAATTCTTCTGAGGCAATGAACTCGCTTACTCCCCATAGCTGGTCAAAAGGAATCAGGGAGGGGAACGAAGAGAGATACAAAGTCTTTCTTGTGTTGGGCTGCGTTAGGGCATCAGTCTAATGCATTTAGGTACTTTGATCACATTCCATGGACAGTATTTTTTGCTTTTGTTTTTGTTTTGCGGTACGCGGGCCTCTCACTGCTGTGGCCTCTCCCGTTGCGGAGCACAGGCTCCGGACGCGCAGGCGCAGCGGCCATGGCTCACGGGCCCAGCCGTTCCGCGGCATGTGGGATCTTCCCGGACCGGGGCACGAACCCGCGCCCCTGCATCGGCAGGCGGACTCTCAACCACTGCGCCACCAGGGAAGCCCCCATGGACAGTTTAAAGCACCTCCTTAGTCCCCACGGCCCCATGATTGAGTTTAACTTGACCTCACTTCCTTTTCCCTGGGTATACAGTGAAACCTCCTCTGGCAGAGTGGGGTTGAGAAGGGGGATTTTTTTTGCCACCTCAAGTGGGTCCTAATGCTTGTGTGTCACTTCCCAGTGCCCTTCCAAGCACTGGAACGTCTGGTGGTGCCCGTGAGTCCTGGTTGCTGCTGCAGACATTTCTGCTGCCCTGTCATCACCCCTTGACCATGTTGTGGCATGTTTATTACACAGAAAATTGTCCTTTGGGTTCCGTCTTCACTGGACACTACGCTTCTTCCCTCTGTTTGCTGATGAGATGTTTTCCAACTGACCACCTTCACCACAGCAGCATGGAGCCTTAGTTATAGCCAAAACTCATAGCAGAGTTGTAATTTCCATCTTGCAGCTCCGACTGAGGAAAACATAGTTTAGCATGGTTGTCTATAATTGATTTTATTTAGTTCTAGGACTCCATTCGCAATAATGGCCCCCAAAGTATAACTTTGCTCAGCTAGGGATTGTGAATTACCCACCTAAAGTCCATTCTCCCATTCTTTCTTACTAAAAGAACACCAGTTTTATCCCAGCTACCAAACATCCAACCACAGTTTATGCTTCCCAGATTCCCTTGCGGTAGGTATGGACCTGTAACTAGAGTCTGACAAGTAGGATGTACAGTGGAGTGTTATGTGTGACTTCCAGAATAGCCCTTTCACGTAAGATAACTCAACCTGAGATGTACCCTTTCCCCCCACCACTGCCCACCTCCCACCTCCCTTCAGCTTGCTGCCTAACATGTAGGAGCTCGTGTATGACTTGCTTTCTGTATTGCTTCATTCTTACAGATTACTTTTAATTGTGGGTTTTTTTCCTTCATGTCTCGTTTCTTCAATAAGAATGCAGCAAAAGCAACTTAAAATCATGGACTGCTTTATTAAGCAATGTCGTGTGTGTGTGTGTGTGTGTGTGTGTGTGTGTGTGTGTGCGCGCGCGCGCACATGTGCGCATGTGCACATGCTTTGGGGGTATAAACATAATAGAAAAGACAATCCCCGACATGAAAAAATGTAAGATCAGGATAAGACTTACTTGGTAAGAATAATAACAGAACATACCCAAGGTATACATACAGGTACACTGATATATATCAACATGTAGAAATAGATAGATTTTAACCTAGTGTCAAGATTGGTATGTTACACTGGATTTTAAATTATCACTTTCCTTCCCTTTACATTCAGAAATTCAGCTGCTCATGTGTTTAGAAGTGAGATGCTCAGAAAGGATGAGATGAAGAGACATTTCTCCAAAGAAGACACACTGATGGCCAAGAAGCACATGAAAGGATGCTCAACATCACTAATTATTAGAGAAATGCAAATCAAAGCTACAATGAGGTATCACCTCACACCAGTTAGAGTGGGCATCCTCAGAAAATCTACGAACAACAAATGCTGGAGAGGGTGTGGAGAAAAGGGAACCCTCTTGCACTCTTGGTGGGAATGTAAATTGATACAGCCACTATGGAGAACAGCATGGAGGTTCCTTAAAGAACTAAAAATAGAACTACCATACAACCCAGCAATCCCACTCCTGGGCACATAGCCAGAGAAAACCGTAATTCAAAAAGACACATGCACCCCAAAGTTCATTGCAGCACTATTTACAACAGCCAGGTCATGGAAGCAACCTAAATGCCCATCGACAGACGAATGGATAAAGCAGATGTGGTACATATATACAATGGAATATTACTCAGCCATAAAAAGGAACGAAATTGGGTCATTTGTAGAGACATGGGTGGATCTAGAGACCGTCATACAGAGTGAAGTAAGTCAGAAAGAGAAAAACAAATATTGTATATTAATTATATTGCATATATATATAATATATATAATATATTGCATATATGTGGAACCTAGAAAAATTGTACAGATGAGCCGGTTTGCAGGGCAGAAATAGTGGCACAGATGTAAAGAACAAACGTATGGACACCAAGTGGGGAAAGTGATGGGGGTGGTGGTGGTGGTGGGATGAATTGGGAGATTGGGATTGACATGTATACACTGATATGTATAAAACAGATAACTAATAAGAACCTGCTGTATAAAAAATAAATAAAATAAAATTCCAAAAAACAAAGAGTAGCCCCCTCTCGCCACAACTAGAGAAAGCCCATGCACAGCAATGAAGACCCAATGCAGCCAAAAATTTAAAAAAAGAAAAAGAAAGGATGAGATGGAGGAAAGACCCTCACCCTTTTGAGCTGTAAAGAACTGTTGATGCCCTGCTCCCACTCTCTTTGTAAAGAGGTTCCTCATTAACCACATATGAGGATGCCAGGCCGACAGAAGACAGTTCCCTGTAGTCCGTGTCTGAGAAATTCATCTCCTTCCTATCAAGTACTACTGGGAAAGTTACTGAGATGACATCTTAATACATGAAGGAAATCATTTGCAGATTCATTACATGCAAATCTTTTCTTAACTCCAAGTGCCTTAAAAACACACACACCACACAGACACAGACACGAGCATAACTATCTTTGTATCATTTCTAGAATACACAAAAACCAAAGAAAGTCTCCGTGATATCATGAAGTATACTGACAAACGTCAATTTACCATAAAAATGCTAATCTTGAAAGTAGTTAATACAGTAATATTTCCTGGAATCTAACGGAAAATGTTTCAGAATCATAACACATAAAAAGAATGGTATTTATAATAAATATAATTTAATCTCACAAATAATGATAAAATCACAACTTTCCTTCTCAGTTGTTTGACCCATGGAATAAACTAGAGTTCTGCTGTAAATTGCATGGCATGTTGGTGATCACTCAGAATGGGCAGGTGATTGGAGAGTGGGACCCTTCAAAACGACCTTTTTAAGCTCATTAGCTGTATTGTAATACGCCGGCAGGTGTAGCAAAGACACCAGCTTCCTACCAAAGATTCAGGCTTCCCTCTGCCCAGCATAGTCGTTGTCAAGAAGCGGCTGCCCTTGTATCTGTGTGGTCCGAGCTGGCTCAGTTCTGGGCGTAGGCGTGTGGGTGGAGAGATGTGTGTCACTCAGGCCTGGCCCATGGAAACCTGCCTGTGATCTTCCAAGCACTCTTTCATCCTCCATCCTCTGGCTAGAAGTGAACAATGGAGACACCAGAAGAGGGGGGGAAAGATATCTAGAAAGACCTGGGTCGCTGAACCACTGTGTGGAACGCTGTTTGCAAAGGATTCACCTTAAACTGATCTCGTGCAAAAATGAACTTTGTGCTAAACGTGTGCAGACTTGCCTGTTATCACAGTCAGCTCTGGCTTAATTAACACACAGGCTGAGGCCTCCCTGGTCCTCCTCTCAGGGCGATGCTGTCCTTTCACTGAGTTATTGGCAGGAAGGCCCTTTCCATGGCTCCTCTCCATTTCCCCATTCTTCACTTTTCTCTTTGACCTTCTCCCTGTAACATCTCTTTTGAATCACTTGTCGATCCATTGGAGATTGAGTCTTGGCTTTCCTTTTACAGAGACTGAGGCTGCCAAGGGCTGGCTTCAGGAGCACAGGAAGTCGGTTGGGGGGGGGGGGAAGAGGTGGGCCAGGGTCCCCTGAGGGCATCACTCTCCTGCAGTGTCTGCACTTCCCACCGTAATTCCTCTTTTCCACCCCAGGACCACCTGAATCACACTCCAGGGCCTGGATGTCAGTGCTCTGCTGAGGTCGGGAGGGCGGCCACGTTGTAAGAGTGGCTTCTGGACTCTTTCTGCAAAGGAGGGATCCAGGAGCTTGCTGTACGAGGGGCCCTGAGAACACCTGGAAAGCAAATCCCATTGTGCTCAGCATAAGGTTGTAACTGACAAAGGGCCTCAAGGGGTCTAATGTGCAATTTTATTTCCTCTTTGTGAAGTTCACCTGATGTTCCCTGAGGCTATGCCAATGAATAATTACCCATTTCCGTTCTCCCAAGGAGAATCAATCACTGTACCAAATAGTAACGGCTCCTTTATGTAATATCCCTGGAATGTAGGTCATGGCAACATTCAAGTTCCATTTTATGAAGAGGAAGCTTGCTTGAGACACAGCACCCTGTTTTATTGCCTTTTTGTTGTGTTCCTTAGTATGCACAGTTCAGGAATTGGAATGGGGCAAGTCCATTCCCAAGTGTGTACGTGAGTGCACGTGTACATGGTGCACAAGTGGGAGTGGGAGTGTGGTCCTCTGTGCTTCCAGGCCAGTGGCCTTGACTGGCACCTGAAAACTGGGTTTGGGGACTCAAACCGAGTTGGTTGTGGATCTCCAGAAGGATGTGACATGAAGAGTCAGAGACCTAATTCTTGTCACTGTTATTTCACAATGAGTACAGTAACAGTGTGGATCCCAGCTCCAGCACTTACCAGCTGTGAAACTTTGGGCAGAGTACTTAACCTCTCTGTTCTTCCGGTTCCTCTTCTGCAATATGGAAATTGTAATGATACCTGCTTCATAGGGTTGTGAGAGGATAACATGAGATAAATATAAAGTCCTCAGCGCAATGCTGTAATAGCAAACCTCAATTTACATTAGCTGATACTAATGACAATTAGAAAAAGAAGATTGCATTGTCTACTGAGGAGGTTACTACGTTCATCACAGAAGACCTCTTAAGTCTCTTCCCTGTTGAATAGTCTATGAATCTCTACCGGAGCTTCCTCTGCCATAAAATAAGGGTAATGTTCACTCATCTACCTCCCTGGGTTCTTGTCCATCAACTCAGTGGTACCTGGAGGTCTCCTGCTCTGTGAGTGGCACCTGCCACATGGTGGGAAGAGAAAGCCCTTCCTAAGGGACCAGTTAGATCATGTCCCACCCCTGCAGGAAACGCTCCAGTGGCTCTTCCTCTAACACGAAACTGAGAAGCTCCCGAAGTGGTCTGTGTGTCGCCAGCCAGCCACCAAGCCTTACCAGCTGCAGTGCCCACCTTGGCCCTGAGCCCAAACTGCTCACTATGCACGAATCTTGCAGCGTGACTCTCTGTCCATTCACTCTTCCCTTGGGGTTGAATGCTGAGCCTACCTCCATCCACACCCACACACACCCTCCATCACAAGCACAGATGTTTCAATATCATTGAGATTTCTTTCAGGACTCGTTTTAAGCACCTCTTTCATTTTGAAACCTTTTACCAAACCTACCCCCAAAGCAAACTGACTTCCCTCTTCCCTAGGACCTCCCAAGTCTTCCTACGTGTTCCTGTCACTGCACTTACAACCCTTCATTGCACTGTTGTTCGCACATCTGTTCTTCTTGTTTCTTCCTCTGTATCCCCTGTACCTAAGACAGCACCTGGCACATTTTGTGTTGAAGCGCCTCATATTTCTGTTTTTATAGATGAAAAACTCAAATGTTGGCAATTTCATGTGGTCCAGTCTAGAGTGGGTTAATATCTGCTGATAAAGTAATAAATGAGCAGATGGATGAATGAATGAATGAACTTCTGCTCCCACTGACCTGCTAGTAGCTGACAAGTCTCTTAAATGATATCATGACTTTCACAAACGCTGATGTATCTTCCTGGGTACATGTTAATCCTTTTTTTGATTTTCCAGTAGGATTTTCTTAAAAATCTAAGCTATAGCTGTGAGTTACATTTTTACAGTAAAATGATAGAGACCGTTCATAATATTGTTCTCAGGCAAACAGAAGATTTAAGAATTGTCTAAGACAATCTCATACACACACACACATTCACATATGCATTCACACACACACTTTAGAATGGACTTATCCCATTCTGAACCCTGAACTTGTACATACTCATCCCTGTTTCTCCCCTACTGAACCAGCTTGAAACACTGTTCCAATCTACTCAATCCATCATAATTGATCAATATATTATACGGAAGCCAAATGATCGTCCTATTTCCCAGTCCCACTCCTCGACCCAACCATCTATTCTTCTAAAAATGGTATTGCGGTCACAAAATTGGCTCCAAATGTGACGAACAACCATGAGACAAACAACACACGTGACGTGTTTTTGTCTCACGTTTCATATCATCAGAAAATGACCCAAATCACCCACTGATAAGTCCCTCTTTGGGGATCTTTGCTGATCAAAGAAGTGAAGGTGGAATGTATCATAGGCATTGGGGTTCCCCACATCTCAGGTATTGAATGTCACCTTTCGACTAACACTGTGCTGAGAACCAGCCCTCTGAGGTGGGACCGGATTTGACAAGAGTCAAGGAGCTCTAACCCTTCTCTGATGGGGCCAGTCAGGAGCCTTGACTACCAGTGGGTTGTATGACTGGACCAGCGAGCACAAATTCAAATGCCTAGAGAGGCCAGTAGATCACGTCAATAGGAAAAGGAGGCTCAGTGGGAATCAATAGGGAGCAGTGAGGAGTGTGGCAAAGTAGTTCCAGGAAAGTGTTCCCATGCAGGTCTGTGAAGTCAATGTTGCCAGATTTTAAGATTTTTAAAGAGAAGCTAGAGATCTGGAGAAATTTATGAGAAATCTTCTGGATTTTGAAATAGTGCATGTGTCACATAAAACAGGGCTGAAGGCTAGATCTACTCTCCTGTCAACCAGTTGCAACTCTTACATGAAACCATAACCCATGACACCTTAGGCATACAAGGTATTCAGAGACTGAAAGGGGGTTCGGTGGTCAGAATGCTCAAAGAAAACTCTCATTTTAAATACTCTCACTTAGGATTCCTGCAAATATTCTGACCCATGATGAATCACATGTCTCAAGTTTTAATTTGGAAGCTTTGATAACTCTAGTCAGCGTCTTGGGCCTCCTGGTCAGTTACTAGTTATCCCACAAGGCTGAGAAAGACAGAAAGAACTGGCTGAAATAGGAAAGGCAGAAAGAAGGTTGAGTTAGGCAGTATGTTTATTTTAGGGAAGAAGGAACGTTAAAAAGCCCCTCCTTGTTTTCCAGCTCCTGATGCATGTCTCCTTTTCTTTCACTTGGTCTTGTCTCTCAACTTTAAATGCTTGGCTCTGTTATTAAGAAATTGTGTTTCAGTCATTCTCAGAGGTTTAGTCTGTGATGAGGGTACGGCACGATTAGACGATTACCACCCCTCTCTAAGAGTTTCGGTCCAGCATCAGCAAAACCTGCCTTCCAGCCTGAACTTCTTCCAACCCACTAACTGACAGATGGCATCACCGATGTCTCTGAGATACACACACACACACACGTGTACGCACCTTCCCCGCGAGTGAACACGCAGCTCGGCTCTGGTGTTAGAAGCACAGTGAACTTATCAAGCAACAAAGTGGGTGGCAGGGAGAGAGATGAATCTGGAGAAAAGGTCACCTCCTCTTTGGCTCCCACCCCCAATTCAGGAGTCCAGGGCATTTAAGGTCTAGCGCACTTCCACGTGGGATGGAAACATGACTCGATGAAATGCAGCTTTTGCACAGGAAATGGGAGGGTCGGCAGTTTGGGCTGGAGCACATGTAGAGTAATAATAACGACACTGCCGTTGCTGATGTCAGACCTCCATTTGTCAAATGGCCCATGGAACCGTGACAGGGCACGGTCCTCCAGTCTACCCAAGTCAGATAATTACACTGACTGCAAAACACCCAGGCACGGAGCACGGGAAACCTTTTAGGGGTCCTTTATCAGGCCCTGCCTTTTCCAGAATGAGGCTAATTTGCTCCTATTTCAGCCGGCTCCAGCTCAGAGAGAACAGGCGAAGGGAGAAAAAAGAGAGCGAACCGTCAGTGTTATTGAAGAGATTCAGGATGAGTCACGCTCACACGCAGGCCGGGGCCATGCCAGACGCCACGCCACTCATTAGCAGACCTGCAAATTGGTGTTCCTCTCACAGCTGAGCAACAGAAGGCCCCCGGGGACCCGCGAGGCCCTGTCCTCCCACACCCTGCAGTGAGAAAGGCCAGTGTGGGCAGGCCTGGGTGCAACTGGCATCCCAGATGCTAAGTGAATCTGTTTTATGCGCTGTGTTGCTTCAAGTATAATTATCCCAGAGCTCAGCTGGTGTGGAAATCAAGGTAACATCTCTTCTTGTTCCACTGAGACAGTTACCTGACTGGGGACTCCATGTCCTCCCCAGGTTCCCTTTGGAGAACCCAAGAGCTGGGCATGTACGTGTTTTGCCAACCCTGCTCCTCTCATATCCAGCGACAGCTGTGAGCCCTGCTCATCCGGAACTGCAAACGGTTCTTTTCCTTGTGTCCGAATGATGCCAGCAGTTAGAACTTAAATGAATAGTTCAGGCCATTGGCGGGCTCAGGGCACCAAAGACGAATCCAGCTCATTTTCAGGAGATGAGGGTGGGCTGTAGGAATCGTTGATTTCAGTTCCCAAGGCAATGGGGAAACTGAGGCAGAGAGGCCAAAGGACTTGCTCAAACATGTAAAGCAAAGAAGAGGAGCCAGGTCCCCGCTTTTCTGTTCATTGTCACTCCATTTGTTGCAGCTACAATCCCATATGATAAGACATTGCTTCTAGTCAGGACAGTAAAGGGTTCTCCCCTTCCTGAAAACATCACTCTCAGAATCAGAACTCCATAATGTTCAGGCAAAACAAACCAAAACAATCTGGCTTCTGCTAGTGTGCTTTGTGCCCTCCGCAGGGGACCTGAGAGCAGAGGGGACAGGGCTAGGACATCATCTAAGTGACCACAAGAGGCACTGAACACAGTGGACCATCACCCGTTCCTCAGAGTGACGCGGAGCCACGATGGGCTTTGGCGGAGAGGAGTGACTCTTATCACCCAGCTCAGGGGGGATCTGGCGTCCCTCCTCTGCCAGGATCACTACAGAGCCTGGTTCTAGAGCTTATGTTATTTGATATGCGCTGCTGTACATATTAGCTTAGATTTATGGTATCTACCCAAAGTGACCCTGGCCCTGAAAGAAATCCACGTGGTGATTAAGAACCATCATTAACAACGCAGATATGACTCAAAGCACTCACACTCCACTTCTTCGGGCTGGAGACGCCTGCGCCCTGGCTTCAGGGAGATGTCACCGTCTCCGTGATGACCCGGGCAAGTGTGGTAAGACCTTGGGGAAATTCCTGTGAGTTTCTCAGGTTTTCAAAACTCCCTGCAAAGCTGCTAGACGGTGCTTCATCTAAAGGAAGCATGTTGGTAATAAGGACCTACTGTTGGCACAGGGAACTCTACTCAATACTCTGTAATGACCTATATGGGAAAAGAATCGAAGAAAGAGTGGAGAGATGTATAACTGATTCACTTTGCTGTACAGCAGAAACTATCGCAACATTGTCAATCAACTGCACTCCAATAAAAATTAAGAAAAAAAAGATGTAAGAAAAAAAATAAAGGAAGCATGTTGGCAAACTCAGAGATAATGTGTGAAGGGCATTTACCATGACGGACACTCAGCCCTGGGCTTTCCTCTTCTTCCCAGAGGAAATGTAAAAGACAGAGCCAGCGCCTGGTACACGGTGTGCCCTGGAGATGGGGGGCTGGGGACCACTGCGCCCTATCCTTGGGTGGGTCCTCCAGTGTCTCGCATTTGCTATGTTCCTGAGTCAAAAGAGGTAGAGCTTAAGACAGGAGATCAAGTTAAAAGAATAGCTCACCTGACCCCCAAAGGAATGTGCTTAGGAGTCGCCAGGGACCAGTATGGCCTCCCCACCCCGACCAGGGCAGGGCTCACTGGCCGGTATGACTACTCCTGCCCAGCTGAAGCCTGACTATAGTGTACACAGCAAATCCATGCACACCAAGGCAAACATCCTCTGCTTCCAATTTTTCCATTTGTTTCTTTCACAAGGGAAGGGATAATGGCATCTGGCGGTGTCTGCACAGCTCTCACAGGCACCATCTTAAGTGTGTTGACTCTGTTAGCTTCCGTTACAACCTTAGGAGGAAATGCATTCCTCATTTACACGTGAGGAAGCCCATGCACTGAGAATTCCCAGTCACACAGCTAGCAAGTGGCAGAGCTGGGATTTGAACCCACTCTGCTGGGTAAGAAATGATGACATGATTCTACGTGGACACAGGGTCTTGCGCAGCCGACGTACTCTGGAGCATTGGGGGGGGACCTCTCTCTCTTCAGTGCCGTGTGCACATGCAAGAGAGGCAAAGAAGACGTGGCAGATTCGAATCAAGGGGAAGTCCGGAATAATGGTCAAGAACAGGGGCTTTGGGACCAAAGGTGTGGCTGGAGTCCACTCTGTCCCTTACCAGCTAGGTGACCTTGGGCAGGTGACTCGACCTCTCTAAGCCTCATTTTTCCCATCTATAAAATGGGTGTAAGGAGGGCTCTATCTCACAGTGTTCTTGCAGGGTTAAAAAGAGCTGATCCCCCCCCCCCATCCCAAACAGCACTGAACAGTGGCTGGCAAACAGTTAATGTGGCATACACGGTGGTGTGAGTTATTATTAAATACAGCGAGCTAAACGGCAATCAGGGCAAGATAAAGTTTAAAAAACAAAGATTTAAGGTCGACATGATCTTCTTAGTGATCAAATTTGTCATAGAGACTTATGACCCACAGATAGGAATTTCCCTTAATATAGTCGTTTTGGGAAACAGTTCCTTTTTCTCTCCTGGCTGCCGTCATTTATTTGACTTCCTCTGTTCCTCCCTGGGATTTGGTGAATGATTCACAGTTATCATGTAACAGCTAAGCCTGGCTTCTCCTTGGTAACAGCTATGCCCATGGTGTCAGCAAAGCTGCCTCTGGGCAGTTGGGGCCGGACGCTGGATCCAGAGCGGACCTGCCCCACACATGCCCCTCCTCTGTGTCCTTGCTTCCCTTCGCAGCCTGGCGGCGTGTAGGCACATGGCTGGCCGGGAGCCTGTATTCCTCACCCGGGTCCTGTCACTATAATAACCATGTTTTCTCTTGCGGTGAAGAGTAATTGAATTAAATTGGGCGGCATTTGATCCTGATCATGTTAATTGTCTGATCCAACTGAGGCCTCTGTGAGGTCGTGGGCAGGAGTGAACAGAGCGGCCAGACAGATGTCCTCATCCCTCGGGCCTGGTGGTCGTGTTCATATTTCTGTGCCCACCCTGGTGACCTTCCTCCTCCAGGTGGAAGCCTCCGGAGGTTCAGTGGGCCTGGGGGTGAACCAGGAGAATCCCCAGGTGTGTGAGGAACACAGCAGAGCTGGCGGGAGCCTAGTTTGACTGATGTCACAACATACGGACGTGCAAATGTTCCAACAGGGACGGGTGGAAGCACAGGCGACGGGTGGCTCTATAAAACTATGAGCACAAAAAGTACTCTGTGTGTGTGTGTGTGTGTGTGTGTGTGTGTGTGTGTGTGTGTGTGTCGGTGGGAGATCCACAAGCAGGAATTAAAAGTTTTGCTCTGGTAACGTCTCAGACTGTCTGTGGTTTAAAAGTCACATGTCTTTGGCAAACAAGCAGCCCCAGGAGTCCTTATCAAGAGTAAGTTATGTGGGTATGTCGCTTATCTAAAAGTAAATAAGAAACACAGATGACTGCCTTTAAATGTCTCACTAGCTCTATTTCCCCTTCTTTCTGCAGATAAAATTAAATACAGGCATCACCATCTAAATGTATCAGCAGGATGAACGAAGGGACGCCAGCAGGGGGAGATAGGAGGAAGGCTCAGGGGGTTATAGGTCTTTAAAAACCTCTTTTCCTGTCACCCTTCCCCTTGCCCTCACCGTCCCCTTGGTCCTGGTATCACTGTTCAGACGTGAAACTGAGAGACATTTGCAAACGCTCGACCCCATCTCTCTCAACCTCCGTTTCATAATTCCTTAAGGTAAACAATGGAAACAAAAAGATGCTCGCACATTGAGGGTGCCTGGAATTGCCCTGCTTGGAAAACACTGGCAAGGTTGACTTCCATCCTCAAAGGCACGACCTCTGTCACTTCACTGTGGCCATTACCCTTGTTGGCTGGTCCTTGGTGAACCCAAGAATCGAGTTGCCAGGCTGGGAGGAGTCCTTCATTTTGACTGGTCACCCGGGACCTGCCCGGAGGAAAGAAGTGCTGGGGTTTTGTGACTACTAAACAGAAGTCAGTCCCGAGGACTTAGAGGGCTAACAAGTATGGTCCTCCAAGGAACCCGGAGTAGCTGAACAAATACGGTCCTCCAAGGAACCCGGAGTAGCTGAACAAATACGGTCCTCCAAGGAACCCGGAGTAGCTGGCTTCTGATTCTATCTATTCTCAGATTACTGATCCAGGAGGAGGTGATGGAAGGATTTCCCCCTTCACTTATATTCAGAAGGTTCAGTCTGTGTGTGAGGATAAGTATCTGTGGGCTGAGCGAGAAAGGAAGTCCCAAACACCCCATCATTTTTAAATGATGGGTTATGAAACATTAATGACTCCCAGCATGGGGAAAGTTTCCATTGGGACATATGATTCAGCCCAGTGAGACAGCCCAGAGCCTTCAATAGATGTCAGCTTGGTTTCCAACCCATGAATCCTCTACAGCCGACCACCGCCTTCCCAGTGAGAAGTCCCCAGAGATACGACGAGTCACCATCACAGTATTGATACAGCAAAGGGCGTAAGTCCTTGCTGCACTGTATGCAACCAGCCTAAAGTCTAAGATCAAGACCTAAATAAGCAGGAGTACTAGAAGAGCATACACCAAAGGCACCCTGGCCTAAGCATCTTCCCCATGTGGCTTTCTAACACCAACGGAGACTTCATACGTGAATCCTCAAACACTTAAAAGGGATTGTCCCTAATGATACAAACAAATTGCTAATTTATTCCTCTTTATAGGCTGTTTTAGTAAATGAACCATAGATTAAATGTAGTGCTAAGTCGAGTGCATGACGGTCAGGGAATTCTCACCACGCAAACGAGCACAGCAGAATCAAGTCTCCAGAGCCCACGGTGAAAGTTAGTGCCATCTTGGAACTTTCCGGGCCCCCTTCATCTGCTTTCTTTCCTGCACGTCCCTCATTCATGACGATGTTCCCCAGGTGCTGTTGGTGGCCTTTTCTTTTCTTTCTCACACACGCTCCCTGCAGGGGTTCATTAACAGCTGTGGAGGGCTTCAGCTACCATATGCACCTTGGGAAAGACCCAAATCCAGATGTTTAGGTTAACACTCTCTCTTCAACTTCAGTTCGTTCAGCAAACGTCAGTGGAAAACCTACTCCACGGGAGGCACTGGGCCGGGCACTGCGCACAGGGAAACGCATCAAACACGGTGTCGCCTGTCAAGGCTCACATATAACTTTATATCCAGATACTATCGGAATTTTCCACTTATAGTAATAATAATAGCAGTAATTCGTTAAAAATCTGCTACCATTTATTGAGAACTTGTTTGGAGCCAGCTACTCAAAACATGGTGCTTTCTGGCCCCCAAAGCACGTGAGCATAGCTCTGCTCACGCACGGGTCAGGCAAGCCTCAGTGCCTTAGCTCTGCCACGAAACGTCTTCATTCCAGCCTAGCAGCCATCCAGTGACAAGTGGACACGGACCAGGTCACATCTTTTTTTTTTTTTAATAAACTTTTTCTTTAGAGCAGTTTTATTTTCTTTTATTATTTTTAAATTGAAGCATAGTTGTTTTACAATGTTGTGTTAATTTCTGCTGTACAGCAAAGTGACTCAGTTACACACGTATATACGTTCTTTTTTATATTCTTTTCCATTCTGGTTTATCCCAGGACATTGAATACAGTTCCTTGCGCTATACAGTAGGACCTTGTTTTCCGACCAGGTCACATCTTGATCACGTGTTTTGGATCATTTTAGCACGGATGCAAGGATCATGGTGCTTCCTATTTGAAGTTTCTATTGTCGGCAGATAATAATTAAAATCTGAAGTAAAAACGTCTTACAACTTCTCTTTTAAGCTTCCAGATCAGTTGAGTATTTCGAGATTGCAAACTGAGTTTTTTTGAAAAAAAACTTTGCAACTAGGTCCCTGAATCAGTTTTCTCATTATTATATAATTAGAACAAATAAATATGTTTTTTAAAATATAAAATGTAAGATGATGGGCTTCCCTGGTGGCGCAGTGGTTGAGAGCCCGCCTGCAGATGCAGGGGACATGGGTTCGTGACCCGGTCTGGGAAGATCCCACATGACGCGGAGCGGCTGGGCCCGTGAACCATGGCTGCTGAGCCTGCGCGTCCGGAGCCTGTGCTCCGCAACGGGAGAGGCCACAACAGTGAGAGGCCCGCGTACCGCAAAAAAAAAAAAAAAAAAAAAAAAGTAAGATGAGCTTGTCACATATAACCCCAAGTTTTTGTATTAGTTAATACTTCTTTATTGTTCTCATTGGTTGATTTTGTAACTGTTATAAATTTGAACTTACAAACTAAACATTCCCTAATATTTTTTTCTATTTTTATTTTTTTAACATCTTTATTGGAGTATAATTGCTTTACAGTGGTGTGTTAGTTTCTGCTTTATAACAAAGTGAATCAGCTATACATATACATATATCCCCATATCTCTTCCCTCTTGCGTCTCCCTCCCACCCCTCCCTATCCCACCCCTCTAAGTGGTCACAAAGCACCGAGCTGATCTCCCTGTGCTATGTGGCTGCTTCCCACTAGCTATCTATTTTACATTCGGTAGTGTATATATGTCCATGCTACTCTGACCATCACCTTTGGGAAGCCACCCTGAATTCTCCAGGTCGAGATAGGATGTCTGTTCCCGTATCTGTGTTCGCACAGAAACACTTCCCCACCACTTCCCTCATTGCTGTAGTTTTTGCTGACATGCCTGAGCTCCGAGTTGGGAAGACCTGTAGCTTATTTGTATTTATTTACTTAGTGGCTACCCACTACTGGCTTATAACATGTACTTAATAAATATGGATTGAATGAATGAATGAACAGGTAAGCAATTTAAATAAGAACCCAGATTTAGTCCTTAAAGGATTTGAGCTTTCAAATTGCTAAAATGTCCATGCTGGATATGTCATGCCTACCAAGCATCAGGTCCTGATTTAACTGTTTATGCAAATTGCCTCACTGAATCCTCCAAACCAGCTCCATGAAGTAGGTAGTATAATCATCATGTTAACTTTTTCAGATGAGGAAACTGAGGCAAAAGGAAGTGATGTGATATGACCAAGTTCCCACCGCTAGTGAAAGGCAGGGCTACACTCAGACCCCAAGCTCTAACGCCGTGAGAACATCCTGCTCTAAGTTCCCGCTCAGGGGACTCCCTACTGATTACACAGAGATGGCTGTAGGTAGTTGAACATCTTCTTGAAGACGCAAAGTCATGATGACTATCCTCTAAAACAGATGCATTTGGGAACTGGTGAGGCCCTTTCTCTCTGCACTTGATGGCCCCAGCATATGGTAAATTTTAAGTACAGATTCCACTTTGACTCCCTGACTATCTGGACTTCTCAGTGTGCCTGTCTTTGGAAAGACCAGGGGCAGAAGAGGAAGGAACATGAGCTTTGGCGTCATGAAATCCTAAACGTGGAGCGCAAGTCTACCATTTACTGGCTGTCTGACCTTCTCTGAATCTGTTTTATCATCTTTAAAATGAGTCCATCACACCAGTGTAACACTGGTTGACAGTGGTTGCTATTAGAATAAAACAAATATGTATGAAATACCTAGTCTATTCACTTTCCTTTCTTCTTCCTGTTCTAATCCTTTGATTCTAATGTGCTATGGGGTTTGAAAGAAAGCTTCTTAGAATCATGCCTAAGATAAGCATAGACAAGGTTCTGAGTCTTCATGATTTGAGTAAAGCACGTGAGCTTCAGAACGTGTCTTCCCTTAGCAGTTACCTTGGTGCCACTGGAGGCAGCTTTGCTTTTTCCCTAATTCTTGCTTGTCTTCCGGATAGATGAGGCTGTGTTCCAGATAAGTGAGGGGGCCTGGTAGCCACCTGTCCTACCTGGCTCACCGCTAGGTGGCAGCACACCACACTTCCTCTACCCTTACTCTTTTCTGTAAGTGTGTAAAAAGGAGGTGCTTTACTTAGGGGCCAATCTCCACTTCTCCATCTCCTACGTTGCTTTTGATGCAAATGATCGCTTACACTTTTAGGTAAAAGCAAATATTGTTTGTGTGCGCTTTCATGCACTCCTTTAGGAGGATGTGGAGCTTTGAAGCCAAACTCAGCACATTTCATTAGACCATTTTCACTGGGAGGTTTTTCTTACACAAAATGACCCACAATTAAAAATGTGGAGAAATTTTCTCAGTGTGGTACAGCTTTTTAAGAGACAGGGACAAAGCCTTTATCGAAAGAGCAATTTATCATGCCAGTAATTTTCTACCTCCGTCCTGCTATTATTAAGGATGGCCGTTTTAAAAGGAACTCTTCAGCTCTGGTCTCTCAGCTTAGCCTGTAGCCTCACATAATGGCCTGTCTCTAACTTCAGCCCATTTCCATGGAAGTAATTATACCACAGGGCCGAGAAGGGCGATTTGCCACAGAATCAAAGAAGAAGCAATTGGGTCCGACATGAAAAACAATCTCTAGATAAGGGAGGGAAAGAAGGATGATGAAGTGAGGGGGATCCAGAGAGCACTGTTTTATGTGGAAGAGCGCTGTAGACTAAAGTTTTGAAATAAAATATCATCAGAATACGACAATAACATATGAAGTGAACGAAATCATTTTCCTCATGCCCCCTTCCTTCTCCCATATTTTTTATCACAGCACGTGGTTAGACGGTCCCAAATAAATGGTTCTCTACAGACACTGTGATAGTTCTTGAACCAAGCATTCCAAATAAATAATTTTATTTCTTTCATAAAATCTTGGAAAAGAATCACAGAGTCCATGGCTGTAGGTGTGATCTGGGAGCTCATCTTATCCCATTCCTGTGTCTTCCGGAAGGTTCAGACCAAAACTCTCCCAAGAAGATCAAAATCGACACTGGAAAGATCATGAAATTTTTTTTTTTTTTTAAGCCAAGGACAAAGATCTTTTGGTGTAACAGGTCAAATATTTTGTCCAGAAAGGAACATAAGCTCTGGAGTCGGGAGACCTTGGGGGAAGGCTGGGCTCCGGGGTTTGCCAACCCTGCCACTCGGACAGGTTCACATAATGTGTCTGCGCTTGGGTTGCTTCAAAAATGGAGATAATAATCTACGTCACAGGGTTGTTCCAATGATCCAGTGAGACAATGGATGTGAAATTGCTTTGTAAACTGGAGAGTGCTATTCAACTACCACTTACGAGCACTGTTGAGTTCACTCAGTTCTTTTCCTCCTCAGTGAGCTACAGCACCCAGCCATTTACCACCAAAGTGCAGAGGACTGACGCCCGCGGGCCGCAGCGCCCGTCCCCCTGTGTGCGCAGACGCCCTGGCTCAGCAGCCTGGAGGGAGGGGTGATCTGAGGACAAAGGAGGTTCCTGGACCTCCCCGCCCCCTCCTGGGAAGCGCACCTGCGCTCTTTCCGCAGCCCCACCTCCATCTAGCACTGGAACTGTGGCCTGAGTGACAGGAGACGTGGCTTCGGGCCACTATCTTGCCGTATGACTCTAGGTTATTTCTTCACTTCTTTGGTTACTCATTCAAAATAAATAGGGATTAGAGACCTAGGCTCTTGAGCCAGGCAACCTGGGTTCAAATCCAGGTTCCACCAGTGACTTGAGAGGTGACTTTGGGGTAAGTACAAATGCTGGTCAGTATTTATAGAGCATTCAGATACGCCAGCCCAGCTCCGAAGGCCTCATCTGCATCAGCTCAGGTGATCTTCACAATAACCTTAGGAGGTTAGCCCAGTTATGATTCCCGTATTCCAGACAATGGAACTGGGGCCGATGTGCTTCAGTAACCGCCCCAAGGTCACTCAGCCAATGAGGGGCAGTCTCACACACTGATATGATGACGCCTAACGCCTCCTAAAGATGTAGGTGGAGAGCTCAGAGTAGTGTCCGCCCCTAGGTAAACACTCAGCGATCGCTGTTATTTATTGTTCATTAAGGACCCATTAAATCCCAGCCACTCTGCTAGATGAGCCCATGATACACAAGCTCCCCAGGCCCACCCCGTAAGATCGCAAATAACCTTACTTGCTGTATTTATTCCACACGGTTGTTCTGGGTATCAAGTCAGAAAGGCAATGTGTAAAGATGTAGGTGGGATATGTATTTTTTTTAATTGGAGTACTTTCGAATGGCGTGTTAGCGTCTGCGGTACAAGGAAGTGAATCAGCTGTACGGACACATATTTCCCTCCCTCCTGGACCTCCCTCCCACCACCGTGCCATCCCACCCATCTAGGTCATCCCGGAGCACGGAGCTCTTGAAAGTGAAAAAGCAAGTTAAGTACATGGGGAAGCCAGAGTTAGCATTAGTTTATGTTAGCGGAATCTGACACAATGTCCTTGTAAGAGGAAAAACTGAATCCAAGAGATACATTATAATAATCTTCTGGCTGGAATAAACAGCATCTGGTGCTGTGACAAGTGTCTAAGGCTCCATTTGCCAAAATCACCGGTTTGATTTTGTAGTTCTTAGAGTGTCACGTTGACCCCTGCCCTGTTGTCATAACTCTGTGCTTGTTTATTTTCCTCCAGGGTGGGACACTTAACAGCAACATGAAAGGTCTGTTTTCTTTTCCAGGACTTGTTGGCCTTCTACCAGAATATCAGAGAACTGATCTTTCTAAACACCCAATCAACATATACTTCTTGGACATGTACTATTTGCAAAACACTATGCTAAGGACTGTATTTGTTCATGCTTCCCTCACTTTATATCTATTGCTGTGGGTTAACTCTGTTATAATCTTTATATTACAAGGATCACAGAACAAATGCCACAGGGGTTCATTGTCCCTTTTATCTCCAAGAATGTCTCACAGAAGAAAATTGAACCTAATACAATTTGTGAAAATATTAGAAAGCACCATGGTTCTTTTAGCCCAAATGGCAAACTTCTGAGGGAGATAGAATCATAGTAACACGAATGTTAATCCGATTTTAATGGGCATTTCTTGACCACCTACTCTAACGTAAGTTCTAGAATATAAATCTTCCCACCTTGGACAAGTTATTTAACCTTACTGGACCTCAGTATCTTTATCTATAAAATGGGAAAAGAAATAAAATACTTGGGAAACTCTTAGAAAGCATTTATTACTTCATTTAATCCTCCCAGCAAGCCTGTGGAATTGACGCCGTTCCCTATTTTATCTGATAAAACTGGCGCTTAGCTTCCTGAGCAGAGCTGCATAGCTAAGTTCTCACCGTTGGCAAACAGCCCGATGAAGACTCAAATACACACTTTATCTCAAAAGCCTGTGCTCTTTGCCCTGGACCAAAGGCCCAAGACCAGAAAGCACTGCCTTTGGAAAATTCAGAAGCCTAAACAGTCAGTGCCAGGTTTTATTCTTCTTCCACTCAGTTGTCCTTGTCCCTGCCATGTGGACACTCTGGCCCTATATTTTCTTGGTATCTCTGTTTGCAGGTCAGCGCTCAGAGAACTTCTCACAAACAGTTTCAAAATACAAATGCCCTGTTTCAAAGCTAAGCAAAGCCAGATTGACTTTAAAATCAGAAAGTTCCGTTCTCCCCACTTTGTGTGCGTGGCACACTCTGTGTGCTGGAGGTCAAGTTTTCCCGGTGATAAGGGGGACCTGACCAGAAAGACCTCAAAGCAGGAGAGTGGAGCATGAGTGCCCCAGAGGTCATCGGCGGAAAGATGGCCTTGAGAGGAGCAGTGTATCTAAGTGGACTTGCCACCGGGAGTCCGGGGGGAGCAAATACACGCTATTTCTGCCAAAGCTCACACACCTAGCGGGGCAGCTGACAAAACCAGGGTGGCTTCTAACTACAGCACGTGCGCTTTACCAATGTCCGAGCAGCTAGTGAAACTGAGAAACTTCCTTTGGGAAGTGCAGTGGGTTTAAATGCCTCAAAGTTCAGGATAGTGTCTTCTGTTGCTGCAATTTCTTCTCTCTCTCCTCTCCCTCCCCCTCCCCTCCCCTCCCCCACCTGCTCTCCTCTCCTCCCCCCTTACCCATCCTTTCAGAGAACAGGAATCAGTCCATTTAACTCAATCCATTGAACTCAAAGCCTGTTCTGTCCTACATGTTCATAACTTTCAGTAAAACTTCATAAGATAGCTCTCACAACAAGCCCTACCAGGTACCACTCGAGGTGATGTGCACAAATTTTTCTACCCCTGTTTGATACACTCACGCTTAGCAATGATAGTTCCTTTGGGTCCCGTTCGAGATGCTAATGAGGAGGCCCCCTCCCTGAGCTGCAGGTAGTTAAGCGTGTTGGAAGAGCGGCAAGGGAAGTTTCCAGAGACGTATCTGGAATCACTACCTAATGAAGTTAGAATAAATGATCATATCTAATATCCAATGCAAGAGGCATTTATTATTGTTCCTAAAGGAAAACTAAAACACACTTTAAATGAGAGCACTCTCATTTACTTTTCTAAAACGTTGTGCACACTACTATATATAAAATAGATAACGAATAAGAACCTACTGTATAGCACAAGGAACGCTACTCAATACTCTGTAATGACCTATATGGGAAAAGGATCTAAAAAAGAGTGGATATATGTATGTGTATAACTGATTCACTTGGCTCTACAGCAGAAACTATCACAACGTTGTAAATCAACTGTACTCCAATAACAATCAAAAACAAACAGGGCTTCCCTGGTGGCGCAGTGGTTGAGAGTCCGCCTGCCGATGCAGGGGACACGGGTTCGTGCCCCGGTCTGGGAAGATCCCACATGCCGTGGAGCGGCTGGGCCCGTGAGTCATGGCCGCTGAGCCTGCGCGTCCGGAGCCTGTGCTCCGCAACGGGAGAGTCCACAACAGTGAGAGGCCCGAGTACCGCAAAAAAACAAAAAACAAACATTGTGGAAAGAATGCAGGCTCCTGCAGAATGGACTAGGAAAGGCAGCAAAATGATGGGTTTTGCTCCGGTCACTTTGCAGACTTCCTCCTAGAGGCTCTCCTGGGAGAAAGGAGGCCAGTTTGGAGTCAAATGTGCAGGGGATTCTCCAAGCCCAGCTTCTCCTGAGCCCAGCCAGGCACCCAGGGACCCGTCTCCTGCCCCCAGGAAGTGGCAGGGCCAGCCTTCCCCGGTGCTGTGCTCCCCTGAAGAGGAGGGGCCCCCTCATTATCCAGATGCTGTTCACACCCCCATTCTGCCAGCAGCTCCCCAGAAGCAAAGGTGCAGGGCTGGAGCTGCAGCTTAGCTGCATCATCTGTGTGCTCGGAGACCACTTGCCCCAATTCCCCGGGTGAGAGTGCTGGGTGAGCCTGGCAGTCGTTATTCATCTTCCCCGCAGCCTCCCTGGCTCCCTGAGAGCCTTCTTCCCTCATCCTCTCTGTGGCTCACCTCGGAGCACTCCACAGAAAACTTTCTCTTCCTCTGGTAACTCAGGTCAGATTTGCAGAATGCAAATTCAGTGAAGGCTCAAGTCATTTTCCACATTGGGTGCCTCTTGTGCTTAAATTCAGCCCCAAATTGCTTGATTCTTGGCTCTATTCAGACTGCATGGATTTAGCCTGAAATTCCTTAAGTCATCAGAGAATCCCCAGGACCCCTCAACTTAATTCCATCCACCCCCAGTGTGTGTAGCTGGGCTACATCCACAACCAGAAAGGAAAAAAAATCTACTTACAGAACCCAGGAAAGAGAGAGAATCTCTCCTGATCACAGCAAGGTGTAAAATATATGATGCCATTGCTGGATTCAGTATGTGAACTCGTGTAATTTCACAAACGGAGCTCAGAAAGGAGAGAGGAGTATCCTGGGTTCTAGCCTTGTTCCTACCATGTGGAAAGCAATGGATTCTTAACCTTTCTTTTTTGAGTCGTGGAGCCCTTTGAAGACCTGCTAAATGCTCTGGAACCTTAATCATATATGTACAGCCTTTGAGGGAATGGATACCAGAGTCTGCCCTCAGGGTGATAACCCCTCCCTAGTCTACCCCTACAGTGTTCTCCAGTACCAACACCCACAGGGTCCATTAATCCTGCATTTGGGGGGAAACAATCTAGCAAGTTCTATTTTACTGTTCAAAATGCTAATTGTTCCATGTAGCCTTGAGAGTGAAACCAGAATAGTGTGGGGAAGTTTAATCAACTGGTCTCATCCTGGGTTTTTATGAAATGCTAAAATTATCCTCAGCTCCCCAGAGCGTTACTGCAGTTCCATATGGTTTATATCCTAGCAATCTAGCAATTCATCAATCTGTTTACATACTGATGTTATACTTAGATTGATATTTAACTCTCTTCAGAATCAGTGCCTTGCAAAAGATTTATAAATGACTGCTTTGCAGTAATAGAATAGATATTGAACCAAATGGAAAATAGTAATCATTTAATTACAAATCATGGTCCCTTTCTTTTTATTTACACATACATAACCATATATTTACACATACGCACATAGAGCTGGCTGTGTCACAGTCCCCGACATTGACAAGTATGTCAAATACTGAATGTTGATTTGTTAAACAGCCGCTAAAGTTCTGGATATAAACAGCCCCCTATAAAAATGCACATAAAGTAAATGTACAGCTATCTATACACACATAAAAAGTGTGCACTTAACTTATCACTCTCTTTTTCTGCTTGTTTTTATTTCATGGTATATGTCACCGTGGGATTTAAAATCTTTCAGGAGACATCAACAATGTATGAAATAAATAGCCTTTTTTTTTCTACTCCTATAGTACCATAGAATTTTAAAGCTGGAAGAGGTTTGAAAGGCTGTTTACCCTGGCTTCCAACCCAATACAGGAATCATCTCTTTTACAACCTTGACAGATGGTTGTGCAGGCCTCTGCTTGAATACTTCTAGTGATGGGGAACTCACTTCCTCACAGATCTAAATGACAGGAAGATCGTCCTTGTGTCAAGCCAAAATAGGTTCCTAGTCATTTCCACGACAGATCCGAAACCAAACTTGTCTTTCTTCTCCTTCAAACTAGCTCCTTCTTTTATGTCTCCCATTCTAACTAATAGAACCACTGATCAGCCACTTAGAAACCAGGCCCCACACATTTCTTTTTCCCATTCAATTGGTTACCAAACCCAGATGAGTTTGTCTTGCCTCTTGGATCTGGTGCCTTCTCTCAGTGCCCCAACTTTTATCACCTCTTTCTTGAATTATTGCAATAACCAACAACTGATCACTGTCTGTAATCTCACCTATATGGCTCACCACTCACTGGAATGAAGACTTCACTCTGTAAACCCTACACTGAAGCCCTAGGACACTAGAGGATGCAGCTGCCCACCCCCTCCCCACCATGGTGAGGCTCCAGCTCAGTGCTCCAGCTGTGTGTCTCAATGCTCTGCCTGACACCCTTCCCACTGCAAGTCCCAGCCCTAAGGGACCACTTCTGGGGAGCTCCCCTGAACACCCCGTCATAATTCATACCACTATGCCTTCGTGGATTTTGCTCCCTTGCCTGAAGCACTGTTCCCCCTTGATCTACCCAGTGAAGTTCCACTGACCCCTCCTGACCTCAGGAACAAATCCCTTTTTGTCATGATGGAAAAAATGGAATTCACATAGAAATAGGAAAATTTATTTTGTTTGGGGCAACATTCTCCCTAATCAGCCCAGGTGTGAGATTACCCACTTCTTCATGTGCTAAATCTGTTTCTTTCTCCAACTAGAAGAAGCTAGGATTATCTCTATTGACTTCTGAGGCTATCATTAGGAAATATACAAGTCCCCTGAGTTGGCCGAAAGAAAGTCTATTCAACCTGAATGACCCTAAGGAATTTGTTAATAAACAGTCTACCCTCGGGTTCTATATGCTTCCTTATCTATTAAAGAACAGTTACCCATGATTTGAGAAAGAATTCATCCAGTACACACAGATGGTCTATCCTGGGAATTGTCAGATCCGTGGACACATTCCCTTACTTCCTAGACAAACTTAGGCACGCTGAATTCATAACTGCCGCCATATATTTATATTCTTCCCCAGGGGCTCTGAAACATAGAGTTAATTTTATTTCTATTGGACAAATGTCCTCAGTGAAAACAATAACGGCCTCTAGCTCCAACTAGCCCATGTTTAGCAGACTGGCCTGAGCCTGACTGCCTGTTGAAGGGAATATACTCCCTCCTCTCCCCAGGACCCCCCAAGCCTTTCAGTCCCTGAGTGTTCATCTGGAACTCAACTTAGATACATCTCTGAAAACCAAATGTCTAATGAACACGTATGTACATACAAAATAACCTCACGAGTGTTTATAGCTTTATAATCACCAAGAAATGGAAACATTCAATGTCCTTCAACTGGTGAATGGATACAGAAATGGTACTGGCCTGCTTACTACGAAGCAATAAAAAGGAACAAACTATTGACACATATAATACCATGAATCTCAAATACATTGTGCTCAGTGAAAGAAGCCAGAATCCCCAATACTACATACTTTATGACTGCATTTACATGACACTCCGGAAAAGGCAAAACTATAGGAACAGAAAACCAATCAATGGTTGCCAGGGCTGGAAAGGGGGAAAGAGGTTGCCTACAGAAGTGTGAACAGGCATTTCAGGAACTGATGAAACTGTTCCATGTGTTGATCATGGTGGTGGTCACACAAGAAGTGTGTCTGCCAGACCTCATAGACCTATACACTAAAAAGACTGAATTTTAGTATATGTAAATTACACTCAATAAACTTGACCAAAGATAGTTTTAAATGAAGTTTTGTTTTTTTTTTTTTGTAAAAAGAAGAAGAAATAGTAGCTAAGTAACATTATTCTCCTCCTAACCCCAGCGTTCAAGTAGATGTGTTTAATCGGTAAGGATAAAATTGATACCTAAATGGGGTCAGGATTGGGCAACATCCACCCAGCCGGGCAAACTGATCGCTGTTCTGAGAGACCACAGAGTGCCCTGTGGGAACAGCATTTCAAACTTGTTGATTCTAGAATTGTTGATAGTATAGGTTGGGATGGCAAAGGGGTGGCCAGGGTA
This sequence comes from Stenella coeruleoalba, assembly GCF_951394435.1. Lineage (NCBI taxonomy): Eukaryota > Metazoa > Chordata > Mammalia > Artiodactyla > Delphinidae > Stenella > Stenella coeruleoalba. The sequence continues at coordinate 14,610,013 of NC_137164.1, forward strand.
AGAGCCAAGCTTGGCGCTTGTGGGTGCACATCCTTCAGTGGTCCTCCTCTAGGGCAAAGGGCAGATGTCTGAACAACCTATGGGCAAGAATATGAGGTGATAGACATGTAATTTTCAAGTGCTTCCAATGCAGCCTCTCACTGAATCCTCCTAAGAAGTTTCTGAGACAGGGGTTATCCTCCCAGTTGTGTAGATGAATAAGCCTGGGTTGGGGGAATATGACTGAACCAGATCCCAGCAAGATAGTGGATGGTAGGGCTGGGCCATAGGGCTTCCGACTTCATGCTTATTTGTTTGTTGCTTGGTTGGTTGGGTGGTGGTGGCAGTGGTGATGGTGGTGGTTTAAATGCTACTCAAGCTCTTCATCTTTGAGGTTAGTCCATCATCAGAATAAAAACTGGTGGAGATGATAGAGAAAAGTTTTTCTCTCACTCAAAGATAAAGATGAGGGTGAATTTCTGAAAGAGAGACATCAAGGATTTTGTCCGGAATAGTCACTTACAGCTCGGTGAAACCAAGCACCTAATTTACAATTTTGTAGTTCAGGACAGCATTCAGGTATTTTGACTACACGATTGAAAACACTTGGATATTTGGAGTTTTGAGATGAACTGTCTGACCTTTTCTCTGTCAGCCAGGTGTCCAGGAGTTTTTGATTTACAAACCGCCCAAAGGTGACCCAGTGGAGGCATGTGGCGGTTGGGTACCTACAGCAGAATTTCAGTGTCTCAGGAGTTCTGTTATTATATCTGAAACCACTAGACTCACCCACATGAAAGAATGGGAAATACGTAACACCTTCCACACATCTTCCTGCTAACAGATCCCGCTGCTATACTGCATGAGAAATATAGATCATGTAATGGTTTTGGTAGACATAGGAACAGGTTTGGAAACTTTCAAACCAGAAGGGTCAGAATGTTAGGAAGTTTGTAGCAGGGAAAATTCTTGCAGTGGCAGCTGAGAAGCTAAATCGTCTGACTAGACTCTCTCCTCTTTTTCCGGCACATCGCCTATCTGAACAACCCAATCCCGTGTGGTTCTGTAACAGTCACGCCAAACAGACGGTGCCCCTGCTGGAAGCCCTTCCGGGGTTCCGTGCGGTGCCTACGTGGGAAACGGAGGTCCAAAAATGTTGACTGCGGGGTTAGTGATGCGGTGGGAACCTAGGAATGGGATGGGGCAAGGGCTGTGTGTTCACTGCTCCAGGTCACACTGAGCTCCCTCCTCAGTCGAGCCAGGAACAGGAAAGAGTTCAGGGGACTAAGTTCCACCCTGGTGCTTCCCTATGCTCTCTTTTTTTTACTCTCAACTTTCCCCCTGACCCCCTGCCAACATGCCCATGCCTGCAGGGAAGGGAATGGAGAAAGGGCTCTCCTTTCCTCCTTTTGCTTTTCCTTTGATCATCTAGGTGAGCCAGGGGAGGGGGCAGAGAGAGGTGGGATGGGGAGAGGACCCTGGAGAGGAGCAGAATAGAGGAGAAACTAAAGCCCAAAAGCCCAAGAGCCTTAGAGGATGCCTGACCTACTAATCATTGTTAATAATCGTACATCTCCAGGTTACCTGCAACCAACCCTTAACAGTCCTTACGCATCTCACTTGGAGCAAATTCGTTTTGTGAACCATGTGGGTTTTCACAGAAGAGAAATTATGGATTGATATCCCCTTAGCAGAGATGTAACTTTGGAAGTATTCATAAACACCTCCACTAAATGTCAGCTTCTTCTCTGTCATTTTAAACATGACTGGATTTCTAAAAAGGTGATTTTCAGCATAGCTCTTTGAGACCACATCTATTGGGTAAAGTGAGATATACCTGCAATACAGTCAAGGTTCCCAGAGGAAGACATTCTCCATTTCTTCCACCATTTACCATAATACTTGGGCGAGATGAATGCAGAAGCAATGAACGTGACAGTTAGGCTGAGCTGAGCAAACACCTCTCTGTCCCAGGGCACAGGGTACCATCTTGATTGCTATTCCTGGCAAGGTTTGCAGGGTGATAATAAATGCTTCTCTGGGACAGAATCAGTCTGTCTCTCTCATTGCAAAGCAGAAGGCAGCTTGCCCACTTTTATGGAAAATGGGTAGGGAGAGAGAAGATGGCTATAGGGATGAACTTCCTGGTCATTTTATCTTCCAAAGCTCTGGGGTTTCTGGGACCAGTGGAGATGAAGCAAGTGCACAAACTGTGAGTGAAATAAAGCAAACCAGCTGCCTTTTCAACCTTATGTTTTTAATCCCATCTCTCAGGTAGTGGCCAATTTAACCTTCAAGGATGTCTGTGCTCAGACTGTATGTAGCAAGGGCAGAACATTAAGAATCTCTTGACTTGGCCCAAATCCTATTTACAGTGCTAAAATAAGTACAATAAATTCTGCAGAAATCATCGGCCACGAGTCGTGCTTAGCATAACTGAAGCTGTCTCAAGTGTAACCGCCAGTCATTCAATCAACAAACATTTATTGAGCACCTCCTGCATGCCAAGATCTGGGTGAGGCCGCAAGGCACCCACTATGAATATCTCCTGTACCCTGGCCTCAATAGTTTGCAGCCAAATTGGGAGACAATTACACACACAAATGACCCCAAGGCTATGTAATAAGGGCTAAAACAGGGATGCAAAATAACTGCCACATGGAGGAAGGAGTGATCAAAGCAGCGTAGGGGGTGGGTGGGGCACTGGCTGGGGTAGGATATTCCCGGAGAACAGCGCTTCAGCACAGCCCTGCAAGGGGAGTAGAAGGTGACGGAACCAGGAGTCCCCTATCCAGGGCATGTTTGCTCCTGTGGGATTCTCAACCCAAGAGCATTGAATTTTCCATCAAGAGGGCTGCCGATTTAATTTTTCCTTGAAAATATATACACGAGTATAGACACACATTTGCCCTCCTTGGTCTTGTCAGATTGATAGCAATTATTTTTTTTGTGTTTTATCTTCCCAGGTCATGGGTGCATTGAGATCTAAATTCCAAAGGAATCAAGAGCAAGTGTACTTCATGTCTGTGATTTCAAGCACTCTGGGGAAAGATTTGGGGTAGTAAGTGAATAACAGTGAACAATATTTTCCCATCTGAGTGGCATGTCATATAGTGTTTGCTCTTAGAATTAATTTAGCTTTCTGGTCAGGCTATCTGGCACACTTTTCAGGGTCCCCTGATATAAATAGACTAAGCAGTAAGGAGGACATCAAAACAAGTGTGCGTTTGTCTGGAAAGTGGTAACAATTGTGCAAAGTCGAGGAAGACAAATACATGCAAGAAAACAACAATGAACAGAAAGCTTTAGGACCTAGCTAGTCACTACACTATCTCATCACATCAACCAGCTGGCCATAAAAGCCTAGCTAGAAATTCAAGTCAAGGTGAGGAGAAGCTATAGGTTGCAGTGAAACGATGGAGGTATTTGGCTCTCCTAATTTATTATTTTTTTAGATCAGGTCAAGTTTAGCAAATTTGTGACCATCTAGAGGGGTGGGATAGGGAGGGTGGGAGGGAGACGCAAGAGGGAGGAGATGTGGGGATATATGTATATGTATAGCTGACTCACTCTGTTATAAAGCAGAAACTAATGCACCGCTGTAAAGCAATTATACTCCAATAAAGATGTTAAAAAAAAACAAAAACGAAAGAAAAAAGAAAACCTCCTCACTGTTAGTCAATAATGAGAAATGGGTCCAGTTCCAAAGTTGCCTAGAGCAAGTATTTGCCAAAGGCAAGCTGGGGCTCATACGTGAATACTTACCAACCTAAATACCTTAGTTCCCTCTTTTTTTGGCAGGAGTATGGAAAAAATGCTCATAGCCTGACAGTATTTACCTTCATTTTATTTGTAAATCTGAATGAACAATATGCCTTTCTTGATGTAGATTCTGCTAAACCAAAGGGAGATAGGAGGAACAGTGTCCTGGTTTGCCCAGAATTCTAAGTTTTAGCACTGGGAAACCCCTCAGCCCTGGACAGCCTGGGATGGTTGGTCACCCTAAGGGAGAGAGAATCCCAAATACAATTAGCCATATTCCAAGTGAAGGAATTCTCAGACGGCAGGGGCTATTTGTCTATAGGTCAAAGCGCTGTACCTGCCCAACCTTGGTTGGCCTGTTATGTCTCCTTCCTTTACCCATGATATGTGGGCCTGTGATGGGAAGGTGAAAAAAAAGAAACAGACGCTTCTTTTCCTATAAAAGTTCTCAGGGGCAGCACCTCCTTCTCATGGCCTATTCAGTTACTAGTAGGTAGACACAGCCGATCAAGTACTTGGTGAACAGCAATCTCAACGTGCAGACAGTGAGATTGGCACTTCCAAGAGGCTCTAAGAACGTTCCCCCAGTTCAGTGGGGTAAGCGTCACCTGGGAACTTGTTAGACATGCAAATCGCCAGGCCCCCATGTCAGAGGAGAAAAGAATAAAGTCAGAGTGTAGGACATGAGCTTAAAGAATTCTGATTGCAATTAGAACAAAGGCTAAACGTAATTTTCTTTTCTAATCTCTATCCCTATGAGGTAGACTGTTTTACCATTAGATGAAACCCGGGTCCAGATTAACTGCTTTCTTTTCTCCCTAATCTCCAAAAAAGCCCAGAGCACAACTACAGCCTGAATTAGGGAAACAGAATAAAACAATTACTGTTTTAATTGAAAAGGATCCCCAGCAAATATTGATCCATGTCACAACCATGTGCTGGGGATGGAAATTAAGTCATCCTGAAGGATAAAACCCTGTCCACACCCCCATCCTCACCGCACCCGCCCTTTTCCCCCCTCTAGAAGCAGGAGAAATTGATTCTAGTAAAGCACTGTTCTCTCCAATGCTGACCCAGTTAGGTCAGTGACACCTCTTCGAAAGGTCTGTGGTCTCTGCCCTCCCGGATAAATCTCATTCAGGGTTGCCCAGCAGCCTGGCTTTCTGGCCTTTAAAAATGGTGATGGATTCATTTAGAATCGGGGGCTACCGAGCCGCGAGCTCAGGTGTTGCAGAAATGGCAGGTGGTTGGAGCTGACTTGACAGCAATTAAATGTACAAATCTTTGATTAGGCTCCCGGGAATGGAGTCATTAGCAACCCAGAACGGACCAGCTTGGTTTCCACCGCCTCATTAGCTGCTCCACCGATGTTACTTTAAAAAGCAGAGAGGAGGAAAAAAAAAAAAAAAACTCTCCAGCACAGAATTAGGAAACTTGAGTGACAAAGCCGGGAGGGAGGGGAAGCAGCCAGTGTAAGCATTTCCAGCTGAACAAACAGGTCCCCTGGTTTTTTGCAGTATGGTCGCTGACATGCGCGTGCATGTTTGCTGGACTGTGAAATAGCCCCGTACCTGCCTGATTAATCTGCAAAAAGGGCTTTTTTAAGAAAAAAAAAATCTGCTTTTTCGAAATTCTCAGTTAATTCATTCTTTCTATGGAAAGCCTCAGTGTGGTGGGAGCCTTCCTCCAAGGTGCAGAGGGCAGAAGGGCCAGATCAGCTACAAGGCCCCCTACACCTTCCCCAGGCGGGTCTGGGGTCCACACCCGCCCCGTGGGGGCCACAGAATCTCAGTGTCCATCTTCAGCTCCCCTTCCTGGCTGCCACTGTGATCCGGGCTGATATTTACCTTGTAGATTTCCCCCACTTTGTTAGAGAGCTACAGGTGGGCTAAAACCAGCTACTGCAAGTTAAACAATCTTTTCAACTGGGAGGTTTAAAACAAAAGGGAAGGACTTCCCTAGTGGGGCAGGGGTTAAGAATCCGCCTGCCAATACAGGGGACACGGGTTCGAGCCCTGGCCCAGGAAGATCCTACATGCTACAGAGCAACTAAGCCTGTGAGCCACAACTACTGAGCCCGCATGCTACAACTACTGAAGCCTGAGCACCTAGAGCCCGTGCTCTGCAACAAGAGACGCCACCGCAATGAGAAGCCCGTGCACCGCAAGGAAGAGTAGACCCTGCTCGCCGCAACTAGAGAAAGCCCACGCGCAGCAAAGAAGGCCCAACGCAGCCTAAATAAATAAATAAATAAAACAAAAGGGGAATGTATATCACAACCTTAATGTAAAATCCTGTGTGACCATTTATTTGATATGAGCCTAATGCATTGTGTAATTTAGTATATTTATGTTTCTCCATCTGCCAGTCAGTGGATTAATATTTATAAAACATGCCCCAATATATTTATTGATCACCTATTATAAACCTCATGTTAATTGCTGTGGGGCAGTCTACCTATGACTTTAGAATCTGTAAGAAAGAACCATCATCTACATTTTCCCTCATTTATTCTTTTATTTATTCAACAGACACCTGCCGTGTGCCTGTTTAGTTTAAGCATTGTTCTTGTCAATAAAAATACAAAGGACAGTAAAGTACAATAATTACATTGCTTACTCTCTGATCAGCATTTCACTGTGTTAATTCACTTAATCCCTGCAACTCTGTGAGGTAAGTACTACTGTTATCTCCATTTTAGAGATAAGAAAACTGAAGCACGGACAGGTTAAGTAACTTGCCCAGTGTCACACTGCTGGTTAATAACAGAGCTGGGATTTAGACCCCAGGCAGTCTGGCCGCTTAACCACTAAGCTGTGCTCTTTCAAGTTGCTTACGGCTTAATATGGAAGATAAACATCAAACCCAAACATTTCAATACAATGTGATAAGCACATCTGCTTAAAGTATATTAAAAGTATGTGGTAGAGAGAGAAGGGAATTATGAAGTGCCCGTGGAAAAGAATTCACAGTGGAAAAAATGCTTGATCTAGGTTTCGCACCAAAAAGAAGAAAACCACAGCTTTGAAGAAGTTATAATCTAATAAGACACTTCACTAAATATCTTCGACACCATTCTGACATAGTCTTTGAAACAAAAATTTCACATATGTTGGGAACCTTGAAAAGGAAGGGAACACACCTGAATGTGAGTGTGTTGGCAAGAATGATTTTATTAAGGAGGTCGTGACTAAGCAAAGCCTTTAGGAACTGGTCAAAGTTTAGGATGAAGCCTTGTTAAAAGCAGAGAACCCAGGAGAAGAGGAAGGCAAGGATGGGACTGGCGGAAGGAGAAGAGAGAGAACAAAGAAACATGCTTCCAAGGAGATGAGATGAGGAGATACTGTTGGAAGAATGATTTGAACCTAAGCACGGCGGGCATCGAATGAGAGATTTTATTTAATGCTAGAAATCGACTGAAGGTTTTCGGAGGAGGGGAGTGAATTGAAAATGACTTGGAAATACGGAGGAAAGCAGTAGAGAAATTCAATCGAATTAATATGATAAAAAAGTATATTTTCAAGCTAAGTAACATTTCAAGCTTAGGGGTTGTTTTTTACTCAAAATAACAATCGACTACAAAGAGTTTTTGAGAAGATCAAATATGGTAACGAGAGGAATTCTTCGTGAGCCATAATATACTGTACAAACACCATTTTTATTTTTCACGATTTATTTATACGAACTTTAATTCACTTCTGTTCAAAGTTAGGATGATACCTGAGCTACATGCATGTCTCTGTGGCTAATAAATGGACAGACCATCTCAAGGAGCTTTTTATATTGTAGTGGACAGGTATGAGAGGTCTTTCCAGAACATTCGCCAGAGGAATCAGACGGCACGTTCTCGGAGCATCTTGGCCTCCCGAGAAAATGGCAGTGGTACCTCCAGAGTGGAGTAAGTTCTTCCTCTATTGATTATACTGAGGCGCTGCCCCGAACCAGGGAGAGAAAATAATTACTGCCCTTTGGCTGCCACGACCACCAACAACAGATGATTCTTCCAAGTCAATGAAGTAGCACCACAACCTCATTTGCTATATTTTTTTTTTTAATTTATGTATTTATTTATTTATTTTTGGCTGTGTTGGGTCTTCGTTTCTGTGCGAGGGCTTTCTCTAGTTGTGGCAAGCGCGGGCCACTCTTCATCGCGGTGTGCGGGCCTCTCACTGTCGCGACCTCTCTTGTTGCGGAGCACAGGCTCCAGACGCGCAGGCTCAGTAGTTGTGGCTCACGGGCCTAGTTGCTCCGCGGCACGTGGGATCTTCCCAGACCAGGGCTCGAACCCGTATCCCCTGCATTGTCAGGCGGACTCTCAACCACTGCATCACCAGGGAAGCCCTCATTCGCTATATTCTTAACTTTCCACCCAATCGACTTCTCTTAGACCACAGCCCAACCTATTTCTTTTTAAAAATAATCTCTTTAACTCTCTTGCCCTACTCTTAATTTTTTTGGGGTGGGCGATGGCTGGGTGGTGATGGTAACTGGGTTCATTCTCTACCACAAGTTCCAAATGCTTGTTTGTTAAGTGACTTCCTGGCTTTTCTTCTGTTATTGCTATGGAGAGCTGGGTGGCCTCCCCTCAGCAGGTCTGGGTCAATGTTCCCTCCTCCCTTTGATAGAAGACCACGCGGCCCCTCCCCCACCCAGGTTGCTGGGGAAATGCCTGATTGCTATGGATGGGGGAGGGGAGGGTTCATCTAAGGGTTCTGGAGTTCCCAAAACTTTAAGCTGATGCATAACCCCAAGACAAGGACAAGGTGACATTTGAAGTTAAATACATTGTTTTTCATAATTGTGAATTGGAGCAGAAATGAAAATGGGATCTCATCTGTTAAATAATAATGATTATAAGACATGCATAATTTCTTCTGAGGTTCTTTCTTTCCCTTGAGCTTCCTTGGGATAAACAAGGAGACAGAAGGAGTATTGCTCGCTTCCTGAGCCTGTTGTCAGGCTCGTTCTTTTTTTTTTTTTTTTTTTCTGTGGTACGCGGGCCTCTCACTGTTGTGGCCTCTCCCGTTGCGGAGCACAGGCTCTGGACGCGCAGGCTCAGCGGCCATGGCTCACGGGCCCAGCCGCTCCACGGCATGTGGGATCTTCCCAGACTGGGGCACGAACCCGTGTTCCCTGCATCGGCAGGCGGACGGACTCTCAACCACTGCGCCACCAGGGAAGCCCCAGGCTCGTTCTTTGAAACTACCATCTATCTCCAGCATCCCCAGTTGCCTTGCCTTTCTGGACTTTAACTGGGCCTTCGTGGCAAAGCTCCAACCTGCCCTTCTTGCCCTATTCTCAACTCGTTATATGAGGGAGAAGAAGTCCTGCCCCACCGTTCAGATGTCGGCTGCCACAAATCCGTGGCCAGCCTTTCTCTTGTCCTTGTTCTGCACCCTTTCAGTAGAATTTCCACTTCTTCACACTCTCCGGAAAGGTTTCACAGTCTCCTGAACCCCTCCCTTCACATGGCCTTCACTTCTACATCTTTTTTTTTTTTTTTTTTTTTATAAATTTATTTATTTATTTTTGGCTGCGTTGGGTCTTCATTTCTATGCAAGGGCTTTCTCTAGTTGCGGCAAGCAGGGGCCACTCTTCATTGCAGTGCGCGGGCCTCTCACTGTTGCAGCCTCTCTTGTTGCGGAGCACAGGCTCCAGACGCACAGGCTCAGTAGTTATGGCTCACGGGCCTAGTTGCTCCGCGGCATGTGGGATCTTCCCAGACCAGGGCTCGAACCCGTGTCCCTTGCATTGGCAGGCAGATTCTCAACCACTGCACCACCAGGGAAGCCCTCACTTCTACATCTTTTAAAAGCCTGAGACTGTTATGGGCAAACTTTAAGCTTGTCCCCACCTACAAAAACTTTCATCCACTTACCTCCTTCCCTAGAGTCTCACAAAAGATGGAAAAGATGATGTTTTTCTTTGTTTTGCTCCCGTTTCACCTAGGCCAACCTCTTTCCTCTTGAGTTCTCGGGATCCTGTCCACCCATCTCCTTTTGGGCTTGGATCCAGCAATACCTTCTTTTTCTCTTGCCTTTACAACTTCTTCCCCTACATAAGTTCCTTCCTGCCAGACATAAACTTTCTTCATTGTTTCCCACTAGAAGAAAACACACTGAAGCAGCCTCTCTTTTTTGTTCCCCTTCCTCTTTCTTTTGTTCTCACCAAAATATCTGAAACAGTCAACACCTCTGTCTCTACTTCCTCAGCTCACACTCCTTCCCCCGCTCCCTGCCCAGCTACCTGCCAAGTCAGTTGGCCCCTTTCTCGGTCCTACCTGGTTGGTCTCCACGTGGCACTTAAGATGGTTGATCTCTTTCTTCCCCCTCACACTCTCCACTCTCTGTTTCCATCACATCGCTGCCTCTTGTTTTTCCTTCAACCTCTCCCATCTGTCCTTCTTGGCTTTAAAGGCTGCTTTTCCTCTCATGCCCCTTAAATAGTGGTGTTTCCCAGGATTCTGTCCTAGACCCTCTTCTTTTCTCACCCTACGTTCTTTCCCTGGGCAATCTCATTGACTCAGATAGTTCCACAATCACCACTATGCTGGCAGCATGCAAATCTGTGTTTTCAGCTGGGACCTTCTGGTAAGTTTCCTGTTATACAAACAATGGTCTGCCGGACCTGTCCACCTGGCTGCCCACAGATCCCTCACATTCGGCTCTTCTGAAGCATCTCACCTTTGTCTTTCCGACACAAGCTGCATTTACATGTTCTCCGTCTCAGTAGATGGACCACTATTCATCTCGTCTCCCAGGTTAGAAGCCCCGGGAATGTCCTCAGCTCTTTCTTCTCCTTCATCAACTCCTGTCACATGTACCATGTTCTCAAATGCGCCCCTTCCTTTCCATTTCCCTGGCTTACGTAGGCCCCAATTGTCTCCACCTGGACTGCTGCAAAGCCACTAACAGAACGTCCTGCCTCCAGGCTTGTCCTCCTCCAATCATCTCACTACACAGCGCCCTGAAGAATCTACCTAAATCACATATCAGGTCATCTTATCCCCACACTTAAAAGCCTTCAAAAATTCCCATGGCCTGTAGAATAAAAAATCAGTCGGGAGGCTGTTTATTATTGCCGCTGTCTCTGGCCTCATTGCTCACCAAGCCTTGTCTTCCACTGCTTTTCCAGTAACACTGAACCACTGGTGGATATCATCCTCCTCATCATCATTGCGAGCATCCAGTGTTTACCATGTCCCGGGCTCTGTGCAGCCTCTTCACATGCCTTAGGTCACACAGTCCACACAATAACCCTATCTGGTAGGTACTAATCATTACTCTCATTTATACACAAGGACATTGAGTCAGAAGAAGGGTGAGTAACTTGCCCAAACATGTATAGCTAGTAAGTGGCAGACATGACCTTTCAACCCAGGTAACTGGACTTCAGAACCCACTCTCTTAATTCTATTACACATTCTGTGGCTTTGCTTATGTTCTGCCTCCAGCCTAGAATGTTCTCTCCCTCCCGTCCGCTCGCTCCCTCGCCTGGCATCTTCTGCTTCTGCTTAAAGACTTGGCTTAGACAACAGCAGCTCTAGGTAACCTTCTCCAATCCCTGGGGCTGGATCAGGTGCCTGAGTTTGCCCCTCCCCACACAAAACCCTCATGCAGTCAGCGATCCCGTTACTTACACATCTGGCTATAATGATCTCTTAACTGTGTGTCTCCCCCCATCAGACTCTGCCTTATTCATCCCAGCATCCCCAGTGCCTAGCCTGGTGCCTCACAGGTACAAGTTACTCAGTACCTATTAAAGGTATAAATGGTGAACGCCTGGCCACCAGCGCTCTTCCTTACTCTGCAAAATAAAGTCATACATTCGTGTGGCAGGATAACGGTGATTAATCCATCTCAGAGAGCTGTGATTTGAAGGATTCTTCTCCGCAGCTAAAAGCACTAGTGTGCTGAACCATTCATGGTCCTGCACCACGAGTGCACCGTGCCTGACCAGCCTAAACCGCACACCCCCGGCAGTAACTGGAAAAACGGAGTCCAAGGCAGTGGGGAAAAGTCACACGACCGGTGGGATGCGCAATGCGCTTGCATACTTTAGCATAAAGTTCATGATTCCATATTGCAATGAACTCTTCAGCCTGCTTTCCAGGCCCTTCACATGGATCTGCCTTTCTAGCTTTACCCCACGCTACTCACACTTTAGGACTCCACTTTCCAACACTCGCCCTGCCTCTGGCCTCTAAGCCTCCATATTCCTGCAGACGCCGTCTTGCCTGTCCTCTGCACCTCTGCAATTCCTGCCAATGCTTCCAGAGCAGCTCAGTTGGCCCTTTCTATCTACAGCCTTCTCTGTCCTCCAGACCGTAAGTGATCTTCCAATAGTTATTCTCTACATCAACCATTATACACCAAAATTAATGCTATACCGTCATGAAACATCCTTCTTCATGGCCCGGACAGATCTCTATAACAATTCAGGTTTTTGTACATTTGTGTATTTTTCTCCAGGGAAAATGTAGGTTCTTTGAAAGCAAAAACATATTGTACACTTCTCTCTCAGGGTCCAATAAATAGGGGACTTCTTTCTAAACCCTTGATTCTTCCTGACCTTTCCATCACAACAATCTTCCTCTTATTCCAGGCTCAAAGAGGGGATTTCTTTGAATTTCACCTCTTACCCTAGATCCAGGCTGTCACTAAGTCCACCTGACCCTTTCCTGATGACACCTCACTGACCTCTTTCTCTGCAGCTCTGCAGTTCTCACCAGCCCGTCTACACCATCCAGTGCTACACAGAGAGGGTCAAGCAGGAGCACCCGGCGCCCTCCCCCTCTGTGTGGTCCAGCTCTCCAAACTCCCCTGTGCTATGCTCTGTGGCCCCTGGGTAAGCAAATCCCCACATCTCGTGATCCTCGTGTACTTTGCGTAGCACTACAGAGGAGGAGCTAATAGACAAGACATTTACAGAAAGCCCATGGCTCTGAGATCAGCGGAAAACCCCCAGAACAATAGGAGAGGCGACACGTACCTTAGGCACGATTAGGTGAATAGGTAAATAGTGGCCTTTACCCAAGCCCTACGGCAATTTTTGAGCTGGAATCAAATCACATGGAACAACTCCGGCACCCTTGCAAGATGTGATGAAAACCAGCTTATTTGTCGTTTAATTTCCCCTTCAATATGCTGCTCTGTTTTATGAGCCATATAACTTGTGAAGCAATTATGGCTATAACGCACAGACTTGGTCAGGAGACAGAAACCCGTGAGCCGGGTACAAAGGGCTTTGCGTGGGTGGGTCTCTGACGCGGAGAACTCGGCTGTGTGGGACTCGGGTGGGAGGGGTCCCTGGGGGAAGGTCTCGGATCAGGAGCTCGTGAGCGGAACTGTAGCTTTTGGAAATAACCAGCATTTGGGAATTCTGGCCGATGTGTGAAGTGAGAAGTAGAAGCATTTTCTGGCTCCAATTTCATCTTCTCTCATCATGGAACAAAATCACAGGTATCACAAGTCACCCCACTGCCTCCTTGACAGGTGACCGCCTTGTACAATGTCAACGTGCTATGGAGCAAAATAATAATTATACCGAGTGCTCACTGGTGCCAGGTGTGTTCCTTTGAAGAGCTTTGTAATATTAATTCCTTTCAACCTCTTGACAACTCCCAATATGATTACTGTTATCCACCTTTTACAAAAGAGGAAACTGAGACCGAGAGGGTCTGACTTTCTAGCCGAAGGTCCCAGCCACAAAAGTAACACGAGGATGTGGGTGCTGGCGGCTTGATGCCAGCCCCAAGGCTTTCCTCTCTGCTATCGACTATGCGTATGGTGCTTTCTAGGTCCTGAGCACTGTTCTAAGCGTTTTGCATGTACCAGCCCTTAAAACCTTGCAACAACCCTATGAAATAAGAACTATTTTTGTCCCCAATATGTAGATGAGGGAACTGAGGCCCAGACAGATTCTGTGACTTGTCTGACGTCACACGACTGGAGAGGGGCAGGGCTCAGATGGAAAGGCATGCGCTTTGGTCCTGAGACCAAATTCCTGAGCCCGTGGTCCCCACTCACCAGTTGCGAGTGAGGAAGGGCCACCTCTTGGGGCTGCCAGGTGATGGGTATGAGGTGGGCACAGGGGTGTCCCACGCACACACATGCCGCCATGCCTCTCTGAAGACTCCCCCATCACCTTGGTTCTCTCTCACCCTCTTTTCTGGTACAGGGTCCCCAGATGCTCTCTCCTCTGGCTGTAGTCCTGGGACAGAGCAGGTGGCAGTGCTCAGTTTTCCAGGGACTAGGTTTTGTTTTCGACTGCAAACGTCAGCTGGACTATTACCACGTGGCTATGAGACATAGTTTTGTTAGAAAGAGACTCAGCAGGGCGCAAGTCCTCTTGTGTCCTAATCCCTTCGTGTGCAAGGGCTAGGCCGCCTCTCCCGCTCTGGTGCCTCTCCCCACGCTTCTCTCATTAGGTTTGCTAAACCCCAGTTTAACTTCTGGCACCTCAGACTCTGCCTGTTCTCAGTTAATAAACTGGAATTGATTTGGTGACTTCACAAAGAAAGAGAATCTCAATTCTGCTTAAAAACGAGGGTGCGGTAAGATGGGGGGGTGGCTGGCTATAGATGCCCCGTTCCTGCAGATCATCTAGGGAAGTTTAGCTGAAAGAGGTAGTTGGGAGAAGAGTGAACAGTGTTTGGCCTGAAAGCTCAAAGTCCTGGCCCCCTGCTCTTGGGGCAAACGTTGTGGAATTTCCAAATGGTAATTCTAAAAGGTTTGCATTTGATGTAAGAGAAAGGAGTAAATGAGCGTGGCACTGGGAACAGACCAAAGGTGGGGAATATGGTGCTTGCGGATTTTGTCTTGCAATATAAATCGAGTCAGGGAGGAACCGAAGGTGTAAAGCATGGCCTCTGGAGCCTGGTGGCCTGGGTTCCTGCCCCAGCTCTGCCCCTGGCCACCAGCCACATAGCCTTGGGCAAGAAAGGAACATCTCTGGACTTGGCACCCAACTCTGCAAAAGGAGTCGGTGGTAATTGAGAGGTTGGGAGCATTACGCTGGTTACCATTCGTAAAGCACAAAGCACGTCTGCTGTTTAGTAAACGCTCAGTAAGGACTAGTGATCCTTGTCACCTATGAACAACGTAACAGAGCTTGTGCTAGGGCAGGTGTCTGTAGGAAAGGAATAGCTGAAAGGCTCTGCCTCTCCCGATGCTTTTCACATCACCTGGTTGTTAACCTGCTTTTATCTGTTGTAGTAAGAACAGGCTACGATGGTGGGGGTTTGCAATCCTACTCTTTACCTTTTGTGGATGTTTGAGTGTTTTCACAATAAAATGTCTTTAACAGTCTAGGATTTTGTGATGGAAATGTATCATCCTCTTTTTAGAAACTTATATTTCATAATTCATATGTTAAATTTAATAAATTAGAACTAGAAGGTGGGCAATAGGATCAAGAAGAAAGTGGAAGCAGTTACTACCACTTTATGAATACTCTTTAGAGTAAGACCAACCTGGGTCCAAATCCCAGCTGGTCCACTCACGGGTTTGGGGTCTTTGGATAATTTACTAACTCATCTGCTGTTTGTTTCTTCTCTTCATCTAGTCAGGTGATTAATCCCTGCTGCCAGGATTGCATGAGGTTTAAATGAGATGACATATGTCATCCCCATCCAGACACACAATAGACCCTCAACAAACGTCCCATCTTTCCTTCCTGCCACAGTGGAGTACAGAGGTGGGGAGGAGGTGGGGTGGGGCTGAGGGTGGGGCAGGAAAAAACTCCAAGGCTGAGAAAATGAGTTTTGTGGATTTGATGAGAAACCGGTCTTGCACCCTCTGTTGAAATGGGCTCAAAGCAAAATTGTGAAGTAGGTTAAGTAGAGTCTGGGCTGCTTTCCCTCCTCAGCGATGGCCTCAGGCCATCCCTCACACAGGGCCTCAGAGGAGAGAATGAGACTCATTCATTCATACAGACAGACACATTGCAGGCTTTCTAAGAAAATTTGCATTTAAACTTAACTAAAAGAACAAAATCCCATTAGTTGAATTTCAGCCGGCAACGTAGAGGAGAGAGTTTTCTAGGGTTTTTTTTGGGTGGGAGTGGGGCAGTGAGGGAGCAAAGGAAAGGTCTTTCTGGTGTCCCTGAAATCACAGCACATAAACGCCAACATCCTTTTATTCCAGCAAAGTCCGCAGGCTGAGTCAAGGGGGAAATGAGAAGCTCTCCTTCAGCGCTGTTCCCCCTCAGGAGCCAACTCTGTTGGATGGTGGGGGATCCTGAATCATCCCAGCCCAGCAAGAAAGGGAGAAGGACCTTCTGCCAAGTCTGCAGGTGCAGGACACTGTGCAGAGGACGGTGGCACCAGGGACATGAGGACAAGAGAGAAAGGAAGGGCGACAGGCTAAATGTGCTGGGTATCATAGAGCTTTTGTGGATATCATCTCATCTAACCTTCACTACACAATAGGAGGAAGATAGCATGACACATGGTAAACGAGGCTCAGTGTAAGCCAGGACACACACCCAACATCACACAGCTAGCCATCAGCAGAGTCAGGAATCAAACCTAAGTCTACCTGGCCCCAAAGCACCACGCTAGACTGCAGGTCTGGAAGCTAAGAGGAGAACGGGGAGTCTCCCTCTGTCTCCATGATGACCAACTTGACCCCAGAGAACACAGTAACTGGTGCAAGTGTCCTGTGTGGCCACCCGCCCTGTGAGCTCGGCGTTGTCCTGGCTCCGTGCTCTTCCTGTGTCTGGGGAGGCAGGAGGGCAGGGCCAGCACCATTACTCTTACTGCCATACTTCCTCTATCATTCTGTTTTCAAGCAATGGGCTTTGAATGCCCCAGCAGACCTATCCCCCAGGTGGCCATGTTCTGGTGTGTTCTGGCCGACAGCCGGCCTGGCCTCACCAGCTGTCTGCAGGAAGACTGATGTTTCACGTCCTTCCTGCCTTCTCTCTCCTCCTCCAATCTCCCAGCTCAGGCTTATTGCCTGCTGTGCCTGCTGGTCTATTTTCTACTTCCCTCCCCAGAGCTTGGTTTGCTCTCTGGGTAAAAACACAGAAGGCTGCTTCCTACAGGTCCTTGTAGGGCATTGGTCTTGGATGGTTGTGGAGGAGTAGGAGGTAGAGGATGATTATGATGATGACGATGGTGATGGTGATGATTGTGATAATAATGAAGGTAAGTGCAGACCAAGCAGCCCAACCCAGACCTTGAGAAGTATACCAAAGAGCAACAATTTCTTTGGGGGACTACTGATAGGATAACTATTCCACTGTCATTTTTCCTGGGACATAGATTATCTGAATCAAAAAAAAAAAAGTAATCAGGACAGGAGGAAAGAGCTACCTCCCCATCTGGGTACCTGAAGTGAGAGCTGGGGGGAAGCCTGGTAGGAGAAGGGGAAGGATGGAGGTGAAAGGGCAAGCCACTGGGATGCAGGTTAGGAAGCAGAAATACCACCTAAACTTTATTTTCCTCCCCATGGGAAGTGGCAGAAGCCACAGCAGTTTGGGAGTCTCCAGTCTCACCAGAAGACAGTGGCCCTTGAGACCACACCCGCGTTTATGCTGGTGAGGTGACCCATGGTGGGCCACTAGGTCATGTCAGGATGGAGGCTGGCCATGCCAGAAAGACCAACCATGTAACTCGAGGTTGGAGCTTTGAACCACCTGACATCAGCCCAACCTCTCGACCTCCAAGGAAAGGATGGAGACTGAAGAGTGAATTCAGACAAGTGGCCAGTGATCCAATCAATTGTGCCTACATAATGAAACCCCAATAAAAACTCTGGACACCAAGCTCAGATGGGCTTCCTTGTTGGTCAACGTATCAATGTACCAGAATACATCCTGGATACATCCTGATTCTACATGGAGAGGACACAGAAGCCCTGCATTTGGGATCCTCCTAGGCCTCACCCTATGGGTGTCTTCTTTTCACTGGTCCAGATTTGTATCCTTGGTAGTAAAACTGTAAGTAGAGCACTTTCCTGAGTTCTGTGAGTTGTTCTACCGAATTATCACATCTGAAAGGGTCATGGGAATCCCCAAAGTTGTAGCCAGTTGTTCAGAAGTGTGGGTGGCCTGGGGAGCCTGGATCATGTGGCTGGTGTCAGAAGGGAAAGAAGTCTTTGGAGGACCGTGCCCTTTCCCTGTAAAGTCTGTGCTAACCCTGGGTGGTTGGTGTCAGAACTGCATTGCAGCCTCCCTTTGAATGACTGGATGAATCTGCTACAGTCCAGTGAGGGGGGAAAAGGACAAGCTATGTCCTGTCTTCTAGCCACTGCACTCTCCAAGAGGAAGCTGAGTGGCGTTCACGTCCGCTGTCTCTCTGGGTAAAGCAGTAACTAAAGTTCTGGTTCTGGAGCTCATTCTCCTACAAAGCCCTTAAAGAGTATGTTAAACGGGGTGCCACTGAATTGACATTTCTGGAGTCAAATCATCTATTTTGGCTGATATAACGTGCCAGTGCCGAGCAGTGCATAGATTACTGAATAATCAAACTCATTTGGTGTCTGTAAAATGGAGATAATTTCACATAGTTCAGACGCAGTCCAATTATTTTGTTGTTAAGAAAAGTGAATTGGCTCGGCCCTTTGCCATTCGATCAGTTGCTTGGCAATCAACCTGCCAATAGTTTTCGCCTCCCCATTTTTCCCTCTGATTTTAATTGTGGCATTGGAATAAAAGGATATTCCACACATCTGCTGCCTTAGACTTTGAGGCTGAATTTGAAAAGTCAATCCTTCGCCTGCTTTTTTTTATTCCCAAACTAAAGAATGCAACCATTGTTTTACATCCCTTCCTTTCTTTCTTTTCACCTTGCATCCCCCAATCTTCTCCAGCACCTTTTGCTTTTCCTTTCTTCTTCTTTTATTAAAAAATATGGAAACAAATTAAATGTAATAAGGATTTAGCCAATGCTGAGAACACTACAAGAAATTCTATTGAATCCTATACGATATATTCTAACTTCACATTACTGTACGTATTCAACAGTGCTTGTGTTTCACCATGACTCCCAGATCTTCTCTGTATTTCATGCCTGCTTGGATCTCCAAGCCTCCCTTCTCCCATCTCTCCCCTTCTCCACCATTTTTGCATATGTGTATAATTTGCTTTACCCCAAAATTTGGTATTTGGCATTGGTTCCAGCAACATTATATTTTATCCTGTGTATAGTTTATCAAGGTGACTTCAAATTTCTTTCTGTATTTTAAGGGCCTAGTAACAATATCCAAATACATGGCATTTGCCTGAGATTGGAGCTGTTGCTTTTTCCCTTAACTGGGAGCTTTTTAAGTCTTGGCTCCCTGTCAAAAAACATGGTTAGATCACATCCATGGCCTTTTCTAAGGGACAGTGTCCTACCATAGCCTGTGCTGAAATGGAAGCCCCGGATGTGGCCCTATTACCTCTGTCCTGATCTGATTGGATGGAAGTAGATACCTGTGTCAGGGCTGCCTATCCAGGCTTCTTTCATGACCTATGGTAAAGAGCTGAGCTCAAACAGGGATCTGCTGGGCCAAGCAGATCCTCACTGACAGGACTTTGAATGGGGAAATACACAGAGTCTGTGGCTGAGATGCAGTGGGTAAGACCACGAATAGCCTTGAGCCAGCTGAAGGTAAGAGCAAGCCCAAAGTGTGAGGAAGTAGAAACATGATCAAACGGAAGACATAGCATAGAGGGGTTATATTAGGTCGAGGGCGGTGGGAGGAAAAGCTAAAGCACGCATATAGAGAGCAGCAGAAAGCAGAGTTGGCCAAGTCGCTTCAGTGGCAGAGCACAAATTCCACCACCTCCGAGTCCCAAGGTCCCGAGAGCCATCTTGCCTCCAGCTCTGATCTCCGGGTGGACTAACCATACTGTGGTTTCTGAGAAGAGAACTTCTCCTGCACTGCCCCGTTTCTTGCAATAACCGCAGCCCCCGTCTACAGGACGCAGCCATCATGGGCCGCGGCTCTTTGTAACTCAAGGTTACACATTCGCTGCTCCCACTGTGCCTGCGTACTGACGTGGAGCTTCGCCAAGGGGTCATTCCTTACTGGCCGCTGTAGCTCCCCCACGGTGCTCGCTGTGCCCCTTCAACATGGACCAGCCACTCAGGGAAGCTGTTCTCCCAGGACTCGCTCTCCAACAAGAATGCCTGAAGGATTCAAGGTAAGAACAAGCAAATAAAAACCCTTACAGATCACGTGCCCTGCATCCCCTTATCTCCCTGGAAAGACGTGATGGTTCTGGTTGCATCTGCTCATTGACACCTCCATGTGAAATCCACCCTCTGCTCTATGACTTCTGGTTTCAAGGGGATTCAGGGCTGGGAGATTCCCCAGGTCCTCTCCCGACTTCGACGGAAAGTGATGCCAGAACGATCTGAGTGACACACGGTTCCTTCTATTATTCCTCAGCCTCTGGTTGGCCTGCAAGGCAGCAAGGCTTTGGGGGCCATCAGAGCCGTGAGATGAGAAGAGGATGGACATTTACGAGTTCTGCCCCACCCTGGTATCTGCGGGGAAAAGGGGGCCAATAGTTCTCCTCCTGAGGACCAAGAAGAAAGAGCACTTGAACTCTGAATAAAAGGATATTCCACACATCTGCAGATGTGTCTGAAGCTCAGAGCAGGGCTGGGAGGCGGCCCCAAGGTCACTGGGTCATTCTCACTGCTTTCACACAGGGCTGTTCCAAGTCCTTGACCACAGTCCATAAACGCATGAAGGGACTTAACATCCCTCACCCGTGTATCACACTGATGAGTAACCCCTGAGGACACACCCGGTGAATTCGTGGTCTTTCTAGCGCTGATGCCTTCCTGAATATGCTCATTCACGGGGAGCTGGTCATCCCAGACCATTTGAACCGATAATTCCCCGGCTCTCCTTGTGCCCACGTGTCATGGCTGCTGCCAGGAGAATGGTTTCCTGTCCATCTTTCTGACTGCTGGTGGTGATGATGTGGTTGTGCGAGTCAGGACGACTCCCTACCATCCAGACAGGGCTAACTCCAGGCAGGGAGAGTGGGTTACTTGGTCAGCCTGGCACACCGAGGTCTCAGCTGGGCCCCTGAATCATCGCTGAGCATGTCGAGAACTCTGCCCCACACTCCTCTGCAGGCCTGACTCATGGGGCAGCTTCCCCTGAGAACGCCCACGGCTCCAGGTACCGTTCACAGGCTGGTGGCCGCCTCCACACAGACAAGCGAACAAAGCCAGTCTCTAAGCTTGCCGAGCTTTGCCTAAAGACACAGGGCCTTGTGCTCAGAGCCACAAGCCAGCTGCTGCTACACGCACACCTCTCTCCCCCGGGCTTCTGGTTTCTGCCATGACGACGTAGTGTGGTGAGTCTAGCTGGCGTCCCTTTCACACAGGTAACAGCCAGTCTTAGAGAATGCAGTGCCCCCCCCCCACACACACACACATGACTAGGTTATATGTAGGTATGACTATATAGGTATAACCATGGTGTCAATAACTACTCTGGGGTGGAAATGGTCTTGTGTAGGAAGACAAGGTATCTGACATTAGCTAATAAAATGATCCTGAGTAAATCACATCTCTTCCCCAAGCCTCATCTGGAAAATAAATAGTTTGGATTAAATTCTCTCCAAGATCTTTCCAGCTCCAAAGACCACTGATGCTGTGGATACTATAAATCTCTCAGTGCCCTCAGACTTTAATTTTCCTTTCAGATAAGCAGTTGTTATTGAAAAGAACCACAGAATTGAGTCAACCCAGAAGGATATTTTCAATATCTTCCTTCCACGTAGGTGACTAATAGTTAGAAGTATAAGTGAAGAGAGCAGGCAGTGGGAGTATAAATTAAAGAGGATGAACCAGCTGAGGTGTAATTGAAACCTTGCCCATCAGCAAACTGTAAACAGAGAAACTCCCAGCTGTGCATTGTGGGAGTTGCCACAGGGAAGGGAGTCAATGCTGGGAGAAGGAGCTGACCAGCAGGAAAGGGTTGGAAAACATGACAGTTGGGAGTAGAAACAAGATGGCGGCCACCAGTGAAAGGAGCCAGCCCTCTCCCCCTGCTGAATCCAGAAGGCAATTCAGGCATTCGGGTGCTTCAGGTAAAGATCAAGCCAGAGAAGCAAAAATTACCTGATAACTTATGGATTTCAACAAAGCAGGAAGCAAGAAGCCTGAGGCCACAAGAGAAAGAAGAGGTGATATTTCACGTGAGTGAATCTGAAAGAATTTTCTTAGCCTCCATCAGGAGCTGGTCATAGCTGCCTGAGAAGGTCTAGCCCTACTGAATACTTAAGTATTTACTCAAAAGCAGATATTTCTAGTCTGAGAGCTTGAGGAAGACAGAAGTGGGTGCATTAGTAAGACTCTCAGGATGGTAAGGAAGCAGAACGCAAACCAAGTCCACTTCAAGGTCTTGAATGAATAAAGTCTCAGCAGTTGTGGGTTGAGGCACATGGATTTGTAACTAGAAGTCATAATTCATAGTGATTATATGCAGACAGACCAAATAACGTTTAATGGCTATTACACAGTATTTTCTGTAAAGCAAATTTCTTCATGTAAATCCAAGGTGCTTATTTCACGTGAGATATTCTGAAGAGCCCTGAGAAAATGAAACAGGCCACAGGATAATATTCGACCAAAATAATTATCACGGGGACATTTTTTAAAAGGAAGTGCTGCTACCGATTGGGAATCAAAACTTTTTCAGAGTCCCTCCATCTTGATAGGAAAACGAAAACATGGACAAAATGCCACAGGAGCTTACAAATCTCAGAGGAGACAGACGACCTCTCTCTAGCTCTCGAAGACTAACCATCCCCATGAAGTAATCAGTACTCTCCCTCCCAACTTACGTATTTTCCATAAATAAATATCACCTCCTTTGGGGACAATATCTATTTTTCCCTTATATAATAGGCTTACCCTTCTTTGTTTGAAGTTTTTGTAAGTCTCTGAAATTCTGAAGACATTAGCAATGGTCATTATTTAATATTTCTGAAACTGTCATATCTCTCTTCTGCATTTCATGACTCAGTTCTTTGAGTTTCTGATATCCAGCTTGCCCACCATCAGCTTCTTTATCCTCTTGCCATCTGGCTTCTGCACTCATGGAAACCATCAGTGACCCCCTCCTAATCAAATTCAATGGCACTGCTGGGTCCCCACCTTTAGCATCACTTGTTATATCCTGTCGTGGCTGCATCCCTTCCTTAATTCTCTTTCTTGCCTTGGCTTAAGAGATAACTGCTTCTTTTCCTCATCTACCTGCTCCCTCATTCCTTCTCTGTCGGTGAGTCCAAAGTCCAGTGACAACAGGGGCCGGAGAGGCACATAAGTGATGGAGGCAGGTCAGGGATGAACTAGAGCTAAGGGTGTATTCAACGGAAGGGGAGGCCATTACTCAGCTCTGACCAATGGCTGCACTCAGGGAAAGGAGGCCCAGTGCTGTGGAGGGTTGTTCAAATTTTTCAGGGAATCTAGGAATCTGGATTTTTATGGGGAATCTCCATCTTTTTAAATGTGAGAAATGAATTCAAAATTTTTTCTTACAAATATGTGTGAAGCAAACCAGGCACATTGGAAGGGCTGGGATCAGCCTGCAAGCTGTGTGTCTGCCACCTCTGCCCCACGCCATTTGCTCTATTCCACCACATCGCGTACATGGGCTCCCGTGGCCAACAAGGTCATGTGTGAAGTTGGGAGTAAACCAAGACCATGGATAGAGTTGCTCGGTAGGAAATAGAGACATGCTCTTGTTTTGTGCTAAGGAATACCTTGTAGAAGCTTCCTCGAGGGTGCTGGATACACAGAAAGGGAATTCAGGAGAGGCAAACAGAACCATCCGGAATTGTGAGAGCCTTCGCTGAGTTTTGTTGGCTGTAAAGGACAAAGGTGTACGTGGGCTCCCAATAGTACTGGATGCGGAGCACGGGCACACCTGGAATCCAAGGCAGTTCTAGCAGCCTGGTTATCCATCTAGCAACCAGCAGCAGGATATCGGCGATCTCTCTCTGGTGTTCCCCCTTTACCAAGCCCCAGTTATGATCAGATTCCAGCTTCGTTGTGCACTTCCCTTCTTGGGTCCTCCTTCCCAGCTAGCGGATGCTTGCCTACACTTCGGATTCAGTTCTCTCTGAGAAGAATTCTGTTTGGCCTGGTTAATCGTTTTCTGACCTTCTTTGAGCACTGATTTTTGTGCCAGTCTACCTCACAGGCTGCAAGCCAGGTAGAAATTTGATTCCTTTGAGTCTCTGCCTTCAGGCCAATCGCCCCTAACCTGCAGGTCATTCGGTTTCCACGGGCGGGGGAGATGGTTGGTAAGTTCAGAGCGTGATCTGCCAGCCACAGCTCTCTTACCAGAAGTCGGGGTGAGGCAGGCAGCTGAGATGTGAAAGACTCGTCTCATCAGTGACTCTGGGATGGCATTAGGAGTTATTGAAACTTCCACTACTTGACTAGGGAAGGAGTTTCCAAGGAAAAATGAAAGTAAGATTTATACCATGATTTGTAGAAAAGAGAAAAACTGTTCTGACCTAGTCAGCTCAGGAAACAAGGGCATCAGTTATAACAGGGAAAGGAAAAAAAAATCCAAGGAGCCTGCCATTTTTGTTAGAGGACTAAATTAACACTGAAGTTTTAGCATCCCAAGTACTGACTCACTGAGAAAATTAAAAGGTCAGAGAGATGGAAGTCAAAATGTCAGACTGGTTGATAAAGCTCGACTGCAGAAATGGCTCAGACCAGTCGACCAATGGGCTTCGCCCTGGAAACAGGCAGATCTACCCACCTCATTACAAGCCAACTGGAGTCACCCATGACCACTCACTCGCCCTAACAAACTTTTGGACAAGCAGGCTGTGAGCAGGGCATGGCCCATGACGAGGCAGATGTATGTAACAGAGTTGCTTTTCTCCAACCTGCCAGATAAATGCAGGCTCTCCTCCCTTTGGTGAAGACTGAAACAAAAGGACAGATGTTTCTACTTTATTGTTAGGGGAAGAATGCCGAGGTAGGGGGGATGGAGCCCCCTAAGAACGGTCAGGTCAGAGGTCTGTGCATTGCTTTACAGATTCAATGAAATAATAACATTACTTATTAGCCGACAGTTCCTGAGCACTCACTCTACGCAAGCAGACCAGGTCCCTGCCCTCATGGAGCTTACCATCGAGGGGAGGGCAGGTATTAATCATACCACCGGAAATAGATTTACCTTTAGACACTTGGATAAGTGCTTTGAAGGAAGAGTACCTGGTCCTGGCAGAACAGTAATAAAGCAAACGAACCTAGCACGGAGGTGACCAGATGGCCAGAAAAGGCTCCCAGGAGGAGGGATGTTTGTGCTGAGATCTGAAGGCAAAGATGGGAAGGGAGGCCGCCAGGTGGAGCGTGTAAAGGCCCTGGGGCTGGAAAGGAGAATGTCACCTCGAAGAGCTACAAGGAAACGGTTTGGGTGGAGTCGTGAACAAATGGGAATGCGTTGGTTATGCCGGCACTGAAATGCCCCCTTTCTCCTCCAAACCCGTTGGAGAAATTCACATGAAGGAAACATGGCAACTAACAAAGACTTTAAAATAGTCAGGCAGGCTAGCTTCTAAGAAACAACTAGTTTTTTTTTTTTTAATAGTTACAAAAATAGGTGCTTTGATAAAAGAAGGGAAGAGCTTCCAAAGGCGGGGAGTGACCCACAGCACTAAGTACCACTGAGAAGTCAGCTAAGGAGAGAATCGCAGACTCCTAGATAGAGCGCCAGGGTCACCACTGGTCATCGTGGCAAAAACCCTTTCAATGGACCGATGGGGCTGAAGAAACGGAAGCAGCTGTTCAGCAGAGAAGAGAGGTGGGATATCAGCTGGAGGGAAATGCAAAGTCAGAGGACTTGTATTTTCAGATTCCTATAAAGCACTTAGCAGTTTGAGACCCATTCAAATATTCAGTTAAATAACCTCTTTTCTTATTTATTTTATTCTATTTTTTTCTTTTTCAGAGAGTAAGTTCTCCTGCAGTGTAGGAAGCGAATGGATTCTCTGTGAAAAGGGATCTTGGTTTCCTGGTCGCCAGTAGGACTAAGAGAAGTCGCTAGCCTCTGACTGCATCTACTAAGCTGCCCGTTAGGCAAAAGTGGGTTTCGTGCCTCTCCCTCAATGCCCCCCATTGCACTACAGGACAATCGTCTGTGCGCTAACATCTCTGAACTCAGGGAGTGCTTGTTGAGCTTTCTGATGTGCTAGGTGCTGAAGGTAAAGCAATGAATAAAACCCAGTGCTTCAATTTAAGGAGCTCCCAGAATGCCAGGAAAACAGACCTAAAAACAGATATTTACAAAACAATGTTGTAAGTGTACAATAAAAGTATAAGCAAAGACAGTGTTAGTACAAAGGGACATAATATTTAATCTGAGTCTTAAAGAAGGAATAGAAGGTTGACTGTCTCCAGAAGGGTGAGGAAACATTCAGGACAGAGGGGCTTATACAAAGAGGATGTTGATTCCCTTTTTGAAGTTATCTCAACTCTGCCCCTAATTTTTTTTTTTTTTTTACATTCTCCAATCTGGTCCTTCCTTGAAATGAAGAACATGAATTTTTAAGCGATGTGGCCACTGAACACAGAGAAGCCAACTGGTCAACATAATTAATAATCCCATTTCCATACTCCTATAAGCACCTTCCTTGCAATGCTCAGGGTAAATTCTAATGCACTGAAATAGTAAAATGAAAAACTTTAAACACATGACTCCCTCAAGGTTCTCCCATTTTAAAGAGGACACACAAACATAGGCCCAGTAAATCTCTGAATAGAAGCTCACTTTACAAAACCTTCTTATATGTTTTTCAATTCCTTGAACTAAATTTGCGTGGATGGTGGGTGGGTTTAGGCAGAGAAGGGATGAGAGCTGGGAGAGGACAAATAACTGGCTGATTGGGGCAATAAACCACGTATCAAAACATTTACTCGAGAAAGATTCAGGCCTCAGGTGAGAACTTTTTTGTGAATCTAAGTGATTTCTCCTCACACAATAAAACTTAAACATGGAAACAAAGTTAAAAACGCAGGTCTAATGACCAAGTTACCTGGATGAGAGGTCAAATTTCCTGCATTAGAGATTGACTCCAAAAGTTGACTTCTTGAAACTCTAAGCACCAAACTGTGTTCTCACTAATCACACTCGGGCTCTGCTATAGAGACCACTCTGGCCTCAAGGGCAAGGATGATTCCTAGATCAGGACAGGTGGGGCTGAAGAGCAATCTAAGGATGGGTAGGGACCCAGGGAGAGGACCTGCCCATTTCTATCACCACCTGAATCTTCTGGAATGTTCCCAGGCACCCAGCAGGTTCAGCGATGGTGCCACCAGGCCCCTCCTTGCTGCCCGTGAGCAAATGGATCCTTGGGCTGAGCACGAAGCAGTCGTTAGCACCCAGGGAAGGTAACGGGATCAGAGCTTGCAAGGATACATTACCCCTTCTGCACTCACAGAGCTGATGTTTATTGCAGGATGTGAATGGCATCCTGCCAGGGCAAGGTTCTTAACTCCTCCTCGTGTCAGGGCTCTCAAACTTTTGGTCATCAAAGTCACCTGGAAAGCTTGTTAAAACCCAGATTACTGGTCCTCAGACCCAGAGTTTCTTATTTAGGGCCAAAGGATTTACCTCTCCAACAAGCTCCCAGCAATGCTAATGCTGATGGTCTGGGGACCCCACTTAAGAAGGTCCTAGGGCATCCTTACTTATCCTGAAATTCCATGCACAATCTATGCGTATGAACCTGTGTGTTTTTGTCCTTGAATGTGCTTCATAGCTTTCATCAGAATCTCTGAGTGAATCAAACCACAACAAACAAAAGCTATGAACTTTAAGAACATTTACTAATGCAAAATACACAGAGAAATGCTGACCCAAAGAGAGAAGAGTGTGCCATGGTGTAGGAAGTGTAAACTCACTGGACAGAGCAAAGTCAGTTCCACAGTAAGTGTTCAGAGTTGTTGAGTGAGAGTTGGGTAATGGTTGATAGGCACAACTGAAATAAAGAGATTTGGATAGGAATTAATATTCTCACCTTACAGGAATTTATTTTTAATTATAGATAATTATGCTGAATTACAACAAGATGATCTGAAGCATTACGCTAATTCAGGAGTAATGAATTAGCATGAATTACTGATGCAATCTTTAAAAATGTAACCTATCAATCAACACTGGATCAGCAACAGACAAAAGGCTATGATCTGACATTATTATTGTACAGTATTATAGTTAAAACCGGCCTTTCAACCTAGCCTTTAAGAGCCCCCATGGAGCAACGAGGTGCCGATACCTGTGTCTCCCTGTGGAGCCAAGTGAAGACCTATATCCCTTCAGGTTGCCCTCCCCATTGGCTGGCTCTCAGACCCCTTAATTTTAGAGGTAGTGGAACACAACACCTTGTGTTCAGTCAGACCTTGCTTCAAATCCCAGCTCTGACCTTTACCAGTTATATGACCTTGAGAAAGTTACTTCCACCTCTCTGAGCCTCAGTTGCCTCATCTGTAAAATGGGAATGAGAGCCTAACACACAAGGCTCTTCTGATGATTCAACGATATGATATGTAAAATCTCTGACAGTGAAAATTCAACAGATGGTCATGGAGCTCAGGTCTTGCCTTGGACCAGTGTTGGCAGCAGAATCACATATGGCTGTTATCCTTAGAAACGAGCACCTAGCCTTCCAACGAGCCCTTCCAGACCCAGATTTGTTTAACAGGACACAGCAGTCTGCCTAGTTTTCATATAACTAACACTTCATGAGGGTTGTGGCTCACAGTCAAAGGATGGCTCCTGAGCTTGCAGGTGAAGTAAGGTCCTTTAGTCAGTGGGAGAAAGTGCTGGGCTTGCTGACTAAACGTCTGCCCGATGTGTATTCTCTCTCCTGAACCTGAGAGACCACAGACTGAAGACACAAAGGGGGGTGAGCAGAGGGGAGAAGTCAAATACAAATGTCTCCCACGCAGTGACTGCTAATTTCTATAGCAAGAAAGCTGACGACTGGCTACCTTACTCAAAGTGAAAACACCTCGTGAAGAAGGGGGGAAAAACCCAGTATTAAGCACCATCTATGAGTCAGTTTTGCTTGCATATGATTACATAATGCCCTTTTCAGAGAGGAACAAAACAGAAAAATATTGCCCAAGTTCATAGAGCCAGTAACTGGTAGAGTCCGGATTAAAACTCAGATCTGTCTTACTCCAAATGTCACATGCTTTCAGTTAAATCATACTGTCTTTACCAAGATAATTGACTTCTACTTCATAGCATTGCTCTTTTAAATAGAAGGAAAAAAAGATGGTAGGTATAGAAGCGGAAAAAAACAGAAAGCACCTACAATAACTGCAAGTAAGTCAAGAAGAAAGCACCTACCCGCACATAACCAGAACAAAAATGAATGACCAAACACACAAAAGCAATTGACGCAAAATACTTAATCTATCTCAGGCTCTAAGACCTTTCTCTCATCCGGAAGGCCAAGAGTTAACCAGGCTAAATGGCAACGGCAGTGAGGTCCAAGGCCTGTGGAGGGCAGCAGAGAGTCAGAGCTTGAAGAGCACCACTGGCCATGGAACTCCGGGCAGAGGTGGAAGCCACCAAAAAGCCTTGCCCGGAGAGACTTTATTGATAACGGAGACTCAATCTGACTCTGTGCAAAAAGGTCAACCAAGGTTAGGGTAGACCTGGAGATGGGCCTTTGCATCTGGGTCCAGACAGGCATTTGCATTCCGGTCAGGGTGGCAAGAGGGGCTTAACCAGGGAACAAACTGTCCTAGCAGTGAGATCAAAGACCATGGATTGCTGATAGAGCTAGAGCCCTAGTGGCGTACACCTTGGGCATGAACACGCTCCGCTCTGACGGCTAGGTTGGGCTTCGCTTGTGTTCCCTCATAGCAAGAATACGGAGCTGGGTGGGCACTGTCCTGTGAGGTTCCTTGACTGGCCCCAGAAAGCATATGAGTCTGTGGCTCTTGATTTGAAATGCACGTTACCCCAGGAG
Organism: Stenella coeruleoalba; assembly: GCF_951394435.1. Classification (NCBI taxonomy): domain Eukaryota; kingdom Metazoa; phylum Chordata; class Mammalia; order Artiodactyla; family Delphinidae; genus Stenella; species Stenella coeruleoalba. Next base: position 14,639,719 of record NC_137164.1, read on the forward strand.
ATAGCTTTGAACTTGACAATACCCATCACTGAAAGTTTAGATGTCATAGAACGTTGAGTGGAATTCAGAGCCTGCACAACAGAATGGGTCAACCACAGAGAAAATCGGACACACACACACATGAAGAATAAAGACGATGTCCGCTTTCTCATTCATACCTTAAATTTAAGGAGCACCTACCATAGGTCTGATCCTATATCAGTCTAGTGAATGCAAGGATACCTATGGCATGATCACTGCCCTCCAAAGGGCTGTGCAGTAGTGTAATTGGGGAGATGGGATCTGTATGTAAGAAGGTTTGCAATGCTGCCTTGGCATCTGTGAAATGCCAAGTAAGAGTGTAAACAATAAGGGATAGAGTTATGCTGAAGTTCAATGTGGTCTGAGATGGCTTAGGTTGACTTCACAAAGTAGTAGAACATTAACTGGATCTTGGATAAAAGTTAGGCTTAGGTGGTTAGAACAATAGAAAGGAGGGTATTCCAAGAATGGGAAACTGCATGAGCTAAAGAGAGGTGGGAGGAAGGTGTGGGACAAGGTTAGGGACCGTGAAGAGATCAGTCTGTCCAAATTGGTGAATTCATGTGGAAAGAGGAACATGCGTCCAGGGATTTTAAGAATAATCTCACTTTCAAATTTGTAAGACCATGTATGATTTTAGATGGGAAAATATGGTTATCATAGGTCACCACCCACTAAACCCTGACAAAACCCTTGAAGCCAGGAAAGTAAGTCGTGTAAGTTTGTAGATAATGCTATCATTGTGTCTCTACCATAGTAGTTGGAACTCGGTAGGCTCAATGAACCAATACAATTTGTTCTCTGTACTCTGAGGGTTGTGTTCCTAATGCATATTTAGTTATCGAAAATCATATTAGGGCCTTAGGCTAAGTTTTCAGATGTGCAATTCCAAAATTATTTTTTTCCTTTGGGAATTTTAAATATATGCATAAGAGCATAGCTTAAAAAATTAAACATCATGGAGCAAATCCATCCACCTAGCTTAAGTGGGGTATTTCTTTTCCCCTTACCGTGTAAGGGCAGATTTCTCATATTTTCTTATCATTCACTGAGGGACAAATAAATCACACAGCTTTTCCAAGCAGCTGTGTGGGGAAGACTTGAGCATTGTTTTTTCCTTAAGGATATAGGATTACTGGTTGGATTTAGAAGACAATTGTTTATAACTAATAACATTAGATGTAACTCATTCTTCTTAATTGATCCCATCATATGCAAGTCTTGTTATAAGAGCTCTACTGTAACATAGAGAACAGACTGCTGGTTGCCAAGGGGGAGGAGGGTGGAGATAGGATGGATTGGAAGTTTGGGATTAACAGATGCAAACTACCATATATAGAATAAATAAACAACAAGGTCCTACTGTATAGCACAGGGAACTATATTCAATATCCTGTGATAAACCATAATGGAAAAGAATATGAAAAAGACTGTATATATATGTATAACTGAATCACTTTGCTGTACAGTAGAAATTAATACAACATTGTAAATCAACGATACATCAATAAAATAAAAATTTTTTTAAAAAGCTCTGCTGTAGAAGAAATACCTGTGTTTGTGACTAGATACAAGAATGAATGAATGAATGAATGAATGCATGCAGAATTGTTGATGACCACATTTAAGATGTTTCTCAAAGTGTAGGCAGTGAACCTCCTGTATCAAAATCAGCCAGAATGTTGATCTACAATGCAGAGTTCTCCAAGGTAAGGCGCAGAAATATGCATTTTAACCAATTCCTGGGTGATTCTCACAGCTCTGAACGCTAGAATCTTTGCTGGAGGGTAGGGAGGGAGCAGACTTTGGGAGACATGGAAGCTGAGCTGAATAGTATCTGAGTAGATCCTGACTGTAGGGGGAGAGGCCAGGAGAGAAAACCCCAGTTATTCTCCTGAGGCTCCTGCAGGCAGAAGTACTCTGACTGTACACTATGAGGGGGTGATTTGCACAAATATATTTCAGCTTAAAAAATCAAGAATAAATTTAAGAAAAGAACTTAAAAAAAAGAGAAATAGAAAACAGTGTTCAGTATATGACACTGAGACCTGCCTCCTGAGAATCAGACAATTGAGGTGTCACATACCTGTGCAGATGATGACTGCTCCCAGGACAGTGTTGCTGCCTCACGGTTTCCATAGCTCTTAGCATCCTTCCAAGAATGGACCAACACAGCCTGGTGGTAGGCGAGAAGCTCCCCAGGGCAAGACAGAATCCCACAAGGGCAGGTCATAGCAGCCAAAGACTGGATCCTGTGGGAGGAATAAATGGCTTGAATAAGTGGTTTGGACTTCTATCTGTCGGTGACAAGGATCTCAGGACATTTGGTTTTTAAGATGAGAGCTGATAGAGGCAAAAGGGTACTTGAGAAGATGAATCTGAGAAACATGTACAGATTGGAGGGGACAGAAATCACAGGCAGGGAATTCAGTAAGAAGATCACTGCTAGGGTTTACCTCTTCTAGTTGGCCCCTTTCTTTTGATCGTTTTCATATTTCTTGCCATCACTGATTGCTTCCAACGGACCCTCTAAAGTAAAGAGATTCTGCATATCACTCTTTGCGTTTCCCACTATGTATGGCACTGAACTGAACTGAGCCATCTCACTCTTCTAGTAATGAAAAGATATTTGATTTTTAATTCAACGCAAATCATAGTTATCAGCGTTTTATTTTTTTATTCATTCAACAAATATTTATTGGATACATATTTCATGCTAGACCCTGGACTAAACACGGGGAAGAGAATGGTGAGAGATGTTACCTGTCGTGATGGGCAGTGCTCTCCACTGGGAGACAGACACAAAAGGCAAAGAGTGTGCCAGGGCATTCAGGTGAAAATAACACAAGGAAAGGAGCAGAGGCCCCAGAGAGAACTGTCTCCTCCATGGAGGTAAATTAATGGTCACATGAGGTGGGGGGCAGTGGCAGTGAAGGAAAAGCATGACCTTGAATGCCCTGTAAAGGGGTTTGAAATTTAACCTACAGACACTAGGGAGCCATTGAAGGCTTTGAGGCAGGTGAGTTCATTGACAAGATCTGAGTTTTAGAAAATAAACTTTCTAACACAGCACAGCACGAACTGGCAAAGGTAGACTCTTGAGACAGGTATACTTCTCCTTGGAGTGTCACTGCCACAGTCCAGGTGAAAGATGATGAAGGTCCAAATCAAGGCGCTGATCTGAAGAGGCCCAAAGGCCCACAGAGGAGATAAAAATCTATAAGGCTAGAGAAGGAGCTGAAAAATGTCCCTGCCCTGATGACCACATGGACCAGAGAATGCCGTTCATTGCACACACCGCAAGGAGGAAGAATCTGTATGAAGCAGGCTGACACATTCGGCTCTAACTCACGCATCACACTGCAGTTAGAGCATCCCATTGGACTCGCCGACTTGGCTACAGCCCTCCGCTGCTCTGAGCTCTCCCGTGGACCACTCTTACTCAACGTCATCAAGTACCAACTCATTACCTCCTAATCCAACCAACATTCATCGGATGGCAGTAGGTGATTTCAGGGAAGGGCGGATACATGGCGAGTTAAGATGCAGCTCCTGCCTTTCTGAAGCTCACAAGCTAAGAGTCATTGATGTATTCATATTTCCCATGAGCCGGACCGTGGGCTGAGCACGTGATGCACCGGGTGAATCAGTTATGGTGCCAATACCTCCACATAGGGAGGCGAATCACGTGTTGACGCGGCTCTGAGACTAAAAATGACTCTTCTAACTCACAAGTGCAAATGTTAGTTCAATCAGGCCATTTTATTTTTCTCATTTATTGTGTTTAGAGAGGGGAAATGTATCATTTTAAGCATAAAATGTCACCCTGATCTATTTTACGTGTAGAGATGACACATAACTATTTTACTTGAAAAAAACATTCTACTGTTCAAAAGTGAACGTAGCCTGACAGTTTAGTAATCAGCAGACTAAAACCTGGAGCTTCCCCATCACCCTGGACAGCAACAAAGGGCTGATACGTCACTTGCCGCTATGACAGAACCACCGTACAATTTCCATACAGTTCTGTGACCCAACCCCGACTTCGGACAGCTTGGTCCAGGCATAATAGGAGTGTCCACAGGATGCAAGCACAGCTGCTTAATTCAGTTTGAAAAATTTAATCACCGAATTTTTCTTTCTTCCCCTCCAAGACACCAGCCAAGTGTTGGACTGATTTTTTTTCCAGAGAATTTATTGGTTCACATCATGTAGATAAGAACTCTGTGTCCAAAGAACTTGGAGTTTCAAAGCGATGTGATGATGCAATGAGACATTTGACCAAATTCCATCCTGGAGTTGATGATCCCACCCAAATGGAGAGGAGTGGCTGCTTCTGGTTTGAACTAGCTCTCGAGGCAGCGGAGCCTGGTATAAACATCACTGGACCAGGGATGTGGCTATTGGGAATTTTGTCCTTGCTCTGCTATCAACCGGCTGGGCTAACTCTCATAGGTTTCCTCATCTATCAGTGAACTCTTTGAACCAGTTGATTTCAGTGGCTCCATTCAGCTTTTGAAATTTGACAATCCCAAGAAACGTCTCTTAAAGAACTCTTTTCCAACTTTGCCATTCCGAATAATCAGATCTGGTCCCGCTGAAATTTCCTGTTCTCAGTAATTACAACTGAGTGGCAGAAATCTATGGCATAAAAAATTAATCATAGAGCAGTAAGGATGATAAAATTTAACCAGATGGTGACAAGATGAACTAACAGGAGAAACTTCTTCATTTCCAAAGCCTGGTTTCAGGAGTTTGCAGGCTCCTTGAACTTGGGTGATTACCGCAAGTCATTCATCGTTTCTGCAAGCAGGGCTCAGCCTTAGGCTCGGCCTGGCTTTGAGAGGCTCCAGGCTGGTCTGGAATTTCATTTGGAGCCCGATCAGAAATATACTGTGGATGGTAGTGAGATCTACCTCTTTCTGTGTTTGAGGACAAAGAGACTTCTGACAACTGGGTAGGAAGAAGGCTTCCAAATCCAGAAGGAGAAGTCAGGGCCAGAGTATCTGTCCTGTTTGCCGTCAAGCTAAGAGGGAGGATATTAGAAAGAAAGAAAGAGAAAGGAAGGAAGGAAGGAAGGAAGGAAGGAAAAAAAGAAAGAAAGGAAAGGAAAGGAAAGGAAGGGAAGGGAAGGGAAGGGAAGGGAAGGGAAGGGAAGGGAAGGGAAAGGAAGGGAAGGGAAGGGAAAGGAAGGGAAGGGAAGGGAAAGGAAGGGAAAGGAAGGGAAAGGAAAGGAAAGGAAAGGAAAGGAAAGGAAAGGAAAGGAAAGGAAAGGAAAGGAAAGGAAGAAAAACTTGCTAAAGGTCTCCTGCTGTTTGTGCCTTACCCTGGCTAGGAAGGAGGAGAGTTTCATTAAGCTCTTCCCTTTGTGTCTGCATATCTTAGGGGGTAACTTGTCAACTCAGAAACTTCGGGTTAGAACGTGCTTTGTAAGCAGATCTGGGTTTTTGAAATCCTGGTGGAGTCTGGTCTCTGTCCTTTCTGTGTTTATCCTTAGATCCTCGTTGGCCTCCCTTCTCTTTTTATTTGTAGTGGATTCAGGTCAATGGCTCAGGATCGAATTCTTTTAAAATTTGAGAGTAATTTCAGAGGAAAAAGAGAAGCTTCAAGATTCTCTAAAATTTGCTTGTAGGAAGAAAGACACGTTCTGTCTTCCAACCTATGGATATCTGTGATTTTGCTTTACAAACTGGGTTTATTCCTTCTGACCTGTCACTCCAGCGCGCTGGCCCCCTTGGGAACGGGAGAGGGGCCTTAGATCCCTGATAGAGACCTGACCCATACCTACATTTTCACCAAGGGTTTGGCCCACATGAAACTGTAGGAAAAGGCCTAATAAGGCACGTGAGTGTTTAACCAAACTCAAACAAATGATTAACTACAATGTGAGGAGAAAAACAATAACAGGAACCAACAATGGTACGAACACAGATGAATCATATGTCAGGCCTTGCTGATTGACGTCAGACTGGCTGCAAGCGGTGTCTGACAAGTTAAGGACAAGGTGACCTCCAGGGTCAGATGCTCCTGCTTCTTTAGACTATTTTCCTTTTCCAGGTACCATCTCTAAAGGTGTGCAAACACATAGCAGAGGGGATTTTAGCAGGTTAGGGACCAAATTTCAGAAATGCTGCCCTAAAGAGATTTAGATTATCTGAATTTATTCTAAAGAAAAAAAAACCTCTAACAATTTCAAGACTTCAAAACAAAAATTTATATTTATACTCTATCTGATCACCTTCACAAAAACATTTTTTACTATTTCTACTCTGCTTCTGTCCCTATCACTCTTCCCTTTTTTTTCTTATGACACTTATTACCACCTGACATGCCATAGACTTGTCTATGCCTGTCCCCCACCCCACTAGAATGTAAACTTTTTAAGAATAGGGACTTTTTATTTTTTGGCTGTGTGGCATGCAGTATCTTAGTTCCCCAGCCAGGGGTTGAACCTGTGCCCTCTGCAGTGGAAGAGCGGAGGCGTAACCACTGAACCGCCAGGAAAGTCCCCAAGAACAGGGACATACTTTTTTTTTCCCCCCCCCCGGTACGCGGGCCTCTCACTGTTGTGGCCTCTCCCGTTGTGGAGCACAGGCTCCGGACGCGCAGGCTCAGCGGCCATGGCTCACGGGCCCAGCCGCTCCGCGGCATGTGGGATCTTCCCGGACCAGGGCACGAACCCGTGTCCCCTGCATTGGCAGGCGGACTCTCAACCACTGCACCACCAGGGAAGCCCAGGGACGGGGCTTTTATGTTCACTGTCGTATCCCCAACATATGGATTACTGCCCAGCTCACAGAGGTATCAGTGACTGAATGAATCTAACCAAACACCTATCTAAGGGCATTCAGTAAATGTTCGTTATGGGAATTAGTAAATAAAGGGATAATTAAGTCTAAAAAGAAGGAAGGAAGCAGATTCACTGACCACCGATAACAAGGTTTCAATAAATGTTAGCAAACAATAATCATCATCCTTTTTATTATTATACTTAAATTACCTGTCCATGATTTTAGGTGACATATAACCAGGAGCTGATTGGTCCAGGAAGGGGCAGCTGCAATGGCTGGGATGACCGGCCCTCACTCCACATGGTTTCTTAGTCCCTAGGAGGCTAGCTCGGGATTTTTCTCATGATAGCAGTCTACAGCAGGGTTCCAAGAAGGCGAGCAGAAGTACTCAAGGCCTCTTGTCCTCAAGCACTCTTGAGGCACTGGCTTGAAATCAGCACACCATCACTTGCTTCTGCTACATTTGGGTGGTCAGAGTGAAGTCACAAGGCCAGCCCATCTTCCAGGGGCTGGAAAATCAACTCCAGCCCCTGCTGGGAGGGGCAACGAAATCACATGGCAAAGGATGCAGAAACAGAGAGGGGTGAAGAATGAGGGTCAGTTCTGCACTCTGCCACAACGGCATGTATTTCTATTCATCTGAAGGATTCTTCTCCACTCATTAAAATGAAGCCTATGTAACTAACGCATGGAGTTAAAAGGATAAATGAAAGAGTATGTGCCAACTTTTATTACAACCATATAAACAGACACACAAAAGGTTAGAGGAGAACATACAGATAGGATGGTTGCATAAGGATGCAGCTAGTTTTTATAAAATATTCTGACAGCTTTACTGGAGAACGCAAGCCTCACATCACATCTGCACGCAGCGTAAGCCACATTTCCTTCCTTCAATAGGATTTGGCTGAAGTACCCAGTGAATGAACAAAAGAGTTATGGAGAGAAAAAGCAAATGACCTATTTTTTTTTCCTTTTTAGACAAAATGTCCAAAACTCCATGCCAGACGATTCAACGGGCAGAAGGAATTTAGTGTGACATAGTAAGCTTGCTATTTCTAGGGAAAAGGAGGTACAGCGTTTAGAGTACAAAGCAGAAAACCTTTGCCTGTTAAAGTATTTCGTGCAGGAGTGAAACCTTTCGTTGTGTGAGTAAATCGATGGAGATTATCTCCTCGGTCGGAATTTCCTTTTGTCTGCACGTGTCCTCGTTGGGCATCTGTTCCTGCATTCGGTTCAGTTGCTGAGTTCTCAAGTGAATGACTTGATTCAAGGTAATGCTGAATATTGGACTGAGGGTACTCTGTAGATATTGACGTCATGGCCTTTGACTCTATCTGAGGTCAGTCATTGACCGGCACATCACACTCAATGCCGTGGGCTGACGTGAGCCACCGGAGGTGTGGTCCATCACTAGCTTGGATTTTGTGATGCTGAGGTTCTAATATCATACAAACCTGCTCTCGGGTACAATTTCTTCAGGACTGCTTGCAACAGGACACACCTGTGGCCTGACTGGCAAACCATGGTGTGTCATGGGCATGCGGGTTTACACTTCGGATGAACCCTCACATGGGGCCAAAAGGCACAGTTCTTATGGGACAGCAAAGGAAAACAGAATCATAGAAATTCACAGCTGGAAGGCGACTTAGCATCTGAGGAAAATCAGGTCCAGGGGCAGCGTGCTATTTGCATGTGCTTCTGACCTAAAATGAGTTGCAGTGAGGTTTCTCCAAACCTCCTCTCCACTGTCCTGTTGCCCATGAGGATTCTCTGTTCTCCTGCAGATAGCAGAGGGCTAGGAGGACCAGCACCTGAAACCAGCAGGAGAATCACTCTACAGAGAGAGGACCATGTCTCTCCCCATTTCACCTGCTTCCTGCTGACCTCCAGAACTTTGAGTCCAGAGAGATGTGTGAAAGCTGCCGGTCCTTCGTCCTGTCGCAGCCTCTTGCCCACACTTCCCAGATTCTTGGTTTAATCCTCTAGCCCAGGCTAGAACCTCTGTGTCCCCAAACCCTCTCCTCTCCGTTCATAACAAAACGTGTGCTCAGAGACTCTTACAAAGTGATGTATAACTTATTTATTTTTTTAAAGATTATTTTGACCATTTTTAAAGTCTTTATTGAATCTGTTACAATGTTGTTTGTTTTATGTTTTCTTTTTCTTTGGCCACGAGGCACGTGGGATCTTAGCTCCCCAACTAGGGATAGAACCTGCACCCCCTGAATTGGAAGGCAAAGTCTTAACCACTGGACCGCCAGGGGAGTCCCTATAACTTATTTAGATCCCAAAGCACGGACCTTCTTTGAGGAATTTGCATGGTCATGAGGATTGACCCTTAAGGAACTGGAACTCTGAGAGAGGAACCCACGGAAGGGGCACAGACACGCCCTTGGGAAGGTGTGGAGGCAACTTGAAGGAGTGAAGCAAGCCAGGGGGCGGGGTGAGGTTCTCCAACAGCCTCCTTTGCAATAAGGGTTTCAGGGTGACTGGTCGACACCATGGTCTGTGCCAGTTCAAAGAGGTTCAAAGGGGGCTTCCTTGGTGACGCAGTGGTTGGGAGTCTGCCTGCCGATGCAGGGCACACGGGTTCGTGCCCCGGTCCGGGAAGATCCCACATGCCGCGCGGAGTGGCTGGGCCCGTGAACCATGGCCGCTGAGCCTGTGTGTCTGGAGCCTGTGCTCCGCAACGGGAGAGGCCACAGCGGTGAGAGGCCCATGTACCACAAAAAAAAAAAAAGGTTCAAGGGGACAGAGTCAGGGTGCTGCCCTTTTCTTGTCTTGGCCACAGACTCTTCACCCTCTGATGTAAGAATCAGGCCATCGTTCTGAGGCAATTCTGCTGATAGTTTCTTCTCTGTTATTCTTCAAGAGAAGCTGGAACTCTGAGCTCTAGATGAAATCCTCCGATTCTTAAGTGCTGCCAACTTCCTCCAGCGGTGGAAGTTCTTGGGGGGGAGGGGTACAATCATATCATCCGTGGGCTGAATCTGGCCCTCAGGATGCTCTCCTGTGACCTGTCCCCCTTGGAGAAGGCGGTGGGATGGGCTGGAGCAGAGCAGGCCCCCCAAATCATAAAGTAGAGGAGGCTGATTGGAATCGAGGACTGTAGGATTCTCGTCGTATGTTTCTCAAAAGCAGACATGATTTTTAAAGGCTGTGTGACCCTTCCTTAGTGAATGGCCGCCCACATGTGGCCACCCACATAGGACCACGTGTGCCCTGAGCGGAGGGGTCAGGCGGCACGAGGCTGAAACATGCAGATATGGGGTCACCGCGCCGTCCAGGCTGCCCTGTGTGTGCCCACTCTCCAACCATTTCCTGGGTGTGGAGCAGGAAATGGTCTTACAGAGATGGCCAGCAAGGAAGGACTGTGGAATCTCAGTGCTCTAAGCCACCTTAACAGACATCTGTGCAGCCCTGTCGTTTTACACAAATAAACTGAGCCCAGAGAAGGAGGGACCCCTTGCTCTCAACCTCACACAGCTGGTTTACGGCGGAGCCAAGACTACAGCTCAGGGCCTTGCTCCCAGAGCAGAGTTTGTCTTAAATATCTTCCTTCTCCCTCACCCCCATCCTCACTCCACAGGGAGCTGTCCTAAAGGGTGTCTGTGAAATGAAAAATCGAAGACCGCTTCCTTTCGGTAACACTGTAAGACTCCTCATATCAAAAATTTCACCAGCTAGGAAAAACCACCTTTCTCAAATCATGCACCCCTATTTAGGGCTCAGAAAACAGAGACACCAAATCATTTTATGCTTTGCTTAATTATGATGAAGAGCTTAGTAAGTGTATGTGTGTGACACTCTACTGGGCACTTTATACACCCTACTGCCGTTAATCTTCATTATTATCTCCATTTTACAGCTGGGGGAACTGAGGCTTTAAGAAGCTAAGAAGTCGCCCAAAGGCTCACAATTATTAAAGGACAGAGCTGGCACCTGACCCAGAGCCCTCACGTAATAAATATGGCCCTTATAGCTGAGCTTCACCCCTGACTCAACGTCCAAGAGATGTTACCTTTCAACGGTCCAACTCCCAGAAAACCTACTACCATCCTGCCATCTAGGGAGCTGCCCCAGTCTCTTATACAAAACACTACTCTGTGCCCACTTCATCACACTTTTTTTTTCAGGCTCCAAAAATATGATCTCTCTCATGATGCCAATTAAGCAGGAATAACGGACTTCTACTCAATAGTTAACCATTCACCACGTATGGAAGAAAATCCTGGAAGGTTTGGTTCAAACACGAAAAGTGTCAGCTCAAAGGAAAATTCCTTTAATAATTCTCTGGAGGGGGGAAGTGTTCTGGAGGAAGGCTTCCTGCAACTTTAACCAAAACGTCATGGATTGTGTACGCTATAATGGCAGAAGGTCTTGATTCCAGAAGAACACACAAAAACAGAGGAGGTAAATTAGATTCATCATTTGGACACCTGAAAGGATGTCAAGAAACCTTTAACCCACCGATAAGCAGTGGAGGGCGCTGTCATCGTGGATCGCCCAACCAGACGACGGGGCATCACACTAGCAAGCTGGCTGGCCTATTAGAGGCACGCAATTCTTTCATATACTTAGTGCGGAAGTGGAGAGGATTCAAAACAGTTTCCTTGTCTCTGACACACATCCAAATTTTTAATAGCAGCTAAGTACCTTACTAAGCAATTGAATAAAATAATGCATTCAAGCCCCAGAAAACCTTTTCAGGCCTCTTTTTATCTCTATGTTTTACTGATGGAAAAACGGATTGTAATTCACATTTACAGACTGGGCACATGCCGTGCAATATATTTTTTTTTCTTTGTAAAACTCAAGCATTCCAAACTATTGGAGGAGTTAAGCGATTTTTGATCATTTTGAAACTAGCTGTCAGATTTAATCTGTGCTAAAGCGACAGAGGGCAAATGTATTCTGAAGCTTGTTATATAATTTACAGATTATTTCTGCAATTTATATTCCATCAAATAGGGTATATTAGGCTCTCAGAAAGCACGTAATGATCAATTAATTTCAGCAGAGCCATCCTGGTGGCACTTATGGGACAGACATGATTAGACCCTTTTCAAGCAGAGTCCCAAGGTCAAGTCATCAAATAGGACTGATTACATTTTCTAATGGTTTCTCCATGCCCATTAAAGAGCACTCAACTATTCAGACTCTCCTCTGATCGTGACATTCAAAATTTGCTCTGAAGGTTCCTGACAAGCAAAAATGTATTCTCTAATCTTTAACCACATAAACAATAGCTAACCACTTGTAATTGAGTTTAAATTGATTTCAGGTGGCTTCAGAGAAAAGCAATTTCTACAACAGATTAACCTCTTAATTAAAGTAGATTAAGAATACTGTCAGGTGTAGAAATTCTGCTGCAGCAGAAAATTATACCCCATTGACATTCATTTATGAAAGGATCGCTGCGCTATCCCCAGGTAACAGGTTACTTATTGGTGGTTCTTGCTTCACTAGGTCAGCTCAAGCCTGACTCACTCTGTAGGCGCTCCGTCTTCTGCAAGGGACACGCGTGGGGGAAGGAGGGGGTGATGTAAAGTAGACATTGTTTATGGCATGATGCTGTCCTTCTACTTACGTCTGCAGAGAGTTACTTCTCTCCAAAACATGGAACCTTCTGGAAAAACCATAGACTCCCTTAAATGATCCGAGGGTTGAGGAAAATCATGTATCAGCCTCCACACCCAGAGTGACCAAACACGTCTCTGCCAGGTGTTCTTTGGTGCATTTAAGTAGACATCATTCCCGTCCTCCAAGTTCTTGCTGCACAGGAGCGGTCCTCAGGTCAGCACCACTTGGGGGGCTGTTAGAAATGCAGAGCCTTGGGCCTCTCAGGCCCTCCCCACCCCAGGCCTACTAGATTAGAGGCACCATTTTAACAAGATTCTATACATCAGAGACACTTGGTCAGTTTGATGAAAACAACAACAGGGTGCATGATAGAGAGCAAACCATTTCCTCTGCACTTTTTATTTTTCATCTCCCTTCTTTCAAGAACATCCTGGCTTCCCGTATTTCCTATGCTGGCTGTGAACATCCCAGGTGATTTCAGTCCCACTCACTCGATTCCATCCCAGAACATGGGACATTTGGAGTTCCTGGCTTGGGCCGAATCAAGCTTTAACCCTGTGCTGCCTCCATGGGCCTGGGACAACCTGACCTTGGTAGTTTGCTCTCTTGGCATTAAACCCACAGCTCACGTTCCTGCATTGGTCCCAGCCTCTGTCATCCTCAGCCTGGGGATTTTTTGCTGCTCTCTGAACTTGCATTTTTGATCTTGCCCACCTGGTCTCAAGACACCTAGCCTTACCTGTCTAAACTTAGATTGTGGCATTGACTTCTAACCCACCCCGTAGGTGGCAGCCTCCAGCCCACCTCAGCGTGGCTCGTGGTTGTTCAAAGGAAGTGATACAAGCATGCAGCTGTGCTCAGCACCCAGGTATGGTTAGAAAAATTGGTTTAGAAACGGCAGATCTCAGGCTCGACTACGCACTAGAATCCCCTGAAGAGACTGAAATTTGCCAGTGCCAGGGGTCCCATCCCAGATGAACTTAAATCAGAATCTCACATCCTGAGCATAAATGTTTATAAAAGCTATGATGTGATTCTATGATGCAGCCAGAGTTAGGAGGCACTCGCTGAGAGACACTTCCCCGCCCGGGCCACGCCCACCCCCGCTCCATCCTCTATGCTTGAGTAACAATTTACTTCCTCTTATATTCCACTTAGCCTCTCCCCACCACCAGAGCATTTAGAAAAGAGTGAATGAACAGTGTAGCGCTTCTGTGGGTCTCAATGGGGGGAAGGCGAGGAAGGGGGGTGGGGAGGAAGGACCTCCCTGGATTATCAATCACGTTGCTAAGGCTGTGCCAAGAGGGTGATCCAGGATGGATGGTAAACTGACCACCCCAACCTCCCCCAGCTGAAGGTGCACGACTAGCTCAGAAAGTGAGAAAATGGAACCCGGTAATCACAACCACCCTCAAGCCTGGAAGAAAGCAGACGAAGCACCAGGGAAGAGATTTAACATAATACAGCACACGTTCTCCTACTTGCAGATGTTCCAAAAAAGAAAAAACGACTCCCACACTGTTGGCGTCCGTAAATGGCAGTTCTAACCTGTCCTGAGCATCCGTAAGGCGGATGGGGCACCGGGCCGTCGGCAGGGGGTCTGACCACGCCCAAGATCTACAGGCTTTGGAGAAGAAAGAGGCAGCCCTGCCCCCATGCCCTCCAGGGCTCCGCCCCTGGGTGGGTCTGAGCCCGCAGGGGAACCAGGTCAAAACACCTGCTGCCTGCTGCGGTGACTGGGAGGGGCGGGGGGAGCGAGGGCGCCCCTGACGTGCTTCCTCGCTCACCTTTTCTTTCATGGGTCAAGAATTCATAACAACTGCCACCGTGTGCTGGTTCTCTAAGTACCCAGCCCAGCAGAGGATGTGCACCTGGGAGCCAGAGAGACATGCAAATTCTCCCGGGGAGGGTCCCGCCCAGACCCACTGAATCAGAAATTTTAGAGGGGGGCCCAGCAAGTTCTGTTTTTTTTTGTTTGTTTTTTTTTTCGGTACGCGGGCCTCTCACAGTTGTGGCCTCTCCCGTTGCGGAGCACAGGCTCTGGACGCACAGGCTCAGCGGCCATAGCTCACGGACGCAGCCGCTCCGCGGCATGTGGGATCTTCCCAGACCGGGGCACGAACCCGCGTCACCTGCATCAGCAGATGGACTCTCAACCACTGCGCCACCAGGGAAATCCACAAGTTCTGTTTTAAGATGCCCTCCAGGTGGCTCTAACACACGCTTAAGTTTTTTTCGTTACTTAGAGCTTTCTTAGGTGTCTCCTCAGTCGCCTTTCGGATCCTGTATGGAAAAGAGAGGGAATGGGGAAAATGCCGGCTCTCTATTCAGATGCCTGCGCCCTGGTGCCTGCGGGGCTTCCCAGCTGGTTCTCAGCAGTCCCCTTTCTGAACCTCTGAGCCTCTGTTTTCTAGGCTCCTGCCTGCCTGGACATAACCTTTGTCTGTTGAACCTGAGGGAGCTGCCTTATCCTTCCTGCCTCAGTTTCTCTCCCAGGCCCTGCTCCTCTGCCTGGCTCCTTCCAGCTCTGCTTCCTCCTCTCATAACGGTTGAGGCCCAATCTCATCCTCTGGGCAGCAAAGACCCTGGGTGACGCCGGCTCTGTTTGCCCTTCCTATCTGTCACCCTCCCCTGGCCAGCTACATTTAGTTAGCGACCAATGGGCTGCTATTAGCAAATTCTTTTGAATGAAATAATTAAGGACTTTTGGTTTCCCAAATCCTTTTGCTTGTATTATCTCATCAGGTCGCTGTGACAGTCAAATAAGGAACTCAGGTGTTACCCCTATTTAAGAGTCAGGGACACTCAGACCAATCCAGGTGACGGTCCAGCTAATAGGAGAGCAAAGACTGCATGCAGTTCAGGTCTCTCAGACCCTGACTCGGTGCTCTTCCCACTGAGCTGCATTTTCCACAGTCTTCATTCATCTCTCCGGTGGTATTTTCCACTCTCCCCAATAGCACACCATCCACATTTTAGGTAAGAGATTTGTAATCATCATTCACCTACAGCAAGTACTGGTTGAAACTGGACAAACAGCAAAGGATGTATTCTGCCTTGTCACACAGGTGCGCTCCAAAGATTTAGCAGAAGATAAGAGGAGGGATGTTTGGGCCACACAGAGGGGTCACCTGCAGCCACAGTGATTGATTTCTGGGGTCAAAGGATGCTCTGGTGATTGACAGAGTTGACTGATGGGTCAATCACTCCTGCAATGGCTGAGAAATCAAAAGCTGTTCAACTTGAACGTCTTGTTAGTTTACATCTACCTCTCATTTCTTAGGATGATCAACCAACAAGGACGTCCTGTGTAGCACAGGGAGCTCTGCTCAATGTTGGCAGCCTGGATGGGAGGGGAGTTTGGGGGAGAATGGCTCCATGTATATGTACGGCTGAGTCGCTTCGCTGTGCACCTGAAACTATCACAACACTGTGAATCGGCTATGCTCCAATATAAAATAAAAAGTTCAAAAATAAAGAATACATTTGGGGATTCGAGAGCTAAAGGGATTCCCTATACGATCCCTCAGCTGCAAGCTCCCTTCCCTGAAGGCCATGCCCTGCCTGGAAAGGTATTGTTACTTATCTGCCAGCCTGGGTCTGCCTGGAGGTTAGGGGCTCAACGCCCTGAGCAGGGTCACCTCCAGCGTCTGGTGGGACCACTTACCCAGATTCCCGGATTCTGAACTCCTCTCTTGGCCTCTCCATGCAAGTCCTATGTCCAGATTGCAGTGTGGGAACCAGACAGGCGCCTGTTGCCCCAGCCTCCGTGACTAAGGCCTTCACCTCCGGACATCCACCTCACCACGTCTCTGCCTGTGGGGACCTCTGCATTCTAAACTCGTCCAGCCTGTGAGGAAGCCAGACCCGGGGCCAGGCCTTCTGGTTCAGCTGGCTAAGTCGGACTCTGATCGCAGCTCTGCCTTTGAGACTCACATAAGCCCCATTTCTCGTATCACCACCTGGCTTTCTGACACCACACGCTCTCAAGACGACCCACCCCAAGCCCAGCCTGCCTCCCAGGGCAAAGTCTCCCTGGTCATTTGTGACCCATGGTTCCTGTGACCCGGCACCGTCTCTCCAGCTCAGTGGAGGGTCAGTTCTGCACTGGTCGAGCCGCCTGGGATTCAGATCTAGAGCATGGCTGGGGATGAACCAATGAAAAGAAAGAAATGAATGTATGAAGAATGGATGGACCAATCAACTGCACGTGGAGAAAGTGGAAAACAAGTATAACCACAACAGCCTCTGCTTTCAAACGTGAAGCAAAAAGGAATTCACCATCCCTTCCCCATGTCAGCTGACCCTGGATCCCACAGGGATTTCTATACCTCCTCAAAAGTGGTCTAAATCCTCCGTTCTTGTGAGAGGTCCCCGCACTTTCCTGAGCAAATGACAGTGAAGAGGATGATGCCGACAGGATAAAATAAGAAGAAATAAAGGAAATGAGCAATAGAAAATAGCTTTTAATAAGCACTTACTTGGTTCCAGGCACTGTGCTAGACACTGAGCATATGCAGCAGCCCTGAGATCCTTGCCTTGACCTCCTACAATAGTAACATCACTGCCAGTGTTTGGGTGACAAGACTGGTGAAGCCAGAATGTGGTTCCAAACCTGTGCCCCTCACTACCATGTGAGGTTCCTTTCCTCACAGGCACTGGGTTCCCTGTTCTGAGGCTTAGTTCACTCCTTCGTTTTGGTCTCAGGAAGTGGTGGCTTGGTTGGCCAATCCCCATCATCACCATATGTGATGTTTTTCCCTATAATCTTCTTTTGATTAAATTAGAGCACCCATATAATCCCTTGAAGTGTTGAAAAATGAAACTGACCAGCCAGGTCCATTCATTTCAGCTCACGTGTCCTGGGAAGAAGTCTGAACTTGGATCCCATTCACTGCCTTGACTATGTGACCTTGAAAACCACCGGCCATCTCTCAGTCCGCTCTCTACCATTCTATGCCTCCATAGTGCTGTTTTGAAATCAAAAGAGATGTTGATTTAGGAGCCCTCTATAAACTGGAAAACACTACCAAAAGTAGATTATTATTACGTCCAAAGAGCAGTTCAACTCTTCTTTTTCTTGCTGAATTTACTAACTACCTAAGAGTCAGGAAGGGAGGGAGACAAGATCTTTTATGGCTGGGTTCGTTCCAACAACAGTACTTCCCACAAACATCCATTAAGGTCTTAACATGAGCCAGGCACTTTTATAGATCTTTTCTCTTTTCAGAGATAAGACATTTATGACCAAGTTACTTCTGCATCTTCTCATATTTGGGCGGGTGTTACACCTGCTGTGGACCAAAGCCGGGGAGCTGGACCCGGATAGGTCAGTTAACTGGCTTCGGACACCGTGGTTGGACTCCACCAGCACCCAACTGTCCTCATCCTGCCTCGCCTCTTTGCCACACGTGCTTCTGTGCGTGCTTTTTCACGGAGGCCATTTTGTCACACGGATTCCCCGCAAGAGAGTGAGGATGAATCACCGGAGCTCCGTCACCCTGTAACAAACAGCTCCAAACACATGTCCTGCCGAGCATGAGTCAGGTTAAGTGCAGACCTAGAGGCAGTCTCCTTCCCAGCTTTCTACATTTTTCCGTCTAGCTTCTCTTCCTGGGTTTGTTTTGCCTTTAGGTTTTCTTTTCTTTTCTTTTTTTTTTCAACTTTATACCTAGTTTTTGATACTTTCCGCTAAGTGCCTTGGCTAAGAAAGAGGCAGCATGAGATTTTTTGGAGAAATGCATTCAGTGTAAATATAGTATAGTATTACTATATTTTATATAGTATATTTATACTATATATAATATAAAAATAGATATTAAGTTTATTTATACTGTACATAATATTTATACTATATTACATGTCGTATAAATAAACCCATGATAGACTGTGGTATTTCTCCATTTCTTTTAACTAAACATTCGCCAGAAACTTATTTTTAACAGAAACTTTTGACTGAGATATAATTCCAATACCTTACAATTCACTCACCTAAATCACACAGTTCGTTGGTTTCTCGCGTGTTCACAGAGTTGCACAACCATCAGCACAGTCAGCATTAGAACGTTTTTATCACCCCAAAGCAAAACTCCATACCCATTGGCGGCCACTCTCCTTATCCCCCTAAACTTCTCAGCCCAAGGCAACCGGTGAAATACTTTCTGCCTGTACAGATTTGCCTGTTCCAGACACTTCATAGAAATAGAATCATCTAATACGTGGCCTTCTGTGACTGGCTTTTTTCACTTTGGCACAATGTTGTCAGGGTCCACCGGTGTCAATGTTCCCAGTAACTTGCATCTCTTCAGTTAGGAATTCAGACTCATGGCTGCTTCTCATGGAACTTTGTATTGTCTTTGCTTCTCTTGGAATAATAACAATAAATAATAATAAAAGTATCCTTTAGTGGGGCCTATATACATATTGTCTCATCCTCACAACAACCTATAAGGGGTTACTATGGTCACTATTTCTCAAGATAAGAAACCAGGAAATGTCATCATGCTCATTAGTGACAGAGCCGGTGTTCTAACTCAGGTCTCTGAGTCTAAATCTGTCTCCTCTGCCTCACACAGTAAGTCTGTCTTGGAAGATGAGTCCTAGTTGTTACCAGCAGCATCATAAACACCTTCAACATATGTTTCTGACTCTTGAAACCCAGTGCTGGCCCATGGCTGTGGCTTGGACTCACACCAGAGGAACAGACGAGAAGTTCCTTCAGATGAAACACCCAGAGACATAGCCTAGGTGGGAAATGAGGCGGGATGCACCATGGTCAAGACTGTGGGACTCCAGAGTCCAAAACAGACCCAGCTTCAAAACCCAGCTCTTCCACCTTTTAGTCGTGTGTCCTTTGAGCAGTTACTTTCTGAGTCTGGATTTTCCCACCTGTAAAATGGGGAGAATGTTTCCTACTTTGTGGAATTGTTACGGGGATGAAATAAAAAGGTGAGGGCTTAGCATGATGCCTGGTACAAAGTAAATGCAGGAGAATATTCACCACTACTGATTACGATCACCGCCTTAGACAAAGATGGGATGGCATTTTGTCAGTCATCCAGGAAGCCCACACCCATGGCCTCTGCACACACACACACACACACACACACACACACACACACACACACACACCAGCGTAGTTTGGGAGGTGAACTCCCCACTGGCCTTCTATGATCATACCTAAAGTACCCTGTTATAAGGGGGAAGGGTTTAAATACAAGAGGGAATAAAGAAGAAGCAAGACCTACAGCACTGGGTAAGAGAATTTCCCAAGAACCTGACCTTGGGATCCCAGAACAAATGATCTCCAGGAGCCCAGAACTTCAGGGAAGAGAGAGGCAGCCATGCTCTCATGGGTCTGCTGCAGCCAATTACTGATGCAGAGACAGCCTTTACAAAGTTCACTGAGTCTTGCAAAAACATGACTACCGTAGCAGGAAAATTTTGTCAAATTATGCAATTTGGAGGAAAACGCTCCTTTCTGTCCCCACTGTGATGTTCAGCTCCTGGCTAAGCCAAAAGCAGCTCCTGGCAAGAAAATCATTAAAAAAAATTGTTTTTTGAGGGGGGAGCATATGGTGAAAAGCAGGGAAGGAGGAAAAGAACCCTAGAGGAGTTTTTCCCTAACCTTTTATTAAAATGATTTTCTGCCTTCGGCAAAATGGCACTGATCAAAACACATAATTCACAATGAAATTCATTTCAAAGGTTTGACTTTTTGTGAAAGTTCTGGATGAAGAATCTATCCCACAGACACACGCTCCTATGCACACAAAGATGTGCAGGAACGTTTAGTGCAACCTTTTTTAATAGTTCTGAGAAACAACTGAAAGGTCCAAAAACAGGAGACAGGCTAAGCAAATATGGTACCTGCATCTACCAGAAATCCATAGAACTATTAAAATTAATGGACTGTGTTCATATTGATATTGAAGGATGTGAAATATATAAACTGAACAAGACAGCAATCCGTTAGACAATATATTGAGTATAGGCACATCTGGGAGGTATTCTGGGTTCAGTTCCAGACCACCGCAATAAAGTGAATATCGCAATAAAGCAAGTCACACAAATTTTTTGGTTTCCAGTGCACATGAAAGTTATGTCTGTTTTGTTCACTGCTATATGCGTCCTACCTAAAATAGCGTCTGGCACCTTGTAGGGACTCAAATATCTGTCGTTTGACTGAATGAGTGAATGTTCGTGCAATACTTTTGTGATGAACAATTAAATACACATGTACACGTACGTGTTTATATATGTATATGCGTATATATGT
Source organism: Stenella coeruleoalba (assembly GCF_951394435.1). Classification (NCBI taxonomy): domain Eukaryota; kingdom Metazoa; phylum Chordata; class Mammalia; order Artiodactyla; family Delphinidae; genus Stenella; species Stenella coeruleoalba. The sequence continues at coordinate 14,660,395 of NC_137164.1, forward strand.
ATATACTTGTAGAGGTGTATATGTAATAACTGTTGAAATGTGACAACTGTCAAAGACAGACATTAAGATACTGATCTCTAAGGCCAGAGGAGGCTGTCCTGTACGGGCATTCTTCCTGTGACCTCTTTACCTCCGACCTCTCACCTTTCATCTGGGATTACTTTTCCTTCACTTTTTTTCTACATTAATGGTTCTTCATTGGCGCTCCAGTATATATAAATGCAGAAAGTCAACGAATGAAAGGAATAAGGCTATGAAATATTTTAAACTAGAGGTGATAGAGGGCAGTTTCTGTCTTACATTAGCCTCAAAATCCACTGTTTCTGGTTGCACCAGAGTAAGAACATTTCTATCTGTATAGGTAAGTATTTACAAATAATAACTTTTTAAGTAAACAGGTCATCTTGTGGGCTCAGAAGATGGTCCAGTTCAACTGAGATAGTGAGAGAAGATTTACCCAAGTTCTTGTAACTCAAGTGGATGCATCAATAGGAGCACAGGGGCTTCCCTGGTGGCGCAGTGGTTGGGAGTCCGCCTGCCGATGCAGGGGACGCGGGTTCGTGCCCCGGTCCGGGAGGATCCCACATGCCGCGGAGCGGCTGGGCCCGTGAGCCATGGCCGCTGAGCCTGCGCGTCCGGAGCCTGTGCTCCACAACGCGAGAGGTCACAGCAGTGAGAGGCCCCATACCGCAAAAACAAAAAAAAAAAAAGAAAAAAAAAAAAGGAGTACAAACTGATGAGTGAGTGCTGTCTCCCATTGCTAAGCTTTTGATACAAAATAAATTTATACCAGTGTTGTTAATTATAACTTTTTAATACGAAAACTTATTTCTTAAATAAAAATTGAATGAAATGGTTGCAGTTTATCCAAGCCACGGCAGAGACCTGCAGAAAATGTTGACAGGCTTCGTCGTGAAGCGGCTTTGATTGGTGACCTGTTGACACCTTTCCCTGTTGGCAAGTTCACCACTTCTCTGGCGGAGCTGACATCCCAAAGGTGCCCAAGCCAGTGTGTTATGTGAAGCTTAAAATGAAAACACGTGAGGAGCCAGCCTGGTAGACGTCTCATGCTGCCTGCATACCTGTCCCCACACCCACGCCTTCTCAGAAGACAGTGCGCCACTGCCAGGCTAAAGGGTTGGTAGCAGTGTCTATCCTCAGGATGCTTTCACAGGTTTGACTTGATGTGAACATTCTGTCACACAGAGTGAAGTAAGTCAGAAAGAGAAAAACAAATACCGTACACTAACACATATATATGGAATCTAAAAAAAAAAAAAAGGTTCTGAAGAACCTAGGGGCAGGACAGGAATAAAGATGCAGACATAGAGAATGGACTTGACGACATGGGGAGGGGGAAGGGTAAGCTGGGACAAAGCGAGAGAGTGGCATGGACATATATACACCACCACACGTAAAATAGAGAGCTAGTGGGAAGCAGCCGCATAGCACAGGGAGATCAGCTCGGTGCTTTGTGACCACCTAGAGGGGTGGCATAGGGAGGGTGGGAGGGAGACGCAAGAGGGAGGGGATATGGGGATATATGTATATGTATAGCTGATTCACTTTTTTATACAGCAGAAACTAACACACTATAGTAAAGCAATTATACTCCAATAAAAGAAAAATCTTGCCTGGTGATTTCTTTTTTTTTAAATTAATTTTACTTATTTATTTTTTTGGCTGTGTTTGGTCTTCGTTGCTGCGTGCGGGCTTTCTCTAGTTGCGGTGAGCGGGGGCTACTCTTCGTTGCAGTGCGCGGGCTTCTCATGGCAGTGGCTTCTCTTGTTGTGGAGCATGGGCTCTAGGTGCGCGGGCTCAGTAGTTGTGGCACATGGGCTTAGTTGCTCTGTGGCATGTGGGATCCTCCCGGACCAGGGCTCGAACCCTTGTCCCCTGCATTGGCAGGTAGATTCTTAACCACTGCGCCACCAGGGAAGTCCCGCCTGGTGATTTCTTTGAGTATTTTCCATCTTCCTTCACTAAAACTTAAGCTTCATGATGGCAGAAACTTTACCTTGCTTGCCACTATATTCCTAGTGCCTAGCACATAGTAGATGTTCAAGAAATATATACTGAATGAACGAACAAATGAGCAAATGAAAACTACCCCCAACGTTGACATAATCTGGAGAACACAAAGGATTGGGCTGAGAACTAACAATTTAGAGCGTAGAGCATACACAGTTGTAAATGAGAGAAAACCTCAGCGCCAAGAGACAGAGAAGCAATTTCGGAAACCATAAATAATTAGAAGCAAGAATTTTTTCAGAGGATAATACAAGAAGTCACCTCTCTTAGCCAATAATGGATCGATTTAGAGGCAGCCTGCACTGGGGAAGTCTTACAGTGTGTGGCAGGTCCCCAGCCATTGAGCTACAGTTCCAGAAAAGGACGCAAATGTTTGGGGAAAGATTTAAAACTAGGCAGGACCCTGGGCTATGGGCCTATCTGTGAGTCTGTCTGTGGGGGAAAAGACCAAGTAGGATCCAGAATTAAACCGGAAAGCCCTTGTTCTGGCCACTCCTCTCTAAGACACAAAGGTCAGCGCTTGGTGCTCACGACGAGGCTGGGCCACGCCTGTGGGCACAGGTTAGGGTGAGAGGTTAGCCCCGCATAGGGAGGAGTTGAAAAACAGAGACCAAAAGAGGGGAGCAGACGTTCGTCATCAGAACGACATCCAGCACGGCATCGGGGATTGGGAAATGCTATCTCCCAAGAGCACGTGCTACAATGGGTTCCTGTCCCACAAGAAAGAATTCTCTAGACCTCACAGGGACACACCCAGTCTTACTCGCACACCTTCGCATTTGCCGTTTTCTGTTCCTTGGAATACCGTCTCCCACTTTTTATCTGGCAAACGCTCACTCGCTCTTCAGAAGCCAACGCACACGTCAGGTCTGCTGCGGGCCCGCACAGCTCTGCTTCCCATGGACGCCTGAAATCCAGTCCCACCCCACGACATCTGGGTCTGGCACGTGGGCCTTGCATGTCTTGTTCTGTCCCGAACGATCATGGCGCCTGTGCCTGAAATAAGCCCTCACGAGCGAGGGCAGAGGGAACGTCTTACCCTGGCCCTGTCTCTCCAAGTTCACACTCTGTGCGCCCAGGTGGGCACACTGAGAAACCAGAGCAGGCAGCCCCCTGCCGTGCTGATGCCTCAGTCACTGACCTTCGTGGTCAGAATGGACAATACTCACCACCTGATGTGGGTCCAGGCCAGGCCCACAAGGTGTGACAGTTTTTTCCATTTGGGGCTCCCACGGCCCGTCAACTGGTCTGTGGGAGCTGCCAGGGTTCCCAAGTCTGCTGCTCCTTTTTCCTGCCTCTGGGTTTCACGGTTCACCGTCACTCCGACTCCGGAGCAATGCTCTCCGGTCCTGACGGCTGGACACATCCGTCTGCCCTGTGGCATCTCTCAGCCAGCCAGGCCTTCCGTCAACACTCGCTGTGGGAGTGGAGGCAACAGAGCACTAGGTGCTGTGGACCTGGACAGAGGCGACAGGACGCAGGGGCTCTGTGGGGCTCCGTGGGGCTCCGTGGGGCTCCAGCTCTGCCAGCCCACATCTGGGACCCGGCAACAAGCCCACGGACTTCAGTGAGTGGCTGGTGGAAACTGTAAATGCCTCTGATTGGAAAGCTGGGATCATCATCACAGAATCGCATCTAAATGTCCCTCCAGGGTATGTCTCTCGACTGCACGTAGGTCTGGTTTGCAGTTTCCTCCTGATCAAAACCAGAGAGATGCCCGAGCTGACCTTCTCGCTCATCTTTGGAGATGCGCTGAGCCCAGGCTTTGTAGGCAGGCCAAGTCAGTGAGCAGCGTCTGGGAAAGTTGGGTGTGCTCTAGAAGAGGCCCGCGGCTCCGTGAGAAGACCCCAGCCTCGACTTCTGACCTGGGACCACGCAGCGGGCCCAGGGGCCTCCAGCACAGTGCTGACCACGTGGCCACAGATGGCCTCGGGCCACTCCATGCTGGAAGCCTGGGCTGTGCCCATTCCGTGCAGGACAGAAGAGGACTAACTTTGCAAGAACGGGAGGAGCTGTCTGGAGTCACCGCACATTGTCACGCAACCCCCCTGACTTCAATAGCGTCTTGCAACGCAGACATCTCTTCGTGTGTATGTGTGTTTCAAAGCTGCAAGATTTGGTCTCCGTCTCGACAGAATGTACTGTTAACTGGAACAGTCCGGGTGCCTCTGCATGACTCTGAAATGCCAGCTCTGGTTGTGGTCAGATTTCACCCAGTGTGGAGGCCTGGCTCAAGGAAATCCAACTAAGGCTTATATGGGTGAGTCTAGATTGCCCTCCTTCCCCGCCGTGGTCCTCAGGACAGAGCACAACTTAAGAGACGTTTACCAAGGCCTGCAGGTGAAGGGAAAACTGGTACAAACCATCTGCCCACTGGTCCAGAGAGGAGAGAAGAACTTACCCACAAATCCTAGGGAAGGATTTTCCATCATCTTTTGCTGACTGACTTAAAAAAATTATTGGAGGGGAGACGGAGGGACCCTGTGGGTCTTATGAGATGTGTTCCCTGCCCTTCTCTCTGACTCCGTCTTTCCTCCCCTCCCCTTGCTCAGGACACCCAACCACACTGGCCTTTGTCCTGTACCTCTAACTCCCCAACTCTCCTCTGCCTCAGGGCCTTTGCACTTGTCATTTCCTCTGTCTAGAGTATTCTTTCCTCACCTCAGCTTAAATGTCACCTTCTCAGAAAGACTTTCCTTGGCCACCTTATACAAGTAACCCTCACTTCCCAGACTCTCTCTATCCTATCCTCTTGTTTCATCCCTTCATAGCATTCCTTCAATCTGAAGTTAGCTTGTGTATTTATTTATTGGTTTATTGTCTGTCTTCCCCGACCAGAACATCAGCCCCATGAAAGTGGAAACCCTGTCTGTTTTATATCCTGGTGCCCTGCACATATTCCATAAATATTAAATGAATGAATGATATTATCACAGCCTTTTAAGATAATGTCATTATCTTAATGGGGAGAAAAAAAAACCCTTCTATGAATTCTAAGTTGAGAGAGAAGAGGCAATAAAGCAGAAAATGGAAGAACTGTTAGCTGCTACATTAGCTCAAGACTGAAGCAACCAGAAACGCGAAAATCTGAATGCTTAAGTATAAAGTGTGAGCCAAGGCAGTTTTCAAATAGGAAGAGGATTATGTCCTCAGGAAGCATATGGATTATAAAACGCCAAGGATGGCTACTTCACACGCCCTCAAGACCCGTGCCCAGTTCCTTCCTGGAAGGACCGCGTGATTTTTCAGCCCATCCCAAGAACCCTTCAACCAGAAACACTCCACATGAAAGTACAAAAGAGCCCGAGAAGCCTTGCCATGGACAGCATCTGGGCAGAAATAAGAACATCTGTTCTCAGCATGAACCCTATTAGCTCCATCACGTGGCTTTCAATGAAAAAGAAGGAGTACAATTATGATACATGGGCATCATCATCGGTGGCAAGGTAGCAAGTGGCGCTCCACAGTGGGCTGCGTGCCCGGGGTGGACGTGGCTGCCGGGAGGGGTGGCCACCCGCCGAGGGACAAGAACAGCCAGCAGCTATAGCTCGGTTACCTGGAGTCCGCAAGCCGGGCTCCTAGGGGCCGGGGTCCTGTGAGGACGGGAGGAAAGAGAGTGAGCGCAGGAGGGAGGCGGAGGAGGGAGAGGGGAGAGAGGAGAGAAGGGGAGGGTAGCGCGGAGACACAACAGGTCACCCTGCCGGGCAATTAGCGGGAGGGGCAACGTCCCAGGCGCTAAACCAAGACCACCGGGGTTTATGCCGCAGCAACACCACTTCCTAGACGCGTGACCTCAGGCAAGTTGCCTGACCATTTTGTGCCTTGGTTTCCTCCACCCGTGAGAGGTGAAAATCCCCGCAGAGGGTCAGTGTGCAGCACTAGATGTGCGTAAGCCCTCAGGAGGTGTCAGCTGCCGCTAGTGCTGTTATTACTAACATCATTATCACCGTGATTTATGGCCGCATCGACTCCTTCCAGCACAGCCAGCTATGTACCGGTATTATTCCCAAGGCAGGAAGCCCGTGGGTGGAAATGAAGGGCCCAGCCCCAGCCCTCTCTGTCTCTAGAACCCGGGCTCTTTACAACTGTCACGCAGGACCCTGTGCCTCCCGAAAAACAGCCCTTGAACTTATCAGAAGGCAGAAGCAATGCAGACTAAAGCAGTGTCTTGCTTTGCGGTGTGGAAGGTCAGGGGCAGACTCCTTTCCTAGGCCCAATTATTACAGAGGGTACCACCTGCACCTAAGGAAACAGGAATGGAATGAGACAGACACGCGTTCGAGTCCCAGCTCCACGCTCAGGAGCAGCGGGCGCGGCCCGATGGCCGAGCCTCTGTGATCCCTGCTGGAAACACAGACTCAGATGCCCCGAGGCTTTGGCAGGGATCCGCCGGGACCAGGTGGAGACCTCACGGTGCTGGGCACTCAGCACATGGTAGCTCCCTGCATCACTAAAAGGCGGCAAGCTCCCTGCGAAAGCTGAGAAGCGAACAGGGAAAGGAGGGAGAAGGATAACAGTGGAGAAGAGGGCGGGCCTGGGGGCAGCGACCTGAGGTCGTGGGGCGGGGCTGGAGGCTGCCTGCAGAGGCACAGGGAGGCCGGCTCCGGAGAAACGGAGGACAGGCAGGCTGCCCGGGAGCCACAGACCCCCCTTCCCCTCAGCACCCAAGAGCCTCTCAGCATGCCAATATCGGTGCTCCTGATGGCCAAACGAAGCTTCAAGAAAAGGTTCCGTGATGTGCAAACAATCTATTTAAGAGGTCAGGAACTTACGGACTGTCTTTTAAAAGGATTTCTTACCAAGTTGTTAAAATTTTATAAGAGGCGTTAAAGGGAGGTATGTTTCTAATATCCAAAAACACAGACTATGCAGAAGGGGTTCATACGCAGTGGAGTCTCATAAAACTCCGGTGTTGCTGTTGACATTCGTTTATGTAAGTTCTCTCCTCTTAGAAGATGCCTTCCTGATGTTTTAGCCACCCGGGTGTTGGCACATGAAAAGCTGTTTAATCTTGGGCAAGCGGCCTGAATGCTCTGAGCCTCAATTTTTTTAACCGCAAAAGAAGTTTAATAGTAGAACCTACCTTATAGGTGGGTGTGAACCTTAGAGGAGGTAAGGCGTACAGAGAGAACTCAATCGATGTCAGTTAATACTGTTACGGCTACTGGCATCATTATTTAGCAATTGCGGTAGACGGAGCGCTGCTAGATGACTTAAGAGCCGTACATATCTGATTTCTGGAAATGGCCCAAGGAAAGTAATCAAAACTATCACCCCCTTCCTCTGCCTCTTCCCCTGTAAGCACCAGTTACCAGGCCCTCTCAAGCCCTCGTTGAAAGCACCTCTCTCGTCACTCTGTCCTCTCCTCACTTAGTTTTCTTCATCTCTCACGGGATCTTCATCTACCAACTGCAGGGCCTGTGCCGTTCCTGCAGCGAATCCATTCCATCCATTCTTCATACAGAAGCTGCGTAGCCCATCTTTGAAGTCCTGGCTCGTCTTAAATTTAGATTCCTGCCTATTTCTTCATTCTACTACCTAGTATAACGACATTTGCTTTTATTCTAAAAAATCATTTAAATGGCTTACCATGTGGTTAAATTAACATTCCCAAGACTTCCCAGAGCTTCTCTGGCAGCCTCTGTAACTAGTACGTGGCAGGGCTCAGCAGATGGTTGTGGGCTTGAACCACAGGTGTAAAGAAAATGCCTAAGTCAAAAGGCTAGGGGTTAGTACGCAAACGTGACAATAATCGGCAAATTGGGAGGGTGGGATTGTGGCTGCATTTTTTTCCTCAATTTCCCAAGTATAGGAGCAGATATTTTCTCTGATTGTGATTCTTGAAAATGTAGTGTTGAGATACGAAAGTGCATGGCAGTGTTGTCCAGACGCTACACAGCCGAACATCCTTAGGTTGCTACCTGCGAGTGCTGGTGGACTGCCTCATCAGTGATTTTCCAGCAGTGTCAAAACGTAAAATAATATTCCCGGGACCACCTGCCAAGAAGTGGGTTTATCCTGTATCCCTCCTCACCCTTGGGTGAGGAAACAGAGCATCAGGTGTGTGGGGTCCAGTGTGGCAAGCAGTGATTTATTTGCTCTTAGCAACCGCGGCTTCAGCTCAGCTTAGCGACATCTGGAAGCTGAATATTCTCATCAAGTGTGTTTTATTCAACTGCCTGCCCTGGGGGTGCTGCAGGCTCGGTTGGCCTCCTGCTGGAAGCTGACAGCTCACACTACACCCTCGACCGAGCGTGGCTTTGGCTTCCACTCTTCCCAGGCACACAGGGTACAACCTGTTCTGAGCTGGCTTTCATAACGCCTCATCACCAGGTAGCAGCCTCTCTTCAACATCTTAGTCATCACTCCGCTTCCCGCAGCCCCACGGCCTAAAGGAAGATGCTTTCCTTTTCTTGAAAGCGCCTTTTCCCTCTTTTTTGCAGTTTTGTTTCCTGTTTGCAGTTTAAGAGCCAACGAGGCAGGTGGAGGGAAACAGCCTGTCAGAGCCAGCAAATCCATCCAAGGCTTTGTAGAGCCTGCGGGGTGGGGGTGGGGGTCAGGCATGGCACAGAAGACTGTGGGCATCCGTGGCCCCAGCCTGAGAACCTGACCCTTCGGTTCGGGCAGTAAAGCCCAGACCCCAGCTACTAGGAGTCATGACTCTGAACGCGAGAGGCACAGAAGTCTTCCTGAGTTCTGCTGGACAGTCCAGGGCCATGAGATCCTTCTTCAGGTTTCAGCAATAAACATGCAAAACCAATTTAAAATAAAAAAAGATGATGATGATTTAGGGAGAAGGCACTGGAGTTAAATGGATAGACATGGATTTATAACCCATTCTTGCCCTAACTAGCTGAGGGGTCCTGGGCAAGTCACTTGACCTCTCCGAGGTTTCATTTCCTCATCCAGAAAAATGTTGGAGAATTGTACAAATCTCATAGAGCCTATGATAAAGACTAAATGAGATAATTCATGATAATTTATGTAAACGTATAGGATAACACCTGACACTTAGTAAGAGCTTACTAAATACGTGTCCTCAGTTTTTGTTTCAAAATTATCAGTCAAACAAATAAACTTACCTATGAAACAGAAACAGAGTCACAGACGCAGAGGACAGGCTTGTGGTTGCCAAGGGGGAGGCTGAGGTGGGGGAGGGATGGAGTGGGAGTTTGGAATTAGCAGATGCAAGCTAGTATATAGAGAATGGATAAACAACAAGGTCCTACTGTAGAGCACAGGGAACTATATTCAATATCCTGGGAGAAACCATAACAGAAAAGAAGGTATATATATGTATAACTGACTCACTGTGCTGTACAGCAGAAATTAGCACATTGTAAATCAACTATACTTCAATAAAATAAATCAAAAATAAAACATAAACGAAAAACCAAAATTATCAGTCAAGAAATGCACGAGGATGGGACAGATTTCAGATCATTTCGCTTGCCTCCTAACTTTTGGTTTTTGTAAATACTTGCATGAAAAGAGCCCTTATCCCTTCCCCATCCTCCCTCCCCGACTCCCAACCCAATGTGCGTGTTCTCACCCTGATCCCTGTGGCTCTGTGTACGCATCCTATAGACTGTACCTCCTTGTCCTTGACTCTTCCCTAGACAGCCCCTCTAGGGCACGGCCTGTGCTCTTCCGAGCCCACAGCCTTTTTAGTGTCTGGGATGCTGTTTCCCTCACACAAGGTCCTCAACACTATGCTCACGGAGTAAATTCTTGCCTTAAGTCTGAAAAATGAACTATCGATTTCATGGGCTGACATCTTTGAAGATTTTCAAAGTCTCAGAAGCACTTCCCAGTCAGAGAAGTTCAAAGAATGAATTCATCGACTGGCTTATTCTGCTCTCAAAAGTCATTTACACTTCAGTCAGGAGAGGCTAGGGAAAAGGTTGTTCACCGGGAGCTTTTGCCTCTTCGCACAATGTCTGATATCGGAGGAAAGAAATTTCCTCTGGTGTGCACTTCAGAACGTATGAACACCACGAGCATAAAACTAGCCCTTCCTAGGGGCCCAGAGGGAACCCAATTCTTGCTTCCTGCAGCAAGGGATTGTGTGGCATCGGAAGAGCGAAGCTGCCCTGCATCTCTGGGCCACGCGGAGATGGCTAGGGCCACGTCCTGGTTTGGGATCGTGGTACCAAGAGGCCGAGGCAGGCCAAGCTTAAGCCAATTTCTCCAAGGAGGTCTCTCTCTCTCTCTCTGTGCTGCTGCCTCCTTCCAGATTCTCTCCTTTCCTTATGTAACTAGTTATAGTTCACCCTCAGGTTTTTAAGGTGGGTTTGGTGCAACCTGACTGTCAAGTAAGGTTACGAGTGCCAACGAATGACGGTGCAAAGTCCTAACACCTGCACGGAAGAAAAACAAAAACAAAAAAAACCAAACAAACCACTGGGCAAATAAAAGTTAAGAAAACTCTGTCCACAGTACATTAATTAAGAAAGCCACGTTACGTAAAGACATCTTGAAAGAAGCCATTGTCTACACCGACCTGACATTTCAGAGCTTGTTCTGGGCTTCCTGATAGGACAGTGGTTTGCTGCTATACGCCAAACCAGCCATAAGATAGGCAGATGCCAGGGCCAGGGGTCGGAACCCATGGAAACAGGAATGGAAAACGCCTGTGTAAAGATGGTAAAATTCTTTACAAGTTTTCCTGAGATTCACATAAAAAATGATCAAGTGATGCTATAAAAATAAATGCTTGCCGATCTCACAAACAAATTAGAAGCTGGCCTCGTGACTGCCCAGAAATGAGGAGCTGGGGGCTTGAGCAGGTGCGGGTCAGACCTGGTGCTGGAAATAAACAAGGTGCCCCAGGAACTTGACACTGGGAGAGACCCAAATTCCCAGAAAGGGCAGCGCCCACCAAACAGCCCAGGCAGTTTGCTCTCAATTATCCACCCCATGTGTAATTTCACGGAAACTTACGCTGAAAATCACAGATTTTTTGACACTTAACTCAGAAAAAAATGAGTTGTCCAACAGTGATTTCATGCCCAAGTAAACCTGTCATCTTTACTCTTAGTCTTTTCTTTCCCTTCTTACAGGCAAAAAGGATCCAGACATTTTCCAAGAGAAAATAAACTCCCAAAGCTGCAAGATTTGATTGTTCACGTTTGCTTAGGATGCTCAGCTGAAGAAGGGGGCTTTCGAGTTGGCAAAGCGCTTCCCTCCCACGTCCCCACTAAATCACCACTGGCTCCCGAGGCTCTGACTCAGAGAACGTGTAAGCCCCAGCCTCGCCTCGTAAACACAGCGTTTCCATGCCCCACGTTCTAGATTCCTTGCTGGCGCAGTGCAGCTCGGGGTCGGGGCAGCTAAGGTAAGGAGACCATTCCAGTTCAACTTCTGAAGCTGTTTTTCCTCTGCTGAGGTTTAGGTAGAGGCCAGAAGGGCTGTTTTCACTATTGTCTCAAACTAAACTGCTGACAACTAAGTATGAACACTTGGCAGAATTTCAAGCTCCGACAATAAGCCATCTGCACGAAGAGACTGTTCTGTGTTGCTTTGCTCTAGTTCTTCTTTCTCTACCTTGTGATACTCCAGAAGCCTATGGGCACTTTGTCCCTGCCCACTCCCAGGACTTCAGTAGCCACCCTGGTGGTCCTCACGCCCGCTCAGGCAAAGTTATCCCAAGGCGGTACAGCGGCCCTGGCTTTGGGGAACGGGGCATGTTGCCTCCCGCCTCAAGCACGGGTCCACTTCTAACCCACCTGCTGCGTGGGTTAATTGTGATTGGAACACATTATCAAGACTGTCCTGAGAGTCAAGGATGACTGAAAACCACTGGGAGAGTGGAGAGGCACTAAGCCGATTTGAGAAGGGTCATCGCCCTTCTCCCCATTAATGCCACATCTAAGATTGACAGGGTTTGCTCCCACCTGCATTCTTTCATTCACTCAACATCACTTCCTCCCATGCCTCCCGGATCTGTGTCCCCCACAGTCCAGATCTTTCCTGGTCCCCATCTTCCATCAAAACCCCCTAGTTGTGGGGCTTCCCTGGTGGCGCAGTGGTTGAGCGTCTGCCTGCCGATGCGGGGTACAGGGGTTCGTGCCCCGGTCCGGGAGGATCCCACATGCCGCGGAGCAGCTGGGCCCGTGAGCCATGGCTGCTGGGCCTGCGCGTCCGGAGCCTGTGCTCCGCAGCGGGAGAGGCCACAACAGTGAGAGGCCCACGTACCGCAAAAACAAACAAACAAAACAAAAAAAAAACCCCTAGTCATGTGAACCATTTCCTTTGGGCTCTGTCATCGCTCAATGGAAGCTGAGTTATCTGATAAAATAACTTCTGCTAACGTGCCAAGTCTCTCAGGGAACATATACATTTATCAGTTTCCTTCTAGAGAAGCTACGTTAGCGTAAAAAGTGATTTTAAGTATGGAAGACCAGGGATTGGTATTTGGAGGGAGCATGAATTAGTCACGAGTCTTTCAGTGACCAGTAGCAGAAAGCCAGCTGAAATGAATTCGGACAAAAGAAGGAGTTAATTGGATGATGTGACAGGAAAGGGCGGGGGTGGAGTTGGCCCCAAGCACAGCTGGAGAGAAACCTTGTCAGGACCTGCACTGGCTCCCATCACAGCTCTTGCCAACATGTTGGCCCAGCTCTTATCAGCTTCTCCAGTTGGCAGGGGCCAGGCCCCTGGCAGGTCTGGGGCCATACATCCTTACAGCTCCCACTGAGAGAAAAGGCCTCTCTTTCTTAGAATAGGGGAAAGGACTCTGATTAACTGAGCTTGAACCACATGCCCATCTCTGGGCCAATCACTCTGGCTAGAGACTTGCCTATTGTTTTCATTTTCTATTGCCACACTGAGTGGCTTAAAACAGACTACATTTATTATCTTATGGTTCTGGAGGTCAGAAGTCCAGTGGAGGTCTCATCAGACAAAAATCAAGGTGTTGGAAGGATAAGTTCCTTTCTATAGGCTCGGGGAAGGGGGGAGGGTGGTGAAGAATCCTTGCTCATTCAGTTTGCTGGCAGAGTTCATTCTTTGTGTTTATAAGACTGAAGTCCTTGTTTCCTATTTCATTCCCCATCTGTGGGCCATTCCCAGCTTCTAGAGGCCAACCACATTCCTTGGCCCATGGCCCCTTTTTCCATCTCCAAAACCAGCAAAGGTGGGTCAAGTCTTTCTCAAGCTTCAAATCACTCCTGCTTTTTTTTTTTCCCCTATTATCACATTCTCTGACCCTTCCGTTTTCCTCATCCACTTTTAAGAGCCCAAACGATTACATTGGGTCCACCTAGAAAATCCGGGACAATCTCCCTGTCGTAAAGTCCACAAGCCTAATTCCATCTGCAAAGACCCTTTTGCCATATAATGGCAATGTATATTAAACAGCATATTTGCATGTAAATGGCAACAAATTTGTAAAATATATTCCCAGGTTCTGAGGATAGAACATCTTTGGGGGTCGCCTCAAAAGATGGTCCCTCCAGTAATGGACCCCCCATATTTGGGGGGTCCACTACTGGACCATCGCAGCCAGGTTTTAGTCTCATATCCACCTGTGTAGCCAGGGCGTGGGCTGGTGGTGTGATTGACAGCTCCAAGAGAACCATGCAGAAGAAGGATGAATAAGTTTCTTAATGAAGGACACGATGCAGTTAGCAGGGGGAAGAAGAAGAGAAAACTGTCCACCACAAGGCAGGATGGGCCTTATTATGCATTTAAGCCACTGCTCAGAGGTGTTCCTCTTCCAGTAGGAATTTTAATATTCCCAACGTCAAGTGCCGAAAACATTTTTTAATGAATAAATGAATGAATGAGAGGGAAGACAGATCAGAGGCAGAGATTTAATCTGTTACCAAGTCTACCCATCCCAAAGTGCTAGAACTTTGTTGGACTTAACTCTGAGCAACACAGAGGAAACAGAAACTACTCATAGGAATTTGGCCCGAAGAATCATGCTCACATATGGCAACAGAAGACAGCCAAGAAAGAGGGGGGACTGGGATCTGGCTCAAGACTCATGTGCTCGAGTAGATCAGGGGCTGGAACAGAGGAGGTTAGCTAGAGAGGCACGCTGCGGCATCTGTGGGACGGAGGAGTGTGCAGTGTTTGTTGGGACGTACTGGCTATGGTTCAAACTCCTGTAACCAGCCACAGAAACTTGGGTAGCTTTCACCTTGGGCCAGTTTCATCTCCAGCAAAAGAAGAGAGGAGGATTATCAAGGATGTCAATGAAGTGGCAACCCACACCCATGCCCCACACACATAACCACCCACCACGCTTTCGCGCTGAACCCCGGCCATCCTCAGAATCCTCCAAGCAGCTCTCCAACGGCCACTACAAATTAATCCAAGTCACAACATGCATTAAAACCCCTTGGTCGTCCTAGAGTCAGGTAACTTCTAACATACTTTCCAGCTTTGACGTTTAATATTCTAATATAGGGCAACTGCCTAGGACCAAAGGAGACCTAGACTCCCAATTTCAAACCCCTCAGGCTGGATGAGGACAAAGCTACCTGGTGAGAAAGGCAGAGAGAAAGCAGGAACAACCTTCACGACTTAACCCCAGGGCTCAAGAGCAGTTTCCGTAGGAATTCGAATCAGAGGTAAAACAAACCTCCCTGCTCACCAGAAGTCACGAAATGCCACCTGAGTGCTACACAAGAGACGACTTATGATCCCTGACGTGCGGGTAACTGCCTTGAGGTTACATGGATAAGCCATCTGGGTTTGGGGCAGGAAGAGACGGAGCAGATAAACTGGGAACTATTGCAGGGCAGTTCCCTAAAAGCCCTGCAGCAGAGATTAGCAAACAGGCAATTATTAAGGCGAGGTCTCTGGATTCGTACCAGTGGGGGAAGGGAAGGAAACAGGATTGACCAGAGGGTAAAACTGGACTGTGGACTCGGTCCAGGTCTCAGCTGATTGCACGGAGGGCTCTGGAGCTGGGCTGGCCTATCAGAGGTGTCCCCGGTTGGGACAAGGACGTCAGACTTTATCAGCCTTCGTTGACCAGTCATTGGAGGGAGGCTGTCCCCAAGAAGGTGGCAGTCCTTGGGTGAAGAGGCTGCCTTCGTAGAGGACAGAGTTCCCAGAGCTCCCAAAGAAGACTGAAGGAGGAGAGCTGGCAGCCAGCAGAATGCCTAGAAGCTGAGGGAACAGTTCCTTTGATCCTGCAGGAAGCCATATGGAAAGGAAATGGGTCTTCTACCTGGATTGTCTACCTGGATTACTTTTTACTGTTCGTTGGCCTGGCAGAGTCCTATCCTCTGTGTCTTATATAGTCTGTAGCTTCTGCAGGTGTTGAGCCAGGGCCAGTGTTCTGGTGTGCTCAGCAAAAGAAATTACCAAGAGTGGGAGACATAGGTGGTATGGAAGTTGCATTCCAATGGATAAATGTCATGAGTTATTTTATGTTAATGCTATAGCAAAAATATAGGTGGACAAATTATATCATCTATGTAATGTAAGTTACATAAAGAGAGTATATTAGTCCGCTAGGGCTGCCATGACAAAATGCCACCGATGGGGTGGTGGAAACAACAGAACTTCATCCTCATCATTCTGCAGCCTGAAAGTCCAAGACCAAGGTGTTGGCAGGTCTGGTTTCTCCTGAGGTCTCTCTCCTTGGCTTGCAGATGGCCACCTTCTCGCTGCGTCCTCACATGGCTTCTCTCTGTGCACACACATCCCTGATGTCTCTTCCTCTTCTTATAAGGACACTAGCCCTGTTGGGTTAGGATCCCACCCTCACAACCTCATTTAACCTTAATTACCTCTTCAAAAGTCTCATCTCCAAATACAGTCATATTAGGGGTTAGGGCTTCAACATATGAATTTGGAGGGAAACACAATTCAGTCCATACGTATAGTCCTTTTAACACACTCTGCCCAGTAGTCTTATGCATGACTGAATGGTAGAATGTAAAATTTGTATATGGAGGCCATTAAAAATATATTTTGAAATTTGTTTTGTCTCCCTTTGTTTTTACTTTATTGTAGAGATTTTATTTAGATTAGGATTTGGAAAGCATAGACAAGTTCAAAGAAAAAATAAAAATCACGATATTTTTATCTCCCATTTTTAAAAAAAAGTAATATTAACTTTTGATGTATTTCCTTCCAGTCTTTTTTCTCTGCTACATATGAATTTCTTTTGCAGATTGGATCACATGTATATTGTATCTACATTTTTTGCTACACATTATCTTTTTTGTCATTGTTCCATCTTAAAAGGAAGATAATATATCCACAGCTTCATTGTCTGATTATTTTTGTGTGAACTACTGCACCTAATTTGGAGTAAACATTTTCTTGAATGTCTGGCTTTCCAATATATTTCCTTTTTCATACAATTTCCTTTCTCCGCTCTTGCTAGCCAAACGTTCTGCATCATTTTAGGCCCAGTTCAAGCCCTACCTCCTCAAGTAAAGGCTTCCCCAGTATTTCTGGGGCATAGTGACCTGGCCTCCTTTTAGATTTATATAATGTGCTTTCTATATTATTTGCTTAACCCCATCTTTCTCGTGATATATCTTGAGCCACTGTCACGATGATTTTTAGTTTAAGCCTTTACTCCTCAAAGGATTGCAAACTCCTTGAGTACAAAGACGGCGGCTTCGACTCTTTGCTGTGGACAATTGCCCTTTGCTTGATTGGCTGGCTTTTTGGGTGGCTTGATTAGTCTGCTGGTTGGTTTGCTGTTTTCTGAAAATGAGGAGTCATCCCCAGCTGTCTGTGGAAATAACGTTTTCCCCCTCCCATCCTTTGGAGGGCACTGGTTTGTGACATTTCCGCAGCAGGGCTAAATTGGACGCATTGTGTTTCTTTGTGTTCCCCTGATTTCCCTGCTCTGTGTGTCTTGACAGCAAGATGGTTCTATTATGTTATATCCTATTGTGTTTTTATAATGGCTTAATTACTGCCTATGGGTTTCTAACTGAAAACTGGGGAGAGGGTAAATTCTATAAATAAAACGTGTGATCGGTGACATTAATATGCTGCCAGATTTAGCTGTGTCTCCGTTGCTCAGGTTTACGTTCAAGTTCAGAGTGTTGCCAAATAAATGTTGTAGGTAAAGAATCTATTTTAGATTCGTTTAGAGGGTGAATTAAGCTTCAGTCAAAACATATTCCAGAAAGAGGAACTCTGATGTTCTGATGTGCCCTGTACCGTATGGCAATCTATCTCAGCACGTTTTCTCTCTATGCAGTAGACTGGCCAACGCCTAGAGACGTAGGCATTGAATGTGTCTATGAAAGAAGATATTCTTTGTGCTGAATCTGGACAAGCAAAACTTTAAATTATCGTTACTAAACCAAATGTGTCAGTATTTAAAATGTATATAAGGCTGTATCTGGTTCATTAGGATGAACATAATACATTGCTGTAAATGGCTAAGAGGCCAACCCCTAAAGACATTCAGCATTTGTAACTGGAGGGGGAAAGAGAGCAGGAAGGAGGGAGGAAGGGAAACAGGGAGGGAGGGAGACAGGGAGGAAGGAAGGAACCCACGTATATGCATATATCCATAATGCCAGAGAAATCTGCCATTTGGTTACCTTCCCTTTGGAAGCCTTACTAAATTTAAATTTCAGGTTAAATTAACAACCATAAGAACATGTAGAGACTAAGAACCTACAATCAGCAAAGCAGGAGGCATGATATTTGACATTGCAGCTTTGATGCAACTATTTTGATGAGAGAATATTTTGTCGTGTTTAAAACATTTCAGCTAGTTTTTTTTTTAATGAATAGGGAGGCAGATAACCTCACCCCTTCCAAAAGCTCCACAATCCCATTCACCACCCTTGAAATGCAGACACCTACCACCACTCCAAGGGATGGAGGAGGTTCCGGAAGGGAAGGAGGGGGACACACATTACTCACTTTTAAAAAACGATGTTTATATTTGACCAGACCTTTCTGATGCATCAAAACATCTGCATCAAATGTTATCCTTTAATGCAAGTCCCAGTGGAGTGCCATTTCTGGACACCCAGCGTGCACGGGAATGCTGAAATTACATAATTACTCTGATAATTAATAGAAAGAAAAAAGAAGACATTTTACGTATCTACATCTGTCAGCGGAGGGGCACGTGTGCCCAGACTTGTCCAGTTGGCCACTTCAGCCCCTCACTTCCTGCTCTGAGGGCAGAGGTCAACTAGGTGTCCCAGCGTTTGCATGGGACAGGCCCTTCAAGGGTGAGAGGAAGGTGCCGATGCAGTGGAGCATGGGTGAGGAAAAGCAGGGGTCCAGGAAAGGCCGGTGGGCCTTCTCCCCCGAAACAAGAGCTAGAACAAGAGTAAAACCATGAGGGGAGAGCCCTGCGGTCCTGTCAGGGAGAGGAAAGCGAGGCACTTCTCACCGTACCTGAAGAAGGTGGCTCTTTCCTTAAGCATCCTTCCCTCCAGAGGACTGTTAGTGTGAAAGCCTGTCGCTCCCCATCCCCTGACCCCTAGAGTCCCAGCCACGCGGGAACCCAAGGCTCAGGCCAGCCCCTGGCGATGGGTAGGTTCATGAGGTTTGTTTCCAAAACTGAGCTACATTTTCCCCAGTTCCAAGTCCCTGGTCAGTGAAGGGCGGGATCGGGAGGCACAGTTGCCCCTCCAGGATGCCAGCCCCTCCGTCTCCACATCTCCTTCCTGATTTCACAACTGCAAGTGCCCCGAGAGAAAGGAGCCTGGAGGACTGAGCACTCTGTCATCGAATTCCCTCCAGGGCACAGCCCCTGCAGGTCTGGGCTGTGCCCCGGGGGCTCGGCAGAGATCCTAGCCTTCCTCCACGAGTGGATTATTTATTTAACAAACACTTAATATAGGGCTTACCACTGGTCAGGCAGTGTCCAGAGTGCTTTGCAAATATTAGTTCCATTCATCCTCATAACCAGGCCGTGAGGGAGGGGCTATTATTATCTGTATCTTACAGATGAGGAGACGGGGACAGGTTAACTCATTTATTGCCCAAATGCACCCAGCCTGGAAGTGGTGAGGCCGCTGGGCTGTGTGTGACGCTGCGTGGCACAGCTGGGGAGGGGAGGAGCAAGCCAAGAGCCGGGGGGACGGAGGAAGGGACTCCCGGCATCAGCACACCTAAGTGGGCGTGGCCAGGGCGAGGGGCCGCCCAGATGCCCCAGGAGGACTTGGGAGCTGTCCTCTCCCTCCCTACAGCCCATGGGTTTGTCCCCATTCAACCAGCTGCCCTCTCGCTTGCTTGACTCAGTCATGGGGCAGAGGGCCCAAGGTCGCTGCAGCGATTTGCAAACCTTGCCTGCAGCGATTTGCAAAAGGGGACCGAGAACCCTTTCTTCTGTCTTCTTAAGACAGTCTTCAGAGGTGCCCATGACCTCTGGCTGCGGGGGTGAGAGTGAGGTGGGGGGCTGGGGGCAGGAGTGTGGGTAGCGCTGCTAGATAAAATACAGAACGTCCAGTTAAGTTTCAATTTCAGATTCACAACACTTTTTTTTTTTAGTTCAAGTTAACGTTCCATGCACTCTTTGAGAAACACACGCTAAAACAATTATTCATTGTTTAAATTCTAATTTAACTGGGTGTGCTGTATTTTTTTTTTCCTAAATCTGGCAGCCCTAATCTCAAAAATGCTTGGTGGGCGGGGACACAGCTACGTGGGCAAGTGGGCTATGCACCACCAGCCAGATGGAGGATCCTGTGGGGAAGCAGGAGGGCTGACCCCTCCGCCAGAAGAGGCAGTTTCCTACCGCCCGGACAGAGGCCGTGTCATGGCTTGTGACAGAGGGGAAGAGTCACCATAAGCCTCCATGCTCCACTGTGCCGCTCCACTGGCTTGCACCCCACCCTCTGCATGAAGCCCCCTCCCCCCTCAATTTTTTTACCTGGAAAAATTTCAAACCTACGGAAAAGTTGCAATAATAGTACGACGTACACACTCTTTTTGTCACATCTGCTTTTTCTTTCTCAATGTGCGTGGGTGCACGTGTACACCTAAGAACACGGGAGCGTATTCGTTTGTTAGCTGAACCATCTGAGAGTTTGTCGCAGACATCGGGAGACTTCATCCCTAAATATGTCCCTAAATAGCAGCGTGTGTCTCCTAGGAACAAGGGCAACCTCCTCCGTAGTCACAATACCATGGTCACTCTCCGGAAATGTGGCATTAATACCATACTCTTAGCTAATATGAAGTCCATTTTCAAATTCCTCACGCACATATAATTAATGTCACATTAATATATATTAATATATTATAATATATAATGCCACAAATATATGTATATATAAACATAAAATATATTTGTGTATATGTACGTACACACACATTACTGGGACGATCAGAGGAATCTGAATGTGGACTTTGCATATATATGTGTATATGTGTATATATACATATATACAAATGCATATTATTATTAATGTAATGTAATTAAATTATTTTAAAATTTTAATCCAAGATTCAATCAAGGCTTCCAAATGTATTTAATTTTCCTGTTTCTTGAGTCTCTTTTAATGCAGAACCACCTTCTCAGAGTGCCTTCTGCGGGCTAGACCATGGGCACGTGGCTTGGCATCCCGAATCCAATTTCATCCATGGAAGATAAAGGTTATCTCCTTTCATACGTAAGCAAACAGAAGCTTACTGAAGTTAAGTAACTCACCCAGCGTCACATGGCTAGTAAAGGGCATGGCCAGTATTGGAACCCAACCCTGACTCCCAAATCCTTTCCTTTACACTGTGCTGTCTGAGCTCTGTCTTCTAGAGATGATGCTGAAAGGGACTTCTGAGGTGGGAACCTGAGAACCATCCCAGGAGGTGAGAGAGAGTTCCATAGAAACACACAGGATTTTAAGAGAGGAGCAGATGGGGTTAGCTGGGAGGCAGTGTCGTGTCAAGGTTAGAAGTCAAGTCTTGAAGCCACCTGGGTTCCCATGTGGATTCCTCTGTTTCCCAGCTTTGTCCCCTTCACTTCCCCACCTGGAACGTGAGAATAATGACAAGAGCTAGTGAACCAAGAGCCAGTGAACCAAGAACCATCTAGAATCTTCTAGAATCTTCACTTCCCCACCTGGAACATGCGAGTAATGACAGCCACCTCACCGGATGACCGTGGGGCTCTACGAAGTATTCACATTAAGTCCTCAGCACCAAGGTGATCTGGCACATGCCAGGCCCTCGACAAATGGTAGTTACTGCAGCTATCACGTGAGGGGAACAGCTGCCTGACAGGAGCCACACCAAAGAGCTGCTGCGCCGGCGGCCAGGAGCTGCCCATCTGAAGGGCAGCAGGATTCGCTGCTTTTAACATTCACATGTGTGGGTTCCACCACAAGGGAAGGGGAACAGCAGTGGGGGGGTTGGGGAATCCGTCTGCATTGCTGGAAACCAGTGAGATGAACCCCCTTCCTGACCGGAAGAGGAGCCCTCTGGCGGGGACACCGCTGCCTTCGCCCACCAGAGAGGCCCCTTCTCCACCTTTCCAGTGTCATCAACGATTTCCTGGGGGTATGGAAGCCCAGTATCTCAGGGGAAGGTGGGAGTGGGCTTCAGACGGCTGGAATGGAAGCAGACTGTGGTGGACCGTGCTGTGTCCCCCTCAAAATTCACATGTTGAAGCCCTCACCCCCAGGATGTGGGTTATGTGACAGTATTTGGAGATAGGGTCTTCCCAGTGGTGATGAAGTTAAAATGAGCCCATTCGCATGGGCCTTAATCCAATCTGACTGGTGTCCTTATAAGAGGAGATGATTAAGTCACGGAAACCCCAGACTTGGGCACACACAGAGGGAAGACACAGGGAGAAGACAGCCATCTGTGTGCCACAGGGAGGGGCCTCAGAAGAACCCAAACCTGCTGGCACGTTGATCTTGGACCTCCAGACTCCAGAATTGTGAGCACATGTATTGCTGTTGTTTAAATCACGCCGTCTCTGGTACTTTGTTGTGGCAGTTTGAGCAGACTAATTTACAGGTCCTCAGGTCCCCAGAGGCAGGGCTGGCCTGCTGAGTGAGAGAAAGAGGCAGCTGGAGAGAGATTGAACCTGGCCTTTGGGGAGCAAAGCTCAGGGCTTCTGCTCTGCAGAGGACTGAGGGCCCCAGCTGCAGGTCCCCGAGCCGAGAGTCCAGAATCCTCGGTTATTCCTCCACTGGACAGAGGCAGGGGTTGTCAAGATTTAGTCAAGCCATCAGCCTGAGTAATGTCTTATCTCAGAAATGAGAGCAGGAGGAATGAGGCCCAGCTAATGGTTAAGGTCCCTTACTCATCAAAAGCCCCAGGATTCCCACAGCAGGGGAAGGGGAGCGGGTTGGTTGAAAGCGCGGGCCGACCCGATTGTCCTGCTGACGACAAAAGCAGTTCAGTGGTTTCAACGCTCCATCACTTCTCTGCAGAATCTGGTGTGAGTCGTACGAGAGCCAGTGAACCAAGAACCAAAGCCAGGCTCTACATATGTTGTGAATTGCCTTTTTCTCTCTCCATGGAGGAGGGTGCTTGACAAGTCAGGGTGGCACCAGGGCTGACTCGGGTGACTGTCCTCCTGGATGTTGGGCTGATCTAACTCTGTGACATCGGCAGCGTGGAGTGACCTCTTCTTTGTGACACAGAGCCGCATGGTCTCAGGGGATACCGAGAGTCTGGCCTGTCTGGGGACACTGCCAGGCCACACGGGAAGCCAGCGTGTTGAAAAGCTGCTAGGAGACCTGGGCAGCCGACAGCCAGCTACAGCCGTACACACTTGGGTGCAGAGACCGGCTCCCGACGCCCCTTGAGGGGCCAGCAAAGTTGTATGGTCCCAGTCTCCTGCTCACACCCACTTCCCCAGGATAGAGGAGGCTCCCCCTCCATCCCTGACCGCCAGCACCCCCATCCTGGACCCCAAGCTCAGAGTTAACATGGGCAACAGCTTCAGAACTATTTTTCGGCGATTCCCTTAAAAGTGACCAATGCGCCAGTTGTCAAGCTTCAAAAGATGCGTGCGTGAACTCACACACATGTGACGCCATCCTTCTGAACTCTGACTGCTCTTAAGCATTTATTCCTCTCACTCCTCTGATCATCCCGGGTTAAGATGACGTCACCTAGGCAGAATTATTCTTCTCTATGGAGGGTCAGGAAATTGAGTCACTGAGAAGAACCGGGGTTAATCCAGTGACACAGGGCATGACAGAGCCTGAGTAGGACTCAGATGGCATCTCCAAGTCCCTGAATCAAGGTTTCAGCTCCTAGGAGATACGTACATGTTTGGCCCATTTTCTCCTGAATTTTTTATTATATTATTTTATTACTTGTAATTTTGTGATTCAATTGTATTATATTAAAATGTCTTTAATATAAATGAATAAAATATATTAAACTACATTTTAGGACTTCCCTGGTAGTGCAGTGGATGGGAGTCCACCTGCCAATGCAGGGGACACAGGTTCGACCCCTGGTCCGGGAAGATCTCACATGCTGTGGAGCAACTAAGCCCGTGCGCCACAACTACTGAGCCTGCGCTCTAGAGCCCGCGAGCCACAACTACTGAGCCCACATGCCACAACTACTGAGCCTGTGCTCTAGCGCCCATGAGCCACAACTACTGAGCCCACGTGCCACAACTACTGAAGCCTGTGTGCCTAGAGCCCGTGCTCGGCAACAAGAGAAGCCACCGCAAGGAGGGGCCTGTGCACCACAACAAAGAGTAGTCCCCGCTCACCAGAACCAGAGAAAACCCCGTGGTCAGCAATGAAGACCCAATGCAGCCAAAAATAAATAAAAAATAAAATACATTTTATAAATTATAAAATAAATTTTATTATTTTTATTATTTTATTATCCAAAACACGCCACCTGCTCCAAATAAAATTTAAATGTTCAAATAATTGAGAAATTATTTGCCATTTTTACTTATGCATCTGGATGGTGGCACTGGGCACGCTGCAAATAAGGAGAAATAAATAACTCTGAGATATGACAGCACATGTATCTGCTCAAGAGTGCATGGCAAAGATCTGCTTTTCATTTTTACAGTATTTCGTCAGACATATGGGAAATCACGCTAGGTGATTTTTATTTAATAAGTCAGCCATGCCCAACGCAAAACTCACAGGCACACGCGGACCGTCAGACATCCTGCTCTCCGTGGGAACAAGGGTATTCTCACTCCTGGGGATGTCATTACTGATACTGGAAGAGGACCTGAGGTTTTCAGAGGGATTGCCCGTTTTCGATACAAAACTCAGCGGAGCGTGGAGAAACCCAAGGCTCTAGCTGCCTGTTTAACACCCGACCTTCAGCGCTCAGGGCTGCAGGTAGAACCATCCCAGGGGTGAGAGCCCCAAATTGCCCTTCCTCTCTCTCTCTCCTTATCACAATCTGTCTTTACCAGGCAAGCCAAGAGTAGGCATCCCAGGTGGATAATTGACGGTTTCAGCATCTTTCCCAGCTCCTCATTTTTCCTTTTAGTCTCCTGATTAGCTCTCAGATGAATATATTTGCCTGCAGGGCTGCAGAAGCGTCTGCGTGAGCGTGGGAGGCGGGAGGACCCTGAGGGAACCCTTCGCTGCACAGCCCGGAGATGGCACTGCCTTCTCCGCCCCTCTTCCCCACCCCGCTGGAAGCCCTGAGGCGGGAAAGGCATCTAGTTCACTAACTTGTGTGCACCAGGCTGCCCGTGCTCAGCAAAGAGAGAGGCAGAGGCAGGGAAGGAGGAAGCAGGAACCTGATTTTGTATAAAACCCTTTATCATACAGTCTACATTACTGAATGTATTACGGTACCTAGTGTGCACGGCTATTCCTGTACAGCAAACCCCATATGCCACCATCTATCAATACTTTAGGATGACATAAGGTGCTTTCCATAGTAATCTTTGTTTCTTTGGCCGCGCCGTGAGGCATGCAGGGTCTTAGTTCCCCCACCAGGGATCGAACCCGCGCCCCCTGCAGTGGAAACACTGAGTCTTAATCACTGGACCGCCAGGGAAGTCCCTCCATAGTAATTTTGAGTGTACTTAGTCTTTGCCTCACAGACTGATTTTAGAACCTAATCTCCCATAAAGATGCAATTCCACGCTTTTAAATGTAAAATGTAGTTTAATTATGCTAATTCGGAGAACTCTTGACTCAAAAATGATTAAACTCAAGGAGCCAGTGTTCAGCTGAGTAATAGATGTCAGGTACCCAAGGGTCTGAGTCTCAGACATTAAGCAAAGAAGAAAAGAACAGGAGAGAAAGGGGTGGCCTGACACAGGAGCTGAAGTGGTACCTGTCGCCCAAGGAAACAAGGGGCTTACTGTGTGCGTCTGGCCTCAGTCAAGGGCTAGGACAGGGCAGTGGTACACAGTGCAGACAGCACAGCCGCACCGCGGAACTCAGGTGCCAAAACGGATCGTCCACACAGTCCCCCTGCTCTCTTTGTCATCACCATCGCCGTCACGGTCATCCACATTTCCTGAGTGGCTTCTCACACCAGACGGAGGAGACAGTGGGCTGGTGTCCAGGGCAAGGTCATTTGGTTTCAAGGAACTAAGCAGCTCAAATCACCAGGAGGTTTATTACAGAAAATCCTCACAAGTGCAGCCAGCCAGCCGTGGGCAAACTGGGAGGCCGTCCGGCAGGGAACTCTGCTTCTCTGAGGCCACGTCGTCTCTCATCTCCCACTGACTGTCCGCTCTCTGCGACCAGTTTCTGTGCCCACTGACCACTCACCATGGCCCACACGGCCAGTCCCGAAACGGAGGGCTCAGCAACTAAATCTAGATGACCTTCCAACCTTGGAGACCACCAGCAATTGAGTCCTGGCCCCTTGAATCTTAGTTACAATTCCTCAAAGAGAGAGTAAGGCGAGGGAGGGAATCGGTTCTGGCCACCTCATGGGTCAGGGGTACACTCTTCCACTCTGATCAGGACAGAGATGGGCACATGTTATAACAGCAGCCACCCAGCTTCCCCCTCCAGATGGGGCTTCAGGTGGGAGGCGGTCCAAGTTAAGCTGGGCAGGAGACTAACATGAATGCAGTGCAGGGACTTGCGGCAACGAACTCATCCAAGACTAAGGAATTTCTAAGACACCTCTTCAAGTGAGCAAACTGATACTCTCCCTACTCAATACATCAGCAAATGTGGATTGACTTATTCCTAACCACCAACATCCATGCTTTTGAATCGTTTCTCGTGTCCTAAGCACTGTCTAAGTACCAAGAGGCGTTACTGCATTTAACCCTTACGACCAATAAGATGAGTGCTAACATCACCCCCAATTTACAGATAAGGAAACTGAGACTCAGAGAGGCGAATGAACTGGCCCGAATTTACAGTCAGTAAATGACAGAGCGAGGACATAAACCCAGGGCCCAGTCACCTACCTGTGTGCTTTTTAATACTGATTTCCTTTTATTTGGCCCCATTTCTCTGAAGGCTTAAATACAAGGGAATAAACTTTACAGGTTTTCTACAATAGTCACTAAAAAGTTCCTAAGAGAAGATTTGCATTCCAGGTTCTGTAATACTTAGTGCCACAAAGATTCTGTTTTTTTAAATGTTCCACCTATATTTCCAGAAGGCATTTAAAACTTATACCACGATATCGAGAAACGGTTACCTGAACATCTCATGTGTGCAGACCCCTGACCGGGTGCAGAGGATACAGTCCTGCCTTCCAGCCGTTTAATCATTTTTATTTGCCTTCTCTAGATTTTCTTCAAACCCCTCTCCATCACTTCATCTTACTTAAGAGGTGAGGCCAGAAAGAAGTCTAAGAGAGGCCTGACAGAGGCCGGTCAAGGTGGGAGGATCGGTTCAAAGTTCCCTCCTGCCAGGCACTTGTTTGTGAATTCCAAGGCTACGACTGCCTTCTCCTTAATGAGAGCAAAACACAGCTGATTTAAGGTTTAGCTGGCGTACCACTAAGGCCACTGGCTCTTCTTCTTCCATACTTGTACATTGTCAGCTCCTTCCTGGCCTGTTTTCGTGGTCTTATTTCCATTCCCACATAAATTTCCCAGCCCTGTCTCCATCATGTGGCATCCTGTTTTATATCCTTCGCTATCACCAATGGGCCAGAAACACTTGCGATTTTAATTCTTTCTTGTATGTGTTTCTTTTTTTCTTACCATAGACTCTTTACATCTTGAAGGATTTTTAGAAATAATTAGTTCTATCTAGTCTTTGCCTTAGTTGGGACTCATGGTTGCCCATTTCATCTTTTAAAAGCGGCAAGGATGGAGTGACAACAATTTCTTTCAGTAAGGGTTTATGGACAGTTTTTAGGAGAGGGAAATCTGTACTATACCAAGCACTGGATTCAGTACTTTAAAGATATTTTCTCCTTAATTTCTTGAAATGACCTGGTGATATGGGTTTTATCATGATCATTCTACAGATGAGAGGAGCTAAAGATCAGAGAGATTAAAGTCACTTGTCTAACAAGAAGCAGGGTGGGAATTTAAACCCAGTTCTGGCAGCTTCCAAGGTCCATGCTTTTGAATCCTTTCCTACATTTACTTTCTCACTGTCAAAACATTTCTCTTTGCCAGACTTAGGTTTTTTTAATCCTAGCTCTGTCATCAACATGTCACTAGATGTGTCAGGTAAATCATTCTACCTCCTTGGGTTAATTTTCTCATCGTGAAAATAGGAATAATATTCATTTCACCTGCCTTGCAGGTGAAGCTGAATGTAAAAGTACTTCAGAAAATATATATCCTAAACAAGTACAACTTCTTATTATAGTTATTACCAATCTTGAGCATTGTCCAGTGGGGTTCAGAAGACCCCCTCCTAAAGGATTTGAGGTTCCTTGTACTGGTAAAGAAATGGATTTGTTATAAAACATATAATTCTCCTAAGAAAGTGCTGTATCAGTTAGGATGTTTTCACCTGCTGGCAACAGAACCCTGAATCAACTGCTGTAAACACCTGGGGGATTATTCGCACGGTAAGGAGTGCCAAGGTAAGGCAGCTCCAAGGTTAGTTGATTCATGGGCTCCTTAATGTCATTTGTGAGCAAAGTTCCTCCCATCTTTCAGCACTGCCCTCCTCAACTGGTTGGCTGGTATTCAGGCTCGCTGATCTCACGGAAGCAAGATGGCGGGCTTGGGCACCACCAGCATCCAGCAGAAGCTGAAGGCGACCACCTCTTCCTGGTGGTCTCCTTTTATAAGCAAAAAAAACCACAAAAAAACAAATCTTTGCCAGGTGCCCCCATCCCCCAGCAAACATTCCTTCACATCTCACTGGGCAAAATGGTACCACGTGCTCTTGCCTAAACCAATCATGGGATGACCATGATTGTCTTACTGGGACATATGGTGGTGGGAGGGACAGCGGCTCATCCAAATAAAACCAGGGTTCTGGGACTTCCCTGGTGGCTCAGTGGTTAAGAATCCGCCTGTCAATGCAGGGAATGCGGGTTCAAGCCCTGGTCTGGGAGGATCCCACATGCCGCGGAGCGGCTGGGCCCATGCACCACAACTACTGAGCCTGCGCTCTAGAGCCTGCAAGCCACAACTACTGAGCCCACGTGCCACAACTACTGAGCCTGCACTCTAGAGCCCGTGCTCTGCAACAAGAGAAGCCACCGCGATGAGAAGCCCGTGCACCACAACGAAGGGTAGCCCCCGCTCGCTGCACCTAGAGAAAGCCTGCACAGCAACGAAGGCCCAACGCAGCCAAAATAAAGACGTAAATAAATAAATATAAATTAAAAACAACAAAAAAAAACAGGGTTCTGTTAATAAGGATGAAAGGGAGAACAGCTGTTGGTGAACAACCAACAATATATGATCTAGAAAATGAATTACACCACTTAGGTATGATGGATTCTAGTACCTTCGAGTCTCAGAGGATCTCTAACAGAGAAGCGAGCATGATCATCTCCCCTCATCCCCACCCCCTACTTCCATTTAATTTCAACCCAGTTTAGTTTAAAGGATTCGATTTCATTCCACATTTACAGACTTCAAGATCCTTCTGCCTCCCTGGGTCTCTCATTTTCTCTTTACTTTGGATATGGCTTGTGTGAATAGGTACCAGATGCTGAAGGGCTGCTTACCATTTTCTTTGCTAGGCTTTCCCAAGGGAGACAGAGAAGGACTCCAGGATGGATAGGCTCTTCAAGGGGCCTTCATTAAAATAAGCTGCAAGTTTCTCTGTGTCTCCTTACCAGATCACAGCACTCTCTGCAAGCCAAATCTCTACAGTGCTGTCCAATGTCTTATTACCTGCCCAGCGGATTTAGTCTCCAGCGAACAATACCCCTCCTGCATTCCACAAAGACAAGAGAAGACACTTGTTCTGAACGAGCTGCATGGAGCTCCTTAGCGTGCGGGCATTTCTGGACTGAGTTCAGTGTTCTGTGAATCACAGTGATTGGTACGTCCCAGGAGAGAAGCTCCAGCATTCAGAGGAAACTCAGGGTTAATTACATAAGCACAGGTAATCACTCTTCAGAAGTAATTATCCGGGTGTATGCCCATGGATACCGAGTCTCAACTCGAGAATATCTTTAACTCTGGAGTCCACTGGCTTTTCCTGTCTTTCTCTCCCTCTGTTTATCCTAAAATTAACGTTAATCAACATTTGGCTCGAAGCACACCATGCTTCCACCATGTAATTATAACACGTTTCCTCATTTTTTTTTTAAAGTTTGACCTTAAATCCCCAGCTTCTATCTCTGAGTCAAGATCAGTATTTGTAACAGTGAGTTAATCAGGCTCTGGGGCCCAGGGGTGCTTAAAGAACACCCGCACCCCTACCCCATCCGATGCAGTAACAGACCCAGAGGTGCCACAGCCCACACTCATAGCAACATTCTTCCAGTGGAGCTGAGGGGGATATATTTAGGCTTTGTGTTATGGGGAAATTATGTGGCACAAAAGCAATAATGTTTCACTTATTGCCACTTAGAGACCACCAAAATAGTCGTAGGCAGAGATGGACAAGCTTGGATATCCAGTCATTTTGTAAACACTTTAAAAACCAAATGAAAACCTCAAACTGGATGCCATTCCCTGGCTTTATTTTATTTTTTTTTTGCGGGATGCGGGCCTCTCACTGTTGTGGCCTCTCCCGTTGCGGAGCACAGGCTCCGGACGCGCAGGCTCAGCGGCCATGGCTCACGGGCCCAGTCGCTCCGCGGCATGTGGGATCTTCCTGGACCGGGGCACGAACCTGTGTCCCCTGCATCGGCAGGCACACTCCCAGCCACTGCGCCACCAGGGAAGCCCCATTCCCTGGCTTTTTGATGACAATTCTTGTGACCATGGTTAGGAGAGTCTTAAAACACTGGCAAGAAAATGTCTTCTCCTCACTCTCTGAGCAAGAGAAGAAAATGGAGATGTTGTGTCACTTCTACCACTGGGACACATCACTCTTCTTTGCACCAAAAGATAAATCCAATTATGAAATTGGCTCCATAGGTGCACAGGGTTAGGAAAACAACAATGAAGCCATTTATTTGTAATCAGATATTGGAACTGGTGGGGTCTGTTTGCAGGCTTTAGCACTACTAAGAAGTCGCTAAGCCTCTGGGCTTTATTATTATTATTATTCATTTAATTTGTAAAAAATGATAGAGATCAGATCACTAATAATACCATTTGCACACTTATTTCCCTCTCTTGTATGTTTTAATTTTTAAATTTTTTCCAGTTTTATTAAGACATAATAGACATAGAACATAGTATTAAGTGTAGAACATGATGATTTGATATTTGTCTATATTGTGAAATGCTTATCACAACATGGCTAGTTAACAACCATCACTCACATGGTTACAATTTTTTTTCTTGTGATGAGAACTGTTAAGACCTATCCTCTTAGCAACTTTCGAATAGATAATACAGCATCATTAACTATAGATGCCACGCCATATGTGACATCCCCAGGACACACTTACTTTAGAATTGGAAGTTTATACCTTCCGACCCCTTTTATATGTTTCACCTGCTTTGGGGCCTTTTCCATCTGGAAATAAACTGTAAATTTGTAAAGGAATTCCTTGTTTTCAAAACACTTTCTACATTTATGATCTCATTTGAGCCTCACACCCTGTGAGATAGGAAGGGTAGTTTTTATTGTTTTAAAATCGATAAAACTGAGGCTTAAAAAGGGTAAGTGACTTACCCAAGACCGATGTGGGGAGCTGTATATACTAGTTGGCCCAGGACAGTCCTGTTCCCAAATGTTGTTCCACAGCAACTATGAAAGGACTTTCTTAAACTCTCAAAATTGTGCTGGCTTGAATGAGAAGGTACACTGTCTCCCAAACCGTAGGTCAAGGTCGGAGCCCGAACTTCCAGCTCTTGGTCTAAGGCCATTTACTGCAGCCATCTTCCTCATGGTTACTGAAATAGCAGGCAATCAGCCAACTAGACAGAGTTTCTCCTGGTCTGGCTCACCAGGGATTACAGCCTGTGATGAATCAAGTGCAACTCTCCTGGGACGATGAACCTTCTAGAGATGGATGTAGCTTCAAAGGTGACTCTCCTGACTCAGAGCAGCTGACTCAGTTCGGCCATGGCCACCCAGACTGGTCCGAAGTTCCGAATGCCAAATACTACTTAAGAACGCCCAGCCCTCATCACTCTGGCCACACTGATCTACCCAGAATGAACACTCTACCCCTCGACTCCCCTGACCCCAGGTCAGTTATTCACGTTAGTGCTAAATTTACCTCCAGTTCACACCAACGTTATAGTATCTCACAGTAAAATTGGGAAATCAGAAATTGGTATTCTGATTCCAAGGCGAGTGAATACATATTAGGCCCAAAAGATACATATACGTATTAGACCAAAAAAATAAGAGAAAACTTGTTCATCACAGAATCCAGGAATAGAAGCAATCGTTCGAGGAGATGAAAATCGTATCTTAGGATCCTTATTTTACGATGTGACTTTGCCTACACTTCGGACTGATTATAATTTCTACCTTTTTTCCTATTAAAAGGAGAAATAAGTAAACGAATGCTGAGTGTTTGAGAATAACCTGAGTTCTCAGGAGAGAAAGAACCAGAGAAACTCAGTATTTAGTTTTAAAGACTTGATTTTATGAGCTTGGTTGTCCTTTATTTTTCTGCACTCAGTCTAATGTCAAATGGCTTTCTCTCCACCTGACTCTCCAGAGTTTGTTAAAATAAACCCCAGATGTGGGCCCTGTCCTGTTCCTAATGGTGTGTCTCCTCTTACCCTAAGTGTGTGCATCTTTGGGTCATTTTCCTAACAGCCTCTGAAAATGTGCTTATGAATAAGGAATTGGGGCTTTGTCTCCATTTTGAAAACCACTGTAGGTGGGAGGAAGCAGCCTGGGAGCCCCTGGGAGTGGATACCACTGAGGCCCAGGAGCTTCACCCACCCAAAACCCATGAGATGTTTTGAGGTCTGGGGAAAGGTGCAGCCCAGCAGGGACCCAAGGCCTGGAAGGATGGCTCTAATCTTGGCCAATGGGGAAATTGTGCAGGACGATGACCCCCGAGGGAGGAACACTACCCAACCACGCAGTAGCACCCCTCAACAGAGCTTTCTTGATAGGAGCCATGGTGCCCCCCTGGGGACCCGGCCAGCAGCAGACGGGTGCCAGGCTGGGCACTGCTCAGGCCCCCTTCAATGACCTCGACCGATGGTTGGTGAACATAAGCTTCCCCCAGTGGCATCTTCGTGCACAATTTTTCTTTAATAAAACTGGCCAGGGCTTCCCTGGTGGCGCAGTGGTTGAGAGTCCACCTGCCGATGCAGGGGACACGGGTTCGTGTCCCAGTCCGGGAAGATCCCACATGCTGCGGAGCAGCTGGGCCCGTGAGCCATGGCCGCTGAGCCTGCGCGTCCGGAACCTGTGCTCCGCAACGGGAGAGGCCACAACAGTGAGAGGCCCGCGTACCGCAAAAAAAAAAAAAAAAAAAAACTGGCCAGAGCTTTTAAAAATAATAATAATAACAAAACAACAACAAAACCACTATACTCTTCCCCGTAGGAATCACCTACTCCTCCAGAGAGGGAACTTCCCAGGGAGAGATGTACTGGGGGTCGTGTGTTGCCTTTTCACACAGCCTACTTTCTCCTCTTACTAACTAACCACCTGTGGAAAGTTTCCACTCATTGTTGCTCGGCCACTCCCTTCCTGTGACCTGGGCTACACTTGAGACGGAGGCAAGCAAGCCTGGGCTTGCCTTACGTGCTCCAACACAGAGGGCAGCGCTGACAGTTCAGACTCAACCGGCCACCTCAGAGCTGCCCGAAGGCCTCTGCCGCCAGACAAGGCCTAGCAAGGGTCGCCAGAGTCTCAGTACGAGATCAGCACCAAAGCGAGAAGACCTGGGTTTAAATCTGAGTTCTGTCATGCAGTAGCTATGGTGATGCAGGGCGAACCTCATCGTCAGAGTTGAATCTGAGATTCTCTCTGGGGCTGCTTCCCCCATGAGCAAAGGCAGAGAACGCCAACTACCATTTCTACCAACAGCTGTCGGTTACTACACACTCATCCCAGGCCTGGAGCTGCTCTACGTGTGGCGCTCACACCGTCTCCACCCTCCCAGCCACCCTGCAGGGAGGACGTTGTTATCCCCACTTGACACATGAGGAAAGAGACCCAGGGCATTGTCACCCCCCAAGGCCACACAGCACAAAAGAGTTGACAGTTGGGCATGACCCTGGTCTTGCAGGCTCCAGATCCAGGCTCTATATCCATGAGAACACATCACTGCCTCTCAGAGGTTTGCTGGGAGGATCTATCAAATAATACAGGACAAGGTGCTCAGGAAAGTGCCCTCCAGGTCAGAGCCGCCCTTGGTAATCCACTTCTTTTCTGTTTCCATATCCCTTGCCCACATCCCATGTCACTCTCCCAGCCGTCCCCAGGCACCCTGACAGCGCGAAGACCAAAGCAGGGCATCCCACACACTTGTTCTGTGTTCTCGTGTGATGCCGCAGTTACACACTCTGCGAAGGCAGTGGAGAAGAACGAAGCCAGAACACTCTGTGCCAGAAATTCTGTGAGAAGAATTATCTCAGAGGCAGGTCAGAGATGCCAGGCAGATCCCCCGGTACAGCTGTCGCTGATTCGTGAGGCTCTATCTCCCTGTCCTTTGTGTTAGCTCAGCTAAGCAAACGTGCCCTCACCCAGTTACTCTCCCTCTTCTTCATTTTGTCCCTTATCATCTCAGTTACCATCCCCAAAGAGGCCCCACAAACGAAGAAGGGCTTGGAACCGCAAGAGTCAACATCATACTTAATAATAACAATTACATAATGATATATCTCCCATATAATAATATGTAATTGCCCAATAATTACTATTAAACAGTGCCATGGTGACCACTGAGGTTCCCAAACCCTTTAATTAACTGTTGTCACTGATAATGGAGCAAAAGATCATTCGCTAACATTGTTTCTGTGTCCCACAGACACTTCTCTTTTGAGCTCGCGAGTGTCTTTCTTTATGTTTTCATTCTTGAGCTGAGGTTTCACAAGGAGATGGAGATCTTAGAGCCCCAGACTTAGAACTCTGGTTCCCTAAGCATGTTCCCTGCAAATCTTCTAAGGATTTACTTTCTCCTTCATCTCCAAGTGCAGACAGTATCTGGAGAGGCTCCTTATCTGTAGTGATTGATGGGGAAACCTCCTATCAAAATAGGTAGAATGAGCCCATGCCCCAACTTCTTCCCGACTTGCTTTGAGACACTCAGAAAACAAGTAAATGTGGATAACTCTTGGGTAGAATTAAAACAAAGTCCTCAGTTATGCTGAATTTAGAATCGGAAAGTTTATAAAATTCGGTCTCTCTAATTCGATACATGGCCTCCTATGGAGGCAAATACTGAATTTCATCTTTTCTTTGCTGGATCCCATCTTTGAGACATCTTTTTGGGAGGTGGGTAGGCGGAGGGGATACCATAATAGTATAAGAATTTTTTTTGGAAAACTTTTTATGCTAAGATTGATGCAGGAGGGAGCTTCCTGGTGGCCTAGTGGTTAGGATTCCAGGCTGTCACTGCTGTGGCCCAGGTTCAATCCCTGGTTGGGGAGCTGAGATCCTGCGAGACGTGTGGCGCAGCCAAAAAAAAAAAAATTGAAAATTAAAAAAAATGTTTGAAATTGACTCAAGAAGAGTGAATTATTTGGCTAAAAACTGTTCCGGGGACTTTCGAGCCCCATCTTTCCCTGCTTCCCAGACTGCAAGTAGATCACCTGAAAATTTACCTAGGAAATCTGCGAGCTGAAACAAGAAAGATTTCCCTTTCCTGGTTTGAGACTGGGTCCCTTCATTGCTTAGGGATGCCTGATTCCTAAGGCAGGATAACGAGCTAAAAAATCAGCCCATTCTATAGGCTAAGAGGTGGATTATAGGTCAGTGAGACTAAGGAGGCTTAAGGCAAATGAGAAGAGTGTAAAGTCCTTTCCTTCAAACCGAATTGATCCCACGATGATTCTTTTTCCAAAAAAAAAAAGAGACAAAGCAAGTGATTTTTCTATCCATCATGGCAAGCCATTAAAAATATACTTTTTCCAGCTTCATCTACCAGCTACCACTAAGAGGCTGATCCTTTTAGCAGATAATAATGGAAATTATCCCCTACACCTGAGGGAATACTACCGCAGGCGACAGAATCTGGAATATAAAATAGTTTTTTGAGGTCTTGACAGCGCTCTAGTTGTTACTCTTGGAAGAAGACCTTGGCAGCACAAGACATAATTGACGACGACCCCCCGAGGGCTCTGCGTGGGCCTCACCCCTGCTCCACGCCAAAGGATGAAGGATGGTGACGTGTAGCTCTTTTCTTTCACATGTTGCCCGTGTTCGGGCCACCGCTCTTCTTGGTCACAGCATCGACCTGTGCCTTACAGGTTGGACAGGGATACATAGACTTTAGTGTCCATCTGGTGACAGAGGCAGCCCTTGCCCACTGGGCAGTGGAGGTGTCAGCTCCAATCCCCAGTCCCAGTATCAAGGCTGTGTCTCGGGGCTGAAGGTTGGAATACCCCGAGCTCTAGAGTGAGGACACACCCTTGCGCAAAACCTTTTGACAGATTTCCAGCGTCCGTAAGAGGAAACCTGAATTTACCGCAGCCTAGAATGCCCTCTATGAACGGTCTCTCCAGTGTCAGCAGACAGCACTCACCTCCATCAGGACTTCCCCCGACACTAGCCCGCAAGCTCTCTCCTGCATTAGCAGTTTTACATACCCCGAGCACGTTCTTCTCCTCCCTCGTTGTCAAGCTAACTCCTACCCACCCTCAGCATTTCAACCTGAAAATCATTTCCTTAGAGAAGCCCTTTGTGAACCATCCCGTCTGAGAATGTCGCCGGGTGTGTGCAATTGTAAACTATTCTTTCATAAGTTATGAAAGAGATACATAAAAAATGACAAACTTTGCTGCCCTTTTTGTCCCCACTCGGCTATAAGTTTTATGAGAGGAGAGAGCTAGGGTTTTGTTCCTTTTTATTTACCCAGCTTTGGGCATGTTGTCATTTACAAATCACTGTGGAATAAATGAGAGAATCTGGTAGATGAGACGACCAGAATATTGAGAGACACGCCCTATGAACCGCCATAGCGAATCAACAGAGAGGAGCTCAGGCCATGGAGTAAATACGGCGCTGGTGTACTGCAGGTGGGGTCCAGATGGTCTAGCCCCGATGTACAGAACACAAGCTCATCAAGTCTTCAATCCGCACATCCCATTACTATCAGAAGGACTACACTGGGGAACTTGGCCCAATGTAGTATCTGAAAGGAAGTCCAGAGACCCTGGATTCCCCAGGACAGTAGTCACTTCCAATGTCTAGCACTTTGCTCCCCCAAACCATCAAAAAGTCCTGGAAATGCTCGTGTTCTAGCATCCATACTGTATCTTCCAGTATGTCTTAAACCCAAAGACAGGGGGATAAAAGGAACCCTTTGTGAATCATAAAACCTTAGTTTTGGTTTAGAAACTCTAAGCACAGAGCTTACACGTGTGTCAACCTCAAAAGGTAGGGAGGTGTTCCAAAATATCCTTCCCTCAGTAACCTACTTGCAAGTCTGTAATTTACTCTTTTATTTATAGCATTGTCATAACTGTATTTTCATCTTTACTAAAGCTTAAGGGTAATGCATTCCGTAAGTTCACTACCTGCTGTATGAAGTTGTAACTTTACAAACTGCTCTGAAACCCTTGTCCTTTAAAGCTTCAAGCCACTCTGCGCCTCCTCGGCCTCTGGTAATCTCTTTATCAGATGCGGAAGGTCCTGTTCGTCCTTTTCTCCCTCCCTCCTCACTCATCATCTGAGCATGATTTCTTTACCTCCCTTGTGTCCTGTAGCTTCTTTATGGCCAGTTCCTTTCTTAATTGACTTGCTTTACAAAGAAATGTTAAGAACCATAAGGTTTCCTTCTCTGATGCTGCTAGACACTGCCCCCACTACTCAAAGGGTTATCTAGACCAGCAGCATCGCTCAGAGGCTTGTTAGAAATGCAGAATTCCGGGCCTCCCACCCCAGGTTCCGAATCAGAATCGTATTTCAACAACAGGTGACTTCTTTTCACATTAAGGTTTAAGAAGTTGCTCTTAAAAAAAAATAAATAAGTTGCTCTAGAGAACCTTCATCTTAGGCGCCAAGAGGCTCAGCCCAGCGGCTCCCCCCCAGCACACCTCCCCGCCGTAACCCCTGCCCCACAAGCAGACACTCCCCTTACACAGCAGCCTCCCTGCCACTTGGAGCAAAAGAGCTCAGGGAGCCTCCAAACTCCCAGGAAATGAGGGTATCAGAGGTCCCGACAGTAACTATCAGCTGCCTTATGTGTTCAGTAGAGTCTTACGAGCTACCGTGTGATCTCCTATGTGAAGGTGGTCTCTGCCCATACACATAAATGGTGTGTGGATAGAACACACACTGTCATACATGCTAATTAGGATCTCATGGTTCCACAGTTTTTGCAGAACATACACCCCACATTCTAATCCCATGTAGTGCATCGAAGAGACAACAGCACAGACTCTGGAGTTAGACAGACTGAGTTTTAACCCACCTCTGCCAAGAACAGTGGCAAGACCTTGGGCGAGTTATGGAAATCTTAGCCTCATGCTCCTCGTGTACAGAATGAGGGAAATGCCTGCCTTGCAGGGCAGTATGGGATTATAAGTTGGTATAATCTGTATTTGTCCAGCTCCTGACATGTACCAGGTGC
This sequence comes from Stenella coeruleoalba, assembly GCF_951394435.1. Taxonomy (NCBI): domain Eukaryota; kingdom Metazoa; phylum Chordata; class Mammalia; order Artiodactyla; family Delphinidae; genus Stenella; species Stenella coeruleoalba. The sequence goes on from NC_137164.1 coordinate 14,698,516, forward strand.
ATAGTAACTTGAAGTCCTGTTATCGGCGTGACTGTCATGATAGATACACGTGTCATGTAATTTGTGGTTTTTGTTCACTCTCAGATATTTAGTTACATCCAATTCAGTTCTCAATGGACCTCTATGTCACTTTTTGTATAAACCGGTCCTAGCCAGTGTTTTAATCCAGTTGGCTCTGCCTTTACAAGTCTTCCTATACTGGGGTCCAAAGTGTATTCTTTAGCTGTAAATCAATCTGTGCCTTTTTGATCACCTTCATCAACGCCTCACGATCTTAGGGAGAAGCTGCTCACCCATTTAACCAACCCCATAACTATTCCCAAACCTTTGAGTTCCTACTTCACACTTGGGCAGTGGTTCTCTAGAGGTGGGAGAGGAGAGGATCTCAACAGGGGACAGTGGCAATGTTTGACTGTCACTTCTCCTCCCCATGTGTAAGCTGAGGCTTAGGTTCTGACGGTGTTGAAGTTCAATGTCTCTCTCTACGCAGTCCCACTTCCTCTACCCACCTCCCTCCCCCGCCCCAGGTCTTGACCCACAGAGCACTCCTTAGGGACCTTAAGCATTAAAGTTGGGAAACTAAGGGGATGCTCTGAGAGGACGACATAGTCCTGTTCTCACAGGACCTCTGTTGGGTCTTTCACTGGACATGGGCTAATTCAAGCTCATCCCTCTTGAAAGCACCGAGTGACTCTATCCACGTCCAGCTCTTCCTAGGACAGCTACCATCAACTTCATAGCTACCTAACATTTTACACTAGTGATACAAATATTGGATAATCTGAGAGGAGGTGGTGCTTTCCTCATGCACACGTAATCTTTAGCTAAAAAAAAAAAGATGACACTCCATCTATTATTCCCAAAGGGTAAACTGACAAATACGTAGAAAGGACAACCGTGAAATGTTTCTATATAATCAGTAGGAATAAAAGTACACTTGAAATAATGTGCATAAAAACTAACAAAATGCACAAAGGAGTCTATGACTGCTAGAAAGTTGGTTTTGCCAGTTTCACCAAGCAAGAGGGCTCTCTATGTGAATGATGGAGACTGGGAACCGCTCTTCTGGTTGGATAGTGACGGTCCCTCGAGTCCTGGGATGTACACAGTATGCCCCAGTCAAGTCTCCATCCTTCTAAGCACTTACGGGACACGGTGGAGGCACAACCTGACACACCCAGCACACAGAGCCTCCCCCACACATGCCCACTCCTTTAATAGCTGAGTTCTCGGCGCTGCTTTCTGGTTTCATTTCCATTTTTACCTTGTTTGCAGGGCTCATAAACACCAGAGCGAAAGTGCCTGGTCTCAAATCATTAGGGCAAAGGCGATCTAGCCTTGGCCCACCTCTGGGGTCAGTAGGCTTCAGCTTCTTCATGGTAGTGCTGGCAGCTCTGTTCTTTTCTTCTTCATTCCTGTAGACTCCATCATTTCTCCAAATAGCTCATGTGTCTCACAGAAAGCTGATCGCGTCACCAACCCCAAGAGCGGGTGCTGATTGGTCTAGCATAATCCAGGTAACCCCTTACCTCTTGACAGTCATGGGTTCTAGAGCTAGGCTTCAGCCAGCAGTTCACAACACTATTCTCTTGGTAATAGTTATTGGTGCCGGGGCGGGACAAGACCTAAATTGGTCTATTCAGACTGAAGTGAAGGATTTTTCTTCCATGGATTAAGAGAGTCTCTTCCTCCTTTAACCCCAGGGGGCTGAGCAGGGAAGAACACAGCCCTGATTTTTCCTAGTAGTCCTCATGCAACCTTGAGGAGAGCAAGTTTAAGAATGAAACAATGCTAGCAGAAAGACACAGATAACTGGATCCTTGATGACACAGAGCCATTGAATCAATCAATCCTGATTGTTTGCATTGGGTTTTCTCTTAAGAGCCCAGAGCATCATAACAGATCATTTCTCCACCTCAGCAGAACTTAGGGCCCTATGAAGGAGGCACCAGGAGGCTTAGTAACCCACTGCCATCTTCTCTTTTACCATAAACTATTGCCTGAGACATCGTCCTAGCCCACCATGGCGATCGAAAGACCTCCTTCCGGGCTTCCCTGGTGGCACAGTGGTTGAGAGTCCGCCTACCGATGCAGGGGATGCGGGTTCGTGCCCCGGTCCGGGAAGATCCCACATGCCGCGGAGCGGCTGGGCCCGTGAGCCATGGCCGCTGAGCCTGCGCGTCCGGAGCCTGTGCTCCGCAACGGGAGAGGCCACAACAGTGAGAGGCACACGTACCGCAAAAAAAAAAAGAGACCTCCTTCCTAACAGGTTAGACTCCAATTCAAGACCCTCCACAAAGCCTCCTGCGTCCCTCCCACCCTGTAGCCTTCTTTCTCCTTCTCCTATCCCTTCCTGTGTCCATCAGCCAAATCTCTTTCCCTCTCCATTCCCGCCAGGGCTTTGTGACCTTACACGTACACTTCACCAAGATGGCCTCGGGTCCAAGTGTTTCTGACGTCCATAACAACAACTTGCTAATCTCTTGGAAGTCGCCCAGTATATGGAATCCTGCAGTTTACCTGGATGATCAAACGACTTCATTTTTTTATTCTCCTTAGTTGGCATCAGTGCCTTAGAATAGAATCTGGGGTCACGCTTTGCCTAAAAAGAAAGAGCTGACAGGGCTTGCAACTGGCAATGCATCAGTTCCACCTCAAGGAGATCAACGGGGAGAAGTTAATGAAATGGAACAGTTCTCATATTAACCAGTTAGCCATTCAGCTTAGGACAGATGTGGAAAATCAGCCCATACGAGACATTCATTAAAGTGAAATTAGCCGTTCAACACCTTGATATCTGAGCAGACTGATGTTTCAAAATTATTATAATTATGACCATGGGGATAAAGAGAGCCAAACTTTTGAAAGAAGACTTGAAAAAAAATTAAGAATTCTAGTACTACCCTGCGAGATGAAAATAATGGGCTGGTCACAGATCCCCAGGATATGAGCAATTGCTCCAAATCCTTCTTGATGAGGAATCTGTGACTCTGAACTCAAAATTAATTCAAATGCAAATAATCTCTCTTCCCCCTGAGAATCATTATTCCTGATTCGGCAGGCAGTTTAATGGGAAATCTGCAGGTGCACTGCAGACTGAACCGCAGAAGTTGTTTCAGCTCCAGACGAAAGCTTCGACTCCTAAAGACATGGAATTTGAGCGCCTGAGCCCAGAGATTTGAATTCCCTCACTGCCCCTGAAGTCGAGTCCCCCAGTAAAGCCCATGAGACTTAGTAAGATGTACATGTGGTGTCTGCAGCCTGGAAAGCATCGTAAACCTCTTCAGTTTCTCTCAAGCACATACCTTACGCTTTGGTAGCTGTTAACTATCTTAACCTTTTACATAGAGATTCTTCTTAAACAGAACCTGCAGAAGACACTCAGTCCCCAGTATGGTCACCTCTAGGGGGCCCACACAGGAGAAAAAGTTGGAAGCCTCTGAACTTGGATGGCTTGGGTTTGAATGTATGATGCTAGGAAAATGACATGGCCATCTGTCCTTCAGTTTCTCCATCAGCAAAACAAGGGCAGTAATGTATCTACCTTGCAGGACCATAATAGCAATTCAAGCTTTTCCTAGGCAACACAGGAAACTGGTTAAGAGTATGGACTCTGGAACCAGACTTACCTGGGTTTCAATCTGAGCTCTGCCTCTTGCTGACTACACAGCCTTAGCAAACTAACTAACCTTTTGCTTTACGTCAGTTTGCTCAGATGTAAAATGGGGATAATAATATTAACAATCTTCCATAGTTGTTATGAAGATTAACATTTTAAAATAATTTAGACCGGTGTCTGACTTATACAACAAGGACTCTGTGTGCACTGAGCACAGTATTTGGCCCATTGTGAGAAAAGTTCTACATTAATATCAGAATTAGTGTTAACCTCTGTGTGAGTGGGAATAACATTGTAGATGAGGGAAGAGGGAATAATATTTCTGAGGATAGAATAGAAAGGACAAGATACTTTTAGTCAGAAGACATTGCCTTCTCAGCAATCCCATCTTACCAAGCTTCAGGTCATAGTAGAAATGCAATGTGATACTTTGGTGTATCCTGGTGACCCAGGATCTCCAAATAGAAATACATCAGGCACCCAGATGCCGTTCTCACGAGAAGTCCGAAAGCATGTTTCTGACGTCAACAGAAGGGGGACAAAGGTAGGAAGCTATCTTGTGTGGCAATCGTGGGTCTGAGTGACTGTGGGCACATGAAGTGCTTCATTCTCAACAGTACTGAGTCACAGACTATGTTCCAGAATCACACAGACACAGCATCTCAGGCAGACGAGTTGTACTTATCTGAGAAATGTAAATAATGACAGTCCTTGGCTTTCAATCTTGCAGGGTCATGAAGACCTGCCCGGTGTCAATGTCCATTTTTTTTTTAAACCACAGCTGAAAACGTAACACCTATTTATTCAAAGAACAGAGGTGTAGAAGATGTGCTGATTCAATAAATGGGTAATAGGCTATACTTAGCTTGTTTTATGTGTTAGAGCTATCTCTAAAAATTGGGAGTAGGAAAAAAATGGAGCGGTAAATCATGATGAATATTTGATTAAAACAACCCCGCAGCAAATCTGAAAAATCTATTTAAATACAAATAATCACCCCAATTTTTGTTTTCTGGGATTTTTCTATTATTATAATCTGGGAGGCACACAGAGTTTTCTGAAGCCAGGGCTTCTATCTTCTATTAGAGACTTTTGCCTATTACTTCTTTTGTTCTGGATTGTATTAGCAAGAACTTAAAGGTGTTACAAGGTAGGTGAGAGCTGAGATATAGTTCTGTCATACAGAATTTTCTCTCAGTTACTTGAGGTCAAATGAGCTTAAAGTACCTGCACAGTAAATGTGAATCACTGCATCTTGCCACGTCTTGCAGATCTGTCATTGTAGAAGGTTATAATTTCATTAAGATAGCCTTACAATGTGATGACAATCCTGTATTCGCTAAAGCTATCTTATGTTCAAGGACGAAATTTAAAGCAAAATACAAATATATATATTATATATAAATATATATATTTAAAGCAAACTACACACACACACACACACACACACACACACACACATATATATGAAAAAAATAAAAAGAATTTGCCTCCTTTACCTTTAGTGTTGGAGGAAATGGCTAGAAAAACACTTGCAATAATTTCTTTGCTTCTGGGTCAATTTAATCTCAATGTTTTTCTATCTCATTATCGATTTCAGAAAACAAAAAATAAATTAAATGAAGAAATGAATCACAGCTCCTGTGACCTCAGAGACGCACCACTCGATCTTCTCTTTAGCCAGCTGGCAACACAGATCCCGTTTTTCTTTCTGCCTTTGGTTTCAAAGGTGAGGGGAATTTCAGAGCCATGCTTCTATTATCTGTTGATGTTTTTTGTCTTGTGGTTACAGCATTATTTTGAACAGGGTTTCACCACTACAGCTTTCTATCCCCAGATGGTTATGTCATGTACCTGAACCACCCATCAGCAAAGCACCCCAGTCAGGGGTGACCATCCACCTCCCTCTCATCTCAGCCACCACGTGGTCCAGAGCTTTCCCTCTCCACGATAAGCAAACCACAGTTCATCCCGAGAAAAAAACAGCAGGCTGGGAAGAGGTCAGCCAACTCATACAATGCGAGAAGGTGGAAAAAGCCCAGCTGGATGGCCTTAGTCCCCTCTTTCTCCTGTTCTCAATGGAAGGCACTGGTCTCCCTCACCTGAGTGTCATCAGAGCCACCACACCTCAAATCCCTTCCCGTCTTCTCCAGACTGAGAGGAGTCCACGTTTGAAGGAGGCCCTCTCGTTAGGAGGCTGAGAGCTCATTTCTGTGAATTTACAATTTACTCTTTGGAGCCAGAAGGTGGCAAAACACCAGGAGACCTGTTACCTCGGGGCCCTACGGAGCGTTCTATTTATTTCTGTTTGCACATTGAGGGACATGGATTAAATGGACTCCCTCCATGGGAGGGCTGTTTCTAATTACATCCCTTCACCTGTCAAGTTGTTCTGATCACTCATGTCTATGGCCTTTGTTCCAATCTCCAATCAGGATAACATGACATCCAGAAAATCTTGGTTTTGTTCCCTGTTTGACAAATGTTTCAAAAACCACAGAATGAAGGAAGCAGAAGAGAGGTTTAATTCTGAAGTCAAGATGCTGTCCTATGACAGCTGCAGAGGACACCATTTACTCAAGGGGTCTGAGTCTTGCTGAGAATTCTTGAACCATAAAAACTGCATCAGCGTGCACTGGTCCTTCTCAATCTCCCCTTCCATTCTAAGCCTACCCCAATATTTCATTGATTGGAGAGTTTGTCCCCATCAGGGGTTCGTATGCTTGCGGGTGGATCAGAATCACCAGGGGGACATGTTAAAAATACCCATCCCATGGCCCTGTTCTTCAGGAATTTCATTTAGAGGATATAAGGCAGGCACTCAGAAATCTGAATGTTTAGCTGGTAGACCAGTTGACTCTGAAGCAGGAGGTCCAAGACCACATTTGCATACTGGCCTGGGTCAAAGTCGACACTTCTAAGATCCTCCAGAGGGCCTCATCCTTTTCAGCAACGCCAGCATGGATTCTTTCCTTTTTTTTTTTTATATTAAGTACTCAAGATTAGACGCTGTCTCCAGGCCCCTGAAGGATCCTAAGGTCTTGTTGAGGCCAACAATGCAATCTCTCAGATTCCTAGGATTGCTCATCTGCGATTCAGAAACTCTTCTTGTCCGTAGGACATGCCAGGCACTCAGGATAGCAGGCTGAGAGGAGCAGATCTTGCCCTCAGGATCTCACAGGCGTGTGGAGGAGACGTTCTGTTAAATGAGCAATTACAATGTGGCAGAAGAGTCAAGATGACAAAGATAAGTACAGGTGGCTATGCAAGAACAGAAGAGGGGCCCTGCCTGAGACAGGAGGTCAGGAAGCCTTGTCTGAGCAGGTGGCATCAAAGCAGGGCTTTGGGTATGAGGAGAAGAGATTAACCCGGGCAAGAAGGTAGAGAGGGAGGCACAGAGCAGAGTGGGTGCAAAGCATGCTTCAAGCACCCACAAGGCACTAAACATGGCCAGAGGGTGGGGCACAGGGAAGAGTGACAAGGGGAGAGGCTGTGGGGGGGGGGGGCGGCGTAAAGCAGAGTAAACCATGCTGAAGAGTTTGGAAATTATTCACTGGGTAATGAGGAGACATGGGGAGGTTGAGATGTGGACAGACGTTGGGTCAGATGGGGGAAAGTTTGGATTATTTCCTCACGTGGCCAGGCTCAAATACCAAAGCTTCATAATACATGTCGCTCTGGCACCATGTTTCTTTTCTTAAGTAATAAAAAAAGTTTCAAGTTTCTATTACACATGGAAATCTGTTGGCAATTTTAATCTGATGGCGGCTGCCACGGTGCTGTTACTTAATGACAGAGTCCTTGGCCAGCAGAAACAAAGAAGGTGATGTTGCTTGTCTGATTCAACTTGGCGCTAGTCCCTTATTTTACAAATCCTCTTCCTTTTCAATTTGTCTTCTCCTTACAAGCTGGGATCTTCCTGATGGAGTCTTCAAGTCATTAGAGGACAATACATTTCTAGCTCAAAAGTGTAGTTAGCCGCAAACCCCTTAGCAGCCTAAAAACCCTCCACTGCAACCCCAGCCAGCCTTCCAGACACAGCCCCTGCATGACCACTGCACTCCAGGCACCGTGGTCAGAGCCCACGCCTGCCACACGGCTGCCCAAATCTGTGCACTTGCTCATACGCTTTCCTCCGTCTTCCGACAAGAACGTCCTTTCCCCAGCCTCACCTCCCCAACAACATTTTTCTGTTTCTCTAAGCTCAAGCGGCTGATGGCCTGAGCAGAACTGTTTCTTTTCTGAGCATCCGGATGTGCATCCTCAGTTAGATCGTCTTCTAGAGTTTGGCTCGAGTTGGAGTCACCTGTACACAGATCTGCACTGTGAACTCCTCCCAAGGCATGAATCCATCTCTGTCAACTTTGTCTCCCATGTTCCTAGCTCATTAACTGAATGGCACGGCCCAGGAACTTCTGTATTCCAGACACTGTGCTTGAAGAATCACAGCCCACAGGGAGGCTCCAGCTCTTAGTAACAGCTAGAGCCGGAGAGCTACCACTGACAGCTACACTCTGTGCTGACTACGGCCCAGGCACCGAGTCGAGAGTGTTCATATATTCGTATTTATATATGTGTACATAGCATGTTTATGTATGCCTGTAAATGTGTATATGAATGTTATATATGTCTGTGTTTGCATGTGTATATATAGTTGATAATATATAAGTATATATGGAGAACTAACCCCACGTAAAGAGTATTATCATCTCCTTTTTGGAGATGGTTAAAGTGAGTCATAGAGAGGGCGGGTGACTTGTGGGAGACTTGACTGTGGAGCAGAGGAGGCCGTTTGAAGCCATCTCCCTCCAAGAAGGAAGCCCCCACCTACACCGAAGCGTTTCCTGCTGTTACCCACTACCCCAGCCCCGTGCCCAGAGGACTCCTAACTGATGCAAAGCCTTCCACTCATCCTGAGGCTTCCCTGCCGCCTCGATTGGAGAGCTGGGGTGAGGGGGAGGGGCGTGCGGAGGAAACAACCACAGAGTCTGGCGGAGTCATTGCTTTGTGAAAGAAAAGAGAAAGACAAGTCAGGGATGGAGCTGGAGAAAGAAAGGTTGGAGAATCTGGGAAACAGAACAGTACAGTAGGGCTTCCCTGGTGGCGCAGTGGTTGAGAGTCCACCTGCCGATGCAGGGGACGCGGGTTCGTGCCCCGGTCCGGGAGGATCCCACATGCCGCTGAGCGGCTGGGCCCGTGAGCCATGGCTGCTGAGCCTGTGCGTCCGGAGCCTGTGCTCTGCAACGGGAGAGGCCACAGCAGTGAGAGGCCCGCGTACCACCAAAAAAAAAAAAAAAAGAAGAGTACAGTAGCCTGGGTTGTGGGAAGCACAGCTCTGTACTTGCTGTTTTTATTTTAACACATCGGCAGCCCCTGTTGAATGGCTGTCTCCCATACTGGCCTGTAAGCTTCTTTTTTTTTCCATTTTTATATTAATATTTATTGGAAGCCTATTTTTGTTGATGGATTTCTAGGTATTGGTTGATATAGGAGTGAATGAGATGAACACGATACCTGTTTTATAAAAAGTCCACCTAACTGATTATACAAATAGTCACATATCTCAGAACTATATTTTATAGCATTATAAAGGTAACAAAATCCAAATCATTGATTATTTGATGAAGAAGCGGCAGTCCAGAGAGCTTGAATGGCTTGTCAAAGTTAATAAGCTAATTACTATCAGATTGACCTTAGACTTAAGCCTTCTAATTGCATCCAATGTGGCATAATTGTATCTATATTTTAAATTTCCAATTATTATTCACTCCTACAATTATTTTGTTTTGTTTTGTTGGCCTATAAGCTTCTTGAGGGAAGAAACCATGGCTACTGGGTTCCCAGCTGTATTCCTAAGGCTTAGCACAGTGTCTAATAATAATAATTAATATTATTATTATTACTATAACAGTAGCCAATAGTTATTGAGCACCTACAATGTACCAGGGCCTTGTTCCAAGCACACTCCTTGTATTATCTTATCTCATCATCACAAAGCCTTGTGGGGTAGGCAATATTATTAATCCCATTTAATAGGTGAGGAAACTGAGTCCGTGCAAGGCTGCATAACTTAGCGGGGCCACACATCTAAGACAAGTCAGGACTGGATGTGAATACAGATGTTACAACCCAGAACCCGTTTTTAACGACCATGCTGTACCACTTCCCATGGCATAGGAACCAGCCCCATAGTAAGTATCTGTTGAATAAAATAATGAGTAAAGGAGGGGAGAGCCACAGGGCCTGAACTGGAGGGAGGGAAAGAAGTGTGGGAACTGGAAAGGATCGTTGGATTTGGCAATTAAAACGGTGCTGGTAACCTTCATGAGAGCATGGTGGGTATCCACTCTCTGGCCCCAGGAAAGCTGGAGCACCCACGAGGGGGTCTGTGCTGGGCTGGTCTTTGCATCCTCAGTTTCTAACAAGGTGCCTGGCACCTGGGCTGCTCTCAGGAGGTGGTCCCATGGCCCGGACCCCAGCTCCCTCCCATGCATCCCCCTGGCCCTGTGAGTGAACAAAGGACATAACAAGCTGAAGCCCCTGGGAGTGACTGAGAAAATGACATTCTTAACCCCACAGAGACGTCGAAAAGAGGAAATGTTGAGACAGAAACCAAGAACTCTTGGTTTATAATTTTGAGCCGGGGCTGGGGGAGGGGAGGAGGGAACTCGCTTTCATTGGCTACAGTCACCACATCAAAAACAAGTAAAACATGAGAACGGCGAACCACATGAAGGGAGAGAGCGCCAACCTCAGGGAGCCTCTCGACACTTAAGAAGCTTCTTGGTAGAACTGAAGCCTCCGGAATGAAAAACAAGTACCGTTGTTCTTTATGGTCTAAATCACTTCAAAAGAGACTCACGAGCCCAGAAAGATAAAGCTCAGCTTAGATGTGCACCCACCTCACTTCCTTGCTAGCAGCTTCCACCGCACTGCAGGAACCAGGCCCCACTAAGCGGGGGGGAGGGGCTGGGGACGAGGGAGCGGGAGAGAGGGAAGACCCTGGCTGCCCTCTGTGCATCACTGTCATTTGCAAACTGCAGGAGCTGGACCCAAACGGGGAGCCGGGAGGTGGCACTGCACTTGACGTCTGTGTGGCCGGCCAGCTGGACCACCAGACTCCGCTACACCCGGCTCCACGAGGCCGCAGATTTCCGACTCAGATCTCAGCCAGCAGCACGGACATCTACTACCCCAGAAAGAGATTTGATGTTGGGCCTAACGGATCTTCTGTGTGTTCCTTTCTGATCGTGGAGAGACCTCCCAGGAAGACCAAATATGTCTACAAGAAGGGTCACGCCCCTCACAGGGAAAATAGGATCCTAGCACCACTGCAGTTCCTGGTGGCGAAGAGCTGAAGGAAAGCACCAGAAACAAAGCAAGCCCAGCCCGTGGGGAGAAGGCTAGCACGAGCTCCGTGGCGTTGGCACTCATGGAAGCAAGCCAAGTACAAGCAGCGCAAATCGAGAGCACGTTTCAGAGTCACCTCCACTTCGCGTGCGAGAGCGTTTTGGTGCTCATGGCTAACTGTGGGTGTGTTTGGTATTTCTGCAATTCGCAACACGTGAAGCCACACTGGGAGAACCCGAATCAGTAGGAGGTGGAGAGCCATCCAGGTTCTGCTCCATCAGCGGCAGCCGGGGACTCTACGCAGATTCCCAGCTGATGAGAAGCAACCCAGGCTCCTGCTTTGAGGGAAATCCTTGCTAAGCCCAAAGGTCTCCTGCCTTCTATCAAGAGGGGACAGAGTACCGGTAGCCTGACTCAAAGGCCCTTCTTTCCTGGGAGCTGAGCCAGAACAGAGGAACAAGCCAGAACAAGTTGTGGTTGAGACCAGAGAGGGGCGGAAGCCCCCAAGACGTCCCATGAAAGTGGGTCCACTGAGCGGGGAGAGGCCAGGGTCTCCCTTGCTTTCTCTGTACACTGTACCCTGCTCAGAGCAAGCGGTGCAGCCACACAGCCCCACGATGCCGTGGAGGCCCATGAAAGGAGGGCCCCCCATAGGGGCCCCCTATGTGTGCTCAGGGTGCCACTAAGGATGGTCGCTTCAAGTGAGGGGGAGAAAGGGAACATACAGAATTGACATATATGACCCTTTGTAAGGGTCTGGCCCCCTTCTGGAAACTTCAGGATGGACTGGGGTGGGCTAAAGCAACATATATGAAATGTCTGTGTTTGTGTGCACAGGGGTAGGGCGATCAGAACGAAAACTAAAAAAGGAAAGTAAGGAAAGTAGCACAGATTAGTTTACATAAACACGTGACAGTACACGAACAAGCTAAATGTATTCCCTAAGACCAGCCCCATAATGGTGGCAGAATGGGACAAGCTGTCACTCATCCGTAGTAAATTATAAATACAAGGAAAAGGTAGGATGACATTCATATACATTTCATGTATAATAAAAATACATGTGGGGGGCTTCCCTGGTGGCGCAGTGGTTGAGAGTCCGCCTGCCGATGCAGGGGACACGGGTTCATGCCCCGGTCCGGGAAGATCCCACATGCCACGGAGTGGCTGGGCCCGTGAGCCATGGCCACTGAGCCTGCGCGTCCGGAGCCTGTGCTCCGCAACGGGAGAGGCCACAGCAGTGAGAGGCCCGCATACCGAAAAAAAAAATACACATATATATACGTGTGAGACTTCCCTCGTGGTCCAGTAGTTAAGAAACCACCTTCCAATGCAGGCGACGCGGGTTCGATCCCTGGCCTGAGAACTAAGATCCCACATGCTGCGGGGCAACTAAGCCCGCGCTGCAACTACTGAGCCCACACACTCTGGAGCACGTGCATCACAACTAGAGAGAAGTCCGTCTGCGCCACAACGAAAGATCCTTCATGCCGCAACTAAGACCTGACACAGCCAAAAAAATAAATAAATAAAATATTAATAGAAAAAGAAATAAACTGACTTTTCAAAAAAATACATGTGTGACATATATATGTTAGTTGAACAAGGACAAGTGTCCTTTCCCAATAAAGACTGTTTAGCATGGCCTTCATTTTTTTGAAATGATGGTGAGAGTAAATGAGAATTGTTTTTTTAACCAACTTATCTGACCAAAATTTAAAATTTGACAATTCTACCTTGCAACCAATCCTAATTACTTTTTTTTTTTCCCCCAACTTCACTTATCTCTGAAATTGAAATATCTAGGAACTGCTAACCTACAACATGGAAATGGTACATAATTTCTTTGTAAATTTCAAGCCTCTTGGACTAATGCAGATTTTCATCCCATACTTTTTTCTTTTGACAGTCAACATCATACAGTTGCAAGGAGGGCTGATGTTTAGAAGGATGTACCATGTGCCAGGAATCATACCAGACTCTTTCTTGTAATTCGGGTCATTAAACTCACAACATCTTGGCATGGTAGATGTGATTTAACCCAACTTTTCTCTCTCTCTTTTTTTTTTTTTTCCCAAAAGAGAAACAGAGGCTTTACAACCTGAGCAAAACCACAAAGTGGTGAAGTCAGGTTTCAAATCGAGGCCCATCCACTCGGAAGGCCTATCCCATGTCCTCAGTTATTACTGAGAGGCACACGCCGTTGTACCTGAAAGACAGCGTGGACGTCATCTCCTGCAGCCTGTCATTTCACAGAGAAGACCAAGCTACGCTGAGGTTGACTCCAGGCCCTGAGCTCTCTCTGCAGCCCCGATGCTTTCACGAGCACCCCTGTGCGCTCCTTTCTTGCGCCTAGGCCCTAGCCACTGGGGGGAAGAGACAAACCCCTTCAGTGCCACCCAGATGCTCCCTGAGAAGCCTGGACTCCACCCCAGAGCCTGGCACCTCTGGATGCCACTCCAAGCCGGCCCACGAGGTTCACCCCACACAGCCACACAGGAGGAAGATGCTGGGAGCTAAGAGGCTCCCTAGCAACGGCCTCCACCCAGCTCAGGCCAGGCCCCGAGGGACGGGGGGGGGGCCACAGGGACAAAAGGGCATTGTGTGTGAGAGAGAGAGGGAGTATGGGGAGGAATGCACTAGCAATTTCTTCCTTTTTCTGATCTTGCCTCACCCAGCTGTCTCCTGGTAAAGGAAGGAACCACCATAAAGGGGCTGGATGCCCACCGTACGCGACAGGAGACCCGAGCTGACTGATTGAGTTATTAGATATCCTCTGAGGGATGAAGAGCTTCATTTAGCCTGCATTGTGTCACTTGATACAATGCCCCCGAGTATATAGACGCTGCCTTATCACATTCCCTTTGATTCTCTTCAAATAGGGGCATTTAAAAAGAGTCCGATAATATTTTTCTGAAAGGAACCTCCACCTCCCTTTTTTTTTTTCTCTAAGAGGAATAGAATCATTTGTTTCCAAAAGGGGGCCCTCCAAAAGAGGCTGCCTGAGGAGCAGAATCCATTTTAATAGCATCTTCTCCTTGCTGAACTGTGTCTTCATTTTACACTGCGGCTTTATTCTCTGCCCCTTTGACACAGCCAGCTGCCTTTCACATTCCAGCTCAGAAACAGGCTGGCTTCAGGCTGTAACAGGCACCAGCTTCCAAAGCCCTTTCTCCGGATGACTCACGTTAGCCTGTGTGAGCCTGTGAGCCCCATCCTGCAATTCCTAGACCTTTGTTTCCTTTACGAAGCACATTTGTGGGTGCATAGCTCTTAGTACGAAAACAATGTCTGCTTAAGTACCCTGCCCTACAGTGGAGTGAAATAAAGAATTACACAGTGGAATGTCTGGCTCATATCACGTTCAGGTTCATCCTGTTATCAACTCAGCAGACAGAGGAAGTGACATCACGCGCCCAAGTTCTCCTTTGAAGCTGGGGGTCCAAACCAAGACCTTGTCTGTAGCACAGCACTCCGGGCAGGAAACATCACGCTTGGACTTTACGTTAAACTGTCTTAGAAAACAATAGGTCGAGCCATCAGTTTCTGAACCAGAATTTTGAATCCTGTCACACGAATGGTGAAAAAGGCCTTCTGTGAATCCTGCTCTTAGCCAGGAAGGTGACAGAGGAGAGAAGATCCGTCTCCCTGAGTGTCTTGAAATTTAAATCTTTTTGTACGAAGCATGAGTACGCAGGGGGTAAGAAATGCTCGACTGAGCAGGCTTTCATGAAACCAGTGGCACAAATCTGTCTAACACTAGTCGCCCGTGTCTCCCTTCGCCCGAATATTCCAAGCCTCTGCTCCCTACCTCCCTGACCCCCCTGTCTGCTTGCTGGCTGTTCTTCCACTCCTAAGCAAACATGCTTTATAAACTGGTTATCTTGGGTTTTTCTCGGTGAGTGATGGCTCTGGGAACCCTCATTGTGGATCTGAACGGCATGCAAAATCATTTTACTTTTAAGACAAAAGACGTTAGCTTCCCGTTGCTTTCTTGGCCATCTTAACTTCTCTTCCCTTCCCATCCTGCTTTCCCTCCCCTCCCCTCCCCCACTCCCCAGGGCACTAAATAAAATGCTTAGAAAAGGAAGGGCACAGCTGCCCTTTCTTCCCATTAAAACAATCAAGAATGATGGTGAATTTCATATATTTGATTAGAGAAACTCCAATTTGGTGCACTTGAATCAGCTGCCTTTGTCTTTGGCTCCCAATGGCCTGATTTCAGTGGAATGTCCTTTGCTGTCCACTGCCAGCTCCCTAGAGCAGGGAGAAAATTCAGCCTCTGAAAGCATTTGCTTGGCAGACTCAGAAACAGGGTATTTATGCTGTGGAAGATGCCAGGCCTGTTTCTCACTAATCAGACGGGGCAATTCATTAAAACATGGCCACTTACTGGTGACCCTCAGAGCTGTAACCCCCAGGGTCCTCTTTAGCAATGTTAATTTTTCATGGAGTTTATTGCTTCTCTTAGCTGATATTCACCGTTAAAATTCAGGCCTGAATCCTGTTCAGACAGCCCAGGAGATTCTGGTGCTCCAGTTGCAGAGAAGAAATTCAGAGACTAATAATTGCGTTTACATATGGAGTTCCTTTCATCCAAAGAACAACTATAATCCTAGTAGAAAATAAGAAAATGTGTCATAATTTCCCCACAAGGTGTTATTAAGAGAGTCTGAAATGCTGCCCAGGCAACCCCTACCTTATAGGAAGCTTGTAAAGGAACTGACCTCATGGGGAGTTTCGAGGCTTAGAGAACGCTGCTCACTTGCGTTCAAGTTTTGTGGAGACTTTTACGAAGGGCTCTCATTAAATATTCTAAATAAGTGGATGCTCCACAAATAAGTACAACAATGAATTAAGAGTGAGAATTTACTCTCAGAGACGGATTGGAACTCTCCAGAGGTTCACAGAGATTTCCTGAATCGATTTCATTGCCTACCATTGCCAAAGTCAGAGACTGCACTTGGGATGGACCGGGTCACCAGGACTGTGAAACTCATTTTCTACACTTCTATAAAGAAGAAGTCCCATGTCTCCTGGTGCCCACCCCAAATCGGCTGCCTAGCCCAGCGCCGCCAGATGACTTGTCCTCCCAGTTGCATGGTAGGAAAGCAGAGCCAGGGAACCTGAGCCAAGCTAGAAATAGCATCCAGGTTGCTGGGTTCCAGCGTCTGTGCCGGATCTGTGAGTCAGCCTGTCAACAGCGCTGACAAGGGACGCACCGGGCCCTGCTAGGCCCAGGGAGAGCAGCAGAGGAAGGAGGACACCCTGTCCCCGCCAGGCCTGGGGGAGCATCGCACCAACGCCTCACGGGTGGGTGGGGTGAGGAGATGAGTGCTTCACTCACAGACCAGTGTGTGCACAGCGGCTTTCCAGACACTGCGAGGCCAAGTCTTCCTAGGAGGCCTGGGCTCGGACTTGCTTTGGCTTTGCACTCCAAGGCCCTCTGGTGCTGGGGCAAGAAAAATGAGCTCAGCCTTCCAAGCAGGGCCACGTTCCCAAGAGTGGCGTCGGCTGCCAGGTTCGGAGCCCACAGGGCAGGCCTGCAGGAGAAGGTTCTGGGCTGACATGAGCCAGGCCCACACGGGAGCCCCCAAGATGAATAAGCTAACTTCGACTGCAGGAACGCAACCGAGGGCTGATTCTACCTCCTTTTCAGTGGAAAAGTCCAGTTTTAAGATCCTTATTGTGTAAGAAGGAATGTGAAAAGAATTTCGCATCCTATTATGGCATTGTGTTATAATAATGGAATGCTCTCTCCGCCCAGTCTGGCTTACTGGCCCCCAGACTTTGCCAACAATTATGCGGTTCCTTGGCGTGTGAGTGTCGCCGTGAGGACAGCTTCTCGAGCCTGAAAGAGGCAGTGAGGGCTTCAAGGTGGGAAGAAGGGCATGGTGGGCCCAGCCCCAGGGTTCCGCCCACACACACACACAGACACACAAGGGACACACCTCTCAGTGGGGCAGTTTTACTCCTCTTTCTGACAGCCCCCGGGACCCGCCTGGGAAGTTTGATACTCTGACAACTGCAGCTGCGTGAAGCGCTCATTCTCTTTGATGCAACACACAATGGGTTCCATAAAAAGGAAACAAAACGCTCTTTAACCAGCATGCTGCATTCTGTGCAGGAAAACCAGAGTCCAGGGCAAAGAGTTTTCCTTGACAAACCAGGACAGGGGTGCCTGTTTCTGCCCTTTTACTTTGCTTGGGAATTAAAGCTCGTTCCCCTTGAACAGAAAGATCTGATCAGGACACTCCAGAATTGACCAATTCAGAGGTAAGTTCTGAACAACCAAGGGAAAATAAGCTGTGTTTTGAAGCCATCAGGCGTCTGAAGAATTCTTAAGGAGGAAATGGTGACAGGTTCTTTTCCATCGCCTCCGGAACTGAGGACGAGGCAATGAACTTCAGCTGCAGCAGGAGAGATCTGGGTTAGACGTGAGGAAAGTTTTCCAGACGGAGGAATGTGCGGCCCTGGAACCCGTCACTGAGAGAGGATATTGGGACATTGCTGAAGAGCGCACGTGCCCGGCACGACACGTGTGGAGAGCAGCAGAGCCCTGGAGTCTAGGCACCCGCAGCTGGGAAGGGAGTGATAACAGCACTTTGTTTTGTTTTGAAATTCCTAGTTGTTAGGCTCCTGTCATCACATCTTTTCCCCAGAATCACCCTATTTGGTGGGAGAGCACTGCCTTTCGTGTCCTCCTGACGAATTCTGGTCTCACCAGCCTCTTTCTCATCTATGCTTAGGAAATGTCTCCCGGTCACCTCTTCCTCTCCACAGATTCCAAGGGTGGAACAATGGCCGTCGAAGGCGTGTCTGGCTGAGGTATTTTCCTTTTTCTTCATAGACTTCATCCACTTCCATGTACGTTCTCAGCGGCCAGCCCAGTCCTCTTACACGAGGGTGATGTCAGCAAACCCAGGAAGCTTTCTGAGCCAAGAAGCCTCAGACCCAGGAGGACGCAGTCATGGGTCTACTGGCTGAAGCGCTCTGTGTCTACAGGACGTGAGATGGAAGGTCCGCAGAGAGCGTGCCCTCAGGAGTGGCTGCCCTGAGGCCACAGGCTGCCAGCCGGCCACAGCCCAGCCGGGAGATCAACTTCTCCAAAGCAAAGTTGGTGGAAACCGGCTACCCATTTTCTGAGGTACTTTAGTGGTGCAAGATGAAACAAAACCAGCCACCACTGCTCTGTCTACACTGAAGCAGAATCCAAAGACGACAAATCAGATGTCCTTGGATGGCGTGAAGCACCCATTCCTACCTGTTCCGTCAGGAATTTGTGCCAAAGACCAGCACCCAGCTTTCTCAATACTCACCCGCAGACTCCTGCAACCCAGCCCTGGCACCGTGTACTCCACCGAACGTGAGCACCGGACCATCCATCCTAGACATCTCCCAACTGCTCCCCTCTGCAACATCCCTCCTCTCTTCCTCACCATCATCACAACCAATGTATCGACAACTGCTCAGAGGCACACCAACCGACCTAGAATTCCTCACAAATGCCCCTTCCCTTGTGGGTGACATCCCATAACAAACCTGCTAAGTTTACAAATAGAAAAGTTATTTCAATAAATGTAAACATTTGTTTTCATACATATGATATGTCTGCAGGGCTTCTGTATCACTGACACAGTGTCACGTGTAAGAAAGGAAGGGTTTATTTAGATCAGTCTTGGTACCCAAGTTAGTAACGGGGGGTGTTGAATTAGATTACTCTACGCATGGAATACAAAGCAAAGGTATGTGTCTTTAATGCTGAAAATATCCATACTTAACATTTTAGATCGTGTTTCAAGATGTGCCTATCCCTGGCCATCACAGCAACGTCGACAGAATCACAGCTACTCTTGAGACTCAGGTGTCCATCAGATCTCTCACCTCTCCAGAGGCCCTCACGGAGGACTCTAAGGTACCCACAGGTCAAGGGAGAGGGTGACAAAGGCCTGTCTGGCTTCCTCTCATGCAGCCCAGATGAAGACTCTAAGTGCGTCCAAGATGCCCTCTGATGCTCTGAAGGAGGTAGGTGTGGGCCCTGACATTCAACTTGGTTCTAGCTTGCATCAGCCGCTCCTCTCGCATGGACCACCCAATGAGACCTTTGATGCGTATCGGCCAAATGACCCAAACACAGGGCAACACATATTAAAAATAAGTCACAGACGGTGAGCTTCTTGAGCAAAGAAACAGTGCCTCACTCAACTAAGTATCCTCATTGCCTGGTAAAATTCCTGTTTCCCAGTAGTTCGTAAATGCTAGCTGCCGAATCCATACACGAATACATCTTTCCTGCCCTCGAACATCAGAAAACCATCAGAGAACTCCAAGGAGGTGAGGTGCAATAGTGTTGCTGGTAAGAAGACAACTTTGTAGGAGGAAGGATACGTAGGATTCGGTCCTAAAGATTCAGAGCAAATGCAGGCAATGGATTAGCTGGAAATTTACCCGTATCATTCAGTACCTGTATTCCCAGACAGGCATGGTAAGAAAAACTGACCCAGCCACTGCCTACGGTCAGGAGACCCAGGACAGGGTCAGGAGACCCAGGGCAGCTAAAATGGGAAGGTTACACACCAACACGAGAGTAGCTTGATGGGTAAGCAGCTCCCAGAATGTGATCTCCTCCCACAACTTTTTCCTCATAATTGCACCTCTTTGGAGTAAAGGCAATTCTTCCAGGGCTAAGGCTATAGGCTGAGTCTGGGCCTTTCTGGGGGCAGGGAGGAGAGCATGCACGTGCCCCCTGAAACCATGCATATGTCAGTGGAGACCTGCTTGGCCCCCAGAGCACCTGTGAGACAGAACTGGACTAAAGGTCGTTCTGAGAAGCATTACTGTTTATTACTGGTTATTATCAGTCTGGAGCACTCTGTGATGTGTCTAGTAATTGGATAGAATCATGAGCATAAAGAAATGCTTAGCTCCATAGGACACCTGGGGAAGAAATATAGGGATGGATGCAGAAAAGGCAAAAGAAGGCCTTGTTTAGATTTGCGGCCCTTGACCAGTGCTAATGCGAAATCAGTGGTGTGCCACTGGATGCTGTATTTAAGGCATACGAAATAAGCATTAAATACGTCTGGACCTTGCTTCTAGAAACTCGCTTTCAAAACCAAATGAGTATAACGGAAACAACTGCAATACGCACAGAAATCTAAAAGTACGTGAAATGGATATAATTATAAAAGAGATGTTTTAAAACGCCCTGGCCGTGACTACTGCCCGGGACTTTGTCATTTGAAAGGCAATAACAACGTCTTCACCAGTTGATATTTCTATGTTCGCAGGGGTTTAGGCGAGACTGAAAAAGCCGCCCGGCTACTCATTGGCTTCAAACAACGTAGAGAGACAGCATTTCTAGAGGACAGAACAGGAGGGAAGAGGACTGGATGAGGAAAGAGCGGAAACAGGCTCGTGTCTCAGCGGAACGGCTGAGGTTTACCACCGTTCCGTTGACCGAAATCGCCAGCAAGCTGCTAACGAGGAACCCTTAACGTGTTAGCTGCCTCTGACTTGTGTCGGCCCAGCATGCAATCGTCTAAATGATATAACAGTGCCAGGGCACACATTAAGCTCTTACTGTAACAGCCGGGCTGCTGAGCAGGAGACGTGGAAGGAGACGGAGCAAAGGTATCCTGGGCTGCAAGTGCCCACTGCTGGGAAGCCACGGGACGGGCTCCGACGGGCTGTGGAGTGACGACAGCAGGGAACCAAGTTACCAAAAGGTTGCTGGCGGGATCTCTCTACTTTGAGGTTAAAAGACGTAGTAGACCAAGAGCGAACCCTAATGTAAACAGTGGACCTTGGGTGATAACGAAGCATCCAGGTAGATTGTCACGTTGAGCCACTCTGGAGCAGGATGTTGATAGTAGGGGGAGGGACTGTGCATGTCGGGGGGAGGGGGACAATGGGAAGTCTCTGTGCCTTCTCCTCGGTTTGGCTGTGAACCTAAAACTGCTCTAAAGGATAAGGTCATGTATAAATAAATAAATAAAGTCCAAAGCAGGGACAGGATGTATCATCGTCCCTGCAGCAAATATAGGGATCGTACGTATCAATCAACCTCATCCAGTGCAGAGCTGAAAGGATGTAGTTAGTGTCAAAGGTCTGCATATGACTCTGCTTCCAACCATCCTACCTCCTACTCCAAAGAAAAAGTGACTCCGAAATTCGTCCTATTAACGTGTGTAGTATGATCTTAGGTATGTACCCCTCTACACACACATGCACATCAAGAAGTCTAGCCACCTGAAGTCTAGAAAAATAATGAACACAATTATAATATTGAATGTAATTATAATAGTGAGTACGGTGACTTTTAATTTAATGTTCATTTTTTTATATGATTTGAAATTCCAACATGAGTGTTCACTAATAATAATTTAAAGATTTTTTATTATGAATTTAATTAAGAATAAATGTTTAAAATTTTAAAAATTTGTCCTAGTAACCTATTTCCAAGCTTCATAATCTTATATTTTTAACCTTCAAACATCTTCAACAAGTAGCTGATTTTTCCATTATTGCCATCACTCTAGATGTGAACCCCTCCACATTAGTTTCCTATTCGTGCTGTAACAAATTACCAGCAAACAGCAGCTAAAATCCCACCAATTTGTTATCTTGTGGTTTTTTTAGGTCAGAAGTCTGGGATGGGTCTCCGCAGACCAAAGGCAAGGTGTCGGCAGGCTGTGCTCCATTCCGGGGGCTCTGGAAGAGAATCCGTATCTTCTGCATTCAGGCTGTGGGCAGAATTCCTTGCAGTTGTAAGACCAGGAGCTCCATTTTCTTCACAGCTGTACAGTGGGAACGGTTTCCAGCTTCCAGAGATCATCACGTTCCCTGGTCCCTGGCTCACGGCCCCTTCCCCCATCTTCACAGCCAGCAAGCGTGGGTTGAGTGGCCACACCCTACCTCTCTGGCTGACTCTTCCTGCCTCCTCTCTCACTTATAAGGACTCAACGTGATTAGAGTCCTCGTCATCGGGGTAATCATCCAGCCATCTGGATAATCTCCCCAACTCAAGATCCCTACCTTAGGTCACAACCGCTAAAGCTCTCAGCCATCCAGGGCACGATATTCACAGGTTCCAGGGATTAGGGCAGATGCGTCTTTGGGGAACCATTATTCTGCCTACCACACTTTCCTCACCTATTAATAGATGGCCTACATCCACAGTGCTTTTGGAACTACCTCCCCTAAAGTCATCTTAATGACTTAAATGCTAAATCTGCTTCATCCTTATGGGACAGTTCTGCAGCGTTTGACATTGACATGACCTATTTCTTGAACGCCTGACTTCTACTTGCTGTGATGATGTCTGCTCTTCTCCTTTTACCCCTCGGGCCATCCCGCATTGAATCCTTCATCAATTTCTCTGCTTCTTTCTCTGAGAGCTGTGGCTTCACCTGTACCTCTCAGGACCGTACCCAGCTCTCCTAGACCTTAGTTCTGAATCATAGCTGCTTTCTAAGCAGTTCTGCTTGGATCAGCTGTAGGCTCCTTTGCACCCCAGATCTGACCATTTCCTCTTCCTGCATTATATACGTCATCATGGCAGCGCCAAACCTCCTTCTTCCGTGACCGATCCTTAGAAGTCATTCTCTCCTCCTCGTTCTGCCTCTTCCTCACATCCCTCCACCCGGTCAGTCATTGTGCCCTGTCTGTCTCACCTCCTGAGTATCTCTTGTATCCGCCCTGTCCTCTCTCTCCCATCTTAATTAGAACTTTTACACATATTTTATGAGTCACTGACCATCTTAGCAAATCATTCCTACCTTTCATGTCCCTGTGCTTTTGCTTAGCTTGTGGGTTCCCCAAGTATGAGAACCGTGTTATCTGTGCGTCCTGAGGTTATAGCACAGTGATATTTTCTTAGCTAAACAAATGAATATCTAACTTGAAAAAAGTCAGCTGTATTTTAAATACTTTTCTATTTTTCATGTCTCTATGCAAAACCAAAGACCCAGAAGAACAACTAAATGAAGTGGAGATAGGTTCTCTACTAGAGAAAGAAGTCAGGGTAATGATCGTAAAGATGATCCAAGAACTTGGGAAAAGAACAGATGCACAGATTGAGAAGTTACAAGAAGTTTTTAGCAAAGAGTTAGAAAATATAAAGAACAACCAAACAGAGTTGAAGAATACAATAACTGACATAAAAAATACATTAGAAGGAATCAATAGCAGAATAAATGAGGCAGAATGAATTATTCAAAACCAAAGAGAGTTGTTTACTAATCTTTTTCCTCAGATCACATGTTCTGGCTGATTTCTAGGTGGCATCACACCAGTTGGACAGACAGCTGAAAGTAGATAGGGTTTGATCCTCACTTACCTGCAACCAATCCAGAGCAGTTCTGATCTGCACCCCATCTTCCAGCTCTGTGTCTACTGGTGTGGATATATGCTGCAAGGGAGAGAGAAAGACAGATGTCTAGAATCATTTTAACATCTTTTGCTTTGACCAGACTTTGATCTTAAGTAAATGCTTCAAGACCATGCTCATGTCTATATTGTAACCCATAAAGCAAAGCCCCCAATTCAAAGAAAATCATTTTGTTTTTCTGTCTGCTTCAGGGTAACCCTAGATGATTCTGACCCTGACTGGTAAACTTCTAATGGGTATTAAGCTCGTTAGCGGTGTAGTGTGATATCTTAAAGCAAACTGGCAGCTAATAAATTTTTCAGACAGGCATATTTCCCTAAATCGTCCATAACGAAATCTGCTCTGTTCAAAGGGGTCAAAAAGACACACGGTTGGACTAAATCCATTTCCTATATGAAACTTGTGTCTTATCTACCTCATAGGGTTATTGTGAAGGTCTAATGAGATAATACATGTAAGAAAAAAAAAAACTAGACACTTTACAACTGTATACAAATGTATGCATGTCGTTTTTGTTAACAGCATTAATATATATTTTTAACGACTCCTAAGATTTCACTTCGTCCCGCAAGCGGTTGCACGGCATCTACACTTTCTTTGATGTTTCTTTTTCCTGTCTGTCTGTTGTTCTTCTCACCCTCTTTCTGAATTTGAGGGGAAAAGTACATCCCTTAAAATAGTCATTCTATAATGTGCACAGGGCAAGGGCTTACAGGACATACCGATGCATTTCATTTATTTGGTTTAATCAGGATTTGAATAAATTACACACATTTCTTCTCCCTGAAATTTCATGTATCTGGCACTACAAAGAATTATAATGAAAGCTAAAAAGGTGGCATTATCTCCTATTGTTCTAATACCCCCAGCCTGCTACCATATATTATCCACTTCTAACAAGATGGGTGGACACTTGCTCATGTGGGGAGAGTAGGCAGGCAGCAGCTAAGGAGAAAACAGGAAATAATAGGAAAGACTCACTGAGGCCTCACCAATATCTGTTCTATGTCTATCTCCTTTCAACTATTCAATTCAGTAAAAGGTATGTAGGATCCACCCAAAACTGAATTCAGCAAACTTGGTTTACTACCAGTGATACACTGTGCCAGTTTCCATAAAGTATACAAAGATATGATACTTACAGATCAAAATAACTAAAAACTGACAAAATAACTAAAACAGGAATTTATATGAGGTAGAAAAATGATGTATGCTAGAGTTAACATATAGGAGTAATTAGGACAGCAGAGAGGGATTAATTTAGATTTAGAGAGTTAAGAAAACCTTGTCAGGGACTTCCCTGGTGGCGCAGTGGTTAAGAATCCGCCTGCCACGGCTTCAATCCCTGGTCCAGGAAGATCCCACATGCTGCAGAGCAACTAAGCCCGTGCGCCACAACTACTGAGCCCGTGCACCACAGCTACTGAAGCCCGCACATTCTAGGGCCCGTGTACTGCAACTACTGAGCCCGAGTGCTGCAGCTACTGAAGCCCATGCACCTTGAGCCCATACTCTACTACAAGAGAAGCCACTGCAATGAGAAGCCCATGCACTGCAACGAAGAGAAAGCTGGTGCGCAGCGATGAAGACCCAGCGCAGCCAAAATTAAATAAAATTTAAAAAAAAGAATCTCCAGTGTTTTTTTTTAAAAAAAAGAAAAAGAAAATCATCTCAGAGTAGGGGGCTTCTGAGCTGAGAATCGGATAGGCGAGACGGGCAAGGATTCCCACGGGAAGCAACAGTGGAGTGAGGACAGGCGTGGGTGTGGCAAAGAGCAATTATCTGTACAGAGGAGGGAATTATAGCGTGCTGTGCAGTGGGTCTGTTTTACGTGGCAAACAAGTTTTGTTCAGAATGGAAAATGAGTAACCATTATATTTAGTTCTGTGTCTTTCTTCTAATTCAGTGAGGCTCACTGATACATAATTTACAGACAGTAATATTTTCCCAAGTGTACTTATTTTCACATCTAGCATAGGGCCCAATGCCTAACAGCTATCTGAAAGGGGATGCCTGGTCCGCCACCAACCTGGTATGATTTGACTTCAGAAACTGTCTTCTTTTTCCATAGGACTTTCTTGTAAAACACTGAGCTCACATGCTAGATGATGTTACTGTCTATCTCGATAGTGGCCTGACTTTAGAAGGTCCTTTGCTTTCACCAATTTTACACTTATTCATTTAGAAATTATTGCATAAATGTCAACTCTCTCTCCAGAGTCTCAGAGCATTTGGTTTGCAAATAGTCACAGGGAATCCTAGACAAAATGTGAGGCAGGACATCTGATATTATTTCTCTCTTTATGATGAAGAGACAACATTTTCTAACTGAGACTTGGTGAAAAGCGGAGATTGGGTTTTATTGGGGGGGATATTAGATTGAGGAGAAAACATGCCAGTCATGTTTCATTGCTTGAAGCCCATTTTCAGGTTCATTCTCTCCACTGAGGCTCACATATGCAAAGCAGGTATGATTTGCCTAATTTGATAGATAAGGAAAAGGACTTGAGAGCTGAGTGACTCGTTCAAGGTCATGGGCATAGGTGACAAGCCACAGACACGGACTAAAACTCAAGTTCCAGTGCAGTGCTCTCTAAAATCAACCACAAGACACTTTTGAAGTAAGGTAAAAGAGTGAAAATCACCTTTCAGACACTACCTTTGAACACTGTACCTGTCAGGGCTCAGTTTCAGGAAACAGAAAGTACTGTAGCTATTTTAAACAGAAAGGGGTTTAATACAGGGAATTCAGTGCTCACAAAATCGTTCAAGGGGCTGGAAGGATGAGGCTGTAGGCTGGGGCCTCGGGAATGATCCCTGGCACTATACTGCTGACCCAATCCACAAGGGGAACTGCTCCCTCCACCCCAAACAGAAGGTGGAGAGCCGGCAGGCTGCCCCGGGAATGGCTGAGCTCCAGAGCACAGCCCCAGAGCTGTGGATTCTGGAAACTGTCAGCATGCTGCTACAATTGCCTCTCTACTCACATGAGCTGACAATTATACAAGAGAATTTTGCTATAGAAAAGCGCAGCATCTTTAAGACCTTGCTTGCCAGCAACATTGGCCAAAGCTGCAGAAATCTGACCTGTTATCAGAGTTCTGCATTTCAAATCTTCCATGAGTGCCTCTAACTGGGGAACCCTGATTTGTATCCATAACCCTAGCTGCAAGGGATCCTGTGAGATATACAGCTGGAACAGATGCCAAGTACTAACGTATCTATGACAGGTAAATTCCGACACTGACAGTTTCCCTAGATTAGAAACAGGTTTCTTGGGTTGTGTTCTAGAGGCAGACATCACAGGCAATCTGCGGCCATGTGCAATGTGCGGTCACACAGGCTGTACTTCTCGGAACAGGGAAGGAGTAACTCCTCGGGTTGTGGACGATTCACAGAGACTGTAAGTGAAATGCCCGTCCCTGGCGTTTCCCGGGCGAGCCTTCTCCCTGGCTGTCTGCAGGAGAGCAGGGTTTGGTTACAGCTTTGACACAGAGAGAAAACCATGTGTGTGACTAGATTAGGAAGTTACTTGGAAATGGAGGATCACCCAGGGTGCTGAGGCCCTGCCCAACGAGGTCAAGACTGACTTGAGGGGCTGAGAGCCATAGTACCTGCCCAGGTCAGATGTTTCCATCAAGCTTTCCTAATTGAACTTTAACATAAACAGACCAGAGAATGGAAATGTAAGTTACAATCTAAGTCAAAATCAATTATGCTGTGCTAAAAAGTCTTTGAACTGACTTTGCATTATGGAAAATTAAAAATAAATTCTCTCTCTCTCTACCCCGTGCATTAAACACACACACACACATTGCCTGGCTCCTTTTTATTTTATTATTTTTTAAAATAATTATTCCTCATTTATTTGTCTTTCTGACATTTCTCTCCAGCTAAACCCATAATATTGTATTGGGTTCTGGCTTTACCACTTCAATAAAGACATTGAGAAATTAGAATATACCCAGAAGATAGCAATTAAAACAGGGGCAGGTCTAGACTCCATGTCATGAGACTACTAGCCTTGGAAGAGAAGCTTACATATCCAAAGTTCCATCATTATGGATGAGGAGTGTAATCTGCTCTTTGTGGTTCCAGAGGGAAGAACCTGGATAAATGACTCAAAGTTACAGAAAGGGAGTTTAGGCTCAGTAACCATTAGATACGGCAGCACATGAAACAAGCTACTTACCTGGATGTCTCTCAAGGGATGGCATCCCATCTCTAATCACGATTACCATTGGGTCACCTGTATCTGATTGGATTATACGCCATTCTCTCTCACTGGCCTTGAAGCAACTGCGGGACACAGATCCTATGCTTTCGTCCCTGTATCCCCAACTCAGCCCACAGTGCATGCTACATAATAGGAGCTAGATACAATCTTGATGAAAGAATGAAGGTGAGCAAGGCCAATGGACACAAACGACATCAGCGGAGGCGGTCTGATCCCAGATAACTGGCTCAGAGCATCAGAGTCAGTGATGCTGAGGGGAATTGATACCTAAGCCACGGCTTTGCAGAAAGAGATGCTCAAAGCCTGGCATGAGCACGGGCTCCAGGTGGAAGCTGGCGGGGGATGTCAGTGATTAGACAAGTCTGGGCACCAATGCTGTCATGCTTTCTCAGTGCCCGTCCACAGCGGCAGAAAAGGCTGTTTATTTTGGACTGGGGGTAGTGGCAGAGTAGCTCCTACGTATAGAAGGCCTTTAGTTTCCAGGTCTTCAAACACTCTCTTTTCATGATCTCACTCATCCCACCTCTTCCCTGGGAAGATGCAGGCAGGTGGCCGCTACCAAAGGCACACCAACCAGCCTGTTTGGACAAGAGCCTGCCCAATACCTCCCCTCTGGCAAGCAGCCACCCGAACAGCCAAGAAAGGACTGTCTTTCAACCCCAGTGACACCACGGGATGTGACCTGAAACCATATCGATCCCTCTTCCTTGATACTCCTGACCCACTGGTTAATATCAAAATATGAGCTAATCACGAATCCGTGACCTGTGTGACTCAGCGATGGACAGAGTCCCTGAGGCCGAGTGAGTGTGCGACAATAGTGTTTGTGTGTTGGATGTAGCACAAGGTGCTGAAAGGAGCCCCTTCTCCTACACGCGTTCTCCCCAGCCCGTCCCCCTGCCGCTTCCCCCAACCCAGCCAGCCCTCTCGTAAGGCCCAGGACCGTCATTCCAGTTTGACGGCTACTGGAAGGCATCATGTGCTTGTCAGCACTGGCCTGTCACCTTATTTGTAACAGCCCTGGAGCGAGCCGCCTGTCCCGGCCCTTGTCCCCGCCGCCCCTGCTACTTCAGCTCACAGTGGGCGCTGCCTCCCAGGCTTAGCTCCCAAGGTCAACAGGCACAGCTGTCCCACCCTGGCATTCCTGCCTGCTGACTACCCCAGGGTCCCGCTTGCTACCTTCCTTTCTTATAGTAGCGCATCTGGTGGCCCCCTGTGGCATGTTCATGGGCACAAATGAGGAGGGTTTCTCTGCTGATTCACAAGAAGAGTATTCATACCTTTTGACTTCCTGTTTCTGATGAACCACGTACAAGAAAAAGAAAATGGTTTGTTAAAATAACAGAATTGGCCCCAATAGTCACTTATTAAAAGGCACATGGAAACTGCACGTTGATTAAGGACCTGTCCCTGCAGCCCATCTTCACACCGAGGGGCCAGGGACCACCCGTGACACGTGGCCAACGCTGGAGCAGCCATGCTGCACGCATGCGACACAAGACATGACAGTCTTTAGGAGAGGAAGTGAAGAAGGGTGTCTTCAACCGAAACCCCAACGGATAGAACGTGTGCAAAGTGAGTCCGGGGCACGGCAAATGAACCGTGAGGGACTCAAGAGCCCTGACTCCTGTTCCAGCAAATGGGGCTTCCTCTCGGCACCAACCTACCAGCCCAACTGACTGGATTCAGAGGACTGGGCGGGGAACCGAGCTCCCACTTGAAAGTGGTCGGAGGATGGAAATGCAAAATGCCATCCCCGATCGCCTTAAGCTGGAACAGCTGCCATCCACGCAGCATCAGTATCTTACAGAGGCAGGAAATAGAGACCAGGGCCGTCTGTGCCCTAAACTGTGAGCACACTGGGGTACACTGACTAGGATGCCACAGCTAGAGGTGACAAGTCCCTGCCCAGCCACCAGGAAGGCTAAGGGAATCAACATCCCAGCATCCCTGCATCCATTCAGGCTCTGGTGCATCTGACAAGCGTGCTTGGCCTGTGAGCGCTTGCAGAGCTCTGGCCACCCTCGGAAATGTCACGAATGTTCAGTTAAGTGAGTCCCACACACAGTATGTGTTCGGCAAATAACAGGCCCCTTTTCTCCAGAAAGACTGCAATACAGCTCTTAGGAACATGGCCTCTGGCAACTTACAATCTGGCTCTGCTGCTTATTAACTGGGCAGCCGTGTGCAAACTATTTTAACAGCCTCGACCTCTTTCCTCACCTGCCCTAAACGGTTGTTGTCAGGAATTGACTTAATATATGTAGGACAAAGCCAGGCCCACAGAAAACGCTCAGTAGACGGCAGCCGGTATTTTCATTCTGCGACTCTTCAGGCTGGATCCGTGCTACATTATTGCACCATCAGTCTCCATACATCGCAGTTGCTTTGTATTTGTCTGTTTGCCCACACACACTGGCCTGTGAATTTCACGGGGCAAGAGCTATTTCTTCCTCGTTTCTGCATTCCCAGCCCATGGCAGGGGACCGGCACCTAGTAGGCACTGAAGACACGAACATCGCTTAGCCTGCTTGGCACCCAGGGCTGTGTGCGCGTAACTGATGCAGGGCAGTGACAAGAAGCGTGCTTTTCGTTGCTGCCTGTCACCAACTCTTTCTGTTCCCAGCTTCAGGCCGTTCTTTTTCTTAGTCTCAGTCTTATGAACCCAGGATCGCTCAATGCGTGCGACCCTGCCCCGGACATTCCAAA
Organism: Stenella coeruleoalba; assembly: GCF_951394435.1. Classification (NCBI taxonomy): domain Eukaryota; kingdom Metazoa; phylum Chordata; class Mammalia; order Artiodactyla; family Delphinidae; genus Stenella; species Stenella coeruleoalba. Next base: position 14,728,822 of record NC_137164.1, read on the forward strand.
TCAGAGCTATAGGGATGGCGCCCTAGAATCTACAGTTTACCGTAAATCCCAGGTGATGCTGAAGCCCGCGGAAGACTGGGGAAACGGCCTGCACGCAGCAAGCAGGGGTCAGCAGACCACAGGCAGCCTCTGAAACAGAAAGGCAAAGTTTCCTTCCCAACTTCTATAAGCAGAAAGCGGTGATGTCTCACACCTGCAGGACGAAGGGTGACACCACCTGATCGCAACAGATGGCCCCTGCGTGGAGAGAGAATCACGTGGTCGACAATGTCCACAGGAGAACGCAGTACTTCCTTCCTCAAATGCTGTTTGTTCTATCAAACCCACGAATCTCCAGGAGCCAGTCCAGAGGCCTAGATTCCTTGCCAGTCATTCCAGAAGGAGGAGGGACCCGTTTATCAGGCCCCTCCTGGGCGACAGGCTCTGTACTGGGAAGTGTGCCCAAGATGAATGAGTTAACATCACTTGAATTTAGTCAGACCTAAACGTCATATTCCCTCAGGGTGGAATTTTCTTCTGAAGAGCACACGAGGTTAAAATAAAAACTTACCAGTTAATAGCTGCATTGCAGGTGATGCTTCCATTAGAGCAAGGGAGACGCATACCTGTCAACTAGGGCCACATTCACGTAAAACGCATCATTATACTGAAGCCTCCCGTTCCACACAGATGAATCACCACAGCAACAGTGAGCAGAGATGCTCGGAGCATGGACCATGCGAATTGCCAACGTGCTCATTAAGTTCTTGGTTGATTTTTATCTAAAACATCTTGGCCCACAGCATTGCATCGATGAGAGCCACTCACTCCGCAGAACCGTGGCAGGACATGGACAACACATGCTTTTCTGGAGGGTGGGTTCTGGGGAAAGTCAGCATAAAGAGCCCACCCAGCTCGGCTAGATGCCCGGTAAAGCAGCTGGATGACAGGCCCCTCAGATCTGAGAGATGCTTTTTGACTGTGGAAAAAAAAAAACCTATGGAAAACCCTTCATCTGAACTTGTACTCTGAGCACAGGTAGCCCTCTGCTCTATGCCCCAAATAGCCTAACCAAGAGCAGAGGGGCCAGGGCCCGGGCAGCTCTGTGCCAATGGCACGGCCGGAGCACGGCTCAGCGCCGCCTTTCCTAGGGACGCTCCTGGTCCCAGGCACTGTGCACCCTACAGAGGGGGTTTGTCAAAGCCAGAAGGTCCGAGTCCTGCCTCTTCTCCCAGTGCTAGCCTGGCAAATGGCGACATAAGACAAGTGGCTATCTGGAAGGATCCAGCTGACTCCGGAGCGCCGTGTCCGGAAAAGGGTGGGAAGTGGTCATTGAGAAGGGTAATTCTGTCAATGGTCAATTCTTCAAGAGTTGACACTCAGTTAGGGAATTACCCCAGCTCTCCTCTCCTTCCCACCAGCTCTTTTTTGAACTTATTGTCATGATCACCTTCAACAAAGGGCTAGAAGAAGCAGGGATAGGAAACCTTTTGAGACTCCACCAACTAACCCTGAAAAAAGATGTGAATGGGGAAGATTAGAATGGCCAACTGAGATGTGGGTTTCATGAACCCAGCCTTCCTCTGATGGATGCAGGATGCCCTTCTGTTACTTCCCCTAAGCGGCTCCTTTAGAAACGTCACGGTGTAACAGCTCTGGCTTCTCCTCGCTTTCCTTTACGTCTCACATGCTTCTCCCCCAGATTCTGCCTTCTGTTCTTTGATGTTCCTGTAACCCCCTTTCATGACCCGTATGATAATGATGATGTAATTGTCTGACTCTCACTAAAGACTTCAGGCCATGAGACAAAGGACTATGTCTCTCTTGTTTTGTCACTAGCGTGTGTCTGGAATATATAGTTAAAAAGCAATAAATATGTGTTGGGTGAGTGACTGGATGAAGATGATGACCAATACACAAGCAAACAGAGGATCAAAATACATGCGTGTTGTATCCTGTTCAGGTCTGGAGTTCAAACACATTATACCCAGTTATAAATATCCAGGAGATGTAAGTGGAGAAGAGTTTTCTTTGTCATGTGCAGGTGCAAAAGGCAAGTTGGAGAGAAGTTAAGACAAGAGGTAAGACGGGTTAAAGCTGAAAGCAATGCTAAGTCTTTACCTTCTGGGAGTGGTCTGGGACATACATAATGTCAGTGTGGCACTACCGTTTGTATATGGCTTTTCACTCTTTTAAACTGCTTTCACATTATTTTATTTTGTTTTATCTTCATGACAACCCTTGAAAAAGAGCAAGCCAATACTGTTATCCCCATTTGACAGGTAATATTATAGAGGCAGGGAACCACATGCCCTACCCTGGGACACCTTGAGATGAGTGTCAACACAGGCATGGACTGAATATACCTCAGGCTTTTCAAATGCAACCTGCCCCAAACTCAATTCATCCTATTTCCCTCCTGAAGCTTCACACAATACTGTGATCCCAAAACACAGACGGAAAGAAACACTTTCAACATATATTTGACACAAGATTTATATTCAAAGCATCTAAAGAACTTCTGCCACTCAATGATAGAAAGAAAACCAACCAAATATAATGGGCAGAAGAGTTGAAGAGACATTTCTCTAAAAGAAGATCTACAAATGGAGTCATTTCTTCCAACACGGTCTCCCAAACACTAGTTCCAGAGGGTCTCGAGGTGCAAAGCAAATAATTTGAACCTTGTCCAAAAAAACAGAGTGATTTTAAGCAAAGATTGAAATGCTCAGTGTTTAATTTTAGGAAGATCACTCTGGATGTTAGTGTATGTTTCGTTAAAAAAAAAAAAAAGAAGAAAGAAACGGTCCCAAGGTCAAAGACGTTTGGAAAACCTTAACCAATCCATCAGGTGTCTTTGCTGCCAGGTTCTGCACAATCAGTGACCCTCTGTGGGTGGACCCTAAGAGCAGAGAGAAGATGAGAAATTGATCAAGGAATTGGTTGTTTAAAGAACCTTTTGCCAAGAATCGCTTCCTGGAGAACAGGGTGAAGACCCTTTTCCTTGCCTGCCCTCTTGTACCCTCCCAGTCACATCCAGTCCCGCAGTCTCAGAAGGTCATTCCCAAACTCTCCTTCTCTCCCATCCATGCTATGCTCTTGGTGCTTTCTGTATCAGCCTCCGAGCACGACTCCGCCGGAGGGAGGATCCTCTAGTGCCAACGTGATCACTCACTCCCCGGGTTAAAACCCCTCAACGATTCCCACCGAAAAGAGGATCAAGTTCGAATTCCTCAGCATGAAAACGCCCAAAGCCCTTCTTACCTGACCGCTTCCTCTTTCTCTCTCCCATCTCCTCTCCCCAACACGTCCCTATGCTCCAGCCTTGAAAAGCTACTTGTGCTTCACCAAGGGATGCTTTAGCAATCTGAGCTTTCCCTCGATGCGTTCCCTCTCCATTAAATGCCCTCGCCCCCTCCCTTGCCAATCATCTACTACTAATCCCACTCATGCGTCAGAGCAATTCAGACTCCCCAGACAGGACGGACTTGCCCCGGAAACTCTCCAGGTAGGAGCTCCGCCCCCTCGCCCTCCTCCTCGGGCACTTCTATCTACAGCCCTTGCCTCTCTGTCCATCACTGCTGGTGTGTCTGTCCACTTCCTGAACCAGAGTGGAAGCACCTGAGGTCAGGGCTGTGCCGTTTACTTCCTGGGTCCTATTCATCTCTGTATCCCACACACCTAGTGCAGGAACTGGGCACTGTAAACCCCACTGATTCCTGCTCATTTTTCAGCCCCAGGTAAAACCACCTCTTCTGGAAGTCTTCCTTGACCTCAGCCCACAAAGTCACACTCCCTTGTCATGGGCCTTCCCACTTGCCTTTACTTTTCCTCATTGCTCTCGTCATCTCCTTAATTATTTCGCTGTCTGATTATCTGGCAGTGAATCTCTCCACAGGGTAGAGATCATGTCTGTTGAATCCCCAGTGTGCGAACGGTGTCTGGCACAGAGCGGATGTTCCATGAATATCTGATGAGCACATGAATGGATGAGAAAGTGTATGTAAATGTGCAGCAATACCTGGCTGGGGGAAGTTTACTCATCCATTCAACGGGGCATGTGTTGTGGCTGCATGTTATATGAGGAAGGGTGATAAAATCTGAGATCAGGAATCCTACCTGTGAAACCACACCAAGACACTCCCATCTAGAGAGGCGGGGAGTCACATAAAGAGCTTCTCTTTTTCCATCTCCTACCTGTGTCCATGGCCAAGCACACGCAGACGAGGAAAAGAACATGGCACCCTGAGTTTACCAGGGGGGAAGCCCGGCTGACTCAGAGATCAAGGCCACGTGGCACTTTTTGCCCCTGGTTCCCCCAGTGGTATTTAATTACCATCATTATTAAGTCATAACAGGAGTTCTCTTTTAAAAATAATATAGTGTTAAAAATAACGTTTTATAAATGTGTAAAAATGGAATCTAGAAGTTATTTACCAGGTTCTATTGCTTCCCCAGAATGCTTCACCCAGGCAAATCAATTTGAAGCTGAATTTTTTACAAATACGTAACAAATGGGCAAAAACTACGTTGCCCACTCTCAACCCAGCCCATGGAAATAGAATAAGCTGCAGTTCCTCACCCTTTCCTGATAGCACTCCAAACTCCCTCCCTCCAGGTTCTTTTATGGGAGAATCTTTATCTTAAACCACTTTATATGCAGTCATTAATTTTCATAGCACTCCTGCTAAGAAGATTCTATTACTTCCATTAAACCGCAGAGTAAACTGAGAAGCCAAATTAAGTGATCTGCCTGCTCAGGAAATGAGTGGCCTGACTGGGTTCGAACATAGCAGCTCTGATTTCCAAGGCCTGACACCCAGCTGCCACCCCAGTATTTCCTGGCTCTGTGCAGTAGTTAAGGGCCTGGGCTTCCAAGTGCATAAAACCTGGGCTCAAATCTTAACTCTGCAATTTCCTGGACAAGTTATTCAACCTCATTAAGCGCCTGGAAATTGCAGATGATAAGAAACGTGTTTCATAAAGTTGCTGTGAGGATTAGATATGATCATGTGCACAGAGTACTTAACACAGGCTCTGTAACAAAGGAAGACGTATTATTATGCACACCTGGAAGGGTATAGCCCTTACCCAAACCCCCTCTCACAGTCTGTTCCTCATCACATCAGAAAATGAGTTAAGTCACAACCGCAGCTGTGCTCCACAATACACACACGTGCAGATAAAGTCTGCTGTGGGGCTATTAGGATACCCGAGCACATTCCTAGAGAACTGCTACATCAATAATTATCCAATTATTCATGCATGCATGCACGCATCTATCCATTCCCCCATCTATTCATCCATTCATCTACCCATTCATCCATCCATCCATCCATCCATCCATCCGTCCATCCATAACCTCATCCATGCATCTATCCATCCATCCTTCCATCCACCTACCCATGTGTCCACCCACCATCCTTTCATCCACTTATCCAATCACCTATCCTTCTATCTACACATTCATCCTTTCATTCATTCACTCACCCATCCATTCATCCACTCACCTATCCACCCATCCACCCACCCATCCATCCATTCATGTTTAGTGCACACAGAAAGCACCTAACGTGTGTAAGCCCTGTGCTAATTGCTGTGGAATATACTAAGATGACTAAGCCATGGTCTCTACCCTCAGAGCTACAAATACAGACAACTACAGAAAAGTGTAAATCAGAATGGAATGTAAAAACTGTCATAAGAGAAGTTATTGAAGGTGAATGGAAGGCATTGGCCACATAGAAAGAGTAGTGAATTACGAGCCAGGAGACCCTCTTTAGTCCTGGCTTTAATGCTGATCTAACATAAGCCCAGTCACCTCCCTAGAGTTCTGTTTCCCCACATATACAGTGAGGAGGCAGAAGTGGAAGATTCCAAGGGCCCTTTCAGCTCTAAATTTCAAACCCTCTGCTTCTGGATAAGGCAAGGTAGCATTCAGACTGAGACCTGAGTAACAGATATGGCATTGCAGGAAAAGAGGACGACACAAGCACATTCATGAAGACAGAAAGACATGGAATCTAAATGGAATGACGTGTTGTTACATTTGATTACAGCAAATGGCAGAAGAATACCATGTCTTGAGAGTTAGATGCAGACTATATTGTGAAGGGATTTATTTCCAGGCTAAGGAACACACACACACACATGTGCGCGTGCACAGACACACACACACACACACACACACACACACACACACACACAGGTGATGGGTGACATATGGTCAGTCCATACGTTTAAAAAGTAGGCTGGGGAATAGAGAGGGTGAGCTGACACTGGAAACAGAAAGACCAGGTGACTGGGTAAACGGTTTTTGTAAGAGTTTAGATAAATAACCACCAGGGTCTGAATGCAAGTAGCGGTAGGAACGTAAAGGAGAAAAATGTGAGAATATTTGTAGGCACAGTCGACAAGGCCTAGTAACTCATTAAGAGTACGGGGAAGTGGTTAGAGATGAATTTGGAGCTTTGCATTAACTACCAGAAAAATGCATTCGAGATCGCAAAATGTCAAGACTTAACGCTGGCCCCAGGCTGACTCTGGTGGGAAGGTCACGTACGGGCTTTGCCTTCCAACCACATGGAACTTGCTGTCCAAATATATGGAGAAGAGCCTCCATTCGTACAAGAAATCACTATTTCTTCCACCTAGTATCTGCCGAGTATGTACAAAACTGAGTCAGGTCCTTCCACCACCGGGAGGAGAGAACGAAGACACAATTGATGCCCCACGCGCTACCCAGAGTCGGCAGGCATCGGTAGGACTCACTGCAGGAAGGAAAGGACAGGTCAGAACGGTGGGAGGAATTCATCACTACTTAGCAAGTGGTCATGATCTTCTTACTCTGTCGGCACTTTCCCAGGGTTATGTACTCAGGGCACCTCCCCACATTGCTGCCAGCAAGGGCAGGATGCAGCTTTGCAAAGGAAAAGGCTCCATTGCCAGGAGCCCTGGAAGCAGCTGAGCGGGGATGCAGGGTCTCCTGTGCCTGTCCTGAAGGCCGCCTGACTGCAGAAGTTGAAGCCTTTGGGATGGCCGCTTTCCTTTCCTAACTATGCCTGCACAAAGGAATATTCCCCCGCCCTCAGCAGACCACAGCGGGGACAGGCAGGCAATGCTCCGGGTCTGTGCCAGGACCCTCTAGGATAGGCACTCCGTCAAGCGGGAGGGACCTTTTTCCTGCCCACCTGCCTCATGAACACCTACTCATGGGTCAAGTCTCACCTCCAGACCGTCTCATCTAGAAGCCCTTCCTCATTATCATCATCCCCATCCTAGGCACAATGGGCCACTCACTCTACCCTAGTCATAATTTTAAGGGGACCCATGATTCTTCATTTAATCTTATATATTCACAAATCACCCACCCCCCAATAAACTACAAACAATCTCTCAGGCAGGGCTCTATCTTAATCATCTTTGCACCTCAGCACTTGGTCTTGTAGATGACACCTGGTGCTACTCAAGCACTTGTCACCAGGAAGAACAGCTACCTTCTGCAGAGGCTCACCCCGTGGCGGGCACTCTCCACAGGGCTTTATGTGCACCGTCCCATCCAACCCCCACGATGACCACACGCTTGAGTTTGGTGTTATGAACCCCACTCCACAGATGAACAAACTGAGGCTTACACAAACCAAGCAACTTGCCCAAAGTGAGAGTGCTTTTTTTCTCTCCTGGGACCTCCATCGCCTTAGGTGCAGGTGAAACGGTCTGACATTGAGAAAACTTCAAATATCATTGCAAAACTGGGGGCTGTCAGCTGACAATGAAACAGTGGGTCATATGCAGACACCCACACTCGGAATCTAAGAATTCTTACTTATTCACCACTGGAGAGGATTTGCTAGTAATTTAAAAATAACACCAGAGGGCTTCCCTGGTGGCGCACTGGTTGAGAGTCCGCCTCTCATGGACTCGGGTGCAGGGGACACGGGTTCGTGCCCTGGTCCGGGAAGATCCCACATGCCACGGAGCGGCTGGGCCCGTGAGCCATGGCCGCTGAGCCTGCGCGTCCGGAGCCTGTGCTCTGCAACGGGAGAGGCCACAGCAGTGAGAGGCCCGCGTACCGCAAAAACTAAAATAAAATAACACCAGATCACACAAGCCATGTAGCCCATCATTAAGCCTAGTTCATGGCTAAGAACATCTAATAAAATAGACTTTAAAGTCTAACCAGCTCCTCTCCCCACCACACTAACTCTGGAGATACGCGCTCATCTGTAGGAACATTTTCCCTCACTGACCCCCATTGACCTTTCCCACCACTGTCCCTTTTCAGACACAGCAGGCAGCAGGCTCCTCCTCCGAACCCACCTGAGAACATGTGTAGGTAAGCAGCTCCCAGGAGAAGAGGAAAGAGACCCTTAGGCTCAGGGGAGATTTGCTGGATGGTAGTGCTGGCTGGTTCTCGCATGCTGCCCACCTCTACAGATAGTCCCTTTGATGGCTGCAAGCCCAGAGACCCCACCAGAGCACCAGGTAGATTGCATTCTTATTAGAAGGGCCTGAATCCTGTACAGAGAGACAGAGGGACTCAAGCAAACTCCCATGGCCAAGGTGTACAGTATAAACTGTTACCCAACCGCTGCTGCAAACTGGCACATTCGGTACAGCCAGCAGAGGCTTAATTAGCCTGAACTAAGAGTCTGAGGTCAGATGATTAAGAACATTTCACAGCCTGGGTTGGAACATTAGAGATGCTACAGATTTTCCTGCCACACCACTGTTGGGCCCCAAACTGGAGAAGATTTCGTTTCCTCCAACCCGGGCTTAACTGCAGAACCCTGAGAAGGGGAAGCCTTGTCCTACCCGTTAGAACCCACAGTTGTTTATTTGCATGTGTGTATCTGTGTGTTCTCTTGGTGTTCTATGCTCCAGATCAAAGGAAGCTTATGCAAGAGGAAAATTAATTTAAATAGCAAAGTAGTGACATTATTTCAAAGTGTCCTGAGAAGACTGTCCCATAGTTTATGTGTTCATTTACTCAATCACTCAGCCTTTCAGCCAGACTGAGAGGATATCCCTGTAGCATTAGACTCCATTACAGAATGCAGATCCACAAAGACACACGGTGACACATCACCACAATCTTAGAGACTTAAAACAACACGAAAGTACTAGCTTACGCTTCAAAAGGTCCAAAGTCCAAAATGGGTCTCACTGGGCTAAAATCAAGGTTTGGGTAGGGCTGTGTTCCTTCTGGAGGCCCTAGGGAAGAATCCATGTCCTTGACTTTGGCAGCTTCTAGAGGCCACTGACATGCCTTTGCTCATGGCCCCTTCCTCTTTATTCAAAACCAGCAGCATCAGGCTGCGTCTTCCTCTGCTACAGCTTCTCTGATTCTCTACTCTTCTGCGTGCCTCTTCCACTTTTAAGAACCCTTGTGATTACACTGGGCCCGCTCTAATAATCCAGGACAATCTCTCCATCTCGAGGTCCTTGATTTAATCTCATCAGCAAGGTCCCTTCTGCCACGTATATGGCGTACTCTACTATACAGTACTATACTATAATGTCGCCAAAATATAAAGCGATATATCCACAGGTTCTGGGAATTACGATCTGAACATCTTTGGGGGGCCATTACTTTGCCTAGCACAGTCCCAGTCCCAGTAGTGTTCATTTTTCATATCTGATTGAAACTGATTAACCTTGATTTTGGCCTGTTGTTCCTCATTAGCCTCCCTGGCTACGCTTGAAGGTGTTTCCCCGGGCGTAATTTTTGCAAATTGTTCTCAGACCTGCCCTGGTTTCCTTTTAATCATCAGCTCGCACATTCATCTCCTTTGCAGTCTCTAAGACACCCCATCCGAAGAAATAACTTACTATTTAAGACACACTGGTCTGCCATTTGATTTGGAACTAAACAGCAAACGCTCATTTGAATATCCCTGGACTCCTAGGCAATGGCCCGTGCCTCACTTTTCTCCAAAATAGGTTCTCTGGGCCCAGCCCAGAAGGGCATGTGCGAGTGGTTCCTGCTCAGAGGAGGATGTGTCTCTAATCCCTGCTGAATCAGGGTGGCTCAGATTAGCCATCTTCCCTCTTCCATTCATTTCCACTTTTGAGACTGACCTTACACAGCTCCAATTTTTAACCCCTTTACGCGTGTGGTGGGCAGAACAATGACCCCACCCTCCAAGGAAGTGCACATCTTAATCCCCAGACCCTGTAAATATGTCACCTTACACGGCAAAGGGACTTTGCAGATGCCATTGAGGTCAAGGACCTTGAGCTGGGGAGAGTACTGTGGATTATCTGGGTGGCCCAACAGGATCTTCCCTTTCTTCAGAGGGAAGAACGTTTCCTGGCTGCAGAGAACCAGAGAGAGACGGCAGCGGAAGGGACCAATCAAAGCTGGAAAGAGCGAGGAAACAGATCCTCCCCAGAGCCTCCAGAAGGAATGCAGCCCTGCGCACACCCTGACTTTAGCTGGCTGAGACCCTTGTCAGGGTTCTGGCCCACACGACCCTAAGGTAATAAATTCATATTGTTTTAAGCCAGTAACTCGTGATAATTTGTTACAGCAGCAATAGGAAGTTAATACAATGTGCATTCTTTTCAGTCCACGCTGATGATTTAAGCCCTCAAAATGACTGTGATTCAGAATCATTAGTAGACTGGCGGCACCCTCTTCCAGATCATTAGCCAGAATTCAAATAAGCCCAGGCCTAATGGGGTCCCCCGCAGGAGTCCATGAGAGAACGCCAGGGGTTGAAGGAGACCTGCGATTAATTATCATCTGCGTTTCCCAGACCTGATTTTACATCTGAACCAATCTGGACTTTTCCTGCCAGACACGACGCTGCACGGGTTTATGTTTGTAAAAGAGATAACCTTCCCTGTCCTTTCCTCCACTGATGTTATAGTCACTGCTCTCCACTCACTCCAGGTCAGCACCTCTCCTCCAGCGCACACAACAGGGACACATACAGACACAGACAGACACACAGACACACACCTCCCTCTTCGGAAAAAAGCAGCCCAGTTTTTAAAATGATTTGCTCCCCCAGGGCTCTGATGTCTATTGCCCCAAGACTTTGGGGCTCTGACTTTGGAGCTTTTTGACTTTCTTTCCCATTCTAAATGTTTCCATATGTTATAAAGGAACAGTAGGTTGGACCAGCCAGTTTTCAAGCTTTCCATGAAGAGGAGACATTGGATTTTTTTTTCTTCTGCAGAATACCAGGAATTGCATGGATTTTTGCCATAATTCTTCGAAGATGTCAGCATGAACCAGCTGAGGGGCAGTGATTCCAAGAGGTACACTATTCGAATCACCATTTCACCGGACTAGGACCACTCCAGGCTTCAGATTTTGAGTTCTTGTGGTGCTTTGTTTGGTCTTCTGAGTCTTATTTCTATATTTGTTTATACATATTATGTGTTAAACACTATCTCAGGTCCTGGGAATCCAGTGGACATTGTGGGCTGAAGCTACAGAGTTGGGAGTCAAAACCAGTGCAATTCCAGTAATTACCCAGGAGACCTTTGCAGATGGAGAAGGGAAGGCAGATCCAGCACGTAACCTCCGAGCACTCCAAACTTCCGAGGTCCAGCAGAGGAGAAGGACTTACAAAGGAAGAAGTGTTATGGTAGGAAGAGAACAAGCAGAGTGCGTGCTATCACAGAAGCCAAAAGAAGAAGGTGCTTCAAGGAGAAAGAGAACGGTTAGTGGTGCCAAAGGCGGCTCAGAGGTCAAGGAAGAACAGACAGGTGATCGTTGGTCTTGACAACGTGAAAGTGATCTTGACACGAGCAACTAGAAAGGAGAGAAGCCCAGCTGTAATGGACTGAAGGAGAGAATGTGGAAAAAGGAGTGGAAACTGTGACTTAGAAAACACTTTTAATTACAGGTATGCCTTGGAGATATTGTGGGTTCAGCTCCAGACCACCCTAATAAAGTGAATATTGTCACAGAGCAAGTCATATGAATTTTTTGGTTTCCCAGCGCATATAAAAGCTATGTTTACACTATACCATAGTCTGTTAAATGTGCAATAGCATTATGTCAAAAAACGATGTACATACCTTAATTGAAAAATACTTTCTTGCTAAAAAAGTGCTAACCGTCATCTGAGCCTCCAGCAGGTCAGAATCGTTTTGCTGGTGGAGGGTCTGCTCTCGACGTTGATGGCTGCTGACCAATCAGGGTGGTGGGTGCTGAAGGTGGGGTGGCCGTGACAGTTTCTTAAAATAAGACCACAGGGCTTCCCTGGTGGCGCAGTGGTTGAGAGTCTGCCTGCCGATGCAGGGGACGCGGGTTCGTGCCCCGGTCCGGGAAGATCCCACATGCCGCGGAGCGGCTGGGCCCGTGAGCCATGGCCGCTGAGCCTGTGCGTCCGGAGCCTGTGCTCCGCAACGGGAGAGGCCGCAGCAATGAGAGGCCCGCGTACCGCAAAAACAGACAAACAAAAAAATATGAGGTAGTAGAAAGACTGCTGTCTTGTCAGCTAAGACAATAATGAAGATACTGGCCTGAGTATCTGGTGTAGACACTGATTATTTATCAAGAAAGCCACTTATCCTGTTGGTAAATGTACTTCTAAACTTCCAAACAGGAACGACAACTATTGTATTGATCAGACGTTGGAGAGTTAATTCTCCCTGGAAATGTCTGCTTCTGGAAATATCTGAAACACTGAATGAATTTTAAAATACGTTTTGCAGTGTATGGTAGAGCTGGAAGAAAGTAAGGTGAATTCTCAGAGGCTAGAAACAGTAAGACAGCATGAATCCAGGGAGATAAGCTGCTGCTGGAGCGGACCTTTCCTGCGTCATCTGCCGACCACTGTGACCTAGCCCCGGGGTGTTAACAGGTTCCATGCCTGCAGGACGGGAAACACACCTCGGCTAGAGTCGGATCAGCAGTCAGAGGAAACACTGGCCAAAAAAAAAAAAAAAAAAATTCCAGGACCTCAAAAGGGAAACACTTTCAGCAAGTGAACCTAAAAAAGAAACTCTAGAAGAGAAAGAAATAGATATGTCTGTCTTGTCCTTTGTTCTTGACGGAGGAATAAGAAGTGGGGTGGGGGGACTTCTCTGCTGAGAATATCTAACTATAAACCCACACTTAAAATGGTTTGGGGCTGGGATTCATTCTAAAAACGTAAGCCACACATTGAGTAAAAGAGACTTCAACCCAGGTCTCAAAGAATTCCTGCAGTGAAGTCCCAAGAAACAACTATTTACAAAGAAAAAGAGAGAGAGACACCCCAACTCGATATAAGAAGAAAGATTTTGATTTTAAAAAAAGGTCAGTTAGAAACCTGAGAAACCAAAAGCTGATATAACTAGTCAGAACTGAAGAGGAAATGAATGAAGTTAAAGATGAAGCTGAAAAATTTACCAAAAATGAGGCATAAAGTGGCAAAGAGATGAAAAATATGAAAGAGAGGTCAAAGGGCGAGGAGGTCAAGGGCAAAGCTCTAATATCAGTCTACAGGGAGCACACAGGAGATGGGGGATGGGGAGATATTAAAAGAGATAACAGGTGAGACCTTTCCGGAGTTGATTAACAACAATGATCCCCTGATTCCAGGAGCCCAATGAACACCAGCATTTCCAAAGAAAGCCCCACACAGACACATAAGGGCAAGACTGCAGAATCACTGACGACAGAGCAGAAGCACCCAGAGAGAAGGAGAGCTAACCTACAAAGAGCTTTAGCCCAACAGCTGACTCACAAACAGCAGCGATCGCGAACAAAACCATTGATGATCCAGCAAGTATGAGGATGAAATGAACGTAACTTCAAGCAAGAAAAAAAACCTGAGAGAGGTTATTACCCACAAACACTCAGTTAAGGAACTTCTAAAGAATGAATCTCAGAAAGAAGAAAATTATCTCAGAAGGAAATAAAATGATTCTCAGGAAGAAATGAGGAGTAAAGAAAATAACAAACGTGGGTAAATAAAGTACAAAATAATAAATACGGTGCCCCATTTGTGAAGTTTAAAAAAATGAAGTTAGAAGTAAAATATTAAATAAAGATGGTATATGAGTCAGAAATAGGGAATTTGGGAAGTTATCTTACCCCTAGGATCATCAGTTTCCCCACTCTACAAATGTCAAAGAGTAGCCATTTGCAAAAGGATTTCTGGAATCTAATTGCTTCTACTTCAGCTCGACTTTTGATATCTTGCGCAAAGCTTTAATGGTTGCATTTTCTGTGAACCAAATCTCCTAATGGTGGCATTTTGCTTCAGACCCAACATTTAAGTAGCTAAACCAAGTACAACACATCCAAGAACTCCCATATTTTCACTTTTTCCATTTCCATCTCCATTTAATTTCTAAGAGCGATGAGATAACTGCAGTGACAGCAATCTAAGTGGCCATATATTTTGTCTGAAATGCCTGAAATCATTCTGAGTTATTATGTAAATACCAAATCTGCTCATTATGTTGTTATGGGGGGAGGCTCAACCGTTCTCCTGCTGGTGTTATGTCTTAAGATGAGATCATTAGAAAATGATTAGTGGTGTAATGTCTGAGAGGCTTAAACAATAATTTGAGTCTTTCAGATGTGTACAAGGTAATTTTAAGTAAATTCCAGAGTTTTTCTGATGATAGCTTTTAGTTCAATCATAGCTCCTTTTAAAGAAATGCTAATTGGATGAGGTAATTTTTTTTTTTTTTGCGGTACGCGGGCCTCTCACTGTCGCGGCCTCTCCCGTTGCAAAGCACAGGCTCCGGACGCGCAGGCCCAGCAGCCGTGGCTCACGGGCCCAGCCGCTCCGTGGCATGTGGGATCCTCTCGGACCGGGGCATGAACCCGCGTCCCCTGCACCGGCAGGCAGACTCTCAACCATTGCACCACCAGGGAAGCCCGGATGAGGTAATTTTCAATGCAAAACTTGACACATTGCAGGCCCTCGGTAAAGAGTAGCTATCACCATTCTTAGTATAATTTCTGGGTAGAAATAAAATGAACGCAAAATGCACGGCCATCATGATGGACTGTTGGTCTTCAGACTGTTGGTTCCCTCCCAACAATGATTTGTAACTTTCCAAGGGCACAAAACTGATGGACAAAGATCTTTATCACCATATTTATTTTCTGGGAATTACTAATTTATTATGCCCATAAACTCTTAGACAGCACTCAGTAACTGATGGGCACTAACAATGAAAAGATGTCTAAAACGTGATCCTTCCTCTTAAGGAGTTCATCATTGGCCACTGTGATGAGTAAGATTAGTGCTTGGATAAAGGCTTACTGGGCATCCACTTGTGCCAGGCCCTGGGACACAGAGATTAACAATATATGGACCTTCAGGATCTCATTAGCTAGTGGACAATACAGAGAAGCTATAAACCAGTAAATTACAAAGCACCACAGCTATAAAAGAGCCACGGACGAGGCACTGGGAAGCACAAGAGTCAGAACAGCTAATCGTGACTGGAGGAGTTGCAGACAATTTTTAAAGGAGCTGGCATTTGAAACTGATCTTGAAAGGTGAATGAGAAATAAGAAGAAAGGAAAGAGCATCCCAGGCAGAGGGGACGATGCAGCAGCAACCCAGGGTCATGAAAGGGTGTGCCAGGTCTGAGGAATGGGGTACTGTGTGGCTTGACTGTCGAATATGTAGGTGAAAACTGGAAAAAGCTTAGGTTGAAAAACGAAATTGGCATCAGTTTGGGACAAATCATGCAACCTTTACAACGAATTTAAACCTTATCCTGGAACAGCAAGGGTCTGCAGGGAATCTGAGGCAGGAGACTGCTATATCCAATTTTTTTTTAATGATTTCAGGAGGGCAGTGTTAAAGTGACTCCAGAGGTGAGAGGGACCAGAGGTCAGGAAAAAAAAATCCTTTAGAGACCATAGCAATAGTCTAGACAAGACATGATGCTCTGAAGCAAAGTCATAGCACTGGGAATGCTGCCAGATATACTGGTGGCAGGAGAAATTTGACAAGACAGGCAACTACTTGAATGTGGAAGGAAAAGAAAAAGAAAACTCAAAGATGATGGAGGATTATCTAACTTGAGAAACTAAGTGAGCCATTTCACCTCTGTCTGAGAGAGAAAGTATAGAATATAGAGCAGGTTTGGGAGAAAAGATAATACATTTTCTTTAGCAAATTTTAAGTTTGATATGCTATGGTATCTCAAGAGGGAGGATGTATCCAGTAGGCAATTCAAAATATGGGGGGATGTTTTGGGGAACTGGGAAAGTGATAGTTGAAATCCTGGATGTCTTCTGGAAATTTCAAGATCAAAACAAAACAAAAAGTAGAATGTAGGAGGGAGACCAAGAAGACCTCAGGATTTGCCCAGATCAACCAAAGCTCATCGTAAAACCAATCCCATTCATGAGAATCCATAAGGCACTGCACTCTGCACGTAAATGCAGACAGTAAGTGACAGTAGATTCACAAAGGGTCCCACATTTTCCCAGTCTTTTATCTAAGTAAAAAATGCTCAAGATACTTTTCTCTCCTAACTTTATTAAGCCACGACTAGCTGCAAACTCAATGTCAATATTCTTAAACTTTCCTTTACATCTAACTGACTGGAAGCCTTTGAGGTGAGGAGGGGATAATGCAAAAACACAGAAAACAAGGTGATGTATCAAGAAGCCGCAGAGCAACAAAATTAACCCAGGACTAGTAGTCTGTGGCTTTTCTTTATGAGAGCTCCCCTTCTTTTATCTGCATCCTCTCTTCAAGGTGTATATATACACATGTGAGCTGAAATACCTGTACATTTGCCTTAAGAACATGCAATGGGAGGCTGAATTAAGGTGGTTCACTCTCTGCCCCGCAAGACGGTTTCCTTCCTTATTACTTCCATATTTCTCACTTGCTAGAGACAAACGTCTCCTGGAAGACAACGCCATTCAAACAGCCAGTGACATTGGACTGATCTCTTTGTTCCTGATTATATTCCCTGCTTTACCCTATCTCTGTATCTATGCCTTTGAAAGATCTGAAATTCAAGGATAATGAGATACGATCCAAGTTCATGCCCCAAACTGTTCACATCTTCCTGGAAAAGACTAGAAATCCTGACATCCCCAAACAAGAAGTCTCCTCTCTACCTGTTCAGTGATGGTGCATTGGGAAGGCAGAGAAATTCCAGCTGACCATCAAAACTGTTTGCCATGCATCAGCACGTTTCAAACTGGAGTACGAGGTACTAAATGGTGTGAGCTGTGGGCCAGATAATTCCTGAAACCGTAAGATTAAATTGGTGCTTCTCTTAGGAACTTCAGTTTTACTTGAAAATATAAAGGAGGATTTTGTCTTAATACTGAATAAGCACAAATATATTAAGGAGCAGACTGCCAAGTTTGCATGGATTTTTTTAAGACAAAATATGAGACTTCAAAGGAATTTCAGACCTCTAGACAGACTGCTTCCAGCCCCCTAAATCCGAGAAGCAAGAATTCTCTCTCCTTTGCCACGAGGGCATTTCAGATGCTTGGAGAAAATTCTCGCTGGCTGGAAGGATAAGAGGGGAGGACAAACTCACAGGTCAGTTTGGGAAAATGAAAATGTCTGGAGGATAAAATAGGTACCATCTAGAATGAGAATATAGAGAAAGAGCACAGACACAGATTAAGAGATGAGAGGTAAATCTAGAATAAGACCAGGTAAGGCTGTGTCACCCAGTTGCTTTGCAGCCTTGGGGAGGACATGTCAGTTCCCTGAGTCTCCCTTTCCTCAGATATAAAATGAAGGAACTGTACTAAAAGGGAAGTTACAAGCTCTGTAAAATTTTTGACTAGTTTCCAACATTTAAAACTTAGGAGGTTTCAAACAAAAACCTGGATTGCTGTCTTCTCTTGAAAACACGGAACATCTCACGGCTGAGCCTGTAACACTGCCCCACGGCAACAATTCCTCGGAGTCAGTGAGCCTTCCTTAGACGGGACACGAGTCCCTCCCACGTCCTGGGGTCGTATCTGGACCCAGGTTTCTCCCCCTTGCCTGACTCTGTATACCTGAGCTGTCCAACGCAAAGGCCCCTGGCCACGTGGGGCTACTTAAATTTAACTAAATTAAATAAGCTTAAAAGTTCAGTTTCTAGACAATTCTGAGTGTTCAACAGCCACACGT
This sequence comes from Stenella coeruleoalba, assembly GCF_951394435.1. Lineage (NCBI taxonomy): Eukaryota > Metazoa > Chordata > Mammalia > Artiodactyla > Delphinidae > Stenella > Stenella coeruleoalba. The sequence continues at coordinate 14,746,875 of NC_137164.1, forward strand.
GGCTAGTGGCCACTGAACTGGACAACACAGTGAGAGGACATTTCCATCATCCCAGAAAGCTGCATGGACCTTTGAAGACGCGGCCCCAGGCTGAATAACATTCTGGATCCCTTGTAGCCATGACATCCCAGCTTCTTCGTGGGGAAACCCCGCCAGCAGGGACTGGAGCCCCTGCACACGTGTTCCTTTTAAAAACTCTTTCCTTCACAATCTGTTGCCACAGATGGAGACGACGTCTAAAGGCACGTTCTCGGATCAAGGGCGCACGTGGCTTCCACCAGGAACAGGGAGGGACAGGTGGGGGGGGCCGGTTTGGTGGGGTCCCACACAGCTGGAAGCAGGCAGATGCGTGGTCCTATGGTTCCTCCTCTCCCCACAGCCCCAGTCAACCCAGCTGCATCCCAGGGCTGGTGGCAGTTCCCACTTCCTTCGTCAGGAAAGGGCAATTAAGACAGATACGCAAATGGTAGCCATTCCAGAGGTGCCCCCCTGCGAAAGAAATGAGGGCAAATCTAAAAGCGATTAGGCTGTGCACACATAACATAATTGAATAAGCAATGCAACGTCCGCCCGCTGGCACAGAGGCCTCAAGGAGAGCAGTAGGTGTGAGCTGCACTTAGCGGCGCTAATGTGTAATTACAAACAAGTCGGATGCCTCCGTCCTATTCATTACAGCCAGACCCTCTGGGAGGACTACTGGGCAACACTTGGTTAGCAGTTAATAATATGTGCCAGGTAACAGCACAACCACATTTTTTTCTAACACTAGCGTTCACAAGGGCCTTCCCCCATGGACCAGCAAACATGAGGTATCCCTGTTCGCTTTTACATAGGCTGTAGGATTCAATTTGGGGAAAACCACACCGTTCGTCTTGGAAGTGGGGATTTGGTGACTTGACACCTATTTCAGACCCTGGAACAGCAGTGGCTCTCAACCCAGCCAACAGCTTGTTTAAAAAAAACATACCTAACCTGGGCATCACCCCAGCCCAGTTAAGACAGAAGTCCAGGAGTGAGGCCCAGGAATTGGTACGTTTTGAAAATTTCCCAGCGGATTCTAAGATGTAGCAGGATTGAGACCAATTGGCTTTATTTAATTTATTTATTTAATAAATTTATTTACTTATTTATTTCTATTTTTGGCTGCGTTGGGTCTTTGTTGCTGCGTGAGGGCTTTCTCTAGTTGTGGCAAGTGGGAGTTACCTTTGTTGCGGTGCGCGGGCTTCTCATTGCAGTGGCTTCTCTTTTTGCGGAGCACGGGCTCTGGGCGTGCAGGCTTCAGTAGTTGTGGCACACGGGCTCAGTAGTTGTGGCACACGGGCTCAGTAGTTGTGGCTCACGGGCTCTAGAGCACAGGCTCAGTAGTTGTGGCGTACGTGGGATCTTCCCAGACCAGGGCTCGAACCCGTGTCCCCTGCACTGGCAGGCGGATTCTTAACCACTGCACCACCAAGAAAGCCCGACCCACTGGCTTTTGTAATCAGGCAGCCCACGTGACCACACTGCCCACATCCTGCTGCTCTTAGACCTACAAGGAGAACAGGATGATTCCCTGCCTTGGCGTCTTTGTTGACAGATGGCTGGTCACCAAACTGACCTGTCCTGTGGTGGTCACGGGACGGCCAACGCACGTGGAGTGGGTAAGCATCAAAGATGATGGGTACCAAAAGCCTAGAAGCTTTCCCGCCTCTATTCCAAGATCCAAGAGAAGTCTACACCAGTATTTCCAGATTCCCTGGGATCCTGAGCTTGGGAGAGCGAGTGGGAGGCTTAGCTATGGGAATTGGATTGTGCCCTGGGAATAAGGGCCGGGAAGAGACAGGAAGGAGGTGATGAGAGGAATCCAAGAAGTTTAGGGGGAGGAAAATCAAATAATTAGCCATGCAGCTGCTAAGCCATAAAACTGAGAGAGAAAGAGAGAGGAGGAAAGGCAGAGAGCAAAGAGGGACGTGACAGGCGCAGGTCCGGCAGCCAGGGATGGCGACAACTGTGTACTTTGTGTGTGTGGCACCCAGCTGAAGCACGTGGCCTCCCGTGGCCAGAGTGAGACCTGACCAGCCGCAGATAGCAGATGAGAACACGAGTGTTCACGCCGGCAGCACGGAGCACTACCAGAAACCTCTGCCAGTTTCTGGATTGCTTTTGCAAAACCCAGTAAATCGTCGTGGGTCCTGCTGCCTGGCATCCTCTCTGCATATCTAAGAAGCAGTGAAACAGCGGACCTCTCGAGTTACGAGCTCCCTCCTGCACGGGCTAGCTCAGTGGCCCCGGCTGTAC